>NC_141695.1:1633639501-1634926059 GCF_964263255.1 Lissotriton vulgaris | reverse complement strand
ACTCTTGCATTACTATTGCAGATCTTCTTCCCACAGTGTCCTTTTCTCATCTAGGACCTCTGATCCTCTGTGAGATGTGGAGTTGGTGGAAACTGGGGTTTTGATGGGTACTGTCGCAGAGGATCAAGTGAGAACCTGACACACTGCAAATGAACCTGAGTCTGATAGGCTGCAGCAGGACACCAATGTGGAGTTATATCCCTGGACTCCTGTGGACTCTGTGTCTTGGGCTACTGGCATTAACTCCCTGACACATTTTCATGGCCAATAGTGAGTGGAGTTACTAGGGACCCTAAAGGAAGGGGTTCCCCCGGGTATCCTTCGGACTGGTCATGATGTAGATGCTCGATTAAGGTGCACTACAGCCTCCTGATGGTGACACACAACCTGGATGTGGTTGAAGGCCTAGTTATTTGTGAAGTGCACACAAGGAATTGGCCTGAGATGGAGAAACATGTAGTGTTGACATTAATACCCGAGGTTAGGGGGCCACCAGGGACAGATGGTAGGACTGGTCTGGGACTTACCACCATTCAGTGGTTCAGAAGGGCAAATCATCAGTGCCAGGGGTGGTGGCAAAGCAGGGAGAAATCCACACATCAGTGTTGTAGGATCAATCAGAGAGACCATGTGGCCTTAAGATTGATTCTTAGCACTAAGAAAAAGGTATGCAGGTATCCTGATAGACAGGATGCCATAATAATTACTCTGCTAACCAAACACTCGTAGCAGAAAGGGAGAGCATGAGAAAGGTTTAGCTAAAGTATTTGGTTTTGAGTGCTTTCCTGAATTAGAAAAAGTCCTGATTCCTTAACAGCTCAATGGGTGGCTCTGTCTTTCGCTCTCCTTCGCTAGATCCCTAGATCTTCATCCAGGCCTGATCCAGGGAACACATGATATGAAGTACGAATGAGAGCAGATCGAAGCCTTGTTTTCTGAGCAGACGGAAGTTAGTCCTGCAATCCGCCAATCACGATCATGGTGTAAATTGCAACATGAAAGTACTGTACACGTGTTAAATATGAGCTTAAAGATTCAAGATCTAGGTGCATTAGTAAACAGAACATTATATAATGTGAGCTCAATTGTAAGTACATGGTTGTCCATAATTCTGTACTATTTCATTACACGAAGGCCTAAAGAGGCGCAGTCATTGTCTTAGTACAGCCTGGTCACCATCCCTCCGGCTTCTCCGCTTACTCTCCCTGTTCCCAACATTTTCTTTAGAAATCAGCATCTTTGCCTATTTTTACGAAGCAGAAAAGGTGCTGTGAGATTGTATTGTATTTCCTTTTTTTTAAATAAACAAGTATTAAGCATGAATGTTTTCTTAGGAGCCTATCAACGGTGCTGCTGAATGCCAGGTTGGAGAATAACAAAGCTCCTTAATCTTGATTCCACTTCATTCGTCATTCTTATTGGAGCAGGACCAAAGCTGATTTGCATATGGCAGGTCTCTGTCTGGAGTGGCAGAGTGGGTGAAAACGATGGACTGGAATGTGGTCCCAAGCGAATTCCAGTGGTTATGATTAATTCAAGCATTCCTTTCATCACTTTCATTTTTCTGCCACCACCCTACACTTGCTGTCTCTTGTTGTCACTCTTACAGGTTTTTTTTTCATCCCTGCTTTATAGATCTTGCATTAGAGCTTTTGATTTTACTTAAATTAAATGCATAATATACTTACTTATAAGAGGTTCCAGACAGAACTCTCCAACAATTGGTCTGTTATTGTGTCATTCACAGTTTTACTCCACCCACTGCAGCATTTATTATGGGGTAGTGCGTCAGTCCACTTCAGTCATTGGCTAACTTTATTCTTCCTTTTTTACAGGGAAGACGTCCTCAGACAAAGTAGTTCCCTTCGGTGCCAAAGACTACCACAGCCATGTATACTTTGTAAGACTAAATAAATGCATTTGCTTTTAGAAAATGTTTCTTTTTTTTCAGATTGACGAGGGTTCCCCAAAATTAATCTTTTGCAAAAGCTGCAACACATCAATACAGCTGTTGACAAAAGCTAAAGGCTGGAGCCAATGCCAGGCCTATTAGCTTTGCCTGTGCTTGTTTTCCCTATCTTTCCCTTCCTCATTCTTTCGCCATTTTCTCCTTTCTCTCATTCCCAGAGTCAAAGTCTTACGATAAAGAATACATCCTGTTCTTTATGAGTAAGTGGTGGTACCACCACCTACAATCACTTAAGAACTGGATTTGCCATGTGGTAACTAAACCTACCTGCTCCAGACTGTTTGCAGGACATCACGCTGTGATCCGGTTGCAAGATACTTCTGGCTGAAATGGATCATAATGGAAAGTGTTAATGCTGAGGTTGGCCTGCCAGCGCTCTGCCGCGCGTGCTTGCGCGCGCGCGCCTTGAAATGACCTCCATTTTGCTAATCGCTTTAACGAATAACTGCTGTCCGGCCCGTCTTAGATTTCTCGCCGGGTTTCGAACCTTTTCATCCCCTTATTCCTTAATGGCGCGCCTAATGCGAACGGTTCTTCCTGGACTTATCTTTTATTCGCCTTGATGGTGCAACACGATGCCCTTAGTGATTGCAACTTCATTTGATACTGATATATCCTTTCAACAGCATTTTCCAAAACATTAAAACCTTTTTAAAGACGCGCTAACTCTATTAAGTGAAGAAATGCACTTCGCTGCTGTCTTGGGCGGTCTGACCTACTTGCCTGTGTTTACAGCTGGGGAATAGATAGGTACTCGCAGTACGTGGGCGCCATTTGCCGATTTGCTTGTAGGGCTTGGCTGAATTTTTTTTAAGTGAATAGAGCTTTATGTTCATTTATCACCGAGAAGGGCTCTTGATGATTGTGAAAATTGCAGAATTGAAAGACTCGTTTGCTCCGCCTGATAGTCTACATACTTCTTAGCTGTGGTGTGTGGTTTACGTAAACTTTAATACAATGTTACATTGGTTTTATGTTTGTACAAATCAAATGCTTATTTAGGCATACATATTGCAATTGAATGCATAATCAAGAAAATACTTTGTTGAAGGGTAGTTTTTGTAAAGTAGTCAGAAGACAAAAACGATTTAAAAAAACAGATATTCCATTTAAAAAGTTCAGATGTGGGGTGGTAATAGTTACCCTATAAAACTGAAAAGCTACGGGGCAGATTTACAAGAAACCGACGCATCCATACAGATCCGTCAGTTTCCCTGCACCTCAACACAAAACCCTTGCGCCACCAAGGATGCACGGTATTTACAATACAGCTCACCATAGCGCAAGGATCGACAGATGCGTCAGAAATTCTGATGCAGCTGATAGTGCTAAAGTCATGCATTGCTGGATTCATGTCACAAGCAGGACGCATCTCCAGCAATGCACGGGGAGGCCTATTCCCAACACACTCCGTCACTCTTTACGCCTGCTCCAAGCAGGCATAGGATTTAGACGCAGTGGCGTCCTAGAAGTGCCGCAGTGAATTCTTGCATATTTCACTCCGTCACTTCTACGAGGCTTTCCTGCGTGGGAACGCCCATCCTGCATACATTATACCTGTCACAGGTATAATGTGTCGCAGGGCTTTACAAGGTGGCACATCTCCCCAGATGCGTCACGTTGTAAATTGGCTGCAACGTGGTGCATTATTTACACCGCTGCTGCATCACAAAAAGTGTCACAAAGGCAGCACAAAAGTGTCGTAAGGGGCTAGTAAATCTGCCCCAAAATGGGTTCCGCAGTTATGACGAGCAATAGAACAACCACTCACCTCTCCTATGTACTGCTCATGACCGCACACAATATTTTATTTTTATTGTTATTGTTAACTGCATTTGCAGCACGCGCAGCTACTTCAAAGAGTGACCCGTCACCAAACCTGAAAGAAATCGTAGCTCTAGGGATTAAAACAGGAACGTTTTCAGCTTTTTCTTGAATATCCGGGAATCTTGAATGCTACGTATAGCCAAAGGGAGTGCGTTTCAACCAAGAGCCGCCTTCCGAGCAAGGGAGCAACCGTCCAGCCTTTGACGGATAAAACAGGGTATCTGAACCCACAATTGGGAGGAGGAACGCAACTGTCTTGATGGCGTATAAAAAGAGAACCTCTTCTGCAAGTAGCTGGGTCCCCGACAGTACAAGGCAGAATGGGCAATTGACAAGACCTTAAATTTAATCCGCACCTCCATAGGAAGCCAATGCAGGGTGCGCAAATGAAGGCACACACTACTCCTTCTGGGGAGATCCAGGTCGAGGCGGGCCGCAGAATTCTGCACCACCTGGAGCTTCTTCACCAAATAGCTGGGGGTCCCGACATACAGTGCATTAGCATAGTCCAGGCGAGAAAGGATCAGTGCCCGGACCACAGTTTCCCTCGCATCCTTTGGAAGAAGAGGTAGAAACGTCCTCAAGGTTTTTAAAATGCCAAAACAAGACCCCACCAATTTCTTAATCTGGGTAGCAAAGGTTAGGTTCTCCTCAAACCAAACGCCCAGATTTTTTACAGCAGTGTCTGACATACAAGGCAGGGGATACCCAGCGGGCCATAATAACTCTCTAAAGATGGGTGGAAATTTACCATAGAGAATTATTTTGTATTTATCCTCATTACACTTCAGCTGGGCCTGAGCCAACCAGTGAAATATCGAGAGCAGGTAGTGCTGGGCAGAACAAACATCTGCCTCATCGCCCTCCAGGTAAACAGCAGCTGAGTGTCATCCGCAAAGGCAATCACCTTAGTCCCAAGTTCCTCCGCTAAATATATCAGCGGGGTGACATAGTTGTTAAAGTGCAAGGTGCTAAGGGACGACCCCAGTGGGACGCCTGTAACTACTGGCTGGGATTCTGAGACACAAAGTGGAAGCCAGACCTGCTGCGACCAATCGGCCAAGAAAGAAGTGAGCCAGCCTAAAGCGGAACCGGCAATACCAATCTCCAAAAGCGAGCAAGAAGAAGGGAGTGAGGCACTGTGTCGAATGTCGCCGAGAGGTCCAGCATAATCAAAGGTGCCCTCCCGCCAGCATCCAGACACTCTCGGATAGCTTCCGAAACCTCTATCAGTGCAGTCTCTGTACTATAGGTGGCTCAAAAGCCAGACTGCGCTGGGTGCAACAGGCCAGCATCTTCAACAAAGACAGTAAGTTGTCTCGTGACCACCTTCTCACATACTTTTGTAAAACTTGGCAAAAGATAGATTGGGCGGCAATTTCCAGGGGACAAAGGGTCAAGCGAAGGCTTTTTTTAGAAGAGGAAGAATCATGGCCTGCTTCCAAGTAACAGGCACCTGACCCTCTGACAGGGACATATTAACAATGTTGTTGACCTCAAGATTAATGATGTCTGCGGCAGAGGCTAGCAGCCTAACTGCACACGGACCAGCAGGCAAGCCCGATTTCACACCCTTAAGAATTCTAAGGGTACAGGGCAGCTCTGCTGAAGAGAAAGCAAATAGTTTATGAATAGGGCCAACAAAGGATCCAGAGGGAGTAGAAGGAACAAAAGGTCCCTGGAAACAGGTGGAAAAAGCCGCCTGGATAGCCTGAAACTTGTCTAGGAAGAACTTAGCAAGAACATCACACCATGTCTCAGAGATCGGTGGTGAACAAACCTGGGCACGGGGAGCCACAAAGCTTTGTACTATTGAAAAAATGTATATCGGGCTGTTATTCGCCTGATCAATGCACACACAAAAGTAACGTTTCTTTGCTTCAATAATCACCCTATAATAGTTCTTTTGTTTGGTTGTAAGCGCATTTTTCACCAGCGGGCAGTAGTTATTGGAACGCCATAGTCTCTCCAATACCTTACAGTCATGTTCCAGTAATCGGAGCTCAGGCGAGAACCAGGGTTTGGAGTGGGACTCTCTATCAAGCCTAGATGTACGCGGTAGAGCAACCGCAGTCACCGAATTAGAGATCCATTCGGTGAACCCCAACAAACACCCTTCCAGGTCCTCTTGACAAATGGGCCGTGAGGAAGCTAAGGCACTGTTAAACTGCTGAGAATCAATTTTACGAAACATTGGGGGCAGGTTGGATCCCAATGGCACCGTCTGCTGCGGGACATCCCAAGAAAAGCAGACGAGAAAGTGGTCTGACCAAGAAACCAGCACGGGCTGGTCGACCTGAATAGGGAAATTAGAGCAGATGGGGTCTAATAAATGGCCACCCTGGTGCGTGGGAAGGTGGACCCATTGTGAAAGTTGAGCCAAATTGAGCGAATCCAGAAAGTCACTGGAATCCCTAGTCTCAGGCTGATCGAGATGGAGATTAACATCTCCTAAGACTAGGTAATGTGAAAATCGAAGCGCCCGCTCTGCCACGGCATCACTAAAAGAGTTGAGAAAAGTACTAGCCGGGCCTTGGGGACGATAAATGAGAGAGCCTCCCAGTGTAAAGTGCGCAGAAAGATGTAGACTAAAGTCCAGCAATCCACTATCACCCCATACATTGATGTCCTCCATGTGGAGAGATCACTTTTCCCTATACATAATGGCAACCCCCCCTTCAACCTTCCGGTCTAAACGGGCTATCTTAAAGCCAGCTGGGGTGGCAAGTGCAGCAATCGGATTTGAAGTGTCATCTAACCAGGTCTCCGTGATAAACAGCAAATCCAAGCTGTTATCCAATTTCAAACCAAATACATCCACATGATGCTTTCTAAGTGATCTATCATTGATAAGGGCAGCTTGAACACACTGGGACCTAGACGCCATACTAGGAAGAATCCTACCTGGGGGGGTCTAGATCGGCCTAAAACCACAGGTATTGCAAATAATCCCGGCAGCGCGGTGTGACAATCCTACGTAGCTACATGGTTGGCCGAAGAGCTTTTAGGAACGCCACAGACCATACGACCCTTTCACCCCCACCTCTTTCAATTGGGCAGCATAACTGTCCCTGACTGCTGACGGTGCGCTGAAGAGCGCAGACGGGTTTGCCTTAGGTGCGCCCACTGCGCGTACGGGCAGTGGCCATAAACAGTGTGAATTGAAGTTCTGTGTGCAGCGACTAGAGCGCTGACCGGGGAAAACACGTGGCCCTAACAAAATGACTACTCAAGCCCGTGTTTCCCCGCAAAGTGCTAGGGCGGGCTTAGCCAGCAAAAGGGAGTTTAACACACTCCAAGTGCAAAATCAGCAAATGACATACAAATTAAAACAATTAAAATGACACAGCCACCCACAGTTATTTCGCCATAGCTGTAGCTATTAAAATGATATTTCCATTAAAATTCATAAAACACAACCTATTCAGGGATCGTACTCCTGAGCACTGCCTGTTAAGTAGTGTGAATTGAAGTCCTGCGTGCAGCGACTAGAGCGCTGACCGGGGAAAACGCGTGGCACTAACAAAATGGCCATTCAAGCCTGCGTTTCTCACAAAGTGCTAGGACGAGTGTAGCCAGCAAAAGGGAGTTTAACACACTCCAAAGTGTAAAATCAGCAAATGACATAAAAATTAAAACAAAATGACACAGCCCCCCACAGTTATTTCACCGTAGCTGTAGCTATTGAAATGATATTCCCATTAAAATTCATAAAACACAACTTATTCAGGGATCGTGCTCCCGAGCACAGCCCGTGAAGTAGTGTGAATTGAAGTCCTGCGTGCAACGACTAGAGCGCTGACCGGGGAAAACACATGGCACTAACAAAATGACCACTAAAGCTCGCATTTCCCCACAAAGTGCTAGGACGAGTTTAGCCAGCAAAAGGGAGTTTAACAGACTCCAAAGTGTAAAATCAGCAAATGACATAAAAATGAAAACAATTAAAATGACACAGCCCCCCACAGTTATTTCGCCATAGCTGTAGCTATTGAAATGATATTCTCATTAAAATTCATAAAACACAACCTATTCAGGGATCGCTCTACCGAGCACTGCCCTATAAGTAGTGTGAATTGAAGTCCTGCATTCAGCGACTAGAGTGATGACCGGGGGAAACGCGTGGCACTAACAAAATGGCCACTCAAGCACGCGTTTCCCTGCTAAGTGCTAGGACGAGTTTAGCCAGCAAAAGGGAGTTTAACATACTCCAAAGTGCAAAATCAGCAAATGACATGAAAATTTAAAATGACACAGCCCCAACACAGTTATTTCGCTGTAGCTGTAGCTATTGAAATGATATTCCCATTAAAATTCATAAAATACAACCTATTCAGGGAACGCGCTCCGAGCACAGCCCGTTAAGTAGTGTGAATTGAAGTCCTGCATGCAGCGACTAGAGCGCTGACCGGGGAAAATGCATGGCACTAACAAAATGTCCACTCAAGCCTGCGTGTTCCCGCAAAGTGCTAGGATGAGTTTCACCACCAAAAGGGAGTTTAACACACTCCAAAGTGCAAAATCAGCAAATTACATAAACATTAAAACAATAAAAATGACACAGCCCCCCACAGTTGTTTCACTGTAGCTATTGAAATGATATTCCCATTAAAATTCATAACACACAACTTATTCAGGGATCGCTCTACTGAGCACTGCCCGTTAGGTAGTGTGAATTGAAGTCCTGCATGCAGCGACTAGAGCGATGACTGGAGAAAACGTGTGGCACTAACAAAATGGCCACTCAAGCCCGCGTTTCCCCTCAAAGTGCTAGGACGAGTTAAGCCAGCAAAAGGGAGTTTAACACACTGCAAAGTGCAAAATCAGCAAATGACATAAAAATTAAAACAATAAAAATGACACAGCCCCCCACAGTTATTTTGCCATACCTGTAGCTATTGAAATGATATTCTCATTAAAAATCATAAAACACAACCTATTCAGGGATCGCTCTCCGAGCACTGCCCTATAAGTAGTGTGAATTGAAGTCCTGCATTCAGCGACTAGAGTGATGACCGGGGGAAACGGGCGGCACTAACAAAATGGCCACTCAAGCACGCGTTTCCCTACTACGTGCTAGGACGAGTTTAGCCAGCAAAAGGGAGTTTAACATACTCCAAAGTGCAAAATCAGCAAATGACATAAAAATTAAAACAATTAAAATGATACAGCCCCCCACAGTTATTTCGCCATACCTGTAGCTATTGAAATGATATTCCCATTAAAATTCATGAAACACAACCTATTCAGGGATCGCGCTCCTGAGCACTGCCCGTTAAGTAGTGTGAATTGAAGTCCTGCGTGCAGCGACTAGAGCACTGACCGGGGAAAACGCATGGCACTAACAAAATGGCGACTCAAGCCTGCGTTTCCCCGCAAAGTGCTAGGATGAGTTTAGCCAGCAAAAGGGAGTTTAACACACTCCAAAGTGCAAAATCAGCTAATGACATAAAAATGTAAACAATTAAAATGACACAGCCCCCCACAGTTATTTCACCAGAGCTGTAGCTATTGAAATTATATTCCCATTAAAATTCATAAAACACAACCTATTCACACCATATGTGACAGATGACATCATAAATAATACCATAAATAACATATATCACCTTCAGGCTGACATTTCAATGACATCCCTACAGATACACAATCATCTGTGCAGGTCTTGTTATGTACTACAAGCTGCCACACTGATGACAGTCCATAGGTTTGCATGTATAGGGACTTCTTAGCATTTTGCACCATATGTTCTTTAATGCCCATTACGTACCACTGTATTTTTTTGTTTGAATATTCTAGCGTGGTTTTATTCTTCCTTTCCCTATTAAAGTGTGATTCTGAGGAGTCAAATGAATATTCATTAGCAGGTCACAAATTGTGACTCCCTCCCATTGGCTAGTTTCAAAGGGATGGTGACCGGGATGGAGCAACAGACCACCATCCATGTGAATGCATTTTCAAAATGAACCATTTTTTTAAAACAGAAGTGGCGTAGAAAAGGAGGCAGTGGGGGGGCCACCCCGGGCTGCATGAGTTTTGGGGGCGGTGATCCCACCAACTTTTACCGCAGAGTGGCTAAGCAGGGATTGCCAGCAGCCTCCGCTCTTACCTTGCTAAGCCACTGTCTATTTTGAGAAAATTATGTGACAGTTGACAGTGGTCTCCTGGGTCTCTACCAACTAACTCCGCCTGAAGTTGCCACCATGATTCACTGTGGACACCTTCCACTTTGTGAATCAGTTACCACCTTAACTTGGGAGCCGGAAACTTGTCAATGGTTTGCAATGGAATTACAGAAGCAAACCACTGATACATAGAATACCAACTCGGACACACACACTTTCCAAATTGTGAATCAGTTGTCATTTCTAAACCCCTTTAACGATTGGGGTAAAAAAATTCTGACTCAATAAGTGAGTTTAGTACATTCCATAAATGTTTTGGCTCTTCAAACCCTCTAATTTAGTGAATCGGAGGATTTGCGGCAATTAAACAGTTTCGCACAAAATGTGCTAAATGTAGCTAAGTGTAATACAGGGAGCGGGCTATTCAGATTATCATCTTCTTACATCATTGTTTTTGTATCTAGCATATAATGTGCACATTGTAAGATTATTCTTAGCAAGTTGTGGTGACAGAGTGGTAAACACTGGACTAACATTAAACTCACTGGTCGAAGTAAAAGGTAATGCTCTCAAAGACTGTTGGGGTTATGGGTGCAAAGTGTAACTGTTACCAGCTAGTGTTCTGGAAAAATATAGACGCTTCTTAGCATGCTAACAACATATGTGCTATAGATTTCGAAAAATGGGATGCTAAAGTAAGGCTCTTGGGGCTAGATGTAGGTAAATCAGATTTACCGACTCATAAATACCGAATTTTACCGATTCGGTATTCATGAATCGGTAAATCTGATGTAGGTAATTATTCGGTAACAAAAACCGATTCGGTAATTACCGATTCGGTAAAAATACCGAATTGCCAAGGGGGACAGGGTGTCACTTTGGCACCCTGTTGCACCCCTGTTTCTGGCTTGTGTGCCATGTGACACACATACATGCCCTTAGGGCAGGTATGTGTGCCACATGGCACAGGTGTACATGCACAGATGTGCATGTACACAGGAATTCGTTATTTACCACCCAATAGTATTGGGTGGTAAATAACGAATTCTTAAGGGCCTGGGGCACTGTTTACTGTGCCACCTACATATTGATTTACAGAATCTGTAAATTTACTGATTCGGTATTTTATATATATATGGCAATGTCTGAAGTGGGGTGGCGGAGTGAGCTAAAGTATGATGATGGATTAAACCCAGATCAGTTGACTGGTTGTGAGTGCTTGCAATGTTCATCACTTCATCCATCATCCCCTTTGGTTTTGCTTTGTTCGCCCTAAGTTGGCAGGGTATGCCAAGACGTGGGTCCCTTGCTCACTTTGCCACTGGATTCAAGCTAGCCTGGTTGATGACGGATGATTAGCCACAAACTGGCCCCAGGATGCTGGTTTCCGGTCCAGGGAAGACATGGCTTGGCAGTTCGGGCTGGACTGTTTCCATGAGGCCCACGGTCAGACTGATTTGCATATGGCCATGTCTGAACTGGGGTGGCAGAGTGAGCTAAAGAATGATGATGGATTAAACCCAGATCAGGTGACTGGGGGTGAGTGCTTGCAATGTTCAACACTCCGTCCATCATCCCCTTTGGTTTTGTTTTGTTCATCCTAAGTTGGCAGGATATGCCCAGACGTGGGTCCCTTGCTCACTTTGACACTGGATTCAAGCTAGCCTGGCTGATGACGGCTGATTAGCCAGAAACCGGTCCCAGGATGCTTTTTTCCGGTCCAGGTAAGACATGGCTTGGCAGTTCGGGCTGGACTGTTCCCATGAGGCACAGGGTCAGACTGATTTGCAAATGCCATGTCTGAACTGGGGTGGCGGAGTGAGCTAAAGAATGTTGATGGATAAAATCCAGATCAGTTGACTGGGGTGAGTGCTTGCAATGTTCAACACTTTGTCTATCATCCCCTTTGGTTTTCCCATGCTAATGGGACCAGCGGTTTTCCGGGTTGCACTTGTGTCTGGATGTCTGCTGCCGGTCCGGCAGTTGCTTCCACCGGCCCAGCGGCGGCCGTCCGTCCGCCATCGTAATAGCCCCCTAAGTGTTTTGTTTTTGTTTTTTCTTTTTGTATATCATTTAATATATGTTTTTAAGTGTTATATGATTTTATGTATTTTTTTTGTTATATGTATGTGTTTATGTTTATTTTATTATAATAATTTTATTTGAAACATACACACTTATATATATATGCAACGTTTTTAAAATTATTTTCAAACTGTTATTTTATTAATTAATTATATATCAAATATATATCAATATATATATATATATATATATATATATATATATATATATATATATATATATATATATATATATTAATAAGAATGTTTTTGTATGGTATTAATTATTATTTATATTTCTGTTTGTATTTATTATTTCATTGTACTCATATTTTTCAAATAATACATTTTTAGCTATTTGATTTATTTTATAAAAATGATTAGCTATAAATACAATTACAAATGCTTTATGCTTTGTAATTATTCTTGTAACTGCAACTTATTGTAAGGTTTATTTTTATGGAGTTTACTTGGTTTGTGTGCAGCTATTATTCTAATGTTTATTTTTGTGGAATTTACTTGGTTTGTGTGCAGCTATCTAGTTGTTTAATATTTAATTAGTGAAATAATTTTCAACTCTTAGTAAATCTCACCCCAAAAGTGTAAAATGTTTCTTCAATGATGTTTATGCTTTGAAAATGCTCTTATCCCACCAAAGTCCATTTCCCCCAATGTTTTCATAGGTCAGAGTGGAGATAATAAATCTGATCCCTCCAAAGTTCAGCATTTTCCACAGTGCTGCCTAGAATGAAGAGGGAGTTGCAAATCTGACCCCCAAAATGTTAACACTTTCCTCACTGTTTGTTATGTAGGAGTGGAAATAGTGCTGCCCAATCTTTTCTCTAATTTTAGTTGAGTTTCAGCAAGAATAATGGATTTCAACTCCCCAAAGTTTATTAATTATCATTTATGTTTTACATATATACATTTTAATGAAAAATATTTTAGTTATTGCTTATACAAATAATAAACATTTCTTTAAAATAAATAGGAAGGACACCTGAACTATGTGATTGTGGGGCTGAGGCGATGTTTACATAATTATTAATTTGCCACGTTTGCCACATAATCTTCAAGTGGTTCAAAATGCAGTGACAGATTGCCACATGGTGGAAGGCCCTTTGCAACAGGAATGGTCAACTTTCTGTTGCATATTGCTAAATCTGGGTGTTAAATTGATACTAATGGGGTGCAACCAATGCCCAGACAGTGTTACCAAGTTTAAAAATGACAAATAAATGAAGTAATACTATTACAAAATGTGCTGCATTGTGCCACATAATTTGGCTTTCATTGCTGCATAATTTACTCAACCCCGGCCCTCTCTTGCCTTCCAGTGGCCCTGTAATTAGTGCAAACTTTGGCACTCTAACATTTATTCTTATATTTCCTTATATATATTTAATGTAGTTCTAAAGTAAAGATATTTATCATTGTTTGCAAATAAATTACCATCTTTGTATTATTTTTCATACATTGTGAAAAAACATTATAAGTAGATTTTTAACATAACTTTTGTTAATTTTTTTTCTCACAATTTTTATATTTTTCAAAGTAAAGTAGATGTTGTTATATAAATAAATGTTTATTACTATATTTGCTTTTTTATAAAATGTTAAAATACAATGGGCCTTATTACGATGTCGGTCGGGGTTACCTCCAACCCACATCATTGCAGATTGGGGACCGATCGACTTTAGGTCGGCAGTTCCTACCGCACGATTTGGGTACATGAAGGGGTTGCAAACTCCCATTTCTCAATGGGAGCTTGTGTGGCAGGCAGAAACCGCCCGCAGCTCAAGCTCCCATTGAGAAATGGGAGTTTGTGAGCATACATGCACCAGGTGCCTGCCAAAAGGTTTAGGGATGTTCAGGGGGGCACAAGCACAGATGCAGAGGGCCAGGAGAAGGGAGCCCTGCTAGGGGTCTTTAATGTCACTTTCTGACAGCCTTTCCATGTCAAAAAGCCCAACATGTAAAGGCTGTCCGTAACCAACTTCATAATCCCGACGGCAGAAACGTCATCCTTAAGGTTTATGATGGCTTTCTGACCGATTGTCAGGCTCCCTGAGCCCATCGGATCTGTTGGTCGGTTGATCCCTCCGACTGCTGCCTCCGACCGCACAAATCATAATGCGTTGGTCAGATCGCAGCAGACGATGCGGTTCGGACCGCAACCAACAAGCAGTTGGTTGTGGTCCAATCTGTTTCGTAATCAGGCCCTAAGTAAGTTCTTAAACAGTTTTTGCACATTGTACTGATCATTTCTTGTCTAAGATTATTATTTCATTATTAGCAATTTGCTGTAAAGAAAACCTCATCCTTTTTGTGTGTAATTTTACTAACATAAATATTTTTTTACTAGCAACTGTACATTGTAGTCTTTTTTCTTCTTCAGTCTTTGGTGGCTGTCCTCATGCATGACTGGCATCATGGGCGGTGGTTTCAAGTCCTAGTTCTCCAATTTAACTAAGGATTTGTTTACTATCTTTAAGCTAATCTAGTGGGTTGAGTGGTTATTATTAAGGTTACTATGTGTATGTTAGTATAGTTAGGGTGTTTTTGTCAGTTGGGATTGGGAAATACAGTAAATTGTCATGTCCTTTAGGATGGTCGTGTCCTGTATACCCAATTTTACATACATTGTCCCATCCACATGATAATAATGATTCTAAAGAGGTGACCTTTTACCTAGTAACTTGCCCCTGCCTCCTCGACCTCAGGCTGTCGGTACTCCATCATAATCCTAGTACCTGACTACATAAACATGTCCTCCGGCACGGCAGAATTATTCTGTATAAGGGTCACCACTTTTTTCATCCTTGGCCAACAGCCAGCTGTGCATGATCGCACTTGTTTAGAAAAGCATTGGTGATTGTTTTCAAAACATTTAGGATTGTTATAAAAACATATTGATTCTATAAAAAGACCCTGGAGTGACCACTTTAGTATAAAAGACCATCACACCCCCTAAGAATTAGAGGAGAATTCTTTCCAAGCTGAAACGGGGGTCCTACATGCTGAATCGTTGACACACAGCTGTCTGACATCCCTTGTGGGCTGTCATCCTCGATACAGGAGCGGGTCCTTCATTCTAGAACATCAGGTGAGGGGGCTGGTTCATCCCTAGGGATTTCCTGGCTACAGATACACATACCTATACGCATATACACCTGCACATCCAGGTTAGGTTAGGTACATTTAGGCAAATTACTTAGAGCATGCAATTTTGGAATGTGCAAATGCCACTGTTTTCATCAGAACTGCTTCTGTTCATCTTATTAGCACTATGGTAGAAATGTATTTACTATTTACGATGTTGGTACTAGCAATCTCTTTCGTATGCTTCTGTCTCCAAATTATTGCAGCAAATATGTTTTACACAAGGCTGTCTCTGGACCAAAACATTATTTTTTAAACGTCCTACGCCATCTTGTGTATTTTTGGAGAGAAAGCAAGCAAGATTGTCTGAGCAAAACATACTGTACTGTTTTCCACAATCCCAGAGGAATCAGGGTTGTCATGTTCAGTGCTTGCCAGAGACTACCTACACCACTGTAGAATACAGGGGGTGGCAGTGGCACTGTAGAGCTAGCTGGTCTAAAGCCTGACATATCCTGTGGGGATGTCCAGAAGTGGTCGGGACACCAAGCCATCAGTTTAGGTAATCCAAAATGCACAGGTCCTGGGGGATTCCTATGAACTACACAACAAGGTTAGCTACATGTTTGCCAGAGGTCTTATGTAAGGGGTTTAGTTTTTATTGCTTGTTAAGGTGTATATATATGTTGGTACTGACATTTTTATAAGTGTTTAATGCATTTTTATGAGCATTGTTTAGGGGGTGTCCTTAACCTGCATATTTTACTGTAGCGTAATTACATGAAATTACAGCAAAATGACACAAGATCATGCTAGGAGCGTATCCCTGCATTAGGGCTTTTTTCTTAGCGAACTGCACTCTTGCATCCAAAATGAACCAGAGGATGCAGTTTTCGCTAAACAAATAGTGCTAAATGCAACAGAATTACAACAACATTGGCCAGCAGCTACTTGCACTCTATTTCTGTATTCTTGGGTAGGCACTTTTGCCTGAAATTATTCCAAATTATGCAAAAGGTCTAATTGCCTGAATTTAGTTTTCTATTTGTGTGTGCCCAAAAAATAGAACTGCATATTGTTATATGTAAACTTTATGCATGTATTTTATATTGCTGAGAATTCTAAACTATACTTTTATGTTATATTCTAATTTTAATTTTTATATTATATTCATGGGTTTTCAGTTAGTTTTCTATTTTTGCTGACTTTAAGGCTTCTGGTGTTTTTACCTATTGTACATTTTTCATGTTTCCATTCTTGTGCCTGTATTAGGGATGAATAATATAAAAAGATAATTATTTTAGGTGTTCAAATATTTTATTCATTTTTGATTCTTCTTCTTTTAGGATTCTTTTTTAAATGTCATTTTATTTACTTACGTTTGTGAAATTTGGAGCACTCTGCTCCTTTGCTTTAGATAAGTAGTTCATGCCTTTCCGATGGGAAGAAAGACTGACTCCTGGAAATATGGTAGGAGTACCAGCAATTTAGTGCATTCTCCTGTTTCCTATTATAGTATGTTTTAATTGATTTGTGAACTGTGTGCTTTCAAATTTGATTGGCTTCATGTTTTACTTATTTTGAGGGATTCTTTCTTGGATGTGTTAGTTTTCAATAAGATTATTGAGATTTAGGTTAAATTGTATTTGTTTTGCTGAGGATACTTTTATTTTTTACATTATTCTATTTGATAATATTTATTTCACTACATTTTTATCAGTGATGTTTTTTTGTATATATTTATGTTTTTTGCACTGGGGTTTAAGAATGAAGATAGATAGGTTATCAATATTTTTGCAACAATATTATTGTAACATAATATTTATGTATTTGATGTTTCGGCATACAACTATAGTATGGGAATTACTGTTATCTGGCGCCGTGGCTGGTCATGTGTTTTGTGGGTGTATGTTTCTGAGCACTCACATACTCTGTCCTAGCTTTTCGAATTCCTTCATGGTTTCCTAGTGCACCTGTGTCAATTTGCTTGTGGGAGCACTCTATTTGCTTAAAAGTTACTTCTTCATCTAACACTGGGGTGCCTCAGAAACAGAGTTGAGGTGGTAATTGTGATTTAGCTTTCAATGTCATGGTGGTGCAGCTGCTCAGACTGTGCTGTTTCAGATGCTGCCACAGTGACAGCATAAGGCTATGTTTTCGCTGCTTCATGCACTGTGCTGCAGCATAGGTTTCTAATGGCAAAGAGGCACCCAAAGGTCTGCCAACTAGGTTTGGAGCAAGCTGGGCAGCCGCTGCCCATGCATGTAAGAGCGGTAGAGCAGTGGGGCCGGGTGAGGGGGGATTTCGACAGACAATGATGAAGGAAATTTATTTATTTATTTAATTTTCCCTCTTCATCGTCTGTCAAATTCCCCCCCCCACCCGGCCCCATCGCCCCACCGCTCTTACCTTCACTGGCTGTGGCTGAAACTGGGAAGACGATAGTCCAATATATGCTTACATATATATGTCCTCTGATGCTCACAGAGAAGCAGAGATAATCTCTCAGATTAGCTTTTTTGGAAAGTGTCTAATTATTATATATTTTTTCAAATATATTTTATTTTGTTTTCAAGACAGAACATCAGTTATACAGAAAAACCTTTTACAGGATGTTGGAAGTATAGCTCGAAGGCCAACATATCAGGGGCTGACCCCAATGACTTCAATACACTCCGACCCATCTCTAACCTCCTATTCCTATCCAAAACATTGGAGAAATGAGTCCTTCTGCAACTCAATCATCATATAGAGCAATTCCGTCTCCTTGACTCCTTCCAATCAGGATTCAGAAAAACCTGTAGCACAAAAATTGCCATGCTCAATATCTTGGAGGATATTCGCAGATCCTTGGATGAAGGTGACACATACCTCCTAATCCCACTTGACCTATCTGCTTCTTTTGATACTGTTAACCACCCAGCTCTGATTGAGACACTCAAGAACCACAGTGGTATCAATAGCACGGTCCTCAGCTGGTTTATCTTGAAACTACAACATCACTCACAACAAATAGAAATCAACAACTGTCTATCTAAACCAACACTAGTTCCCCATGGTGAACCCCACGGCTCAATTCTCTCCCCTTCTCTTTTCAATCTCTTCATGGAACCCTTTACTCTTATCCTGAATCAAGCAGGGGTAAAATACGACCTTTATGCAGATGACACCCAACTTTACTAGAATATTAAGTCACAGAGTGACATCATTCATCTGAATGATACACTGATCAAGGTAAAATCTTGGCTTAACACCAGCCACGTAAAGTGGAAACTCAACAAAACTGAATTACTACTTTCTCCCCGAATAACAACCCTCTCCTAATCCAAGGTTTGCTCACTTTCTTGGATGTCCTTGACTGCTCTCTTACACTATCCAACTTCGTAAAGTCCTTGGGCATCACTCTGGACAAAAATCTGTCAATGACGTGTCAATGAAAGACCACATCAACAACTCAACCAAAGTAGTGCTGTTCACTCTTAAAAATAGAAAATCAAACCTTTTATTTCACATGATGATTTTAAGATGGTAGTGCAGACTCTTGTCCTCTCAAAACTGGATTATTGAAACGCCATCATCACAGGAATTCCGAAAACCCACCTTGCCCCCT
The DNA here is from genome assembly GCF_964263255.1 of Lissotriton vulgaris. Lineage (NCBI taxonomy): Eukaryota > Metazoa > Chordata > Amphibia > Caudata > Salamandridae > Lissotriton > Lissotriton vulgaris. Next base: position 1,634,907,363 of record NC_141695.1, on the reverse strand, counting down.
TACACCAGTTCTCAACATGGCTTCACGGCTACTAACAGGTGTTAAGCGATATGAGCACATTTCACCGGCCCTCAAGAACCTCAATTGGCTTCCCCTAAAAAAGGAAGATGTATATACAAGATGGCTCGCCTCACCCACAAGGCCCTTCACACTCAGAACCCAAACTACCTAGGTTCCAAACTTTCCAAAGCAGGAAGAGCCAGAGCTCTGAGAAGTTCCAACTCACAGGGCATACTTCGGGATACCCTACCCTGGGAGTCCAACTGCCTGCCAATCATGCCTTATTTGTGCGTAGTGTAGAAATTGGTTGGCATTCAAGTCAATCACTTGCTGAGAGAGGCAAATGAGATGACATTGTTGTCCTACAACAGTTCCTCAACATTAGAGATCCCGGTAGGACCCCAGGTCCCAAAGCCTTGCAGTTTCAATATTTCTGGGAGTCGCTTTTCCTCCAACAAGGGTATCTCCCGCTTTACAGTGCCATCCTAAGGATTTTGTGATGTTGCCCTAGGCTTGGGTGGCCAGGAGAAGGCACTGCATCTCACCACCTCCATGGAGATAGTGTAGGCAGAGTTTCAGCCCCCACTGAGCCCCTTCCAGCCAAAAAGTTGAGTGATCGAATGGGGCAAAGCACCAGTAATTAACATTAATTAAGTAGGCCGCCAAGCAATACTCTTCCTGGTCGTGTAGGGCTAGTCCCTCATTAAAATGGTTATGCTACAGGGTTCTCATGACAATTCTAGGGTGTTTCCCATCCCACAACAAGAGGCGCATGTCCCCTGCAATCTTTGGGAAGACCTCCGGGGAGATCCGATAATACGTGTTTTGCAAAACATACAGCAGTTTTGGGAGGGAGATCATTTTGAACATGGCTGCTCACCTCATTAGTGTAAGGAGCAGCCCACTCCACCTCTCCATATTTTTGACATGCCCTCACCACACGATTCTGAGCAAAACAAAGGTCCTTCCCAAGCGTCCGGAATGTATCAAGATATTTGAACCTGTCCAGTGCACGTATAAAACACCAGGGAAGTAATGGCACATCTGTCCCACCCTGTGGAAGATAGAGGACTGATTTGTCCCAATTAATTCTATAACAGGAATAACTCCCATACTCCTCAAACAGTTGAAAAATTAAGTAAAGGACAGTTGGCAGTTCCGTAAAATAGAAAAGAATATCGTTCCCTCAAAGCCAAATCTTTTCTTCAATGTCATCCTCTCACATGATTTTGAAATCATGGATTCCAGGATGAAATCGAACCACACAGGAAAACAACTCTATAGTGAAGGAAAATAGGAGAGGAAATAGAGGGAACCCCTGCCTTGTACCTCTCCCAATGGGGAAATCAGAGGACAGCATTCCATTAACTCTGACTGTCACCATCAGGACCTGATATGGTAGCCACACCCACTTCCTGTAACGGGGACCAAACCCAAACTATACCAGTGTGTGTTCCAAAAAAGGCCAAAGCACCACATTAAATGCCTTCAACCTCTAGAAAGACGTGTGGCTCAGATTGGTCTCTTATCTCGTTCAACCAAGTGTGCATGCACTGTAGATTGTATCATGTCAATCTACCCGACATATAGCCAGACTGGTTCAGGGGATCAGGGACATGATAACCTGCAGGAGTCTTGTGGCCAATATCGTGGCCAAGATCTTAACCTCAATATTGAGGAGCGAATATTTGGTGGTTGGAGTCACAGCGTTCCCTTGGCCTACCTCCGCTATGAATTACCACTGAGGTCAGGTGGGAGAACAGCCTTCTGGCCAGTCTCTAAGAACATGTTCAAGAGGTGGGGGCCTAGCACTCCTATATTGCACTTAAAGAATTCCCTCCTGAATCCTGATGGATCCAGGGACCTTTTTGGAGTTCATCTTGACTGTGGCAGTCTGAACATCCGCCAGGGTGATCCAGCTCAGCAGTGTCTTTTATTTTCCTTTTTATTCCTCTATTGACGTTTCAACACGTCCTTTGAAGTTGACCTACAACCACAACATTGGTATTTCCCTCTTCTTTCCAGTTTCTCTCTGCCTGCCTCCCTGCTGCTCCCTCTCTGCTCTTTAATGCTCATCATGGGTGACTGACCTTTCACCCCCTTTTGCATAATTTTGATTGCTTCATTGCTCAGAATTACTAGGCCAACAGTAGGTTGGAGGTGGGTTTGTGGGTGTGATGTTGGGTTGTTTATGGGGATTAGGGGAGCGGTGGGCCTTGCAGTTTCCTGTTGTGTCCCATATGACTAATATCCTATATTAACATATATAACAAATAATATGTTGGCCCTGCAGACATACAAGGCAGCTGTGTAATATGGTCTGTTGTAGCTGCATGGCAAAGTATGTTGCCTTGAAGTATCCTCCTTTGACACACTGAGATGTAATCTGGTACAACTTCACATGCCTTGCAGGCATTTCTCAATGTTCTCCAAGATACAAACCTTTCTCTCAATCAACCTCAGGGCCTGTTCTTAGTGCAGCTGTTGCTTCACACAGTCTCCCTCAGTTGAAAGATATCCACACAAACTGAGGATTATATTTGGAGAAGCATCCTTCCAGAGGACTTGATTTGCTAATACCCGCTCCCCACTGCATTCTTTGCCATCTGGCAATGCACAACTGGTTGTCCTTCACATAGAGGTTTGATATCTGTAAGGCTGTGGGGAGAAGATTGTTGAATGATATACACGTCCACCTCAACAGGATTTCTTGTCCCTCTAAAGATTAAGAGAAGCCCAGAGTTGCAATTGTGTTTTGCAGTGGAGCCAGCTAAGGTACCTCTAGGCTACATTCAGGATAGACCTACATGGCTGAGATAATCATACTTGACTTTATAGCTGTTACTGGGGTGTTAGAAATCGGGTCTTTAGCTGTCAGAGGTATGCACCCTTTCCAAGTAGGGACCACATTTCTAGTCATGGTAAGTCACTACACAACCAAAATGATTCTGTGATCACTTTCTGGTAGTTTGGAACAGAGCAGGCAGGCTTAACTTAGAAGCCAATATATAGTAGTTGTGTTTGTGCAATAACTTGTACAGTAACAAAGTGAAAACACCACCAAAAAGACTTCACAGCAGTGTAGACAAATAAAGTATGACGGTATAAATAAAACAAGACCAAACGTAAAAAATCCAATGTGTAGAAGTTGAGATATTGATTTTGGAAGGAATAACTGCAGCAAAGCACCTAGACGCAAGTAGTGCTAAAAAGGTTACTTTAGGTCACGCTAGACTGGGGTCAAGTCATAGTTCAGGCCGACAGAGATGGTCGCAAGCAGTGAGATGTGTTGATCTTCTCCACGCAGTAAAGGCATTGTGTCAGTTCCGAAGGCGGGTACCGGAGTCAAGAGGGGTCCAGTGATGCGACGATTTCTGCCATGCACTCAAGAGGATGTGTTCAGCTCACCAAGCACCAGTGGCTCTGATGAGCGGTCCAATCTGTCGATCTCAGGAGGTAAATCACTGGTTCTGAAGCAATGCACTGATTTTACTCCTTCAACCGGGTTGATGTGCCAGTTCTGCTACATCCAGATTGGAGATGCATCAAAGTCCATTTTGCAAGTATCTGGTCCACTTCCATGGAACCAGGCACAGGATCAGGGGTAGAGACTTTGATGTCCCTGAGTCTCAAGCAGCAGGAAGCAAGCCACCAAGTCCTTGGAGATCACTTGGAAGAAGGGAGAGTCCAGCTTTCCTTAAACAGAGTCAGAGAGCAGCAAGTAGCAGGGTAACAAAAAGAAAAGCAAGCCTTCCAGATCAGCAGTCCAGTTGAGTTCTTTGAGTAGCTTAGCAGTTCTTCTGACAGGGGTTCTGGTGGAGGACCAAAAGTGTCTGGTTTGCTGGGGCCAGAAGACCATTATTTGTATCCAAATATGGCTTTGAAGTGGGGGAGACTTCAAAGAATGGCTTTTAAGTGAACCGGTATACATTTCAACCCAGTCCTGGCTATCTTTGGGGGTAATCAGTCCTTTGTGTGGAGTCAGGCCACTACCCTTTGAAGTGTAATCTTTGCGGACAAGTGACTACATTACAACGGTGATGAATATGGATATCCTGTCTGCCAAAATACAAATCCCATAGGATATAATAGGATTTATTTTTGGGTGGACAGGATATCTGTCACAATTGTGACGGAGTAACCCGTCCACCAAGATCTAAATCAAGCCCTTTGTGGTAAATATTTTAGTAATTTACCTTGATCGGAATTTCTATATTGTCAATAAGGTCAAGTATGAAGAACAGAGTCCGTGGTGGTTCGAATTCAGGGTCTTTATTCAGTAACTCGAGTTAAGGGAGAGCTCCGTCACCTGAGGAGGATCGGAAGAATCTCTACCTTTATTATCAGAACACAGTGTATTTATACATAGAAAAGAGGAAGGAGCTTCCCTTCAATGCAGGCACGTGTCATATGTTGCAATAAAACAGAAGTCATGACTACAGAAAGAGGCAGCATCATAAAAAGAGGAAACATGGCAGGAGAGATGAGGCTTGTCATGATTAAATGGTGAAGCACGAGAGAAGCAGAAATGTGGAGAAATAACCCTAGGCTGGTTCCTTAGATAAGAGAGAGATGGTCATGACAGGATGTCTGTTTTGTCGTGTTTCAGTATTTCGGGGGCCCTTCTTCTCGGAATTGGTTGTTGTGGTTTAGCAAGCTGGGGCCTATTTCTCGGAATTGGCTCGATTATAGGGAAATGGTTACAAATGGGGGGGTCTTGTTTCTCGGAATCGTCCTAACCATAAGAATGTACCGTTGAATTCAAGAGGAAGGAGAGTGTGTGTGCAACTTTGTGTACGCGTGTTCGGGTTAGCTCGTGTTCTCGTAGCTTGTTTTCCGACATGATGGGCTCGGGGACGTGACTGAGAGGGTGTATGATGGGACATAAACTACGAAAAATAATCTTTTTCCACACCTTAGTTTTGTGAAGCTGGTAATGATTCAACAAATAAATAGGGAAACGGCTGATGGGGTTTCTTAGAACTTCAGATATGTGGGGCGCTCTACCTCGAGTCTACGTTACGTTCCGTAGGGAAAAGGTATCTTAGGCGTGGTGCGTGAAGAGCGAACGGGAAAGCCCTAAACCGTTCTAACGAAAATCTAAAAGACTTTCACAAATTATAGGAAGCAATGGTCTCGCAACCACATAACAGTGTAAAACAAGCAATTATATCATAAACAGTAATAACAAGTAGGTAGCGAACAAAAGCAGATCTTTGTGTTTCTATTCCTTTTCAAAAGATGTTTATTGGATCCACATTCAGCCGACACGTGTTTTGTCGTGTTCAAAAGTGGAGTCAACACGACTCTTCAGGGCTGGTGGGGAGACCCAAACATCTGTGGGTCGATGCGAAAAGTGAATAATACTGGTAGAAGAATCCTGTGTATGCGTTGCTGAGTGTTCAATAAAGTTAATTGAAGAAAACCCTTACTCCGGGTTTGGAGCGACAAGTAGGTCTTCTATGATAAATTCTCAAGCCCAGTGTGGCTCGTCAGTACCAAAATCAGACTAGGTCCGTCCTTGGAACACGGCGACCGGGAACACACAGAGGAGGGATACCGATTTACAGTTCGAAAATCCACAGAGGGATCGAACTACCAACCAGGTTTAACTCTTTTATTTTGGATCCCCTCCCGGTACAGTCAGACACATACACGTGTCTAGTCTGATTTTGGTACTGACGAGCCACACTGGGCTTGAGAATTTATCATAGAAGACCTACTTGTCGCTCCAAACCCGGAGTAAGGGTTTTCTTCAATTAACTTTATTGAACACTCAGCAACGCATACACAGGATTCTTCTACCAGTATTATTCACTTTTCGCATCGACCCACAGATGTTTGGGTCTCCCCACCAGCCCTGAAGAGTTGTGTTGACTCCACTTTTGAACACGACGAAACACGTGTCGGCTGAATGTGGATCCAATAAACATCTTTTGAAAAGGAATAGAAACACAAAGATCTGCTTTTGTTCGCTACCTACTTGTTATTACTGTTTATGATATAATTGCTTGTTTTACACTGTTATGTGGTTGCGAGAGCATTGCTTCCTTCAACAAATAAATAGTTGCTTAATTGCAAATCATTAAATGATCCATGTCAAAGGGCTGTTGTTATTTTTGATCAGCATAATGATGTGCAATTTAATCTAAAGTACCACACAGTTTTACAGATAGACCAACGATCTGCCAATGTTGGTGGTCACAATATGCACTTGGCATATTGATCAAAGCACCAACTACACAGGTTAACAATTTTCTTTGAGTTGCCAAAATATCTTCATCATTTTTTTCTAGTAATCAATCATCCAGTTTGGAAATCCCTTTCGAGATAAAAACAGTTTTTTCAACAACCATCATATAAAAATGTGGTTTATGGGTTAAAATATGGTTTACTGTTGCTTTGTGAATCAGTCACTCAATTTATGCAGCTGTCAGTGGCCTAATGCCACCATCTAACTTTCTTGGTAAATCAAGCATTGGCAAATCAAATAGGTTTCTCAGTATTTATAATTTGGCACAGAGAGCTTTTGGAGTTTCAATGCTTGTTTGCGCTGTGTAATGGAAATAAATTGATATATAAAATACATGGACAGCCGCCTTTGAAGGTCTTTTCTCTTATTTTATGTTTATAACATTCCAAAGTGGCCGCCAATGCATGAGCAGTAGCAGGCCAATGAACACCTGTGCTCCTACCTTTCACACATTTTGTAATCGGGAAATACATTTCTAAAATAGGCCACTATTTCTGCAGATGCATGCACATGGGCACTTATGCACCAGTGGCCATTTTGGATTTTTTTTTACTGTCATTTACAATTCCGAATCGCTGACACCGATTCCAGAAGGTAAATTATAAAACAAACGTTTGCACTAACTAAAAGAAGCAAGCTGCCCATTTCACAATGCAATTTCCAGGCGCTCTGCAAAAGAATTTATAAAATCGAAAACGCTGGAAGCTGCAAGCAGCGTGGAAGGGGAGCAACCGAGAATGAGGAGTGGAGATGTGAGGCAGTAGAGAGAGCGTGGAAAGAAATACACTCTCTTCGAGTACCAGGGATGCTGTTTAGGATCGAGCAGGGGGGGGAATACAAAATGCCATGCACTTCCAAGGAACACTGAAACTTGTAACGTTCTAGTGTTTCACGGATCTTGGGGGAGACCCGGAAACACACACACTTTGTAACACCTTCTGGCCAGGGTGGCAGGAAGGCTATAAATAAAAAGACGGAGGTCGCTGGAGGCTTCCGGGCCAAGTAACCATCTAAAGAGTGTAGTGTCATGTTTTACCTCCGTGTAGGCCCCTGTGTGCAGTAACCTTCCCACTCCCCTACAAAACTCATGAGACAATAATTGATCCCCGATTATGTAGTCCAAAGATACAACTCATCCAATCAAAACTATGGTAAAACGAAAACCAATAATGTAAAAAAAAGAAATAAAAAAAACTATTCCATGGGTGCGACACAAACAGAAATTAGGAAGAAAGCAGTTGAATGAAGCATATGGATGACAAGGCAAGACAAGAAGAATTGCAGCCGAAGACGGTGCTGACGGTGCGACGAGAGAAAAAGCAGCAGAGTCGGTCGAGAGTGAGTATAAGGGTCATGCGTTGTAAGATTGCGGTGTTTTATGTTGTTCCTGTGTTGTAATGTCAAGCGGAGTTGAATGCCTGTAGTGTGATTGGGGGAAGGTTGTGAGCGCGCGCAACCGGATGAAATCTTAAGCTCCACGGAAGGACTTAAGTGGTTCGGGTGTATCGAACACCCAGAGTAATTTGTCTACCATTGAAAGGGAGTCATGAGGTACCATTGATTTTCCCGACAGACCGATGATAGGGGGAGCGTATGAGTGAGTGTATGAGTAACGGACGCTGGTCGTACGTTTACTGTGTGTAAGTAACCTATCAGTTGAGGCGATCGTCTGACCGTAAGAGGGAAGACGTTTCGTCAGTTAAGGTGACAATTACAGTTAGACTGTGGCCGTACAGTCAGAGAAAAGTGATCGCTTGGACAGAAGTAGTCATTTTTCAATGTATGAATGAAAATGCATGCGAAATCGTGAGACGAATTGAGAAAAAAAAGGAGAATTGCTGCAAGAGGGAACAAGTGACGTCAGCATAGAACCGAGCTGAGATTGGTTAGTTTGTCAGACGTCAGCGAAGAGTCGCACTGAGATAGGCCGATTAGCGAGAACCGCGTAGGGATTGGTTGGTTGGTTGTCATCGGGACGTAAACAAGGAAGAGTGAGGGGAAAATTGTGGATTATCGAAAATGAAGTGTTTTAAGAGTTTAAGAGCACTCTTTAGGAGAAATAGAAGAAACTTATATGCCGGAGAGGAAGCTCCACCGGAAGGCACACCAGCTTATTATATGGCAGTGAATGTAGGCTTGCACTCGATATTATGGATTTCCGAGTGGAATAAGCTAACTGAAGGGAGTAAGGAACTGACGTTTCCGAGATTTGGAACGTTTAAGCTAGATGTGTTGAATGAACTAAAAGCGGTAATGCTTGCAACAAGACCTCTACCGAGGCCAACACAGTTCGAAGCACTTAGTGTATGGTTTAGAACAGCACACGAAAAGAGCGTAAAGAGGCGCCAGGAAAGAGTGAGACGATCAGTGAAGGCAGTACAGGATGCCAAATGGGATGAGGAAGCTAAGAAATGGAGAGTACAAAAGATAGAAGCAGATAAACTGTACCCGATGCTAGAAGTTACGGGAGAAAAGAAACCTCTAGAGGAAGAAGAGGAAAGCGAGACAGAAGAGGACCTGATAGAGAGGCTATTAACGGATAGACCACCTCCGTACAGCGGAGGGGCCGCAAGTCCTATATTACCACAAGAGGACGGAGCTAGATGGGGGGAATATAAATCGATCCCAGTAACAGAGTGGGATGCCAGGAAAGAGGAGGAAATACCTCAATCTAGTTCCGAACAGAGAGTAGTGGGAAGATTCGTGGTCCAGAAAATGCCAGAAACGCAACATGCAAGGTCTTATCAAATGCCGGATGCCCTACAAGTACCGGTTACCATAGGCCCTATCGTGTCAATCTACAACCCAGAAGGGGTCCAGCAGGAGGAACAGGCACGATGGGATAGGGAAAGGGCAGAGATGGAGAATAGGGATCCTCAGAGGCAGATATTAGCACCGAGGAGTCGGAGTACCCCATTAGATGCAGCAACAGGTCCCTGGGTAGAACAAGGGCGTCAAAGAGGGCCAATGGACTTAAGGGGACCAAAACCAAAAACCCATAAGGAATTAAGGGAATACCTGAAAGAATGGGATACTGCCGAAGAGGCTCGGAATAAAAGTTTAGAAACAGGAGCAGAGTGGAGAGACCAGGATAACAGGATTCTCTCTCATTGTGGAGCTGGCGAAAGCAGCCCGGAGTGGGAGAGAGGGAGTCAGGAAAGCAGCGGAAATAATTGCCCTACTATTAGCGGCAATAGGCAAAGGTGCGACGACAGGAGTACAGGGTGTGGCGAAGTGCCTCGCGTCACCTTTAGTGAAGGAGAACGAAGGACGCAGGAGTACCGTAATACTTTCAGATGCACTCACCATACCCCGGGTGAAACAGTGCAACATTGGAATCACGGGAACATGGAGAGTCGTGAAGGGTCTCGCCATGCATCCAGTGATCATGGGCGAAGTCATGAGAATATAGGGAGTCGCGAAACGTCCCGCCATACTTCTGGTGATCAAGAACGAGATCGCGGGAGCATGGGGAGCCATGAAGGACCTTATCGGTTATTGAGCGACACCAGACAGCAATCGAGTTACAGTGAGTTAGAACAGAACGATGGATCCTATCTCGTATCTGGAGAAACCGAGCCGAAACGACGAAGTATAGGGATGGGGGATGGAGTAATGTTCCACCACACCCCACGGGAAGATGGAAAGGCTTGGGATCTAGAGAGGTGGGAACAAAGAGATGGAAAGAAAACTCCTCATAACTCACCTGTGTTCAGGCGTAGGGCGCATAGTGGAGGTGAGAGAGGTATGAGCGAACCACCTAGGACTGACATACTGAGAGCTGAAATAAAAGCAAAACGGCTCGATGTAATGAGCTTAAAATCAGACTTGGACGAAATAATAGACGGCACAGTGGCAATAGAGAGGTTGGAACTGTACGCACCAGATGAAGTATTGTTCTTAGCCAAGGATGTTACTCGGAGAGCGAGGTCGGCTCATGAAAATTTATCTAATTTGGCAAATAGGTATATGATAGACCTGTCACGAACCAAAGCTTTGCAGCCCAATCATAGGCTAAATTGCACAGACCTCGATTTGGATGAACGTAGAACGATTGGATTAAGAGTACACATACGGGAACTAGTCATGTGTATCAGAATATGGAGAGATCTGGATAGATGGGAGGAAAAATGGTCTAAAAAGGGATCAGTCAGAAGAAGTACAATTGTGAAGTCCCAGGATACAGACCTAATGCGGATGGAAGCTTTCCCTTTGCGGGAAATCGCGAACGGAAACTACGTTCACGTACCCTGGAGTAGGGGGGATTTGGCGGCATTTACCAACTCCTTCCCAAAGCTTAGAGAGAATCCCGTTGAGTGGTACAAGCAGGTAGAGAGGTTCGTGAAGATCTCTAAGGTGCTGTGGATCGATTTGAACACATTGTTCGATATCGTAGTACCCGGAGATTTGTGGACGGCATGCAAACTTAGCGTTGAATGGCCTACCTGTGAACCTCCGAGAGATGCCAGGACAAATGGTCCATCCGACAGAGTCATGGAGAAATACGAAAGAGTAATAACATGGCTAAAAGAGAAAGTGCCAGTACAAGACATAGACTGGGTTAAGATAGATCGAACAACTCAAGAGCCCAAAGAGACAGTTCACGAGTTCTATGAGAGGCTACTGAAAGCATTTAAACAATACAGTGGGTTGGACGTAATGGATCCTAAGGACATAGGACAGTTTGTGTCGAAGTTTGTTTTAGGATTAAGACCAGACATAAGCCTGATGATACAACAGCATTTGATCTGTTGGCAGAACAAACCTTTAGATGAGATTCTGAGGTATGCAAGGTACTGTAGCGATGAGATAGATTCGAAAGCGAAGAAACTCAAGGAAAAATTAATGCTGGTACAAATGCAAGCAGCTGGAAAGGGTGGACAGCGGCAACAGGGAACAGGAACGCAAGCAAAGAAACAGAATAATCAGAGCAGAGATGAGGAAGAAAGACCGAGACCGAGAATGGATATCGCGACACTGAAAAGGACAACGAGGTGTCATCAGTGTAACGAAGTGGGACATTGGAGACGCGAATGTCCTTACAATGTTGAGACAGGGGAATTAGAACAAGAGGAGGAAGAGGTACAGAATAACGTGGTTAAGGGAGCCGCAGCCCCGAAGGGAAAGTTTATCAAAGGGGGGAATCAGACTCCTCGAGCCCCGTTTCCTCAACCGCCTCGCATCACAAATGGAGGGAAACCCTATAGACAAATGCCATTGTTCGTAGGAGGAGAAGAATGCTACTACGTTGATCCTCTTACAGGGCAACGAGTAAACAGGGAGGAAGACTGTACTCTAGGAGCAGCCCTGGAAGTAGACCAGAGAGGACCATACGTAGAGGCTGAAGTAGCTGGATGTCCTACGACCTTTTTGGTAGACACGGGGGCCACTCGATCCACTTTGAGATCAGCGGTAGTCCCAGGTTTGCCAATATCGGGAGAGACGATTCAGGTGGTAGGAGTCGCAAACAAGAGGATGACGAATCCTTTGACCGAACCAGTGTCAGTGAAGATAGGGAATTACAGTGACGAACATCAGTTTGTGATCTGTGATTCCAGCCCTGTGTGTTTGCTAGGAAGAGATCTGTTGTGTAAATTGAATTGCACAATACATTGCACACCTGAAGGAGTAGAAGTGCAGACCAACAATGAGGATGCCGATTTTAAAGTTGTAAACTCGCAAGAGTGCGTGGAACTATACCCTACCTTAACAGTGGAGGAACTTCCACAGGATTTGAGGGAGAAAGTGTCAGCTGAAGTGTGGGATTTTACTGGAGAAGAAATAGGACTGATCAAAGGTGTAGAACCAGTAAAAATCTTGGTAAGACCCAATGCTGAGTATCCAAGAACCCCACAGTACAAGTTGACTCCAGAGACGATTGCAGGAATAAAGCCTGTGATCGAATCTATGATTAAACAGGGAATACTAAAGGAAATCGTGGGTAGTCCATGTAACTCCCCGATTATGGGTTTGCAGAAGCCTAGTGGAAAATACAGAATAGTGCAGGATCTTCGGAAGATTAATAATATTGTTGTCTCATGTTGTCCAGTGGTACCGAATCCATCAGTGATATTATTTCAGATACCGTTCCAAGCTGAATGGTTTACCGTGATAGATTTATGCCAGGCTTTCTTTTCGATACCTTTAGATGAAGAGAGCCAGTATCTTTTCGCTTTTAAGCTGGAAGATCGCGTCTTAACATGGTGTCGTATCCCTCAGGGGTATACAGAAAGCCCATCGATCTTTAACCAGTTATTAAAACGAAATCTTGAAAGTCTAGTACTGCCCAAGAATTCGGTTCTAGTCCAGTACATAGACGACCTCCTAGTTGCGTCAGAAACTGAGGAAGCTTGCAGAGAAGACACCATAACCTTGTTAAATCACTTGGCCGAGAATGGACACAAGGTGTCTCCAAGTAAATTGCAGTATTGTATGACTGAGGTGCAATACTTGGGCCATAGGATTGAAAAGGGAAAGCGGAAGGTGTCTCCAGACAGAATAGAGGCGATCATGAAAATGAACGCGCCTACAACACAAAGAGAAGTCAGGATGTTTCTAGGTATGGTCGGTTATTGTCGGCAGTGGATAGCCAACTTCTCACTGAAGGCAAAACCCTTATTACAACTGACGCACAAAGGAGTAAGTGATCCGGTACCATGGGACAAGGATTGTTTGATGGCGTTTTTGCAGCTGAGGGAGGACTTATGTCGCGCCCCGGCTTTAGGGATGCCTGATTACACAAAACCATTTTTGCTTTACTGCTGCGAAAGAGAGGGATGCGCTTTAGCAGTTTTAGCTCAGATCCACGGAGATGCGCGTAGGCCAGTGGCGTATTTCTCGGCTACATTAGATCCAGTAGCCGCAGCGTTGCCCGGATGTTTAAAATCCGTAGCTGCAACGGGTGTCAGCATTGAACGTTCTGAAAGCGTAGTCATGGGTCATCAGTTAGTTGTGTATGTACCTCATTCTGTAGAATTGTTAATGACCAGGACTAAGACTCAGCATCTGACAAATAGCAGGCTCACACGCTACGAGCAAGTCATACTGGCTGCCGAGAATGTGACCCTAAAAAGATGCTCCGTCTTGAATCCTGCAACTTTGATGCCACTTCCAAATGAGATTGATGACGAAGTTTGTACAGATCATGACTGCCTTGATGTGACTGAACTATGCACCAAACCGAGACCCGATATTGTAGATGAGCCATTGACTGACCCAGATGAAATTTTCTTTGTTGATGGTTCATGCGTAAGAGACAATATCGGTCAGCTGAGAGCAGCTTATGCAGTTTGCACAATTACGAGAGTAATAGAAGCCGCTTGCCTGGAAGGAGTACACTCCGCTCAGGTAGCTGAAATTGTTGCCTTGACTCGTGCTTGCTTAGCGGGCGACAAACTTCGAGTCACCATATACACCGATAGCCAGTATGGTTTCGGGGTAGTTCATGATTACGGGCAGTTATGGTCTCAAAGAGGTTACATGACCTCCTCGGGTTCTCCTATTAGGAATGGAGAATTCGTGAGACTTTTGTTAGAGGCATTGCAAGGCCCAACAGCTATAGCAGTGGTCAAATGCGCAGCGCATACGAAAAATGTTGATTTTGTGTCACTAGGAAACCGCTATGCTGATGAAGTAGCGCGTTACTGCGCAGAACAGGGTTATTCTCACACTGATGTAAAAGTGGGAGGAATCCAAGAAAGAACTGAATTGACAATGTTGTTGGAAACTGTAGATACGTGGGATGAATTAAGAAGTGTTCAGGAAAATGCACCAGATGATGAGAAAAAGAGTTGGGAAACAGCGGGTTGTTCCAGAAGCAAGATGAATTTCTGGATCTCTGCCGATGGGAGAGCAGTTTTACCGAATGAACTTGTTAGTCCCATGGCAAGGAAATTGCATGGATCAGCACACATAGGTAGAGATGCTATGGTGAGAGTATTCAGACAAACGTGGTTTAATCCCAAGTTTAGAGTAGCGGCAGAAGCAGTGTGTCAGCGATGTACGATCTGTCAGCAACTAAATGTGGGAAAAAGAACACCAGTTACGTTGAGTCACATTGGGAGGTCTGGGGGGCCTTTCAATAGGATGCAGCTTGATTTTATTGAAATGCCTAAATGCAACAGACTCAGATACGTTTTAGTGATTGTTTGCATTTTTTCTAGATGGGTTGAGGCTTACCCTACACGTAGGTGCGATACACTTACAGTAGCAAAACTGTTACTTAGAGAGTTGATACCGAGGTTTGGGGTGCCATCCTCTTTGGAATCGGACAGAGGAACTCATTTTAACAGCGAAATAGTGAAGATGCTATGTTCAGCTTTGAGTATCGATCAGAAATTACATTGCAGCTATCGACCAGAAGCTTCAGGGATTGTAGAGCAAATCAACAGCACGATAAAGTCCAGACTTGCCAAAGTTTGTTCAGCAACATCCCTGAGTTGGCCAGACGCACTTCCAGTGGTTCTTATGAGCATACGTAGCACACCAGATAGAAAAACAGGTCTCTCTCCTCATGAAGTGCTAATGGGGAGAGCCATGAGATTGCCATCGGTTCCGACTGCAGCTCTAGTGAACATCACAGACGATTTGATCTTGGACTACTGTAAGGGACTATCTGATGCCGTTAATTCTGTGTCCCTCCAGGTCCAGGCTGCAGAGGTTCCATCAGCACAAGATTTGTGCCATGACCTGAGTCCGGGAGACTGGGTCCTGGTGAAGAAGCATGTCAGAAAGAACTGCTTAGACGTGCGCTGGAGAGGACCGTTTCAAGTCATACTTGTGACGAATACTGCAGTAAAGTGTGGAGGTCTGCCAAACTGGATACATGCCTCACACACCCGAAGAGTGCCAACACCTCTAGAAGAAACAGCTCCTCTCTCGGATGAGAATCCAGCGGAAAGCGGAGAAGCCATAGAGGGGGAAAGCCAAGCTGTGGAGGTGATCGAGGGAACTGAGATTGAGACGGAACAGGTCGACGAAGGTCAGGACATCAGTGAGACCGAAGTCGCCTCAGGAGAAGAAAGTAATTGGGAGTCCGACACAGATATTGAACAAGCAGAGAGTGACCAAGAGACAAGTCCAAGAACAAGGAGCAGAAGGACAAGAAGTGACAAAGCCAGTTGGCCGGAGAGAAGGAAAGGGCCAAGTTTGGAAGAAAAGCAAGAAAGAACTCTTGTTCCGATTGCAGAAGAATCAGACCAGGAGGAGGAAACTACTGACTCAGGAACTGAAAGTCCAAGAAGATCGAGAAGGGTGCGTGTGCCCTGCAGAAGGTACGCCACCCCAGAGTGGACTTATCTAGCAGATGTCTTGGGGACAGAAATCTGGGAGAGTGAAGAAAGTGAAAGTAATCGATCACGATCCATTTGTGGCAGTGGAGATATGGATGTTGACGCCTGGACTCGAGACTGAGGGATTACTGACTTTCACACTTCCAATACCCCCATATTTGAGTCAAATTCAAGATCTAGTGCTGAAAAGATTACAATTTCCAACTTTTGGCCAGCAAATGCCAGAAGAAGAAGAAAAAGTTATTCGTTTTGAATTATTAGAAATTGTTGTGAAAGCTGCAGGTCCGAGAATAATTGTTGATGCATAAAGACTTTTGTATATAAGCTATAAAGAAGAAGATAACTTAGCGCCGAGTGGAAAGAAGAATAAAATTAGGGATTACATTTAGAGGACGGAGAAGGGTTAGGGTTGCCTGTTGCAAAGAGGAAAAGACATTGGCGCGAAAAAAGAGACTTTGTTGATAAAGAGCACTTTAAATAAAGAAAATAAAGACTTGCAAAGAAAAACTTTCCGCAAAAGAAGGAGCTACGCTGTTTTGATAACATGGAGAACGGCAACCCAAACCGAAAAGCTAGATGTATAATAGGTACACTAATAGCAGTAGTAATTTTTCTCATAATTACAGTAGTGACAATATCATACATAATAGGACATGAAAGTGATCAGGAAACAGCAAATGTAAAGCCTGTAACGACTTTGAGACCTGCTCTTGTGGGGAAGAAGGAGGAGAGCAATGTTATACGTGAAAAGGCGTTACTAGCAGATGAAGCTCGTAGGTTACATGTAGACGAGTCACAAGGAAATTTTAGGTCAAATGCATATGCTAAACTGTTATATGAATATATCGATGCCATGGAGGCCAAAGATTGCTATGTTTGTATGCAATTGCCGGCTTCTGTAGACGAAGGCATTAGATATCATCATCTCCCATTGACTTATGGGATAACATGTAGTTTACTGCTTAGTATATTTTATGGTAGGGAAGGATTTGAGTACTACTTTTCAAATTATGATTCGGTACTGCCTGAAGTTCCGAATTATAAGCAAATGAATAAGTGGGACTATTACAAAAAGGAGGATAGACTAGCTAAATTCTTTCTTCCTTGGGATACATTAGATACATCATATGCACGCAGAAATAATCTGACTTGCAAAGTGTCAGAGGTAGAGAAAAAGTTTATAGGACAAGTAGATGATAGATACAGAAGGCAGAAGATTTTAAAAATGTCAGGACAATGGAAAACGGATTGGACTGAAGAAGAGAAAGCACATAAAAAGAAGGGTAGCAATGGTCCAATAGCATTGGATAGAACGCAGAAAGGAAAGTTATGTTTAACTCGAAGCAAGACATATTATGAGAGTGTATTTGTAGGTGAAGTAAATTGCGAACATGCTTTTCGTTTAGAGTATTATACGAAAGATTTCATGAAGGAGATGCAAGCTATTCCGAATGTATATTTTGTATGTGGAAGAAATGCCTATGTAAAACTACCTGACAATTGGTATGGTTCGTGTTACTTGGCAATTGTCTTCCCCAAAATATATCATGCAAAGGATTTAGCGATAATAGAAGGAAAGGCTTCGAGGAGAGCGAAAAGGGAAGTAGGAGATGCAGAAGTAGTAGGAGATGTATTTGGAGCAATGTTTCCTATGTTAGGTTTAATACTTAACGATGTTAAGATCAGGAGACTAGCTACAGTTGTGGATAGATTATCTGCAAGTACTGCAAGATCATTAATGTTAGTAGAAGGCGAGATGCAGTCGATTAGAGCAATGGTTCTTCAGAACCGACTTGCTTTAGATGTACTGCTAGCAAAAGAAGGCGGAGTTTGTAAGGCTTTGAAGGTTCAGGAATGTTGTACTTATATTCCTGATAATTCAAAACCACTTGAGAAAGTCATACGGAACATTACACAAATTCATCAAGAGATCGAAGATTTATCAAAAATAAATGTATGGGAAAAAGTTGGTCATGGAGTAGGAAAGGTTGGGAGTTGGTTTGCCAACCTTGGTAAAAGCATAGTGTGGTACATAATAAAACCTGTATTGATAGTATTAATTTGTATAATCACATTATTAGGATTAGTGAAATTGTATAAATGGTATAGGTCGAACCGGTTACAACGAACAATGAGAGAGCAAGAAAGGAGATTAGCTGCTTTACAAGATCAACAATACAAAAGCTTAAGAGCTCTCGAAACGATGAAAAGAGGGAATATTGTAACTAGTTCTGTTTAGAGATATTATTCAAATTGCATTTAGTGATGACTCCTAGAAGTCATCAAAGGGGGGACTGAGAGAGCGCAAATTTGAATAGAAATTATGTATAGGCCTTATTTACAAGTACATCATATAACGTAGGAATGAAATGTATATCGTAATGTGAAGTTGACGCTTATAGCATATAGATAACCGAGATAATCCAAAGTAATATAGGAAATGTAACTGCATTCACTTTAGAACATGTATTAGATTTAGAAGGCCCGTATATGTAGTGGGCTGATGTAGAAATAGTGTAAAAATGCTTACGAAATGTAGAACGTGCAAAGTAGAATCCATGTACGTGTGTAACTTTGAACGGAGAAACGGAGATATGTAACGTGAAGAAATGCGTAGAAAATGTATAACACGATAGCGGATGAGAATATAAAGTTATACTCTATGTAGTTTGTATGTAATATAGAATGTATTCACATATATGTAACTGACTTTTGCTAAAAACGAATATATAAATGTGTGTTAAAGGTTACACTGTGTAGAAGGTTTTTAAGAATGTTAGAAAGGTTTAGGTCATTTGTGATTCTAACCTGACTGACCGAGGGTTAGCAGGAGCACAGTCCAATGTATGTAATTTAGCGGACTTACAGGAGTCGTAAATAGCTTGATGTGGACGTGAGAGCCAAGAAGTCTAGCACTTGTTAGATTTAAGGTGACAACGCTGGACAAGGTTTATGGCCTGAACGTGATAGGAAGCGATAAGAATTTGAGACTTGTTTTTGAATGACCATTCACAGGACCTAGAAGGTCAAAGAATAGCAGTCGTAAGTTAAAGTCTTGTTTAAGTTCATATGACTCTTGATTTGAAAGTGTCAGTTGAAGTCGACAATAAGAAGATGAAGATGACATCTAAAGAAGAAAGGTCAACTTAACGGACGGCGAAAGAGATGAAGCAATGGAAGAAGCTAGAAGCTGACATCATCGGGGAAAGTCCGTGGTGGGCGTCAAGGGGCGTTCCACCCACACTGGGATTGTGTATTTTAGGGACAGCACCCCGGGGAGGAGGTAGCAATTAGCAATTAGCGAAAGGGAGAGCGATTTGCTCAGAGGGAGCTCAGAGAGAAGGGCGAAGCATAGATGACTTGAGCAGATGCGCTGAGAAAGATCAGAGCGTAAGAGAGCAGTAGGCCGAGGACCCTTAAGAAGAGCGGATGGGTAGGCAGAGAGGGTACTGCTTCTTAAACTTAGGTTACCTTTAGAGGCTAAGAGAGTTTGAACTTCTTTGGGAGTCAAACTGCTGACACCTTTTTAGGTTAGGAACTTGCGAAGTAGGGATGTCACTTAGTATAGAGTAGGGACAGATTTAACTCGATAAACTTTTCTCTTTCTGTAGATGACGCCAAGGAGCCACTTCACATCGATGCTTTAATCTGGAGATTTGGGATTGATTTTGTATTCTTTTGTATACGCTTTGAGATTTATCCTGAGAGGATTGTAATTCGCATTTAAAATTGAATTTATATAAAACTTTAAAACTTCATCAGTTGTAAGTGGTTCTTCAGAGTGGCGTCAGTTAACGGGGTTTGTCTAACCTATGCGGGGGTTGTCTTTTACTCAATGACAGATACTAGCGGTCCAAAATAGATGAATGAGATAAGTTATTAAATTGATCATAAATTGATATCAAAATCTCATTCCCCGCATATCCAATCTGGAGCAATGGGCTAACTCAAAGCCTTCATTTTGTATTGCTTTGTTGACAATAGCTTTGACAACAGATCTGAGACTTAAAGTTATTCAGCAATATTCTCATGCAGCATTTTGTAAACAGCAACAGAGTACACATCCTTCCAGCTGTGTACTGCACAGCACAGAACACACCGCTTCCATTTCACGCCACCACCGAACAAACAGCACAACAGAAACAGATGATGAAATGCCTGGCAAAAAAAGGATGAATTAAGGCCATGTATATAAAATAATAGCAGCACAAACAAAAACAACAGAAAGAATGCGGGAAGCAGAAACAAGCTTCCCGTAGCCTACCTTTCCATTAAAAACAAATGCTAGGCAGGGGCCAGTACTTAATTTGTAAATAAATAAGTGCCAGGGCTCTCGTCAGGAGGCCACTGCAGCTTGCACCACACATTGCCCCTCCCATGCAGCCAGTGAATGTAACAACACAACTACTAACCATCACACTCCTACAAATACCGAGCAATTCTTGCAACGGTAAACATACAGTGGTTAGATACCCTAGAATCACTGATAGGGCATAGGCATTCATTGATTTCAATATGCAAAACCCATTCCATGAAAGATAAAAATAATTTTTACTCTTGCATTTAATTTTGTTTCACTTATTTCAATGAATATAAATAAGACTCCATTATGTCCGTTTATATTACCTTTAACAGATACATTCAGACAGAAAACCATCTATTTTCCTGTCTGTATTTATTTTTAAATATGGAAAAATACAGGAAATAGGTTTTCTTTTTGAATATTTTTCATTACTGTCAATCTATCAATCATGAATGCTCGGTCAAAAACTGTGCAGATTAAGCTGTTTAGGAGAGTTAAAAAGATTTGTTAATGAAGCTTAAATAACTGCAGCAGTAGTACTGTTTCAGCTTTTCTACAATGCAAATTTTTTTCAGATAACTGTATTGCACTGTAAATAGCTAAAACCCACTGTAAATTCCAAAATGAGTAAGCATTTTGTTGGTTAAATAAACATGGAAATATAACCATTGCAGCTTCATTGTTTACACTAAGCACGCAATAAATATGGATGAATACAAATAAAATGAGCAAATATAAATATGGATAAATACAGATAAAATTAGCAAATATGAATATGGAACAATACAGCCAGGAATTTAAAAAATAAGCACTATAAAACAGGGAGCCCTAAATATAAAGGACATCTACAATTTTCTAAATGGTAAACTTGCATCACTTGAAAATATTTCGAATATAGGTTATAATACATCTGACAATATGCTGGCACCTATTTTGTGCATGAAAAAACATGCTGTTTCAGAACATACTTTTAGTCTTAAAGTATGCCCACAAAGCTTCTTAAAAACGTTTTAGAATTTTCACCATAAACACTTGCCAATATACCATTTCCACAAACTATTTCCTTGGTTTCAAAATAGGATATTCAGAAAGGGTACAAATGCCCCATATTTAACATTACATGGCGCATTCCTGTCTTTTCCATGCGCTGGCGCCTTTTTAGCTGCCTAGCACCAACACAGGCACCCTTGCTTTGTGGTGCAAGGATGACTGTGTTGTAGGCCATTCCTAACCAAAAACAAGCCTCAGACTTAGAAGGAGGAAACAACTAAGAGAAATAAAAATATTCCTCCTTCTTGTACCTCCCTTGGGGAGGCGTAGAATTTTGACGCATTCCCAGGTTTACCAGTGTTGGTAAATCAGCGAATCCGCCAAAATCCATGGGTGGATGCATGGGAGCACCCACACTTCACCCTAACACAGTGATTTGGGTTGCATTGCTTTTCTCCTAATTTATCAAGCCATTCAGGGCCAAGCAAGGTGGCTTTGCATGGCCTGAGTGATCTTACTTTTGGGGTTTGTCACCCTTGCGCACCCCTCACATGGGACAAGGGCAACGCAACACATCGATAAATATGCCTCTCAGTTTCTCAGGGAGGAGTATGGTGTTCACTCAGGATGAGCACTCAGAAATATCCACTCCTTGGTGACCCCTGGTGGACTGCAGACCAATTATTTCTGTAAATTAGCTACACCCTCAATATTGCCATCAGAGATCTTGTAAATGTTGAACTTGTGTCTGGAGTATCATGGCGAAGGACCAAGTGGGGAGTATAGTTTCCATCAGAGTCAGAACCTGGAATACCATCCTGGCAGCAAATCTACCGGCGGAACCCAAAAACAGGATAGGGTGGCTAAGGTCAGGGACACAGTGTCTCCATATTTTGATGCTCTGGTAGGTCTGAAGTGGAGGAAAGGAGGTGAGAATTTCCTTATTTAGCTCCACATTGAAATTCCCTCGATCATATAAAGGCTAATCTGCTCTCACCACTCGGTCTTCCAGGCTTTGAGCAATTATGAAGACCAACTGTGATAATCTGTAGAGCAGCAGAGAAAACAATGGGTTTTCACAGACAATTAAAAAATCTAGATAGGAATAGTTTCCAGCAATTTTTACCCACTGCTAGGGGTAACTCAGGTAGCCATCTTAGTTTGATCCTTGTCAGTATCGTTGTGTTTCTCGTCGGTTGTTTAGGTATTAGAAATGATATAAGTGTGAGGGAGGTTTGCCCACATGCTTCCCATCCTGTTTCGCTTTTACATTAAATTAAAAAAAGATTGTCTCTGCAGTGAAGATAACACTACCGGCTTTGCCAACGCTTGTTTTAATTGCCATTTAGTACACCATTACAAGTTTTGTAGTTCCATTGATTTATTCTCACACAGGAGTTTCTACCTGAATTGTTATGACAAGAAATAAAAAGACAATACCTCCTACTCAGTGATTTCCACTGACTTTTTTTGTCAAGTAAAACCCAATTGACTGCGTCCTTGGAAACTGCATGGAATATCAGACTCATATATAGAATTCACTTAAGAAACACCAATTTCGATAGTAATTCTTCAGTGTGAAGCTTAAAATAGTTCAGTAGTTCCTCATTCTGGAATAACCAAGCCTCAAGTTACTGGTAATTGCGGGTGTCAAATGTATTGTCTGGTATTTTTTCATCACTCATGTTGAATGAAGCAGACAATCAAGAAACTCTTGGAACAATGGCTTTTATTCCCCCTATCGATAGTGTGAAGGGTTTTGTTGATTAAAATGTCCATACTTCCATTGCTTATATTCCTTTTTACCAATGTCCCAATTAAGATAAACATGTCTTTAAAAAAAAAAAAATTGAAACCTCATTTAGAGAATTTGTCTGGGGAAAAGAAAGTACCAAGGGTTAAATTGACAGTGGTCCAACTACCTGTTGCGCAAAGGGGCTTAGATTTGCCTCACTTAAGAACTTACTACGAGGCAGCCTTTATAGACTTAGGGGGTCATTTGGACAGCGGGCGGATCACCACTGCCCGTATGGCGGTGGCAATCCGCCCGCTGAAAACCTCCGCCCACTTAGGATTTCCCCCCCTGCCACATTACCATGGCGGGGGGTACCACGGCAGACGGAAAGACCGTCTGCCGGTTTTCTGCCCGGTCACAGAGTCGACCAGGCGGAAAAGCTGCTAACATGGTGGCGTTGTCTGGGAGAGGCCGCCATTCATATTAGCATTGCAGCGGGGTTGTGCCTTTCTGTGGCAGCAAAGCCGCCAAGGAAAGGCAGGCGTTTTTCCCCTTTGGGGACCCGTAGTGGGTCCCCAGGAATTCTGGGGAGTGGGAGTTGCACATGAGAGGTACCTATGGTACCCCCATGCAGTTCCATGTACAACATGGCAGGCACCGCGCGGTGCCTGCCACGTTTTGCATGGAAGTGCACGACATGCCTTCTTGGCATTGCGGCGGGCGGTGCTGAGAGCACCGCCCGCCGCAATGTCAAGAATGCAGGATGCGCCCGCCAGTGTGGCGGGCGCATCCTAATATTACAAACAGGACCCCCGCACCAATGGTGGGCGGTCCCATTCTCCGACAGGATGGCGGGCGGACTTTGTGTCTGGACTGATGGGATCTAAATGCACTAAAGATGGGTTCTTTTTAGATAAAATGATTCAAGAAATTGAATTCGCAAACTCAAGGGTTTTTAAAAACTTCCAAACTCCCTTAAAAAACAAGGTATAAGACTTTAAATGATTTCGCTTTTAGACTTCAGTCATTTTTTAAAAAGACAGGCTCCTCTGGTCTCCAATATTTAAAATTGAGAGAAGCTCCCAGCTTCGGCCTCCAGTTTTGATCACGGCACATCAACAATTGGGAAAGCTGTGGATTACTCGAGCTAAGACATTTTATAATTCAAAATAGGGTGATGTGGGAGGGCGTGGCTAAGATGGCAGCGGAATAGGACGTGTTTCCCAGTCCCTCTGGCGCCGCCTGACTTCTAGCATTGTGTAGCGCCCTACCTGGTGCCCATCGACGCTGCTGACGGTGTGCATCTGTGCCCTCTCGCTGTCCTGGTCCCGACGGTGCCCTTCTTTTTGGACTGGGTGCGGGCATTTTGTCGATTGGAGCGGCGCGGCCCGGATGTCCCCTGGGCCCGACACGCCTCGTGGTCTATGGAGCGGAGGCCTGTACACCACGGTGTGGTGCATTGCATGCTGTGTGCAGCTATTCCTGGAAACGGGATTTGCGAGTGGAGCGGTGAGTGGAGCAGCCGCTGCTGGGTCCGGTGTGGCGCCTCTCTGCGGTGCTGAGGTCTGCCTCTGGGAGGCTGGTGTGGTGAGAGAGCTCCCACTGCGGTGGCGGCGGTTGAGCACCCCGGACGGAGACTGCTCAATCCCGAAGGTGAGGAGTGAGGGGGCAACCGGCCGGAGGTCCGGGACTCGGTCCGCGAATCGGCGGACGGCGTGAGGCCCACGCCGGTGTTCCCAGCGGTGGGCCTCATTATTGGTAGCGAGTGCGGCCCCCCCAGTCTTGGCTGCCCCCTGGGCCGTGCTGCTGTAGTTTCTGCGACCTGCCTGGTTGGGGCCTGCTGCCTTCTGGCCCTGCTGCGTTTTGTCCCAGCCCGCGGATTGGTGGGCGGCGCATCAGTGGGGCCCTTTCCCCCCCGCTGACTAGAGGTAGCAATCGCACGGAGCTGGTGTGGGGCCTCCTTTTGGCCTGCATTTCGGAGGGCGGCGTTTCCTTGCATCAGCGTTTCCCTGCTGGGCCTTCCTCAAGTGTAGAGGACAGTAGTGCACGACAGGGCCCAGTGGAAGTTTGGGCACGGCGAGGGGGAGAGAATGCTGAGAGGCATCCGGAGGTACCCACGAGAGGGCTTGTGAGCAGAGAGCTGGGGAGGAGCGAGGCCTGGTTGCAGCCTGCCTGAGTCAGGACTTTTGTGGAGCTCGTGGAGCCTGGGTCCAGTCTCTACTGCCTGTAAGGACCTTTGTGGAGACCGTGGGGGCATTGGATAGTGGATTGCCGCGGCGGAGAGGGCAGCAGAGAGGTGTGCATGCGGCGGCCTTCACAGACCCTGTGCCAGGCGGGCCTTTGCGGTTGGTGGTCCTGGAGCCTGCTCTCCCTCGGCGCTGCATAGGCGAGGATATTGCTAGAGCTCTTTGCTGCCATCAAGGAGGACATCTTGGAACTCCGTTCCCAGCTCTCCTCAAACGTCCGGGTGATGCGAGGAGACGTTGACGCCATAGGGGAGAGAGTGGTGACCCTGGAGGAACATGATCTGGGCGCTGCTGATGAGATCCACCAGCTTCAACAAGACGTTCTAAGCCTGACAGAGCAAAACCTGGATTTGCAGATGCACACTGAAGACCTGGAAAACCGCTTGCGGAGGAACAACATCAGGATCCGAGCCGTCCCCTGGAAGGGGAAAGGGGATAGCCTGCTGGAATATGTGGAAGCATTGTTCTGACAAATCCTCGATGAGGGGCATGAGCTGGACATCCAGTTAGACCATGTGCATCGCGTTGGCTTGCCGAGGGGTGTCAAGGCACCTCCATCGGACATTCTAGTTTGCGTACATGATTTTCCGATTAAGGAGCGGATTCTTCGCAAAGCGCGAGATCTCCAGCCGGTGCAGTTTCGTGGGCACCAGCGTGCTCTCTTTCAAGATTTGGCGGCCTCTACTCTCATCAAACGTCGTAGCTTCAAGCCTATTACTTCCTACTTACGGGAACAAGGCATCCCCTACTCGTGGGGGCACCCGTTTTGCATCATCTTTAGGTTCAAAGGTAAACTTCTGCAGATCCGCTCACTGGTGGCAGCTTATGAGGCGCTAAGTTTGGAGAGGTCTGATGCTCAGACTGGATCAACTGGGTCACCTCCTCGGCGACCCAGGCGCTCCACGGAATGGCAAAGAGTGGGAAGATCACCTCCGCTGGGGAAGCCTGACCTTTCTACAAGCCTTTTGGAGAGGGAGGCGGCTGTCTCCTCGGTGGCGTTGGTGACCGACAGTGAGAGTGTCCCTTGAAGGCTGCTTGCCTGGCTCAGGCTGGTTCCATAGCGGCGCCGGAGGGGGGACATGTGGGGGTAAGACTTGACTCCTGCTCTTCTTTTCGTCCTTGGTGAGTGGTGGTGCCCTGTATCAGGGTTGGGCAAGGTTCCAGAATGGCGTCATGTTTTCCTTACAGAGTGATTCTTCTGACGAACATTGGTCACTGCACAAGACTTTTCCTACCTTTCTTCTTTTCTGTGGTTCAGTCCTTTTGTGGGGATTTTGGGGGTGGGTTTTGGGAAGGGGTTGTTTTTGGGGTTCTGCATCAGTTCTCCAGGTGGCTAGGCGTATGTTGGGTCCGCTGTTTGCTTCCGGCACTTCCCCCAGTGATCCTGTCCTAGATAGTTGGGTTAGCGCTTCCCTCCCCCTTAGGAATTATGAGTAGAGATCTGAAAATTGTAAGCCTGAATGTTCGGGGCCTAAATAACCCTGTTAAAAGTGCTGCCATACTTTCTCTGTTGGAGAATGCAGACGGTGATGTGTGTCTGTTGCAAGAGACCCATCTCCTCCCCAAAGATACTAGGAGGATGAAAGACAGGCGGTTTCCTGTGCAGCTATGGTCCTCGGGTCCAGCGAAGAAACATGGATATTCTCTTTAGTGCCCGGGCGCATTGCAAGATCCTATCTCAAGTTGTTGATATTAGAGGGCAGTTTGTGGCTGTCCG
Organism: Lissotriton vulgaris; assembly: GCF_964263255.1. Classification (NCBI taxonomy): domain Eukaryota; kingdom Metazoa; phylum Chordata; class Amphibia; order Caudata; family Salamandridae; genus Lissotriton; species Lissotriton vulgaris. The sequence continues at coordinate 1,634,880,829 of NC_141695.1, read as the reverse complement.
GGTTCAATGGCGGGACACACACTTTACAGTGGGGTCACTGTATGCGCCAAATGAACGCCAAGAGCCCTTCCTGAAGGCGTCTCTCCAAAGTGCTAGCTTCCCCAGATACGTTTGTGCGGGTTGGGGGACCTGAACATAGTATTGGACTTGTGGCTGGATAGGTCTGCTGTGTGCTCACACAAGGCAGGGGCCTTGTTGCAGGGGGGGAGGCAGTGGTTGCAAGACAGTGGGCTGCATGATGTGTGGCGTGCCCAACTTCCCCTTGATCGGGATTATACGTATTACTCTTCATCTCATAAAACGTATGCGAGTTTAGATCACTTTTTGGCTATTACCTCTCTATTGCCCCATTTGTCCGCAGCAACTATCACCCGTGCTCTTTGTCAAACCATGCACTTATCTCAGTTCAGTTTACCTGTAGTGGAAAGTGGCCACCGTCGTCTGGCTGGGGTCTCCGAGATTCCGAGATTCACTCCTCCACTCGGAGTCTGCAGTCACTCGCATTAGGGATGCTATCACCCAGTACTTCAAGATGGTATCTCCTTAGAGTCAGTATGGGAGGCCCTCAAGCTGGTGGTTCGAGGCGAGTTTATTGCGCTGTCTGCGACATATGCTTGGGTGCGTAGGGAGAAGTGCGCGGAGCTAGAGAAGGAGGAGGGTGACCTGGAGGCGGTACATAAGAGGACAGGGGCTCCACGCGTATGGAGGGAGTTGGAAACAAAGAGATACATGCTAAAACACCTTGACCTAGACTGAGCGGAATATGCCCTTTTACACTTGAGCCACAAGTTTTATCTTAGCAGGGACAAGTGGGGCTGGATGCTGGCACAACAGAGGTATAGCGGGGTTTCTGTTTGGTGCGGATATGCACAAAATCAGTTTGTATGCTGATGACGTGATTCTCTTGCTTATGCAGTCCTATTCCTCCTTGCGGCACCTGTCATCAGAACTTCACGAATTTGGCAAGGTACCGGAATTTAAAGTTAAATTCTCCAAATCGCAGATACTTAATGTATCGGTCCCTGCAGCTGAGGTACTAAATCTGCAGCAGGACTTTGCCTACCAGTGTGTTCATTCCGACATTCCGTACCTTGGAATCCGTCTTGCCCCATCTATAGCAAAGACAGCTTCCTTTAATTAGAAGCTGTTAGTGGACCAGAAAGCCAAATCGCTGTCAGACTGGTTCCGTCTCAACCTGGCCTGGTTCCGTACGCTGGCGACAGTTAAAATGACGGTGCTCCCGCGTATCTTGTACATCTTTCAAATGCTCCTTTTGAGTCCTCCGCCGGGTTCCCTCCAGAAGCTAAAAGGGCTTATTAATAAGTTTTTATGGAACCATAAATGACCACGGCTTGCCTTTTCACTGATTACGGCTCCTAAGTCCAGTGGTGGGATGGGTTTCCCTTTGCTGAAGGCGTACTTTCAGGCGGCCTGCCTGCGGTTCATCCTTGAATGGATTAGGCCATGGTCCAGTAAGCACTGGAATTTCATGGATCAGACGGTAGCGGGGTGTAACATTTGGCGCGAGCTGTGGCTCCCTCGAAAACACAGTGCTTGGGGTCTTTACTCTTCCCCGGTGACGTCTCAGATGTTGAAGGCATGGGACCAATTGGTGCAGCGTAAAGACTGGACTACTTTCCCATCCCCTATGATGCCCATTGTAGATAATCCGGACTTCCCGCCGGGTTGTGTGTCCCCGATCGTCCAGGGAAGAGGGAAGAAGGTTGTAAGAGAGTTGGTTCCCTCTTTGATCTTGACGGCCTAATTCCATTCCCCTTGCTTCGCCGGGACTATTTCTCTCTCTTAGAATCCGATGCATTTCCTTATGCGCAAGTAGCGCATTGGGTTACTCAACACCCTAACATTGCGGCTATGTCCCGTCCTTTGACGGCTTCGAACGATGGGTAGTCTGCAAGAAAGATGATCGCAAACTTATATCTGACGTTTATGCTATGATCATGGCGCGTCCCAAAACTTCACGTGCAAAAGCGCAGGTTCGCTGAGAGACAGAGCTAGGGCGCCCGCTGTCGTGTAAGGAGTGGGAGCAGGTTTTGTACCGCGTGCACCACACCACTGCCAACGTAGCAGGTACAGAGTCCGCCTACAAGGCGGTTACTTATTGGTATTATACACCAGCTCGTATTAGAGCTTGGGATCAGAAACACTCGGGCCTATGCTGGAGGGGGTGAGGTTCCCCGGGCAACTTGACACACCTTATGTGGCACTGTCCGAAGCTAGAGTGGTACTGGAAGGTGGTCCTTGACGACCTAGACAATGCTTTTCACATTGAGTTCCCTCGAGCACCTGAGCATGTGCTATTAGGGCTTCCACATGTAAAAATCGTATCCCTTGCCCTCACTGAGGGGTTGACAAATTGCTCTGGCCTTGCTGGAAGCGCGCCTAGTAATTCTTGAGCAGTGGGGGTCCCCAGACTCACCTGACCCAAGGGACTGGGTCCGAAGGCTTTGGCATCTTTTGGCTATGGAGCAGCTATCGCTGTGTATGGATGGAAAGTGGGCGGAATACACGGAATTGTGGGGCTCATTCTATCTAGGGACTTGCGGGAGGTCACTTGTCCAAAGTATTTGCAAATTCTTCAACTTATTCCTTTGGAGCCTTGGGGCCCTGCCAACGTGGTTTGAGCAGTGCTAAGGGAAGGCGTGGGGGCGGCAGGGAGTATACTGGGGTAGATGATACTGATGCAGAGGTGGGTGGTGGCCCGTGGGGGCTTGGTTTGTGGGTGGGGGAAGAGGGGTTTCTTTTGTCTTTGTTGTTCTCGTTCCTATACTTAAAAGCGGTAGATTGGTGTTTGCGCGGACTGCTTATCACGGCATTACATTCTACCTTGCGGGGTCGCCCTCCGGGGTGTATGCCCGAACGCTGTGTCTAATGCTTTTGGATCTTGCTCTACCGGCCAGCGATGTAGGTAGCTGAGCTGTGTTATGAGTTGTTATACTGCTCAATAAAAATGATTGATTAAAAAAAGGGTGATTTCCTGGCAAGAGGTAATTGCTAGGGCAGAAAGCCATCGGAAACCCCCCTTCTTTGAATATTTACAAATCGTTCACTTTCTAAAAAACACTAATGGTAATTTTAACACCCCAAATCAGCTGGTGGTAGCTCTTTATGGAGCTAGAGTGAGTGGTGCAGGGAATTGGTACTAATTATTACATAAACAGGGTCAAACATCTGTGCTGGAGAGCCATTTAGTTAAAATAGATCGTGAGACCGGGTGTACTCTTTCCCCGAATTACTGGGAGGCCATATGCCATCTAGGAAGTAAATCTCTGCGTGCTGTGAATTTTAAAAGGATGGCCTTCCTATCACGGTGGCTCTCCTACTTAACTCCTGCGCTTTAAAAAAAAGATTTCCGGGAGTTGAGAATAAGTGCTTCCGCTGCCAGGCAGACGGGGAAGGTGGATGGCACCATATCTTCTTTGAACGTCCACTGTTGAGGCCCTTTTGGGAGGCAAGGGCTGCTTTATTTGAATTTTGCCGGGATAGAATGATTTTAAGAGAGGCCGAGAAAGTTTTTCTATTTATTTCTTGTACTGCAGCCCGTTCTTTAATTTTTCAGAATTGGAAATCTAGTGAAGCCCCCTTCTATCTGAAATGGTTCAAAAAAATAAAAAGGACTCGAAAATTTGAAGAAGCTTATGCTAGACGGGTCGGGGCCACTAGGAAATTTGAAAATAAAGTTTTTTATTGATTTAGCAAAGTCCAAAGAGGGATTTTAGCACTCGCTTTATATATTGATGCTGTAGCTGTGTGGTACTTTACCTTAGAAGCATTTGCACTTTATATACTGTTGCACTTTATTAGATAATCGTTTTAGGGTTATCTTTGATCAACGATGTTTACAGGTGCTAACAACCATATTGTTTCTAAACATAGATTTGGATGTTGTAATAATAGCTGTCATTCGTGATTAAAAAAAAGGCATTTGCACTTGAATTGATATTGCACTTTAGGAGCACTTGCAACCGCGTTGGTTGCTGCACTTTTGTTTAGATAATTTGCATATTGCTAATTTTTGATGATGAAACAATTTGCTGCTACAGCTTTATTCCTTTCAGAATTTTATCTTGAAATTTGAAGCTATCATATCAGTTTTGCACCAATGGTTCTTATTGATGATTTTAAGTAGATTGTGTATCCATGTACCTAATGCTCTGCTCAATAAAAAAATGTAATAGAAAAAAAACTCATATTGGGCCCCATAATGTGTTATTTATCTGTTGTTTTGCAACCAAAGCCCGCATTACAAGTTCCCCTTTAACTCCACTGGGTGATATAAGAGACAGAATTAACAATTCCAGCCATTATCACCCCATGAGTTAACAAGGATTATGAGTTAAGTTTTTCACAGTGAGGAATAGCCTGTAAAACACAGAATTATAAGATTATTTACTGCAGAGTTCCCACGATGTCAACAACCTAAAGTCATATGTACTTCCTGTCTAGAGCATGTGGCAAATATCTCTGAGGGGGCCGGTGCAGATTGGGGCAGGGATAGTCCTAGGGGTTAATGAGGCTGGGTAATCTCTTGGATAAGCAAAGTCTGCTCCTCCCAGCATGATGGCGCAGTCGGAGGAGGGCGGAGGTGCTCCTTGTTCTCAAGACCCTGCACCTCTGAACCCAGGGCTGGATCTAGGGCTGGGCGACCTGTGCAACCACACTGGCCGCTGACTTCCGGTCTGGGCTTTCGTTTGCAAATATATTATTGTTTGAAAAGCACCTGCAGCCCGTTCCTGGTTTCTAGCAATTTTCAGGCAACAACAAAATTGTCAAGGTAACTCCGGTGATTAATGTTCTTCCTAGAGAGAGATTGTAGGGTTGTCAAGTGTAAATAGACAGAAGGAATTGCTCATGGTAAGGTAGATCAATGAGTTAATAATGCCTGCTGCAAAGAACATGTACCATGCAGATCGCAAAGTGCATATATAGTAAATAAGCCAGTGGGTTACTGCTTTTGTCAGAGAGATCCTTTTGTTACTTGCAGTTTATAAGTTAAAATCCTAACATAGAACAGTGAGCTATTAACTGCCATCTAAGAGCTGCATGCAAACTACAAGGCATAGATTAGAGCGTTATGATTTTTCATCCAGTATTTCATTACCCTAATGTTGGAAAAAAGGTTCATATGGATAGAAATCAATTCTGATGATTAAAGAGAACCCCCAGCCATGGTGTTACGTTTTAAATTCAGAGTTTTTGCTTCTCCAGACCAATCACTCTTAAACTATACTGTCTACCAGTATGGATAACCTGACTCCTGCACCTTGTCATCCTCTGTCTTACATAACATTTCCTATACACTGATTTACGGACATATGATTGATTGTCTGAGTGTAGTGTGTGTGATGTAAAGTGCCCTGACACCCTACGCTGGTATGAGTGGCGCTATAAAATGAATTAAATGCATCTGGGAGAGAGTGGTTATGGAGACTCGGAGGGCACCTTTAACCAGTTGCATGCGCACGCCGGCCAACGATACCACGGTACCACAGTAGTGATGCGCACGTCCCTTGGCTGACGCGGCTCTGTCCACTCTTTAGAACTCTGCACCGCAGCGGAATTTGCACCGTGGTTAAGGAGTTAAAGGGTGCTGGTAATGTAATATGTGGCGGAGGAGGTCATTGGGGGGCGCCAACAAAAATTGTCACACTAGGCGCCACCAGCACTAAAGCTGGCCCTGTCTGCACCTGCGTTTTTATAGGGGCCGAGCCTCACCCAGTAAACCTGAGTCTGTGTTTCAGGGCTCGATTATTTTGGGCTGTCTGATGGAAACATTAGACAACTCACAGTTGCAGGACCTGAATCCTTCGAGGAACACCGCTCCGGGAAACCTATAATCAGGGTCCCAGTGTGTTTATGACCAGGAACGTGCAAAAGTCCTCCAGCCTTCCTCGACTATTCTTGAATCTACTTGTCGGCTCAGTATGTAGACAGCGAGCTTGTAATAAATCCACTTTTCTGTGGTCAGCGTCCAGGATATCCTTATATGTGTTGATAATTGATTAGCTGAGCCTTTTAGTGCGGTCATGGGGGCAACTGACTCAGCTCTAGTGATGTCGGTGACCTGATCATTTTTGTACCTAATGGTGCAATTAACCTCGCCCACATCCATGCCTATAAACATTTGATGAAACCGCAGCTGATGGCTGCCTAGCACAAAAAAACACACCTCCTCCATACAAGAAATTATAGGAACACCACAACAGCCAGAAATCTGTGTGGTTCAACCACCTCCAATTTATTAGGAACCTGTCGAAAATCATTTCATGTCCTTTGAAACTATTAAAGTTTTGACAACTTAGGTTACTTTCGAGAAGTGGTTTCTGGGTTTGTATAATGTGTTCTTATAACTAATGTGCGTTGCAACCCTAGGCACCAACAATTGCATTGAGAAGGGAAAATCTGTGGCCTCCTCAGAGCCAGACCCATGAACTGTACAGTGATGTAAGCTAATAAGAGAAGATTAAGTATGAAGAACTGTGAATTTGATACTTAGTATCAATATGTAACCTCATAACAAATGAAAAAAAAATCAATTACTGGTAACACGAAACAAAATAGTGGGAAATAGAAATTAAAATATCTTTAGCCAGCCCGAGGGCTGTTTCTATCAGGCAAGGTGCATTAACAACTCAGTGAAAATTTTTACTCTGCAGTTTTCCCATGGTAGCCCATAATAGCATAAAATAAAAAGATTTTGGATAATATTTCATTCGGCGAATCAATTGGAAAACCACACAGTGGCATAGCGGTCATCCAGTCTTCAATCTAATGGACATTTTTATGCGTGTGTCAATGTTAAGTTGATTCCTACGGCGGAAGGCACGCCCAGGGTATCCGATTGCACAAGAAATAACTGGCTTGTATAATGATATTAAGCCCAAAAGTCCTGAACTTTCATGGTATGGACAAGTTCAGAAAGGGTCATTTAAGATGTTGTCCTCAGCTTGGTCATTACTTTTTCAACCCCAACCTTTTTAAAAGCTTCTGCAAATACCCTCTTACAACGAACAGACCTTTTTTCACACTTTTGACCATTTATTCTGCTTTTGTAGGGCTCTCAAGCTAATTTCAGGCACAGTAACCGAGAGATTTCCATGCATCACCTTCAAATGGCTTTTCACAAACTCTTCATCCAGCCTCCAGGCGCGTCTGGAAGTGAGACAAGCATTGACAAAGGCAGTAGGTCTGGCTTTTGTAGGAGACCAGTGTGGTGTGCCTGCATGAAAGGGTTAGGATAAATATTCCATTGTCCATACCAGTGAAGGCTGCACTTCAGAGGCCTGCTACTTTTGTTAGAAGCTCCGTATGTATATAAGGTATCGCGAGGGAAATACCCTAGAGATATACAAAACAGCACAATCCGCTATGAGCATGAGATGCAAGTTTAATCAGTATGCACCTGCGTTTGCCACCCGCAGCTGCTGAATCTAAGTGGGGGTGCTGCCGATTCCTACCTTTGCTGTCCCAGGACGACCACAGGTAAGAGTGGGGAGGGCCGCCACCCCTAAAACTAGTGCCGCCCAGGGTGGACTGTCCCCTCCATGCAACGCCACTGACCTTAATCACTTCAGCATGCTTGCAGTTCAAGAATGGATATAAAACAGAAACCCCCAAGTGAGTTAGCCTTCCTAAGATTCAGCTCCATCTTGTGAGTTCCTGTACATAGGATGCAATGCAGTGTGGTGGTGTAGATTCTGCAGGGCTCAGGGCACTATGGTGGATTAGTGTTTCGAGGATACGGTTAAATGTGGTGGGTTGATGTCCCCAGGATTCAGATCAATGTGCATCCCTAGACTGCAGTGTGGTAGTGTTCCAGGTGTGTAGGCCTGTGAGGTGGGGTACGGTCCTCCAAGACAGAGTGCGGTAGGTCTGTCAGACTAGGGTGCAGTGCATTGTGATGGGGTATTACATATCTAAGATTGAGGGAAGATTTGTGGTTTAGTTCTCCTATGCTGCACGGAAGTGTGATAGGATATTATTACGTGACTGTAGTGGGGAAATTTTTGGACTGATTCACAAAGGTAAACTGCGATTTTTTGCTATTTACAAAGGGATTTACGAGTGGTATCTTTACGAGTGCAGAGTCTCCGCACATAAAAAAATAAGTCTTATTATGTGCGGAGACTCCATACTCATAAAAATACTACTCATAAATCCCTTTGAGAATAGCAAACAATTGTAAACTTAAATAAAAGTGTAAGTTTGCCTTTGTGAATTAGGCCCTTTGTGTCTCAAAAGTACCTGGCAGTTTAGAATAGTGTTAATATGCTGCTGTGATGTTTAAAAAAAAATAGTTTTAACCCTTTCCATGTGCCCGTCGGCCAACGGCCGTCGCGAGCACTACCTCCGTAGTGCTGCGCACGTGCGTTGGCCGACGCGGCCCTGACCACTCAACGGAACGCCCTGCACCGCAGCAGAATTTTCATTGCGGTTAAGGCGTTAATCTAAATGAGATGCTACCAATTAGTACAGTCCTCCTTCCTTTGATAACCTTACGATGGTTATCATGACTCCAGCGTGGCACATGTTTGCAGTATCTCACCAGTGTCACCTCACAAGTGAATATTTGCATTTTAAATACTATCACTCTGGCATCTGCTTTAATCTCATAGCGCTACTTGGTTGTTCTTTAATTTCATGATTTCTAGTCTTGAAAAGCCCTCTGGGGCGAAACAGGTGTTTGCTGAACAACCCAATTGAATGCTGTCATAAAGAAACAACATACATTGAAATTGGAACAAAGACTTACACAGAACATGATACCAATAATGTAAACAATTAATAAATGTATTTGTGAATCTTGTAACGTATCAGAGTAGATCACCTCTGTGCCGTAACGTGTATGTGTATTTCACTGAGACTTTTGTTGCACCAGACACTCCCTCTTTAACAAATAATCTATCCTTACAGAACAGTAAACCCAATCTGTATACCTTGATTGTGTAAAATCCTAAAACTGGCTAAACAAAGCTATTTTATCCAGTGGTTTCCTAGCCCATGCGATCCTACTCTTTCACTTCTCCACAATGTGGCAGGTTAGTATGCATCAGATTTGGTGCACAGTATGTATAACCAATGCAATGTAGTACAGGAGATTAAAGTCCCCGGTATGCATGATTGCAGTCTAGCGCCTTAGGGTGTAGCACAGTTTAACTGGTAAGGAGCCCTATGATGCAGCTCAGGGTGGTGGGTTACTAGTCATAGGAAACTGTGCACTGGATGGTGTATCTATGGTGTGCCATCATATAGTTTATTTCTCTAGGATGTTATGCAATACGGTGGGGTAAAGCATGAGTTAACAAGGCTAGCTTCCAAATAGCACAATGTGTGGTTTGCTGAGGTTGAGTCCATAAAGAGCAGAAAGATGAGCTGATGTCCTTGGACTGAAGTGCAGTGTAGTGTGTTAGCTTCTCTAGTATGAAGGAAAGGGTGGTGGGTGACTGTACAATGGAAACAGCATACTGGTTAGTGTCCATAGTTCTATGGGATGAGTTACTGTACTTAGAATGCAGTGCAGTGTGATAGAATAGTGTCCTAGCGTTGATTGCAGGTTGGTGTGCTCTTGTGATGAGTATGCAGTGTAGTCAATTAATGCATCAAGAACAACATATGTTGGTTAATGCATCAAGGACAACTGAAAAGAAGAAAAACTTTCCATTCCATGTAAGATATCGATCTGGAAACAATCCAAGTAGATCTGAAAAACCTGCTTAAACACTTTCAGTCGGACATAGTTGGTAATACTCTCCTCGACATCTACAACACCATTATGAGAGTTCTCTTCAAATGCTATGCTCCATTGAAACTCCAATCCATCAATCCAAAACCCTCAGCACCTTGATCCACTCAAGAATTTAAAGAGAGTAGGCATACCATTTGAAAACAGGAGAAGCAATGGACTAGATCAAAACCCTGGATGGCATTCTCTCTACTCAAAACACTCTGCACATGGCTCAAGGGCTTGAAGAAATTTGACCACTTCACTCCCACATTAAAAGACCTACACTGGTTCTCTCTTCCAGCCCAGATAATCTTCCAGATCAGCTGCATCACTTAGAAAGCTCTCAAAAACAAGACCCCAGCTTACCTGGAATGCAAACTAACCAATTCTTTGGGACAACAGCAAACTGAGAGGCAAGATATTGCTGAATTAGAGACGAAACAATGAAAGAAGAAAAAGAAGATGGAAAGCTGTTAGGATCTGGAAAAACATCCCTATTGATATGAAACCAGCAAAAAAAACTACAATTCAGAAAAAAGTTCAAGAAACACTATCCCCCCTCTCCCCGACAGTCTACTCTTGACCTTCCCCTAACAAATTATTATTATTATTATTATTATTATTATTATTATTATTATTATATAAAATTTGTAACGCGCGCAGTTACCCAGTGGACATTCCCACTTTTCATTGATGCATTGCTCTTGAGCTAAGTCTGCACTCTACAAATATCAAAACATGCGTACATTAGAACATACAATGTCCCTAGGATGTTATGGACCGTTGGAGGTTAGTGTCCAAAATATATGGTACTGTGTATTAATGTCCACAAGATGCAGTGTGATGTGGTCAATTAGCGCACCTAAGATGTTATGTTATTTATACTTATAGAGCGTACAGTTACCCTGAGGTGTCCTGGCGCTAAGTGTTGGTTACACTTGGGGCTGATTACGTGCTACTGAGAAAAGACCCATGTCTTCAGACCCTTACGGAAAGAAAGAAAACCCGGGGCATTTCTAAGCTGAAAAGGAAGCTCATTCCAAGCTCTAGAAGCACTGAAAATGAAGCCTCTACCTCCCCAATTAGTTTTTTTAACTGAGGCAACTTGCACTTGCTTAGCTCCTGTTGATCTTAACTTCCTACCTGGAACATTCCATTGAAGTTTGCGTCTAAGAAACTTAGGACCTATTCCATTAACTGCCTTGAAAACAATACACAGAGCCCTGAAACATGTTCTTAGCTTTACTGGAAGCCAATGCAGTTTTTTCAGTTCCCTCTTGACAAAGACAAACTTAGGTGTTCCGGACAACATTCTCGCTGCCTTGTTCTGGACCAATTGAAGCCTGTTCACATGTTGTTTTTGAACATTGAGATAAAGGCTATTACAATAGTCCAGACGTGACATTATAAGGGCCATCACCACTGTCCTAAGATTGCTCTCAGTAAGGAAGATCTTGAAGAACCATAAATTTTACTGAGGTCACCATGCTTACTTGGTCTCCCATAGTAAGTTTATTGACCACCAAAACTCCCGAATTTTTAGCTTTTCTTGAAGGTTATGGACATATCCCAAGGTATCTGGCCACCACTCTGGTGTCCATACCCACGGATTGTGTACCAAATTTCAGAACCTCGGTCTTGGAAGAGTTTGGCTTTAAACAGTTGGAGTACATCCAGATTGAAATGGTGCTCACACAATCATGAAAGCGATCCCCGGCCTCCTTCTCAGCTCCCTCTGTCAAAGAAAGCACAATTTGTGTGTCATCAGCGTAGGAGGTGAGCTGGAAGCCAAAAGACCTAATGACTCCAGCCAATGGTGCCACATATATATTAAATAGCGTGGGGCTAAGCAACGAGCCCTGCAGCACCCCACAAGGGAGTGAAAAGGGTTCCAAGGTATTGCTGTCCAGGTCGACAGTCTGCAACCTATTTGATAGAAACGATTGTAGCAGTTTCCACGCTGACCCCTTTACACCAGCTTCTGACAACTGGTCCATCAATATTTCATGATGGACCGCGTCAAAGGCCGCGGAAAGATCCAATAGGATAAGTACGCATTTCCTACTCTATCCACTGAAGCCCCCAAAACTTCCTCCGTGGATTTTAACTGAGCTAAGTCAGTACTGTGATAGGCTCTGAATCCATATTGTGATACGTTCAGAGAATTATTAAGATGGAAAAAAGCACTGAGTTGTTTGTTCATTACCTCTTCCAGTATCTTGGCCAGAAAAGGAAGCCTAGAGATAGGTCTATAGCTATTAGGATCTTTGGGATCCAAAGTATTCTTTTTCAGTAGAGGAAGGACAGAAGCTTTTTCCCATAACTTAGGAAATATGCCTGAAGACAAAATGGCATTCAACAACGGGGTCAGTGTTGTTCCTATAGTTTCAGGGATTTGTTTGATAATCCGTACTGGACAAGGGTCACTGGGCGCTCCTGATTAAATCGTATTCAGTGCTTTAAGTGTGTCTGACCTCTCCAAAGGAGTAAAGAGATTAAATGACAGTAAAGGGCCGGAGTCGCCCACTTCCTTCATATTGGGACTAGTGTTACCTTTTATAATGAAGCGGATTTCTGTGTATTGGTGTTCCTTAGATGCACAGACATGCTTTTTAGTGCCCATCTGTTAAAGTGCAAGTTGGTGTGTTAACATCCAATTTTGGTTAATTACTGTCCCTGGTAGTGCAGTGTTGTGGGCTGGAGTGCATAGTGGCCTAGGATGCAGTGTATTGGCTAAGTATCACAATGATGCAATATATAAAGTGGATTAGTAGATCTAGGATACAGTGCAGTAAGGCAGGAAGGCTTAGCTACATGCAGTAGAATGTGGTGGGATAGTGAGTTTTTTTTGGGATACAATGTAATACTGTATGGTTATATTTCTCTCTAGCAGTGTAGTCGAGTTTATGTCCTTAGGATGCAATGTTGCTTGATGAATTTGTGTTTCAAGGATCCAAGTATCCATTGGATGCAGTACACTGTTGTGCCCCTGGGAGGAGGTGCACAGTTGTAGACTAATTTCCACAGGATGTAATTAAGAATGATGCTTTTAAGCCCTGTGGATGCAGTACAGGTTTCCAGGCCCTTGGATGCACTAACTTGTCTCTCATACAGTACCATCTCAAAACAGTGTTATTTCTATTAAGAGCTTTTTATAGAGAAATCTTACTGTGATGGTTTCATGACACTCATGAACAGGAGCTTTAAAAGCATAAATACAATATTTACTCATTGAAAAGCCAGGACTTAAGTAACACTTGTAATTTATAATGATTTGCCTCCAACAGGAAACACAGACGCAACGAATTTCATAGTGGCTTCTATAACTCAAAAGGCCCGATGTAGCAATCTGTTCAGAAGTGATGACTAGATGCCCCTTAGTGGATGAGCTCTGTTTATAAGCAGCAGTATGTTTATGAAACAATCTTAAGAACTGAGACCCAATCTGAAGAAAGCTCAATGTGCGTTAAACAAGGATTTGAATTGAATTTGTCATTCCGCAGCAAATCTGTGCCTTGTGAAATGACATTAAACACTCCAGGCCAAAATGGAAAAGTATATTTAAAAAGTAAATTTACTGTAATGTAATGTATAAATCTACTCCTGCACCTGGGTGCAAATCCTCAGTATTTATCATTTCTGCGTGTAGATTAACACCTAAGTGTAGACTTTCATGTCTCCATCCCCTCAGCTCTGGATGGAGATACCTAAAACTGAATGCATGTGTGAACTTCTCACACGTAGGCCAATTACGATGCTGTCTGGAAACCCTTTCAACTGAATAGGTTTCGGACTCGTTTCCGACCAAATGTGGTTCTGCGAGTCTAACCGAATGATTACGATGCTTCAAGACGTCGTTTGATCGGACTCACATTCACTTCAATGGGAGCCTGTGCTCTCCAAATAAAAACACAGGCTCCCATTGATAAAAGGGGTGGTTGGGAAAAACCTTGCACCCTGTGGCTGGCACCCCATGGTGCCTGCATGGGAAGAGGGGGCCCATGGGTACCCCCACAGGCCCTATTCGGAAGGCCCCGGGTGAAAGGGGGCCCCCAAATTCAGATTCTGACAGCTGCTCTGTGCCGGAACAACCGATCCGGAAAGGCTGTGAAAATCTGACGTCCTAATCGCCTCTGCTGGAAACGCAGTCAATAGACCGCTATGATTCTGATCCGACCGACTCGGGTACTCCCAATGACTTTCAGAATTGAGTCGGACAGTCCAAATGCTTTCCAGCCATCGTGATCGGTCGTTTGGAAAAGTGTCCAAGTCTGTTAGAAAGGCAGGTTCCCTATCAGATTCGGACGAATAGATTGCCGTTTGGAGCCTTTCCGAACAACATCGTAATCGACCCCCGTGTCACTTTCTCCATGGCTAGAAGGATAAGTATAGAAAAAAATACTAAAGTTTAGCAAGTATTTAAGCAAAATATGTAAAATATGTAAATGTAAATTAAAAATGTAATTCATTTAAAAGAATTATTATTAACAGAGAACAAATACAATAACATGTAACAGTGCATTAAGTCATCAAATTAAATGTTCATTAATTAATGAAAAATATATTAATGAAATTTATACACATACATTTTTATTTAAAATGTAAAGGATCCACACTATCTAGCATGTTACTATTTAGTCATTTTAATTCCACATTTTGTGACTTTTGTATTCATTTATAATACTTTTTTACTCTTATTAAGTGTCAAATCTTAATGTAATAATTTTTTACAATTATTTAATTATTCATTTTAAAAATTATAAATATTAATTTAAAAAAACATATTTTTACACTAACAACTATTATATATTTAGCTTAAAAGTCAACATTATTTTGTTTTTTTAATATTTTCTATGGGGTGTTATATTTTGTACTGCCTCCATTATTTTCTATGATAGTGAGTTGAGGACCTGTGAGTGGCAGTGTGGGGTGCTAGACTTACATCAAGGCTTGACTGGAGCATATTTACTACTGATTTGTAACCTTTTGGACCATACTAACTTTAGAAGTGTACGTTGCGGATAGTAATACACTTACTTTTTTGTGAGTGGATCTTTTTATTAGCATTTTCCTCCTCAAACCTCTCGATTACACTTTCAAAACCCATCTTTACTTCTTCTTAAACACCTCCCATTTAGTAGAAAGTATGCCATATTTTCCAGTAGCTCCCACTTGTCCCTCCAACATTTAAATCTAAATCATAGGTTTACATGCAGCAATCCTCAAATGAAAAAGATAAGCGAGGTAAAGTCAGAGGTCTCCGCATGTAGGTTTGTGAATAGCATTTTGTTGAATGCGAGAAGTACTACTGGAGTATTTATTTACAAACTACAAAATGAAGGCTATGAATAGGCGCCTCTGACTTTTCTGAGAAGACTAGCAGCTTCTTTTAGAACATAATACTTGCAGATAGTGGCATAGTTGGGGAGGTCTAGATACAAATGTGAAAAATGACTAACTTTTCATTGAACAGAGCAGAGGAATCAAGAAGCATTTGCAATGCAATTGGTCTCGCCTTTAGGACCTTATATGTATTTAGCTATGCAGCACATTACCCAGGGCGCTGAAACATCTACTGTTCTTTAACATGAAGGGAAAATAAGAAGAGTTCAACAGTATGCAGTGCACAGCTAGCCCCGATCAGGCTGCCTGGTATTAGATCCGGAAAAAGCCTTAAACTCTTTGGAATGGCCCTACCTGGTAGCTGTGCTAGAAAAATATGAATTGGGGGAACATTATTTGAATATGGTTCGTCTACTGTATCAGTGACCCACAGTCCAGGTCCGCACTGGCAATCTGGTCCCTGATTGCATTAGGGTGAGGCGTGGAATGCACCAGGGCTGCCCTCTGTCTCGGTTGTTGTTCTCTCTAGCTATGGAGCCCCTGGCGATGCTGCTCAGGAGAGATGGCAAGAACTGGAGTATACAGTTGGGGGATGGGTTGCATGCTGTATCCCTGTATGCATATGACTTGTTATGTCTCCGGGATGTCACAGCGATTCCGGCATCCATTGCAGATATTCTTCAGGCATTCAAAGAGAAATCAGGTCTCTGGGTAAAGTGGGCCAAATCAGGGATCTATTCATTTAATGTTGGTATAGTAGAGGGAGGAAGATATAATTCTGAATGAATCGCTTTTCAACCGGTATCCCACCACTTTCAGATACCTTGTAATTTTTATATATCGCTCACCTGACGATTTATTGGAGGGTAATCTGCTGCGGGCTATCTCAGCCACACGAGCCCAGGTGCAATTTTGGAAAACGCTCACACTGAATGTACTGAGCCGCATAGACCTACTGAAAATGATTGTACTCCCCAAATTGCTCTATTATTTTTCAAATCTCCCTCTTTATGTCTAGCCTAAGATCTTTCGGGACCTAAACGATTGTTTTGGGATCTCATATGGAATAAGGGTAGACCATAAGTTGCTTTATGGAAGATGTACGCTCCTATTGGTCAAGGCGGATTAGCCGTCCCTAATATGGAGTTATATTATTTAGCTGCCCAACTACAGTGGGTGACAAAATGGTTGGACGGCAGATATTTGGAGGACAACGCAACTGTGCAGCAGCCCTGGACACATTCTCAAATATACCATTTGTTCCTCCCCAATGCTAAACCCCTGTGGCCAGCACAATTTTATCTAGGTCTGTCCCATAAATGTTACAAATGGTGTTTATAGCTTACCCGCATGATGATACCTTACGCCTCGATCTTGCCATTACTGGGGACGCCAAGAGGAAAGGTGGGCACATCAGAGGCAGCAATGACAACCTGGCATGCAGCAGACTTACAGACTCTGGGGGCCCGATTAACAGAATGAATTTAAGACTCAATCCTAAACTTAATACTGTTTTGGTATTCACAGATTGCATTTACTACTGTTTTGGAATTCACAGATTGCACTTACTACTTTTGGTATTCACAGAATGAACTTACTACTTTTTGGCATTCACAGAATGCACTTACTACTTTTGGTATTCACAGAATGAATTTACTCATTTCGGTATTCACAGAAGTTAGGACGCCTAACTTTAGGACTCCTAATTGCCTTTTGTGAATACGGAAAGTCTTAAAATTAGGATTTTTCTCAATTTAGTAGTAGTACAGTCAGGACTCCTAACTTTAGGACTCCTAAATGCCTTCTGTGAATACCGAAAGTCCTAAAATTACAATTTATCTCAATTTAGTAGTAGTAAAGTTACGACTACTAACTTTAGGACGCCTAAATGCCTTCTGTGAATACCGAAAGTCTTAAAATTAGGATTTTTCTCAATTTAGTAGTAGTAAAGTTAGGAGTCCTAACTTTACTACTACTAAATTGAGAAAAATCCTAATTTGAAGACTTTCGGTATTCACAGAAGGCATTTAGGAGTCCTAAAGTTAGGAGTCCTAACTTCTGTGAATACCGAAATGAGTAAGTTCATTCTGTGAATACCAAAAGTAATAAGTGCATTCTGTGAATGCCAAAAGTAGTAAGTTCATTCTGTGAATACCAAAAGTAGTAAGTGCAATCTGTGAATACCAAAACAGTAGTAAGTTTAGGATTGAGTCTTAAGTTCATTCTGTGAATCGGGCCCTGGGTGATTTGTATAGGGACAGCGCACTGTTAACATTTGAGGCGTTGGACGAAAAGTCTGGGTGGCCAGCTGGCCAATTCCTTTTGCATATCTGTCTTTTGAAGGCTTTGTCAACCATTTGGGGTGATCTGGCAACTGAACCACTGACACATCTAGTGTTGCAATATCTATATGTTATGGGGGAGGGATCACACTTAGTACACTGGCTAGTGGAGGCGTTGCTTACACACACAATGAAACCAATGCAGCGCCTCCAAGCTAGATGGGAGACGGACAGGAGCCGACCTTGGACAGAGAAGGAGTGGGATGCCATATTGGCAGTAGCCAGGAATATACTGAGAAATTCTAGATTTAAGCTCATACAAACATATATCATACAAACGGCATAGCTCTCGCCGGACATGATAAGCAGGTACTTTAACACTGCCACTTCTCCTTTTCATGCTGTCAAAAACTAGGCGCAGACCTGCTTCACATGCTGTGGGCTTTTTTTTTTTGTCCTCATTCACCTTTAACCCTCTTGAGAAAAAAAGAAACCAGCCACCATTTGCAGCCTTACTACTTGAGCTCAGGAGTCTTTGGCATTTTGTTAGCTCCAACAAGGGTACGTTTAGTAGGCAGGAGGAATGTCAAGGGGTGAGGTTAGGTTTTTTACTCCAACTCGGTCTTTACAGACCTGATGAACCATATTGATGACCTGGGAGGAAACAATAGTCCAAGGAGTAACCAAGAAGAGGCATAATCAAAGGACCCGGGGAAAAAAAGAAGAAAAAAAACCCGGTCTCTCTATCTCCACTGAATCAGTAAGTCCCAAAACGCAATCTTTTTCTTACTACAGGATCTAGCCATATCCACCTTGGATACTTCACATAGTGAGGACAGCCATTCTGAGTGGGTTGGTGCAACTGGATCCACCCAATACTTGCAGATTTGTCTTCTAGCCATTAGGATTACATAGAATAGTAAAGATCTAGCAGGACCGGTGATGTAGTCATTAAGGCTGAAGATAATTAGGGGCAGATTGATGTCTAATGATACTTTCAAGATGGACTCAAGGGTATTCTTCACATTTTCCCAAAAGGGCGGGATAGAGGGACAATCCTTAAACATATGAACGTCTAATGCTTCAGTCATCCCACATTTGTTGCAAACTTTCTCTTTCAAAAATTTCGATAGCTTAAGAGGGGAAAAATACGCTCTATGGACCGTAAACAAATGATTTCGCTTCAACCAAGCAGGTTTAACTATTCTATGTAGGATTTTAAATTAGTCCAGCCATACGAGATCACACTGAATATCCATCTGCTCTCCCCATAGCTCATCTGCAAGTTTAAAAACACCATCCACTTCTTCCTCAATTGCCCAATACCAGACTGAGACCTCCCTTTTACCCGCTGGGCTCGCCACTAACTGTTCTTCCAGTTTACTAACCTTCCCAAATGATACGTTATGACTAGACTGGGCTTGGGCCCAGCTTTTCATCTGGATATACTTGAATCTGGAAAGGCCATTTCCCACTCTCTCGCATAGATCTTCCCAGGAGAGTAAAGAACCATTGTTCAACAGCTCTCCCCACACTGTGATCCCAGAATCTCTCACTGGTTTAGTCAAACTATCCTGGAAGCATACGGGTATACCTGGAGAGTCCCACGGAGGCGCTAAATTTGAGAAGTAGTTGAGCCCCACTTTGTTTCTTATTATGGTCCAGTTTTTTACTATTCAATGGAGAACTTTTAGTTTAACTTTTTTTAAAAATCTTTGGTCTCCGAACTTATACATAAAACCTTCCTCCGGAAACCCTACCCCTCTTAACATAGCCCGAAACATCTCTCCTCCCCCTGTACTAGTGGGAATTTTCAACAGCATTCTTGAATATGAGAGCTGAAATGCCCAGGCATAATATTGCAAGTCGGGAAGCGCCAATCCTCACTTATCACTCTCCTGCCTAACCTTCTTCCATGCCAACCTGGTAGCTCTGTACTTCCAGATAAAGGAATTTAATTCTCGTTGACATTTTTCTATCTGATGCTTGTCATAAAACAGCGGTATGGTATTTAAAAAAAAGAATGAGCTTAGAGCAGGATTGACATTTTTACTAAATTATTCCTAGCCAAGATGGATAAGTGGAGGTGAGCCCACAATTTCATCTGCCTTTGACATTCCTTAAAGACTCGCTCAAGGTTATATTCTGGAATTTTCACTACCTCCTGTATGATTCTAATCCCCAGATATCGCATAGTAGACCCAACTTGATGTTGTGTGTGTCTTATATTCCATGCCTTTATTTCAGTTTTGCTGGCATTGATTTCCTATCCCGAAACTTGGCCAAATTCTTCCGCTCGTTTAATGACTGTAGGAAAAGCTGTATCCAAGTCAGCTGTTAGAATGAGGATATCAGCTGCGTACAGGGCCACCCTCCTCTCCCACTCTCCAAATTTAAAGGAAGTGATGTTATAATCTTCCCTAAGTACCTGTGCAAATGGTTCAATATAAAAGTTGAAGAGCAACGGGGAGAGGGGGCAGCCCTGTCTCGTACCCCTAGTGATCTTAAAAATGTCAGTCAGGGTTCCATTCACTAGTAATCTAGCTGTCGGGGCTTGATATATCAGTTTCATGGTACGGCAACATTTTTCTCCCAGGTACATTTTCCTCATTACCTCAGACAGGTATCCCCAGTTTACCCTGTCAAAGGCCTTGGTTGCATCTAAGGTTAAAACTGCCAGTGGGAGTGTAAAAGTAGAGGCAATATCAATTGCGCCATAGGTGAGATCAGCTAATTGGCGCCCTTTAACGAAGCCCTTTTGATCTGGATGGATGATACTATCAGCCACACCCCCCAACCTTTTTGACAAAGATGGCAGCGAAGAATTTATAATCATTGTTCAGGAGTGAGATTGGTCGATAAGACCCACAGTTAGTTGGGTCTTTACCGGGTTTCAAAATCAATACAACTGTACCCTAACTCCACGACCTAGGGGGGGGTTTCTCCCTTCAAAAGTATGTTGTTGTAGACTTTAACTAGTACGGGGATGATAATCTCCTTTAAAGATCAATATAGTTGCCCTGGAAGCCCATCCGGGCTGGCCGCCTTCCCTCTTTTGGGCTGATCTATGGCCTTTCTTACTTCCTCTTCTGTTATTTCCTGTTCTAAATCTGATTTTTGATCATCCGTGATAGTAGGTAGGATGATCTTTTCCAGCCACCTTTTTCTTTTATCGCTGTCCTCGATGACAGACGCATTGTATATGTCTTGAAAAAAGTCACGGAAGGCCAAACCGATGTCTTGGTTTGAGTAGCGAGATGGTAGCTCACCTTCTACTTTTATCTCTTTTATATGATTATGCACCTGATCTGTTTTAGCTTTCCAGGCAAGTAGCTTCCCTGCCCCTTCTCCAAATTCAAAATGGGAGATTGTGCTTGCTTCCCATTTAAGAGCTATTCTCTCTTGGAGAATACACTCCAACTGTTTTTAAGCAAGTCTAGTTTGTCCAGATCCTCCTTTGAATCCATTCCTGTTTGGCTATTCAGTTTATGCTCAATTTCCTTCATTTCTGCTTCTAAGCCCATGGTGGCTTCCCTAAATGTTCGTTTTCTGAAACTTGCTCTATTGGTGATGCAGCCTCTCCAAAAAGCTTTCAAAGTATCCCAGACCACGGAAATATTAGCTGTATCCAAATTAAAGTCAAGGAAAAGTTTAGTTTCTGAGAGGAAGAAATGATTTCATCTTCCTCAAGCAGAATGGTTTGATCGAAGGACCAAGATCTAGCCTGCTGTTGTTGTGTAAAATCAAAGCTTAAAAGAATTGCAGAATGATCAGAGAGATGCGACAGCAGATATTCAATATCGTTAGCTCGATCTTTAAGATTATAACTAATCAAAGCATAGTCGATTCTGGACTCATGTTTATATTTCAAGTTTCTAAACGAGACTCCCGGTTGATCACCCACCCGTTCCCTGAATATATCAGATAAACCCAACTGGTCCATGATTGTCAAGAGCAGCTGCCGAGATTTAGAGGGGACTGCTGCCCTGGAATTTGGTGATTTATCCAATTTAGGATTCAATACTATGTTAAAATCACCCACCCAGATTACTGGATCTGGGAAATCGATAAGATGGCAACGAATGGCATTGAGATATGAGACATCGTCCTGATTGGGACCATAATATCCCACTAAGGAGAAAAGTATACCCCCTAAAGAAATCCTCAAAATAAGCCATCTACCACTATGGTCTTCCCTATATTCCAATATTTGGGCCTTGGCTTGTTTTTTAAATAAAAACTGCACCCCTCTGATATTTGCCGTCTGATCGGTGCAGATAGAAACATCCACCCATTTCTGACTTTTTAAGATTTCTTTTGTCTCAGTCTTAAGAAGATGGGTTTCCTGGATGACAATGACCTGCGCCGGAGAGTCACTTAGATATTGTAGAATTCTAGCTCTACTACCCTTTGTGCGCAGGCCAGTGACATTCCTGGACAAAATCTGCAGAGAAGTCATGATAGTTCTTCCTTTGCCTCGACAGGTAACTTTCCAACCCCCGCAGCCTAGCCCTAACCATTCCTGAGCCCAAACGGCCGTATGGACTCCATCTCTCAGATCATTCCTGACCTTTAACTTAAGTAGTACTAGCAGGGTCATGGTGAATGAGGCATTTTTTCCCTTAACCCCTCTGTGCCCCCCCTCCGATCACCACCCCCCCCCTTGGGAAACCCTTCCCCTTTTACTCTGGTCTGGTGAATGACCAGGTTTACGTCCTACAGCCTCTCTCCCCTTCCCTTTTCCCCTATGTTGGGTCTGTGCCAGTGTGTAAAAAGAAAGCCAACCGACCAACCAACCTCATAGTGTATTTTTATATGTGCTGTCTCCATCTATATTTTTCTCTTTTTCCTTCTTTTCTCTTCCCACCTTCCTCCCCTTATTACCTTTCTTTTCTCTTTTTTTCCTCCTTTTTTCCCTTTATCTTAAAACCCCAATTCCATTTTTTCCTTTTTGTTATTTAACACTATTTGACACTTTTCACTTTTGTTTCTTTTCTTTTCCCTTTCGCCTTCCCCTTTCTACTTTCCATATGGCGTAATAGTTAGCTAATAGTTAGCTAATAAACATCAATCTATTTTTATTGTACGCCTTCAAAAATTTGTTTTTTCTGACAGAAGTGCCACTCCTGAGACATAAAAAAAAATACAGATTAGGGAATTGAGAAGGGATTCAAGGAAGCTTGATCTTCGCATAAGCAGCCCTCTCTAGATAGAATGATGCGAAGGACCCAATTGGAAGAAAAACTCAAGACAGACCGACCCTACCATACCCTAATCATACCCGGCTGGGCGGGATTCCGCCGTAGCACTCACCGCCCGCCGCCATCTTGGTCCAACGGCTCCCTCGGCCAAATGTCCAGCGCGGGTCCGGAATGTCTCCCCGGGTCAGCGCTCCAGGCGTGGACCAGCCAGGGTGCGGCACAGCATGGTCTGTCTCTTGGTCCGATCCCCGTCAGTTGAGCTGTGGGCAGCGATCTCGCCGTTCTCCGCACCTCGCCGCCGCCAACTTGGCCGCCCTGTCCGCGGCGCAGTCACTCCACGCTCGAAAATCCGAAAGAAGCTCACACAACCACCCGGGTCACCAGTGCGATGTGAAACGGAGAGGTTTTCCTGCAGGGTGGTGTGATTTTCAGGATCGATGGCAAGGATTAAAGTTGGATTCTGGGGCAACTCGGCCGGAGCTCCGGCGAGGCACGTCTAGTCAGCCATGCCGTTGGCCACGCCCCTTCTATATAGGTAAGTTGTGACATGGTTATTTTGTGTATTGTTCATTTGTAATGTGCTTCAAAAAGTATCGTTGAAAGAAAAAAATGTTTTGAAAAAATACAAAAAAAGAAGAATTGTGCAAATAAAATGCAGATTTGAATTGATCAATTCTGAGAGATAAATTCCTTCTTGCATAAAGTCTTGTCCATATGCATGGTACCAAATAAGTGCGGTTAAATCACTTGGCAGTATTGGCATTTAGTTTTGGAATAGTAGTTAAGGCAGGGTTTGGCCTTACTGCCTGGAAACCCATACTCAATTTTGGATCATCAATCGGGAAGTAGTCACGGCAGCGCTCATTTCAGACATGGGTACAAGCAGAAAGTACGGTTCTGCACAGGTAAGAGACAGCTGGACTCCGTAAATTCCCTATAGCACTAGATTGGGACGCACTTCTCACTACATTTCGTGCCACTACCGTCATTGCTGCAGATGACACCTTGGTCACTGATTAGTGAACGCACAGTAAAACTGTTCCTCATATCCCTGGCTCAAAACATGGAAAGATATTCACTCCTAAGCTTCCTCACTAGACTCGGAGGTCCCCTCTTCTAGTTGGTAATTACACCTAGCTGCACGCTGTGTCCCATTGAACTGTGTGAAATAGGTCAATCAGTATCTCCTCATACCCAGCCAAGAGAAAATGATGTCATTAGTATTTCGTTGATGGCAACCCCCCCCCCCCTTTCTTAAGTTTCTCTTTTTTCTTCATTTATTTTTTAATATAGGTTTCAGTTCGGTTTGTACAGTTAATAAGCTTTATTGGACATCGAAAGTG
This sequence comes from Lissotriton vulgaris, assembly GCF_964263255.1. Lineage (NCBI taxonomy): Eukaryota > Metazoa > Chordata > Amphibia > Caudata > Salamandridae > Lissotriton > Lissotriton vulgaris. The sequence continues at coordinate 1,634,856,918 of NC_141695.1, read as the reverse complement.
TTTTATTTTCTTAGAATGCCACTGGACGGAAATGCTACTCTTTTTATGTAATAATGTGATGTTCGGCTCTGAAAAGCAGCAGATGTATATTTGTGTTATAGATGCATAGGAATATCTCAGTATGTTCTTAGTCCAACGAGTCGGAAGTTAGATATGTGTAGGAATGATCATAAATTCTAAATCAAGCTGGGGTAGTAAATGAAATCCCAGTGTGCATACCTAGTTGAGACATAAACCATGACCTTAGCAAATGCAACGTCATCACCAACAATAATCTGTAGAAATACAGGCAGTACTCCGTTGTTTTTAGTTTTGTACGTAAAATATATATTCGGAAATGCTGTGAATGTATATGATGACAATTTTGTTTCAAGAAAAAAAATGCCAAAAAGAAATGTAAACAAAAAAAATGGAGGGAAAATAAGCACCAGACTGCGTGACATGCCAGGTATGGGAACACATGGAGTGAAATATTGCCTTTCAGCAGGAAATGGTATAGTTCAAAACTCTCTTTTTAATATAAAATCAGGACCTTCGGTGGTCATATCACTGAAATAAAAGATTTGAAAAAAATATTATTGTCTACGGGTGCTCATGGAAGAAAATTCCTATGAACTGGAATCTAAAGAATGCTAAAGGGCGAGCGACCTTTACAACGTGGTTGTTACACCGCAATACATTTACATCGCTACCATTACAACTCAAGTCGTTACAACGACTTGCACTGGATGGCGCTTTACACTAAGGAATAGTAAGATTTACTATTCCAACACCTTCCCTACTGTTACTCAGACTGGGGTTGTTATAGCAAAGCATACTATTCCTAAGTCCAGCGCCTCTAGCGCAAGTCGTTGTAACGACTTGCGTTGTAATAACTGCGATATAACGTACAATGATCTAAAATTTCTAAATGATCGCGTTGTAACGTCACATATTCAGGCTAAAGTGATTCTGGTATTTTACTGACCTTTGCTGGTCGTTCTCTATTAAGAAAGTTAAATAGAGGCTGTTGCCAGAAAAATTCCAAAAAGAAAGTCCCTCAGCAGAAAGCAATTCTGGTATTTTACTGGCCTCTGCTGGTCGATTTTTTTTAAGACAGTTAAATAGAGGCAGTTGAACAGAAAACAAAGTCCTTAAGCGGCAGCAGACAAGTCATAGGGCTGATCTTCAGAGCCCACAAGGTACATACACATATAAATATATACTCGAATGCGCAACTTAAAAATGTTAGATATACAGCAAGCACTTATTTAAAGGTTAATTGCAGTTAAACAAAAGGACGTAGCTAGACCCTTAACTTTAAGAACTCCTTCATTTTAATGACGGCAAACATGAAAAATACAATAGTCTTTTTAAAATTCAAAAAGTGTATTCCATTGACCTGTAGAGTCATCACACCTTAATATATTAAAGTAAATCAGTGCTGTCAGAAGTATTTTTGTGTTGGTTTTCAAACATGAATCTAGACACGTTCATGCCACCGACAACAAAGCCATTAGTGAATACATCCAAGCACAGGGGACGGCTTTGTACAGCACACATCCTAAAGTCATGTATTTATTTTCGAGGTCCTTTTATAGTGATGAAGAAAAAGGAGGGAAATTGAAATAGAACAATTGCCCAGGGTGACACAATTTGGTCAAGTGGGGATGCTGGGATTCCCCAGGTTTTCTGGTTTCACGTTGCATAATTTAATTCAGCCAGTAGATATACATGCTTATCTTCCCCTACACACACTTTACAATTCCCCTCCTCCTCTGGCATCAGTGCGGCCCTCGGTCACACCAAAGACCAAACTTTGCGGACCCGGGAAAATGTTTGTTTGTACCCATGATCTGGACAGAAAGACAACGCATTAACCAACTCAGCTTTCAGAACTTAGAAGAATGCATTTCCTACAGATTATTTTAAGATTTAATTTTCATTTAAGGTATGACCGCTCTATCTTATCTGTACTTATCTCGGGGTGAAAGGGAACAAAATGGTTGTAGAACACTTTGGGGCATATTACCGAGGCGTGCGTTGGAAAACGCACAACTCACATTCCGGTATCGCCGGCTATCGCCGGATTTCTTCACCTTTTTAGCGCGCAATTATCAATGCACATCAGGCAGGCAATTAGAAATCCGGCGATAGTCGGCGATATGGCACATTAGCGCATAAAAACAAACGTTGTTTTCATGCGCTAATGTGGGCCTTGATAATATGGGGGGGTGGATTCAGCTTTATGATCCACACCCCCATGTTAACAATGTCTAACGCCCGGTCGGAGCAGGCGTTGTGAGACCTGCGATAAATTAGTTTATGGCAGGTCTCTTCCTCCCATCGTCTTCCTTGGTAATAGGGTGTTCCCACCTCCAACCACATTTTTCATGTGGTTGGACGTGGGAACGCCCACTTTGCATGTCATTAGCGATATTTATCGCCGACATGCAAAATGGGCTTGGGCCAGGCTTGAAAGTGCCCTTGTTAATAGGGCTCTAGCAGTATTGCCGCTTTCTCGGCACAATTCGCCGAGAAAGCGGCGATACTAGCCCTTGGTAATGGTAAAAAACCTTTACAACAAAACTTTTACAACGCACTACCATTACGACGCAACTTTTACAACGCAAACCATTACAACGTATTGCGCTGGGGGGCGCTGTAGGATAGGGAATAGGTTTAATGTACTATCCAACACCTTCCCTACTATCCACGGGGACTGGAGTTGGAATAGTAAATTAAACTATTCACTATCCAGCGCCCCAAAGCACTATGCGTTGTAAAGGCATGTGTTGTAAAAACCTGCGTTGTAAAGGCATGCGTTGTAAAAGCATGCATTGTAAAGTCATACATCCCTTGGTAATATGCCCATTTGTTTTTAGTTCTTTAAGCCACGTCATCAACATTGTACTCAGGTTCAGAGTTCACATCGTTTTTTCTATGCACCTCAACCTCTGGATGACCTAGGAAATACCTTGTACGAGGCTGCCATTGTGCCCTATCGTATGTAGGAAGGTGAGCAACCCAATATACCCTTGCGGGCTCGGGCAAAGTTTAATATAATAGAGAATGGCCAGCAAGGGATTTTGTTTGTTATATGAATTTTCAGCACTGTTAGGACTTGTTTAGGGGCAATCAAAGTACCTAAACCTGAGATTAATCAGTGGCTGTTCTATTACGTTCAAAAGAAAAAGTTCCTAAGAAAAGGAACACAGGATGTTACCACACTAACATCGTATATACAATGAATAAAACATGAAACCAGGATTGTTGTTTGTCTGAAAATTATTGTTTAAATTCAAGGCAAAGGATATAAATTTCTGTACAAAAAAATGAACATTGATATAGGGTAGGGTACATACATAGATATAATCTGGATATCCAAGGTATTAGTTACTTTTCCTTTGACATATCCAAGAATAAAGTCCAGACTGCTGAATCACAGTAATTAATTGATTTCGACTACCAATCAGAAGAAAATCAAAAGCTGACATAAAACAGAAGTAAGCAGAATTGGACTAAACAAGTCGACGTTTCGGTCTTTTTTCGAGTTTTCTCAAGACCATCATCAGGACAAAGTAATGATATATACAGTTGATGACCCTCTGTAAAGAAAACAACAATGTATTATAATATGTACAATTATTTTTGAGTACCTGGTTTAACAACTCTTAGCATAGAGTTACTTCTTTATTATACAAATCTAAACATTATTTACATTTTAATAATCGCAAAGTGATTAAAAACAGTCGGTGTGGCGACTGGGGCAATGTGTATTAAAAAGCAATAGGTCAACTAGATCCCAGTTTGAATAATATCTGGGGTAGAATTTCTACCCAAACGGCAGGACTACCAGCACAAACTGCAGTTCGCACTGCACTCCGGCACTCGCAGAACTGCGCAGAGTTTTTTTGTAACATCGCAGAGTTCTGCGTAGCAAAACTACGCGAACTACGCTCAGCCCTGGGGATAGGGCCATTCAAGAGATGGATATTAGTAAAGATGTGGGGAAGAGAACATTTAGCAGCAGCAACAATGTGACCAAAAGCACACAGGGTGAAAGCAGAGATGAGGCTATCGGACAGTGAACTGGACATGGGGAGGGCTTAGGTGAGAAGGGAGAGTAGAGGTGGGCGAACCCATAAAAGCTCAAGCCAGATGCCTTGCTCTGGCTCTGCTCAGGCAACTCTTGGCGACTCAAGCCCAAATTAGCCGAGCTTACATGAGGCATCTGTCTGCCACCCATGCTGTAATCACAGTCTTCAAGAATTAAAGACAAGGCCTTTCATGTAAGCAGGAAGAGAGAAACAAACACCTATGGAGTGGCTGGATCCCGTAAAGTAAAACTAGAAAATATGGGATCATTTCCGCGCTTAACCAAATTGTGAGATTCTAGAAGAAGCTTCCCTTTTCTGCACTATCTTCAGATACATGAGTTTAGGATGTGTGCTGCACTTCAGATTAACTATGTACAACAAGAATCTAAGTCTTGTGGCTCAATGATTAGAGCGGCAGACCCTGATGCAGAGTCTAGCCCGGGACCAGGGTTCAATTCCCCGCCTTAGCGGGTCTTGGGCTCAAAATTCCACAGACCTGATAATTCTTGCCTCGGTGCCTATTCCAATCATGGAGTCCCACTCTGCAACTCTGGGCAATAGCTTGCTCAATCTCCACAACGGCCCCCACAACACTAAGGATGCCTGGCCCAGGAGTGGACGCCTCACAGGGAAAGCCAGGATGGGTTCCACAGCGGTATTTGTACAAGCGCCTTGAGACCCTTGCGGGTGAGTAGTGCACTATACAAGTATCAATTTACAATTTAAGCCACATAAATGATGCAGTACAACGGACTTGCCTCTTAACATAAGCTGTATTTGTAAAGCGCATGTTCACCCAAGGTTATCTTGGTGCTGAATGGCAGATGTGTATTGTTACCCAACTTAATGGTACTCATTTTATTGACCTCAGAAGGATGAAAGGCTGCGTGGACTCTCCAGGTTTTGAACCCGTGACCATGAGGTCGAACATTAATCCACTGAGCCACTAGACCCGCGTCTTAGTTCACTATTGCCATTTTTGGGGATGGCGAGTAGGAATATTTAAAAACTATAATTTTTTATTAATACCTTCAATGCAGTGAGGGAGATAACCTGATGTGAAATGCTGTCAGTGCTTAATTTGTAAAAGATTGAGCGCAGCCCAAAACTCTGTTCAGAAGCCAGTGGCCAGCCTATTAAATGTCCGTGCACCGAAAAGGAAGGTTGCATTTTTGGTGCCTCTTTAATCCACTTTCAGACACTTCATGCCACTTGATCTCACTGCCTGGTTCCTATGGTCTCCCTTTTGACATTTTTCCACATTCATATTCCTCCTTCGTTCTCCTTTTGCATGTTGTCCCCCTCTTCCTCACCATAGATGAGGAAAAATAAGTGCAGTTCCAAGGGCTTTAAGTGTGCCGGGTCCTGCCGCTGCTCAACGTCGGCAGTTCTAAAAATCAGCTTCGGGCTCTCCATTTTTGCCCTCACCTTCAGTGTGAAGAAAAAAAATCTTAACTTTGCCGCAGGACCACCCTTCACTGCTTTTGATTTAACTTGAAAGAGACTCATTTTTGTTATTTCTCTGTCATCATTTTACAACTGAAGCATTTTCAATGTTATATACACAACAAAGCCATGGTTGGTGATTTTTTTTTCTTATGCAACTAACAACCTTTGACAAAGCCAGTTTTTACTGGCTTGTTACAAAATAGCAGTCGGAGAGCACACTATGCTAAGCAGTGATTTTTAGCTTCTGTGTTTTTAATCTACGCCCCTTTGGGAGACCCCACACACACATCGTTTTTTTCATCCCACTTAAAGCCCTGCGCTTCCCAAAAATGAGATCCGGAGGGCCCCACCAGCAGCCACTGGCTCAAATTAAACACTGACCACACATCAAAAAAACACACTATAAAAAAAACGTGGTACTATCATATTTTACATGATGTGCGTTTCATGATTTACATACCATATATTTTTCAAGACTGAGCTCGTGCACAGGATTTTAGAGCAAGGCCATTGGCTTGGCTCTCTCTGTTAATTTTTTGGTGGGCTCACCCCCCTCATGCAAAAGTAAAGCGGTGTTGTAGAGTTCACAGGGTGGAAGCAAAGCGCCACTGAAGATGCGATGGGGTGAATACTTCCGCGAGACCTATTGCATTGGAAACAGGAGTGCGGGAGGGCAGAAGGCACAAATGGGAGTGGGGGGAATCGTGAAGTCATGGACTGCAGGAGGGGGCAGGGGAGACAGGGAAGTAAATAGTGTTTGGAGTAAATAGGCCAGTAGCCATGGAAGGATACAAATGAGGACATGGCTGTCATGAGGAGGGACTAACAAGCCCAAAACCAATCGGAAGGCAGCATTTAGGACCTAAGCCACTGAAAAAGATGGACGGAGAGTGGGCGGAGCTTCCACAAGGCTTCCCCACTATACTGAATACTGCATGCCTTGCAAAGCGAGCAGCACATGTGCTACAACGCTAGGCTCGACCTAAAAAGGTTATGTTGCTTTGTGTGAAGGCTTAGAGCAGAACATTGCCATATCTACATAGATATGGTGCTGTTTTTTCTCACTGAGCTGGTGCACTGTTGGCTGCGGTGCACCAATGCAACACTCTTGCACCATAGTGAGTTCTGTTAAGCCTTGGTTTTGTACTGAAAGGGGAACCTTCAACTACAAAAACTATGCTTTAATGCTATTCCCACTTTCTATGTGGGCTGTGTAGTAAGGCACACAAGCAAATATGGAAGAAGGTGGTGACATTCAAAAGTTGCTCCACTGTTACACCTCCCTTGAGGAGGCATTCTTTTTGGCCCAAATCCCTGTCTACAACTTTGTAAATAAGGATTGTCATCAAAACCCATGGGTGGTTGCATAGAAATGCCCATGTACCACCCCTGGAATGTAATGTCGATGCAGATTAGGGCAAGAAATACACATCCATTGTGTTATTTTGGGTAGCTTTCCAACACAAATTGTGAGTTGGGTTGGAAAGTATATCCTGCCACAACATTTTGTACATGGCTGTAGGTGTGTGCTTTTATGCACTGCTCTCTATCCCCGGGCAGGAAGGCATGGCCATGGCAGACCCCAGGGCTGCACACCAAGAGGCTATGAGGTCACCAGGTCTTTGCTGCTGAAAGTTGAAGCCTCCCATGTGCTCTTGTGTCACAGCTAATTTAACAACAACAAGGGCCCCCAAATTAGTCAGCAGGGACCTCGGGGAACATACTTTGTACATGCAACACTGGTCCCATGCATACAGAAAATATAAAGGAATAAAATATAGACAGAGTCAATCTATATCTGACCTATTGAGCACCCAATGCTTAAACGTGATTACTATGTGTTGTAATGGTGCTTTGTTAAAAATTCTGTACAATTGCATTAATGACAGAAAACGTGCTTTGCCTTAAAAAGCCCTGCTTCCCTCTCTATATCCACCTTCTGTACCCGTTCTGTAAGTGCTGAGCACAGGCTTGTGTTCCACACTGGTTGACTTGTGGAAGGTACTCCTTGTATTATAACAAAGTGCTTATTGAGTAAACTTTGAAGACCACTGTCCGGCTGGACATGTCACTCGCAATATAGATTGACTCTGTCTATATTTTATTCCTTTATATTTTCTGTACGCTTGTGTCACAGCAGCAGATAAATAGCGGCTGCCTGTGCCACACACACCGGGCTGTCACCTGCTCGGGGGATCATCTACACCAGAGGTCGGGGGTCAGTGTTGGCTATTTCTTTTGTTCCACCCAGTGCTATGGGGATGTGGCAGCAACTTTCAAACTCTTGTGTACCAGCACATTTCGGAGTAACCATGGGTTTTCCAGTTGATACTTAAAGGAAATTATGGATTTTTGTATTTATCGGACGGTAAGAAAAAATGCATAATTTGTCGTCTTTAAATCAAATTAACTGCAGCACCGTTGAACTATTGAGGCAGAGTGTGCAGTCATCAATTTCTTTGCATGAATTAAACATTGAGAACCTCACTGAAACAAGTTCAAAAGGATTAATTCAATTCTTATTTAAATGTTTGCTATCATTTTGGAGAATCCATCATCCATGCTTTTCCTTTATATTAACGTGTGCTGGAGAGGTGGCCCTGTGTAAATTAGTGTACATGATCCGATTATACCACTCTCAAAGATGTACTTTTTTGTAAATGCATTTAGAATAGCAAATGTTTTAATGTTTGTTCTATTGCTGAAAACTTTCACAAATGGGCTAGACATTATTTTTCTATTATAAATGCTTGTTTCCTACCGAGGCGGTGTGGAGACTAGCTGCATAAGGGTGTTGAGTTGCACATTCTCGTTGTGCCAATGCAGTTTGCCTCTGCTCTGGCCGGTTCTCCCAGTTATTGTATTATTTATTACATGTTGTATGTGCTAGGAGGAGTAGCCATAGAAAAGAAGTGACTCACCTGGGTTAATCTTTTTCCCTCTTCCTGGGAAAATGGCCGAAACTACCAAGCTCCTCCACTCGCTCACATAGACTTTACTTCGGGCATCCCATGGATTGTCAGTCAGGACTCATGAGGGCTGGTGGTGTTACACCAGAGCTCCTGCCAAGGAGGGCAGCCAATTACACAAGCAAGGCAAACTCCCCCTCCCCCCGAGGTACCACCTCTCTCTGAAACCACATGGAGACACTGATGAGTCACTATTTGTTGAAACTATGCTCATAGACGCACTCAGAACCACCTGTTACGCAGACCCCAAGGCACTGGCTCAGCTCTTGATTCATGATTGGGGCCACCAGTGAGTACTGAAACACATTTTGCATGCACCTAGTGATCACTTTGACATTGTTAACCCCTTCGCCGCGGGGCTAATTCCCCCGCAGCACGGGGGGGAGTGGGCCGCACACAGCGCCAGGTAGCTGATGACGAGCCCAGGCTCATCATGCAGCACGGTGTTCGTGTGCTGGTGACGAGCCTGGGCTCGTCATGAGCCCGCCCGCGCAATGGAACGCTCAGCACAGCAGGGGAATTATCCCCACGTGTGAGTGTTCCACGGCTCATGACGAGCCCAGGCTCGCCACCAGCACACGAGCACCGTGCTGCATGACGAGCCTGGGCTCGTCATCAGCACAGAAGGGGTTAAATAAAGGTAAACTGGGGCTGATGAAACTCCATGGAATCACTCAGAGTTACTATGTAACCCAGCAGAATTCCACTGAGTAAAATTCCATGAGTTCCACTCACCCCTACTCCTTACCCCTCAGTATCAGCACAGAACCCACCGTCCATGTTGTCCCCCACCCACACCTCCCTTATCTGTTACTGAACAAATTATTGCTCTACTCTAAGCTATAATATGTTTTAGGTCCAATTATTGCGGAGCAGCCCAATGTAGACTCCAACCTCACATGTAACAGAAATGCAAAGTATATACGTGCACTGACATTATATTCACTGCATGCCTTAAGTTTATTATTGTATGCAAAACATTAAAATGTATTACTGGAATACGAAGACACAGTTCATCCCTTAGCATTATGGTAAATGCAGTTCACAGTAAATGCTTACTTGAATAGTTGGTGGTGTGTTTCTCCAAAGTTTGTGCAGATTAGTGTTGCAAATCTTTAGACATGTGTTTCTGTATATTATCCATCATCAGTAGAGATAAAAATGAACTTCATCAGGGGTTGCCGAGAAAGCTGCCACAATCTTCTCAGGTCTCAGTACCTATCACTGGCACACATGTGCATCTCCAAAAGCTCAGAAGCCCAATGACTCAAGGGAGCCTTTTCAAAGGAGATTTACAGCACTAACCGGCACCAAGTTTGGTGAAACACTCCAGCAAATATTCCAGTAAGCATTTACTGTGAACTGCATTTACCATAATCCTAAAGGGTGAACTGTGCTGGGAGGTGAAGCAGGGTGCTCCCATCCCCCTTTGTATTACTGAAATTAATTCACTGAAGAGACTAGAGAATTACATATAAGTGCACTAATGTTTAGTTTAAACAATGAAAGCATGTATTTATTATTCACATTTTACACTTACCTTCCAAGTTATACAGCATTCATTTTGAAACGTATATTTGCATATGTAAACATGTATTCTTTTACTCAAATTTCACATGTATTGATAAAGTCCATGTGTGCATGTATGACCATGTATTTGAAGTGCACATAAATGCTTACCTAAAATTAGCCTGATTAGAGGCCTCAGTTGAAATGATTTGGCTTTGCCAGGAAATTTTCTCTTATTCTTGCGGGTCTATTATCATGATTTTCGTTAGCTAGAAAAAAGATTATTGTCTGTCTTAGACAGCTGATAGAGAGGCCAGAAGGTACTTGGCAGTGGACATGGAGAAACAATTGTTGAAAGAGGCCTTCTGCACCAGGGTGGAAAGATGTTCAAGGATGAGAACCGAAAATTGAGTTTGATGCGGTGTGAACTGGACACCGGTTGCAGCTGCACTCAAGTGGTAACTTGATTGGTGTAGGAAGCTGGCTCTCTATATACTATACCAAAGTAAAATTTAGTGTGCAAAGAGTCCATTGGATCTCCAAAGGTAGGCAGAGAGACTAAAGTAGATAATACCCTATGCTCTATTTGTGGTTGTGTGGGCGAGAAGTCAGGCTTTATCAGAGAGTAGTATTAAGCATTTATTGTACACACTCAGACAAGAAATGATGTCACACACTCAAAGACTGAACCCAGACCAATTTGTTTGTAAAAAAATATTATTTCGTTGTATTTTATTTCTGGAACCAAGCCAAGCGTGGTGCAGGTAAGTGAAATAATACTTTGCGAGAATACTGTAGTTGAATACAGTTGAAATGCAGTAGAATGCAATTGGTTTGTTTACAGGTAAGTCATTAGTAAAAATTACTTTTCAGTTACTATTGTACTTGCTTTTCAGTTACTACTGGGATTACTGTTTTAGCTACTTTTTTGATTACTGTTCTTACTCAGTGTGGTATACCTAGACAGCACACTGGGACAATTCCTCTATGAAGGTAGGTAATGCATTTTTTTTTTATCACAACACACACATACTTTTTCATAGAACTTCCAACTCCACACTGCAGTCCCATGGGAAGAAATGAGGTTATTGGTTTCAAGGTAAGTACTTTGTTCAGAGAGTTGGGTTTTTGGGGTTAGACCAAGGGTTTGCCCAGAGTCAATGATGTTCTCTCAAAGAACCCTCAGTGGCACTAAGGCAGGCCGGTGCAGAGTGCTGCGGCCCAATGTTATCCAATGGTGAATAGGGGGCCTACGTTTAGTGGCTGTTCATGAGCAGGCCACAAGGTTGTGGCAGAAAAGCTCCTGGACTCAAGCTCAGGGCAAAGGGGGGACCAATTCATCACCCAAGGTGCACTAACAGTGGCAAAGGGGCGGCCAGGTTCAGGGTACTGTTTTGGCATCAGGTGCCCTGTTGGTTCCAATCAGGATTCTATGGTTGAAACTTACACCGCAGGTTCAGGGACAAAGGTCTTCTGGAGGTGACCACCGTGGAGAGGTAAGTTGGGATGTCAAGGGATGCAGGGACACTCAAAGACTGAACTCAGACCAACTTTCTGTTGGGCCACCCAAGGGCGAGGGGCATTTGGTGCAGGAGTATCTTTTGAAGTTGGATGGTCACAGTGACATGTGGTACCTTTTTCAAGGGACTTACATGTGACCAGAGAGTTGCCCATTGGGTTTTGCAACAGTACAGTTTAGGGAAAGAACATAGGCCCAGGGTACCTGGTTGGCAGGAACCCAGGGCACACTCAATCAATGTGCATCAACTTTAGGCAAAAAGTGGGGGCCAAATATCCAAAAAGGTGTACTTTCCTACATTTGGTCCTTGTGGTGTAGAGAAAAAAATGTTCTCAATGTCCTGTTACTTTTTAAAATGGCGTTTTCACAGTTAGGGTATTAAGAGAGATTCCCTTTAGACTTGAGGGGATGCAGAACTCGCTGATTGCCCTAGTGTGAGGCTTTATGCTAAACACTTATTTGTTTTCTGTGGACTTCTACTGAAGTCTGATCATGCTGACACCTTCTTTCTTTTCATATGCTCTTAATTAGAGACCCTTGATGGATATTCCTATATTCGACCTATGTTTAGGAGAGGGGAGGGAAGTTTCTTCATGGACCACATATTGGCTTTAATCTGTGGTTATAGAACTGAGATTATTGTAATTCAGTACGAGATTATGTTGTGCCTTAATTTACCAAGTTATTTCAGTTTACCTATTATACTGTTGCATTTAATCCAAAATAAAATCTTTAACTATATTCAGTGATCCTTAGTCCTTTTTGTGGGTTCACATTGGCCTCACAAGTTAGAATTGTATTGTTAATGTTTCCTTCCTTCCAGTGCTTCATGTCAGCTAATAAAGGTCCATACAACCAATGGGAAAAAACGTTGACGGTCTGACTAAGAAATTATGTTTTAGGGCTCAGTGCTCCATCAATTGTGTTCCTTTGCTGTACTTCATTGTAGCTATGCAAAAGGTCTTCGCATAATTCTGAACATTTCTCTGCATTACATTTGTTCGAGTCTGCTACATCCCACTACTATTAGGAAATCGTTTATGAGTACAATTCATTAATTCCTTGTTTTATTGTTCTACGTGAATTTTGTAGTTATAAGTAAAGGGCCCTAGTATCATCTTGTGCCGGTATGCTATATAAGACAATTAAAAAATAAATAAAATAAGCCAAATAAATGCATAAAACATCATAGAAAAACCAATGTGGATACTAGTGTGCCTCTGTGGATGGTTTCTACAAATTTGAATTTGTTTCGGGGAAAAGGGGATGGATTTTTGAACAGCAGCCAACTGTTCTCTAGTAAAACAGAATGAGGCATCAGTTGCATTGTATAAAATACATTAATAAAGTCCACAACGTAAGGTTTTTATTGTGCAAGACTTACAGAGTGAAATGACATTTGGGCTGGCCATTATGGTTTCTGCAAACCTGATGGACAGATATAGATTGACCTACAGCACTCAAGAACTGAGTGCTCTATAACATTCTGTAACATAACACAACATAACATAACATGACACAATAAGCTGTCACAAAAAATTAAGTGAGAATATGGTAAAATGCATGTCTCTGGCCAAGTGAGGTGTGCGATCTTTCAAATTCCTTTATCGAAATGCATTTTCCATCTTGTATTTCTCCAAGTAACTTGCTGCAAAGGCAAACGAAAGAGACAGCAGAGGGCAAAGTGAGAACATTTGATTTTATTCCAAAAATTGATTTCTTTAATGATCTTTCATTATGTCCCGCAAGAAACATTGTGTACTGATGGCTCCATATTTTCTGGTCTTCATTTGCTTATCAATTGAAAAATGAGACGTGATGAGCCAGCAGCAAACGAATGATTAAATTACACCATGTGGCATAATAGTAATGTATCCAGGGAAATCACTGTGTACGAGGGAGTTACCAGCTAAATTTGCCTTTGTGGAGGTTCCATCTGAATGACTTCTTGTCGCTCGGATCAGGTTTGCTGCTTTTCCAATACGATTGCATTCTGTATAGTAATAGATGGGGTACTAGTGAGAATTGTGTTGCATTTTGAAAGTATGCCACAATCTAATGTGTTATTTTTACAATTGTGCAACTGAAATGTAATCACTGTATGTAATGTATGCTATTGATTTGGTTTTTGTAGGAAATTAGGTTATTATTTTGGGTAAGTGACTACCCAATGCAATGAATGATCAAAACCTCTGTAGGGGTAAACCATCAAATGCCACTAAATTAAATTAAATTCAATCTCTTGGTAGCCAGGGCACATAGAAGACTCTCTTAACTAAGGCCAATGAGTTAAGTATTAACTCAGTAGCAAAACAGTAATACATTCAAAATGCAGATCACTAATGATTCCAAACCATGTTAGAAAAATATGGTCAAATGTAATAAACAAAGTGACACAAACATGATGAAATTCCAATTAGGGGAACCAAAGTTGTTTGACTTGGATGCCTTTGGGGGAGGCAATACCCCAATCATTTTGCCTTCACCATCCTTTTCTGCTGAATTCGTTTTGTGCACTTTACCATGCTACCCAGTGCTAAATTGCATGTGCTCACTAAAACATGATACAATTGGCCTTACACCTGATCATATTTAATGTATTCATGAGTCCCTTGTAAAGTGGTATACACCATGCACCCAGGGTATCTAAATTAATAGCTACTATTGAGCCTGCAACACTTATTGTGCCACTTAATTGCCCCTTTAAAATATGCCCCTGGTTTGCCATTGCAGGCTGAATGCAGTTCTAAACTTACAATTCAGCTTGGGTAAATAAATAGCTTGGCAAGCCGTAAACTCCCCTTTCAATTAAATAAAGTCATGTTTAAGGTAGGTCCTAGGTCATGCATAGCACAGGGTGTATTGTAATTAAAAGGTTGGATATCCACATTTACATTTTACATGTCTTGGTAGTGAAAAACTCCTAAATATGTTTTTCACTGGTGTGAGACCTAACTCTTCCATGGGCTAACATTGGGTTCCCTTATTACATTTAATGCATGCTAGCTTTTGATTGGGAACAGGTGAACAGTTCATGTTTGGTGTCTGAAAACTTGTAATTTAAAACCCGCTTTAATGGTAAAGTCGGATTTTAAATTATAATTTTGAAAATGCAACTTTTAAAATGTTGACATTTTCCTACTCTAACTATTTGGTGCCTGCAGCCTGTTCCTGGGTCACATGACTGGGTTTACTTGGCAGTTAGACTTTGCTTATTCCTCCCAGGTCGTCACACTATAGAGACATTAGGAGTGCCTGAGCAGACCATCATTGGCAGGATGGGGGGGTGGAGCTAGACACTGCAATACTTGCAAATCAATAGACTGTACCCTGCCTTCACACAATGAAGTTGTCACCCGTGCCTTGTTCATGCAGCCAGGCTGGAGCCAGGGCAGCGGAGGTGTGAAATTTATAGCACTTCAAAGGGAATTCTGTAGAAGCTTCTCCTACTTCAAATAAGGCACCAGGTATGAAAATAGGACCCTAAGACCCACCCCTCAGTTCACTTTCAGGGCCTGTGGAAGGACTCTCAGGGGGCTGCCTGCAGCTGTGGCCTGATGTGTACTTCAGAGGTTTGCTTTGCTGAACTTGAAAGGTCTGTTTTGCTGCTTGATTCCTGCCTTGAACCCTCAGAGGCCTGCTTGTGCCCTGTTCCACTTCATGAACCCATGATCACCAGAATGACTCAAGGGGCTGGTTGGCTTGCCTTCTGATCAGAGTCTCAAGGAAAGAAAAGGTGGCAAATATCTTGAACCCCCCGACCTGGACTCACCTTGAGTGAATCCCAACCATCCAAATGGTGCTTCCCAGTACTGGCACCTTGTGAGTGGAGTGGAGTGGAGCTAAAGGTGCCCAGATAGCCAAAATCCAACACTTGGGACTTGGAGAAATGTTTGCTAAAAACTGCTCTGAGAGCTGAGAGAAGACCAAGATCAACCTGTTTGTCTATCCACCCAAGGTGCATCGCCAGTTCACCTGACTTTGTGACAGCTCCCACTAAGTTCTTCTCTGTAGAAGCAAATCCTGTTAAGTGGTCCTTTACGGGAGGGGTATCCAGCCTTTTGAACCCTCGTTGGCTACAGCCTCCATCGTTGTCCCGCTGGATATTTTTTGCTTCCAATCAATTAACTGCCAGTCCAACCCTACTCCAGAGCAGCTCCCCACACTTACCAACTAATATGCCACGTTGCCTCGCATGCTTTTGTAACGCATGCCATTACAACGCGGTCATTACTATGACTGCGTTGTAAGAACGCATGTCATTATAATGTAAATCGGAAGAACGACTTGCTGGGGGGGTGGTGTGCTGGAGGTTGGAATAGTATCATTTACTATTGCAACTCCAGTCTGTGCAACAGCAGGGAAGGTGTTGAATTTTAAATTCTACACCTTCTGACCCTTAGAGCAAGTCGTTGTTCCAACATGCGGAGTAATGGCATGCATTGTAACAACGCGGTCGTTGTAACAATTGTGTTGTAATGGCTTGCGGGGTTCCAGAATCATGGTAAACGATGTTTACCCTGACCAAAAGGTAGTGTTGAGAATCGCCTGCCACATCTCCCCTCTCCACTGGATCCTACTTAGCTTGTGCTGCAGGTTTGTGACAATCAGATTAGGGGGGCAGCTGCTCAGCCAAAGCCCTAGTCAGAACTCAGGATCCAAGAAACATTAACATAATTTTTTCAAATGCCATTGTCCTTCTTTTTGTTATTTAGAAAGGGGAAGATGGCTTTTCTCACAAGAAAATGCGCATGCGCGGCCGCCCGCGCATGTGCATTAGTAAACAAGACGGAACAATGAAGATAGCGAGCCCCGGGGACTCGGCGGGCAGCGGCGGGCAAGGTAAGTGCGTTTTAATTATTTTACACTTCATTTAAAGTATTTAGGGAGGGCGGGAGGACGGCGGGTGGCGGCCAGTGTTGCGTGCGTAGTTGGGCTACGCGGAGTGCGGAGGTGGGCGTAGTTTCTCGCCCACTTCGCGTAGCTCCGCGAAGCCCCACTACGCCCACTACGCCCAGTGCTTCTGCAAACATACTCTGTACTTATGGTTTTGCTAATAGTTTGGAAACTGTCCCTGTGTAGCAGAATGAAAACTTGTGTGTGATTATACCATACTATATGTCTCCTTGTTCTGCCCTGTACTTGATGGATTGTGCAGAAGGTTCATAATTTGCAGCAGCTGAAACCATGTAAATGTTGTTGCTTGTTTTTGCATCTCACACAATTAATATTGCATGCAATCTCACAATATCACTAAAATCGTACATTAAAAAATTACCTTGATTTATAACTTTTTACATGTTTCCATCTCCTCTCCTACTGATGAATGGTATCCTTAGTTTTGTCCCTTTGCATGACCTACTCTCCTCGATCATAATCTTCTTTAAAAAGTTGTATAATTGTTTGCCTTATTTTCTATTATACTTTTTTACGAATTGTAAATACCAGGTTTTTTTCAGGTTTTAACGTATTTATTTCGAATATTTCTTCATAAAAGACAACAAATAAAAATTACAGCATAAAAGGTACAATTCTCTAAAATACAATCCATTCTTTCAGTATTCACTAAAAAATCATTAAAAAAATTCAATTAAATGGTATCAAAAATACGTTTTAAGAATCAATAAAAAATTACAATTCAATCAAAGAACCACAATAATATAATATGGTGTGTTCCCACAATTATTTCATTTTTCACCTAGTAGGAATCTGGCTCTGATGATCCAAGCCCATCCGAGGAATTTCGCCATACCTATGGACATCCACTCTGCAGTATTAGATCTTAACACTACAAAAGCTTCCTCACACACCCGTATATTAATCCTTCTGCAGATGGGTTTAAGCCATTTCCGACGTGGTGCGCAGTAAGCTGGACATGCAAAGAGAAGATGGCCAACGGTTTCCTTTTGCTCACTACACCAGGGGCAGTACATAGACGAATGGTTGCGCCATTTATGTGTAAACTCCCTTACTGGTAGTGTGCCACTTTTGGTGATATTATCCCAATAGGTCTCAGTGTGGGGAACCACTTTGTGGAGCAAAAAAAGGCCTGTCAGGTTGGGGGTCTGTGAGAGCAATACCGGATCTTCTTTTACAGTAGCCCAAAACAATAGTTTAAATTCCTTTTTCGACGGGAATACCTGGTTTCCCGGATCTGACCACTGCAAATGAAGACCCATTTTGAAGAGTGTGGCCTTCACAGTTTTGAACCAAGATAGATTACCTGACCCTAAAATTGATCTCACATCCAGAATCTCGTTAGCAAACATAGATAATTCTGGAGTGGACCAGATACGTCTCCACAAGGCTACCATCCTATATTGAGCCTGATTTTTAATAGAGTGACAGCCCATATCTAACATAAGGGGAAGTGACGGAGTTGATTGTGGGAGTCCTACTAGACTACGGAAAAACTTATTTTGAATTTTATCTAATGGGGCGAGGTCTACACTACCCCATAGATCCGAGCCATAAAGGATGGCTGAGCTAATTTTTGCATTGTAGATTTTTAGTGCTGGGAGTACTCTCTTAGTTTGGGTGCAATGCTGTTCTTTAATTAGGCATCCCGACAAGCGGGCAAATTTTAAACAGAGTGCCTTGATCTGCTCCTTCCAGCGCAACCTAAAGTCTATAACCACCCCTAGGTAGGTCATCACCCCACTTGCTCCAAGATAGTGCCATTCATTGTTACTAGACCCCTTAATGGTTTGTTCTTAGTCAGGACCATAAATTTGGTTTTTGATACATTAATTTCAAGGTCATTTATTTTGCAAAACTCCACACATTTATTTATTGCAGTCTGGAGTCCCACCTGTGTTTTTGCCATAATCAGGGTATCATCGGCAAAAATTAAAAGGGGGAACCTTGTCCCACCCAAAACTGGCGCATCGGTCGGGGTAGATGAGAGGAACTGCACTACTTGGTTTATAAAAAGTAGGAACAAAGTTGGTGCCAAGACACACCGTTGTCTTACACCTCGAGACACTGGGAAAGGCTCCGTCACCTGACCCTGACTACCCCATCTAACTCTAGCAAGGTTTTGGCCATGCAACCTGATAGTTAACTCAAGCAGTTTGGGCGGCATTCCCATTCTCCTTAAGGCCATCCACATCTTCTCTCTAGGGACCAGATCGAACGCGGATTTGAGGTCCACGAACGCTGCATATATAGTGCCTTCACCTAAATGCAATGTCTTCCAATATATCAGGATGAATCTGAGTACTTGGTCGACCGTGCTTGTACTTGCCCTGAAGCCAGCTTGCAGCGGGGACAGGATCTTTTCTTCGCTCATCCAAATTTGTATTCTACCCAACAGCATTCTAGCAATAACCTTCTGCAGGGCATCAATAAGGCTTATAGGGTGGTAATTCCCCGCAAGAGTCTTATCACCTTTTTTATATACAGGAAGGATTTCGGCCCCTTTCCAGGAATCAGGTACCCTTGTACCTTTTGCAATGGCATTAGCCAAGGTAGTTATATAAGGAACCCAACTATCCAGATCGTGCTTAAAGAGATCCGCAGGGACGCAGTCCATACCGGGCGCTTTACCAGCTTGGACCAACCTTAATGCATTCACTGCCTCAGTTTCTTTAAAAACTAGGGACCCACTAATACCTTCAGGAGTGGGAAGTAGATTGCACTCCACTACGTTGTTTCTTCCCGTCACCATGCCGCAGAACTGGGCCGAGAAATACTCAACCCAGTCCTCGGCAGAGACGTGGTTTGCTGGGGTTTGTGAGTCCCATGACCCTCCCCACTTCACTACCTGCCACAATTTAAGCTGGTTGGAGGACTTGCTGGCCTCATAAAGCTCCAGCCAGCGATTATCATCCCATGATGTCCTCGCATATTTTAAAACCTTCTTATATTTCGCCCTTTCCACTTGGATATCCGATGCTACCCTAGTTTTAATGGCAGCAATCAGGGAGATATGAGCCTTACGGCAGGTCTTATCATACCAGTTGGCACCCGAAGATTTTCTACCGGTTTTTACCAAAGTTCCTGGTTTTGTAAAACAAGATTTAAGTTTAACAAAAAGAGACTCGTGGATTGTACTAATTTGCTCCAATGATCCCACTTCATCCAATAACGACAGCTTTTTTAGCTGCTGCTTTTACTTCTAATGATATTTTCCCGATGGTGGCTGGGTCATCCAGGATCCTACCCCAGCGAACCCTACGGCAATCATTGGTGAGGACTGCCTCAGCTGTAATACAGTTTATTGCATTTTTCCTAAGCAAGCCACCATCAACTTTCAGGTTTATTGACAGGGGGTTATGGTCACTTTCTGGTCTCCCAATTATTTCCATATCCCCTAATAGACTCCAAAACTCCATTTTGATCAAGAAATAATCAATGCGGCTAGTACTATAGCCATTGTCAAAGGTTGCGTTTCCCGCCAAGTTGGACATCGACCTCCCGTTTGCTGCCCTTAAACCCCACTCCAAACACAAACCAAGCCACTGCAGAACGGCCTCAGTAACCTTTTTGACTGGTGCCATGGCAAGGCTGGGGATATTCCATAACTGATCTACCTCACCATAACAACCGCCATCCAAACTGGGTAGTGGTTCGAACGTGCAGTTTAAATCCCCTGCCACTGTTACACACTTGTCTCTGCCAATATTATTCATTAATAGTTCTAAGTCCTCAATGACTGCGGGACTCTTCCCTCCTGGTAACCCCCTTGCATATATATTAATTATGTACAAATCCTGGTGATTTGCTCTGCTAAGTTTTAGCCCCTGTATATCGGCATTATGGGTAGGCAACTCAAGGGGCCTATACCATAACGATTGTCTAATCCAAATAACAAGCCCACCTGATGGTCGTCCCTTTGTCCCTTTATGTGCAGGCTTAAAAAAATTGAAATAACCAAGACGAAAAACTGCCTCTATTGACCAACTTTCTTGAAATATTAAGATATCATATTGCTCTATGTAGTCCCCCCATTCTGCCCCATCCATTTTCCCTTTCAGCCCCGCAATGTTCCAGGATACTATCCTAAGAGTGTGTGCAAGAACTACTGGTTCATTTACAGTAGATACAACGTGCCCCCCGCTTCTCTCTTGTGATAGGAAGCTACTTTCACATCCATCTACCAAATTTGTACCAATAGGGCTGTACCCTACCAAATCCCCCGGTAAAACTTCTGCAGGGATTCTTTGGCTTTGGGTGCTACTATCTACCTCCAGTGTGTGTGGGTAATGGGGGGACATTTGTCCATATACCAATCTAGGCGCCCTATTGTCAGGTTTCGCTATACCCCTGTTGAGTCAGTCAACTCCGTCCAGCCCACTTAACGGTGCAAATCGATTCGAAAGGTGGGGCAAGAACATAGGGTAGGTAGCCACTTCTGGAGGGTATCTTGCTCTAGGTCTATTGTTAAAATAGGATTGCTTTTGGCGGGGATAATCTCTCAATGTGTTAAGTTTAGGGTAGAAATAAAGCAGGGACAATGTTTGTACATCTCCCACCCTTCCAAATCTTGGTTCCCTGCAGATAAAATCCACCACCCATGGCTCCCTGAAGCTAATTACTACACAGTCTCCCTCAAGGTCTTTTTTGCTATAACTCACCCAGTCCACTCTCCTAACATTAAGGATATCAATTTTGGACATTGGTGGAAGAGGTCGGTTCTTATTTAGCCAGAAATGTACTTTGTTATGTAAATCTCTGTATGTTTCCACCTTTCCCTCCCCTAAGGGGGCCACTCCTGTTAAGATTATAGTGTAGGGCAGTGACTCAGGAGGGAGGTTCACGCATTGTTTACTGGATGGAATTGTCCCTAGCCTGGTTAATGTGAACTGTTGGATGGTTAGGTTTGGGTGATCCTCTAGAAGTAGGCTGTGATTTATTAACTGACGCTACCTTATGAGATATGGGGTTTGCAGGTATGTGCTTAGTTTTATCAGTAGCCAGCTTCTGTTGGGGGGCTCTCAAGAGTGAAGATACAGATTTGGCCAATTGTCCTGTACTCCCACTATTGGATGGTTTTTGCTGAGTACACGTTAATGTGGGCCCTACAGGGGCAGTAGATTGTTGTATCTTTTTCAGAGTGCCCGCATTTTCTCTTACTAGTGTCTCCATAAGGTCCATTTTGTCGTGTAGTAACTAGTCCATTCACATAGGGGCAAAAGAAGAGATTTAATCAACAGCTCAATTTTATCCAAAAGAATACCTTCAACATCATTTGTGGGGGATTTAGTATTCTCTGGGGGGGGTTTAACAGCGGGCCAGATGTGATGTTTGTAGAAAGAGCAGTATTATTTGTTCTCAAAACCTTTTTGGTGCCCCCCTTCTGTGATGACTCTTCCTGTTTCCTTTTACTAGATATATGTGTGGTCGTATTGTCAATGGTTAGGGATTGGGATTTAGGCTCTGGGCTTAGAGCAATACTAGAGCTAGCCGATATATCAGTCTCGATATTTACTAGGTTATGGTATAAAGAACTGCCTTCCGATGAATCTAAGGCAATAGCAGTAGCACCCTCCTCCAACTCATGATCTATTGATACAGTATCTGCAACCATTACGTTACTATCAGAACAAACCATTTGGGTTAGGGGAACCGGGGAAACAGCCTCACGAATTTTCCCTAGTGAAGAGCGCTTTCCAGTGACCAAGTCAATAGATAAGCGTTTTTCAGCAAGGGCAATTTCTTTTTCCAGGATGCAGGTGGTACGTTTAAAAAATTGATCAATGGTACCTGTAAACACCCCATTTGATGTTGATACCTGGACCTGCCTTTCCTTACCAGAACGTAGGGTCATTATGTTAGTATACACTTGGCTACCCTTCCGGTAGACTTTTTCAACAATGATGAAATAGGAACAAGAAAGCACAGTTTACCCCAATGTCTGCCAAGTCCAATGAGCCAGAACCAAGATGACAGAGGGGTGGCCCAACCCGACCTCAATCGCCCTCGGACGGCCACAGACGGCCGCGCCCTTGTCCCGGGCTTCTCCCGGGTGCTCACGCGCAGCTGGACTGGCAGATTACACAAATAGGGTCTAGACCTGAGGGGAGGGGCAAGCAGGGAGAGCGGCCCAGGTGCTGGTAATTCGGGCTGGCGGGTGCTCCTGGGAGTTGTAGTCCCAGACCCGCTACACGCTTGCAGCCCTGCCTGCAAACCTTACGCCCACAGTCACTTTCCGATGATCTCCACAACCAGTGGTCTCAGGTCCGGCAGAAGACCCCCCGCGAAGCGGGTACCGCGAGGAGTAGAGTGAAAGGAACCAGAAGCACAGGGTCCCAGCAATAAAACAGTGAGTTGCAGCAAATACCTCATTGCATAGTTCATAACGTCGACTGTCAGCAGCATTCCTACAACCTAAGAATTCCTTATCTCTTTTGGCCCTATCCACCCATCATTTGTATGAACGTATTAGTGAATTTATATGTAAGAAAGTGAAGTAAGCGCATGGAATGGTTATCCTGTGAGCGCACGATTAAACCCAATAATCTCTGGACTAACCAGTAACCTTGTGTTCAGGAGTAGTGTTCTACAAGCTGGAAATCTCTACAGTGCCTCTGCAGCGGTAGTAAATGCTATTTAAATACAATTACAATATAAACCAACTCCATAAGGAGAGGACATCTGTGCAGTTCGCAGAGCAGCAACAATTGTACTTCTTAATTGGTATTGGACTGCTTTGATCTGCCGAGAAAGGACCCTAAAGTAAACCTGCCACCATGAGTTCTGCCCCTCCCATTACAGGGCTCTGCCTTTCACTGTAAAGCAACAGTCCCACAGGACAGTACTCCACTATCCTTCATTTCATATATCATCACACATGCGTTGTGCTTTGTGCCTGAATGTCACATGTTGTGGTGGTGATGCCTTTGTGGCAAACCACTATCGTCTGAGAGGAGAAACAGTAATTATTTAGTGCTAGCCCCAGCAGAGAGAGCACAGATTCTCAGCACAGAGCAGGCTGATCAACCGTGCTCGGCAATGTGCTTTAAAATGTCATACTGTTAGTGCAGATTGTGGTGGAAAATAGTGAAGTAAAAATAAAATTAAAATATTGCCATAGCCATACTGCCCACACAATGCACAAGCACATACTGACTCTGACAGCAAGACGTTAAAGTAAGAAACAGGACAACAATTAGAGAGAAAAAAGCTGATTTATTAAGAGAGGCATGTAGCTAGCTTCAGAAATACAATAAAAACAATCCCTGCCTCACTAATACTCTCAACAGCCTAAGAGCCCCTAAATTATGAACTCCCTCAAGCAAACAATCACAGCATCCACTACCGTTCTGCTTCCTCTCCTACCACCGACCCTCCTGTCATATCTCACCACTGGAGTAAGTGGGTGGAGCCAATGGAGGAAGTGGGTGGAGCCAGTGTAATTGGGCGTGGCCTCCTATAACATTTTTAGCACCTGGACCTAATTTTTTACAAATTAAGCACTGCTAAGCTCTACACAATATTGATGAGTAGTGTCCGCCATATACAGGACCTAATATTCAAAACTATTTGTGCTTATGGATTAAAGTTACACATGTAAACATCCTGATTAATGAGTCCAAGGTATACACAACAACTACTGGCTACTATTTAGGGTGGACATTCTGAGGCATTTTTAGGGCATATTTACAAGCACCTATTGCCACTGGAGTGTCAATTCTTTTTACGCTCTATTGGCGTAGCACCATTTTCAATATATACAAGGTGGCGCAAAGCCACTTAGCATATTCTCATTTTTAGAACTAAAGCAGGCATATATTAACACTTTTAGAAAAATGCATATTGGATTACCCAATATTATTTCTTTCTGCCTCCTACGAGATGCTGAGGGCTAGCTTTCCATTGTGCAGCAGGTGCAATGACACCAGCACCCAGAGCTGTGAAAGCCCTCTGTACCCCAATTATGGATATATTTACCGCTCAACATGGACATAGGTGTTTCAAGTTCCAAAATTGCATAAGAGCTAATGACATCCTTTACTCTGCCTCAGATATTATTGATTGATATAGATCTCTCAATGCCGAATTAACACCAGAACAGATTATTTTACTGCATTCGGACATGGTTTTGCTCATTTTGTTAACCCTTTCACAGGCTCATAAATTGCTGTATGTTGTTATTTCTGAACTATTAATATCAATGTTTCACAGATATGACATTGAGATGTGTGTGGAGTCCCCACTAGTATGCTTTCTACTGATGAAGACTAGATATGGGAGAAATATAAAAATTACCCTTGCGTAATTTGTGTAATTTAGCAAATTTCACATAAACTTATCACCCAAAATTATGCTACATCATGTAATTATGTGCAGCAAGACTACAGGAATAAGGAGAACAGCCAGAATATGAGTGGACGTTGCTTACACCAATTGTGGTTTTCACACAATTTTTGTACAGCAAAATCCATCCTCTCATCAAAAATTGATGGAAGGACACATTTCACAAAGAGCTGCTATGAAGCCAGCTGATTGTGCAGCAAGTTGTTTCAGCTTGCCTTATGAGTTATTTGTTGCAATTTATTGACTGCTTGCTCTGAATTATTCTTTTCCCAGGTCTTTTAAAAACCAACCCTTCTGACCCCCAGCCCTTTTCCTCCCACCTCTTCCAGGAAAGTAGGTGTTAGAAATGGGGGTCTCTGGTTGGCAATGGCTGGCCACTGTCCAAGTAGGGACCCTTCTTCCTAAGTCAGAGTAAGGGGGCTACACCCTTTGATAACCCCTGCTCAACCCTGTGGTAACGTAGCACGAGCAGCTAGGCTTATCTCAGAGGCAGTGGGTAAAGCATTTATGATCATACACAGTAACACAGTGAGGAACACTACAAAGGGACACCACACAAGTAGTTATAAAAAATAGGTATCTTTATATATATACTTAACACAAGACCAATAACATTAAACAGCCATAATAATGTGAAATAGGATTAATCTTGAAATGCTGCAAAAACCAAATGTGCAAATAGGAGTTCAGTTTAGGGCAGTGGTCTCTGTGACCCTCTTACTTACAAAGTACCTGGATTTTGTAGCAAAACCAACAAAATGTTGCAAACGAGCTGTAGCGATGATTTTCCTCACGCGAGGCCGGCGATGCGTTGAATCCTTGCCCCAAGGGAGGATTATGCACGGTCTGCAAATGCTTGCGGGACAAAGCGACAAACTTCTTCACACTAGGTCAGCGATGCGTGGAATCCTTGCCGCAAGGGGGGATGATGCGCTGGACCTGTAGCGTTTGCGACCCTGTTGCAATGTGAAAAAATGGCGCCCCGCGAGGGAGGGACGATCCGGGTGCGATGCGATGAAAATGGAGGACTCACGGCGCCCGCACTGCAATGTCGTGATTCGATAATCTCGCTGCGATGATCCGGGGTTAGCGAGCACTCGGCGGCCCGCAAACGTGCGATACGATGATTCTTGGTTTACAAGCGCTCGGCAGCAGAGCGGTGATTTTTCTGATGCTCTTCAGATGCGGCGGCTCGCAAACGGGCGTTAGCGACGATTTCAGCACTCTCTTCTCTGGAGTAGAACTAGAGGCCCTGGAACTCACAGGGGCCTCACCTTCAGATAGAAATCCTCGCTGGGAGGAATCAGGAGGCTGGTGGGGGAGTCAGATGTGCCTGTGACCCCAGCAGGAGGCTAGCTCTCTTCTAGCCCTTGGGTGATTACTTTAGCAAAATAAAAGTTCTCTCAAAGTCCTTTTTCTCTCTTCTTTCAAGTCCAGGGGGAGCTACTGCAGGTCAATCCAAGAAATAGCACACAAGCACAAGGACAGTCCTCTCCTGCAGATTCCTTCAGTGAAACGGACAGAGGTTCTTCTTGACATCTTGAGCAATACAAAAATTAAGGGGTTTCCCCTGACGAAGGGCACAACCGATGCCCGAAATGCATTGGGAGGGATATTATTATTGGATGGACATGAATTTAAAGCATTGAGGCTTTGGCTGTTAAGTCACCTAAGATTATTTTCATGAACAATATTTTGAAGATGGTTTGAAATGAAAAGTGAATGTCAAAATTCAAGATACATATCGGTCATTAAACAGATGACAATTAATCATGGTGCAATTTGTAGACTTTCAATTTGACACATTGGATTGAACCCAATTTTGGTCTCTCATGCTATGCACTGGGGGACAGCTCCTCTGCAGGAGGTGTATAATCATTGATCTCTCATCAACACTTAGTGGAACAGAAAGTGAAGCCCCAGAAGCATGCAACACCTTGTTTCATTTAGTTTATATTGGTTCAACTACAGTTGTGCGTGTCCTTCTCACACAGATATCTATACCCCAAAGGTCTTTGTTCTTACAAGTCTCTAGTCGCTGAACGTATTCAGAACCAGTTCTGCTCAGGCCTGGAGCACTTTGTTTACCATGCTGCATCCTTCCTTTCAGAAAGAGGGGGTCTGCCATCAGATGCACAGTAGGAGGTGGAGCCAGCATTCTCCTTGCCAGGCACAGCCCTATTCAGGTCAAGGAGCTACCCCTCCCCAGTACTCAATGTAGATCTCTCTATTCAACCCAGGTCTGACTCAGCTTGCCTTGCCCATCTAAACCCAGACAGGCAATACATATAACAGCAGAGCACACTGGAAGGCTTAGGCAAGAAAATACCTACTTTCTAAAACTGGTATTTGCAAACACAGAATATTAAAACCAACTTCGCTAAAAGATGTACTTTATCATTCTGAGTTCAGGCATACTAAACTCGAATTTCTACCATGTTCCCTGAGTCAGTTAGGACTATAAGATGTAATAGTCAGACTGCCCATTCTAGCCTATGGAGAACAGGTAGCCTTGCAGCAGTGAAAAACAAAATGGGGTGTAATTCACTACCCGGACATGCTTCACATATCAAGCCATGTCCTACCTTACACATACAATGCACCCTGCCATAGGGGTGACTGATATGATGCCAAGCAAATGTTCAGGGGCTGGGAAGTGTGGGCACTTCACAGCCAAGATGGCAGTTCTGGACTGCACACAGACACTGCAGTGGCAAGTCTGAGGTACACTTTACAAGCTACTTCTTTGGGTGGTGCAAACCAGCGCTGCAGGCCCACCAGCAGCATTTGGGTTACCAGCCCTGGGCACACACAGGCAACACTACTAGGGACTAACAGGTAAACCAAATAAGCCAATCAGGGATATACCAATTCACAGTTACATTTACACATGGAGCATTCGCGCTGTGGCACTGAATGGCAGTGGCACAGCGCCCAGCATCTAATACCAGCAAAAACAGAGGAGACAACAGCAAAGCATGGAAGGGACACCCACGCTAATGTTGCCAGGTCTAACAGAAGGCCTTTACAGTTTTGAGTACTTGATCCCCAATATTGCTTGAGACTTCGGGGACGGCGGCCATCTTAGATGTGGTGCTGTAATAGAAGAAATAAATAAATAAATAAAAGGGAGAGATTCAGGTAATCAAAAAGGAGAAGCTCAATATTGCTATTAAGTAAGAGAACTCCCTCAATACGCTGATTTCATGCGCATAATATGGACTCGTGCACCGATAACACAGATGTGGGAAGAAGTTACCTCAACATTGGCAGAGTGGCCATGCATCATCTCACTCCCTCCCCCGAATCCGGCCTATTGGGATTGCGATCCTGCGTGGAAAGGGACAAACACTCACATTGCTTTATTGATCTAGTCTTTGTTCTGTTTAAACGAAAAATAGCCATGGCATGGAAGTCCCCTTCTCCTCTGGTGATCCGGGGTTGACTCTGAGTATTGCTGACGTAGATCAGGGCTGAGGCACACCCTCGCAGATTACTCCATATGAGGGGTGACTCCTGCATGGGGGTGAGGAGTAAGAGACGTTCTTGGTGGCAGTTGAAGCCAAGAATGACCAAAGCCCACCTTAAACACATTACACAACACACACTCTCCTCCGTGAAGCATTAATGGGTGACACCCTGATGACTGTGCCATCACTTTTCCTCACATCCACCATGGCTTAACCTCTGGACCATTCCCATACACCTCATACAAAGTTCCCCAATGCTCGAACCCCTGCTCCCACAGTTTTTCTCTAGGAATCCAATCAGCCCTTCACACTCATACTTGTGGCTCGTCTGATGCCCAATGGACTGGCCCATGTACCACCACTATGCAGTGGCATCCACACATACCGTATGGGACAGGGGTTCCCTGTTGCATTTGGGACAAGTAGATATGAGTACCCTGCATCTCACATTGTAAATTTAATGAACTGTAGAGCTCTCATACCGTTGTATTGTTGTTTCCCCTTTCTAGCGCCTCCACTTCTCGCCATCCCCTTTCCCACTCACACGTTCTCTATATGGCAGTGGGTCACACTTATAATCATATGTACTGCAAGTAGACCCTGATTGCTGAATATCTAATGTGTATCTGTTGACTCAATGCACATGCTAGCACCATGCTGAGAGGTCCACTGTCAATCGTTGCTTACTATAATCTGTGTTGTTGATAAAACATTTAAATTAAACAAAACAATAAGAGAACTCACTCCAAGTTGTACTAATTGTTCATTCACAGAATGTGTGTCAACTCTAGTATCTTGCTTGAAGGGCACATCAGAAAACACTCAGAATCGAATCACATCTAGCGAAGCATAGGAGACTGAATCCGAGAGGACCCTTCTAGCTTTGTAGCCCTCTCGCTTTCTCTCTCACTCCCAACCCGCATCCCCTGGGAGCTACACATCTCCTCACAGTAACTACGTTTGAGAGGAGTGACTAGTTTTTGAGTGAGTGGGTGGACATTCTTCGCTTCCACAGAGTAATGGACTTAAGGTGAATGGACCAGCTCCTTTCAGGAGCTAAAAGACAGATTTGCATTTCAAGTAGTTTTGAATAAGTTTCCCGAAAGTTGACATAATGACATAAAAGCAAATTCCGTGAATTTTGCACACCTCTAATGCAGACCCTGCTTCCCAATAGACCCTGCCATATTGGAGTATAATCTGATGTCTAGATGTAAATGTAGCATATTTAATATGGGAAACATTGTCAACATTAGATGTGTCAATCACACTCACTTCTTTTTCAAATTTAGAAAGCAGTCTAGTGTCCATTTCCTGTACATGGTTATAATCTCTGGTAGGGGCTTACGTTTCTAGGTTCAGAACTTCCAGATTTTCGGTGTCAGTTTTTTTTTTTGCTGATTCAGTCTGTCTTATCTAAGAAAGTGGTTCTGATTAGACACATATACAATTTGTAAAAGGTATACACATACTTTAGAGGTCACATACATATATATTTTTAGATTATTTTAATGATTTGCATTAACATTTTTAAACTAAAGTTTTAAATAAAAGAATTGTCTATATGTTATGAAAGTTTTTTTAGGTACCTTCATTTATGTAAATGTACAGGAATTTATATAGCGCAAATCACCGAGCGGTTTCTAAGCGCTTGCTTCGGGAACCCGTCCTGGTATTGCTCTATGAGATAACCCCGGCAGGGTATCCGCAAGGTGAAAGCCAGGCATCCCACCGCGAGGGGCCGTTGTGGAAATTAAGCAAGCTATTGCCCAGAGTCGCAGAGTGTGAACCTGTGAATCGAGTAGGCACCAGAGCGAGAATTGTCGAGTTCATGGACATTTTAGGACTCAAGACCCCGCCAAGCCGGGAATTGAACCCTGGTCCCCGGCTGACCTCTGCTTCCAGGTCTGCCTCCTCTGACCAGTGAGCCACACTTATCCACTTATTGTAACACATTCTCCACTTTATTGTAACACATTAATCTAGAGAAATAAATGATGGACTTAATTATCCATAATACTGTACGAAAGTGTCTTGTAAAACCCGGCATGGGTTTGGATTGACTTTTTTTTATAAAATAGTTTTTGTAATTAGTTCTGTAATTTCTGTATTTAAATATAAAATGTTAATAAATGAGAACATGTTTGGAATGTAAATACCTTGAGTTTTTCATCTTCGTGCAGAAGAGTAAATATTAGAAACTTCAGATAACTACTTTAGGCTAGAGAGATGTCTAGATTAATTGCTCCAAAAGTGATGGAGTTTCCTCTGAGCTAGGAACTCCATCTGTTGCAGCTGCCTCCTGTTTCTTGGTGGCTATTTTTTTTATTCACGGCCTTAGATCTTTACCACTATCTTCAAATCACTTTCACATTTCTATTTGTCGCCCCTGCACCATTTATCATGGTTTGGATTCTTCTTCAGATCTTTTTTCTTGTAGACTCTGGGACTTAAAGGGAGGATTTGCCAATCAAACTGCCATTCTCCTTAACACATCACTCAACAAGAATTTCTAACTCCTTGACAATACATTTTCTCTTTCTGCGGACTTCCTCGCCTGGTTCCTGTGAGGACATTTTCTCCTCTTTAAACTATTTTGGAAGAACTGCTCCTTTGAGTGTCTGAAATAAGGAGTCATATTTTATAAATTGCAAAAATGGTGGAGTCTTGCCGCAGCCTGCCACGCCTGCCACAGTGTTGTTCTCCCCAGGCCTGCAGACATCGACCAGCCTTTCCTCTGACCTTCTTTCATAGGGTCTTTGGCTTGTCCCCAGAGAAGTCGACTGATGGGGCACTTGATGCCACCCAGTGTCAATCCTTAGCAGATTACTTTATAAATAAAATTGATCTTATCTACGATCATTTTTCTACACTACCAGGCACTACTTCTATTGCCCTTGACACGGTCCAGGAATCGGAAAATACCACCACTGATGCAGTTATCACCACCTGGCAGCCTCTAGATGCCACTTCCTTTGTCTCCTGTTTAAATAGTGTGCGATCTGGCTCCCCACAGGACGCCCTCCCGGTCAAAATTCTTAAACAATTAGATCCCCTCACTCACCCCACCATTATCAAATTACTCAACGCTTCTCTAAGTGAGGCCCATGTCCCCCAACCTTGGAAACACGCCATGGTTGTACCTCTATTGAAAAAACTGGGTGCAGATCCTTCCAACTCCGCCAATTTTCGCCCTATATCTTTGTTGCCAATCTTCTCGAAGATACTGGAGAGACATATAAATTCCCAGCTTTCTAAACTGGTCGAAAACACTGCTTTTCTCCATCCTTCTCAGTCGGGCTTTCGGCCTAGGCACTCAACTGAGACAGCCCTCCTGGCGGTAACAGAGAGTCTCAGGCACGGTGTCGATCAGGGAAACACCATGGCGCTCATCCTGCTGGATTTGAGCGCAGCCTTCGACACCGTGTCGCATTCCATCCTCATTGACTCTCTGAAATCTCTAGGTGTGGCAGGCCAGGCCTTGGCCTGGCTGGTGTCTTTCCTCAACGACCGAAGCTTTCAAGTGTTTTCTTCCAAAGCAGCTTCCGCCATCTGTCCATTTACCCGCGGCGTCCCCCAGGGCTCAATTCTTAGCCCTTTATTATTTAACATTTATGTTAAACCCTTGGCAACCATAGTTGAACAGGCGGGGTTAACCCTGTTTTCCTACGCAGACGACACCCAGATTGTTTTCTCCTTATCAGGGAGAGACGAGAACAATATCTCCGCACTCAAGTCGGGCCTCACTCTTGTGGCCGATTGGATGCGGAGAAACTGTCTCAAGCTGAATGGGGAGAAGACCGAGGTGGTCATTCTGGGAAGGAACAAAAATCTATGGGGTCCCCACCACTGGCCCACCGAACTGGGAAATGCGCCTACTCCATCTGCTGCAGTTCGTAACCTGGGTGTCATCATTGACGACAGGCTAACTATGAGGCAACAAGCAACCAAGGTTGCAGCCATCTGCTTCTCAACACTGCGGTGGCTTTATAAGATTCTGTGGATGCTCCCCCTCTCCTCCCGCAGAACCGTAGTCCAGGCACTTGTAACATCTCGCCTGGACTATGGCAACATTCTCTACTTCGGCGCAGACAAAGCCACCATACATGTGCTGCAGGTTGTGCAAAATGCGGCTGCGCGCCTACTAAAGAACGTCCCTAGACGCACTTCAGCCACTGCCGCCTTACGCGACCTTCATTGGCTGAGCATCCCTGAACGTGTTAAATTCAAGGCACTCTGTTACATGTTCAAGGCCAAGCAGGGCAGCGCCCCCGCATATATTCAATGGCTGGTAAACCCCTACAGACCCCTGCGCTCACTAAGGTCATCGGACATTGGTAACTTTACAGTGCCAAGATGGAAGCTGACAAAAATGGGAAGCCGCTCCTTTTCCACTCTGGGTCCCAAATACTGGAACGCCCTCCCTTTGGCATTAAAATCAGAGACCAACTTACTCCGCTTCCGTAAGGCTCTGAAGACTCTGCTTTTCACTAAGCGTGACCAATAGTCGGCTGTGGCCTCAAGCCAAGGTGATACATCCTCTTTCTTCTACAGTCTTTCACTGGCGCCGGGAATTCCATTGTGGGTAGCTGTGCGCGATACAAGCTTAAATAAATAAATAAATTACGGCCACAAGGAACAACCTCCAGGACTCCAGTACACATGACACAACTCTGATAGAGCACATGACTTTCACCACCTACTACTTTTGACCTGAAGACCCATCCACTTGGATGCCCTGTGCCTGGCACGCTACAGTGTTCAGCGTTCTCTTCCCTCCCAGAATGACCTGCTGAGATCAGTGACAATGCCTCAACACAACTTATTTCTAGAAAAGTGGTGGCGAGTGCTTAACAACTTATACAAACCAAAGGAGAGAGTTAGGACAGTATGTAGGCCGTCCTTGTCCCCGTGTAATGATGATTTAAACAACTTAGACAGTCCATTAGGAAGTGGCTAGTCAACACCGTAGTGTCTGGCACCACAAGGGTTTTTAAAAAGAACCCTCACACACCAACCAATTGATGTCATGCTTCATCATCGGGTTCCCAGCTGAGTAGCCAAATGCTACTCAGCTGTGCTGACACCTGATTACAGTGGAGTTGTTTTTTTGTGTGTTTTTGTGTGATAGTGATAAAGTGGTGTGAATTAAAAATACCTCTAAGAAACTCACTAAAACTTTTGATTTGTGTCTTACTTATCCTTTGGTCTACATGTTTCAGCTCTATGCAAAACCTTAAACTGAGCTTTCTTCAGGACCTCTCTACAATAAATATAGGTGAAAAGTGAAAAAAGTGGGTGGTAACATTTTTAACCATGTGTTAATGCATTTTTGCACACACGCTAAGGTGTGCCTTTCATGTGTTGGTGGACTGACCGTCATTTGGGGTCCACTGTTGTGCGTGTTTCTGTAAAGAGAAATACGACAAGACGATCCAACACATAACATATAAAACTGTAGTTCATTTGTATGTTTTTACCAATTTCCTTCTGTTAATATCCATGTGGTTACAGAAACATCTGGTGTCAGACATGCGTGTATTGCCACCCATACATATGTAATACATTCAGCAGTCGGCATGCTTGTATCCGATTTGGAGAGCATACCTTGGTTTTATATTTTAAGTACGCGCTGCATGGGGTGTCAACTATCGCTATCAATGAGTGACAGTGACTATTAGCGGCGATCCGAGACCTCGTGAAGCTGGCTGGTAAGCGCCCAGCATGTGCGGTTTTGTTGCTAATAATAACAATAAACTTCGACTACGTGCTTTAAATTGTCTCTGGTGTAATTGCTCAAGAGTAGATCACATATAGATATTTATATTATTCACGTTATGCTCATAGCCGTTCGGTTCCTGAGAGGGGTGAGCCCCTATTTTCACACACCAAACAAAAGTCAAAAAGGTAGATGTAGATTATAAAAATGCATGGTGACGTTTAAAATCTCAGAGTTTATTTCAACAAGGAAAGGTCTTACTTTGTCTTGGTGCTCGCCCGCATCTCAACCTACTCTGGCGTCCTCAGGAACGGAATGTTTTCGGGGGCCGTAGTCAGGTGCACTGATATAACGTTGTTTCAGACGAGTGCACTTCCTGGAAAAGTGCATCACGCGCTATTATGTGACCACGTGTGTGGAAAAACTAGACTGCTCACCCACTAGACGTACTATGTGCGTGGCGGCAGACAATCGGAAGTGCCTGATTCCTCTTAAAGGAAAACTGGCACCATTCTTACACAAATGAATGCTAGTTTCTTGAACAAAATTTGCTTTTTTTTTATAGACGTTAGAGTCTTGAACAAAAAGTATATGTTTTGGCACAAGAGATATTTTAGAAACCTCCTGCACAGATGGATCTTTATTGGAGTGATCACAACACTATGCAGTGTCTGTCACCTCTTGAGAGAGAGAATAAGTCCAAAACCATTCTTATAGAAGTTTCTTAGCTAACAATTGAGTATGTGCAAAAATAAGTACAGAAATGAAAATGAAAACAAAGAAATGTTCCTGGGCAGACAAGTCGGTATTGGAGGAATATCCCGTGCTCATTTCTTCATATGAGAGAGCATTCAGTGGGCATCGGATATGTCATAACCTCAAAGAGATTGTGGCGTGTGCAAATCTCAGAAGAGATTGGTTGCAAAAACATCTGTAGAGTAAAGTTACTATGATTTGATTTCCAGGCTGTTGACATACAATGACCTTGCAGTTCTAGGTATTTTTATCTGCTTAAACTGTTCCAAGGTATGTTGTCGTTCAACCCAATGGTGTGGGTGGACAAGCGATAAATCCATTGCTGCTCTTTTTTCTAACAATTGTTGTTGAACATTACTGCTCGTGGTTTCTAATTGTTCCACCACACCCTTGGAACTCCATAGGATTTTTATAATCTACATCTACCTTTTTAACTCTTCTTTAGTGTGTGAAAATAGGAGGTCACCCCTACCAGCAACCGAATGGCTATGAGCATAACGTGAATAACGTAAATATCTATATGTCATCTACTCTTGAGCAATCACACCAGAGACAATTTAAAGCACGTAGTCAAAGTTTATCATTATTATTAGCAACAAAACCGCACGCGTTGGGCACTTACCAGCCACCTTTATGCGATCTTGGATTGCCGCTAATAGTCACTATCATTCATTGATAGCGATAGTTGACACCCCACGCAGTGCGACTTTAAAATATAAAACCGAGGCATGCTCCCCAAATCGGACACAAGCATGCCGACTGCTGAATGTATTACATACGTACGAGTGGCAATACTCGCATGTCTGACACCGAATGTTTTTGTAACCAAATGGTTATTAACAGAATGAAATTGGTAAAAACATGCAAATGAACTACAATTTTTTATGTGATGTATTGTATCGTCTTGTTGTATTGCTCTTTACAGGTACACGCACAACAGTGGACCCCAAATCACGGTGGGTCCACCAACGAATTGAAAAGCATACGTTTAGCATGTGTGCAAAAATGCAATAACGTGTTTATATTTTACCACCCACTTTTTTCACTTTTCACTTATATTTATTGTAGAGAAGTCCTGAAGAAAGCTCAGTTTAAGGTTTTGCAGAGATCTGAAACATGTAGACCAAAGGATAAGTAAGACACCAATCAAAACTCTTGGAACATTATCCACTCGTTATTTTTAATATACCCTGGGTCACTGGGAATAATGTATATATTAGTGAGGTTCCCAGAGGTGTTTTTAATTCACACAAAAACACAAAAAAAGACAGCTCCACTGTAATCAGGTGTCACAGCACAGCTGAGTAGCATTCGGCTACTCAGCTGGGAACCTGATGATGAAGCATGTCATCAACGAGGTTGGTGTGTGAGTGTTCTTTTTAAAACCCCATGTGGTGCCAGACACTACAGAGTGCTTAACAACCACAGCCTCTAATCACCCTCATATGACTCCACAGGAAGCTTCCATGGACCTCTTTCTCAAGGAACTCTCAGTGGTGGGCCCGCAACTGGACACTAGGTTCTCAAAAATCAAGGATTTTGTGACAGAAACTAAGACCTTATGAGTAGATATGGGATCTTTTCACACCAGAGTGGACAGCCTGGACAAATGTATCACCCTGCTAGAAAAACCGCAGGTCAACACAGACTCCTGGGGCCCAGACACCTGCCATCTCAAACAAATGGTGATCGACTTAAAAGACTGGCCAAGGACATGTACATCTAATTCTACAGAATCCCCGAAAAGATGGAAGAGAATAATAATGTAAGGAGCATGCTGAGCGGACTGCTACAATGGCTTTTTTGCCTTACTTTCACCCACCCTCTTGGACTGCAGTAGTCCCATAGGATTCGTTCCAGAGCCCCACTGAGGATTCTACAACCTGACCTGACCAATCATAGTTTGCTACCTCTGCCATGAACAGGCCCACATGGTTCTGACAGCAGCCCCGAAACATGGCTCCTACGAGCTGGACGGCCATAAAATTCAGATTCAGCTATGGCTGGCTGGTCTTTCATTTGCTCTGTTCTGGGGTCAAGATAGCGCTGGGACACTCCTCAGAGTAGCAGTGCTCTTAACAAATACCCTATAACATAACATAACATAACATAGCTGCGAATGTTTCAGCTGAAACCAATGTCAAGTGGAAAACCTTTCTCCAACTCAATGCAGCTCCAAAAATGGAACATTAAATATACTCTCTTGGACCCCCCCCACGAGGTGTATCACGATGGATGGACAGTACTGAGATTACATTGTACTGGCCGACCTGGGTCATTTCTTGGACAGACTGGATGAACAAAGAATGGACCTTTCCCTGCTGTCGGCCCGTGTTGGTGAACACCGCCAGGCAAACCCCGACAGCAGAGGGACTCACCCATCCCCTGTCTGGACAGGATGCCTATTCGCTTTCCCAAATCAAAGACTTATAGGGATAGAGATTGGGCAATCTGCTGCATGGAGGAGCTGACTCAGGACGATCCTATGGATAAATTGAGATCATCCTCGCAGCTTTGGCTTCAGTGGCAATCGGTCTTTGGTAGATGACTAACTCCATTACTTATGTTACAACTCTGATGTTTTATTCCTGTGGCCATTGTTGTGGCTCTTCTAACCCTTCATCTTCCATACTTGCATCTCTGCCTCATCCTATGACCTGCCACACTGCAACTACACATCATTGATTTTTTTTATCCCCTTCCCATTGCTGCCCCATCAGCTCACCCTAGCTCACTTGCACAGTAGGGTCCTAAGGGCAGATGGGAACGAGTCCTCGGCCTGGGGGATTAGACCCCCTTGACAAAAGTTACTTTGGGTCTTCTCGCTTCTTATTATCCTGCAGATAAATGTGTCTTATCTGGTGGCTGGATTAGCCCATCAACCGTGACACATCTTCCCCTCATCTTAGGTACGGGATCGCCCATCACCCCCTCACCTGGCTATCTCTGACCCTCACCCCTTACCCTCCCATCATCTAGTGGCCTCTATGGCACAACACCACATGCACATGGTCTCCCTTAATGTGAATGGCCTAAACAACTTTATCAAATGAAAACAAATTATCTTCTGCTTAACCTCCAGACGAGTAGATATCACCCTTATTCAAGAAACCCACTTCTCCAGCACAGAAGCCACTAAGGTTAAATGTGGCTGGGTGGGCCAGATACTATTCGGCTGCAGGTCTGCATCATCGGTCCCAGGCAAACTGGCATCCAGTGTGAACTCCTGGAAATGTGGGGTAACCATAATGATCTGGAATCCATTGACATGTAAAAAGCTTAGGTCCTGGTTGGATGCTGATGGGTGATTCATAATAGCCAAGCTACAACTGTATATTGACAAGGTTTTTGGGGCGGGCTCTGCCTATGCTCCTACAAGGAAGAATTAATAATTTCTCCTCCAATTTAACAGAGTACTGACAAAACTGGGAACCTCACAGCTGAACCTGGAGGATGACAAGAACTTGGCCCCTGACGCCATCCTTGACAGAACTAGCCCTCTGGACACGACACATGATAAAGACAGATCCTTACTATGAGCTCAGATTGACAATAATTGTCTATCTGACATTTGGCGCCTACAACACACCTCAGACAAAGACTTCAATTATCACTTCCAGGTACATGACACGCACTCCAGGATAGGCTAGTTCCTCACTTCCCATGCTGTCACCCATTATGTCCTGGACAGGTGATCGCTAATGCTTTGCAGATTACTATGTGGAACTGTATAGCTCAGAAGTGGAACCTGACTAACCTGTGGAACAAGTGTTCTTGGATGAACTGATGTTCCCTAGATTCAGTGAATAAAGAAGGGCTCTTCTGATGGGTGACATTATGAAGGAGCCAGCATTCTGTATGACAAAGCCACAGGGGAAGATGCCTTCCCGGGCAAACTTTATTGTTGGGTGAAATCAGAGGCGATGGACTCCCTCTATGAAGCTTACAAAGAGGTTGGGGAAACTGGCATTCTCTCTTCCCTCTAAAATAAGGTGCTTATAACCGTCCTCCTCAAACCTGGGAAAGACTCACTTCACTGCAGTAACTACTACCTGATCTCCCTACTGAACACCGACTCACAAATACTGGCATTCGTCCTGGCCCAGTGACTCAGAAAGGTGATCCCGACGCTTATGAACAGTTTGCAAGTGGGGTTTGTGCCAGATATGACTTTCTGCAACCACTTCCAAACTTTGGCCCTTATGCTATGACTTTCCGAACACAGGCAGGAAGCCCATGTGGCCCTCTCCCTAGGCAGCGAGAAAGCCTTCTATCAGATCAAATTGAACTACTTATGACATACACTGCTGAGACTGGGAATCGAGCCCGACTTTATTGAAAAAGTCTTGTGGCTCTATGAGGCTTTCACTGCACAGGTTAACTGTGGGGGTTTTCTCTCTGAGCCTTTCCCAGTCTGCAGAGTCCCTAGGCGTGGATGACCCCTCTGTCACCCTGGCCCTAGACCTCCTAGCATTCGTCATATGCCAACACCAGGGAATAGGAGCAATACCAAAGAATGCGGGTGCCCAGGACCGGACTGGGAACAAAAACCGACCCTGGCAAACTGCTCAGCTGCTCCCCCCCCCACCCCTTGCGAGAAGGAGTGCAGCAGAGCAGTTTGCCAGGGCTGCTTTCGGCCGATTTTGTTACAGAGGGCCGAAATTACCGACCCCCATTTACAAAAACAGCCCCCCAGGGCCCAAAACCGGCCCCCACCCTAGAGGCCTACCGGGGAAACGCCCGGTGCCCGCTATAACTAGTCTGTCACTGCGGGTGCCTCCAAAATACTCCTATATACAGATGACATACTGCTTACACTCTCTAACCTTCCTGCATCTCTACCGGGGCTCATGTCCATCCTCTCGGACTTCTCAACTATCTCCAGTTACAAGATCAACGGGGGCAAAAGCAACACCCTGCCACTCTCCCAGATCAGCACCAGAGCGGGCACCCTGGGCTATGACTTTCAGTGGGAAACGGACTGACTGAAATACCTAGGGATGTTGGCAACAGAGAGCTAGAACGGACAGCGGTGGACAACTTTAAACCACTTATCACCAAGACTCTCTTTGTGAGGATGAGTGCAGGGAGTGCAAATGGTGATAGTACATCGCTTTACCTATGTCCTAGGCATGCTCCCGCTCCCTGCTAAATCCGTTATCCGGGGAGCACAAAATTATGTGGCAAGGTTGATTAAATTATGCTGCAAGAAAAGGCGAATTATGTAGCATAACGTGGCACCTTTTTAATGGTATTTCTTCATTATTTCATCAATTTTACACATGGTAATACTGTCCACGCAAATATTTCACCTCCTTAGTACCAGTTCAGCAAACAAGGACAGAAATAAGCAAATGAAAGTCAACCAGCTAACCTTTGCACTGGGCCTTACACTGTGAGAAAAAATATTTTGCCATGTTTTAGTAACTTTTGATACGTTTGAGCTGCAAACAATTGTGTCTAAGAGGAGGCGGACTAGGGTGAAGGTTACGTTGAGAAAAGAGAGGGAAGATAGCATTCGGATCAAACTGAGGGAAGCAGTATTGAAAGGTCAAGTAAGAACGTTCTGGTCTCTCATCGGGGAGGGATGTGAAGTTAGATCAAGACCACTTCCAGTTGCTATTTAGGAGCACATATGGGTTGGTTATATTCAGAACCTATATGCAAGTAATGGAACTGTAATTGATTGTAGTGGAGCAAATGAAGTCCACTTACCGTATGGATCACCATCCGAAAAAGATACTGAATTGGCCCTCAAGGGGATGCGTTCCTCTGGGGCGATGGGCCCGGATGAGCTCCCAATTTCAGTTTTGAAACAAAATAGTAAAATGTGGAGTAAAATTATGTTCCCGGTGTTTAGATTCTGCTATGCAAATAAAACGGTTCTCCCGTCTTGGAAAGGGAGTATATTAGTCCCCCTCTTCAAGAAGGGAGACCGAGATGTTCGACATAACTACCGACAAATTGCACTTCTAGATGCCGTGAGTAAAGTCTTTGCCAAATGCCTCTTGATGCAAATTAATGACTGGGTGGACACGGGTAAAATCTTACCTTTTGAACAAACCGGATTTAGGTTAAAGCATGGAACCATGGATAATCTAACGGCATTACAGGTAATAAATGAAAAATATGTTAAAGTCCGAGGAGGAAAAGTATACACAGCATTCATAGACTTCTCCACAGCATTCGACAAAGTAGATCGTCTTTTGCTGTGGACAAACCTGTCGGACCTCGGCATGCCGGTTATCCTCCTGGAGTTAGTCCATGCTCTCCATACTGATACTTGGTGTAGAGTCTTGATGGGAGGGGAAAGAGGTCTCTCCCAAGTTATCCCTACAATAAACGGCTTAAAACAAGGTTGTTTATTGGCCCCTCTACTATTCTCCTTATAAATATCTGACCTCAACTATGCCCTGTCTTTAAGTGAAGGTATTGCCCCATTACTGGGGGGAAAATCGATTGTCTATTTACTTTATGCCGACGACATACTAATATTGGAGCTAAC
The DNA here is from genome assembly GCF_964263255.1 of Lissotriton vulgaris. NCBI lineage: Eukaryota > Metazoa > Chordata > Amphibia > Caudata > Salamandridae > Lissotriton > Lissotriton vulgaris. Next base: position 1,634,815,683 of record NC_141695.1, on the reverse strand, counting down.
ACCGAGGGGATTAAATAGTCGTCTGCAGGTATTACATGAATATGCAGAGGATCATTACTTAAAGATAAATGTGTCTAATAGTAAAGTAATGTGCATGGATGCGTGTTGAAGTATGGGAATTATTCTTGGTCTGTAGGTAGACAAAAATTGGAATTGGTAAAATCATATGTCTTCCTATGAAAACCGGTGTGCGGAAACTTAAGTGACAAGGCTCATATAGAAAACAATATCCGTAAAGCAATTACAGAAGGGAAAAGTTTAACCTCCATCTATAGATCCACAGGAAGAAGACACTTTGCACTCCTACTAGAGGTATTTCGTGCTAAAATTCCCGCTTCCTTGTTGTATGGTACTGAACTACTTGACTCAGGAAAATGTGGCTTTTTAAATACAACAGAAGGTAAAATCTTACGGAACCTAGCCTCAGTTAACTCTGCTTGTCCTGTTGCCGCACTCAGGTTGGAATTTGGTCTGCGAAGTAGTTGGGTACAGGGTCTTGCAGGGATAGTGCGATGGGTTACAAGCCTTGTAAAGGGGGATCCTGGTACATTAAGATCTTTTATTCAGAAAGAATTATTAGGAACCTTAAATGAGCAATCATTAATTGTAAAAAAAAATAGAATTGCGGTTGACTTGCTTCAATTGGACGAATCTGTACTTTTTACTCTATCATCATATCAGCTAAAAGCCATTTTGAAACAGGCCACCTGGAAATTAGGTTTCACTATGGACAGGGAAGCCCGTATTCTAAAGAGAGGCATTCATCCAGCTATTGACTCCTGTCTGATAAATAAAGTACATTCTTATATTACTTGGAACCTACCCCATGGAATGTGCCGTTTTTTGGCTTTTATTGAGGCAGGGTTCTCTTCCACTAAATAATGTATTATTCAAATGGTACGGTTCCTCCCCAGTCTGTAATTTGTGTAATAATTCTATCCAGGATGTTACCCATGTGCTCTTTATTTGTCCTGCTCTTCTATTATATCGATGTAAGTGGATGAGGCCAATCTGTCTACAACTATCCATTTTGTCTGCCTCTGCATTTATAGACGCCATCTATAATCCACCAAATGAAATGTTTTGTCACAGGATTTTTAACTTTTTAAAATGTTTTTTAGATATGTATTAAAACTTTATATGGATGTTATGATTATTAATATCGATCTTATCGGATGTTTTATAATATTTTGTGTATTTGTAAATCATATTTTACTGTCTGAGAATGTATGTTTTATCTTTTGTTCTTCTTTTTATGTGGATCTCTTTTGAGTTCCAAAATCATAAATACATTGAACTTGAACTTGTGTCTAATGTTAAATCTGGTGATTATGCAGCAGATGATGGGTTATGTAGCAAATGTGGCAATTCACAATTATGCAAAAAAGAATTGCATAATTCTAGTAGCCTGCTGACAGCCCAGGCACATCCAGTCTGACATGGGCAGACTGGATGTGCCCAGCAGTCTTTCTCCACTTTTGAAATGATATGTTTTACTTATGGCACCTAGAGAAAGTCCTATAGAGTCTCTAACTGACAGTGTTGCTGTCATACCTGTAGATAACACAACAGCTTTGTTGACTGAAATAGCCTTCCCATAAAATGTTGAACATTTTGAGCTTTCAGCAGGTGAATTCATCACCAGCTTGTACATGAGAAATCATTGAGTTGATGTTTTACTTTCTGCAGGTCACAGCATCTTCACCCTCCTGCCGCCAGTATTTTCTGCTTCTTGCCCTTCTTTCACATACCTTTCATCCTTCTCACTGCTTTCCAGTTAACTCCCTTCCTTCTTAGGTTTCATTCAGTTTACATCAGGGCTAGAGATGGGTTGTGAAAGTCGATGAGGCGTTATGGAATCCCAGACAGTGCCATGTATTTATTTTTATGACCACAACACTGTATAGTGTTGGAAGTGTGTCAAAATGATATAATACATAGGACCCTGCAGTCAATGTAATTAAATGTCTAATTTTCTTACTTTAGTCTAGCTGTGAATTAACCATAAGAGAAAAGAGAGGATTTGATAAAGACACTACACTTCAAAACTCCACAGATAGTATGATCCTGGTGTAGGGAAAACTATTTGTGTTAATGTTTTAGTCCTCTGACCCTAAAACGCAAAACAGGTTAAAGACGAAAGGAAGACAAACCCCCATCAACAACATGGATATGGTATATGTGATGATGTGCACAGTCTCATATGTTCTTTATTACCATTGTTGAATTTGAGGACGTGATATGTCTTTGGGCTTGGTACTCAAACTGCAGACTTCGGACAGGGACCCAGTATCGGTCTAAGAGTTTCATCATTTGTGGTCCTGTCACTAAAGCCACAAACTGAGGATGCCATTTTGAATGTATTGGATTCTCTGCCTTGAATGGAAGACTGCAAAATACACAGACTTATGTTGGGCCCTCTTCTATTGCTCGCGGTCGCTATACCTAGACTGTAGTATACAGGCTGAGGACTCGGGGCATCAGTCACTTGCCTGTCAGAGTCCACAGTTTTATCGACAAAACCAGGGATTATGGTCATCATTTTGGGATTGCCAGTTCCATGGCCTCAATAAATAGTTTGTGGCCTACCAAGACATTTGTTTTGCAGAACACAATTAAAACACAGCTTTACACTTGCAAATTGGCACACTTAGGTATGTTCAGGCATCACATTACATTTTTAGAAGGTGTCTTTATTACTGAGCTCAACTCCTTTTAATACATTGGATCCAGCGTCTTTCTCTACAACATGCCTAGCAATAAGAGCGTTCTTCCTACGTAGCCATGGACTTCCTCTTGCTCATGGTTTATTTAACATTTAAAAGGACATTTGGAGCTTCTCATTAGCTTAGAGCTCAGGTATCCTATTACATATACAAAGTGGTTACCACTACTTACAGCTTTGTGTGGCTCCAGTATGGCACACTCTGGAGCAGGAGAGCTTCTAGGACCATCATATTCTGCTCCACATGAGGAGGAAGAAGACATCCAATGCCTTGGCGAGAGGCAGAGGTGCAGAAGCAATGGATGTGAGGGAGTTCTTCACCTGTCCAGCTGAGAAGAAAGAAATTGAATGTATGCCAGGTCACCTGCAAAATAAGGACCAAAATCTTAGGGGAAACAACAGGACAATACTTCTTCCACACATCAATAATGAGGAGACACCGCAAGTCCAAATATGAGAGGGAGTATTTGTGGAATTAGAAGAGAGCACAACTCTGCCAATTAGAAACACAAAAACAGCCTTACCCCAAATAAATAAAAATGTTGATTTTATGAGAACCACCAACTCAAATCCATCAAAGAAGTGGTCCAATGAACTCGTAGGCCCTCACAGTGGACCTTGGTGTGTAGGCTGCAGGGCGTGGATAAGGCAAGGCCCATTCTACAACTGCAGCAACGGGTTGATCAATTGATCTAGCTGGAGGTCAGACATTGTGGACAACCCCTGCTATGCACATCCGAAGGGTATCAAAGGATTTTCCATTTCAACCCATCTCTAAATCACACTCCAAGAGTGAACAGTATCCAACAGCTTCTCCTACTCTCATCAGCAGAAACAAATCAATATAGAAAGCCCTGACCTACATGATCTGAATAGAAATAACTATAGAACAGTTCCCATTTGTATTGATTGGTGTAAACAATAATAATCTCCATCACACAAGGCCCTATTCATACCTATTGTGAATAATATGGATTTGCCTGTGTATCATGATTTTAATACTTGCAGTCTTATCACTGGTTCTGGAACCTACCCACATATTGGCCCTATTCATATGCAGGCTAAGCTCAGAAATCAAGATCAAAGTAGCAGTAAGTCAAAGCATGTTCAATTTGTCTTACACCACAAATAGTTAACACTCATATGAGCAATGAAAATGGAACAGTACAAAATAATAAAACACTTGCAACAATATAAGAGATAGGGAAATGGCCTGACTACCTCATAGCAATGACACTTGCTCTAGACAAGTGACACCAGCTCTCCAAGAAAGATATGTATCAAGCACCGGCCCCAGCAACACTCTCATACTTTCTTACAATTTCGGTCGCTAGGTTGAGCGGAAAATTCTTGTGAAAAATTAAAATCACCACCAAAAGACATTCTCCTCCAAACACTCTCTTTCTCGCATTTCACGGGACTTTTGAAACATTTTGCCCTTGCTTTCAATTCTCACGGGAAATACAGGCAAAAGAAATGTCACAAAAAACTCATAACGACATAATTGTTGTGAACATTACACATAATTCGCAAAAAATAAAAATCACTGTGGGACATATTATCAAGGGGGTTTATCTCCGCTTTTTTGGCTTTAAAAGCCAAGAAAGCGGAGATAAAATGATCTCCCTATTACCTAGCTGTCGCTTACACCAGTTAGCGACAGCTAGTAGGAGATAGCGACCATCTTGGGCCCCACTTTGCATGTCAGTGATATTTATCACTAATGACATGCAAAGTGGGCGTGCCAAGATGTTAGCGACTGAAAACAGTCGCTAACATCGCTATCTCCTATTACCAACTTTTGGAGATATTCGCGCTAAGCAGTTCTTAGCCATGTTATCCAATGGGAGGTGGATAACATGGCTAAGAGCATTAGCTTGGTAATATCGCAGACTTTTCAGCAATATTCATGCATTGCGGCAATTTTTATCGCATTTGCGATAAACCTTGGTAATACCAAGGTTTATTTGCGGTAAAAATCGCCGCAGCTCAGCGGTAAATTTTTGTCTCTAACCAAGCAATAGCGATAATTATCGCTATTGCTTGGTAATATGCCCCACAATTTACCTATATGAGCAAGACCACCTACTCCTTATAGAAAACTCCATATTAGCATGCACTTTTTAAGTCACTCTCATAAACATCTAAAATTATGCACAACAAACTAAGCAATAAAATATTGGAGCTGGGTGGGGAGTAAAATATCAACATATTTTATTTCACAAAAGTGCATAATTATTTTCTTTTTTTGTTGTTTTTTGCAGCGGTCTTACAGAAACAGCATTCCGGTTAATAGACTGCAAATCTCAGAAACCTCTGAAAAGCTCTCAGAAGACAATCCAGTTTTGGAGATGAGTAAAGTAAAATATTTAAAACATTTATTTGAAAGCAGAGAATATGTTTCAGAAGGGAAGTATCAAACATCGTGTGAACGTGTCATATTTTCTGGTAACAATTTAAAACAGCACATTTGCTTTCTTCTTGTACATTTACCATCGTACTACTTAAAGAAAAATAAAGCTTTAAAAGAGTGTGAAAAAATGTATGTGTGGCATTTCACACCCTTTTTATGCTCGACATCTTAAAAAGGCAAATAAATCATGCTGCTTATGACTTGAGGTCTTCTGTCTCGTTTATTATCTCACAAGAAGGTTCATAAACTACTTTTACTTATCCACCTTACAATTTTCTTGAAGATTAGATCGAAATCGGAGAAAGAGGAGGATGCTATGGTGTGCTGCTCTCATGTCCCGGAATGGCTAAATGTTGTTTTTGCCCAGATTTCTGTTGATCCAGGACCATCTCAAGCATACACTGAACAATCTCAATGAGCTGGAACAACCACTCTCAAGTGCATGTGGACAAGTTATTTCCCCCTCAGGATTTATGGTACTTAGGAAATGCGCTGGAATCAGGTAGTTTATCATAAATTGATGAAAAAGAGAAAGTGGCTGAGGTCGAAATGGGCTGTGGCTTCTTTCACCCGGAGCCCTGTCAACCAAAAAACACTTAGGACCATATTTGATCTGGTTTGCATAGCTCTTGCACCACACAACAGACACACACTTTAAGTCAGATTATTGAAGCAAAGCAAATCCACTTTCATAGCTTTGAGAGGCATTCTCCAGCACACATAGAAAGAGGAAAATGCTTCTCAGGATTGTTATTTTGCAGGAAAGTGACTCTTACTGGACAAACCTCATGCCCAAAAACAATCCTGCATACAATTCAGGCACCCTTGCACCATGGTGCAAGGTTGCCTGTGTTAGCGCTGGGCAGCCCATTGTGTGCCAGCCCAGGGGGAAAAGCCAGGAATGCACCATATTATGCCTTAAATAAGATGCTTTCCTGTGCTTACCCAGTGAAGCAGTGCAGCACTGCAAAGTGACTTGCTGTACTACACTGTACTACATTTTCATAAATATGCCCCTTATTACTTGTGATCTGTCAACTCACCCTTCGCCAAATACCAATGCACGAATTGAGGTGTGTGTGTAAATATATATATGCAGTTGTAAGGCTTATATAATTCAGTGAAGTAACAGCCACCACCTTCAACAGCTCACAAACCAATGCGTTTCGACTTGATTTGTCTTGATCATTTGGTGGAAATATATATATATATATATATATTGTACAACGCAAAACCCCCAGATCACGGGTTTAGTAATGAGAGCACTCCAAGCCAATACGGCGTAGGTTCGCCAAGTCTTTTATTACCCAAAGACCTCCTCAGCAATCAGTCTACAAACGCGTTTCGGCGTTGCCGCCTTCGTCAGTGTAAACTGACACTATTTACAAATTGCATTTAAATCAGAAGCCGTGATCATTATCAGTCACGTGTTCCACAACCATAAACATAAACATAGAAAACGGTACTTAAAACAATTCATTCATTATTCTTGCGGCAGCCATCTTTTAACGGATAATCTACTATTTTACATATATACAATTGTAAGTGAAATCAGAGAACCAATTAATTATTCAGCATAATCAGAACATGAAATCACATTTCATCCAATGTTTGTCCTCTATACTTATAAACATATATGTAGATGGTATTTGTGCCGCAAGTACCTATGTGTGTGATTTCCATTCTCAGCTCTTGGTGAAAATCACATCAGTTCACATAATTATAAGTCACCACAGGAGGTGTCACAGTTAAATTATTTACAATCTAGCCCTGGATGGGCAGTTCGAATATTTACAATCTAGCCCTGAATGGGCATGAAGATCTGCTTACGGGCATCTAAGCACAAATTATTAAATTATTTTCACTGTGCTTCACCAAAATTCAACCAAGTTAATTAAATGATACAAATTACATTATCCAGTTACAGACTAAGACCCCGGGAGGGATGAATAATGAAGAAGAGATGTGGACTCACATCTGAATAATTCCTCCAGTGTTTCCTTACCTTCTTTCTAAGAAAACCGGATTATAGACATGTATATAGCTTCCTCCATACACAGAGTAGCGTGACCCGTCACCACAAATGTAATTTGTATCATTTTATTAACTTGGTTGAATTTTGGTGAAGCACAGTGAAAATAATTTTATAATTAGTGCTTAGATGCCCGTAAGCAGATCTTTATGCCCATTCAGGGCTAGATTGTAAATATTCGAACTGCCCATCCAGGGCTAGATTGTAAATAATTTAACTGTGACACCTCCTGTGGTGACTTATAATTATGTGAACTGATGTGATTTTCACCAAGAGCTGAGAATGGAAATCACACACATAGGTACTTGCGGCACAAATACCATCTACATATATGTTTATAAGTATAGAGGACAAACATTGGATGAAATGTGATTTCATGTTCTGATTATGCTGAATAATTAATTGGTTCTCTGATTTCACTTACAATTGTATATATGTAAAATAGTAGATTATCCGTTAAAAGATGGCTGCCGCAAGAATAATGAATGAATTGTTTTAAGTACCGTTTTCTATGTTTATGTTTATGGTTGTGCAACACGTGACTGATAATGATCACGGCTTCTGATTTAAATGCAATTTGTAAATAGTGTCAGTTTACACAGACGAAGGCGGCAACGCCGAAACGCGTTTGTAGACTGATTGCTGAGGACGTCTTTGAGTAATAAAAGACTTGGCGAACCTACGCCGTATTGGCTTGGAGTGCTCTCATTACTAAACCTGTGATCTGGGGGTTTTGCGTTGTACAATACGTTACGCACTCCACCGTGCGAGAGAGGCACCCGTGGTCGAGTGGAGCGGCGGGTGGTGGAACCTGAGTGCCGAAAAAAATAATATATATATATATATATATATATATATATATATATATATATATATATATATATCCAACGAGAAAGTTGGCGATGAAGTGTGGATGGCCGCTAGCAGCGGCGGGCCAGGACGGGATCGCCACTCCCCCGTATTCCAACAAACTCGTTCACACTTTGTACAAAGAACGACGTCCAGGCCAACAGCTCGGTTCAAACAACTGGTGTTTATTCACAGCCCACTCAACGCGTTTCGGGAACAACTTCCCTTGCTCACGAGTAAATGTGCCTGTTACAATCCAGTTTTAAAAGCATGTCATGTGATCAAGGTTGCAAAAAACATAATAAACAGACTACCGATGCATTAGTCATTTGGAGCTATGAAGACAGATTCACTTCATGTCGTCAGCAAATTGCGGCGTAATTGAATACATTTCTTTGAATGTAACTGTTGCACGATTTTAGTAAATTTTTAAAAAAATTCAAAATAGTACATTTGATCTCAAATACATATATGTGATTCAGCAAACAACATAAACTTGAAATTAAAGTGAGGTATAAGCAGGACTGGTGGAATAGAACTCACGTCCTCAGAACTTATATAGCCTCATCTGTGCCTAAGCGTGTATGCTATCTCAGCACTGAACCTCTTTTATGCCCTGTAAGGCTGAGTGGATAAGGTTTCTGGAGTTTTAACGTCATTGTGCCCCAGTGGGCATACATGTAACTATATTATGATCATGGTACATTCGAAAACATTTCTTAAATAGTACATTTAATCGCATGCACATATAAGTGATTCAGCAAAAATAAAATAAACTTGAAATTAAATAGAGGTAAGGTAGAACTTATATACAGCCTCATCGGTGCCTAAACGTTCCACGCCCTCTCTGCACTGAACCTGTTTTTGGCCCTGGTAGGCTAAGTGAATAAGGTTTCTGGGGTTTTAACGTTATTGCCCCCAGTGGGCATGAAGTCTTGGTGCTTAATTTGAGTTCACTTTTATCTACACTTTAGCCCTAGTGGGCTCGTGCCAGTTCCTGTGGCAATCTCAATCAACATGCTTCATGCGTCTTGGTTCACACACTCCTCAGTTTAACCGCCTCCTCATTGTCTTAGTGAATCTACCTTGATTCATGCATTGTCTGCTGGTCACAACGTTCGTTTTGTAGGCTCAAGATTTATACAATGCAACACTTGATTCGAATCGCCACAGAATCTCTGTCTTGATTTTGCTGTGTCTCGCATTCTCCCAAAATTAATGATATCGGTACCTGTGGTGAAAAATAAAATTATACAGTGATTATCTACCACACAACCGTGAAAAATACACATTCATACCATTAAAATAAAAAGTTTAGAAGCAGCTACAATTTATAGGCAAAACATTGCGTTAAGTTTGTTTATCCTAGATGCACTCCAAGTGCCTCATCACAGTTATGTCCTTGGGGTTGCATGGTGTGGTATTTGATGATAAACCTAGACTCCAAGCGTCTAAGTACCTGTAATCTATTACCACCTCTCTCTCTAAGTGGTACCTGATCTAGTACCACGAATGAGAAGAGACTGCTGTTGCTCTGGTGGTGGGTGGCAAAGTGTCTTGCCACTGGGTATTGCTTGTCGAGGTTTTTTATAGTCCTCAGATGTTGTAAAACTCTATCCTTGGCGGGTTTGATGGTACTACCCACATAGAATTTGTTACAGGGGCATCTCAGTGCATAAACAGCATATTCCGCGTGACAAGAAATATGCTTCAAGATTTTAAAGGGCTCACATGTTGCCGACATCTTGATCTCTTTTGTATTGTGGCTAAATTTACATGCTTTGCAGCGACCACATACATAAAATCCCTGAACAGGGTTCTCTCTTCTTTTATTGGCTACCAAAGTTTGGCATACCCTGTCTTTCAGGGACCTGGGTCTCCTGTTAGTGATTTGTGGGAACTCTCGGATACCTTGTTTTATGTCTTTGTCTGTTCTAAGGGCGCTCCAGTATTTATTAATTGCTCCCCTGACCTCTTTAGATTGTGAGTTGTGGTCCGTTATGCACCTCACCCCTTCCGGATTCTCACTGTTAATATCTTTTTCTACTGATATCTCTGTTGACTCTCTGTCTTTCACTTTTTGTACAGCAGTAGCGATGCATTTTTTACTGTAACCTCTCACTCTGAATCTTTTACACATAGTCGCTCTTTCTTTTTCATAATCTTCAGGTTTTGTACAATTTCTTTTAGCTCTGAGAAGCTCACCAAAAGGGATAGAGTTAATTAGATTCCGGGGGTGACAGCTCTGTGCGTGGAGAAGGCTGTTTCCAGCCGTCTCTTTCCTATACAAAACTGTCACGAGACTGTTGTTCTCTATTGTGACTCTGAGATCTAAGAAATCAACTGTTGTACTACTGATGTGGCTGGTGAAGGAGAGGTTGAAATCATTCACATTAAGGATTTCAACAAACTCTTTAGCTTCCCTCACAGTGCCATCCCATATGATGAAGATATCATCAATGTACCGGAGCCATTTACGCACTCCGGTACGATATTGGTCCATCGGTCTGACTACTTGCTCCTCCCACCAGCCAAGGTATAACCCTGCAAAACTGGGGGCAAAGCAAGTACATATTTAAACTTTATAGAAACACAGTCACTGGATGATGTCATCAGTGATGTCATTTGGGATGTCATCAGTGATATCATAAGTGATGTCACTGACCATGTCATGAACGATGTTAATATGTGACGTCATCAGCAGTGCATTGTGGGGGCGCGAGTTATAGTTAGCTAAACTAACTATAACAGCCGAATTTCTCTGGTTTTGTATGAGTGAAATGTCCAACTAACTATAACGTCCCTGAACCTGTGTTTTTTCAGTTAATATATATATATATATATATATATATATATATATATATATATATATATATATATATATATATATACTAGCAGCCCGCCCCGGCTTTGCCCGGGGCAGAAGGGGGCTGGGGGCAGCATTTTAAGCCTCTGTGCACCCCCCCCCCGACATTGCCCAGTCCGCATCCCTCCCGCCTCCCGCCCCGACATTGGCCATACCGCCTCCCGCCTGCCTCCCGCCTTGAGCCTTGTGCCTTGAGCCTCCCGCCCGCCGCCCCCGCCCGACATTGGGCATAGCGCCTAACGCCTCCCGCCTCCCGCCTTGCGCCTTGAGCCTCCCGCCTCTCGCCCCGGCTTTGTAACCCCCCCAGGTCCCAACTTACCTCATCCGCCGCTCCTCCCTACGCTGTAGGGTTTACCTCTCCACTGCTTGACCGCTTGTCAGCTACCTCATCCGCTGCTCCTCCCCGCGCTGCCACTGCTCCTCCGCTTCTCGCCGCTCCGCAGCTCCTCCCGGCGCTCATGTTCTCCCCTCTTCCTGTTGCTGGTGAACTCCGCTCCTCCCCTCACGCAGACGCTCTTCCCGGCGCTCATGTCCTCGCTCTTCCTGTTGCTCGTGAACGACGCTACTCCCCTCACGCATACGTCGTGGCTGGCGCTACTTGCAAGGGTCTACTTTATTTTTATTTCTAAATATTTTAAACAACGTTTTATTTTTATTTTTATGTAGCCTATGTCCTTCTGCTTGCCCTGAGGTTTTCTAAGATGTCTTGGGTGTTCAGATTGGTGGTGTAGTTTTCGAGTTTACCTGGCTCAAAGGTGCAAGTTCTCTCTTTATAATAGTAGTATAGATATAAGGCTCCAATTTCTCTTCACATGAGAAGAAAACAAACAGCACTCGAGGAGTCCTTTCAACCATGCAAGATTTTATTCTGCAGGAGCTCTACACAGACGCGTTTCGGCGTGCTGCCTTCGTCAGTGTGAATAACATCAGTGTACACATCACAATGAATTAATAAAGCATTTTCCTAATCATGGAAACGGACAGAGGACAACCCCACTGTGGTCACTCTAGGCGCCATCTTGGAATGGTACAGATGCACCCTTACGGTATTGACAAGGTGTATAATTTAGCCCATTGATGGGCAAATCCGTACAAGCAGTGGGTATACATGGCATCTAAATATGTTTAAGATATAAGCAAAACAGAAAAATCGGCCGAGGTCCTCTATCAAAGTTTATCATTGTGAAAATCCATCTATGTGTAAATAAATACAACCATACATATCTTATTTCGTACCGAATTGTAAAACCATATCTCAAGATTGGTCTATCAAAAGTGCATATCTGGGTAATAATACAAAATTACTTCCATAATTCATTTTTATATTCCCTTGCATATTTGATTCTATGTACAAAATACTTTCAAGTCAGTATTGTTGATATTTTGAAAGTAACGATTAGCAGCAACCAAGTAACACCGCAGAAATCATTTTGGCTCGTATACCACATAATCCAATGTATTGCTCATAAAGCAAATACAGCTAGGCAAGACACTTGTCTCGGTACACGGGTCAATTTCATCAATTCATGAGGAAAAATATAAGTTAAGTCACATTACACATCTAAAGAACCATTGGCAGACTTCATGATCACCATTACATACAGATAAGTAAATAAATGAATGTAAATGTAGTCATAATCAAATGTAAATGTAAATATAATCAACCTGGGCTAGATTGACACTGTGCTACCCATAGTGATATGATCTTTATTTACCCAGATGGAACGCCATCTCCTCCCCGATGCTTCGTAGAAAGATCTATGATAAATCTTGACTCTAGTCTACGAAGCCGTCTCAAGCGGTCCCCGCCTCTTACATTCGGAGGTACGGTGTCAAGGCCAAAGTATTGTAGTTGTTGACGGTCCCGTCCATGTGCTTCAGCAAAGTGGCGGGCCACTGGGTAACTGGGGTCGGCTTTGTCGATAGCCCTGAGGTGTTCCAATATTCTTAGTTTTAACTCTTTTATTGTACTGCCGATGTAGCGGAGGCCACATGGGCAGTGCAAACAGTAAACCGCATATTGCGTACTACAGGTGATGAATTTTTTGATACATATGTTCTTTCCTGTATCAGGTATTGTGTACGAGAGAACCCTCTTGCTACCCACACACGCTTTGCACCTTCCGCAAGGGTAAAACCCTTTTTGGTCCCTTAAGGTGTTGGTTCTGGGCAAAGGTTTTTCTAAGTGGCTAGTGACGAGCATATCTCCCACCGTCCTGGCTTTACTAAATGTTAGCAGTGGGTTAGGGGGTAGATCCTCTTTAAGTACAGCATCGGTTTGTAGAATATGCCAGTTTTTTTAAGCATTCTTCTCAAATCATTAGCCCCGGCTGAGTAGGGGGTGATCATTCTAAATTTGCCTTTGTTAATGGTTATATCCTTCTCACGGCCAGCCATCATAGGTTTGGCAGTGAACAGGGTACCTCTTGGGATCTTTATAACTCTTTTGAGCGTTCTTTGCAATAGATCTTCGCCATATCCCCTGATCTTAAAGCGGGAAATGCATTCCAAGGCAGCCGCCTCGAAATCTGAGTCTCTAGAGCAGTTCCTACGGAGTCTCAAGAGCTCTCCGTAGGGAATGCTGTTGATGAGTTGTGGGGGATGGCTGCTGCTGGCAAAGAGTGCAGAATTGCAGGCAGTCTCCTTTCTAAATAGACTCGTGTGTAGATTCTCTCCCTCAACAAACACCTTCAGGTCTAGATACTCCGCTGCCACCGGACTAATCGAGCCCGAGAAATGTAAGTTGAGGCTGTTGCTGACTGTATATATATATATATATTTCACCTAATGATCAAGACCAATCGAGGTATATGGGTTTCACCAGGCCTTCCAGCATGCCTAAATGACCACCTGTCACTGCCATTAAAACAGGCGGGGCTGAATTACTGGGGGGATTTGCAGGAGGATGGACGGCTTTTGAGTTGGGATATGTTTTCCAATCTGACAAGGGGAACCCTTACCAGATTTAAATACTATCAAGTATCTGGGTGGTGGGCAACAAGGCCAACAAGACCCTCAGATAGTAAAATCCCAAATCCTAAATTTGATGTGGTGAGGAGAGGTGGCAGGTGGAAGAGCCAAATATCTTTTTGGTACTCAGCGCTGCTGGAGGGCGAAGAAGTGACAGAAGCGGAGGTAAACAAACTGTGGTGCAACGCTTTAACATTGGACAGTGGGACATTTAAGGATTTTTTGTACGACTCTTTCAGCATTTTAAACGCAATAACAAAGCCAGCAGCACTAAAAATAAATCACTTGTACACAATGTACAGGGTCTATATAACTCCAAAGAAACTGGCTAAATATTCCAACATAGCTTACCACTGCCCGAGATGTGGTCATCGGAAAGCAGATGATGTCCACATGTTTGCAGATTGTCCCGAACTAAAAGAATATTGGGGCAAGATTAGTGAATTTTTGGAAAATGTTCTTTCTATGCCCATCACAATCTTTACCCCCACTATACTATCAGGGCTGATTTCGGGTTATAAAGTAAACGATCTCCCCACTAAATTCGTTTTTTATGTTATTTTACTCGCAAGGTGTGAGAACTGTAGAGCCTGAAAGGACCCAATTCCACCCACTTTCCCAAGCTGCTTATGGCAAATTATGATAACTAGTAAGTCATACATGGCTTGTGATCCCACGAGTCAGGTTAATGTTTGGGCGGCCCTGGAGGCATGGCAACTTCGAGGATTGGTTTTCCAATGATTTATCTGGAGCCCTGCTGGTTCCCTGGACTCCTAAGTAGCATGGGCACCCACAGGTTGGTGAAAAGGAGTATGGATGAGAAGGTAGTGGCTACTTGAGGGTGCAGGCTTACCACCTTGCTTTTGGCCAATTACAACAAGGGCCGGATCAGGACGACCAAAGTGCATTGAGGCGCCAGTTTCCCATCAAGAGTTCCAATCATGGTATATGAGGATTACCCCCCAAAAAAAAGAAAAAAAAAAGACCAATCGAGGTTTTCAGTGACTTTCTGAGGTTTTTGAAATGCTAATTTCTAACTATAACGTCCCTGAAACCTATGTTTTTTTCAAGGAATTTCAAAGGTTCTTTAAATGCTAATTTCTAACTATAACGTTTCTGAAACCTATGGTTTTTTTTGTGAATTTTAAAGGTTTTTTAAATGCTCATTTCTAACTATGCCTTTTGAAGATAGGACATGTGAAGAAAGAGGAAGAAAAGAGCAGAAAGAAGCTAGGCAAATGCAGAAAGAGGCAACAGAAGTCCAGAAAGATGAAGAAAAGTGCAGGAAGAAGCAAGAGATGTGCAGAAAGAACCAACAGAGAAGCAGAAAGTCCTCCTGTGCCGCCAACTTTTTGCTGATGGGTTCTGGTGGTAACTGACTCTGACTAACCACATATGCTAGGGAGCACTATGTGTTGGGGTGCCCCTGTGATGAGCATGACCTCCTCTGTATTTGCCATGAGTTAATGCCTGGGTCATTGCATGAGTACATGAGTAGTGACTGGATGATTAGAGTGCTACAAGGAGAGTGCATGATGATTCTATTGGTGCTTTGATTTTGGCAGAGTGATTAGATAAGTATATGGTGCTGACTGGGTGATTGGAAGAGTGCATGGGTAGTGACAGAGGGATTTCTGGAGTGCATGGGTACTACCTGGGTAATTGGAGGAGTGAATCAGTAGAGTGTAGGTGGTTAGAGGTCTGCATGGGTAGTGCTCAGGAGATTGTAGCAGTGCATGTGTTAGTGCTTGGGCTAATCCATGAGTACATGTGTACTGACTGGAAAATTAGAGTACTGCAAGGAGAGTGCATGGTGAATTTATACGTGCTTGGGTTTTGGTGGAGTGATTGGGTAAGTAGATGGTGCTGGCTGGGTGATTGAAGGAGTGCCTGGGTACTGACAGGGCGATGGCAGGACTGCATGGGTAGTGCTCAGGGGATTGTAGCAGTGCATGTGTTAGTGCCTGGATCATTGCATAGGTACATGGGTACTGATTTGGATGATCAGAGTACTGCAAGGAGAGTGCATGGTGAATTTATAAGTGCTTGGGTTTTGGCGGAGTGATTGGATAAGTACATGGTGCTCGCTGGGGGATTGGAGGAGTGCATGGGTAGTGACAGGGCGATGGCTGGAGTGCATGGATAGTGCTCAGGGTATTGTAGCAGTGCATGAGTTAAGTGCATGGGTCATTGCATGAATGCATGGGTTGTGACTGGATAATTAGAGAGCTGCAAGAAGAGTGCATGGTAAATTTATAGGTGCTTGGGTTTTGGCGGCGTGATTGGCTAAGTACACACATGTCACATCAGGCCCACCCCTCCCTTCACCATGGTGCAAATGCGCCCCCTGGAGGGTTCTAATTTGGAGGATTAATTCCCCTTGAATCCTGATGGTCCCTGGGGGCCAACTAGCCCACCAGGTACCTCCAGTAAGCACCACAGAGCTGCGTTGCAGAGAGGTGGTCTGAGGCCATGCCCCTTTTTACACCTCTCTACAATGCAACTCTGTGGCGCTTACTGGATGTACCTGGTGGGCTAGTTGGCCCCCAGGGACCCTCAGGATTCAAGGGGACCTAATCCCCCAACTTAAAATGTGCCACCTGGTGTCTTTGCACACTTGTCACATCAGTCCACGCCCCCTCCCTGCATTGCTTTTCCACACGGGGAGCTGCTAACATGCAGCTCCCCTTGTAAACAAGGTTGAGTTGAGCACATAACGCTTCCTCAATCCCATTTTTTTCTAATGACATTATTTTTTCAATATTTAATTATTTATTCTGTGATAACGCCTGCATTTACTTTTGTACCCCGGATCCATCTTTTTTTTCACTCAAAACCTCGTTTACATTCCTGTTCCCCTCACAGCTTTCATTCAATCTTTACATGCGAATTACCATTCCTAAATGGCAGCCACGCATTCCTCAGTTGGTTCACTCTTTCAAGCACCGGTCCGTCTTCAATGTCCTTTCACGTCATCATCTGATCACCTGTTCTATCCGAGCACAACAATTGGTTAGTCTGGGCACTTTCTTCAAAACAGTCTAGCATTTCAATTTGTATTCACTCCATCTAGACTTTTTTGTGATGCAGCAATACAAACTCTTTCAACCCACCAACACCGGTAAGAACCAAGACACTGCTTATTTCATTGTATCTTGCCACTCACAAGAACCGCTCGTGATTTTGTCACATGCAACCTTGTTTTTGGCAAGAATCACACCACTGCTTATTCCACTGCATCTTGCCATTCACAAGACTCATTCATTATTTAATTACATGCAATGACATTGCGGGCCTACCAGCTTCAACATCAAGTTAATTTAACATGATCTAACCTATTCATGTGAAAGTCGTTATTCTGAACAAATGCACATTATTGTATATAAATTCACACCACTGTTCATGAACCAATTGCATGAGACCACATTGTTTCATAACACACCGGCAACAGTCACCTTTAGTTCAGATTCCATCCACAGTCCACAATGATTAATCCATGGTGATCCCACCAATCGCCCAGAGGTTTCTGTAACTCCTGTCGTTGATTGCATGATTGTCATTGCACAATTGAATTCGATGTATGAAACCAATATACCACTACCACCGCACAATGACCTACGCTTTTTCTTGCTGCATTTGTTCAGGAGCTTGGTATTCCTCTGATAAAGGGCCCCTTTCAGACCAAAATGCATTGGGACCAATAACTTTGGAGCAACTATCTAACTCATCTAAAGATCTCCTTCTTTGTTGACAACATGTTAACAAAACATCTATGAAACAGAATTTATGACGATTAAATAAATGAAATTACTTGAGAATAGATCAATCTGTTTTTTATCTGTGATCAAGTTTGCATCACTCCATTTACTGGACATCCCGCTGTGTACTTGGGGGATGTCGCACCTGGGGTGTCGCTTATCTTGCATAAGTACTGATACTGACAACCATGGATGAGCAAATAGATTGTTTGGGTGATGGGTTTTTTGCTGTGCCTGAATAAAAAATTTTAAGCCACAAGACCCGCCAAGCCTCAAGCACTGCAGCAGCACAGCCACCTCCTGGACTGGTGCTTCCTACACTCACCTGTAACATCATGTCAGCACTGCAAACGCCAGACGCTCACCAGTTTAACGGGCTGTGGCGAGATCCCTACTGTTTGCTTACCATGGGCCAAGCAGTTCACACCATGTAAAACAGCTGCTCACCAACACTCCAGAACCAGCTGGCCTTGCTGGCCTGTGGTCTGTTAGCCAGTAGACAGAAGTCTTTCCTTGGAACGTATAGAGACTTCACTAAAGAACTGGTCACTATTTGGGGAATTGTCCAAGACAAATAAAATGGAGCACTTAGTTTCCTTCTTTTTTCCTCCTGGGACGTCTTACACGGGGCTCTCTCTATGGGTCAACATTCTCTGGTCTTCTTTATCACCTCTCTGGAGATGGCGTAGTGGCCCTCAAACACAAATGCAGAACATTAGATCAGTAGGTGTTATAGGGCTAGGAGCTTTTGGGTGCTCAGTGCAATGTGCCCACTACCAGCTGCTCAGGGTTCAGTGTTACCTGCTTGTGAAGATGGTTCCGCACACCCCTCTCTTGTGCCCTTGTAACCCAACCCACCACCTTTTAAATAAACCCACATGGGGTGACAGGACTTGCCTGGCACTACGACCCTCCTGGGTTGTGGCTTCGGGGTCAGAGCATCAACTGCTAGTCGGGGTCCAATGGACTTAAAGGCAGTGCTCCAAAAGGGGTCTCCCTCTGCATCTGGTCTGACATCACCTTCCCGGTTCTCTTCGGTTACCGGTTCACAGTACTCTGCTGAAGGAAGTTTCTCACCTTAATCCTCACTCTCCGGCATTTCCTCACTTCAGTAGCCGCTTCCAACGTGTAACTCACTCGCTGGTCTTTCTCTTAGAACATAGGGCCCGATGCTGATGCGGTTAGGAAGGCCTCCTAATGGCACTTGCTTCTTCTAAATCCGATAGGGAACATGTCTTCCCAACTCAGGCCCCAATTATGATGCGGTTAGGAACATATCCTCCCATTGAAGTCAATGGTAGTCCAACCAAATCATATCTGGAAGCATCCGGTTGCATCGTACTCCGTAGGTTGTACTCTCTCGATCCGAGTGGGTCGGAAACCATTTCCAAACCGATTCAGTAAGGAAGCTTTCCAACCTGCATCAGAATCAGGCCCATATTGTGTCGTTGGTCCCTCGTTTATGTTGATTGCGGTCTCAACATGATTCTCCCATGCAGCTGGTACGTATTTGGTTGAGACACCTGGGGAGTATTCAGCAGCCATATTGGAAGGCACAGGCGTGTTTTGCTCTGTATTGTGCATTCCATCTGTGGCATGGATGGCGGCCATATTAGGTGGTGCAGGTGAGTCCAGCACGGTACTATTTGGCCGTAACCAACAAAGGCCAGCATAAAGACACTGTGCAACCTGGGAAGAACCAAGAAAGGAGAAAGGGACCCAAAGCAGTGGAACAGAGATAACTGTCTGGACCCTTGACCATGCTGGTCATCCCACTAGACTTTCTGCATCTCACACCCCTGAACAGGAGAATCCAACAGACAAACTATGACTATTTCATCAGAAGTATCAGGAGAGGGTGTCTAAAGAGAAAAGTCTAGTCTGTCTCCCCAGTAAGACGCAAGGGACGTTAGCACGCCACAAACTAATTTGTGCTCCTTTGCAATACTCTGTACTGTATTACATTGTGTGTGAATAAAAGAAAAACGCTTCCACTTCCAAAAGGATAAGCAATGGCTGGAAATTTAAAAACCGACCTGCATTAGTTGTCCTGCTAAATTCTGAGTTTCTAATCCCACACAAACCTCCCTGAGAAGGTATTCAACTGCTTAACTTTTCTACTTTGAAGGTCAAGTGCTTATGGGGTCTACTTAGTACTCAGTTTTCGGTCCAATAGTAGGTAAAGCCCTAGGGCAGCAGTGGTAAATGGCTCTGACCAATACAATCTGCTCCCTGTTCTGTACCACTTCTATATGTGTGATCAAACCTTGCACTGCCACCACAATATTCATGTCCTCGAAATTCTGTGGTACGGTCGGGATCACAAAGGGTCTGAATTTACCGCGTGCGGGAGCTTCAGGCCCGATTTTGCTGACTGGAAACAGTGGTTAGTAAAACTGAGTGCGGGTCATGTCGTGGGAGCCTACCCCTACCTGAGTCCATCCTTGCTACAGTGAAGGTGTTAAATGGGAGCTGATCTGTACCTGAAACGGATCTGTATTTCCAGGTCTGCATCGTTATTCCCCATTCCATGGACAATGCCTATTTGCAGATTTCAGTGGTGCAATTAACAGTTGGACTGATCAGTTCGGCAGCCCTGCACCTTGAAACTTTTCTTCTGGTTACATAGGAATAAGGCAATGCAGGCAAATCCTTTCCCCTACAACGCCACAGTTCATCTCTTACAATGTCAGGCATTACTTCACATTGTCACTCACATCAAATTTAAGGAAGTGAAGCCTTGATGAGTCCTGAAAAGTTTACAATTAATACAAGGCACAATTTACTTTGTTAGACTTAAAATGTCATGATTCATTTGGTTCAGTCAGTCGAGAAAGTGAAGGAATTACCAACAGAAAAGGCAACCACCTGGGTTTAATATATTTGACAAAGAGGCATTTATTTTTGTAAAGATCGGAATATATTTATCCAGACTGATATAGAAGAACAGAGTTCACAGTTTTTAACCTGAAAAATTAGGCAGTGTTTGTTTTACAACGCGTAATTATATTAACCTAAAAAACAAAGTAAGGTTTCCACTTGAAATGTAACTCTCCAGGACATGCAGACTGCAATACTGTAACTGTTAATTAGTCAGACCCTTGCATAGATAGAAATCTAAGGCCGAAGTGGGTAACGGGTCATAGGTAGGTCATTCCTACGAATGAATGAAAAGTCTTGGCTGGAAAGTAAGATGCTGATTGGCGTCTTGTGCAGTTGTGCTTCTATTGCTAAGTGCCTGTGCCAGAGCTTTAATTCTGCAGAACCTTGCAAGTGGTCAAATATTGGGGGACAGGAACTTATTTTTTCTCATCAGACTTTGACCGAGAGCCAGAGAGAGAAAGGCAACCCATGGCGAAAGAAGTAAGAACTGAAGAAAAAGGAACTGTGATTTCATGCTTTGTGTAGGGAGCTGGCTGTAGCCAGTGAGTCTAGTCTACAGTCTTCCTTTCACCAGGCAGGAGTTTCTGCTTGATATTTATGGTTACTGGCCAACTCCATTTGTGTCAACTTTTAGTTTGGAGAGGTTTCATTTAGGACTTTGCCAACTTTGTTGACTTTGTAAAATGCTAAATAAAATGCGGATGCAAACTAGGCCTGTCTATAATTTTATTATGAAAGTGAAATCTCACGTAGACACGGTCTCAATTATTGGGCTACTCATGGATTGTATAATTTGCAGTTTTCCATTTTCTACAGCTTTCTCTTGTGCGAGTGTTGTTTTGACCAAAACGCCACATCTGAACTTTGAAACTGGATGTGAGCCACGTTCTATGCACTAGCAATGTTCACAAGCACTGTAGAAAAATTGGCAGGACTTAGCCTTTTATTTACTTCCCAAGTCTGTTAGAAAAAGTAGTTACCAAGTGTGTTTTTCTGAAACTTTAAATCACCAATTCTGTATTTTTGTTTTCGTTTTTTGCCTCACACCTTACTGTACTATCAGCTAAGTCAGATTTTTAGAACTCTTGACTAAATGGTTAAATTGAATGTCAACACACATAAAACCCACAGTGTAGGAAGGTGGATACCTGACTATGGTTGCCCCCAACTTTTTCCCTGGTGTTTTGCTGGTTTTCCGACTTAGTTCGCCTGGGACCCTGCCAATCAGGACCCCAGGCCTACTGCTCTCTCTCTAAAATGGATTCCATGTACCTTAGGTACATTTCCAATTGGTACTGGGCCACCTTATCAGACCCTGTAACTCAGGGCATAGGTGTACCCAGGGCCTACCAGGGGCTGAAGCATGTATTATGCCACCCCTGGCTGGCCATCTAAATCTGACACAACTGGCTGGACGACAGCTGGGGCAAGGTGGTGTAATCACCCTTTGCTGTAGATATAGTATACCTATATCTAACCCTAAAATGGACACACAGATTCCTATCAGTCACTCCTATGGCAGGCCTTGACAATCCTGAAGGCAGAGTGCTTGGAATCGTGTGAGATGGTGCTCTGGCATGAGCTGAGCCCGTTTGCAGCTTGCGGAACCAAGTCCTAATAGCTGTTCCATGATAACGCATACCATATACTCTTAAGTGCATTATAATCCTCGCGGTTAAATGCTATCTTGGGTATCGCTTTATCAAAACATGTCGAGTAAGGTGTCTTACGAATTGGAATACTAACCCCTCGCCAATACTGGCGACGGGGTTAGCATTCCACCCTTCTAGAGGGACACGACATGTATGTAACTGTGAACCCCGGTTAAAGTTAACTCAAGCCTCAGCATCACAAAATGGATGCTGCCATCACAGACACGAGTCTGACCCCCTGCAGCTGGGAGTCCTTCCAGCGAGGGGAGCTTGGACAAAGGGTTTCCTGTCAGGGGCAGTGCTAGCACCATCCCAGACAGGGTTTTATGTATCCTGGGTAGGCAGGGCTTTACAGGAAGGTGACTGCAAGTGGCACCCCGGTGCTCACTACGCATCTGCCGGATAGAACCAGTTCCAGGGGCACACCAGCCCCTGGCCTGGGGAAAGTCCGGCATGGGAGAGGGGTGTAACCACCCCCCTTCCTGGTCCCACCCCTAGGGCAGGACCTAGTCGCATACCCACCCCTTTCTTTAGGATAAAGGCAGGAGCAGGGACCCTTCCAAACTAGATCATCTTTGAATCAAGAAACTACTTTCTACGAAAGGAACTCTCGACTTCTTCTTAAGATTTCTCCCTTGTGGCTAAGGAGTAGTCACCCTGCATCCGCAGGCACCATCTAAGAACTCTGCGGTTTGCTGCACGTCCTTCCTCCGGAATCCGACTGACCAGCGTGACGAGACCCGGCTTCCCTGGCACCTCTGACCTCTACCTACCTCTACAGCTAAGCTGAGAACCGTAGGTGCGACGAGACCTCGAGGGACCGGCCATCATCAGAACTGCACGACTTCTATCCAGCACGACCGCCGAGGGATCCTCTGGTGAGTGCTTTGGGGTCCGAGAAGCCCCGACCCTGAGCAGCTCCAGCACCGAAGACCAGCCCCCCAGCATCCACGAGGTCTGCGTGGGGCCCTTCTGCTTTTTGGCTGCTCACTGCGTTGTCTGGCTACTAGCCCGCTGGCTTGTGGCCTTCCCGACAATGACCGACGACATCACCACTGCTAGTCTGGTTGCTCCAGACTAGCCCTTGCTCCCTACCAAAAGAGGAGCACCCCGGACCCTCCTGGTCCACTCCAGATGCCATTTTAGGTCCACCGCCTGGGCTTGAATTTGCCAAGACTTGTTGCCCCAATGCTGGGTCCAGTGACGTCGACAGCATCAACCATCGTGGGACAGCTCGCACCTCCATCCTGGTCACCAACAATGCCTCCTGGTCCGTGAGACTGCAGAGCCCAGCGTCGCCCACTCACCTGGTCGAGGTGACTACCATCCGGTGCCCTCCTGGTGCCATCTGATCACTGGCTAGTGGTCAAGAACTTGGGGCCAGATGTAGGTAGGCCGTTACCGATCGGTAACGGCCGAAAATACCGATTTTGGGCCCTTACCGATCGGTATACTGCCATCGAGATGTAGGGCAAAGAAAAAAGTCCAAATCGGAGCGAAAACCGATTCGGAATGAGTACCGAATGGAAAAGAATCCGATACGTACATACCGAAAATCGGATATTTTACGATTCGGTAACACACCGAATCGGATGCAAACACCGATTCGGTCCATGTACCGAATCGGTAGTGACACCGAATCGGAAAATAACCGATTCGGTCCATGTACCGAATTGGTAGTGACACCGAATCGGAAAAAAACCGATTCGGTCCATGTACCGATTCGGTAGTGACACCGAATCGGAATTAAGCCGATTCGGTCCATGTACCGAATCGGTAGATACACCGAATCGGACATAAGCCGAATCGGAGAACCTACCGATTCGGTAGAATCACCGATCGGGAAATTCCCCGAATCGGACAGATGGGGAGATGTAGGGAGGCACAGAAACACCGATTTCGGCTCAAAATCGGTAGAATTCACTCGGTATTTACCATGGATTACAATCAGGTGGTAACCAACTCCAACCCATAAAAACAGCCCCAAAATGCATTGCAACTTGCAGGATGGCAGCTTTTTATGTCATTGCGAGGCGGCTACGGCTACAGCAGGAAGGACAGAGGGAATGGCAAAGAAATGAACAGGTCTACAGACAGAGGATAACCCTGTTCATGCTCACAGAGGCAGAGATCCTACAGAGATACAGGCTGGACTCTGACACCATTCTTGAGCTCATCAGGGACCTCAAACCATTGTTGGACCACCCCACCCCAAGGGCACACGCCATCCCAGCACACGTCCAGGTGCTATGCAGCCTACACCTGCTTGCGTCTGGCAGCTATCAAAGTGGAGTTGCAGCGGCAGGAGGGGTGACCCAGAGCAGCCTGTCAAGGTTCTTCCACACATTCCTTGACGCCATGATACACAGGATGGACCAATACATCTCTTTCCCTGCAACCCACGCAGAACTGCTACAAACTAAAGCTGACTTCTACCAGATGGCACAATTTCCCCAAATCATTGGCTGCATAGATGGCACGCACATTCCGATTTGCCCACCAGCTGACACAGAATACATATACCGCAATCGGAAGTCTACGCACACCATCAAAGTGCAGGTGATCTGCAATGCGAAGTGCACCATCACAGACCTGGTAGCAAAATTCCCAGGGAGTACCCACGACTCCTATATTTTCCAACAGAGCGGCATCTATGCACGGCTGATGGCTGGCGAATTTGGTGAAGGATACCTCCTAGGTGAGACACATCATCAGACCCCCATAACACAAAGTAGCTAGGTGTAATACATGTATGCATGTGTGTAATGTTACCCCTTTTCCTTCCAGGCGACAGTGCATATGCCCTCCGCTCATTCATACTCACCCCCTACCTCAACCCCTCCACACCCAGCCAAAGGAGGTATAACCGGGCCCACAAAAGCACAAGGACTGTCGACGAACGGACCTTTGGCATCTGGAAAAGTAGATTCAGATGCCTGCACAAGAGTGGAGGTGCAAGGCAGTATACCCCCATCACCTGCTGCAAGATCATAGCTGTATGTGCAATGTTACACAACCTTGCGGTGAAGAAGGGCACTGAGGTGGAGTTGTCTGACTACGAGGACCATGACGACGACGAAGCTGTGCCACTAACACAGCCAGCTGGGGTGTGTACGCCAAGTGATGGCAGATACAGATGTGAGGAGATTACAGAAAACTATTTCTGAGTGAGTACAGATGCACAGACAGGTAAATGGTTGTGGTGAAAAGCAAATTTTAATACTGTTGCAACACCGTTACTGCACTGATGTGCAACAAAAAAAAATGTAATAGCTAAGAAAACAAAAGTCTAAGGTCCAGGTTACCTCACCCGCCCTTGCAAGCCTACTTCTTGGAGCGCTTGGCAGCCCCACTGGGGTGTCCCTCACCCCCTTCAGAATGTCCTGCGGCTTCTGCGGAGCGCCTGGTGCTCCTGCGCGGCTCTGACGCAGCGCTGGCCGGGCTGCTGCGGCTGCTGCTGTCCCCAGCATCCCCCAGGTCCAGGGCAGGATTGGCGGCAGTGTTTGAGATTATCATAGCCTCCATTGCTGTAGTGATGCGGGCCATTCCCCTGGTTATCTCGTTGGTATTCTGGGTTAGACTTGACTCCATATTGGCACCGCGCTGGCAAAGTTGCGCCGTTGCAGCAGCAAGGCGGCTAATGGAGCGGTTTTGCACGCGGGCATCCCGCCTGCGCGAGAGCTCATGCTCCTCTAGTCTGCCGCATAACTGGGTAATGGCAGTGGTCAGCCTGCCAAGACCTGCTGCTACCTCCTTGTTGGTATCTACAAAGGCCTTGAAACCTTTCACCATCTCCCCCATCTGCAGGTTATGCTGGCGGAGCTGGCGCTGGCAGGCCATGATGGACTTCGCCTGCTGCCTTTGGATTTTCACCATGTTCCCTTCAAGGCCCAGGAAGACACTGCCCTCCGGTGCCGGCGCTGCAGTGCTGGGAATGGCACGCCGCCGGGAACTGCTGCTGCCGCCCTGCTGAGTGGGCTGGGGTGCCACTGGTGTGGGTGTGGTGGTGGCCGGGGCCTGAGCCCCTGCTCCCAGGATAGGGTTTACTGGAGCCACAGCCATAATCGTGCCAGGAGGTGGTGTAGGTGCATGGTGGTCCCTTGTCGGGGAGTTCTCTGGGGAGAACAGCAAGGGGGGTGTGCTCGGCATTTGTGGGGAATGAAGTAAGTCACAGTCAATTGCCAGGTCTCCCTCAATACCCAGCCCTATGGTGTTGTCCTCCTCCTCCTCGGCAGCCTGACTCGTGCTCGGCCCTGCGACTGCACTGGTAGTTGGTGCTGCTGCCTCTGTTGTCTGTGGTTCTCCGCCTGATGGTGCCCCTAGGTACAAAGAAGCATTTGTAAATTGAGTGCCGATGTATTACAGTCAGTACAATTAAAGCATTGCACATGTCCTTGCATCTCCTTAGAATGTGTTCCACTGTTTCCTATCTTGTGATTCTGCACTGCCATATTTTGCTAACTTCTGCTGACTACATATACCATGATGCTTGTCTCTTGTATGTTGGTTACAGTACTGGGCTGGGCTTTGGCTGTGCATTGTGTCTAATGGGGAGGTGTCTGGTAGGGTGTGTCATGATGCGCATGCTTCTTACCTGTAGCTGTAGCTCTGGCTGAGCTGTCCAGGGTCCCGATTCCGGTCACGCTCTCCCTCTCGATGGTGCTGGACACCAGTTCCTCCAGCTCTGTGAGGGGTGGCGCCGGGTTCCTGCCTCCACCTGTCCCTCCAGCTTGCCTCTGGATCTCAGCCATCTTACGTTTGGTCAGGCTGCGGATATCGTAGAAGCGCTTTTTCAGCTCATCAAGGGACCTGGGGGTGACACCTACAGCATTGACCTTTTCTGCGATTTCACTCCAGAGCCTCCTCTTAGTGCTGTCCGGCACAGTGAGGGACAGCTTCCCGAATAGCTGCCTGTGCACCCTCACCACCTCCTCCACCAACACCTGCAGCTCCATGCTGCTGAACTTTGGCTTTCTCTTCTGGCTGGCCTTCTGGCTCTCACTGGGGTTTGCCATCTTGCTCTCAACAGTTCTCTACCTCCTACTCCCACTGCTGCTAACTGTGAGTGTTCAGCTCAGGCTGGCTCTCCAGAAAGTTCTTAATTAGCTGCACCTGCCAGGGTTGCCACTCCCTGTTTGGGTGGGGGAGGGGGGATCCACCTCATTGGCTGAATCGGCTTTTACCGAATCGGATTTTACCAATTCGGATTTTACCGAATCGGATTTTACTGAATCGGATTTTTCCGATTCGGATTTTACCGATTCGGTTTGTTCAATGCATTCCTATGGGCTTTTTGCCCATGGGTGTGTTTTCAAACCTCCGAATCGGTAATTGCCGAATCGGATTTTACTGATTCAGCTATTTCCGAATCGGTGGTAGCCGATTCGGCTATTTCCGATTCGGTGGTAGCCGATTCGGTACTTTCCGATTCGGTCCGTGCCGATTCGGTACGTTGCGATTCACATTACCGATGCCGACCGATTCGGTATTATTTCGCTGTTTATTTACTACATCTCGTCTGATTTCAGAATACCGATTCGGCCCGCCTCGGTATTTTGAAATCGGAAAATCCCTTTTACCTACATCGGGCCCTTGGTCTCCTCTGCTTTCAGGTGTCATCCCTCTTCGATCCAGGCTTGGATCACTTCGAACAATCTTCACTGGTCGCCTGCCAGCAACTCTTTCTTCAGGCTCCTGGTTCGTCAACGAGGATTCCCGACGTCTTTTCAGACCTATGCAGCCGCAGCCCCTGGGCTAGGTAACTTCGGCATTTCGGTGCCCCAGCATAGCCTCACTATCCAAGGGTCCAGATCCACTGTCGTTTTCGACCTACCCTATCGGGTTCGCCCGAGAACACTAACTTTGCTTTTACTAGCTCCCATAGACTTTGTCCCGCATCCCGCGTGAGAGTGCACACCCTGCACCCGAGTCCCCTAGGCCTCCTACTAGTAATCTGAAGGTTCAGTAACGTAGTCCTAGCGATTCCAAAGCATATTAGTCCAGGACTTACCTGCTAGTAATTTCGCATTCCACTTCCATAGTATATGGTTTTTCGTGCCCCTCGGGCATTTGTGTAAATTGTGCAACTTAAAGTATTTTCGTAAGAGTTTTGTTGTGTGCTTAGTACCCTGTCCTCATAAAGAGTACAGGGCTGTTGTGATCTAAATAAATACACTGTTTATTTTCATAACACTTGTGTGGTGTCCTTTCAATTGGTGTTCAAGGGGTATATGTGATGGTATAACAACTGGCTTAACACGCCCTCTAGAGTTTAGACCGAAGACTGCTCTTGTCCATGCTACTAGGATAGCTGGTCTATCGGTTGACTTACAACCAATCACCATAAGGGTTGTTTGAACTGATACATAGTGATCACTAGAATAGTGAACACTGAATATCAGGCCAACTTCTCACACACCGGTCACACAAAACACAAGCAAAAATCTAAGTGGCCCCCTGATATAATACCAAAATATGAAGTCTTAAATATCATGCTGTAAAAATATTGCAGCCAGAATATTGCTACAGAAAATTGTGATGGTGAGTATATGCAGGGGTTGCATGAGAGAATATTGCCAACAACATTATGGATTTACGAGAATATTGTGTAACAAAATCATTAAAAAGGAAAGCATGTTGAAATTTTAATAACTATACATTTATTCAATTCAATTCAAAATAGTCTTTATTCGATATTTTTCAATCATAAAAAGACATTTACAAAATTAAAAAGTTTTTTCACCCCCCACGCCCCGCGAAAATGCAAGATCCACAATGTGTCATTTCAGCATGATCTTAAAATATCAACCTAGCTCATCCTTATTTACATAATTTTTAAATATGTTATATTAAAAGATTAAAACAATTATTAAAAGAAGAAACGAAATTCATCAGTGCAAAATATATCAGTTACTTAATACGGTATGCATAATATATCACTTACTTAATACAATGTGCAAATTTGGATAGCAGCATATAACAACTGGCCCTAGGGTTATTCCAGGCTCATTTTGCGAGCCTGAATTCTCCACATCCAGTGAAGAAATTTCGACATGGCTATAACAACTGGCTGGGAGGTATCAGTTCTTAAAATCCTAGCAGCCTCATTTGCAGATTTAAGGCCCAACTGGGCGCAAATCGGTTTTAGCCATTATCGTCTGGGGGCGTTATATTCAGGGCAGGCAAACAACACATGTCCAATATTTTCCTTTTGATCAGGACAAAAGGGGCACCTCGAAATTTGGTTCTTATACCATTTTTCTGTTAAGGCATTTAATGGTAGTGTCCCCACCCTCAGTTGGTGATACTTCTTCCGGTCCCCTGGGCGGTAATCCAATCCCAATAAGGTTCTAGGGCCGGTGCATGCTTGAGTTCTAAGAAGTCAGTAGTAAAAGATCGATCAATACGACTTCCAAAGCACTTGGCCTCAACCATGCTCCAATACAGATCTCGTAGTATTTTCTTAGGTGGGAAAGCATTCCTTACAGGGTCGTCCCATAATTGAGATAAACCCATAGCCATATAAATAATTTTTACCTCTCTCATCCATACTGTTTTATGAGTTTTGTCCAAGGCTCTAACCCCGAGGAAACCCTGGGCATACTGGGAGAGTTCTGGGGTGACCCATAACCTCCTCGAGTAGGCTACTGATCTGTACCTGGCCATATCCTCAAAGCTATGGAATCCTAGATCATAGTGGAGAGGTAACAAAGGGGTTGATATTGGTAAACCAGTAATGTTGCAGAGAAATTTATTTTGAGCTACTGTCAACTTTGTAAGATTACTGGGCCCCCCATAGTTCAGCCCCATAGAGGACTGCTGCTCCAACCTTTGCATTGTAGATCTTTAAGGCCGGACTAATAGGTCTGGTATGTGAGGAAAATAATTCCTTGATGAGAGCTCCTGCCAGTTGTGCATGCCTCGTAGCTAGCTGGTTGGTGTGCTGTTTCCAGTCTAATTTGTATGACAGGGTAATGCCCAGGTAATTAAAAACCTGGGTCTGTTCTAGTTGAACCCCGTCCATGATGACCTTCCCTCTTATATGCTTCCGTTTGTGCAGTACCATACATTTTGTTTTACTTGTGTTAATGACAAGACCATGGTCTGCACAAAACACTTCAAAAACTCCAATGGCCTTCTGGAGTCCCTGTTGGGTCTTTGATATTAGTAGGGTATCATCCGCGAACATCAACAGGGGGATCAGTCTTCCGGCCAACTTTGGTGCATCAGTTGGTTGTTGTTCGAAATACCTGATCACCCTGTTGATGTATAGCGAGAAGAGCGTTGGAGCTAACACACATCCTTGACGTACTCCCCTTGCAATGGGGAATTTATCAGTAATGCTACCCTGCTGATTCCATCGCACTTGTGCAAAATTGTTCTCGTGCAATCTAATTAATAAGGACAAAATTTCATTTGGAATGCCCTGTTTTTGTAGAATATTCCACAACTTAGCACGGGAAACCAAGTCGAATGCTGATTTTAAATCAACAAAGGCTGCAAAGAGCATACCCCCCCCCAAGGAGCACTACGCGCAAGTATAATAAAACAAATCTAAAAACGTGGTCAATGGTACTAGTATGACTACGAAAATCCTGCCTGTAAGGGTGACAGTATGTCCTGTTCATCTATCCAACCATGGATACGCTATTCAAAATATGTAATGACAAAAATAATACTATCATTAAAAATAACTATTTTTAATATAGCCTGACAGCACGCTGCCGATGGCTACACCGGTTGTTAAAGGCCATGAACAAGAGTGCAGCTTGTGGCTATAACGAGGGAGGGAGTCTTTAACAACCTATATAGCCCGATGCAGAAGGCCTTTATGGCTATTAGACAATTCCACCCACTGAGGGTAGAATGTTCTAAATTAAAAAGGGCGAAACATGAAGACAATCATTCGAATGTAGGAGCTCCTGGTTTATACCAGCCATTTTACGCCCAGAGCTACTCCATTGCCTTCAATTAAGCTCTGAACAGTCCAATGTTCTAATAAGTAAAGTAAACTTTACTACTATCCTGGAGTGCAGGTTATTCGTCATTCAGAAGATCTGTTGATGCACACTATATAAACTGCACACGTGGCCTGAGGTGGTCGGAGCTGGTGTCCTTATTTTCATTGACAATATCATCCCATTGTAGATTTTCTTTTTTAACTCCAGAGCAACAGTAGTTTTGAAGGGGAGATGACAGCAAATGAAGAAAAATAAGGCAAAGATCAAAATAAATGGGGTGAAGGCTTAAGTGTAGAAATTCCACCATAAGCTTATGTTTCTGCAGTAGGATTCTATCTATAATATTTTGTATGAAAAATTTAAATCTTCATCCTTGGAAAACATATTCTTTGATAGAGAAAGTCCAGATATTCGTATAATGGATAGTTGTAGTGTGTAACAAATTAGAGAGTAAGCCTGGCACAAGTGATATTGGGAAGTTCAATTTTAGCCTAGGGAAAAGAAATAATACCTTCCATATTCCATAAATATATAATTTTCTCCACAGGAGATTAGCCATACCAACAAGCTGCTGATGATAGTAGTGGGTTTAAGTAACAACCATCTCTCTAAGACATCGATTGCAAGAGAGGGAATTTAACTATAGTGATAATTCCATGTTGAATTCCATCACCCCCAAATGCAAGTGTCTCCTGGCCCATGATCACCGGGCTGCATCACCAGACCATATAATTATGGTTGGTAAACCATTGTGCTTTCTTTTTTCTGCAGGGACATGGGATGCAGGTAGCATCACAGCCCATCGCCCACCCTACCCCTATAACACACATGCGGAGAGCAGACAATGCTCTCCTCAGACAAGCAAAATCCTTTCCTTTCCACTCTGATCTGCCTTGCCTACTGGTCCTCCCACTGAGCCCTTTTGCTTGTTCAGAGTTGGTGGAAAATGTCAGCAATTTCGGCCTGGAATCAAGGAATGCTGCCTAGAAAAGGGCTTATTATTACCGAGTCCATGCAGATATTTCCAATCCTGGGGAGAAAACGTGCGATTGCTAGAATCTGTTATGGGGATAGCATCCAGAATCAGAGATATCAGCCCTATGGTATCCCTACACCAAGTTCTGACATGCTTGTGATGAGGACCCAAGAAGCAGGAAAGAAAAAAAAATCAGATAATACATTATGGAAAAAATAATTTTAATGCACCACCAGGGTTTTAGGAATGGTGTGTGAGGGAGGATATTAGAACGTTTCAGAGAGAGTAACGGTAAATCTAACAATAAAGGTAACATTAGTATTAGTTAACAAGATAAAGTGTGACGTAAATTGAGCAGTACCCTTAAACAGTGTGCATAAATACAGCCTGATAAATGTTCACTTGGTTGTTATCGTCAAAAAATGGAAGCAGTAATAAAATGGAACTATTAAAATAGGATATGCATAAAATAGAGGGTAAAGGAAGACATGCATTGGAGGTAAACAATATCAAGATGATATCATGGGTAGCATACAAGCCCTTCATACAGATAGGGCTGCTTTTACCAGACCATGATGGGATGCCTTGCCTCTTAGTCATGGATTCCTCTATTACTGGTAGGAGCCTACAGTTGCATAATAGACATGGACTTAAATCATTCACGCACCTGTATCTGGGATACCAGTGGAGATGGCAGCTAAGAGATTGACTTTTTGGCTGACAAATTGTAATCTCGTAGACACGTGGAGAAAAGTGCATCCTGACCTGACAGAGTTTTCCTTTGACTTTTCAGAATACAATATATTTGTCCTTCTAGGTAGATTAGTGTGTTCGAAATCTCTTCAGACATTAGTAACAAACACAGACTACCAAGAATACAACCCTATTGAGCCATAACTCTTTAATGAAGGATATAAGATATTAGGAAGGTACTACACATCTACTCTAATCTATTCTTGGCATTTCTAAAGTGCATGGCTACCCAGAATTGGCATCGCCGAACTGAGCAGAAAATGCAGACCCGTATTCCAACTTGGAGGGTGCACATTGCAATGTTAAAAAACAAAGCATTTAGAGAAACATTAACTAACACCATTCAACACTACTTTCGGGAAAAAGGGGGAATTTTACTAACATGCTAATTAAATGGGAAGCACTTAAAGTGATGGTTACGGCTATGGAATTATTGCAGTGGTCAGTGCCAGTAAAACTATGGCACAAGAACTGACAGTACTAGATAAAACACTACATGTCCTAGAACAGGCACTGATCAACTACCCACTCAGGTGAAAAAGTCTGAGGGCAGTGACAGAAAGAGTATGCAGTGCTGATGGAGACACTGTGCTACCTCAATCATACTGACTATCTGACCTACACACATTGTAAGAGAGATTAGTCAGGCAGACTTCAAGCATGGCTGATCACAACTTAATTCAAAGGCACACTTGTGACACAAATCCGTGATGGAGTAGGACGTTCATGCAAAACGACATAAGCATCATCCTTCTAGAATTTTCCACTGATCTATCAAGTGTACAAAACACAGAACTAACTGATGAACTGAACTCCTCCACAGCTATAGCAAACTTTACACAGATCCTTTTGGATTGTCGAGAATCTCCAAATCAGATTGTGAAGGAGGATGAGGTAAATAAGACTACTGGCCACAGGCAAAGCCCATGGACAAGATAGTTTCCCCATAAGGTTTTACAACATGTATGGAACTGAGATACCTCTTAGAGACAACCAGGGTAGCACTTATCACTTAAACCACATTGTGACCCAAGGGCATGGCCACATACAGGACTTTGCTCATACTAAACATGAACTGGAGAAGCGTGGCTCACTGGTTAGAGCAGGCAGACCCTGAAGCAGAGGTCAGACCCGGGACCAGGGTTCAATTCCCGACGCGGCAGGGTCTTGAGCTCAAATGTCCACGGACTTGATAATTCTCGCTTCGGTGCCTGACCTAATCGTGGGTTCACACTCTGCAACTCTGGGCATTAAGCTTGCTTAATCTCCACAACGCCCCCCGTGGCGGGATGCCTGGCTTTCACCTTGGGGATGCCCTGTAGGGGCTATCTCACAGGGAAAAGCCAGGACGGGTTCCCAAGGCAAGCGCTTAGAGACCCCTGGGTGATAAGCGCTATATAAATCCAATATACAATGCAATACAATACAACTATAAGATTCCGTTCAAAGGAATAGATGGATATATATACCCATTACTGCCCATTTTTGTACGCCCATTCCAAAATGGCTTTATCCCTAAATGCAATATATCCGTGAACCTCTGACAGTAGATCCAGAGAAAGCAGTCACCACTTCTCCTCTTATCTGCTCATTCTGCTCCAATGCATTGGTTTGAAGAAGGTGATACTTCACTTGATTTACCTATTATATTCCAGAACAACAGCTAGAGTAATATCTCCTCCTTTAGTGGTATCCTGTGCCACTAGGTAGGTATTTCCACTATTACCCATGGTTTTTTGCCCAGGTAACTGAACACTTTGCCAATGTGCTGAGAAGTCTAGGCACAAAGGTAGCAATAAGGTTATAGGAGGGTCTGGTGGATCAGACTGCAGATGATGAATGGCCCCAGCTAGTGGACCTAGGAATTAATTAGGAACTTCACACATTTAGGTTTACCATACTGACAAGTCATTAGCATCTGGGGAAAACACTACACTCTCAGAGAAACTGGTTAGAACTCTGGAATACTTTGCCAACATCAATCATGAGCAAAATAGTGTTATCAAAACTGGTGTTGCTACCTCCTCTCTATATTTCTTTGTTAACATTCCCAAGTTGGCCAGTAGAACATTTTTCAGAGACCTGAATTGCTGGTAGACTTGATCTGGGGTCACTGGTGGGCATCAGGTTGCAATCAATAAATTAAAATTGCTAGTCAGGGAAGGGGAATTGGGTACATCAGATTTTTAACACTACTATTTGGCGGCACAGCTTCAATATGCTGCACAATGACTGCCGGTACACACCTACAAAAAATGCAATGTTCTTGAAGAAAGTAACTGACGGGGCCATTACTAGCCTTTCTCTGGGGCACACAACAGTCTATAGAGAACACCCAAATATGCCCCTGAAAGTGTTGAGGTGCTGGAAGAGAATTCTCAGGAGAATTTAGTCAGTCAGAACGTATGCCCCAGTACCAGACTCATAGGACTTCCAAATTACCAAGTCCATGGCATGGCCAGGTAGGTGAGACCTTGGTTCAGGAATGGGAATAGACACCTCGGACATCTGCTACCACCCTGTGATACTCAAATCATTCACAGATTTGATAGAGACCGTGTTCCAGTCAGAGAATTTCTCCTCTACTTCAGTATAATAAATACACTACCTGACAAATGGGAGACAAGAGACCTGGGACCTGAAACACACACTCTAATGCAATCACTGCTCATTGTAGGTGAGAATAGAACAAGTAATGTATAGAGCTATACACACAGCAACACAAATGAGCCAGACTGATATAAAACACCTGGAGGCATCTAGACGTAGGCATCAAAATAGAGGCCAGCAAATGGAAAAAGGTCTTGAAATACCCTATGGAGTACCTAAGTAGGTTCCCTTTAAATGGCCAATTTAATTACATGCATGGGACCTACCTGACACCGAAAAGACTAAACTGAATACATGCAACACGCACAATGGCGTGACCCATAAGTAATTTATAAGAATGTTTTTTTTTCCATATGGTACTCAATTTCCCTGGGATTAAAAGATATAGGAGAGCAGTCCCTGCTCTTGTGATGGAAACACTAGAAAGGGAGGACCTATATGCACATTAACTGAGTCTTTTAAGCACACTTCATCACCCCAAACCGAACGAGGTGGGCACTGGTTCCTTGAACCGACCCTGCTGTTGGCTAAAAGAGCCATAGATATGTAATGCAGGTCAGTGGAGTCTACCCCCTAAATTGAACGGCCAATGGGGATATAAAAATAAGCAGGCAGTGAAAGCATAGCCTTCGATGGAGAGGAGAGGCATCCATAGATTGTAAACATTTAGCAATAACGAATATTTCTTGCATGCTTTAATAAATGAGCAGATGAGCAAATCAACGTATGTATATCAGATCAGAGATCATGGTAGGTAGGGGATGTTTGAAGTGATCTATCAATTAAAAATAGATTAATTCTGATAAAAATATCCATAAAAATACCATCACTCTTTACATCTCATAAAAAATGTAATTTACAAGGAAAAACAGCAAATAAGAGTAACAGAGTACAATTCATCAATTGACTCAGATTTTAAAAAGTAATTGCCTTAAAAAACATTCTATCAATTATTCCAGATAGTTTGGTGATGATAATAGAAAATTGTTTACAGCAGTAACAACCAGTTGCTAAGTATTTTGAATAGTAATTTTTCACCTGCGAAAGGTCAGGTTAATTTCTCTACATTCACTTTATTTGGGAGATAACTGCTGCTTGCTTCTTCCTTCAATTCTATTTACTCACCTAAAGTCTCAAAATTGTTCCTAATCAATGTTTTATAACTGATGTATTCTCTCTGTTAACAACAGTTGGATCCAAAGCAAATTCCCTTGGATGCAGATGGTGGTCACATATAGAGCCCTGGTGGTCTTCATTGCAGAATCCAAGTAGACATAAGTTACAAAGTTCTGTGTTATAGCTGCTTTTTTGTTTGCTGCAATAGTCATCATAATGCAAGCAAGGCTCAGCTAACCACGTCAAATATATATTAAAACCCTAATTCTTAATGCCTTACAAAATAGATAACGAGTTGGCCAAATTTAATATGCACACTGAAATCTATTCTCTTCCAGGTGAGGTCCCTCTGCCTTAGAACCCCAAATTCCAAAGCCCTATAGTGCAATAGGCATTAATATCTAGTTGTATTTTTTTTGCATAAGATGAACTGCTTTGTTTCCACTGAAGTGCACAGACCTCTGGATTGGTACATTGACTTTTACCATACTTAGCCATCTCGGCCAGCGGTTCTTAATGTTTTGACTTCTGTACACTACAAACTATCACTAGGAGGAGCTGGGGACCACGACCAAGTGCAAGGGTACCTGCATTGGCACTAGGCAGCACATCGTGCACCAACTTCGGAAAAAGGCAGGAATGCGTCAGTTATGCAGCACAGCAAGGCGACTTTCTGTGCTTGGTTGCATGTTAATAAATATGGCCGCCAATTGCTAGCTTACTATTGCAAATTCCTTCACTTTTACAGACTGCTTTTCATTTTTTCAGTTTTACACTTAGCATTTTCTTATGCATATTTATTTGATTCATGTGCTAATATTATTTAATTTTCTAAACAGTGGGGCGCCCGGTGTAGGCGTTGTGGACCTCAGGGGCCTGGTGACCGCTGGTTAAGAACCATAAATCTAGAATGTAATAATGTGGTAATGTAATAAGGCCAATAATTTTATATGACAATCAAAGAGAACTTCTATACAGGGAAAGACTTATACTTTTTCCAAAATTTGAGAAACCAAATAGGTACTCCTCCTTGTTGTTCTTCCTGTAAAGACACAGATCACCTTTGATTTGTCTATGTCTCTACACAAATTCAGATGATCCACATGTGTTACATTTGCATTGATCAATCTCTGGTTCAACTAATCATGGATGACCAGAGCTATGTAAGTAAAATAATAGGGAAAAAGTCGAAAACATTTTTATTCAGGCATGCATGTTCTTGCTTTTTTGCAACAAAATGTTGCATTCTGGGATTTGAGTTTTTTTTTAGGTATAGGCCTGAAAGTCCCTGCAAAATGGCAATGACTGACTGAAGGTGTCACACCAACCGAGGGTTACTTTCCGGTCTGCATCTTTGCATAGATTGCTGTTAGTTGTGCATCTTTATAGGTATGTCTCAGTGGTGATGTGTATACTTACGCTTGTACTTGAAGATAGTTTTACATGTGGGACCTGATTCACAAAGGTAAACTGAGACTAAAGTCTAACTTTACTACTTTTGGTATTCACAAAGGGAATTTACGAGTAGTAAACCTAGACTTTTGTCTCAGTTCAACTTAAGTTTTGGTCTTAAGTTTAACTGAGACCAAAAGTCTAGTCTCAGTTAAACTTAAGACGAAAACTTAAGTTAAACTGCTACAAAAGTCTAACCTTACTACTCGTAAATGCCCTTTGTGAATACCAAAAGTCGTAAATTTTGAATTTCGTCTCAGTTTATCTTTGTGAATCGGGCCCATAGTTTCTACCTACATATCGCTTTCTGCCTGTCTAAACAAATCAGTCAAATGCATTACAATGGCTGTCTTTTTCTTATGAAAAATGCTGGGCATGAGTAGTTGATCCTGTAGCTACAGTCATAATTCTGCATTTCCAGCGGAAGCAAACTAAAGGTCCTGAATACAAAGAAAAATCAGAAATAAACGAGCATCTTACTATTAACTACTACTAATTAATACACATCACGATGTGCCTCTTTTGTGCATCACTCGTGGCCCTTTACTGTTCATCACACTGTGCTTCCATAATATGCACATGGGGCACCCCACTTGTCATCATTACAAAATACAGTTCGACGAGTACACAAATCTTTAATCGTCGTGTATGGATATATCATTTATGAATTGCTTTTTGGGGAAGATTCTCAGGTAAAAACATCAATAAAAACAATTTAACAAAGGCCTGTGTTAGTCAATCAGACACAATAATGAAACACAAATTGATTTATAGTACCTAACATATATAGTATAAAATAAGCTTTGTAACATAACACATGCAGTCCCACAGAGGGTCATTCCCAATTGAAGGTCCACCAAAGGCCGTTAATGTATAGTTTGTTATGCTTCTGTGGCATGGGGACATCACCTAATGATGTCATACTCCTCAACAGACTGCTCGTGCCGATGCGTTTTGACCGCCTTTATGTGGGGCTCACATTGGGTTTAGGTCTTCTTCAGGGTTATATCCTGCTTTGAGTGTTATGTTATGTTATGTTATGTTATTTTTATTTGTAACGCGCACAACTGCCCCAGCAAAGGGGCGTCCTGGCCCTTTGAGAAGGTAAACACAACACAGCATTAAAAACGGGCAGAAAGGAGAAGAGACACAACAGATGAGCTAAACAAATAAAAAGGTCTTGATAGCCCGTCTAAACTGAAGGAGCTCATCGATGGCCCGGATTTGTGGAGGAAGAGAATTCCACCAGCTCGCCGCCAGGACTCGAAAGGAGCGGCCACCAACTCTGCTCAACTTAAAACGCGGGACCACTGCTAAGTTCTGGCCTAACGATCTAAGAGAGCAAGAGGGGACATAGGGGATCAACAGTTTCTCCAAGATTTGAGGGGATGTACCCTTGAGGATTTTAAATGCAAGGCAGAGAACCTTAAATCTAATCATCTGCTGCACAGGTAGACAGTGGAGAGAGCGCAGGGCATTGGATACCGAGCACCGCCTAGGCAGACCTGTCACCAGTTGGGCCGCAGCGTTTTGAACCTGCTGGAGCCGCAAGAGTTCTGACTGGTTAACCCCCGCCAGTAGGGAGCTGGCATAGTCCAGCCTGGACAGCACTGATGCTTGGACCACCAGCTGTCTTGTGGGTGCATCAAAGAATTTGAGGATGGGTCGAAGTCCTCTGATGATGCCATAGCAAGAAGCCGCTACCTTCTTGGTATGACAGATGAAATTCAGAGAAGGATCAAGCCACACCCCCAGGTTTTTTATCTCTGCCGCTGGGAGGGGAGTCGCACCCAACTCCGAAGGCCACCATTTATCACCCCGCAAAGCCACCTGTTTACCAACCACCATAATCTCCGTCTTCTTGGTGTTTAACTGGAGAAGGTTGGAGTTCATCCAGTTAGCCACTTCCTGCAGACCATCACAGAACCTGGGAGCCTCCAGGTCTGAGTCCCCACTCAGTGTGACCGCCAGCTGCGTGTCATCTGCGTAAGAGACCATGGTCAGGCCCCACCGCTTGATGACCGCAGCCAACGGTCTCATATACAGATTGAAAAGGGTGGGACTCAGTGATGACCCCTGTGGGACTCCCTGGTCTAACGGGTAAGATGACGACTTACCGGGCGGGATCGCCACCTGGAATGACCTATCCGTAAGGAAGGATCAAAACCAGTGCAAGGCGGAGCCAGAGACGCCCACCTCCTCAAGACGCCGAAGCAGAATCCCGTGCGAGACCGTGTCGAAGGTGGCACTGAGATCTAATAACAATAGTGCCGCTGTCCGACCGGAATCCAGCACGGAACGCAGATGCTCGACCATCGAGAGAAGGGCCGTCTCCGTGCTGTGACCCGCACGGAACACGTTCTGGGTAGGGTCAAGAATGTTAAGCCTACCAAGATGGTCTGTAGGAGTGGAATTCACATGGACCTCCGCTATTTTCGTGGCCCAAGGGAGAAGGGAGATAGGGCGGTAGTTTTCAGGTTTAAGGGGGTCAAGGGTCGCCTTCTTCAGAATTGGCGTGACTACTGCCTGCTTCCATCTGACGGGAACCACTCCAGAAGAGAGAGACAGGTTGATCAAGGACAGCACCGGAGTGCGGCAAACCGGCGCCAGGGTCTTGAGTTGGGCCGGTTTCAGCGGGTCTGCCGGGGATCCAGACTTGATTTTGGCGCTGAGAGAGTCAAACACCTCCAAAGATAAGGGGGGTAAGATAGAAAGACATTCCCCCTCACCTAAGGTGCGACCAACCTGTTCTAGCATCAAGGAACCCGTTGGAAAAGTGCGATAGATGGCTTGCACTTTTTCATGGAAGAAAGAGGCCAAACCCTCACAATGTGCGTCCGAGCATATTTCCACTGCAGTTGCTCTCTTCGCCATCAGGTCCTTTAATACTTTAAAAATAAGCTTAGATGGATTGGCAGAATTCTGAAACTGTTGAGCATAAAAGGAAGCGCGAGTTTGACATACTGCCCCGTGGTAGATCTTGACCTTGGCCAGATAACATATCTTCAGATCTGGGTCGTACGACTTCCTCCATAGTCTTTCGGCCTGTCTACAGGCCCTCTTAAGAGATGCCAAGGAAGTGTCATACCAAGGACTCGGCACCTTCCGATGACACTTGGACCAACACATAGGAATCAGAGAATCGAGGGCACCAGATATCCACTCACAAATGGAGTCGTATCCACAATCAACCTCGGTGAACGGACCAAGAGGAGCCTCCTCGAGCAGATGGTAAAAATCCTCCAGTCTTAATTTGTTCCAGTGTCGTTTAAGAACAAGTCTGTCCTGTGATAGAAAAGGAGGGTCAGACAAAGAGCATGCCGTTTTCACCAGCATGTGGTCTGTCCAGACCAACTGAGAGGAACCAAGAACTCTGAATCCTTCTAGATTTGTGAAGAAAGGGTCAAGAGTATGACCACCTCTATGTGTGGGGAAAGTAATCATCTGCGAGAGTTGTAGAGCCTCAAGATCCGCCATAAAGCTCCTAATAGAGGGTAAAGAAGGGCAGTCCAAATGGAGATTAAGATCTCCCATAGCATTAAAATTTGCGCATCCTAATGCCTCTGTACTAATGTACTCAGGAAGAGCAGCCCTAAAAACAGAGTCACAGCCCGGAGGCCGGTAAATTAATAAACCAGAGAAGGTAAACTGGTGACTAAACGCTATTTTAAATAAGGCACCCTCACACCCCAAAAGTTCAGCGGCTTTCCACTCGCAGGGATAACACCGTTTGGTGGCCATCGCACCTCCATGTGTGAGACACGAGGAGGAACTTTACCAGACACTGTTGTACTCTATTTTTCTTTTTGCAATTACTGTATCCATTGGTCTGAAGGGGTTCTGTGAATCGGGAAATCTGCATTTATTACTGGGTTTGCTCCAAAGAGCACTGAATACAAAAACTGTTCAACGTTTGCTAACTTCAGAGCCATTATATACTGGGCACACCATCCTTTGCTCTGAGGTTCATCACTGAGTGTTATAACGTGGCACATAAGTCAGTGCTCCCCTGATATGCATCATCCACTGATGTTATGAGGTAGACGGGCCAGTCCTGCCATGAGGTACATCATGCAGAGACTGACTGAGATGCCCAATGGCTCATCACTAAACTGGGTCCACTAATCTCATGTGTACACAACTGTACCGTGCCTGTATTGAGCAGTATTCATTTCATCACAAGGGTCAGTGATTTTATAATGTGGATGTTGAACCAGGTCACTCGTGGATCACCAGCACCACAAACAAATTAGCTCAAGAAAATTTTGGTTAGGAGAGTAAACTTCCCCAAATGATTACATCTGACTAATCGAGATTACCAAACTCAAGTGGGCAAACTAAACATCACTGATACCCTGATACCAGTGTGAAATAATGTGTCATATCATTTGAAAAGAAACGATGAATGATATGTAATTTAAAATTGCTAACATGTTGATTTGTCTACAGAAATACGTACAGAATAAAAACAAAACAAAAAATAAAAATGCTACATAAAATTGCTAATATGATAAGGAGTTTTTAGATTCAATGTTGTTTTAGAGGACGTGCATGCCTGAATATAAATATTTGAAAGTAAACATTGGGATAATCGCATTAACTTTTCAATGTGAACACTTTACCTGCATTCAGGAAATGAAGCATTACTTGGAGAGACACCGAGACCCACTGAGGCCTTTGTAATTATATATCAGCCAAGATATTCCATTAATGGAAAGTAGGTGTAACGGAAACAGCATCACATACCCTTTGACCTCAAATGACTTTACAGGTTTGGTCCCTTGTCCAACCCTGATCCCTCAGAAGTCTCCCATTTGCTTCTGAGGGGCTGAAAGAAAGAATAGACTCTGCAGAAATCAAATAGTGGTTTTATAGACATGTATACTTTCTCTTTCTGCTCCTGCGTTGACCCTCAAGTTTCGTTATGCCGCTGGGGCATGCCAGGCGTAGCAGCTGCTACCCCTGGTTATCTCTGACAGACATTCATGAATACATGCTGCACTTCATATTAATCATGGCTCTGCGTGATACATACATCATCTGCATCACATACAATGTCAAATGGCCTAGCATGTATCAAGACAAATATGTTTGTTGAGCCTCAAGCATATTTGCATTCAATGCCAGGGGTTTAGTCCCCCTAAAATGTTATTTCATTTTCTTTAACGTTTGTAAGAAAACATTAATCTCTTTTTGCTGACAAATGTTTCTTACTTCCTAATGGTGTGTTAAAACACATCTAGAATTACTGCAAGACACAATTCAAAGGCAATAATAATTATGCAAGTCATTTCTAAAAATAAAACGCCATACCAGCAAAGTGGAACAATCCCAAAGGGAAGGCGGAAAAGTTTAGAAAAATAAAATGTCAGCACAAGTTAACTTTCCAGAGGTGGGACATTCAAAGTGCAACAGGCTAGAACTGTTAAACATACCAAATACTAAAGCCAAAAAATACTAAAGGGGCGATGGAGGATAAAAAAAACATAAATTCTTTCCAAATATACAGTGCATAATGGAAATTAAATATGAAATTATATGCAATGAAATGGGTTTGGTGACAATTTTACAGCTCACCAGGGACCATTTTACAGAATGCGATGTGCTCTCCTTGTTTATGCCGGTTGCACCTTTCAAAAGGTGCACCCGGCACAAACAAGGAGACTGTGCCTTTTTATATTGAATGGGCTGGTCCCAGGGCAGCTATGAGGTCATGATGCCCTGGGGGCAGCGCATTCAAGTGAAAATATGGAGTGGCTTTGAAGCAGCTGCTCTGTGTTTCACCGTGCAGGCGGCGACCTGCCTGCACTTTAATGAGGGGAAAAAGATCCCCTTGCAGGTGGATGCAGTGAGTGACTACACCCGC
Source organism: Lissotriton vulgaris (assembly GCF_964263255.1). Taxonomy (NCBI): domain Eukaryota; kingdom Metazoa; phylum Chordata; class Amphibia; order Caudata; family Salamandridae; genus Lissotriton; species Lissotriton vulgaris. Next base: position 1,634,771,802 of record NC_141695.1, on the reverse strand, counting down.
CTGCAAGCGGATGTTTGAGGGGGATCCACAGGGCCCCCTTTTCTGCCTTCCAGAGGGCTGCATTCAGGGAGGCACGCTGACAGTGTGTCTCCAGACAGCTTCTTTGCCTGTGCGCCTGCGTCTATAATATATGGCATGGGTGAAGAGGCAAATAGATTACCACATTTACAAGGGGTCACGCCCCCATGCAAATGACGGAACACCATTTGGTAATAGCGCTATTTGTGTGCCAGGGCTATTTGTATTACAGAAAGGGCCGCACATACGTCTGCGGCACTTACTGTACAAAGTGTCCCGGGGAGCGCGCAAAACGGGCACACATGTCCGTTGCACCCCCGGGGCATATTCCATAATACGGCCTTAGGTGCACCTATGGCACACTGAAGCCCTGTAGTCCATGTCTGGGAGCTGCTTTGCAGAGGTGCACCTGAGACACAATGGCCAGTGTATTTGATATTTTTAAGTATACTTTCATGGCAGACTCCTAATTGTTATGTTTTGCTTTGTATATTTGAAACTATGTTTGAACTAGGGCGCGTCAGTTTTAATGCTGAGTGAGCTTTCGCTATGAAGTGTGTAGCAGGACTTATATGTTTATTTAGTGTTACATGTAAAACAAGCCTGGTGCATGTCGCACGTAATCACTTAAGATTGCCTTTTGCATTCTGTAGCTGTGCATGCAGGGTGCAAGAGAAAGGACTAAAAGCGGAAAGCCGTCCAATTGGACAACTTTATTTTTCCGCTAATAAAATTGTTCTGGGTTGCGCTTTTTTCTAATTCGTGCTAACTAGAGCAGTGAGGAATGTAGGGAAAAAAGTAGCATGTAACTCGTTGGGTTGATTTTACTTAAAAAACCTATTTGGGCCCTTTTTTATATGAATAAGAGAGGCCGGGGATCAGATTTATTTTTTCTGATTCCAACACCTTACTTCAATATGTCACTTAGATTGAAAAGTGGAATCACCAGAATCCCACTTTAGCGGCACTATTGGAGGATTCGCCACCCTGAATACTGTCAAGATGGCAGCCGGTTGGATGAACAGGTGTGAGAGTTTAAAAAAAAAAAGTTGAATCTGTTCCCATTATTTGAATCTATAGTGCTCGTACCTCATCTATGAGTTAGCTTGAGTATTTGTAATGTAAATCCATAGCCTGCAGCTTAGCCCTTTGTAAGATGCTCTATATAGAAGAAGCAGACTTTAGAATTACAGTGTTATGTATTTGTGTTTGACCTCCCCATTTGGAAAGTATGTTAATAATGGAGAAAACAATAAAGAATATTAAATATAATATTTCCCAAGAGGAAAAAAATATTTTTATTATGGGTTTAAACAAAAACCCTTTGTTTCTAGAACATACTTAGGGCCTGATTAGGATGACAGTCGGACCTCCACTGACAGGCCTTCAGTGTCGGCCCGACCGCCATCCAGTATAGCAGTCAAACCACTGCAATATGATGCAGTCGGTCCAACCGCTGTGGTCAGAGGGACCGATCGACGCTTCCAATAAGCTCAAGGAGCCCGTTGGGCCATCAGGTGGATCACAGTCCCTACAATAGGGACGGTGCATGCGCAGGCACCGCCATAGGTATTACGATGTCCCTTTCCGAAAGCCTTTCCATGGCAATCCGAATGGCATGGAAAGGCTGTCACAAAGAGACTTTGGGGGCCCTAGCAGAGCCCCGTGCCTTGTGAGCCTCCGCTATAAAGCTTGTGGGCCTCCGCTATATGTGGTGCCCCCTTAAACACCCATGCCCGTGTGCCAGGCACCAATTGGGGTCTGACACACGGTGTATGGATGTTTCAAAACATCCCCTATCTACTGCAGCTTGTGCTACAGCCCTTTTCTGGGCCGTAGCACAAGCCACAATTGAAAAGAGAATGTTTACGACCAACTACTCGGCAGTCGCATCTTAATTTGGCAGGTGGAACCGCCAACTACATGTCGGTCAGTTTCCAGCCTGCTACGATGGCGTTGTAATTAGGCCCTTACTTACAGGCATCATAAAAATCATACAACACTGAGTTTAATAAAACAATCAACCCCTGATGTCAGCCGGAGATAAAAAGACATACAATGCTGATTTGTAGGATGATTGCCTAGTATAAAACGTTGATTCCCAAAATAGTTTTGATGATGCTCACAGCTGTCATTGGTGTAAAGTAGGCTTGGGCGGAAAATTCTGTTCCGCCCGCAGAATTTGCGTAATCTCGTGTTCTACAAGGAACGCGGAATTACCCGGAATTATCGGGTAATCTTTTGCTTGTTCGCGCTTTCAAAATGCGTGTTCGCAAGATATTTCTCCCCAAGCACACAAACAGCGTTCGCGAACAGGAAAAAAGCATAGCGAACGGGCGGAACAAGCAATTCCGTGTGTTCGCAGAACTTTTACGTGTTCGCGGAGATTTTTTACCGTTTCGTGGAACTTTGCGTAGCGCGACTACACAAATTCCGCCCATCCCTAGTGTAAGGGTGGTGATTGATGGTTTCAACAATCTTAAAAAAAGTATGCAGAAGGTAAGTCTTCCTTCACTTAGGAATCAGACAGCACATTTTACAACTGATCAAGACCAGTGATTTTTTCTCAAACTTTGAAGAGCTGAATTTTTTGTTGATAATAGTTCATCAGGGCTTATAAGAGGATTGCTTTAGTGGAAATGTTGTAGAAGGTTTTCTCTTGTCCAGTACCGATTACAACCTGGTTGTAAGAGCCTGATTTAGAGTTTGGTAGATAGGGTACTCCATTGCAAATGTGATGGAATACCGTATCCCCAAAACTCTTGGATTAAGCTTTACATTGTCAGAGTCCCTGTTGGCTCTTTCAAAGGAAAGCTTCCTCTGACCACCCAATGGGGTTGGGGCCATCTCAGGAAGGGCATTACGCTGTCCATCCCATATATGGTGGTAAGTGAAATGTCCTTTTTTTCTGTTGGTCCTGCTGATTTGGAAGTTTGTTTCTGATAAAACAAAAAAGTCCAGAGGTTTGGAGGAGAACTGTCAAAACAACAGCAGCCATCCACCAAGCATTTTGTACCTTGAAGTGTTCCCTTCAAGGTACAAAGATAACCAACCTATCTGTCAATTATCTCTAAATGTATCAAATAGAGGATGGCAGAGATAATGTTGTTCCCCATTCTGATGGACATTAACCCTCCGATCCAAAGCTAAATCATGCCCTTAGTTTCTATCTCATCGTTTCAAGACTACTAGCTCTCTGTTGTACCACTTTTTCATTTTCTTTGTATTCAGCAATTACTTTCAATTCCTTGAATACAGCCAGAACGTTCAAGGTATAGTTAGTTCTCTGGGAAAGCTGCCTAGTATTTCATCCAGGGGTATGAATTGATTTGTATTGAGTGGATGTTTGAAAATAATCATGAACTCTAGTAGAAATGATTTATAGTGGCATGTACTGCAAATGTTTTGATTTTGACAGTTCTAAAGATCAGCAGACTGCTAGTGATTAGCAACTAATCTAAGCCTCTATGAGCATACAGGGGAAACGTTCTAAGGCTGATTTGTCCAATAAATGTTGGACTTGTCAGGAAGCAGGCTGCAGGTACTGCTTACAACATAGTGTGGCTCAAATGCTAAGAATGATCTAAAAATATAGGAGATACCCTTCTTTGGGAAAAGGGATGGGTATACAAAGACACAAATAAAGACAAGTTTCCCTTTTCCTTTTTTTGTTAGGAGAGATTAATATCTTATGGATTTCTATATTTCTCAAAGAAAAGGGGGGACTTGATATGGAATACAGTCTTCATCAGCTTACCAAATTTACAATGACATTTTTGTACAGTGCTATTTTGTTTATACATAAACCCCAAACAAGGAATGTTCTGTTAAGCTATTTTATTTACCAGAAAATTATTTTATCATTATTATTCATACAATACAATAAAAACATTTCTTCATGACTTTCATTAAAAACATTTTGTCCAATACATAATATACTTAAAAAAACGTTTGAAAAAAGAATGTTGACGCAGCGTTTCGGCGTTCCAAAGATCGTCACCTTCTTCAGGACTCTGTTTCAAGTTTTTTTTTTAAACATCTAAACACAAATATAAACATTGTATTATTAAAAAAAGACTGGTAATTTAAAAAGTACATTCCTCTCCTTACTTCAATACAGTCAGATATTATCACAATTTTCTACATTTGTATTTATATCCTACTGTATTCAAACATATTCTTATCCCATTTTGGGTTGGTGAAAAGGTGAAAACAGTTCTGATAGTTTCTTGCAATTTTGCTCTACATTACTCTAATGTTTATTCATGTCATTTATTCACATCTTCAACATAACTATAGATTGTTACTTCCACAATATCTATCACATACTATTTCCTTTCACAACAAACTGCCCTCTTAGTTGGTAACCCGTAGACCTCCACTCTAAAGCCACTCCTTGAGGGATTATTTAGAAAGCCATTTTCTAAAATATTCAAACACTCATTGTCAATGTCAGTTGCATTGCTGTCATAGCGTATCTGAATAAGTTATATACAGAGCCTCTGTCAGTCGGCTCCAGGTGTTGATTCAATCTTTAATTAATTTTGGACAATATAAATTGATTCTACAAGAGAGAAGAACAATTTTAACTTCCTCTTAAGTCTTTATTCTTGATTTAATCTCTTTTTGTTTTTAGAAGGATTTATTTGATATCTCTCAGGATCATACTCAAGTGTTTTACTCATTTATGACTGCAAGCGATTATAGATTATAGGTACCTTGGTGTTTGAATTCCTCTGTCGTACTCCTGTCTGTTATTATCATGAATGTCTTGCTCTTATCGGCATTAAGATTTCATTTACTGCCAAAGAGAATACATTTCCGAAAGTATCATTACACTTACTGTCTCAAGCAATATTCTAAACACTCTGTGGTGTTCCTTAATTTTTCTTAAATGGAGTATAAATGGTTGTACCTTGATTCATAAAAACATTTCTTGTGCTGCTGTTTTGTTTATGTTCAACTTCTCTGCATAAGTTGTTTTTCAATTTTGACGTTCTGCCAATAAAGATTATTTTACATAAAAAATATCCTTGCTGTCTCTATTGTTATATTTTCTTATTTGTGCAGATATTATTTTTACCTCTTACCTTTGTGATTGTTCCGTGCTCAGACTCTCAGAAACACTAGATGCCTGGTCAGAGTTTGAATCTTTTGCCGGTACACTACTCTCCGGTGTCTCATGTCCTGTGTCTCTGCCACTAATCATTTCGGCCTCCTCCTTTGTGCTCTGGCATCCCATCTGTACTTCTTCCTCCGTAGGGACTATTGTTCCCATCCTTCTCTTTCCACTGCAGGCACCATTCTGCCTAGGTTGCTGTCGAGGGCTGCAGCAGGGGCCTGCATCCCGCCGAGCCTCCAGCCAGTCCCAAATCTCTTGCGGGGAGCGAAAGAACTCCGTCCCCTCCAGGGTTATCACTTTCAATCATGCAGGGAATATCATTGCATATTTAAGATCAAGTTGACAGAGTTCCTTTTTGGCCTCTTGAAAGAAGGTCTCTGTCTCTGTACCTCTTTAAAGAAATCACGGAAGATTCTCACTTGCACATTATGCACTCTGAGGTCGCCTTTTCCCCTTGCCTGCACCAGGATATGATCTCTTTCCCTGTAATGAAGCAGTCTCGCTTGTACAGGTCGCTGGGGGCCCTCTGTAGAGGGGGCTTCGATGGTACCCTATGCGCTTGCTCCAGCGCATAGACGGGTGACAGGTCCTCTTAAGCCTCCTGCACACATAGCCACTGTTCAAAATAGCTCATCATGTTGGTGGCCTCCACCTTCTCCGGCAGTCCTACCACACAATTATTATTTCTACGGGAGCGATTTTCAACGTCCTCTGCTCAGAGCTCCAACGTACGCACCTTTTGCCTCAACTGCCACCAGGCGATCTTTCAGGGTAAACAAAGTAGGAATAGATTCCATTAATTGGCGTTCATTTTCAGTCACCCTCTTGGCCAGACATATGTGGTTGTCTTGCAGGATCCCTAGAGCAGTGCCTGTGGGGTCGATCTTTCCTTCCAGCCACTCACTGGAGGCCGTGATGGCCTTTAGGATGTCCTGCTGTGCAGCGTCTTGGAAGGTTTTTAGCGACCAAGCAGGCAGCCCTATCTGGGTTCCCTAGCCTAGGGCAAGAGCTTTGGTCACATTTGCAAGATGTTTTACCCATTGTGAGAGGGCACGAACGACTCTTGCCAATGTCGTCCCACCATCATCTCTCTTCAAGCCCGCATTTCTTATGTAGCAGCCAACTCTCTGGAAGAGGTAGGTCCTTCCCTTAGGCAGCGAGGGTCCTGTGGGAGTGTCTATGATTCCCAGGTAGCCAGGAGCCTGCACTCAGAGTGTGGGTCCCCAAAATCTGCTCCTTCCCCTGTGGAATATTCCAAAACTGATGCCCCAGCTAGGCTGTTCCAGGCCCTGGAGTCAATAAGCCTTTTCTTCAGAAGGTAGTGCGGCAGCTCGTCTCTCCCCTATATGCAGCAGAGAACAGCCCCAGCTCTATTGCACACAGTTCAATATTTGAAGGTCCACTCACTGACCTCCTGCACAGAGAGGGCCATGCAAAGGGACGCCAGTGCTGCACACTCATAGGCTTCACTAGGCCTCGACTTCCACAGCTCTCCCGGTAGTAGCCGAACACAGGGCAGTGCCGACTAGGTATACCCTTCTGCAGCTGGCTTCACTGGCCCCATCTGCTAGTCCAGGTTGCGTGGTTTCTCATGCGCTGCACACCCGCTAGTCTCGGGTCACTGACTCGCAACAGGCCTACTCACCGCAGTCCTCTAGACCCTCCTTGTGCAGTCCACTCCCCAGGAAAAATTAACAGAGGAGTCCTGGGCCAGGTCAATCACCTCTCACCTCTTCAGAGGGGTCCGGCTCTCCTCTTAGCTGGCCTTTGTTACTAAGCGGGCTCCAGAAGATCTGGTCCACAGTCGGGCAGGCCCCCTCCGCAATGCGGGGACGTCAACCAGGAACGACGGGGCCGGGTCTACTCCACTTCACCTTTGTCAGGAGGGCCAGTCGTCCCGTGAAATCTCTTGGATGTATGACGTTACAACACATACTTTTACAACGCATACCTATACAACGCATTTTTTCCAACGCAACATCCATTACAACGCATTCCATTACAACCCATGCCATTACAACGAATTTTTAAAAACTACATTTACAACGCATTCCATTACAATGCATACTACCTTTACAACGCATACCATTACAACGCATACCATTACGTTGCATGTATGGTAAGTATTGGATATTGTAGGGGTAAAAATTACTATTCTAACTCCAGGGGGGTGCAACAGTAGGGTAAGTGTTGGATAGTATAGGGGTAAAAATTAACATTCTTACTCCAGGGGGTGCAACAGTAGGGTAAGTGTTGGATAGTGTAAGGGTACTATGCGTTGTGATGGTATGCGTTGTAATGGTATGCGTTGTAATGACTGAGTTGTAATGACATGCATCGTAGTGGTATGCATTGCAGTGTCATGCGTTGTAATGGTTACGTTGTGATGGCATGCGATGTAATGGATCTTGCGTTGTAAAAGTTTCGTTGTAATGGTAGTGCGTTGTAAAAGTTGCGTTGTAAAGGTTGTTTCCCAAATCTCTCTGTGCTAATGTCCAGGCAGGCCTCTTCCTCCGCACTGGGTCCCCAGCACACCATCTTCGACAGCATGGTCCCTCAGGTGGCCTGGGCAGTCACTGCTCCTCGCGGTGACTGCTCGGTCCTCACTGGCTCCGCATTCCCCCAGGGCTGGTAGCTCTGCTCGCTCCCGCCGGTTGTTCCCGCTACTGCAGCCTCTAAAGGCTAGGATCCGCACCCGGTTGTGCCCGCCGTATCTCCTGCGGGTGGCGATTGGGGTTTGCAGGGCACCCGGTAGCCGCAGCTGAGTGAATCATGATCCCTTCACCCAGTGCTTCGGGTCTGCGCTCCTCCCCCGGCCATCGTAATTTGGGGTTTGGGCGCCCCGGCAGGGCTCGGCCACCTGACTCCTTGGTTTCACATCTATGCGCAGTTCTGTCAGCTTACTGCTGGGTCCCACAGCACAGGGCAAGGCAGGGTGCCTATTTGTGCAGCTAGATGGCATGACCAGTGCAGGATGAGACTGGATGGCGTCCTGCTCAGCGAATCTATCAAGCAACGCTGCTCAATCCAACGGCATCAGGCCACCAACCCCCCCCCCCCCCCCCCCCCCCCCCCCCGGAGATGGTTCCTTTTTTTGGACACTCAATGGTTAACTTGATTTTAGATACTCAATTTACAAAGTGAGGATTACCAATCAGGTAAGGCAGAGTTGTGTTTTATTTCTGAGGCTACATCAAAATTGAAAATGCTCAGTTGTGTAAAGGTTTTACCAACAGTTTTAGAATACATCATAAAGAGGCCTAACGTTCCACTCCTGGGAATATAAAATTTCCCCTGCTCCAAATGACACGCAAACTGAGAATCTTTACAGAAAGCTAAACTGAGATGGTATTTAGAAACATTTTAATGAATTCCTATTTTAGAAGTATTTCTGTTGCCAATTGATCTTGGTATCCCAGGAGGAGCATGTTTTGTTGCACATCACGGATGCCCCTCATTCCCTGGGGGCTTATTTTTGAATAATAAAATTGATGCCACACCTTACATTGTGAGACACGCTTCATCATATCAGACTGTAAGAAATACTGGAGGATGAATGGATGAACCTTTATTGAAAAATTCTTACTTTGAATTAGCTGTTTAATATTTCTTTCAATGTCCTTGTCAAACTAAAATTATTTGGTGTGCAATGTGGGTCAACAGCAATGCCTAGACCTGCAATTTCTTTGAACAAAATGTTGCCACAGAGTCCACCTACGACTTGGTGGAGATCTCCTTATGGATTGAATTCACCTTTTGTCTGCTGAGGTGTCCACAGATTTGGATTCACCAGTCTCTACCCCTCAATCGAGGAGGTGGAGACTCCTAGGGCCCTATACATAAAGGTAAGTAGATACGCGGAACTCTGCACACAAGGGACTCTCCACCTATGACTAGATGGAGGTCTCATGAAATTCACCATTTCTGTGCAAGGTCTTTGCCTAACTTTTCACTTACAAGTCTCTGAGACTTCAATGACCAAACTTCTGACAGTTGAGTTTATATTGTTACATTTCCAGCTGTTTCTGGAAATCTCCATCACTGAGTGGAGATCTCTGAACAGAAAATAAAACGGAAAATTATTAAAGTTAAGTAAAACTTTTGCAAAGTTGATATATTTTCATCTTCATACTCCTCTTCACCCATCCCAATAGGAAAATGCAGCACATATGTTCCAAAACTTAATATAGTGTTTAATTATATCTTAAATTAATGTTGTAAATTTAAATTACTTTTTGTCCAGGGCAGATCTCAATGGTGAGGGGAAGAAAGTACAGCCTGGCGTACTAGCAGAGGTCTTTGATAAAGATTAGTATGTTTCCGCACCCTGAGACCATGCTACATGAGGACTGTGTAGTCAAACTGTTGGTGTTTGTGTTGTGATCTAAGATAGAGGGTAGTGAAGGCTGATCAGTCACTTGGCCAAATGAGCAGAGATTGATCTTCTGCTTGATTGGGTAATTTAAGTGCAGAGGGTGACTTTTGTTTTAACTAATCTCTGAGGCATCTATCAGTGAGCTTGTGGATGCGTTGCCACAGTGACAGTGAAAACAGAATTCTGGTTCCAATAAGAAGCAGTCCACATTGTGCGTCTGTGAGACCATTGCCTTCTTTGGGCATAAGACAGATGATTCAAGTACTCAGGTTTCCCAAAACTATGCTGCCATATAACAAATGTGTCTTCCCCAAAACAACAGAGACAAAGTATGAGGGCAGGTTCCTGGGACTATTGACTTTTAGGTAATTTCTACTACAGGAGGTTGTAGGTAACTTGGAATTAAACCTAAATCATATGGACACAATGCCCTCATTGTGCACCATTCGCTCTGCACTTAGCCTTTCAGGCATGCACACATGTAAGCCAGATCACTTGCAGCTCACAGCACACCACACACTAAGATGGAAAGTAAGGGATCAAGCACTGGAGACTGCATGGTTTTTGCAAGGGGGGGCAGTGACTCTAGGCCCTCTTTCCTTCAGGGAAACATGTATACCAGAAAGTAGATTCCGCTGCCCCATTGGTCAGTCTCTACAAAGCTTAGAATGAATAGGCACTGGCCACACTCAACAACACATAGGAGCACACTATGGGTGCACCCCTTAACTAGTAGACTTTAGGCTCTGCTATTGACTATCACAGAAAAAGCATAGAGCACTTCTGTACTGGACTCACACATTGACTAGTTCACTGGGAGAAAATAACAGGATATACCAGAAAAGGTTGTACAGGTGCAGGATGGAATAGTTTCCATAGCATATGAGGGCGTTAGTACCTAACAGATACCAAGGCATACTGGAATTGGAGTCAATGGAGAGGTAAGTCTTGTGGACCTAGGCATTTATAGAGACATTTACTGAGGCTCTGGTATCAATTGAATCAAGAGGGGATGTTGGTTGATTGTTACATTGATTTATGGTTGAGTTGCAGTAACTGTGAGTGGGTTATGATGGCCAAGAAGAGATAGAAATCCTCTCAAATGTATATGCTGGCATTGATGCAGTGGTGTGGTACACAAGATATGAGAAATGAACATCATTGAGTATTGTTAACCAGTGCCATGTCATCACACTACCTCGAGTGTCTGCAACTCACTACCTGTTAATGACAGCTTCTCATATTACCCACCTGTACCTCCATAGCAATACACCACTGTGATTGTCATTGTACTGCCATCAGTGCCAGCTTCTTACATTTAACCAGTGACAGTGTTTTGTTCTTCCCTGCAGCACCAGTGCCAACTCCTTTCAGTGCCCACCAGTACCAGTTCCTCCCACTGCTCAAAAGTGCCAACTACTAACCTAACACTGAACCCAGGCTCCTCACACTCCTCACCAGTGTCCGTTCCTCACACTGCCTTCAAGTGTGTATCACTCCTGCTCTGGGGGTTCCATGACCTTATTAGTCCCTTGCCTTTCCAAGGTAGTGGGCATTGTACTGATTGTAATGTTCCCCTTTCCCCCTATTTCTGCAACCTTATCTTCATTTTCTCCCACATAATGTTGCTATATCAATCCATCTTACTGCTCTCTAGCCTTCCACTTTTTCCTCGACATCCAACTCCATCCAACTCCGATTGTCTTCTTACCTTTCCTCCTGTGTCATTCATTTTTCTTCCCACTCTCTTTCCCATGGAACCAGCAGCTCCAAATCCGTATTACTCCTTGGACAGAAATCCCACAATCCATTAACAGCAGGTCAGTATCTCCCACCATAAGCTAGTAGCAGTGGCTACAGAAGCATTGCACATCCTTCAACTAGAGCTCTCACGTGACCCTCATCTAAGGTCTGACTTTATTTTACAAGCAGAGACATAGCTTCATGGGGTGTATGAGGTGAGACACCCCCTTAATAATTTCTTATTAGTGTCATGGACCGGACGTGACAGTCAGTTAGTCAAGTCAGTATTGCTGCAGATAAAGCCAAGGGTGGCAGAGTGACTTACGAAGTTGTGCTTGATGTGCAGGCATGCCCCAGGGCACAGTTCTGATGTGGCTCTTGCCTGTCATCCTTAGTGTCTTCACCAAAACTTGGTCGCCCATGTTCCATTTCTTTATTTCTGACAGAATTCTTCTCATCATACCTACTTTTTATGGCTCGCAAAGAGAAGTGAAGAGGCCTTTTGTAGGAGTTTAAAAATGGACCTTGAAATTCCACACAGCTCGTGCGTGTGCATTTTCAAGGTCCATTTTGATTGGGCTTTGCGTGCGTGCTGCTTTTTATCAGAACACGCAATGCGCCATAGGCGGTCGCTGTGATCTGCCTATGGCCTATTGGTGTCTGTTACGCGCACCAAAGCCAATATGTCTTCAATTATTTCGGCCGGACACGGGCGCGATAATTGAAGACATATGCCTCGCAGTGGCGCGCAGCTTTTTTTTTCTATCCATTTCATGGCAAGTGATTGACTATACTTCTCAGTTAGTTCTAGCTGTAGGCGGGTGAGTCTAGGAAACGGTAGCCGGAGAGCACAAAGGCAGGAGTGGCATTGAAGGAACTGTCCAGCAGAATTCCACTTCCAAGGGCAGCACAGAGGCTGCAGTACACTCCCCCGGTCCCCACCCCAGGTTTAGAGATGTGGGCGTCCCATCCCGGAGGCTGCAGCGCTCCATTGCAAGCAAGTAAACCCCAAGGTTTAGGGATCTGGCCGTGAAGGGATTTTATTTTTATAGGAGGGCGTCTCTTTCGAGAACTCTAGAATTATGCTTTTAGTTTGCCTCCTCCTATTTAGTCATGTAGAACGATGTGCCCGTTCTGTGCGTGACAGACGAAGCGATCATTACTGAATAAAGGTTGCACCGTCAACAGACGATAGGATGTGTCGCAGTGGTCAGAACTGTTGACTCGGGAGCTGGGGATCCGGGTTCGAGCCTCGGCGGCACTCTCCCCCGTACCTATGGACAGTTCCTGGATAAGCATCCCTAGATAAATCTACAAACTTATCTTAACATAACAATTGCCCAAACCCCTTATTTTGAGTCCAGAAATAAACAAGAACATTTTATTTAACATTAACCAACAACTGATCATGCAAGTCACAGACTTCACTTTGAGCGTTTGAACGTTGCTGTCGGCACTGATACGGCCTCACTCCGGTTTACATACTTGCGCCTGTCCTCGTTCTCTCACAGAGCAGCAACTGGTCTGACCGGGTCATCCGGGCATTCCTGCTGGGTGCTGAGGGTCTGAGTGTTTGATTTGTGTTTTGGGGTCTCAGACACTTTTCTGCCTGCCGTTCTGTGCGCTCTGCAGCATGGAGCTCAGCGTGAACACCAGCCGGTTGCCTCACCTGCCGCGGACCAGCGAGGAAGCTGTAGAGTGGTTTGTCATGTCCAGTGCTACCAATGAATCCATTGCATGAGGGTCTATGGGCGTAGCTATCATTAATGCAGCAGGTGCAGTGCCCCTGCCACCAACTGGCGAAAGGGCACCACCTTACGTCAGTTATCTCAAAAGTGAGCTTGGAATGTCCATATTTGGCCTTGCTTGCATTAGGTTTTTGCTATGACTCTGTGAGCGTGTGAACACCCTGTTACAATCCAGACCGCCTCTCACAGTCTCTGTTTGGGAGTACATTCTCTACATTTGTTTTGCTCTCTATGGTTTTTTTAAAATGAAACTGAGCTGCTATGGGGAGTAGTAACATTAAAGGGTTAATGTACATTTGTTTTGCTCTCTATGGTTTTTTAAAATGAAACTGAGCTGCTATGGGGAGTAGTAATATTAAAGGGTTAATGTTCAGTGCTAGTCTCCGCTGTTGAAATAAAGTCGTTTTTTTACATTTTGGCAATTTCCATTTTATGGAGGCTCCCAGTGCAGACAAGTCACATAGACACCTAGAAAGAGAGGATTTCATGTTATTAATGGTGTTTATATCACATCTTCAGGTTATCTAAGCTTCCTCTGCAGATTTTCCGTGGCTACAGACATTCCCTCCCATGTCTATCATTAATCTGCTATCTTCTACCTCCATCTCTGGGATGAAGAAAAGGAGGTTCCCACCCTGTCCTGTCCAAAAGGCCTATTGCGCTCTTTCATTGGCCTTCAAGCAGCTATGGTGTAACACTCTGTAGTGCCCCTGGTAAATTTACATTTCGAGGCATTGGCACTCTCTCTTATTTCAGAACTTTAGCCACAGTCTCGTATCACCTTGTTGTTTTTGGTGATTAGTGATGAGTTTGGCTCTCATCTCTTCGCCATCCAGATTACTCTCCCTTCTGGAAGGCAACCAGACAGGGTTCAACCTGGAATTAGCTATTCTGCCCCTTAATGCCTCAAATGGAGACCTCTTGTGTTATAGAAATGGGAGCAGTACGTTGTTCCCACCATATTTCCCTCAGGACAATTTTAAGAGAAACTCTGGTTTCTAATTCTCTCTTTGCACAAGCTTTTACTACTCTATTCATCCGTTCTGTCCAGCCATTGGCCTGTGGTGTATAGAGAACCGTTCTTTGATGCACTATTCCCAGCTCTCTTAAATATTCCTGCATCTTGTGTGAAATAAGCTGTACCCCACTATCAGTAACTCGGTACTTGGGCACCCCTTCACTCACAAACAAATCTATAAGAAATTTCAACACCGTCCAGGTATTGACCACACTTACACACTTGGTCTCCACCCATTTAGATGTGTAACCTACCAAGAGAAGCACAAACCTCTCACCAGATGGCAGGAACTCAAAAGGAACCATAATATCTTGCTCCAGCTTAGACAAAGATTCTTCCGGTGCTGTAACCGGAGATAAGGGAGTGGAATTGACCACACATGTCTGGTAATTGGCTGCACTAAGATGACACTCCTTAACGACCTATTCCCCCATCCAGTCCATACCCGGCCACCAATATATTTACATCACACAGACTTTTGTGAGACTTGTCCCAAGATACCCTTCATGTCCAAGGTTAGCCACTTTGCTTCTTAACCCGCAAGGAGGAACAATCATGTCCCCTCTCATGAGGTAGCCCTGACACAATGTCAGCTCATTCTTTACTGACCAATAAGGCTTCAAATACTGATCCAATGATTTATACAAGGCACACCTTTCATTACAAATGACTTCAGAGTAGTAAACAAAACATCCTCTCCCACACTCTTGGACCACTCCTCCACTGGCAGGGTAGGTTCCTTGACCCAATTCACCCCTTTAACTCCTGGATCATCATACTTGTATTCTAAACGTAGCCATAGCAAACAGTCATCTAATTTATTCATCAACCACAGAAGATATTGCACCTGGAAGTTGAACTCCTCCAAACCCTTACTCCAAAGCTTGAGTCTTGGAGTTAGATGCTCACTATGGTGGCATAAAAAAACTTGCACAAGGGGGCGATGATCAGTTCTTACTAGGAAGGGAATACCCCACAAATAAAACTTAAAATGCCTCACACCCCAAAATATTACCAGAGCCTCTCTCTCTATGCATAAATAGTGTTCATTTGCACCTTTGAATGCCCTCAAGGCAAGGGTGACACTCTCTCCTTGCCCTCTACTATCTGGGATAGTACAGCTCCCAAACCCTTGATGCTGGCATCCTTGGTCAGGATCGTCTTGAGTTTGACATAAAAATGTCCCAAAGTGGGCATCTTGCCGATCTCTGACTTTATTGCCACAAATGTCTAATCACACTTGTTTGTCCAATTGAACAACACAATTTTTTCCAATGATCTGATGGGCTCCACCACACTCGCAACTCCTTTCACAAAGTTCCAGTAAAATTCAGCAAGTCCCAGGCACAACCTGACATGCTCTTTGCCACTGGGGATAGGAGCCTTCTCAATATATTCTGCCAATTCTAATTTTGGCTGTATGCCCTCACTTGAAATCACATGTCCATGGTAGGTAGCAGACGTCACCCCAATCTGGCGCCTTTTGCTTCTTTACAGTGAGTCTTCTCTACCCCAGTCTCTTCAAAACACCCCTCAATATATTTACAGGCTCACACTCATCTTGCCATAGATCAGTATATCATCTTTGAAAACGAGGGCATTAGCCAGATCACCATGTACCAACTTCATAATTCTCTGGAAAAAAGCTGCCACTGTGCCCAAACCAAACGGCATCCTTATGAAGCATTAAACACCCAATGGAGTCACAAATTAGGTCAAGTGTCATGAATCTCAATGTAACTTCACCTGGTGATAAGCTGATGAGAGATCCAAGACACTGAAAATCTTAGACCCCATCAGCATGTTGATGGACTCAGAGAAATTGGGGAGCGGTTGGCAGTCCACCCAGATCCACTCACTTAGACCACACAAGTCCACACACATTCTGAGTGTTTTATCTCCATCCTTGGGTGCCAAGACCACTGCTGCCAGCCACTTAGGTGCATCAATTTCCTCAATCACGCCCATGTCCAACAGTCTTCCTAATTCCCACTTGAATGGTTCAATCATCATATTAGGTGCTTTATGCAAACATGGTCTAGCCCCCTTTTTTAAGACAATGCGATGCTCAAAATCTCTGAGCAGACCTAACTTGTCACAAAACACCTCTGGGAAATCTCTGAAAAAACAATCCCCTTCACCAGAGTTGTCAATGAGCAATACTTGTGCACTCAGATTACAAACACTGGGATTTAAAATAATTCCCAAATCACATTGGTGCCTCCACCCCAAAAGGTTGTCATCCCTCTCCGCTACATATCCCTTCCCAATGGCTTGTCTATCCTTAAATTCAATCTTCATCACAACGTATCCTAACACATTAATACATGAACCACCATAGCTAATCGGATTAATATCTGGAGGTAGAAACAGTATGGCTTCATTAGTAAACGTTTCATCCCTATGTTTGTGTCCAATCAGGGTGAAGGGTGAACCTGAGTCCGAAAGCACCACTAACGTTTTCTCACCAACTCCAATCTCACACTCTGGTATGATCATTATACCAGCATCGACCTCTCCACTATCCTCACTCACAGTCAGAATTACGGTTCGCATGTTCTCAGAAGCATTTTCCACAGTCTTCACCTTCTCTATGGTCCTACACACATGCACATAATTAATGCCCTTAATACCGCAAATTTTGCAGCGGTACGCAATATAATTTGGGGGCGTAACCCCTTGCGTGCTCAGGACAGCCCCCGCTTAGCTGGGCGTGTGCTCAGGACCAGGGGCACAACTAGGTCTTAATTTCGGGGGGGGGGCTAACATGGCAAATGAAGGGGCGTGGCTAATGTTAATCAATGGGGCAGGGCTAAAATGGCAGATAATCAGGATCGATTAATGCTCAGGTCAAGCGGAAAAAACATGCAACCCTAAAATTACCCCCTCGCACCCCAAAACCCATTACCACCCTGAACCCTGAAATCATCCCCCTAGAACCACAAACCCCATAACCGCGCTGATCCCTAAAATTACACCCTTACCCCCCAAAACCCATACCCACCATGAACCCTGAAATTACCTCTGGCACCCCAAAACCCATACCCACACTGATCCCTAAAATTACACCCTTGCCCCCTCAAATCCATTACCACCCTGAACCCCAAAATTACCCCCCCACACCCTAAAACCCATACCCGCACTGAACCCTAAAATGAACCCCATGACACCCCAAATCCCATTACCACCCTAAACCCTAAAATTACCCCCTGGCACCCCAAAACCCATACACACCCTGAACCCTAAAATTGCCCCCCTGACACCCGAAAACCCACACACACCCTGAACCCTAAAATTCCCCGCTCACATCCTAAAACCATGCCCTCCCTAAACCCGAAAATTACACCTGGCACCCCAAAACCCATTACCACTCTGATCCCCAAAATTTCCCCCGGTACCCTAAAATTACACCATTGCCCCACAAAACCCATACCCACCCTGAACCCTAAAATTACCCCTGGCACCCCAAAACCCATACCCACGCTGAACCCTAATATTACCCCTGGTTCCCCAAAACCCATACCCACCCTGAAGCCTAAAATTACCCCTGGCACCCCAAAACCCACACCCACCTTGAACCCCTAAATTACCCTCCTGGCCCCCATACCCGTCCTGAACCCTAAAATTGCCCCCTGGCACACCAAAACCCATTACTACCCTGAACCCTAAAATTACCCCTGGCACCCTAAAACCCATACCCACTCAGAACCCTAAAATTACCCCCTGGCACCCCAATCCGTAACCCACCCTGAACCCTAAAATTACTCCCTGGCACCCTAAAACCCACACTCACCCTGAACCCTAAAGTTACCCACTAGCACCCCAAAAAATGAACACTACAAACTTACACTACATTTGCATATTCGGAGGGGACTCTCCTCTTTAGAGAAAGATCCATGGCCCTGTTCACCATTTATCTGGGGCCATATGTATTTTTAAGGAATCGCTATTTAGAAATCGCAAAATAGTATGTATGAAGAAATTCGCTATATTTTAGCGATTCCTTAAAATTCCTTACTTGCGATTAGCAAATTGCTAATCGCAATTAAGGAATAATTTCCCATTCATTCCTATGGGCCAGGAGGCCCATAGGAATGATTGTGAAGTAATTCTCAAATTGCGAATTGGCAATTTGCTAATCGCAATTTGAGAATTATTTCAAGGGTGCAGGGGTGTCTCAAAGACACCCTGCTGCACCCCTGAAATGTACATGTGTGTGTATATGGTGCACATACATGCCCTATGGGCATGTGTGCGCATCACATGCCATCTAAAAAATGCCAAATTGTGCATTTTTTAAAGATTTCGCAAATTACCATCAACTACAAGTTGGTGGTAATTCGCGAATTCTTAACCAAAATTCGCAAACCAAAAATGCTACATACATAGCATTTAAGGAATCGCTAAATTGCGATTCCTTAAATGCTATGGCAAAATAAGGAATCGCAAATCTTTGCGATTCCATATTTTGCGAATTTTTGATACATGCCAAAACATGCAAAAAGACCGTTTGCGATTCGCAAAGGCCGAAATTCTACGACTTTCGGCCTTTGTGATTCGCAAAAGGCTTGATACATATGGCCCCTGGTGAGCTGCGCTGTGGATGTGAATTCCCTACAAGTGCACGGAAAGCAGGGGGAAAGGGATGTATAGTGCAGGTGAAGCTTTTCCTTTGTAAATTAATTCCTGCTGGCGTCATAGCCCAGGGTTTGATGTCTGTGCACTTGTATGGAATACACATCCATACAAGTGCACAGACAGCAAACCCTGGGCTATGACACCAGCAGAAATTCCTTTACAAAGGAAAAGCATCACCTGCACTGGCCGTCCCTTTCCCCCTGCTGTGTGCATCTTCCCACTCCCACCCCATGCTGAACACATCAAGGGCCAGATGTAGGTAGCCTAATACCGGTCGGTAATGGCCGAAAATCGGTGTTTTCGGCCGTTACCGACCGGTATTTGGACAATGAGATGTAGGTCGCCTAACTCCGGAAAAAATACCGAATCGGTAGATTACCGGCTCGGTAAAGATACCGAATCGGTAAAGGTTCCGAATCGGTAAAATTACCGAATCGGAAAAAATACCGAGTCGGTAAAAGTTCTGAATCGGTAAAATTACCGAATCGGAAGTTACGAAATGGAAAATACCACGCCATCGAGATGTAGGTGAGCCTTAAATTATTGAATTGCACAGAAATTCGGTAATTATGAATCGGTATTTAACATGGATTGCAAGCAGGTGGTAATCAGGTGCAGCCTATAAAAAAGGGCCCCAAAATGCAACACTGGAACCAGAATGGAGGCTTTTTACGTCATAGCAAGACAGCTAAGGCTACAGGCAGCAGGTCAGAGGGTATGGAGAAGGGAGGAGCGGGTATATAGGCAAAGGATTACACTCTTCCAATTGACAGAGCCAGAGATACTGCAGAGATACAGACTGCACCCTGAATTCATCATGGACCTGATCAGGGACCTGCACCCACTCCTGGACCACCCAAGACCAAGGGCCCATGCCATCCCACCCCATGTCCAGGTGCTCTGTAGCATACACCTCCTAGCATCTGGGAGCTATCAGAGTGTTGTGGCAGCGGTAGGTGGGGTCTTCCAGAGCTGCCTGTCGCGTTTTTTCAGAACGTTCCTGGATGCCATGATGCAAAGAATGGATCACTACATCCACTTCCCAGACACTGATGCGGACTTGCTCAGGACCAATACAGACTTTTACCTCATGGCAAACTTCCCACACGTGATTGGCTGCATTGATGGGACCCACATCCCCATTTGCCCCTCAGCTGCCACTGAGCACATATACAGGAACAGGAAGTCATCACACACAATTAATGTACAAGCAATCTGTGATGCCAAGTACATCATCACCGATATAGTGGCCAGATACCCAGGAAGCACCCACGATTCATATATCTTGCAAACAGTGGGATCTATACCCGCCTGACAGCGGGTGAATTCGGGGAAGGATACCTGCTAGGTAAAGAAATGGGTGACACTCCCTTGATAGATGAAGCAGACGTATGTCAATGTGTGCATCTGAGTAATGTATCTTTTTTCTTCCACATTAGGGGATAGTGCATATGCACTCCGTTCCTTCGTCCTGAAACCCTACCTCAACCCCACAACCCCCAGCCAGAGACGTTACAATGTGGCACATAAATCCACCCGGAATATCATTAAGCACACCTTTGGCCTCCTGAAGAGCCGGTTCCGCTGCCTCCACAAAAGTGGGGGGCACGGCAGTACGCACCTGTAACGTGCTGTAAGATAATTGCAACCTGTGCAATGTTGCACAACCTCGCAACTAAGAGGGGCACAGAGGTGGAATTAGAGGACTATGAAGACTATGACGATGAGCAGGCACTACCAGCAGCCAACACAGTCGGAGTACCAACACCCACAGATGGAAGACAGAGACGGGCAGAAATCACACACAACTACTTCTGAGTAAGTATCGAGACAAAGCACGTGTTGTACGTCAATGCACGTAGTTTATTTAGCACTACGTACAAAAGACATGAGCCACAAATGTCACTGTTGGATCTTTCGCAGACTCAGCCCACAACCACGGAAGCGAGGATGGCCCCACTCCTCTGCCCCTGCTCGGATCGCCACACGCAAGTCAGAACAGCGTGACCGCGACCCGGGAAAAGGGAGAAGGTAGGAAAAAGTAAAACAAAGAAAAAGTAAAGCCAATGCTCTCTCTTTGTTACAGCACAGCAGACCCTCGTCATTTGCATGGGAAAAGGTTTTCTAACCTGCAGTCAAAAGAGAAAAGAAACACAGACAAGAAAGAGCATGTTAACATATAGCCCAGTGTTCCTTCTCCTGAATCCTTGTTCACACACAATAAACACTTCCAACACACCCCAATCCCCTCCTTACTTGTGTAACATATCAGGAGCGATCCGAGAAGAGCAAAAGGTCCATTAGCGGTTCAAGGACCGGCTTAGTAGAATATTCTTATAAGTGAAAGGGGGAAAAAAGTCATACGTCTGACATAAAAAACCCCTGGAAGAAAAACGTGAAGTGCTCACTAGGCACTAAACAATCCAACAAAAATCCCACTTTCTGTGGCCACAGACTAGACCCGCCACCTCTGGTAGCGCTAGAAAACTACACTAAACCTCGGGCACTCAGAACCCGGCAAGGCTTCCGCGATTCCCTCAGCGAGGAGAACCCTCGAGCACAGTCCCGATTCCACACAATAACAACAGTAGTACGTTCACGTGCTTTTCAAAGTGGACGCTTCTCTTACTATACCGCCGGTTCTCACTCGATCTGGGAGACGACCGGAGTGGCACCCATCCGGGCGGCTGACACGAAGCCTCGTGCAGCAGAACGCCTCCGCTTGTCAGGAAGCGATCAGAACAATCAAAGTCCCACAGGTTCCCACGAAGAATCCAGGAATACTCGAAATCCAGACTCACGAAAAACGCCAACAAGGTCAGAAACCAAGCACAGAGCCCCAGTGCTGGCGACCTAAATCCACGGAGGGAAAGGGGGCGGGGTTACCGAAAACAAGGAAACAGAGGAAGGGCACCATAGGAAAATCGAAAGAAGGAAAAAGACTAGACCAGGGAGCTAAACCCTCACTAATTCCTAACAGTACCTCCCCTCAAAGGCCTCCCCACCGGGCGAGGTTTAGTCGGGTGACGAAGATGGAATAGTCTAACCAGTCTGGGAGCATGCACTCCAGTAGCAGGTTCCCAAGAACGGTCTTCTGGTGGATACCCTTTCCAATCAATCAAGTTCATCAACCTCCCTCGTCTCCTCCGGGCATCAAGAATAGCATTGACCTCAAACTCCTCCTCACCTTCAACCATCACAGGAGGGGGAGGGGGCAAGGTTTGATCGGTGTCTGTATATGGCTTCAACAGAGAAGTATGAAACACCGGATGGATGCGATATTCATCCGGTAACTCCAGCTTCTTTGCCACCGGGTTGATCACCTGAGCTATGGGGAAAGGACCCACAAACCGAGGCTGCAGTTTCCTAGGGCCATCCAGTCGCAGATTCCTAGTAGACAACCACACCCTTTCCCCTACTGAATAGGACGGAGCAGGAATCCTATGTCTATCTGCCTGTCGCTTCATGTCATCTTTGGCCTGTACCAGATGTACCCTTGCCAAATCCCATATCCGGCTCAAAGCTATTCCTAAGGCATCAACCGCAGGCACATGACCAGTAGGTTGAATAGGGATTGCCCTGGGATGAAACCCCATAGAACAGTAAAAGGGAGACATTCCCAACGAGGAATGAAAGCTGTTGTTGTACGCGAATTCCGCAAGAGGGAGGGCCACCACCCAATCACAAGTTAAGGAAGTCAACAAACATCTCAAATACTGTTCCATGGTTTGGTTAACCCTCTCTGTCTGACCATCGGACTGGGGATGATAGGCTGAAGAAAGGCAGAGTTTCATATGAAGGGCCTCACCTAACTCAGTCCAAAACCGGGACACGAACTGGGAACCCCTATCAGACACAATGGAGGAGGGTAACCCGTGCAGCCGCACAATGGATGACACAAATATCAAGGCCATTTCCTTGGCCGTGGGTAGTTTAGGCAAGGGGATGAAATGGCCCATCTTAGTAAAGGAATCAACCACAACCAGAATCACCGTGCAACCTGATTTCAAAGGTAGGTCGGTAACAAAGTCCATACTAATCGTATGCCAAGGTGCAGGAGGTACAGGTAACGGCCTCAACAGGCCAGATGGGCTGGAATGAGATGGTTTACTCACAGCGCAAACCGGACAAGAAGCTACATACTGCTGTACATCCTGGGTCAGTGACTCCCACCAAAACCAACGTAAACAGAATTCCCTGGTTTTATGAATTCCGGGATGCCCAACCAAAGCAGATGAATGACACCAGTCCAACACAGAGTCTCGTAAAGGAGGAGGTATGAACAATTGCGAGCCGTGGTACAGCAACCCGTCTCTCTGTGCAAAGGAAGGCAGAGAGGACCAAGGTGTTAAATCCAGACCCCTCAACTTATCTTTCACAGAGGCCACAAAATCATCCAGTGTAACACTCCCCACTATCTTCTCTGATGGAATAAAACACCCCGAGTCCTTATCGGTCCCCCACTCATTGGGTTTCACATGGATGCAGGATAAAGCATCTGATTTCAATTGCTGAGCAGCCGGCCTATAGGTGATAATAAAATCGTACTCATTGAAGAATGAGACCCACCTCATTTGCCTGGGGGTAAGGGCCCGAGCAGATCGAAAGAACTCAAGATTCTTATGATCTGTAAAGATGGTAATGGAGTGACGGGCCCCCCACAAATGATGTCTCCATTCCTCAAAGGACAACTTGATGGCCAGCAATTCTCGCTCAGCAACCGTGTAGTTTCTTTCGGCAGGCAACAGGGTTTTAGAAAAGAAAGCGATGGGGTGCATAAATCCGGTCTCCGCATCCCTCTGCGACAAAACCCCCCCCACCGCACCCAAGGAAGCATCGGCTTCAACAAAAAAGGGCAATGCCGGGTCGGGATGGACCAGAACGGGGGCAGAAGTAAACCTTTCTATCAGCTGATCCAGAGCCATCTGAGCCACATAAGACCACACAAAAGGAACACCCTTCCGCAACAATACCGTCATAGGGGCCACTATCTCAGAAAAATGGGAGATAAACCTGCGATAGAAGTTAGCGAATCCTAGCAACACCTGTACATCTTTCACATTTTTTTGCGCTGGCCACGAGGTAATAGCCTCGATCTTCCGAGGATCCATCCTAATGCCCTCCACCGAGACAACAAAACCAAGAAACTCAACCCTGTCGGTATGAAAGGTACATTTCTCAGGTCTGACGAACAACTGATGATCTCTCAAGATCTGCAAGACTTGCCGAACATGTTTGACATGCTCCGCATCCGTATTTGAAAAGATCAAGATGTCATCTATGTAGACAATCACGCTCACATCCAAAAACTCCCTCAGTACCTCATTGATAAAAAACTGAAAGGCAGCCGGGGCATTACACAACCCGAAGGGCATAACACAGTACTCATACAGACCGAACTTAGTCCGGAAGGCAGTCTTCCACTCATCGCCTTCACGGACTCGTATGAGATGATATGCCCCTCGGAGGTCTAATTTGGTAAACACCGTCGCATGCCTCAGCTGATCGAGCAATACCGGGATCAACGGGAGGGGGTACTTGTTTTTAATAGTACCTTTATTGAGCGCCCTATAGTCCACACAGGCGCGTAGACCACCTTCCCGTTTGGGAATAAAAAAGATTGCCGAGGAAGCCGGAGAAGAGGATAGTCGAATAAACCCCTTAGCTAACATCTCATCTAAGTACTCCTTTAAATGGAGTTCCTCCGGCCCAGATAAGGCGTAGATACGACAACAAGGTAAAGTCGCCCCAGGTATCAGGTCTATGCGGCAATCAAAAGAACGATGTGGAGGCAAGTCCCTCGCTCGCCCTTTGTCAAACACCTCCGCAAACTCCACATAAGCTTCCGGTATTGTCTGCACGTCACACCGCAATCCATCTCCAACCGCACAGGATAGTGGAGTAACCCAATCAGTAGCAACTTTATAACAACTTTGCAAACAAAAAACTGAATCAAGAGTCACTGTCCTCCTAAACCAATCGATGCGGGGATTGTGGGATTGCAACCAAGGAACCCCCAACACAACACCAAACGAAGGAGCATCAATCAAATCAAACCCAAGATATTCTGAATGGCCGTTATCACATATCATGCATAAGGGTTCGGTCTGTCTAGTGATAGTACCTGAGGACAACTCCGTTCCATCTATGGCCCTCACAGGCTCGGGTTGCTCCTTCAGAATCCAGGGCACTTTCAATTGTTCCGCTAACTTGATGTCCATAAAATTGCCAGTGGCCCCTGAATCCAATAAGGCAGACACCGGAGTCCTGTGGCTGTTAGAAATTACTAAGCAGACAGTGATCATGAAATGTTTGGGGACTCGTTTAACTATACCAGAAATCTGATAGGAAGGATTAAGCCTATCTCTCATCTCCAATTCAGCAGAAGGTTGCACACAAGCCACCACCTTTTTGGAGGACAAGGAAGAAGGCTTAACTGTGCAATCCCTGGCATAATGTCCTCCTTGCCCACAGTACAAACACAAATTATGAGTTCGTCTTCTGCTTTTCTCCTCGGCTGTTAAGGGGCCCCGCACACCTCCTATCTCCATGGGTTCAGGGATCGTTCTACTCTCCCCTGGACTCCTTACCTCACCCTTCGATGGAACCACACGAGAGACCTGAAAGCGGTTTTTCTCGCCTCTCCTTTCAGTTAGCCTATGGTTCAGCTTCACCACAAGATCTATGAATTCCACACAGTCTTCAGGGGGATTCACCACCTGTGAGACGATGTCTTTCAGGTCCTCGGACAATCCTTGATAAAATAATGAAGTCCTTTTATCTGCGGGCCAATGGGTTTCGGAAACCAACCGATTAAAGGTGGACACATAAGTCAGTAGATCCTGTTTTCCCTGTCTTAGTTTCAACAGTTCAGCGTCGCTCGCTTGCATAAACGCATGCTTTGCAAAGAGACAACGCATCTGTTCCTTGAAAGCCACATAATTATACAAAACAGGGTCATCATTCTCAACTAGTGGCACGGCCCAAGACGCTGCAGTACCGGCTAAATAGGATATAACAAAGGCCACCTTGGTAGAGTCATTAGGGAACGACGCAGGTCGACACATGAAGTGCAAATGGCACTGGTTCATAAAGATACTATATTTACTGGAATCTCCAGTAAATCTTTCGGGAACCGCCAATGGTACAGGGGTGGGTGTAGTCACGTTAACTGTTAAAGGGGGATTACTGGTACTCGCGCCCCTATCAAATTGAAAAGTAGCAGGTTGTACTATAGAAGATTTACCCATTCCCCACACCGGAGCCTTAACCTTCCCTGCACTCATCTCCTGACGTAACCCTTGGTTCTCCTGCTGTAATTCTTGCACCTTAATCTGAAGTGCATTAACAGCCCCCATCAGTTCCTGCACAGTAGGGGCCCTTTCTTCCAACTCATTCCCGTCCTCATCCATACTCGCTCGGGTGGTTGTAAATTCGTGGGCTTGGTTTTCTGTTGGATCTTTCGCAGACTCAGCCCACAACCACGGAAGCGAGGATGGCCCCACTCCTCTGCCCCTGCTCGGATCGCCACACGCAAGTCAGAACAGCGTGACCGCGACCCGGGAAAAGGGAGAAGGTAGGAAAAAGTAAAACAAAGAAAAAGTAAAGCCAATGCTCTCTCTTTGTTACAGCACAGCAGACCCTCGTCATTTGCATGGGAAAAGGTTTTCTAACCTGCAGTCAAAAGAGAAAAGAAACACAGACAAGAAAGAGCATGTTAACATATAGCCCAGTGTTCCTTCTCCTGAATCCTTGTTCACACACAATAAACACTTCCAACACACCCCAATCCCCTCCTTACTTGTGTAACATATCAGGAGCGATCCGAGAAGAGCAAAAGGTCCATTAGCGGTTCAAGGACCGGCTTAGTAGAATATTCTTATAAGTGAAAGGGGGACAAAAGTCATACGTCTGACATAAAAAACCCCTGGAAGAAAAACGTGAAGTGCTCACTAGGCACTAAACAATCCAACAAAAATCCCACTTTCTGTGGCCACAGACTAGACCCGCCACCTCTGGTAGCGCTAGAAAACTACACTAAACCTCGGGCACTCAGAACCCGGCAAGGCTTCCGCGATTCCCTCAGCGAGGAGAACCCTCGAGCACAGTCCCGATTCCACACAATAACAACAGTAGTACGTTCACGTGCTTTTCAAAGTGGACGCTTCTCTTACTATACCGCCGGTTCTCACTCGATCTGGGAGACGACCGGAGTGGCACCCATCCGGGCGGCTGACACGAAGCCTCGTGCAGCAGAACGCCTCCGCTTGTCAGGAAGCGATCAGAACAATCAAAGTCCCACAGGTTCCCACGAAGAATCCAGGAATACTCGAAATCCAGACTCACGAAAAACGCCAACAAGGTCAGAAACCAAGCACAGAGCCCCAGTGCTGGCGACCTAAATCCACGGAGGGAAAGGGGGCGGGGTTACCGAAAACAAGGAAACAGAGGAAGGACACCATAGGAAAATCGAAAGAAGGAAAAAGACTAGAACAGGGAGCTAAACCCTCACTAATTCCTAACAGTCACATACTAGTGTGCCTGGCACTTCTGTGTGTACGGGGGTTACCTCACCCTCACATGTCCAACTGAACATGGCAGACTCACTGCTTGCGCCAATGAACAACCCCGCGTGATGCATGAGGTTGGCTAAGTTCAAAGTCTGCTGTGCCAGCGCCGGCACTCTGGCGTCTGCTACTCCTCCTTACTTCAGGGACAGGGGTGCTGCCCCTGCTACTAGCGGTATCTGTGTCCCCGACACCTTCTGCTCCTGTGGTGGCTGACTGGTTTGTCAGCAACACTTCCATCGCTGTAGTGACTCTCCCCATCCCCCGTGTGAGGTCAGTACAGCAGTGCACCAGCCCCTCCTGCATCGCAACTGAACGACGACACATCAGTGAAGTTGCAGTTGCAAGTTGGCGCATGCCGCTTGTCTGCTGGTGCGTTCGATGGCTCTCCCTGCGCCTTTGTGCACAGTCCTCACGAAGTTCCTCACAGAGTGTCATCACACACTGAGACATGTCCCTGACTCCATCTGCCATGTCCCTCATGCTGTCTGCCATTGATGCTATTCCCTTGTTCATGTCTGTGAAGTTGGTGTTCAGAATTCGCATCTGTCTGTGTATGGCACTTATCCCTTTTGCCTGCAGGCGCTGCACCTTCACCATTGTGGTCTCAAGGCCTTGGAACACATCCTCATCACGGCCACTGCCGCCTGACTCCCGGACCCTACGACGTCTTGTTCCACCAGATGGCCTGACAGGAGTGGATGTGTGACCTGGTGCATTTCCTGCCATAGACTGCATTGACTCCTCACACTCCCCTTCCTCATCCGAGGATGTTTGTAGGATCCTATGCGGGGGACCCTCATGCCTCACAGGCCTGAAGATTTCAGACACCTCTGTGTCTGCTGGTGTGTGTGGTTGTTCTGACTCAGGTAGTGGTGAGCCAATGAGCACAGGAGATGCTTCCAGTAGCATGGTGTTGTCTGCCTCTGGTATGTCTGCTGCTTGTGTGCAGGGTGCTGTAGGTCTTGCACTGCTGGGCCCAGCATCCCTGCCTTCTTGCTCACTGCTATCCCTTTGGGGATGTGTCTTCTCCCTCACCTGCTGTGACTTGCGTGATGTCTCCCCTGTGGACAGACATGGACAGTATCTTAGTGTTACTTTCACAGTGTACATCACTATTAAATTACATTTTCACATCACTATTTTCTGCTCCTCCCATGTGTCTGATTGTATTGTGTGGCATGCCTGACGACATTTCATGTTGACTGGTCATATGGGTATTCCTATGACTACCACTCCCATAATGCATTGCAGGTGCATACTAAGGTCAGAACTGGATTCCCTCTATACATAGCCACATGGGGGGAGGAACACAGGCAGGGAGTGGGGGATGATGGACATGTCCCTTACCTTTCTTAGCTGCAGCTCGGGCTGAGCTGTCCGCATCACCAATCCCCAGGACGCACTCTGGCTCCAGTGTGGACTCCACAAGCTCTTCCAGGTCCGTGAGTGGAGGTGCCTTGTTCTTCCCTCCACCTGTAGCATTGGCCTCCTTGCTTCTTGCAGCCAGTTTCTTCTTAGTGATGATCCTAAGATCGTACCATCGGTTTTTTAGGTCGTCCACTTCCCTGTTGGTCACTCCTATGGCGTTGCTTTTGGTCTGGATCCCCAGCCAGGTGCTCCTCTTGACAGCCTCTGGTGCCTGCAGGGACTGCTTTCCAAAGATTTTTGGGTAGTGCTTGACTACCTCCTCCACCAGCACCTGAAGTTCACCAGTGCTAAACTTCATCTTCCTCTTCCTCTCTGCACCTTCCCTCTGAGAGTCTTGGGGCTCCATTTGTTTCTCCTGCAGGGCTCTGCTTCACAACAGCCTGTTTCTGTGTGTCTGCTCTCCTGTGTGATCAGGTACACTGCACCTGCATGGGTGTGGCCACTTCCTGGTTGTGGGGTGGGGTCGATGCACAGGATTGGTCTATTGCTCTATTGGTTAACGGAGGGGCGGGATGGAGGCACGTGATTGGTTGATACTTCAACTGCCTGATATTTTGTATCCCCGACTTGGTATTTACCGATTAGGTATTTACCGATTCAGTAGTTTCAATGCATTCCTATGGGCCTCCGGGCCCATAGGATTGCATGTGAGTTACCGATTCGGTAAATACCGAGACGGGGTTACCGAATTTTACCGAATCGGTATTTTTTACCGAATTTTGACCTACATCTCGTTTCACTTTTCTAAAATAACGATTCGGTAAAAATCGGTATTTTAGAGTCGGTAAAAATGTGTTACCTACATCTGGCCCCAAGTACTTAGGTCAAATCCCTGCCTTCAGGCAAGGATATCACCTCGGCGCCAGTAAAGGAAAACAAGAGGTGGGGGCTGGGGGTTCACTGACACTGTTTAGAGGCTGGCTGGCTCGGGCTGCATCAATAAAAATGACATTCTCAGCTCCGATGCGCAGTCATTTCAGTGCGTGTCAAATTAGCCCGGGCTGAAGAAGACGACGGGGGGGCTGAAGCCCGGTGAGCCCAATGGGTGTTGCGCGCCTGCTCAGGACTGC
The DNA here is from genome assembly GCF_964263255.1 of Lissotriton vulgaris. Lineage (NCBI taxonomy): Eukaryota > Metazoa > Chordata > Amphibia > Caudata > Salamandridae > Lissotriton > Lissotriton vulgaris. The sequence goes on along the minus strand of NC_141695.1, from coordinate 1,634,742,072 downwards.
CGGGGGCCGTCCTAACTCCGTCCACTAATTAATTCTCCAGAACAGGTGCGGAATTTGCGCCGCGCTGGGGAATCAGTGGCATCCGGACGGCCCCCGGCAATCCTGAGCACATGCCCAGCGTGACGTAGGACGGCCGGGGGCCATCCTGAGCACACAAGGGGTTAAAGGTGAATTAGTGGGTTGGGTGAGGGGAAATGATGAAGTGGGGGAGACACAGGAGAGAATGGCAAGACGGTATAATTAGCCTCAACTAAATCATTGTTGTTCCTCATTTATTTGATACTACTAACAAGCACTGACTAAAGCAAAATTTCTGGCTTGTTTTAGGAATAGGCCAGTTGTTGTGGTATATTTTTCGATATAATAACATAAAACTCACAGAGAGGCACCTAAATACTGATCAAATGGCATGCTTTCTATTGCACAAGATTTTAGTTTTTATGTTTTAAGCCACACTATTAATTACTTAGGTCAAGCCTCTTGCAAAGAATTCAAGGTAACATGCCCCCTTCAGAGATCCGAAACACCTTTATTAGGTCGAGCTTAGAGTCAGTGCGGGAGAGAAGCCCCGCTCCCTCCTCCACCCATATTTTTCATTGGCTTATGTCTTTGTTCTTTGTAAATGCTGGCTTCTGATTCCTAAATAGGCTTGTTAGTCTATCCTTACTATGTCATCAGTTGTATCCTCCTATGGATACTGGCCCCTTTACTTGGTTGTTAAACGGTATGTGTACTATTTTCTTGTTTGAAGTTTCTTCTACTTTAAGCATGACGTGCTTTGCTTAAATTGAGCGCGCCATACGTGCTTTCACTTTGAGCGCAGCCTGGACAATGCGCCGTTTGTTTGTCAATGCCATAGGTTTTGCATTTAAATGTGAAACCTATAGCATTGCACATATTTTTGCTGGTTTCTTACCTTTTTAGGCCACTTTTCAGGCATCCTAGGGAATGAGGCACCTAAATGTAAATTGGCCAGTGCACGAGGGTTTACACAGTAAGATGCCATTAATAAGTAACAGGATTTGTTCACCTTGTCCTCACACATTTAAAAAGTGTCCCCCTTGGTGTGATTTCTAAATGTATATCGTGCTTGGAAGGCAGGTGAATGTCGGCTTTGTTAGTGTAGCCCACAGACTGGCTCCGAATCCAAGTCGTCTGACCGCCAGAACCACAGCTTTGTCTGGTGAGTGCAGCGCCATTAGGCAACAAGAGGTATTAACCCCTTCGCCGCGGCGATAATTTCGCTGCGGTGCTTTGGGGGGAGGGGGGCCGCCTGGCGCCGCCATGCTCATGACGGAACCACTCCGTCACGAGCCACGGGCGCGCTGTGCTTGTGATGGAGTGGTTCCGTCACGGCCCCGCCCGCGCAATCAAACCGCTGCGCAGGCGCGGAATCACGGGCAGCGTGGGCGGGGCGGCCGCGCCGTGACGGAACCACTCCGCCACCAGCACAGTGCGTCCGTGGCTGGTGACAGAGTGGTTCCATCACCAGCACAGAAAGGGTTAATAACCAGATGGTAAATAAAGAATAGAAACAGCGACGCTGCCCACCAGCAGTTCACGTGAAAGGTTATGGTCGCAGACACTGTAAAAATCACACTGCGTTGTGGTCCAGTATGGCTTAAGGTCGTTCGAAAGAGGCCCGTTTGAAACACGGTAATGACTGGGCTGTGGATTTGTGTTTCCAATTTAGTGAACTTGCTTCATTCCTCACAGAGCATTTCCTTCATTTCGTCTGGGAAGCAGTTATCGTGCCCTGGTTAAGTCGCAATTTCAGTTTACCACATTTTGTCAAGGGGTTATTTGGGCTGAGATGATGGCAATTAAGCGCCTCACCTGTGTAATCCATTAAAGATGATACAATTAACCCTACTGCTAAACCAGTTAAAATAAATGAAATCCACAGACAATGCACCTACAAGCATTTGTTACAATTTGCTATTTTTAAATGAGGTATGAATCTCAAATCGGTTTTCTTTCTGGCCTCATATTTATGAGGTGCCGTTTGGCTGTTTGAATTTAATTTAGAGGCAAAATGGCATTTTTAGCATCTGAGCGTTGGTTCAAAATGGATTCTGTCATGAGGGATCCAACTGGGGATTCTGTGAAAGAGCAAGGCCTTACCACGCACCTCTGAAAGGCAGCACTGCACGGCAAGGCAGCATTTCTCTCTGCTTCAAATGGAAAGTTTTAGGAATCCAATCAGCTGTCCTGTCACTTGGGGAAAGAGAAAAGGTGATGACCCCGGTACAGAGGATGGCGTATTTTCTCGTATTCCTTCCTCAAACAACCAGCTCAGCGTGCACTCATACTTTATCTTCTGTGTGCCATGTACTTTGGATATTGTGCCCAGGCTAACCTTTTCAGTTTACTGGTAGCCAAATCTATAATTGCAAAGTCCAGGAGCGAACAGTCATTTATGTTTACTGTCATCAAATGTCATTCCCAAATTTCTGTCAAAATCAAAAAGGACTAGCTATGTTAGGGTGAGGGGGGAGACTCAAAGAAGTACGCGTGCCGGCAAACCGATTGGTTGGTTCATGAAGCCCTCACCCACCAAACTAGTTAGTGGCATGCTTCATTATCAGAGTGACACCAAGTGTGTCCCGGGTGTGCTTCGACGCCACTTTACTGCGGAGCTGGTATGTTCGCTGAGTGTGCAGTATCGTGAGTGAGAAAGTGAAAGTTAAAAATCTATACAGTGGGTCCCAGTACCTGAGGGTAAATGGATAAACTTTAATTACTGGGCCCCTGTTAGCTACTAAAAAGGCAAGCGGACGTGCCCGGGCACCGCAGAAGGACGACAGGTCCAAGGAGGATCTAGACCGGCAATTCCAGTCTCTTTCTCTGCCAGGTGACCCAAGGAAGCTTTTTACAGCAAATAGCCTGTTAAAGCAAGAGGGAATCCCCTCTAACATATAACGCACCTTAGAGAGTATGACACATAGCCAAGAAACAACACAATCACTATAATTTAGTAACTTTATTTATTTGCACCTTTATCACATACTCACTTGGTCCTGAGGAAAGCCAGTTTTAAATTAAACAAGGCCTGGCTGAAACATGTAGACCACACAGGACTCAGGAGGTCATAATTCGTACTCCAACACGTCCGCTTGCCTTTTTAGTAGCTAACAGGGGCCCATAGGAATGAATGGGGAGTCATTCCTTATTTGCGATTAGCAATTTGCTAATCGCAAATAAGGAATGTGTAGGAATCGCAATTTATTTAGGGATTCCTACTTGAATCCCGTTTTGCAAGTCTTTAATAGCGATTCCTTAATAATCGCTATTAAGGACTCGCAAAACGGGACTATGATGAATCTAGCTGTAAATAACTAGGGGTTGGGTGGAATTAGCAGAATTTGGTCACTCAATGTGGAGTTCCACCCAAAGTCTACCAACAGCTGTGAGGCAGAATTTATTCCCCCGAGCCTCCAGAAATACAATCGAGATTTGGCATCCCCTAGCACCATTTTCTAATGCCGGTGGTTGCAATCAGTTGCAAATTCAACTTGAATGGCTGCGTGCTCTACTCTTGCGCATCATATGGTGCCTCTCATGCTGATTATTCAGTGCTGCTCGTGCCACTGGTTCTAAATTGCAATACGAGCAGTGCAACATGCATATATCTGCCAGGTGGCAGAACTCCGTGGAATCTTGTAAACTTTTTAAGTAACTCCGCAGAATTCCACAGAGTAAAACTCTGTGGGCCCGACTCACAGAACTAACTTAAGACAAAATCCTAAACTTAATACTTTTGGTATTCACAGAAGTTAGGATTCTGTCTTAAGACAGACTTAAGTTAGGATTCTGTCTTAAGTCTGTCTTAAGTCTGTTTTAAGACAACATCCTAACTTCTGTAAATACCAAAAGTAGTAAGTTTAGGGTTTTCCCTTAAGTTAGTTCTGTGAATTAGCCCCTGTGATTGAATGTTGGCCACCACCTATAAATAACACGTAATTATTTCTAGCCATTTTAATGACCTCAAGGTGATAAAAGGCTGAGAAGGACTACTGGGCCTGAACTTGCGAGCATATGTTCTCACACATATCTGCAGTGAATGCATTGGTCTCCTGAGCCAATAGACTCAGCCTTTGAAAGGCTGAGCTCTAGTGCTTCCCATGAACGTAGTAGCCAGGGCCATCAAAAGGAGATGGAAGCGCTTTAGAGGGCCCCGAACTGCTTATTATAATTGTATTTCTAGTTCACAAACCAGGATTAAACTGCTCCCTGAGATATATGTATTTTAAGGTAGGTGACATCAGTCGTCACTAGGTGGCACCATAATTCCTCCATCCTCACGGTGGAGGGACCATCTGGCATATTTTATAAATAACCATCAAGTAGGCGGTCATTTGTAATGCTTTGTCAGGAACCGCTGTCAATTAAGTTCCTGACAATGCATTTCGCTGTTTGTTTGGTGCAGGGCTGCACCAAACAGTTTTCTTTTTTATTCTAAAAAAGAAAATCCCAAATTGGGATTTTCTTTTTCAAAATAAAAAATATGGTGCTCCCCTTGCCATAGCGACCTATGGTCCACCCTCATCTAAATCCGGCGAATGGACCAATATGTTGGTTGTATGTATATTCCAACACATACATTAGGATTTTTGTTTTTATTTTGAACAAGATATTTATTCACCAGGAAGGGGCATCACATGTGATTAGTGACCGAGCCCACAAAATCTTCTAGCAGGCCTGGAGGCACATCATTTTAATTGTTGATGTGCCCAAACTGAGGTTTCACTACTGTAACATTAAAAAATGTTTACTACAGAAAAGCAGAAACGATTATTTTGCAAATGCTTGCTTGTAGAAATAATTCACAAAGAGCATACCTACACACTTGTGACTGCACCACACAATCACACAATTACTTTCCATTTCTGAAAGGGTGATTGTAAAAAGGCCATGTGGACTGATGCATGTGTTACACCTCGGGGGTTGTGTGTATTACAGAAGATTTTGCAGGTGTTGATTACAGGTTTGCATGTAGAAGAAGGAAGAACCCTATAATTAAGATATGTAGAATGACAGGCAGCGCTTTGATATGGATGGCAGGATGCCTCGAGGAAAAAGTGTGGCGCTAAGCCAGGGGACTCTTCTTCATGGGAGAAACAGGAAGATGTGTCATTCAGTTCCTGCTCAGCACAATTATGTTGTTATAAAAGCACCATGGGCGCTTGGTTTAATGAGTGCTGGAGGTAAGGAGTGGGAAACTGAACACTGCACTGACAAGAATGAGCAAAATATTTCTGGAAAGAGAGGTATCACTCCTCAACACCTAAATCACCAGGAGCATTGGAATGTTGTCAAAGACTAGAAGCAGCGTTAAAAAAGCATTAAAGAATCCAATAAGTCTTGAGTTGGCTGCCAGCCTTTTGGCTTTGTCAATGCTTGTTTTTTTCGGGGAGGGTTAGGTTTTGATGTGATTTTCTTCTAAACGGTATTGTTGAGGAAGGTTTCAGGACTATTTCAAATTTAAAAAAACATAATAGTGGCTAAAAGCAAAACTATACTTTTGACTCAAAAAGTCCACATTCACATAGTAGTCCCTAGCACTGAAGGCAATATGAATCGCAAAGATCTGCAGGCTTTTCCGTTTTAAGAATGGTCACTACTACTGCCTCTCACAGCAATGGGGGGATTTTCCCCACAGTTAACGACTCATTATACATTTCAATGAGGTGCGGAATTAGGATGGGGCATATTCTTTACAGAAGGCTGGTGTGATCCCGTCAAGACCAGGGGCTTTGTCAGTCGGCATACCAGTGATAACCTGTGCAATCTCTTCCAGCGTAATCAGCGAGTCCAAGTAGTCTCTGTGGCTTGGTCAAAACCACAGTAACTGGGTGGTGTCAAAATAGTCATGGAGTGACTCCGGTTCTCTATCTAGGCTGGCGGTGTATAGCGGTACAAAAGGGGGTGGTGATGGACGGAGCATCTGAATCAATCAAACACTCACACCCAGTCAAAAGATCTGGGTATAATCCATCACCGTTCTTTAGCCCACTCTGCCACCCCAGTTCAGACATGGCTATATGCAAATCAGTCTGACCCTGTGCCTCATGGGAACAGTCCAGCCCGAACTGCCAAGCCATGTCTTCCCTGGACCGGAAACAAGCTTCCGAGGACCGGTTTCTGGCATTCCAGCCGTCTTCAGCTCGGCTTGCTTGAATCCAGTGGCAAAGTGAGCAAGGGACTCACGTCTGAGCATACCTTGCCACACTTATGGCGGCCAAAAGCGGTACAAAAGGGGGTGGTGTATAGCCTAGCATAGAAGGAGACATTACCGCAGGCAGTTGTGATGGTGATGTGACTAGCTGAGTGTCGGCACCCCTTAATTCCGACACATATGTGGTGGCATGTGGCTTGTGTAGTAGGCCGGCCAATGTCTTGCTCGGTTGGTCTCCCTCCCCATATTTAGGTACCCTAGCCTCCTTACCTAGATAATGAGTTCTTCGCTCTGCCTCTTCCTTGAAAGATGTAAGTTTCTCTCTGATGGACGCTAGTGGGGTGGGGTCAGGGGTCCTATAGTATAATCTCACTCTAGTACCCGAATTTCCTCCTTAAGTTTATCAAGCATGCCACACAGCACCTACAAGACCCCAGCCTGCTTCACAATGCAGGCTCAGCGAATCACTACTTTGAATGCCTCCCATAAAGTAGAGGAAGTTTCAAACGTCCCTGTATCTTGGTGCACCCAAATACATCATAAACAGACTACAAGTGGCACAAAACACAGCAGCTATGATTCTACTCCACATCACTAGACAGCAGTCAGCTAAAGAAGCCCTGAAGACACTACACTGCTCCCAATAAAGGCCAGAATAGAGTTCAAATCACTCTTCATCGCTCATAGAGCCTTGAATGATAAAGGCCCGACTACAATTAAAAAACATGTCACACCTTAGATCCTCCACAGATCTACTCATGAAACAGAACAGGATAAAGAGAGCCATATGGGGGGTAGATCCTTCTCGTATCTGGCTCCGGGACTATGGAACTCCCTGCCTTGGGAAACACGCATGCTAACTGATGAATTTGCATTCAGAAAAAAGCTCACAACTTGGCTCTTTCCCGTAATCCTCTATGCAACCTCTGCCAACTCTCTCAGTTCTGGGAAGCCCTCGGGCAGCTATGCGCTTTACAAGACCATAAACATAAACATAAACCATCCCGATGTTGTGTGCAAAAAACTCTGACATTTCTGCACGGGTCTCCTTTCTGAAAGCAGAGTACCGCTAAGCATTCAGGGGAAGGCGCCATTGAAAAGCAAGGGGCACAGTCTGGGGAACCTGTAGCTCTAGGAACACTGGAGCATGGTCAGAGAGCGTGTGTGCGCGGTGTACAGAGCTAGTGGTATGGGTAGGGGCATCATTTGTGATAAACCTATAGTCTAACTGTTACCATGTGTTGTGGTAAGAGAAGAGTGAGAAAACAGGAAGATGTGTCAAGGTGTGCCCTCATGTGTATTAGGGGGGTATGCCTCCATAGGTCTGTGAATTGATTGTCATTCATTAATGTATTCAGCACTCTGGCCGATCGTGAATGCTGTTTCCCTCATCCCAGAGAGATCTATTGCCTCCTCAAGTGCAACATTAAAATCCCCGCCCCATAGAATCGTCCACGATCATAGGTTGGCCAGTCGTCTCCAGAGTTTTAGCAAGAAGTTTGGATAGTCTACGTTTGGGCCATATACAGCCGCTAGTGTCATAGGTCGCTTGTGTAATGTACCAGTTACAATGACATATCTGTCGTCTTTGTCTATGTTGATTCCAGAGGTATGAAAAACATAGAAAATAACTGTGGGTCTAGAATAATAAGAAATCTATGTGTGTGGAGATGGCTATATGTAGGCTTCTAAAGGTAAGCAGACTACTGGACAATCACCATATGTGAGTAAGTGTCCATCAGTTACTCTTCCTATACCGCCCAGTTCATCATGTGGTCTACTTCACAGTAGGTAGTCCAGATTGACCAACTCCAAAGTTGTTATTAGGAGATGGTTGGTAATTATGAAGTAATATATAGGGTGATAGGTGGATGTTGTTGGTAACTGAAAGCAGTGCAAATGTGATAAGGGAATGTGATGATAAAATTGGATAGTGAACGCAATATAACTTTATTCTGGAGTCGTGCACTTCCAACTATAAAAACAAATAGAGTGCAAAAAAGTCAGATGGTTTTAACAAATAAATACTGACTGGGTTATCTGGTCGACATGTTTCTGCGGACATTTAAAGGTCCACATTGGTACCTGCTGCTTCCTCAGGACCCATAAACTTTATTGCTACTGCTCTTGTGAAAGATTAAAAAACATTAGTGAACAAAACTGATAAATGTCACCTGTTCACTTCTGGATTTCCTCCTAGGAAAATGGAAGAGTCCCAGATGTCGTATCGCCATAACACACACACATAGACAGACATAAGAACAAAGAAAGGATAACATGCCATCATTAGTATGGGTTATCACCATAATTACTGGAATGTTGTTCTTATACAGCATTTCAAAATAATTATCAAAATGTCTTTGGCTCACCTTCAATCTAAGGGGAAAGTGTTTCTCCTCACCTGGCAAGCAGCTCAGGACAATGGAGCACCGCTCTATAGTATAGAAAATTTACACAACTTGTGATAACCTGTGCGGTCACTCAGAAGTTAGTCACTCATTGGGGTCAACTCATTCATCAGCGGCCCTGCAGTCTGGTTAATGTGGCAAAGGTCAGGTGGGTTTCCAGATATCTATCTTATGGTGCACTAAGTAAGAGTGGACCAGACGGGACTTGCATTAATCATTTTCGCCCATGACATTCCAGGTTAGGCAATTAAAGCTAACCATGGTGGTAGTGTGAAAATATTGTTATCTGTAGTGGCTTGTTTACATTTTGGAGGGCAGGCAATGGCGGTGTCATGGCAATACCCTCCAGCTGCCTGCATGTGCAATGCGGTTCTAGCGAAAACTTCCCGGCCAACCTTGCTAGCTTGCTAGCTTGCTTAGTTCTAGGGCCCACAGTGTCATCCCAGGGCCTACTGGAGTTGCAGCGCAGCATTAATTAGGTCCGGTTCTGGGTCCCCCCGAGGTCGCAGCCTGCAGCGTGCGGCGGTGTACACGTATGAGCCACTGCCACCGTCCAGGAGGCCCAGGCCTCCGTTACCAAGGCTTGACCCCAGTTCTATCTTCTCTTTGGCCCAGTCGTGCACAGCTATTCTGTCCGGCACACACAAGGAACGCAGCCAGTCATATGGGCCAAACACAGTTAGGTACAGCCAGTCCGGTCCACGCATCCATAGGCCCGCGCCGCCAGGCGCCGGGTGTCGTCAAGGCCTCCACCTCAGTGCTGCTGCTCCAAAGCCAAGAAGGTCACTGATCCGGCCACCACGTCTCGCTGTCTTGTGGTTTGCGTACAGCAGACCGGGCCCAGCCCTCATGTTCAGACGGCTCCACAGTCCCCACCAGGGCAGCCGCAGTCATCAAATGCTACCAGGCAAAGCAGCCCAGTTCAAACCTGGCTTGTAGTGTTACAGAAGGTTCAGGAAAACCATTGTGTGCGCAGATGGTGTAGGATTTTGCCTCTCGGGCCGGCAGAGTCCACTCAAAGTGCGGCCATCTTGCAGCCAGTTGAAGCCACGCCCCCGAAATTTAACATTGTTAAAATTTTCATATTGTTAAATAATTTTGGTACTATAGACATTTTCAATAATTCACAGTGATCATAGGAGTCAAGCTGAAAGGAGAGAAAACAATTGTTTCTCTCAATTTGCTTTACATTTTTTATTGGGAGTTATTTTTTTCGGAATTAAGGTTAAGTATATTTTAAAATATTTATTTTATAAATAACTGACTAGCATATCCACAACTCAAATTACTTTTATATTTTCACTATACTAATTCACCATTAATCATTTCTGGGTTCCGAAGTAGCGTGCTACTCACCGAAAAAGCACTTCAACACCCCATCAAGGATGGCAAGCGCTATATAAATGCAAATCATTTTCCCTCCTCTATCCTGCCACTATCCTTGCTTTCTTTCTTTCTTTATACTCAATCCAAATAACTGAGTAGCAGATCCACCACTCAAATTACTTTAATATTTTCACGATCCTAATTCACCACTAATCCTTTAAGGGTTCCGGAGTAGCACCCCAACGTCTCATCAGGGGTAGTAAGAGCTATATAAATGCAATTACAATACAATACAATACAATTCATACAATGCCAGGAGTAATCAGATGTTTGTATATCAGTATCTGACACCGAAAAGAATGGGTAGAGTCTGTTGTTATGAACAAGGAAGTGATTTTCCTTTAAATGTAAAAAGATAGCATTGGGCCTGTGCTTAGGAGCAAGGCTGCGTGGCAGCTGAAACGCATCAGTGGGAGCACGATGGGCACCTTAAAATAAAAGAAACTTGAGCAGCACTCTTTTAATGTTGGCAGATTTGTTGCACTAACATGCATTAGTCAGGGAAAGTGTTTTACAGAGGTTAATTACTCCGTTACAGAAAGTCGACATGCCCCTCAATAAAGAGCACAACGGCAGGCAGCAATTGATAATGAAGGGACTAAACTAAAGGTTACACAATTGTTATAGTGAGGCACAGATTTTACAAGCACACACCATGTCACTGACCATGTATTGACTGATGTAATAAGTGATGTCCTAAACAGTGCATTGCGGGGGCCTAAGCTATAATTGTGCATGTATAATTGTGCCTAACTATGACGTCCCTGTAACCTTTGTTCTTATGTGAATTTCTAAGGTTTTTAAAAATGTATTTCACAACTATAACATCACTATAACCTTTGGTTTTTTAAGTGGATTTCTAAGGTTTTTTAAATTGTATTTCCTAATTTTAATGTCCCTGTAACCTTTGCTTTTTGCAGTGAATTTCTACGTTTTTTTTAATTACATTTCCTAACTGTAGCATATAACAGTTGGGAGTGGATGTGTGAGTGTCTGTGTGGGTCAGTGAGGGGCTGTGCAAGAGCCTTGCCTGTAAAGGTGAGTAGGTGTCTGTATAGGTGAGTTAGTAGGAGTGATGACATGGGTGAGTGGCTGTGTGAGTGGCTATATGGGTGTGTGAGTAGGTGTGTGAGCAGCTTCATGGGTGTGTTATTGAATGTGTATGTGGCTACATGAGTTTGTGAGTAGGTGTGTGAGTCGCTGTATGGGTTTGTAAGTGGCTGTGTGACTAGCTGAATGGGTGAGTGCATGGCTGTGTAAGTGTGTGAGTCTGTGAGTGCTGTGTGGGTCTGTGAGTGCTGTGTGGGTCTGTGTGTGGGTTTGTAAGTGGCACTATGGGTTTGTAAGAGGGTGTGTGCCTATGTGTGTGGCTATGTGGGTGGGTATGTGAATAGTTTAATTGGTCAGTTAGTGGGTGTGTAAGCACCTAGGTGGCTCTGTGATGGGCGTGTGAGTGTTTTTGTGGGTCTGTGACGTGTTCTGTTTGCGGGTGTGTGGCTGTGAATGTATGTGTGGGTCTGAGAGTGGGTGTGTGAGTGTCTGTGTGGGTCTGTGAGTGGGTTTGCGAGTGCCTATGTAAGTATGTGAAGGGCTGTTTGAGTACCTGTATTGATCTTTGAGTGGGTGTGTGAGTGACAGGTCAGGTGGATCAGTGGACTAATGCATCCACTGCAGGTTCAAATCCCAATGGGTCCCCTCAGCCTTTCATCCATCTGAGGTCGAAAAAATGAGTACCATTGAGTTGGGTAACAATAAACATCTGTTATTCCGCCCCAAGATACTCTGTTAGGGGCGAACGTGCTCTTTACAAACACACATGATATGTTATGTCTGTGTGAGTCTGTAAGTGGATCTGTGAGTGTCTGAGTGGGTCTGTGAGTGAGTGTATGACTGTCTGAGTGGGTTTGTGAGTGGATGTGAGAGTGACTGAGTGGGATGTGAGTGAGTGTCAGAGTGTCTGAGTGGGTCTGTCAGAGTGTCTGTGTGGGTCTGTGAGTGGGTATCTGAGTGTTTGTAGGTATGTGAGTAGTTGAGTGGTTATGTCTGCCATCTCCTCCTGACTACTACCCTTTCTACAAACACAAGTACTACCCCTACTGATGCCAACATACGTTCATCCACATCAATAGACTGTGCCACTAGCATGGCACTTTTTCAGAAAGAGTGCAAGTGAAAGAAAGAAGAACTAGTGAGATAATGGGACTGAGGGAGAGAGGGGGGAGATCATGCGATGGGAGGGTAAGGGAGACAGAGAAAGAACGAGACATAGATGGAAAGATGACTAGAAGAGACAAATGAAGTCAGACCAGGAAGGTGAGGAGATGAAGAAGTGAGAGTGGCAAGAGATGATGTGCAGGAGTGGGACAAGTGGGAGAACAAACAGGGATCAGGAGAGAGACAGAGAAGAAGTTCTAACAGGGAATTGAGAAATAGAAAGTGAGAGGAGAGGGTGGTAATGGTGACTTGAGAATGGAGATGAGAGAAAATGGGAGATGTATAGAAGAAAGGTGAGGAGTGGAGATGTCGTAATTTGACAATGGCCGGGTTAGCGCTTAGCTTTGGTACACGTTATTTCCCTTAACTTGGCCTTACTCGAAAACGCCATTTTGTATGTATGGCGGCCATTTTAGGGAATGAGCGGCCTCGTGGTCAGCATGCCCTTTAGTCCTTTGTCCGTGCTGCTGACCACTCGAGTTTGCCCAGCAACAGGCTATTTTTAGTAACGGTCAAGCCTGTACATGCGCAGTTCCAACTGACCAGTCACCCCTCAGGAATGTTCCGGCAAACTGACCAGTGGAGTTGTAACCCCTCCCATTAGTTGGCTGTGCTCCAAAAATGACCATATATGTACATAAACTCTGTAATCTTGTACCGCCTAACTTTCTATTACCTGTAAAGTGTATAAAAGAAGGACTCACACCTATGTTCGGTGTGATACTTCTTGCATTGCCGAAGGGTGCTGTAGGAATGTACCACCACCGCATGGGGTCTTAATAAACTTGTCTTTTGTACTTTTCAGTTTCCGTGCCAACAGTTCTTTTAGTGTAAGTGAGTATTTCTGCGGAGCATGAAGGCCTTGGAAACCCAATACCACAAATTGGCGACCACGAAGGGACTCATCGGCGACTCGGATGCCCGAAGGAGAGGTCGTGACGAAGGATTGGAAACTCGCTATGGACGCGTACGCTGCCACTGAGTGACCCGAGTCTTGGCACCCACGGTGTTTTCTTCCTTTCCTTCTGATCTGACCTTCCAGGTGGCGCCGATCCCCGACTGAGATCCTGATCGTCTGCGTTGCTGTACAGTGCCCGTTTGGCTGATTCGATTAAAGACCTTGGCAGTTGGAATCTGGATATTTGAGATTGGGTAAGATTTGTGATCGGTAAGGTAGTCTACGGACGCTTACTGAAGTTCTATGATTGTGACTACGATTTGAGTTAGCTAACATTTTGACTTTGTGAACTTTGAATATATGTGTAGTGCACTCCACATAGGCAGGCATGTAGAGATGTTTCCCTAATTTTGTTTGTACTCTGAGCGGCACATTTGTGTGAAGTACTGTAAGTGCCATTTTTATGGTATCACGCTTTCGTGGTACTTTTTGAACATGCCTGTTTTAAGCACACTCCGAGGGATGTGCTGTTTTGGAAATGGTGATTTAGAAAAGGGGGTGGTGATGAACAGAGTGTCTGAGTTAAACAGACCACTCTTACCCAGTCCAAAGATCAGGGCTTGATCCATCACCGTTATTTATCTCACTGCCCCATCCCAGCTCAGAACCTGGCTATATGCAAATCAGTCTGTCCCTGGCCCAGTGCATCATGGGAACAGGGCAGACTAAACTACCAAGCCAATTCTTCACCAGAAAGGAGACAAGCTACCGGGGACCGGTTTCTGGCATTTCAGCCTTCTTCGGCCCGGCTTGCTTGAATCCTGATGGAGCAGTGAGAAAGGGACTCATGTCTGAGTATACCCTGCCACACCTATAGTGGCCAAAAACGATTTAGAAAAGGGGGGTGGTGATGAACAGAGTGTCTGAGTTAAACAGACCACTCTTACCCAGTCCGAAGATCAGGGCTTGATCCATCACCGTTATTTATCTCACTGCCCCATCCCAGCTCAGAACCTGGCTATATGCAAATCAGTCTGTCCCTGGCCCAGTGCATCATGGGAACAGGGCAGACTAAACTACCAAGCCAATTCTTCACCAGAAAGGAGACAAGCTACCGGGGACCGGTTTCTGGCATTTCAGCCTTCTTCGGCCCGGCTTGCTTGAATCCTGATGGAGCAGTGAGAAAGGGACTCATGTCTGAGTATACCCTGCCACACCTATAGTGGCCAAAAACGATTTAGAAAAGGGGGTGGTGATGAACAGAGTGTCTGAGTTAAACAGACCACTCTTACCCAGTCCAAAGATCAGGGCTTGATCCATCACCGTTATTTATCTCACTGCCCCATCCCAGCTCAGAACCTGGCTATATGCAAATCAGGCTGTCCCTGGCCCAGTGCATCATGGGAACAGGGCAGACTAAACTACCAAGCCAATTCTTCACCAGAAAGGAGACAAGCTACCGGGGACCGGTTTCTGGCATTTCAGCCTTCTTCGGCCCGGCTTGCTTGAATCCTGATGGAGCAGTGAGAAAGGGACTCATGTCTGAGTATACCCTGCCACACCTATAGTGGCCAAAAACGATTTAGAAAAGGGGGTGGTGATGAACAGAGTGTCTGAGTTAAACAGACCACTCTTACCCAGTCCAAAGATCAGGGCTTGATCCATCACCGTTATTTATCTCACTGCCCCATCCCAGCTCAGAACCTGGCTATATGCAAATCAGTCTGTCCCTGGCCCAGTACATCATGGGAACAGGGCAGACTAAACTACCAAGCCAATTCTTCACCAGAAAGGAGACAAGCTACCGGGGACCGGTTTCTGGCATTTCAGCCTTCTTCGGCCCGGCTTGCTTGAATCCTGATGGAGCAGTGAGAAAGGGACTCATGTCTGAGTATACCCTGCCACACCTATAGTGGCCAAAAACGATTTAGAAAAGGGGGTGGTGATGAACAGAGTGTCTGAGTTAAACAGACCACTCTTACCCAGTCCAAAGATCAGGGCTTGATCCATCACCGTTATTTATCTCACTGCCCCATCCCAGCTCAGAACCTGGCTATATGCAAATCAGTCTGTCCCTGGCCCAGTGCATCATGGGAACAGGGCAGACTAAACTACCAAGCCAATTCTTCACCAGAAAGGAGACAAGCTACCGGGGACCGGTTTCTGGCATTTCAGCCTTCTTCGGCCCGGCTTGCTTGAATCCTGATGGAGCAGTGAGAAAGGGACTCATGTCTGAGTATACCCTGCCACACCTATAGTGGCCAAAAACGATTTAGAAAAGGGGGTGGTGATGAACAGAGTGTCTGAGTTAAACAGACCACTCTTACCCAGTCCAAAGATCAGGGCTTGATCCATCACCGTTATTTATCTCACTGCCCCATCCCAGCTCAGAACCTGGCTATATGCAAATCAGTCTGTCCCTGGCCCAGTGCATCATGGGAACAGGGCAGACTAAACTACCAAGCCAATTCTTCACCAGAAAGGAGACAAGCTACCGGGGACCGGTTTCTGGCATTTCAGCCTTCTTCGGCCCGGCTTGCTTGAATCCTGATGGAGCAGTGAGAAAGGGACTCATGTCTGAGTATACCCTGCCACACCTATAGTGGCCAAAAACGATTTAGAAAAGGGGGTGGTGATGAACAGAGTGTCTGAGTTAAACAGACCACTCTTACCCAGTCCAAAGATCAGGGCTTGATCCATCACCGTTATTTATCTCACTGCCCCATCCCAGCTCAGAACCTGGCTATATGCAAATCAGTCTGTCCCTGGCCCAGTGCATCATGGGAACAGGGCAGACTAAACTACCAAGCCAATTCTTCACCAGAAAGGAGACAAGCTACCGGGGACCGGTTTCTGGCATTTCAGCCTTCTTCGGCCCGGCTTGCTTGAATCCTGATGGAGCAGTGAGAAAGGGACTCATGTCTGAGTATACCATGCCACACCTATAGTGGCCAAAAACGATTTAGAAAAGGGGGTGGTGATGAACAGAGTGTCTGGGTTAAACAGACCACTCTTACCCAGTCCAAAGATCAGGGCTTGATCCATCACCGTTATTTATCTCACTGCCCCATCCCAGCTCAGAACCTGGCTATATGCAAATCAGTCTGTCCCTGGCCCAGTGCATCATGGGAACAGGGCAGACTAAACTACCAAGCCTATTCTTCACCAGAAAGGAGACAAGCTACCGGGGACCGGTTTCTGGCATTTCAGCCTTCTTCGGCCCGGCTTGCTTGAATCCTGATGGAGCAGTGAGAAAGGGACTCATGTCTGAGTATACCCTGCCACACCTATAGTGGCCAAAAACGATTTAGAAAAGGGGGTGGTGATGAACAGAGTGTCTGAGTTAAACAGACCACTCTTACCCAGTCCAAAGATCAGGGCTTGATCCATCACCGTTATTTATCTCACTGCCCCATCCCAGCTCAGAACCTGGCTATATGCAAATCAGTCTGTCCCTGGCCCAGTGCATCATGGGAACAGGGCAGACTAAACTACCAAGCCAATTCTTCACCAGAAAGGAGACAAGCTACCGGGGACCGGTTTCTGGCATTTCAGCCTTCTTCGGCCCGGCTTGCTTGAATCCTGATGGAGCAGTGAGAAAGGGACTCATGTCTGAGTATACCCTGCCACACCTATAGTGGCCAAAAACGATTTAGAAAAGGGGGTGGTGATGAACAGAGTGTCTGAGTTAAACAGACCACTCTTACCCAGTCCAAAGATCAGGGCTTGATCCATCACCGTTATTTATCTCACTGCCCCATCCCAGCTCAGAACCTGGCTATATGCAAATCAGTCTGTCCCTGGCCCAGTGCATCATGGGAACAGGGCAGACTAAACTACCAAGCCAATTCTTCACCAGAAAGGAGACAAGCTACCGGGGACCGGTTTCTGGCATTTCAGCCTTCTTCGGCCCGGCTTGCTTGAATCCTGATGAAGCAGTGAGAAAGGGACTCATGTCTGAGTATACCCTGCCACACCTATAGTGGCCAAAAACGATTTAGAAAAGGGGGTGGTGATGAACAGAGTGTCTGAGTTAAACAGACCACTCTTACCCAGTCCAAAGATCAGGGCTTGATCCATCACCGTTATTTATCTCACTGCCCCATCCCAGCTCAGAACCTGGCTATATGCAAATCAGTCTGTCCCTGGCCCAGTGCATCATGGGAACAGGGCAGACTAAACTACCAAGCCAATTCTTCACCAGAAAGGAGACAAGCTACCGGGGACCGGTTTCTGGCATTTCAGCCTTCTTCGGCCCGGCTTGCTTGAATCCTGATGGAGCAGTGAGAAAGGGACTCATGTCTGAGTATACCCTGCCACACCTATAGTGGCCAAAAACGATTTAGAAAAGGGGGTGGTGATGAACAGAGTGTCTGAGTTAAACAGACCACTCTTACCCAGTCCAAAGATCAGGGCTTGATCCATCACCGTTATTTATCTCACTCCCCCATCCCAGCTCAGAACCTGGCTATATGCAAATCAGTCTGTCCCTGGCCCAGTGCATCATGGGAACAGGGCAGACTAAACTACCAAGCCAATTCTTCACCAGAAAGGAGACAAGCTACCGGGGACCGCTTTCTGGCATTTCAGCCTTCTTCGGCCCGGCTTGCTTGAATCCTGATGGAGCAGTGAGAAAGGGACTCATGTCTGAGTATACCCTGCCACACCTATAGTGGCCAAAAACGATTTAGAAAAGGGGGTGGTGATGAACAGAGTGTCTGAGTTAAACAGACCACTCTTACCCAGTCCAAAGATCAGGGCTTGGAAATGGTACCACAATTAGGTTAGCGGAATCTCAGCCGGCTTGGAAATGGTACCACAATTAGGTTAGCGGAATCTCAGCCGGCTCCCCCAGAAGGAACTCCAAACCGTGAGATGTATGTCAAATTCGGCCTTTCCCCTATATTGTACAGTAAATTATGGCATAAATACACTAGAACTGATCCCGAGTTGCAATGGCCACTACATGGGTCGTTTGATTTACGAAAGGTTCAGTTTGTGGAGCAATGTTTGTTTCAGCGCAGGTCTAGACAGGATATGTTTGATTGTGTGCGAATGTGGGAGAAAGCGGTGCGTGAACGTATGAAGCGTGAAGTTGCCTTGGCGGACAAAGAGCAGCGCAAGGCTGCCCGAGATAAAGCTTTACAGCTTGAGGAAAAGGAGGCGCAGGAAAAGAAAGAGAGGGAGGCACGGGAACGTAATTTGCAAACGACCGGTCAATTTCCTATTCGACGACCGCTTTATCCTGTCCTTAATAATGAAATTGATGATTTTTCGTTATTAGATCGATCTCCGCCTCCGTACGTTCCTCCTACGGCTCCGATCGAAGATTCTGGTGATGAAGAACGGGATAAGTCGGGAAAAGGGGATAAGTCGAGTGTCAGGTTATCTGCGGAGAGATCCGCGGAACTGCGTAGTTGTGCTCGGAAATTGAATTTAAATCATATAACTGTGTCAGATGTTGTTACCGAAAGGGGTAAATGGACAGAACGAGAATTGATGTGTTTTTTGAATACTTTTGCCGATGAAGTTGTTACTCGATTTCGTAAACATTCAGAGACTTTAGAACCTAAAGCTGTGTCGGTTCATCGTGAAAATTTGGATAAAGGTGTATTTGTTCTTGCAGATGTCGATACCTTTTTCAAACAACTGATCCAGCTACGGGATGAGACGTCCAGATTGCGGGAAGAAAAGAAAAAGGATAAGGAGTCCGTGCCGGGGTCAACAGAACAGTTTAAGGAGTGTTCTCTCCGGGGTTCAGATAAGAATTCTAAAGTGCATGTTATGCCTATGCGTGAAGCTGCGCCTTTGTATGTTCCCCCTAAGGGGGATGGTACAGATGACGATAAAACGTCGAAGGATGCGAAGGGGTACTTTATATATAATTGAGTGTATACGCCTTGGAATAGAGCAGATGTTATGGCACTAAAAAACTCCTTACCCGATCTTCGTAAAAATCCAGCCGCATTCTATGAAGGGGTGGAGGGGGCCATCTCCTCTTGTGTTATGACTCTTGTTGATATAGATCTCTTTTTTGGGTTAATTCTTCCGCCTGATATGTGGAGGTCGATTCGTAAAACTAATGATCAAGCGATGCTTGGGGGAACTTGGAAAGAAATAAACCAGGCTGACTTAGACAGGGAGCCTGCATGTAAACCATGTGATTTGATTCTAGACCTCCCAGCGGCTATTTTAACTAAACTAAAAACGCTTGTTCCTTCTAAAAAGATCGATTGGACTATGCTAGCTTCGTGCAAACAAAAGTTAGATGAATCGGTATCAGATTTCTTTACACGTTTCGAAGAAGCGTTTCATGATTAAAAGTGGTCAATCGTTAACAGATGATACGGGTAGGCATCTGTTTGTTGATAAGTACGTGGCTAATCTCCTACCGGAGATTGCGAAGCGGTTAAAAGCGAGTGAAAGTTCCTGGACCACGGCGACCCCTACGTCTTTGTTAACTATGGCTCAGTATTATGAACGGCAGGAATTAGAGGCTAAAGAAAATGCAGATAAGAAAACGAAGGAATTGAAAACGAAGGTGATGTTGGCACAGGTTCGCGGTGCGCAATCTAGAGGGAGTGATAGAGGTAGGCGAGGAGGGAGTAATGCGTCGTACGGTCGTACTGACATAGCAGAGGACCAATGTGCATATTGTAAAGAGTTTGGGCATTGGGCTGAAGATTGTCCGGTACTTCGTGAGCAGCGTAGTCAGCGTGGTCGAGGAGGTGGAAGGTCGAGGAATAATTATTTAGGAGCGAGAGGTGGCGGAAGTGAACGTGGTAGGTTTGAAACGGGAGGCCGTGGTCAGGATGAACGAAATACTTTTGATAGACGAAATCAATATCAGATCTCGGAGGGTGAGAATGTGGAGCATCAGGATTATGTACATGCATAGGACTGCGTAGGATGGGGTACGGAATCAGTTGAAGTGCCAGTAGATCAAAGAGGTCCATATGTATCAGCGGGCATTTTGGGTTCTACTGATCAGTTTTTAGTTGACACAGGAGCTACTCGTAGTGCTTTGTCTAAAAACTTGGTTCCATGGGATCCCCTGTCTGGCGAAACGATAACATGTATAGGGTTTGATGGCACACCCTCTCCTAGCCCATTATCACAACCTCTTGCACTTTGTATTGACAAATTTTTCAGCTTTTGTCCATTTTTGTTGTCACCTCACACTCCAGATAACATTATGGGCATTGATTTGCTCAAATATTTTCGAGCAACGATACGCTGCGCTCCCGAAGGAGTGCGGGTTATTTTAAATGATAATTACCCAGATTCAGACAGGTTTTGTACAATGAAGGAAATTGAAGCATTAGCCTCTCTCCCGCACACGTTGTGGGCGACGTCCGATACGGATGTGGGACAGATGCTTATTCCACCTATTCGAATTACTGTTAAGGAGGGAGTCTCTTTGCCACGTGTACCACAGTATAAGATTTCTAGGGAAGGTGAAATTGCTCTGACGCACATCGTTCAGGATTTGATAGTGGCAGGAGTAGTGGAGGAAGTTCCTTACAATGTCTGTAACAGCCCTATTCTTCCGATCCTTAAGAAAGACACTGACGACAAAGTCTATCGATTTATTATTGATTTGAGAGAAATTAACAAAATTGTCATCCCACAATACCCAGTGGTGTCTGATATTACGACATTGCTTACATTGGTCCCTCCAACAGCGACGACCTTTTCTGTCATTGACCTTAAAAATGCGTTCTTTTCCATTCCCATCCATCCCGACAGCAGATACTTATTTGGCTTTACGTTAAATAATAAATCGTATAGATTTTGTCGTGTTCCTCAAGGTTACACAGAGAGTCCTAGCATCTATAGCCAGGCTTTAAAACGACAGCTTGATTCTTTTGAACTGCAATCCGGAGTAGCCCTTATACAGTATGTTGATGACCTCCTGTTGGCTGCAGACACCTATGCACAATGTGAGGAAAGTACACTTGCTTTGCTGTCCTTTTTGGCTCAGAACAACCATAAAGTCTCTAAGAAAAAGCTACAAAACTGTAGACCCAAGGTGACCTACCTCGGTCATCTTTTGTCTAAGGAGGGGCGTGCATTAACATCAGATCGAATTCAAGCGATTTTAGATACGCCAGTTCCCCGCACTCAGAGAGATGTACGCGCCTTCATAGGACTAACGTCCTTTTGTAGACAGTGGATCATGGGGTTTTCGCACATTATAAAACCTTTGTTAGCGTTACTGTCCAAAACTACACCAATGCCCCTTGAATGGACAGATGAATGTCAGAATGCTTTTGAACAATTGAGACAGGCCCTTTGCTCTGCACCCGTGTTAGGTACACCAGATTACACAAAGATTTTCACATTGTACGTGCACGAGAAAGATGGGTGCGCGTTATCAGTGTTAGTGCAAGCACACGGGGACAAGCAGAGGCCATGCGCGTACTTCTCAGCTATTCTTGATCCTGTAGCACAAGGGTTACCTGGGTGTTTTCGAGCAGTTGCAGCGACAGCAGTAGCTATACGGCAGAGTGAGGGAATAGTTTTATCGCACAAACTGTTGGTGTTATTTCCTCATGCAGTAGATGCCCTGTTAAATCAAACGAAAACACAGTATCTCACGAGCGCACGTTTGACAGGATATGAGCTCACACTTCTGGCACCACATATCACATTGAAAAGATGTGCCACCCTGAACCCTGCCACTTTATTGCCTTATCCGGTCGAGGAGGGCCAGGAAGAAAAACATCATGATTGTGTTTTCCTGACTGAGGAACAAACAAAGGGTTGTGTCGATTTACAGGATATGCCACTTCCAGATGTGGATGGGGAACTGTGGGTTGATGGATCGTGTTTGAGGCTGCCAGATGGCACGACTTCTGCAGCATATGCGATCACGACGCTTAAGACAGTGGTAGAAACAGCACGAATACCCCAGAAATCAGCCCAAGCAGCGGAGCTGATAGCCTTGACAAGAGCCTGCGAACTGAGTGTTGGACTATGTGTGAATATCTACACAGACAGCCGGTACGCCTTCGGAGTAGCGCATGATTTCGGCTTACTCTGGAGAGAGCGTGGGTTTTTGACTTCTCATGGAGTACACATTATGCACGGAGAACTAGTGCGTGATCTCCTAAACGCGTTGCTTTGCCCAAAGAAAGTAGCGATAATTAAATGCAGTGCACATAAAAAGATCACTGACAAAGTGGGACAAGGCAATGCCTTTGCAGACAGTATAGCAAGACAAACAGCTATATCTCGAAATGACTCCCCCATGTATGTAGCGAAGTCGCAGGCCGAGCGATGGCATGATACTAGAGCAGAGATACTAGACATCCAAAAATCAGCGACTGAAGCAGAACTTGTAACATGGGCAGCAGAAGGGGTACTGGATGACGAGGGTTGTTGGAGGAGTAAGGACATGGAGAGATGGAAATTGCCTGCAGCTTACTTGCAGGCGATGGTCCAGATGACACATGGGTTGGCACATGTGGGGGCTCTTGCAATTACTCGATTGTTAACACGAGTTTGGGAGCATCCTGAGATTGCCAATACTGCTAAGAGAGTAGTGCAGACCTGTTTGATATGTTTACAGCACAATCCTGCAAAAGGGACGCATACTCCGAAAGGAGGTTTTGTTCCACCTTCTGCACCATTCGAGGTACTTCAAATGGATTACATCCAGCTTGAGCGTTGCAATAACCTCAAGTATGTCTTAGTGGTGGTGTGTGCCTTTAGCAGATGGGTTGAGGCCTTCCCCACGAAAGATAATACAGCTTTGACAACAGCAAAGGTTCTGCTCAAAGAGTACTTCCCTCGATTTGAAGTTTGCAAATTTTTGTGGAGCGATAATGGTCCTCATTTTGTTGGGAAAATTTTGGAATACGTACTAAAGGGACTGGGGATCCAGCAGAAGTTTCATGCTGTGTTCCATCCTCAGTCAGCAGGTCTTGTCGAGCGGTACAATGCCACGTTGAAGTTGAAACTGGCTAAGATTGTGGCGTCTACGTCATTGAAGTGGCCGGATGCCTTGCCGCTAGCATTACTCTCTCTTAGATCAGTGCCCCACTCTCGAACTGGCCTCACACCGTATGAAGTGGTGTTTGGAAGGCCTATGAATATATGGGGAGTTCCTAAGCCGCGATTGTTACATGATGTGCCTTGTATAATGATGAACGATTATTTGGCACGATTAACAAATGATTTGCTTTCTATTCATCAACAGGTTCGAGAAGCGCTCCCTGACAATTCCATTGGAGAGGCACATAGTCTCCGTCCTGGGGATATGTGATGGTGAAATCGTTTGAGAGGGCGAACAGCTTGGAACCGAGGTGGCGTGGCCCCGAGCAGGTCCTCTTGGCGACTCGAACGGCTGTGCGAGTGACTAACAGAAAGCGGTGGGTGCATTCAACTCACTGCCATCGCGTCTCTCCGGACCTGGTGAATCCTACTGTGTTGTCCGACTACAAAGAGATCTTGGATAAAGAAAAGAGCCCGGCTGTGACATCGGCCGAATCTGAGGGAGCCTTCCCGGACCACACTGTTTCTGGACGACAGCGCTACGATCTGCGGCCAAGATAGGAAGAAGATTTTTTTTTTTTTGTGCGAGACTGGTTGGTTACCGCTCTGGGATTTGTGAAACGGAAGCCAGGAATCTCAAGGGGGGGGGGGATCAGTTCTGCCAAGAGTAGCGACACCCGTCTTGACCCTGGAGAAGAAAACAGCGGCTACCTCGGAGCTCAGCACCATATTTTTATTTTTCTAGGTATATACATCTGAGACATTGTGAACTCTTTGAACTATGGCGTCTTCTGCATCACGAGACAAGAAAATTCTTGGTGCCATCTTGTTCGTGTTGACAATTGTGGTGATAGCAGTGATAGCCTGGGTAGTAGAACTTGTGGTGCCTGTACGAGAACATTTGCTGCCGACTACCCCGGCTCCATCTGAACATTTTCATTTCACCTTACCCTACCATGAAGAACGGCACCGACAGACTTATTTGAACAACAGCTTCATTCAAATTCTGCATCATACTCATAATATGACGAACACTTCTAACTGTTGGGTATGTGGGATGTTGCCTGGACATCAAAAGAAAGGAGGCACACCGCTTATCCCACTTCCGTTTTCTCATAATGGATCCTGTAATGCCTGGTATACTCTTTTATTCACTCTACGATGGCCAACAAAAGGGGGGGTGCTTTTCCGTTTAAACAAAATATGTTATCATGACCGGGATGGTTATCCACGAGCTGAGGGTACTCGATTTGAATGGGAAGAGTACCGCCCCGATAATGTGTCTGCACCCCGAATTTACAGCAATCAAAGAAACATTAATATGTCTAGTTCACATGTCATTAATGTTATAAATACCAAGGCCGATCTCTGTATACGTAATAAAGGTACAATCCCGGTTGGAAAAAGTGAATGTAACACCACACTTACATTTGACAGTCCGAATGGCATATCATTTGTGGCATCCCGAAATACATACTTTATCTGTGGTAATAAAGGCTATCATCAGCTCCCTTTAGGATGTTTAGGTACATGCTATGTATCTTTTGTATTGCCCCCTGTATTCATTGCCCCACCAATGTATCACAATGACTATGTGCTCTACCACGACTTTGTATTAAATCGAGTTAAACGTACTGTGGTCTTGGACGATATTGACCAGACCAATACTGCTTTACAACAATATGTAGACTTTAATTTAGGATTGTTTTCTTTTGTGGGGGCTGCTTTGAACAGTCGGAAAATACGACGATTGACTCGTGTTGTTAAGGCTGTAGCTAATGGCACTGCTATTGCACTAGGGAATATAACGGAAGAACTTCAAATTTCTAGAATTGTTACGCTCCAGAATCGCATGGTTCTTGATGTGGTTCTAGCTGATCGAGGGGGGGCATGTAGAATCATCGGAAGTAGCTGCTGCGTTTACGTGCCAGATAATTCGCCATCTGTTTATGATGCAATTTCCAAACTTCACAAAATCGCTGCTGAAATACACCCGGACAATGGTACATGGACGCTCTCGGGGTGGTTCTGGTCAATGCTTAGCACTTGGGGCTGGAAGCTGCTGACGATTTTATGTATTATAGTTGGGATGCTATTCTTTGTATGTTTATGTATACAATGTGGCCCTGCCTTATGTTCTATGTGTTTATCAGCTTGTATTCCATCTAGACGAGCTTTTGCCCAAAATGAATTGATGCTTCATAAAGAAGTAGCTCAAATAATGTTAATTGATATCGAAGATGAGTATCCCGACTACGTCCATTATGAGGTAGCTTCAGCTAAACGCTAAAAGGGTCGTCTGTCGTAATTTGACAATGGCCGGGTTAGCACTTAGCTTTGCTACACGTTATTTCCCTTAACTTGGCCTTACTCGAAAACGCCATTTTGTATGTATGGCGGCCATTTTAGGGAATGAGCGGCCTCGTGGTCAGCATGCCCTTTAGTCCTTTGTCGGTGCTGCTGACCACTCGAGTTTGCCCAGCAACAGGCTATTTTTAGTAACGGTCAAGCCTGTACATGCGCAGTTCCAACTGACCAGTCACCCCTCAGGAATGTTCCGGCAAACTGACCAGTGGAGTTGTAACCCCTCCCATGAGTTTGCTGTGCTCCAAAAATGACCATATATGTACATAAACTCTGTAATCTTGTACCGCCTAACTTTTTATTACCTGTAAAGTGTATAAAAGAAGGACTCACACCTATGTTCGGTGTGATACTTCTTGCATTGCCGAAGGGTGCTGTAGGAATGTACCACCACCCCATGGGGTCTTAATAAACTTGTCTTTTGTACTTTTCAGTTTCCGTGCCAACAGTTCTTTTAGTGTAAGTAGGTATTTCTGCGGAGCATGTAGGCCTTGGGAACCCAATACCACAGAGAGGTTGAACAAGACAAATAGAGAGATGAAGAGGAGAGAGCAGACAGTTAGACAGGGAGAGGTAAG
Source organism: Lissotriton vulgaris (assembly GCF_964263255.1). Taxonomy (NCBI): domain Eukaryota; kingdom Metazoa; phylum Chordata; class Amphibia; order Caudata; family Salamandridae; genus Lissotriton; species Lissotriton vulgaris. The sequence goes on along the minus strand of NC_141695.1, from coordinate 1,634,716,047 downwards.
AACTTGGGAAATCAGATGAAATAGAGGTTTGACAGAGACTGGGAGGGGGAAGCTTTATATTGGTAGAGAGAAAAAGATTGAGCCGGTGAGACAGGTTGGCGGAGGAAGGGAGAGAAGGAGGAAAAAAAAGGAGAGAGGCAGGAAAGAGGATTAGAGAACTGCCGGAGAGAGATACATTGGTAGAGGCGGGAGAGAAAGAAGGGATGAGGGAGACAGTGAATCTATGGTACTCTTATATAATGTCCTATACAAACTTGGACCATTATCTGACTGATGGCTCTCATTTGGGCGACGCCGCATGGGTGAGAGTCGGATTGGCCCACCTAGCATTCCGTCTTGTGAATACTAGGTGAAGTGTAGGTCAGCTGAGTAAATGCTTAGTCTACTGACTGTCCTCTGAGCAGAGAAAAGAAGAATAACAAAAATGAAAAAAAAATCTGAAAATTAAATGAATAATAGTGAAAATGAGTAAAGATGGTACAATATTAGGGAAGTTAGGAAAAAGGTTGGAAAAGAAAAATGAAAGAAATGAAGATAGTAGAGTTATAATCAACACAAGGAAAAGAAAAAAATGAAAATACGAAGGCAGCAAAAAATGAAGAAAACGTAATGCAGAGACAAAGGTAAATATTTACAAAAAAACTGTGTGGTCAATTTAGTCTTCCAGATTACATTTCCTGGTAACATTTCTAAATGAGCAAATTGAAATAGAATAAAGTTATATATTGTTTACGGAGAGATGTCCGTAATCATTGAAGTACTTAAAAAAGTGTCATGGCATGGATGCCAAGGTCTGGATAGTGTACAGGCTTGAATGCCTTGCATGTTGAGTGAGGCTATTTTCCATTTATTGATTACCAGCCTCATGTATCTGCTGCAAAAATATTTAAACCCTTATCAAATGCTCTTGGCAGGTCATCTGCTCAAGCAGGAAGGACACAGGAATGATAAATATCTGGTGGAATAAAGGCCTAGATGTATCAAGCCTTTTGCGATTCGTTAAGGCCGAAATTCGCAGAATTTCGGCATTAACGACTCGCAAACGAACATTTTGCATCTTTTGGCATGTATGTAAAATTAGCAAAATAAGGATTCACAAAAATATGCGATTCCTTATTTTGCTTAAGCATTTAAGGAATCGCAATTTTGCGATTCCTTAAATGCCATGTATGAAGCTTTTTAAAATTGCGAATTCAGGTTAACAAATCGCAAATTAACACCAACTTGAGGATAGTGATAGTGTTAATTTGCGAAATCCTTTCAAAATTCACAGTTTGGCAATTTTGAAGGTGACATGTGACACACATACATGCCCATAGGGCATGTATGTGCGCCATTTGCACACACATGTAAGTTTCAGGGGTGCAGCAGGGTGTCTATGAGACACCTGTGCACCCTTGAAATAATTCTCAAATTGCGATTTGCAAATTGCGAATCGCAATTTAAGAATTATTTCGCAATCATTCCTATGGGCCTTCTTGCCCATAGGAATGAATGGGCAATTATTCCTTATTTGCGAATACGCAAATTGCGATTTCGCAAATAAGGAATAATAAGAAATCGCTAAAAAATAGCGATTTCCTACATACATCACATTTTGCGATTTCTTAATAGCGATTCATTAAAAATCGCTATTAAGAAATCGCAAAAGGTAATGTTGATACATCTAGGCCAAAATGAGCTATGAAAACATCTACGTTGTTAGTATAAATGAATAGTAAAATTGTGTTAAGGTAGATGGAGAAGTGCAGGTTTGAATTGAGTGCGAGAGAGGTAAAAGGTGGAGATGAGATAAATAACCCCTTTCCTGTAGCCGGGGAGCAAGGGAAGATGATCGAGCCACCCATCTCATCATTTAATGAGAAACTGCATGTGGCAAAACAAATATTTCCCTTTGCACTTTCTAGGTGGGTACCAAAACTCTTAAGTTTGGTAAAATAAATCTGGATGAACTTTTAAATTGGGTGCAGATGGGACAAGCTTTGAAATGAACACACAAAAAGGAGTAGACAAGAACTACTATCTATTGGGCGGGGGATGAACTTGTAAATGTCTTTTATGATTGAAAAATATCGAATAAAGACTATTTTTGAATGATTGAGTAGACAAGAATAGGTCCCTTGGACTTGACCCACCTGGGAGCTCAAATACAAAAAAGCTCTGTAGACCGCTCTTGTTTTAAAAAAAAAAAGAAATTCAAAGGGATTCATGAATCCACACAAGTTTTGCAACAAATGTTTTGGAAAAAAAATACTCTTTGACCCTGGCGGGATCACTGGTGGACCCCACCACCAGTCCTAGGGAGTCAGGGTATATCTAGCCAGCTCCCTTCTTTTTTTTTACCTTTTTGGTTGGAATTCGGCTGAGACAGAGCCCCAAACTGACAGCCAACACTTTCTAGGTGAAGTGTTGGCAGCTAATCAGATCGATGCACGAGATTGGTTGGATTCACAGAGAGTCCGTGTCCCTAGATATAGAAATCTGATTTTCCTTTCATATCTCAAAAGCTACATGAAAGGATTTACAACAAATCACACAAAGATCTTTTTCTGGACCAAGGGGTACCTCTCCACCAAATTTGATGTAATTCTGTTCAGCAGTTCGTGCTATAGTCATGACTGAAATCTCTATGGGAATTAACGTAGAAAACACACTTTTTTGCCCGCCTCTTTTTCTCCCCCCTCGCTTGACGCATTGCCCTGAAACTTAACATGCACAAGATTTACGGGGGCACTTTTTTTTTTAAACGTTCATGAAGATTCGTCAAACGGCCCCAAAGATATAGGCAAGTAAAAAAACACTTTTCCAATGGAAACATGGTTCTAACTATAACTACCAACTGGTGACCGAAAATTAAAGAAACGTTATTGTTAGGTTCAGATTTTACACTCACTAAACCATAGAAATTCAGCAGTTATAGTTATACTTATCTCGTAAAACAATAGCCTATGCCCTAAGGTAACTATAACTCGCACCCCCACCATGCACTGTTTTCTCATCAATAGTTTTACCGCCAAAGGTGCAGTGATATTATTAATAATTTCATAGGAGATGTCATTAGTGATATAATATGTCATATGGAGGGTAATTAGAAGTGCATTGCAAGGGCACAAGTTATAGTTACCTTAGGGCACGAGCTATCATTGTTGAGATAAGTATAACTATAACTACTGAATTTCTATGGTTTTGTATGTGTAAAATCTGAAACTAACTGTAACGACCCTGTAACCGTTGGTATTTTAGTGAATTTCTAAGGTTTAAAAAGATTCTATTTCCTAAATATAACGTCCTGTAACCTTTATTTTTTTTGTGAATTTCTATGGTTTTATAATGATGTTTCCTAAATATAACGTCATTGTAACCTAAGGTTTTTCCAGTTAATGCTTATATTTTTTTTAATGTAAAGTAATATTTAATTACTATACACTAATCCAACTACCACTGCATAAGGCCTTTAGCTGTGTGTGGCAGCAGCTGGATGCAGGGCTTCTGAAGCCATTCCCGCATGCAGCTCACCCCATGCTGTGCACGGCCTTTGGCATGTGCAGGGTTGCTTGGGAGTCAACCCCCCACAGGTTGCCACCTCCTCTGGTTGATTTCCTCAAGCATCTTCTTCCAGAAATCTGTAATAGCATGAATCCTTATATAGAGAAGACAATGAGACTACAAAGAGGTGAATCTCTACCAAATAGGGGTACTGAGTCCAAACTACATGAAGTAAGTGATTCTTTCTTTGGTGAAGATGTCCTCATATTCCTTTGTACTGATACCACATCTCCAAAATAAGTGGGAAACAGATTGTGCTCCAATAGATCAATTATGCATTCACCTCCATTAAGGATTTCAGATCATTTTTTGATGTGGAATTGCAGAGAAACATACTTGATTTTCCTTCATCAAGCCCAAGAATATGTGCTTTACACAAGTGGTGCTTCTACTGGGGCATCTGCTATTTTTATATTTATAAGTGCTGCCAGTTAAGGTTTAATTTCTGTGAAATTAGCACCAGGGCTCGAATGGAAATCATTTTTATCTAAGAGGAATTTTCTGTTTTGCACAAAATGTCTACCCTACTGGTTGAGTAGTAAGTGCTACCTTGTTGGGTAAATGTCTAGTGCTTATTCTATACTACAGCTGTGTAATGGGGTTTGAGGTAATGTCTCCAGTGACCTTGTGCATGTGTAATTTCAGCACTGTAAATGTTTCTCGAGCAGCTTCACCCACAAATTAGTGATAAAGTGAATCCAGGTCTAGAGAATAGAACAAGAATACAGAGATTTGAATCTCCACCAAATATGGATGGGTGCTCTAATGCCCTCCCAGGGCACCCAACATGTTCTTGTTGGGGACTGCGGGGGAGCCCCAAAGGCCCGTGCCAGCTCCCCACCTCCATCGCGAGCCGGCATTGCTCCAACATGCAGAGAGCAGCAAAAACTGCTCCTCCCTGCATGCAGGGGTACTTTTTTCATCTGTTTCCTTGCTCCCTTGAGAGCTAGCAGGTAACAAGATGAATAGTCTGCCCCCAGCTGACAGGAGCTTTTTTAAAGCTCCTGCCAGCTGGGAGCCACTACGTGTTTGCTTCCCTTGGGGGTAGCTTTAAATTGCTCCCACCAAGCAAGAGCAAACAGAGGTTTACCTGCCTGCACGAGTACGAGCAGGGAATCTGCTATTTCCCAGGAGTGGGCACCATGGGACATAGCTGTGCCTGGCCCTGGGAGATGGTGTCCCCAGGGCCTTTAATGGCTCCATGAAGGGGGCCGTGCTGCCCCTTCACTTTCAAATACATGGATGGGCCTGGGGAATGGGGTCCCCAGGCTGAAATTGGCATGGGGAGAGCCCCATGTGCACCCTACCCCCTTTTTAAATATGATCTGCTTTCCTGGATGAGATCAAACCCCCCTTGTGAAGACTTTATATATTAAATTTTGCATGGGTATGTTGCCATTCTGTTGTTTCAGAGGAAAATGGAAGTGTGACCATTGTGTTTCTGACAGGTTCTGTCCCTTTTACGTTTAGTTGAATCGAAATGGCTGAGCATTTTGTACTCTTTTGTACTCTTTTGTCCGTTATACCAAAACTTCAGAAGGAAGCGGATCCTAACAGTCTATTGTAGCCTGGGCTTTAGGATTTTCAGCACTGTGTTCAGAATATTAATAAGCAATATTAGCCAAAGTATTATATTTGTTTGTGAATATTGGTTTTTGATGTATAAGTGAATGCTTAGGCAGAAAAGGATACCCAGCTGATGGACTTGGTTTCTCCTCATGCTGATATTTCAAAATGTTAACCCATTGGTATAGTCTGTTGTTTCAATTGTATAAAATGTGTTTTTTTATGAACTTTAATGTACTGGTTTTTTATTGAAAGTTTTTTTAATTGATTTCATTGCACAACATTTTATTCTTTTATTCATTTCATGTATTGTGTTTTAAGCAAGCTTTTTTTTTGCTGTTGAGCTGAAATAAAGAATTTGATGAGGGTGAATATTAACTACACCCCCGACCCTACAACCAGGCCTAGAAGTTAGGATATTCCTACCCTACCCGATTATGGCCTTTTTTTCACTTTTTTTCTTGGGACTTGGCTGAGTCAACGTCTCAAGGTGGCTGCCAACACTTCCTAGTTGAAGTTGTGGCAGTCAATAGGATCTCAGCATGAGATCCATCAGATCCATGGAGTATGTGCATCCCAAGATATCTATATTTCTTTAATAACTCTAAAATAACTGAAGGGATTTACACCAAATTAACAAAAAGGGGTCTTTCTGGACCGAGAGCTAGTGTTCTGCCAAATTTGATGTCATTCTGTGCAGTTGTACGGGCTCTAGACCCTATGGGATCAAGTTCGCGCTATATAAAACTTTATAAATAAATAAATGGAAAATTGCATGAGGATTTGCAGTTTTGGGACCCCACTTTTTCTTGTCTTCCGCTTCACAAATCACCCCCAAATATTCCACACAATACTTTTTCTATGGAAGTTAGGTCCTAGCTATAACTACCTACTGCTAGTAGGTTATGTGTGTGTGAGTGTGTGTGTATATATATATATATGTATATATATATATATGGATAGTTATAGTTAGGACCTAGTTTCCATTGGAAAAGCGTTTTTTGTTTTCCCAATAACTTTTGTGCCTGACGACGAATCTTTGCGAAATTCTCAAAGCACATGGGGCGCTCCGGTCAGCTCCGATCTTGACAGCTTCAGGGTGATTCGGCAAGTGGGGGCTGAGAAAAATGGGGGTTCCCAAACGTGTTATCTCCATGTTATTTTCCATAGGAAACTTTAGACACGGCTACAGTTCGAACTGCCAAACGGAATTACACCAAATTTTGCAAAAAGGTCGCCCTTAGTTGTGGTGTAAATCCGTTCAGTAGTGGCTGAGAAAATCAGAAAATAAAAGTTTCGATATCTAGAGGCGCGGTGGATCCACAGACCCTCCTGACCACAAGCTTTATTCTAATTGGCTGTCAACACTCCAAACCAGGAAGTGTTGGCAGCCATCTTGTGACTCAGTAGAACCGAGTCACAAGAAAACAGAAAAACAAACGTGTAAAACAAGAAAAGGGGGCAGGGTAGAAACACCCTGACCCCCTAGGCCTGCTTAGGGAGTCCCACAAGGACCCCCAGAACCAAAAAATGCATAAAAAAAAGAATTGGCAAAAGTCCCAGAGGATCCGCAGATCCTGCCACGAAAATAAGAAAAACGAAGCGCGGGCTCTCACGCTTCGTTATTATTTAGCCTCTGGGTGGGCCAAGTCCCGGGGGTATGCTATATTGGGACCCCAGGGACCCTCAGGATTCAAGGGGACATAATTCTCCAACTTAAAACGCACCATGGAATACGTTTGCACAGTGGTGAAGGGAGGGGGCGGGGCCTGAGGGAATTCATTCCCCTTCAATCCTGAAGGCCCCTGGGGGCCAACTAGCCCCACCAGGTACCTCCAGTAAGTGCCACATGGCTGCGTTGCAGAGAGGTGGTCCAGTCTTTTGCTTAATTTGACAGTCTTTTGCTTAATTTTATTATGTAGAGTGTATGTTTTAAATAAAATTGGTGTGTTGATTGTGTTAATCATGATCATAAAAATAAGTTACTGACAAATAAAATAGGCGAATAGCACATTTCTTTGAACTTGTCTTGTTTTTAAACAAAGGGCACTGTATAGAAATGGCCATGTAAATTTGGTAACCTGATAAGACTATACCCTGTAACAATTCTTTCATGAGATAATGTATGTTGTATAGACAAGTGGTTTTGAAGATACCGATCTTTTCCACCCATAATAAAAGGAGAAGGGAAGTTTGTTTTTTGTGTACATGCCACTTTTTACACCTCTCTGCAATGCAGCTCTGTGGCAATTACTGTAGGAACCTAGTGGGCTAGTTGGACCGAGGGACCCCCAGGATTCAAGGGGACTTAGTGGCATATTATCAACAAATAGCGATATTTATCGCTATGTAGGCTTAGCAGCTATGTTTTTATCGCCGCGCATCACTGGAATTTATCACTGAGATAACGTGCTATTAGCAACGTTTATCTCAAAAGCAATAAAATTCCAGGAGATAGAGTCAAAATCCATGAATATCGCTGAGAATACAGCGATATTCACGCATTATCGCTAACAGGGTCTTAGCCATTATATCGACCTCCCATTGGATATAATGGCTAAGAACTGGTCTGAGCAGGTGTTAGTTTTTGGAGATATTGGCGCTTAGCGTGAATATTTCCAAAGCTACGCCTGTGTTGGTAATAGGCGATAGCGAGGTTAGAGACTGCTTTCAGCCGCTAACAGGTTGGGAATGCCCACTTTGCATGTCATTAGCGATAAATATCGCTGACATGCAAAGCGGGCCCCAAACCGCTCGCTATCGCCTACAAGCTGTCGCTAACAGCAGTTAGCGACAACTTGCTAATAGGGCGATAGACTTATCGCCGCTTAGCGGCCAAAAACGGACGCTAAAGCGGCGATAATTCCCTATCGCCAACCTTGATAATATGCCCCAAAATTCCCCAACTTATAACCCACTGGGGGCATGTTTGCAGAGTGGTGGAGAAGGGGCGCATGGCCTTTGTCTACCTCTCACCAATCCCACTGTGTGGGGCTTACTGGAGGTAAAAGGTAGGCTAGTTGGCCCCTAAAGGCAGCCCAGCAGGGAAGGGGACTTCATTCCCCATCCAAGAGCGTACCAGGGAGCGCGTTTGTAGAGTGGTGGGCAAAGTGGGCGTGGCCTGGTACGAGTAATTACCAAAGCTGTTGTGTGGGACTGACTGGAGGTAATAGTTTGGGAAGTTGACCCCCAAGGATGTCCTTGGGGGGACAGCTACCGCTCTTATTACGTTCAATAAGTCCCACACAGTGGGTTTGCTGACACTTCTTCGGAGGCCATGGCCCCCTTTCTCTACCACTCTGGAAATGTGCCTCGTGGCAGACTATGAGATAGGGGATGAAGTCTAATTTAGTCCTGAGGGAGTTTGGGACCAAAAATCCCTGCTGGTACCTCCTGTAAGTCCGACGCAGCGGAATTCCTGAGTGTTGGTTGGACGCCCAACACCCTTTCTCCACCACTCTGCAAACGCGACTACTAGTTAAAGTAGCATATTTCGGCACCTCTGACTTAGAGGTAGTTTTAATCCCCCTGCCCTATTATGTACTAGTTATGGGAAGAATGGGGTTGTGTCCTTTCTAGGGCCGGGTAGGACAACGTAACAATATTTTATAAATAAGAGAACCCGGTCACTTTTCAATTCTGCCACTTTTTTTTCTTTTGAGCAGATTTCTCCACCCTAAAGATTTAATCCTTGGGTGTTGTGAATATTTTTATCATGTACAAGTTACATCACTTTGTAAACTTATCAAGTAGTCAGAGGTTTTACTTGTTGCCGTACAGAAACACAAATTCACTACATACAAGTTATATATACACTTTTCACACCAAAAAGACAATTGGAGTACAAAAATACATTGACATTTCACATTACAATTTCTACATTACACTTTTTACAACCCTATTCTAAGTTGTACCCTACTAACTAATTTGAACACCAGACCTACGCGATATGATTTTTGTGTAATCGAGGATTGGTCACGCAAGAGCATGCGATTTGGTGAACGTTATTTCGTTGACTGGGTATACAACGTTCTAGTTATGGCCCTTTGCGAGTTGAGTGTTCGTAAATAAAACGAACAAAACTAAGCCTATTATGTACTAGGGCCTTACAGAGGAGGTCATGCGAATCACAGGGGTATCCCAACACATAGGCCCCCATTAGGATGGCGGGCGGACTTTGTCCACCTGCGATTCTCACGGCGAAAGTGACCGTCCGTCATAAGGGCGGGGGACCGGTCGGGGCAATTAGGATGCGCCCACCACAGTGGCGGCCGCATCCCGTATTTTTACCATTGCGGCAGCACCGCCCACCACAATGCTTAAAATACATGTAGTGCATTTCAAAGCACAAAGTGACAGGCACCGCACGGTGCCTGCCACGTTGTTCTTTGAAAGGCAGGGGGGTACCATACCCCCCATGTGCGCCCCCCACCCCCCGGAGCCATGGGGGCCCACAGGAGGCCCATAAAGCAGACTCCGCATGCCTTTCTGTGGCGGCAATGCTGCCACAAAAAAGCATTCAAATAGCACATTCTAATATGGCCGGCGGTGTCTGAAAGACACTGCCACCATATAAGAACCCTTTTCCGCCCGGTCTACATGTCGGCTGGGCAGAAAAGCGGCGGACGGTTTTTCTGTCCGCCGCGGACCCCCCAGCCATTATAATATGGCGGGGGGTCATTCCTGCTCGGATGGCGGGCGGATCGCCCGTGACAGTCCGGCGGTGGCTACCGCCGGCCTAACAGGGGCGATCCGCCTGCCATCCTAATGGGGCCCATAGTGTTCCCTAGTGTATGTAGGTGTTTACGCTGTATTCTAAGTGTCTTTTAGCATAGCATTGGCTCTAGGCCTGGTTAATCAGAGTCAGTTACCACCAGTAACCGTCTGAAAAAGTTGTGGGCACAGGATGATTTTGCAACAAGGCCTCTTTCTGCTCCTTTGTTGGTTCTTTCTGCACATCTCTTCTTCTTCCTGCTCTTTTCTTTGTCTTTCTGGACTTCTGTTGTCGCTTTCTGCATTTATCTTGCTTTTTTCTGCGCTTTTCTTCCTCTTTCTTCATACGTCCTACCTTTGAAAGGCATAGTTAGAAATTGGCATTTAAAAAAACCTATGAAATCCACAGAAAACACCATAGGTTTCAGGGTCGTTATAGTTAGTTGTAGATTTCACTCGTATAAAACCATAGAAATTTGGCCGTTATAGTTAGTAGACCTAATTATAACTCGCGTCCCCGCAATGCACTGCTGATGATGACACATATTACATCACTCATGACATGCTCAATGACATCACTGATGACATCTCAAATGACATCACTGATACATAATCCATGTGATCATCTGATGCCCCTCCCCCATACCCTAATAACACCTTTCATACACCTACTCTAAAATACAGACCACCAATATCGAAACCATAGGCAGACCAATGGCAGTTAGTACATACCTGCTCAGTGATTCATACATCTACACACACATCCACCCACTAACCCATACAGTCACAGATACACACAGTCATTCATCTATACAGCCACTGATATATCCACTCATAAACCCATATAGACACTCACACACTGCCACTCACCCAAAGAGTTACTCATACACCTGGTCAGTCATGCAAATAACCTATCACACACCCATTTCCTTGCTTATACAGTCACACACACACCGCCACATGTATTTATTGAGATACTATCACATACTTACTTTCTTAAATAATCACTCATAGAAACACACACTCATACATACAATACTCTTGCAATCACTCACTCTGACATATAGTCATTTATATACTCCAATACTCACATATACTGCTTTAAAACATATGCAGTTACTCACACACGCACCACTGAGACATCCATTTACTCATCAACACACCCATACACACACTCACCCACCCATTCAGGTGTTTCCATATGCAGTCTTGAACCTATACACCCATTGAAACAACCACTCACATATCTATGTACAGAGTCACACCCCCCACCCACCCACAAAGACACTCAGACAACCAATACATAACCCATATAGACATTCATGTACCTACTCACCAAGCCATTTACACACTAACTAACAGACTAATAAAGACATTCACAGAGTTTAGTCTCTAACCCATGAATTCAGTAAGACACATATACAGTCAGTCACACACCTACTAAATCATCCATTCAGACACTCATACACCTACTCATACCTCAATACACCTTGGGATATATAAATGTATAAAACATATTTTTATACTTTCTAGAAACACACATTCACTGGATGATGTCATCAGTGATGTAATTTGAGATGTCATCAGTGATGTCATCAGTGATGTCACTAAGCATATCATGAGTGATGTAATATGTGAGGTCATCAGCAGTGCATTGCGGGGGGGGCAGGTTATAGTTAGGTCTACTAACTATAATGGCCGAATTTCTACGGTTTGATATGAGTGAAATCTCCAACTAATTATATGCTAATTTCTAACTATAACTTGCCTGAAATGTATGTTTTTTTCGGTGAATATACATAACTGTATGCTGCTGGAATGTGTCGAATTCTGCCTGACAAGCAATATCTTCCTGTTTGACGACCAACTTTATGCACAAGTGTCTGGGACTGCCATGGGTACCTGCTTTGCTCCCAGCCACGCGAACTTGTTCGTGGGCTGGTGGGAGGAGCGGGTGCCCATGGCACTCCATACAGACGGACAGGAGACAGGCAGGGTAGTGAGGTGGCAACGATATATCGACGACCTCTTCATCGTGTGGCAAGGGACGATGGAGATGGCTCAGAGATATATCGAGGTCTTGAACAATAACACCTACAACTTGCACTTCTCGGGAACAGTCAGTCCAGTGGCAGTGGACTTTCTGGACCTGAGAGTGTTTGTTGAGCAGGAAGGACTACACACCTCACTATACCGAAAACCCACCGCAGGAAATTCTATCCTCAGGGCAGATAGCAACCACCCACCTAAGCTCATACAGAGCATCCCCTACGGGGAACTCCTAAGGTTAAAGAGAAACAGCAGCAGAGATGAGGACTTTGAGCTAGCGGCTAAGGGGAGTATCGAAAGATTCACCAAGAGAGGGTATGACATACACTCTCTCAACAAGACACTGATGAAGGTTAGAAAGAATCCCGAGGGCATGCCTGCTACAAACTAAAATCAAAGAAAAAGAGACAGACACAGGCGGCACATTTCGTATGAGAACGACATATAGCACAGAATCTCACTCTTAGAAGAATATTGGCCATGAATTGGCATATCCTTCTAACTGATCCTGTAATCAAAGAGGATATTCCTTTGAAACCCCAGATTACCTTCCGCAAGGCGAGATCTCTGAAAGACTCACTTGTGAGAAGCCATTTTGAACAAAAGAAACCGAAGCAAAGCACATTGACCGAAATGAGGGTTTTTTTATCCCTGTGGCAAGTGTAAAGCTTGTGCAGGGAGTAGAAGGATACTATCTTACTGGGTACCAGGGGCAGAAATAACTAAGCCCATAAAGAAATTCCTAACATGTAGTACACCATTTGCGGTTTACTGTCTTGTCTGCCCATGCGGCCTAAGATATATAGGCAGCACAATCCATCCATTAAAGATGAGGGTCTTGGAACACCAAAGAGCGATTGAAAAATTAGATCCATCCTACCCAGTCGCAAGACACTTTAATGAGACACACAACAGGGACAGAAGTAAATTACAGTACTTCGGACTGGACAGCATTACAGCTGGCGTCCGGGGTGGAGACAGGCTAAAACAACTGAGACGTCTGGAATCCAGATATATAATAGACCTGATGACAAAGGCACCTCGAGGGCTAAATAGCGGGGAAGAAATGGCTGTACATTTAGGAAGATAGACAGCACATGGTACAAATTAGGATCTTAAACAATGTAAGAACTTGTTGCTACACTATGTGCTCTTTTAGATACAACAAGAGCAGATCTTGGAATATGGAATATGGAATATGAAATTTAGATGACCCAAACTGACTATATTTTTGTAATTTTGTACCAGTCGTGATGAATTTGAATAATCTGAGACCTAGAACACTATTATTTTTTATTTTTGCCATCTATGGTTTATGTTTTACAATTTAATTGTTTAATTGACTTGATCTAACAGTTTATGGGCTCATAAACTCTTTAACTTCAACGTAGGGACAATTTAGCTTTGTGACATGATATGATACGAAGAGAAAAGACTGTATGTTAATTGCTGCACTACCTTTTAAACAGAGAGAGTTCCTACATAGGAAATGTATTGTTTTGTATATAAGATAACATGTGTCAAACTTATTGGTTAATATAACACCGGGCGGACATTAATTTACAATATAAAATAGAATACATAGAATAATGGAGATGGTTTCGCAGTGATATATGCCCTCGTAGGAGGTTCCAAGCGAGGGCGCCAGCCGATCCACGGCATTATATCGGAGTTCCATATATTGGCCAATGTTATGTGGTGGAGAAGTGTGGCTCACTGGTTAGAGGAGGCAGACCTGGAAGCAGAGGTCAGCCTGGGACCAGGGTTCAATTCCCGGCTCGGCGAGGTCTTGAGTCCTAAAATGTCCATGGACTCGACAATTCTCGCTCCCTTGCCTACTCGATTCACGGGTTCACACTCTGCGACTCTGGGCAATAGCTTGCTTAATCTCCACAACGGCCCCTCGCGGCGGGATGCCTGGCTTTCACCTTGCGGATACCCTGCTGGGGTTATCTCACAGGATAATACCAGGACGGGTTCCCTAAGCAAGCGCTTAGAAACCGGTCGGTGATTTGCGCTATATAAATTCCTGTACATTTACATTTACATTATGTGATCATATACTTGGATATATAGTACAAACTAGATTAGATGGGATAGTTACCCATCAGATATCAAGGAACTGGGGAGATCCGCGTTGTGCCAATTCTAAACCCACCATTCACATGTGAGACCACACACCCCCGATATAGTTTCTATCCGGGGTGACATGCCGATACATGGCAGTATACATAAAACTCTATTTGTATCACACTTGGGGAGGCAAACATCAGTGAGTATATAATCTTACGTTGCTCAACTGGGAATTCTTGCCCATTTAAAGATGGCCCCCAAGTATGTGTTGATGATATGAGTCCATTTTTTATGTTTGACGCGTGACACACACAATATGTATGGCTAATCTGCGTAGTGTAATTGACACCGAGGAAGGCTTGAAGCCGAAACGCGTCTGTTTACTCTGTTGCAAATAAACACGAGTGCTAGCAACAGTTTGTTTATGAGTGCTGTTTTCCTGAGAAAGTACAAGGAATTGGAGCTGCACATATATATATATATATATATATATATATATATATATATATATATATATATATATATTACAAAAAGTCGCCGTTTACCATCTGCTTCCCGCAGAACAACGAAAGGAGCGAGACCACTACGTAAGTGCAGTTTCTTCAGTGATTTATTCGTGCCAGAGTTTCAGCCTGCAATCCACCATGACGCGTTTCGCCTCCAACAATGAGGCTTGATCACATAGCGTGTCATGGACACAAACAAGGGTATTTAAAGTGCAAATGCTCAAATGGTTTCAGCTGTGTCATTAATCACCATAAACAGTGAAAAAATACTACACGGTTCCAATAAGAAATAGAGGGCATGTTGCCCTAGGGGTTCAATTGATAAATATACATCAAACAAATTATGGGTTGTACTAAATTATAAAATGCATATGATTAAATTCATATATTTACACTTCAGCTAAAACTTCCAACCCAATTTGAAAATTCATATATCTACATTATATTACATATAAATATCTACACTATGTACAAAATAAATTACAATAGTAGATGATATACGAACCCAGAAAATGACACTTTCATTCATTTAAGGAACCAGGCATAGATCACACTGTCATAAATATTTGACCCATGTGGGTATAAACATATCCAACACAAACTCAAAGATCCAATGCATTAGTGCACCTGTAACATACCCTCTTTAGGATACTGCAGATCAATCAAATTAATTAAGTGAAAAGTGCGAGTGCTAACATTAAAAACATACTACAGATTATAACAGGCTGCAAAATCTGGTTCAAAATCAAAACCCTTTACAGGGGAACTCGTCTATATCTCATCATTTTTTCAAAAATTACAGTGACTACAATATTACAGGAATAGGTCAACATAAACTAGAGGCAAGTGTACAGATCCTCGCTAGCATTTAAACCCCCAGGATTCTTGCTATTGAGCTCCAGAATAAATCTCGTCTCCAATAAACGCAATTTTGCGTCCCTATTTCCACCTCTTTTCAGAGGTAAAACTGAGTCAACGAGAAAGTATTGTAGGCTGCTGGGGTCACTATTGTGTACAGATTCGAAGTGCCTAGCCACTGGGTAAGCCTGATCCTTCCCAGATATCGCCCTAAGATGTTGTAGGATACGCTTGTGGGCGGGCAAGCGGGTACTGCCCACATACTGGTGCCCACAAGGACATTGCAAAACGTAGACTACATATTCAGTCTTGCATGTAAGTCTTTTGTTAATTGCAAGTGGTTTTTCTAGGAAGGGACTTGAAACGTGTGTCTTATTTATCCCGTGGCGACAGGCTTTACAAGATTGGCACTTCTTAAAACCTGTAATGTGATCCATCCAGGATTTAGAGGGTTCTAGTGTGTTGCTGACTAATGCGTTGGCCATACTAGGAGATCTACGGAAAGTAAGACTGGGTTTGTTAGGTACCAGGCTCCCTATAACCGGATCACCTTTGACCAGATTCCAGTTCTTATTGAAAATGTTCCTTATTGCCAAGTGCTGATTACTGTAAGTAACAATGGCTCTAGATTGTATTTGCTCATTGTTACCCACCACTGCATTTGATCTGACTCTGGGTATTAGGGCTTGCTCCCTTGTGATCTTTTTAGTGCGCTTAATTGCTCCATCTATTAATGCACTACTATACCCTCTATTCAAGAATCTGACTTTACTGGCTTGTTGAGCCAGGTCACATTCTAAGTCAGTACTACATATTCTCCGTAGTCTCAGCATCTCCCCATAGGGGATGCTACGGATAAGGTGCTGGAGATGCTGACTACTGGCATGAAGCAATGTATTTACAGCGGTAAGTTTCCTATGTAGTTTTGTTTGCAGTGTCTTGTCCCTGATGTAAACCTCTACATCTAAGAAATTCACCCTTTCTTTATGGACCTGTGAGGTGAAATGTAAGTTCAGATTATTTGTATTCAGATCTTTTACAAATTCAGTGGCTTCCTCAGGTGACCCTCTCCAAATCATGAATAGGTCATCTATGTACCTGAGGTATAGCATAACCTAATTACACATAGTCTCTCTATGTTGGCCCATGAGGACCCGCTCCTCCCACAGCCCCATATGTAAACAAGCGAAGCTGGGGGAGAAGCAGGCCCCCATAGCCACCCCTCTCATTTGCTGATATACTTGATTATTGAAGGTAAAGAAGTTTTGTTCCAGACATAGTCTTAACATACCAACAATCATCTTATTGTGTTGCATACATTCTATGGGGCGTTAGTCAAGGTAATGCTCCACTGCTTTTACACCATCACAGTGTCGAATTGATGTATAGAGAGAGGTAACATCCATGGTCATAAGCAACAAATCATCATTCCAGTCAATCGGGGCCAATTTGCATATAAAGTCAGTGGTATCTCTTACATAAGAGTCCATTTTTTTTACCCATTCCTGCAAAAAGTAGTCAATATAGCGGGAAATGTTTTCCGTGGAGCTGTCGATGGCCGAAATAATTGGCCACCCAGGTGGCATTAAGGCATCCTTGTGCACCTTGGGTAGGGGATAGAAACTAGGAATGACCGGATGATCTTTTTTCAAGTATTTGAATTCATCAAATGAAATTAATCCACTGCTTCACCATGCCATCAATTTAGAATTTTGGTCATTCCATGCTGTCTTAATTGTGGAGAGATTACTTTTCTTGTAGCAATCCAAATCCCCTAATTGTCGCTCAGCCTCTCTCATGTATTCCTCACGTTTCCAAAGGACGATGTTACCCCCTTTGTCGGCTGACTTCACAATTATTTTATCTTCAGCTTTTAATTTTTTGACCATGTTGTGATAGCATTGGTTTTGTCTATTAATCACCTTCTCTTTTTTGTTAGAAGCAATGTACAACTTTTTCAAATCCTCTATAATGAGGTCATGGTAGACATCCAGGTTGTCGTGAGTAGATATAGGTAAAAAGGTGGATTTGGGTTTGAATGGTGTGGTACTGATCCCAGTGCCACATATTTCATTAGTTTCAACACCCAAAGTCGTATCGATACTTTCACGCTGCAATGTCCATATTTTCTGAAATGCAGTTCCCTCCCCAGCGGTCAATAATGAGGGACTTGATGCTGTTGTAGTTTTAGGTTTTTAGGGCTCGGGCCTCCCCTACACGTAGTGTAGGAGGAGCTTGCGAGCTCTTTAGTATTTAGAAAAAAAGTTTCAGAAAGGACTCCGGCTGGGACATTCCTTAGATTTTTATGGCATCTGCCTAGTGATTCGTCTTTGCTGTGCTGTGTATTCAGTAGCGTTGACGTGATAGGCTGTATGCAATGTACGCGTGCCCGAGTTGGCATTTTCTGTGCGCGAACGAGCACGGGAGAGTGATTAATCTTAATTAGGAGCTGTCAGAGTGCCCGTGTAATGCAATCCAGATGATGCGAGCGCGTTCACAGCGGTGGGCGCGTTCAATGTAAAATGACGAGAGGCAGCAGGCGAGGCTCACAGAAGATGACTCATACATGCTCGTCCAAACTGTAGTGCTTTTTTTTTTCGTCTCTGAGCGTGGAATGCGGCCGGATTCAAATTACAAACCGAGCATTTTTCGTATGCAAAAGTCTTCTTTAGTAAGCAGTGAGAGAATAAGTGCTTTGCCCGATATCGCAGGATGTTTAAGCCTCCCGCCAGACTCGAACCTGCTTCCCTAACTTCTAAGTCGGCCGCTTTAGCCGTTAAGCCACACCCTTCGTTGACCTGATGGGCACTTGGGCAGTTCAGATTCTAGCATATTAATTACCTTTCCTAGGATGACAAAGTGGGGCTGATTTTGCTTACTTTTATGCAAAAACTGTTTCCGAGCAACTTGAGGCAGTCAAAAATGCCCAATTTGTGCTGTCGCAAAATGCACAGTATTCACAAACAAGCAAATGGCAGGTTTCTGCAAGAGCAAATCGAGCACGGGTACAGACAAACGGCCCAGGCATATGCACCACCATTGTGGCGATTGAAGGCAAATCAAAGTAAAGGATTTGTCCTTAATTTACTAACTTTTGTCCTTAATTTTGTCCCTAATTTTGTCCTTAATTTACTAACTACAAACAGGAGCACAGTACAATACACAGTTTTCAGAGAAAACTGTTAACACGATGCCGATGTAACTGGCTGGAATTGTACAAAGGGATTATAATGGCAGGAAAGAGGAGGAGAAAGACGCTTACTAATACAGTTTGTCGGAGTGGCGCGCGCGCGAGGCCGAGAGCTGAGCAGGATGACTCCATGCCACAGTGTAAGCAGTGCTTGAGGGCAGAGTAGTGAGGGCAGAGTAGTGAGGGCAGAGTAGTGAGGGCAGAGTGCAGAGTAGTGAGAGCAGAGTAGTGAGGGCAGAGTAGTGAGGGCAGAGTAGTGAGGGCAGAGTAGTGAGGGCAGAGTGCAGAGTAGTGAGGGCAGAGTGCAGAGTAGTGAGGGCAGAGTGCAGAGTAGTGAGGGCAGAGTAGTGAGGGCAGAGTAGTGAGGGCAGAGTAGTGAGGGCAGAGTGCAGAGTGGTGAGGGCAGAGTAGTGAGGGCAGAGTAGTGAGGGCAGAGTAGTGAAGGCAGAGTAGTGAGGGCAGAGTGCAGAGTAGTGAGGGCAGAGTGCAGAGTAGTGAGGGCAGAGCGCAGAGTAGTGAGGGCAGAGTGCAGAGTAGTGAGGGCAGAGTAGTGAGGGCAGAGTAGTGAGGGCAGAGTAGTGAGGGCAGAGTAGTGAGGGCAGAGTGCAGAGTAGTGAGGGCAGAGTGCAGAGTAGTGAGGGCAGAGTGCAGAGTAGTGAGGGCAGAGTAGTGAGTGCAGAATAGTGAGGGCAGAGTAGTGAGGGCAGAGTAGTGAGGGCAGAGTAGTGAGGGCAGAGTGCAGAGTAGTGAGGCCAGAGTAGTGAGGGCAGAGTGCAGAGTAGTGAGGGCAGAGTAGTGAGGGCAGAGTGCAGAGTAGTGAGGGCAGAGTGCAGAGTAGTGAGGGCAGAATGCAGAGTAGTGAGGGCAGAGTAGTGAGGGCAGAGTAGTGAGGGCAGAGTAGTGAGGGCAGAGTGCAGAGTAGTGAGGGCAGAGTGCAGAGTAGTGAGGGCAGAGTGCAGAGTAGTGAGGGCAGAGTAGTGAGGGCAGAGTAGTGAGGGCAGAGTAGTGAGGGCAGAGTAGTGAGTGCAGAGTAGTGAGGGCAGAGTAGTGAGGGCAGAGTAGTGAGGGCAGAGTAGTGAGGCCAGAGTAGTGAGGGCAGAGTGCAGAGTAGTGAGGGCAGAGTAGTGAGGGCAGAGTAGTGAAGGCAGAGTGCAGAGTAGTGAGGGCAGAGTGCAGAGTAGTGAGGGCAGAGTGCAGAGTAGTGAGGGCAGAGTGCAGAGTAGTGAGGGCAGAGTAGTGAGGGCAGAGTGCAGAGTAGTGAGGGCAGAGTGCAGAGTAGTGAGGGCAGAGTAGTGAGGGCAGAGTAGTGAGGGCAGAGTAGTGAGGGCAGAGTAGTGAGGGCAGAGTAGTGAGTGCAGAGTAGTGAGGGCAGAGTAGTGAGTAGTGAGTAGTGAGTAGTGAGTAGTGAGTAGAGTAGTGAGTAGTGAGTAGTGAGTAGAGTAGTGAGTAGTGAGTAGTGAGTAGAGTAGTGAGTAGAGTAGTGAGTAGAGTAGTGAGTAGTGAGTAGAGTAGTGAGTAGAGTAGTGAGTAGAGTAGTGAGGTGAGGTGAGTAGAGTAGAGAGTAAAGTAGTGAGTGCAGAGTAGTGAGTAGAGTAGTGAGTAGTGAGTAGAGTAGTGAGTGCAGAGTAGTGAGTAGAGTAGTGAGTAGAGTAGTGAGTAGAGTAGTGAGCAGAGTAGTGAGTAGAGTAATGAGGTGAGTAGTGAGTAGTGAGTAGAGTAGTGAGTAGAAAGTAGTGAGGGGAGTAGAGTAGTGAGTGCAGAGTAGTGAGTAGTGAGTAGAGTAGTGAGTAGAGTAGTGAGTAGAGTAGTGAGTAGTGAGTAGAGTAGTGAGTAGTGAGTAGTGAGTAGTGAGTAGAGTAGTGAGTAGTGAGTAGAGTAGTGAGTAGAGTAGTGAGCAGAGTAGAGTAGTGAGTAGAGTAGTGAGGTGAGTATAGTAGAGAGTAAAGGAGTGAGTGCAGAGTAGTGAGTAGAGTAGTGAGTAGTGAGTAGAGTAGTGAGTGCAGAGTAGTGAGTAGAGTAGTGAGTAGTGAGTAGAGTAGTGAGTAGAGTAGTGAGTAGAGTAGTGAGTGCAGAGTAGTGAGTAGATTAGTGAGTAGTGAGTAGAGTAGTGAGGTGAGTAGTGAGTAGTGAGTGCAGAGTAGTGAGTAGAGTAGTGAGTGCAGAGTAGTGAGTAGATTAGTGAGTAGTGAGTTGAGTAGTGAGTGCAGAGTAGTGAGTAGAGTAGTGAATAGAGTAGTGAGTAGAGTAGTGAGTAGTGAGTAGAGTAGTGAGTAGAGTAGTGAGTAGAGTAGTGAGTAGTGAGTAGTGAGTAGAGCAGTGAGTAGAGTAGTGAGTAGAGTAGTGAGTAGTGAGTAGAGTAGTGAGTAGAGTAGTGAGTAGAGTAGTGAGTGCAGAGTAGTGAGTAGTGAGTGCAGAGTAGTGAGTAGAGTAGTGAGTAGAGTAGTGAGTAGAGCAGTGAGTAGAGTAGTGAGTGCAGAGTAGTGAGTAGATTAGTGAGTAGTGAGTAGAGTAGTGAGGTGAGTAGTGAGTAGTGAGTGCAGAGTAGTGAGTAGAGTAGTGAGTAGAGTAGTGAGTAGTGAGTAGTGAGTAGAGTAGTGAGTAGAGTAGTGAGTAGAGTAGTGAGTAGTGAGTAGAGTAGTGAGTAGTGAGTAGAGTAGTGAGTAGAGTAGTGAGTGCAGAGTAGTGAGTAGTGAGTGCAGAGTAGTGAGTAGAGTAGTGAGTAGAGTAGTGAGTAGAGTAGTGAGTAGTGAGTGCAGAGTAGTGAGTAGTGAGTAGAGTAGTGAGTAGAGTAGTGAGTAGTGAGTAGTGAGTAGAGTAGTGAGTAGTGAGTAGTGAGTAGAGTAGTGAGTAGTGAGTAGAGTAGTGAGTAGTGAGTAGAGTAGTGAGTAGAGTAGTGAGTGCAGAGTAGTGAGTAGTGAGTGCAGAGTAGTGAGTAGTGAGTAGAGTAGTGAGTAGAGTAGTGAGTAAAGTAGTGAGTAGTGAGTGCAGAGTAGTGAGTAGAGTAGTGAGTAGTGATTAGAGTAGTGAGTAGAGTAGTGAGGTGAGTAGAGTAGAGTAGTGAGTAAAGTAGTGAGTGCAGAGTAGTGAGTAGAGAAGTGAGTAGTGAGTAGTGAGTAGAGTAGTGAGTAGAGTAGTGAGTAGAGTAGTGAGTAGTGAGTAGAGTAGTGAGTAGTGAGTGCAGAGTAGTGAGTAGTGAGTGCAGAGTAGTGAGTAGTGAGTGCAGAGCAGTGAGTAGAGTAGTGAGTAGGGAGTGCAGAGTAGTGAGTAGTGAGTAGAGTAGTGAGTAGAGTAGTGAGTGCAGATTAGTGAGTAGTGAGTAGTGAGTGCAGAGTAGTGAGTAGAGTAGTGAGTAGTGAGTAGAGTAGTGAGTAGAGTAGTGAGTAGTGAGTAGTGAGTAGAGTAGTGAGTAGTGAGTAGAGTAGTGAGTAGAAAGTAGTGAGGTGAGTAGAGTAGTGAGTGGAGGGTAGTGAGTAGTGAGTAGAGTAGTGAGTAAAGTAGTGAGTGCAGATTAGTGAGTAGAGAAGTGAGTAGTGAGCAGTGAGTAGAGTAGTGAGTAGTGAGTGCAGAGTAGTGAGTAGGGAGTACAGTAGTTAGTAGTGAGTAGAGTAGTGAGTAGTGAGTAGAGTAGTGAGTAGAGTAGTGAGTAGTGAGTAGTGAGTAGAGTAGTTAGTAGAGTAGTGAGTAGAGTAGTGAGTAGAGTAGTGAGTAGTGAGTGCAGAGTAGTGAGTAGAGTAGTGAGTAGAGTAGTGAGTAGTGAGTAGAGTAGTGAGGTGAGTAGTTTGTAGTGAGTGCAGAGTAGTGAGTAGAGTAGTGAGTAGTGAGTAGAGTAGTGAGTAGAGTAGTGAGGTGAGTAGAGTAGAGTAGTGAGTAAAGTAGTGAGTGCAGAGTAGTGAGTAGAGAAGTGAGTAGTGAGTAGTGAGTAGAGTAGTGAGTAGTGAGTAGAGTAGTGAGTAGAGTAGTGAGCAGAAAGTAGTGAGTAGAGTAGTGAGTAGTGAGTAGAGTAGTGAGTAGTGAGTAGAGTAGTGAGTAGTGAGTAGTGAGTAGTGAGTAGAGTAGTGAGTAGTGAGCAGAGTAGTGAGTAGTGAGTGCAGAGTAGTGAGTAGTGAGTAGAGTAGTGAGTAGAGTAGTGAGTAGAGTAGTGAGTAGAGTAGTGAGTAGTGAGTAGAGTAGTGAGTAGTGAGTAGAGTAGTGAGTAGAGTAGTGAGTAGTGAGTGCAGAGTAGTGAGTAGTGAGTAGAGTAGTGAGTAGAGTAGTGAGTAGTGAGTGCAGAGTATTGAGTAGAGTAGTGAGTAGAGTAGTGAGTAGTGAGTGCAGAGCAGTGAGTAGAGTAGTGAGTAGAGTAGAGTAGTGAGTAGGACATCACAGGCAGCAGCTGTGCAAGCTTCTTACACTCACAAGGAGACCACAGGCAGCTGAGGTGCAATCTTCTCCCACTCACAAGAACGACATCACAGGCAGCAGCAGTGCAAGCTTCTTACACTCACAAGGAGACCACAGGCAGCAGAGGTGCAAGCTTCTCACACTCACAAGAAGGACATCACAGGCAGTAACGGTGCAATATTCTCACACTCACAAGGAGATCACTGGCAGTACACACCACATGAACACACTCCATAACACATAGCAACAATACATTGGCATTTACAATGCCATTAGCTCAAACTCAAATAAATCCGAGCCCGATTGCATTTCTAATGCTTGTTTGTAAGGCTGTAGGCGATGGAATTTACTGAGTTTCTGTTTCCTGACATATCTAAAAACATCCATCCGTGTATCTGCATAATTGAAGTCCCTAGGTGGACAATATGAAAGTCCAAGGGACAGGATGGAAGTTTCTCTTGCAGTCAAAGTTATCTCTGTCAGGTTGATTATTGAGGGGGCGCTGGCGTCTGTCCCCGTTTTTTGGTCCATCGACCCCGGTTGGTTTTCCTTTCTCCACCTGCTCTTACGGCATTTCCGGCGTTCGAACCGTTTACGGTTTGTCCTTTGTTTACTTGTGAGGCTTTTGGATGTGAGCTTGATCTCAAGGTGTCCCTTCGGTTTTCGCACAGGCAGCTCACCTCCTGCGCGGGGGTAAGTTTTGTAAACCCCAACTCTTGTCTTTTAGATGGGCCTTCCTCTGCCTCACTCTCTGCAGCTGAACTTAGGTCAGTGGAGGATGCCGATATTGACGTTGCTTCCCACGGTTTTTGCCCCATCCTGCCAATCCGGGCTTTAATTCCATCAAACCTGCGAGCAAAGGTGAAAATATGTCCATTCAAATAGTCCAATCTGTCCCTCTCAAATTTAAAAGCCTTCCGCTTTTTAATGATGTCTTCCTCTTTTGCCAAACGACTTTCCATGTCCTCTCTCATTTTTTTAACATTGTCATCAATTTCAACTCTTGACAACTCCACTTCCAACAACTCGATCTCAGTTTGTAATTTTACCCTGTCGCTTTCCACATATTTCACAAGGGTCCTCATAAGTTTTGCTGAGGACTCCAAGTCAGCTGTGGCCTATTCCTCCAGCATAAGCGGGTCCGGATTATCGTAGCTAGGTGCCAGCGTGATACGGAGACCCCTCGGGACCCGCCCCACTTCCAGGTACCGTGAGAGGGATTTATTCTCCCACCATTTCGCCTGTTCTTTTTTTGTTAGTTTTTCAAGTTTGCGGAATAAGTCCTTATATATTGCTTGGAACATTAATTGGGGGGCATGACCCGCTCGACCCACTGCGAGCCAGAGGATTTGCCGGCGATTTCTGCGGTGGTTACGAGTATGGGAGTGATAAGGGGGATGATTCCTCCTTGGAGCAGGTTCAGGAATTGGCGTTATTCTGATATTTTGCAACTGCTACGTATGGGTGTGCACCAGAGATTGCCAGCAACCATACTTACCCTAACATCATGTCGGAGTTTGGGGTGGAATTCAACAACATTTGGGACTGCACACAGGCACTCCATCCGAACTCCTGATGAATCATGGGACCTGTAGTTTGGAAGCAGTCCGGCAGGTATCTACCAACAAAGTCTGGGACATTGCACACGTGGTGTACCTCTGAGGAAAGCTATCTGCTGAAACGCGTCAGGTGCTCCACTTTCGCTGCAGCCTGCGCTAATCTCAATAAAGGCCAGTTGTTTCCAGAACCAGTGTTATGGCGCATTTGTTTGGACATATATATATATATGTATATATATATATATATATATATATATATATATATATATATATATATATATATATATATATATATATATATATATATATATATATCCAGAAAACCTTCCTCAAAGAAAAGGCAGAGGCCACGATATGGGGACAGTAGAAGACTCTTTAATGCAGGTACAGCAAATTCAGCGGGCGTATGCATTTCGGCCGTGTGGCCTCGTCAGCGCCCAGAGTGTAACGGGAGGTGAGTTGAAATGCTGCTACAGGTTGACGCCCCAATTAAAGTGCTAGTTGACTCCACCTGCTGTTAGTTCTTTCATGGTGGAGTGCACTTCAAGTCCCAGCATGCAATGTTCCTGCAGGGACCACCGCAGGATTGCGGAACCAGGAGAACCCTCAGCAGCTCTCACCAAGTGTCCCGAGCTGCCTTTCACATCAGCGAGGCTTCCGGTGTCCCCAAAACTGCACAATCACCACCTTCCGGCATGTTATCCACGGGGGTGAGTACAGCAGTGTGTCCCGCCCAAAGCGAAGTCCAGTGACTCCGGCACCGCTTGCATTCCTCCAGACGTGTAGTGATGGGCTCAGTCATTCCGATACATCGGAGCAAGGTAGGTTCTGCCGAGGCAGAACAGAGCCAGCGTTGACTTCGCCTTAAGTGTGCAGGGACCTCTGAAGCACGTCGCAGGCTCGCCGTGCAAAATATGTCCAGAAAACCTTCCTCAAAGAAAAGGCAGAGGCCACGATATGGGGACAGTAGAAGACTCTTTAATGCAGGTACAGCAAATTCAGCGGGCGTATGCATTTCGGCCGTGTGGCCTCGTCAGTGCCCAGAGTGTAACGGGAGGTGAGTTGAAATGCTGCTACAGGTTGACGCCCCAATTAAAGTGCTAGTTGACTCCACCTGCTGTTAGTTCTTTCATGGTGGAGTGCACTTCAAGTCCCAGCATGCAATGTTCCTGCAGGGACCACCGCAGGATTGCGGAACCAGGAGAACCCTCAGCAGCTCTCACCAAGTGTCCCGAGCTGCCTTCCACATCAGCGAGGCTTCCGGTGTCCCCAAAACTGCACAATCACCACCTTCCGGCATGTTATCCACGGGGGTGAGTACAGCAGTGTGTCCCGCCCAAAGCGAAGTCCAGTGACTCCGGCACCGCTTGCATTCCTCCAGACGTGTAGTGATGGGCTCAGTCATTCCGATACATCGGAGCAAGGTAGGTTCTGCCGAGGCAGAACAGAGCCAGCGTTGACCTCGCCCTAAGTGTGCAGGGACCTCTGAAGCACGTCGCAGGCTCGCCGTGTAAAATATGTCCAGAAAACCTTCCTCAAAGAAAAGGCAGAGGCCACGATATGGGGACAGTAGAAGACTCTTTAATGCAGGTACAGCAAATTCAGCGGGCGTATGCATCTCGGCCGTGTGGCCTCGTCAGCGCCCAGAGTGTAACGGGAGGTGAGTTGAAATGCTGCTAAAGGTTGACGCCCCAATTAAAGTGCTAGTTGACTCCACCTGCTGTTAGTTCTTTCATGGTGGAGTGCACTTCAAGTCCCAGCATGCAATGTTCCTGCAGGGACCACCGCAGGATTGCGGAACCAGTAGAACCCTCAGCAGCTCTCACCAAGTGTCCCGAGCTGCCTTCCACATCAGCGAGGCTTCCGGTGTCCCCAAAACTGCACAATGACCACCTTCCGGCATGTTATCCACGGGGGTGAGTACAGCAGTGTGTCCCGCCCAAAGCGAAGTCCAGTGACTCCGGCACCGCTTGCATTCCTCCAGACGTGTAGTGATGGGCTCAGTCATTCCGATACATCGGAGCAAGGTAGGTTCTGCCGAGGCAGAACAGAGCCAGCGTTGACCTCGCCCTAAGTGTGCAGGGACCTCTGAAGCACGTCGCAGGCTCGCCGTGCAAAATATGTCCAGAAAACCTTCCTCAAAGAAAAGGCAGAGGCCACGATATGGGGACAGTAGAAGACTCTTTAATGCAGGTACAGCAAATTCAGCGGGCGTATGCATTTCGGCCGTGTGGCCTCGTCAGCGCCCAGAGTGTAACGGGAGGTGAGTTGAAATGCTGCTACAGGTTGACGCCCCAATTAAAGTGCTAGTTGACTCCACCTGCTGTTAGTTCTTTCATGGTGGAGTGCACTTCAAGTCCCAGCATGCAATGTTCCTGCAGGGACCACCGCAGGATTGCGGAACCAGGAGAACCCTCAGCAGCTCTCACCAATATATATATATATATTTACATTTCTGCATTTCTGCCCCGAACAAAACTTCAGATATGCCTCTACCAGAGTGGATGTGTATTGTTACATTCGAAAATTTAAATTGAAGAAATTCTTTGCGTTACAAAATTTAAAAACTGCTACAGACACGGAAGCAAATACTAATACCAGCAATACTGAAAACACAGCTCAACTATCAGCCTCTGATGTACCAGTCTTCCTTGACATGCATGATCTTAACTGTGCATCTAACTCTCAACCAATGACTGATGATGGCGAGACAAGCACACAAAAAAGGCTAGAAAAAATTCATATGATTCAAAAAGGTGCGGGTATCACGCCATTCAAAGGCAAATCAGATTTCGTGCCCATCATGGCTAAAGATGCGGTGGATGTTTTCCAGGATTGTATAATTGCAGACATCAAAGACTTGTACAAAAAAATTAACAATCAAAAGAAAAAGAACACAGTGACGCGGGTCGCGCTCCTGAGAGCGCCAGAGGACATTAAAAACAGGAGAACCCCGGCAAAGCGGGGGAATTACTAACATTTCTGCCGCCACCGCCACGAGTCAGCTAAGCAGCAGAGAAGGCTCCAGGGGACGCCGCCGCCACCGCCAAGAGTCCCAGGGCACCGGACTCCGCGCCGCCGCTCCGGGAGACCACAAATCCCGGCAGGCCTCGCGGCGGCGCGTACACAGTGACGCGGGTCGCGCTCCTGAGAGCGCCAGAGGACATTAAAAACAGGAGAACCCCGGCAAAGCGGGGGAATTACTAACATTTCTGCCGCCACCGCCACGAGTCAGCTAAGCAGCAGAGAAGGCTCCAGGGGACGCCGCCGCCACCGCCAAGAGTCCCAGGGCACCGGACTCCGCGCCGCCGCTCCGGGAGACCACAAATCCCGGCAGGCCTCGCGGCGGCGCGTACACAGTGACGCGGGTCGCGCTCCTGAGAGCGCCAGAGGACATTAAAAACAGGAGAACCCCGGCAATGCGGGGGAATTACTAACATTTCTGCCGCCACGGCCACGAGTCAGCTAAGCAGCAGAGAAGGCTCCAGGGGACGCCGCCGCCACCGCCAAGAGTCCCAGGGCACCGGACTCCGCGCCGCCGCTCCGGGAGACCACAAATCCCGGCAGGCCTCGCGGCGGCGCGTACACAGTGACGCGGGTCGCGCTCCTGAGAGCGCCAGAGGACATTAAAAACAGGAGAACCCCCGCGTCGCGGGACGCGAGCGGGACGCCCGGGGCGAAGCCCGGGCAAAGGGCAGGCCCTCTGTGGCCCTCAGGGGCCTGAAGTGGCCGGGACGGGCCATCTTCCTAATCACGCCTCCACTCCATTTGCTCTGTAGACTAAAGGGGCAGTAACCACTGTTCCAAGATGACCAAAACAAGTAAAACTCCGATGGCGACAAGATCTACCAGCAGACTAAAAACAGTGAGTACACCTTTGCCCACTATAACTGCTATAGATAAAATGCTGCAAAAAACTATAAATGTTGTGGCGGATGCTATTCAGGACACTGAGAGGAGACTCTCCTTGACACCCAACCTATGCTTTCCTGATCTGTCTGCACATACTAGCTATGACGATCAAAACTTGGATGACACCTTCTCATCACAGGAGTCTCTACTAATACAATCGTTCTCGGAATTACCTAGATCACACATTAAGGACAAACCCTCTAACTCTTCCTCCTTGGAGTTATTAGCTAATAATCAGGATAACAGTCTTATGATTTTAACCAACATCGCAAAAAATGACCAGCAGACAATGGATATCCCCTTGATATCTGAAGTTCACACCGAGGAAAATGCCTTACCGGTCATTGCCTTAACAGAATCACAATCACTAAAACAACACAAATCTCCAAAGACCAAACGGAAAAAGTCTAGAACTAAATTCCCTATGAGGAAAATCCACCTTCTTTCAGGTAAACCCAAACGATCACTCAAAGACATGTGGCAGAAGAAAAGTTTAGTGGAACCCATTGGTCCAAAACGAGGGGGACCCCTTCCAACCTCCCCAGAACTATACGACGCAGATGGAAACACTAAGTCCAATTCAGGTATTCCTGTAGTTAATGAGGAAACAGGACATATTGACAAGAAGAGTACCTCGAGTTTCCCTTTCATGAGAGAGATTGAAACTTTAATTAAAACACTTCTTCAACCCATTAGTCACCAGATTGATACCATAGAAAAGGCTTTGAGTAAATTTGAGAGGGCTCAAAATGATATATCTTCCAGTATTCTTAGACTGCTTAAAACAGCTAATACGCCTACTATCTTTGTTCCCTCATCAACAACACTTAATGTAAAAAATTCAAAAAAAGTAGGCAACTCAGTAAAGAATACAGGACAACAAAATAAACGACAACCACAGAGCCTACCCATAACAGACCAAACACTAAAATCTCAAACAGTTCCCAACCTCACTGAGAATACAACGACTTCTACACTCAATAAACCAATTAACCAAACAGACGAGGATGATGATGACAGTGAGTGGGCTACAGAGGGACATCCACCTAATACAAACACAGGTGCACCCAAGAACAAAAATTGCACGGCCCCCCCTAAAGTTAACACCCAACCAAAAGAAACAGGAGCACATCCCACTAAACCTATCACAACAAACTCACTATCACACATCAACCTACCTCCACAGGCCAACCCCTATACGATAGTCATGATTGGGGTGCCCAAAGTTGATGACAACAGGGAGGAAACACGGGAGGAATTGAGGAACAAAGTAATGCAATGGCTTTCTACACACAGGCCCCTCCCCCCAAATATAATAGGTACCATACACCAAGTTAAAAGAGTAGAGTGGGTGGGAACACGTTTCAAATCCACAGAGGGTGATTGCATTGTGGTCACCTTCAAACATCTAGGACCGGCAAAATTCATTGCAGATTGGAGGAGCCCGGGGACAAATAGCTTGATTAGGACTATGGGTTTAAGCTATTTCTATCCAGCTCGTTCAGATACTCATAGGAACAAACCCAAATACAACTATACTCAAGAAGGACGTTATATGACACAGCCAAATTTCCAACCCTGGCTGACCCCTGCCCCACCCCGCTTAGATATCCCATTGGGTTTAGAACCTTACCCATATACTTACCCATGGGGAATCAAAAGATACAACCACCAACCAATAGAAATAGCTGAACGACAAGGGCGCGGTTTTCACCGTGCCTATAACCATGCTACTGCACAATTCAATGAATACGGGTTTCCTACGTCCAACAGATACGATGCTCTCTACAACCACGACCAATTGGAAGAGGTTGATTGACTGTCATCTGACCCATTTCTTGATTCATTTTCTGATAAGACAAGCAATCCTGCAGAAAGCAAGACCAACTTAATAAAAATATCTAATCCCCATGTGGTTTGTTTACCAAATACCATCTCTATGATGAGATCAAGCCATATAGATAGCCCCCAAGCAAATCAAGCTCATGCTCCTTCAGTGGACGAAGTAGGTAGTCCATCTATAACCGTAGCTTCACAACTTTACACATCACTTGAAAACACAAGGTCTAAACATGAGACAGGGACCAACCCAGAACCGTGCCTCCTCTCCAATATAATATCTGCACCCAAATCAGAGCATAGTATTTTCAACCCAATCAAAATACTGTCCTGGAACATTGCAGGATTGGCCTCTAAAATCAACGACCCGTTATGGGTGGACTTTGTCAAGAAGTACACCATCCTGTGTTTCCAGGAAACTTGGCTGATAAATGGCAACACCTTCATTGAGGGATTTCAAAGTTTTTTTGTCCACGCATCCCCTTCACCCAGTGGCAGGGCAAAGGGGGGCTTGGCAATATTCATCAGTCTGTCCCTTAAAATGCAGATTAATTGTGTTCAGTTGGATAGCAGGAGTATCCAGATCCTGACACTCAGAAGGGGAAAGAAAGGCATAACTCTGATTAATTTCTATAACTCTGTCGCCAATCTAAGTGACTGTAACATCAACAATCTTGTAAATCACCTAGCTGAAAATTGGACAAAATTGCCACAGGACAAAATACTTCTCGGCGATTTTAATACGCATATTTGCGGTAACCCTCTGTTGACAACTCTGGGATCGTTGGGCTGTGGACTTAAAACAGGCCCCCACTTCACACACTGCCATCGCGGATCAAAATTGAACACCTTAATGGATTCCACGAATATGATTATGGCACTATCATTGAAAGAGGACTCCTTCACCTTCGAATATCCAACCTATAAAGGATCTGAGTCAGGGTCTATCATAGACCACATCCTTCTTTCTGCTGGTGTGGTCCAACAGGTTCTAAAGTTTGATATCCTTGTTAGCATTTACAGTGATCACAACCCCCTACATCTTGAGCTACAATGCGATTCTTTTGTACTCCAAAATAATATCAAGGACCCAGGGGTACTTAAGCCGGTTAATAACAACCGCCGCTTGAAATGGAATCTGATAAATAGTGACAAACTGTATGAGACCGTTGCTAAAGACTGTGAATCTGAACTTAAGCTTTGTGCCACAGACTCTGCCCCACCGGAATCCGTTCTATCCGCCTTTGCAGTGGTGTCCAAAAGGATAGAACAATTTTTGACCGTAACCGCCAAGGGAACAACTGCTCAATACCCACGATGGTTTGATCATGCCTGTTCTTCTGCAAACCGTAAATTAAAAGCTGCTCTCAAAAGCAAGCCGAGAGACTCAGCACTAGTTAAGGCCCTTCGAGCAGATTATAAAATGCACTTGCTTCACGCAAAAAATTTATAAAAACTAAAACATGGGAATCCTTGCTCGACCCCTCAACTTTGGGCAACAGCTCAAAGTTTTGGAAAATAATCAATAAACCTCTCTTTGACGACCCGATCGCTGAAAGTCTCGGCACAGTCATACCAGAGAATGACTGGATCACCCATTTTGGATCTATCTTTAAGAGCGAAGCTCCACAGTCAATAAAACCACCTCATCTCCCTGAAAGCAGCTCCCTACATTTTTCTACTAAAGAAATTGAACTAGGGATTCTTGGTCTTTCTAGCAACAAAGCCCCGGGCCCTGATGGTCTTCCACCAGACTTATTTAAATCTAACATCATCTTATGGGCTCCAATTCTCACATCTGTCATTAATGCCGGGGTTGAAGTGGGAGCCCCTAAATCCTGGGGAGCATCCACCATCGTCCCGGTATACAAAAAGGGCGACAGGACAAAAGCAGCCTGCTATAGACCAATCTCCCTGATAAACTCTGTTGCTAAGATAGTGGGAGGGGTACTCCTAAACCGGCTGAATGCTTGGGCTAAACAAAATAACATAATGACCCCTGCACAGTATGGATTCAGACCAGGACATGCAACAACTACACAGTGTCTGAACCTATACCTAATAAGTGGTAAATACACCCAAGCAAGAGATGGAACTTTGTATATGGCCTTTATGGACCTTTCTTCGGCCTTTGACTGTGTTGATAGGAGCAAATTATGGGAAATTTTGCAAAACATGGGCGTCGAAAATAATCTAATCAATTGTCTGGTCGACCTACATAATGACACACGTGCTAATGTACGTTACACAAAAGACTTGAAAGTAACGAGACACTTTAATATCAACCGGGGAGTCAGACAGGGCTGTATTTTAGCACCTTTCCTTTTTAATTTATACATTAATGGACTCGAAGATCACCTGGTAAAAACCGACACGGATTACCCTCGTATTGGGAAAACAGGGGTGCCGGTCCTGTTATATGCGGATGACGCCGTTTTGTTATCCAGAACTGCACTCGGACTCCAAAAGTTATTGGATTCTTTCTTTCAATTCATGTCCTCACGTGGCCTGAATATTAATAACTCCAAATCTTTTGTTATGACGGTTGGAATAACCCCCAAAAAACGATACCCCTTTTCAGTCAATGGGGAAAGCATACCGCTAACAAAAACATTTTCCTATCTAGGAGTACTATTTGACCACAAACTCTCATGGGGCCCTGCTATAATTAAAAAGAAAGGCGAGGTATTAAGGACCAACTCTGGAATATTGGATTTTGCACGCAAACTAGGTAATACCCCAGTGTCTGCCATAATGAAACTATATCAGGCAAAAAGCGTTGCGGTGGCATGTTACGGTAGTGAGCTGTGGGGTTTCTTACCGGCAGAAGCCCTTATAACATTAGAAAATAACTTTCTGAAACAGGTCCTGAGCTTACCAAAAAGCACCGCTAATTTCTCTGTACATGAGGAACTGGGCACACCATACCTAGGAGACAAAATTGCCGCAAACCCCCTGCTTTGCTGGTTAAACTGTTGGCGCAATGTATCTATACCACTGACTCATAGCATCCTCGCTGAAGCCCTCACCTGGGAAGGACATCTCAAGATACCCTGGATGAAATATATTAGAAATTGTTGTAAAGACCTGGGTAGATTGGATTTATACCTAACACCCCAGCACATTACAAAGAATGACGTTGATTTTGTAAAAAACACTTTTATGCTAAAACGACAACTTGTCAGGGAAGACTCCGAGTTAAAGAAGTCCAGCGTCAGGAGCCACACACTAACAAAGACCTCTGTGTTCTGCGAACCATACTTATCATGGAACATATCTAGATACGAGCGCTTTCTGTTGAGCAGATTCCGATTTGGTCTTTACCATTTACTTTTAGCTGTGCCGAGTGGAGCCCATAGAGGCCAAGTGTTGCCAGCTTGCGGCTGCGACAATTTGTCTCCGCAAGACCTGGCTCACTTTTTATTTCTGTGTCCTTATTATTCGAGTCCAAGAAAAATGTTTTTAAAACCTTTGCTTAAAAAGTTGAATTTTGTACAGATTAAGCCTGCACTTTTATACCTTCAGATGTTGCACGACGACAGCACTTTTTTTACCTGTAAGTTTTTAAAAACAGCCCTGAAGTTTAGATTAAGTATGGAAGGATGATTCCAAGATGATCTGTGCTAAATATGAAATCATGTCTTGAATAGGCACTTTTATACTGGACTACTGCATTCTTTTAATTCTCCCATGAATTGCCTATTTTTAGAAATGTTTATAAAAATGTTCTTGAATGAATTGTATAACAATGTACTTATGTGCTTTTATGACTGCTTTTCTATCAGTCGAATAAAGAAATTTTTGATTTGATTTGACTTGTACAAAAAAATTAACAATCAAAAGAAAAAGAAGTACAATGTGCAAAAGGCCAAATATTTTGAACTCATGAAAAAGCTACAAGACAACCCCAATATTATAATAAAAACTGCAGATAAAGGGGGTAACGTTGTCATTTGGCCCAAATCTGATTACTCTGCTGAGGCACAAAGGCAGTTACAAGATCCTGCTTGTTACATCAAATCAACCAATAAAGAGTATCTAAAAGCTAATGAAAACCTACACAAACTACTTCTAAAATATCGCAGAGAAGGCCTCATCTCAGCAGATGAATATAAATTTATGTACAATGAACATCCAGTCCTGCCATGTCTCTATTTAATTCCAAAAGTTCATAAAGGGACATCGCCGGTTCCCGGTAGACCCATCATCTCCGCTATAAACAGCTGTGGAGAAAATGTGGGCCAATACATTGACTTTTTTTCTACAAAGTTGGGTCAATAGCCTTCCCAGTTTTGTCCGGGATACAAGCGATTTTCTGGCCAAAATAGAGGACTTGGAATGGCAAGACGACATGTTGCTCATCACTCTTGATGTTGAACAATTATACACCAGCATTGCTCATTCTTGTGGTTTAAATGCAATAACTTATTTTCTTGGCCAGCGACCTGCTAATCTTTACGAACACAATAAGGTGATACTAGGCTTGATTGAATGGTGTCTGAGCAATAATTACTTTTCCTTTGGTAAGGAGATCTGGAAACAACTAAGAGGTGTGGCTATGGGGGCCTGCTTCTCCCCCAGCTACGCGTGTTTACACGTTGGCTGGTGGGAGGAGCGGGTCCTCAATGTCACACATCAAACATGGGTACGAGAGAAAATTGTAAAATATCTTCATTATATTGATGACATTTTTATTGTTTGGCAAGGGGATGAGCATGAGGCACAGTTATTTATTGCTGAAATTAATGATAACCCCCTCAATTTGAAATTTACTTTTAACATTAGTGCCAAACAAGCAGAATTTTTGGATGTCAAAATATATATAGATGATAACAACCGTATTCAAACTACCTCACATAGAAAGGCCACGGCAGGCAATACCACGCTTCATGCCTCTAGCCTTCATCCTAAGCACACTATCCACAGCATACCTTATGGAGAAATCCTAAGATTAAAAAGAATATGTAGTTCTGCTGAGGATTTTCACAAATGTGTTTCGGAGTTAAAAGTTCGAATGAAGGCCCGTGGATACTCAGACCGTGTGTTCAACCAAGCATTGGCCAAAGCTAAAAGTATCACTAGAGCCAGTCTAGTTTCTGATACTGTCAATAAGAACAATGCGGTCACTGATGGGACCGAAACAAACAATGTAGACTGTCCTAGGTTCATCACTGACTATTGTAGTCAGGAGACCAAAATTAGGCAGATAATTAACAAGCATTGGTCTACTGTTCAAACGGATACTGTTTTAGGATGCATGTTACCAAATAAACCTATGGTCACTTTCAGGCGGGCACAAAGCATGGGTGCAGTTCTGGACCAAAGCAGCCCAGAATTGCAACAAAAACCTAATTGGTTAGTATCAGCAGGGTTCCGCAAATGTACAACTTGCAGAGAATGCAAGTTTGGAGTTAATAAAACTCATTACAGAACTCCTTTTTCCACTGTTGAAATCCCAATTAAAGGTAGCCATACCTGTAAAACCGAATATGCTGTATACGTCCTGACGTGCACTTGTGGCCTTAATTATATAGGCAGTACTAAACAGCAAGTGCACGTCAGGATCTTGCAGCATATCAGAGCCATTTTACACAGTGACCAGGCATACCCAGTGGCTCGCCACTTTGAGAGCACCCATAATAAAGACATCAATTGCCTCTCATACTATGTAGTGGCTTCTGTCCCCAAGCTCAGAAGAGGAGGCAATCGTGAGCTCAAACTAAGGCAGCTGGAGTCGAGCTTGATCCTCGAATATGACAGCAAATGGCCCAACGGGCTAAATAATACTGAGGACCTACGTCACTTTCTCTAAAAAACTCGCTCTAACATCAAATGCAAGACAAGACAAGAAAATTTGCCATCCTAAACGGCATCCCATTTGCTCCCTAGATATGACAGGTTCCCTGTGATCTAGGGAGTTGTCCTAGTTATAGGTATTTTACCTACAAAGCATTGTGTTCGTATACATTGATGTAAGTGGCTGGTCAAGTTCCTTGTCGGCCACTCTAAGGCTAATTTCATCATGTTCTGCTTCTTTTTTGTACATAGTTATTCACTTTTACACTGATATATTTAATAATTTTAGATGTGATATCTTTTTAGCACTTATTTTATATAGGGTGTTTTTTATGTAACCTTTTTACATGATGATATATTTATACTGGTATTAAATGTTTTAATATATGCTTTTAATGTGACATACAGGAAGATGAATGTTCTCCTTCAATGGCACAATCAGCATTTATGCATTGTATACACAGGTCAATATTATCTTGCACTTTCAGCACTTTCTTTCTCTCCCTCTACTGCATCGTTGCACAGAATATAAATCACTCCATGAATTGCAGATTGTGATTCTATGAAATTTGTTATTTGCACTTTCACTTTTACCCGCTCCCCCGCTGTTTACAGGTCGCCAATTTGCACATAGTATAATGTTTGCACAGGGATTTATCCCAAAATAATCATGAAAAACTTTACAAATACATATGTTTTGTAATTAGGCATGTTTATTTATTATTATAAGTTGTTTTTGCATTGTAAATATAACTTATTCAGTACTCTCATTGTATGTGGTCATCGATATTGTAGAGTCTTTTCTCTACCTTCATGCTCACGTGACCTGTTTGAAAATTGGCGGGGAGGCAGGCTTCACTGCATTATAAAAACAAAATGAAACCATTGGATCATTGCATGTGAACAAGGGCTTTGTAAGCCCGAAACGCGTCTTGCCCTCTTGCTTACCAACCTTCCTGCAATAAAAGACCTGTGAATCCTGATCTGTGGTCCATCTCCTGCTTGCCTCGCTGGTCCTGCCACTATTGGAAAAATCAAAGTAAGAAGAAACAATGGATGAAAGCAACTGGCTTCGTCAAATGTTCAAGCTGTAAAGTATGTCAAATCACAAAAAACACCAAAGAAATTATAGGAATCAACCAAAGAAAGTGGCATATTCGACAACTGATAAATTGTAAGACACAATATGTTGTATACATCATTGAGTGCCCCTGCCCATTAAGATATGTGGGCAGTACTATCTGTGAGGTAAAAAAACGAATTTTGGAACATCTCAGCGCCACCTTGAATAACGACAGAAGTAATGCGGTGGTCAAACACATGGAGGAGAAACACCACAGTAATTGGAAAGCTCTAAGTGTGGACAAACATGCATGAGGAGGCAATCGAGAAAAGAGATGGCCACAGTGTGAGTCACGTTGGATTTTATCTGTAAGAACATATGCCCCACATGGTCTGAATCAAGACGAGGCGATGTATGTAAATCTGGAATAAAGCGAACTCATGGAAATAGTCTTCACCAAATCTTTTAAACTGAACTGGTAACTTTAATGACTTTTTTCCCCCCTAAAGAAAATATGAATATTACAAATAAAATGGACATACAGGTTGATGTAATGTATAAAGATACATGAGAGAGGGGTTCACCAGGAAAAATCTAATCAAATTATTTTGAGTTATTTTTTAATCCCAAATTTTCTTTTCACATCTTTCACACCCCCCACTCTCGCCCTTTCCCCTTTCTTATACTTTTTATTTAGCTTCCCCCGTTTTTTCATAATCTAATTTTGTGTATTTTAAAATGTGATAGGTTTGTGTTTACAAACCAGCTTTTGTATAAAAAGGAATAAGTAACAATAATACCGAGTGGGGGTTGATATCTTAAGAAAACGAACCTTCTGAACGAAATAGTTAAAATGCACAACAAGACCGTAATCTATGTATTAATGTGATTCGTCATGAATAAGGCCCAGTAGAGGGCAAAAAAACAAAGTTAAAATGAATGAGAATATGGTTTGTGCAATACTCTGTAAACCCGACTCACTGCTAAAGAAAGGAGTAAAAACAGGGGTCGTGTATCGCAAAGATTTATAGTGATGGAAATATTGATGTATATATATATACATATAAAAATGGATAACTACATGTCCCAGAATTACTCCTGTGAAGGAACAGGAAGTCATGTGACATTTGTTTGAAAATGAATATATGCCATGAACATAGTAAATAACTCCAACCATGATCAAGGTGTCAGGGGACACTGAAACGGCTATGGAGGCCTGTAGGAGGTCTCCTGGTATCGCCCCCGGGCTCTGAGAAGATGTTAAAAAGGCACGTGAGGAGAGGGGCGACCTGTGCACAGAAAGTTTTATAAAAGACCGCCGGAAAACCATCCGGGCCAGGTGTTTTGGCTACCTTAAGGCGCAAGATGGCAGAGATAACTTCCTCCGGACGAATGTCACTCTCTAGATGCTCAGCCTGCTCCTTCATAAGGGTAGGTAGCGGGACGGAGTCAAGGAAAGCCTCCCCAACCGAGTCCTTCGAGGGGGAGCTGGTGTAGAGGTCGGTGTAACTAAAAGCACTCGTGATACCAGGGTCGTCCGAGATGCACCTGCCGTCCGGCCGAAGAATTTCATGAACTGTTTGTTGCTGTCGTGCTTCACGCAATTTGTGAGCTAGCAATCGTCCACACCTATCCCCACCCGTATAATAGGCATACCGAAGTCTCAGCGCTGCAAATTCGGCCATGTCCTGATCGATAT
Source organism: Lissotriton vulgaris (assembly GCF_964263255.1). NCBI lineage: Eukaryota > Metazoa > Chordata > Amphibia > Caudata > Salamandridae > Lissotriton > Lissotriton vulgaris. The sequence continues at coordinate 1,634,677,298 of NC_141695.1, read as the reverse complement.
CTGCCAATTGTTGCCGCACAGCTTTAAGTTGCCTCCATATGCGCGGGACCCCGCAAATGCACCAACTCCCTCGTATGTTGAATAAATTCTTCCCGCTTGCGACTGCGTTTGGCGTTATCTACCGCAGAAATCGCTATAAACTCCCCCCATAAGACCGCCTTCAGCGCTGCCCACTGTGTAGCGAGTGTGGTGTCTGTGTTGCTGTTGGGGGAGAGGTAGTCCGTGATGAAGAGTTGTATTCTTGTGACTACCTCTTTGCGGTGTAGTAAAGTCTCTCTAAGTTGCCATGTCCGCTGCGTGCGCTGAATTGGTGGGAAGGCAAACACAGCTGTCACCGGTGCGTGATCAGAGAGAGAGGCAACCCCGATCTCCACCTCAGTTGCTAACGTCTGTATCGAAGCTGATGCCAGCAGGTAATCTAAACTGGTGTATGGTTTGTGAGCATTAGAGTAATATGAGTATGCACGTCCCTGGGGGTGAAAGCTGCGCCATAAATCTTTAAAACCTAGGTCATGAAGACGGGCTAGTCCCTCTACAGAAAGAGCGCCAGTCTGGGAGGAACGCTGACATGACCTATCTAGAGTATTATCAAACACCAAATTTAAGTCCCCTCCCAACAGAATGTGGTGATCTGGAGTGACGGTAACGTCTGTGAGGGCAGAGCGAAAGAACCTTTCTTGGCCTTCATTAGGGGCATAGATTGAGCCAACAGAGAACGTGTAGTCCCTCAGAGCAAACATGTACGTCAACAGCCTGCCTTTTATCTCAGCCTCCTTCTGTATGATCCTCCCCTTAAACCTCTGGGCCACCAGAATAGCTATTCTTGCTGTTTTAGTAGTAGTATTAGTAGAAAAGCTTTATTCGATTTCACAATATTATAAAATCATAAAAGCAACAGTTCATTCAATAATTAATACAATCGAAATAATTACAGTTCATGTCAATTACACATCAGTATAAATTTAAAAACAAATTAACCTGTTTTAGTACTGCCTGAAGAGAAAAACTGATGTGGGAACTTTCGGGACCGAAAGCGGTGGCAGTTCATCTGCAAATGGTGTGTCTCCTGCAGGAGACAAATGTCTGCCTGTGAGTGCTCTAAACAGGAAAGGACCGCTTTGTGCTTCACAGGATTATTCAACTCCCTCACATTTAAAGTGAGTACTTTAAGTTCTGTGGTCAGCATCTACTCTACCAGGGTGACAGAAGGCAGAAGAACCGCACTAGTGCTGCAAAAACTAAAAACAAGAGCGTCAGTCTTTCTAAAAAGACTACGAGTTGTATGTCTATCTCTACCCCAGGAGCATGGTGGACAAGGAACACTGAACCCTCCCAACACTCGCCCCTCCCGGAAAGAAATTCCCCCCAACACGAAACCAAATATTCAGAAACACATTGTCCATTGTAGGTGATTGGGAATGTAGTATAACAGGATAGTTCGATCAATTCACAACAGCCCCCCCTTCCCCCAACGGCCTAGCAAAGGAAACAAGCAAACAAATAGCTGTAGTAAATCATAAAAGTCAAGGGGTGGGGCGAGGTCAGCTCAGATGAGACGGCGCGCTGGCCATCCATATTCATGGCTGCAGGGGGCTTCTTTAAGCGACGCCTTCTGCCTTGCTGGCGCCACCGGGGCTTAGAGTCATCGGTTTCCAAGGCTTGGCCCATCGACTCACTCTCTTCGGCTGGTGGATCTATACCCGGCAGGCGGCATGCTTACGACAATGATCAGAGCTGATAGAGCTTATTGTCCAGTTTGAACACCAGGCGAAACGGGTTGCCCCAACTGTAGGAAATGTTGCGTTGCTGGAGGTGTTACGTGACGGGCTTGAAGGTTCTGCGCTTCTGCACTTCTGCAGGGTGAGAGCGGACAAGTCCTGGAACCGAAGCGGGGACTGGTTTTGGAAGGACAGAGGATGTAACTGCCGGGCTTTCTGGAGGATTTCTTCTTTGGTGCGGTAGTCCTACACACATGCTAGAATGTCCGGCTGAGGAGTCGACGCGGGGCGTCAGCGTCGCACCCTATGTACTCTGTCCAGTCGGAGGTCTGACTCCAAAGGGCGCCCCAAAATGTGATTGAAGAGTTCCCTCGTGAATCCGAAAAGATCTCTAGTGTCTTCAGTCAGTGTCACTCCCTGGATCCGTACATTATGTCGACGAGAACGGTTCTCCAGGTCCTCAAGGTGTGTTTGGAGGTCAACTTGTTGGTTGTGGATCCGCAAAATCTCCTGTTGTAATGCCTCAATTTCAGTGTCCCTCCCATCACTCTTGTTTTCCAACTCAGCCACACGCTCCCCTGTACCGTCCACGTCTCTGTGAACCTCCTTGATCTCCTCCATGAATTCCTTTTTCAACGTGTGGATATCGTCCCTCAGAGTAGTAAACAGTGATTCTAAAAAGGCCTTGGTAATAGGTTCCAAACCTTCTGCCTGATCCGAGGCGGGTTGGGCAGAGTCTGAAGTCATGTCCATGTGTTGTTGACTAGCCTGGGCCTTGGCAAACAAGTCCTTCACCGTTTTGTCTTTGCGCACCCTAGAGGTGGACATAGCGCGCTCCGTGCGCCACAGGAGTCACCCACCTGGCGCATCCCCCGCCTGGTTGACTGCCCACCCTTCTCAGAGGCCCGACCTTGTCGAGGAAATCTACGCTGTGCGCCGCAAAATGGACTATGCCAGATCAGCTTGTGGCGCCAGGTTATGTGCCCCCGATGCTCTCCAACCTGCTCTAATGAGTGCTGTGTCCACAACTGGGCGCTCTGTGTGCCTCCTGCCGGTCTGTCCCCACCAGTGTCTCCGACAGGCCCACTAGGCCGCACCACGAGGCAATCTGCCAATAACCTCAAGCTCGCCAGCTGCCACTGTTCCACCGAAGTCACCAGGCAGCCCACCAATCTCTTTCGCAGCCTCTGATATCCCCCAAAATAATGTGCTGCAGGCGTCACAAGCCAGGAAATGGCCGCAGGTCCCGCCCGGCAATATGGGGCTCCTCAGGGCCAAGAGTTCTGCCACCGGGCCCTGCCAGTCGTACCTCTCACCGCTGGCATCCACTCGAATCCTCAGGCCCCCCTCCGGTTCCAAGCCAGTCTAGGCCCCAGCGCATTGGGAATGGCGCTCTCTGCCTGCACTCTTCTGGACCCCCGGTCACCACTCCCAGTCGACAAACACCATGCCCAGCATCCCTGGGCCTCTCCGCAGGGCATCTCAGTGCACCCCTTGGGCCGTTGTAGTACTCACCACCGTCGGATCGCTGCTGGAATTAGCTGGTGACCACTCGGCACCGCAGGTGCCCCGGGCTCCGACCAGGCTCCTCCTTCTGCGAGGCTCTGGCCTTTCCGTGCCCGGGGGTTGACGACGCCCCCCGCAGGTATATCGCGGCGGGTCTGCCCCGACTCTCCTACCGCACTGACACAGGAGGGCCCAGACACCACTACCGGGCCCTCGACCATGCGCGCAGTGCTGTGGGTTGCGTCGGAGCTTTCCAAGATGGCGGTTCGGCCCTCCTTTACCTCGGCCGCCGGCTCTCCACTTGCACAGCCCCGGATATTAGCTGACCGCTACCACATCAGGAGTGCCGCTGGCCCTGCGGTGACCCTCTCTCCTCCAGGCTTTTGTCTCGGGGCTGTCTGCTTGCCGCTCGGTGTAACCTTCTCCCGCCAGGGAACACCAGGCCTCTCCGCGCAAATCAGGGGGGATGGGCGCTCTCTCGGCCACTTGCTTGGCCTCGCCCGCACCTTGCTCGCTGGAACCGCTACTTGTCCGCTCGACCGGACAGCCTACTCCCTCGAGCAGGACTGCTCCCATGCTAGGGTCAGCGGACCGGTAAACGGGCGAAACCGGTTCTTTTAGCTGGCCGTCGGTGGGAGTGGTAGAGCAACACGTCTGCTCTCTCCGCCATCTTGGCCACGCCCCCGCACATGCTTTTAAATGAGCCCCAGGTAGGCCAGGTCCTGGGGACATAACAGAAAAGTAGGAGAGGATACAGAAAAGGGGGTGGTGATGAACAGAGTGTCTGAATTAAGCAGACCACTCTTACCCAGTCAAGAGATCAGGGCTTAATCCATCACCTTTTTTTAGCTCACTGCATCACCCCAGTTCAGAACCTGGCTTTATGCAAATTAGCCTGACCCCGTGCCTCATGGGAACAGGGCAGACCAAACTACCAAGCCAATTCTTCACTGGTAAGGAGACAAGCTTCCGGGGACCGGTTTCTGGCATTTCAGCCGTCGTCGGCCCGGCTTGCTTGAATCCTGGTGGTGCAGTGAGCAAGGGACTCATGTATGAGTATACCCTGCCACACCTGTAGTGGCCAAAAACGATACAGAAAAGGGGGTGGTGATGAACAGAGTGTCTGAATTAAGCAGACCACTCTTACCCAGTCAAGAGATCAGGGCTTAATCCATCACCGTTTTTTAGCTCACTGCATCACCCCAGTTCAGAACCTGGCTATATGCAAATTAGCCTGACCCCATGCCTCATGGGAACAGGGCAGACCAAACTACCCAGCCAATTCTTCACTGGTAAGGAGACAAGCTTCCGGGGACCGGTTTCTGGCATTTCAGCCGTCGTCGGCCCGGCTTGCTTGAATCCTGGTGGTGCAGTGAGCAAGGGACTCTTGTCTGAGTATACCCTGCCACACCTGTAGTGGCCAAAAACGATACAGAAAAGATGTGGTGATGAACAAAGTGTCTGAATTAAGCAGACCACTCTTACCCAGTCAAGAGATCAGGGCTTAATCCATCACCGTTTTTTAGCTCACTGCATCACCCCAGTTCAGAACCTGGCTATATGCAAATTAGCCTGACCCCGTGCCTCATGGGAACAGGGCAGACCAAACTACCAAGCCAATTCTTCACTGGTAAGGAGACAAGCTTCCGGGGACCAGTTTCTGGCATTTCAGCCGTCGTCGGCCCGGCTTGCTTGAATCATTTTGTCCACCATAAGCGTGAAAGGGTATACTCAGATGTGAGTCCCTTGCTCACTGCACCATCAGGATTCAGGCAAGCCGGGCCGAAGACGGCTGAAATGCCAGAAACCGGTCCCTGGAAGCTTGTTTCCTTCCCAGTATAAGAATTGGCTTGGTAGTTTGGTCTGCCCTGTTCCCATGATGCACTGGGCCAGGGGCAGACTAATTTGCATGTAGCCAGGTTCTGAGCTGGGATGGTGCAATGAGCTAAAAAACGGTGATGGATCAAGCCCTGATCTTTGGACTGGGTAGGAGTGTTCTGCTTAATTCAGATACTCTGTCCATCACCATCCCCTTTTCTGAATCATTTTGTCCACCATAAGCGTGGAAGGGTATACTCAGATGTGAGTCCCTTGCTCACTGCACCATCAGGATTCAGGCAAGCCGGGCCGAAGACGGCTGAAATGCCAGAAACCGGTCCCCGGAAGCTTGTTTCCTTCCCAGTATAAGAATTGGCTTGGTAGTTTGGTCTGCCCTGTTCCCATGATGCACTGGGCCAGGGACAGACTAATTTGCATGTAGCCAGGTTCTGAGCTGGGATGGTGCAGTGAGCTAAAAAACGGTGATGGATCAAGCCCTGATCTTTGGACTGGGTAGGAGTGTTCTGCTTAATTCAGATACTCTGTCCATCACCACCCCCTTTTCTGAATCATTTTGTCCACCATAAGCGTGGAAGGGTATACTCAGATGTGAGTCCCTTGCTCACTGCACCATCAGGATTCATGCAAGCCGGGCCGAAGACGGCTGAAATGCCAGAAACTGGTCCCCGGAAGCTTGTTTCCTTCCCAGTTTAAGAATTGGCTTGGTAGTTTGGTCTGCCCTGTTCCCATGATGCACTGGACCAGGGACAGTCTAATTTGCATGTAGCCAGGTTCCGAGCTGGGATGGTGCAGTGAGCTAAAAAACGGTGATGGATCAAGCCCTGATCTTTGGACTGGGTAGGAGTGTTCTGCTTAATTCAGATACTCTGTCCATCACCATCCCCTTTTCTGAATCATTTTGTCCACCATAAGCGTGGAAGGGTATACTCAGATGTGAGTCCCTTGCTCACTGCACCATCAGGATTCAGGCAAGCCGGGCCGAAGACGGCTGAAATGCCAGAAACCGGTCCCCGGAAGCTTGTTTCCTTCCCAGTATAAGAATTGGCTTGGTAGTTTGGTCTGCCCTGTTCCCATGATGCACTGGGCCAGGGACAGACTAATTTGTATGTAGCCAGGTTCTGAGCTGGGATGGTGCAGTGAGCTAAAAAACGGTGATGGATCAAGCCCTGATCTTTGGACTGGGTAGGAGTGTTCTGCTTAATTCAGATACTCTGTCCATCACCACCCCCTTTTCTGAATCATTTTGACAACCATAAGCGTGGAAGGGTATACTCAGATGTGAGTCCCTTGCTCACTGCACCATCAGGATTCATGCAAGCCGGGCCGAAGACGGCTGAAATGCCAGAAACTGGTCCCCGGAAGCTTGTTTCCTTCCCAGTATAAGAATTGGCTTGGTAGTTTGGTCTGCCCTGTTCCCATGATGCACTGGGCCAGGGACAGTCTAATTTGCATGTAGCCAGGTTCCGAGCTGGGATGGTGCAGTGAGCTAAAAAACGGTGATGGATCAAGCCCTGATCTTTGGACTGGGTAGGAGTGTTCTGCTTCATTCCAATATTCTGTCCATCACCACCCCCTTTTCTGAATCATTTTGTCCACCATAAGCGTGGAAGGGTATACTCAGATGTGAGTCCCTTGCTCACTACTCCATCAGGATTCAGGCAAGCCGGGCCGAAGAAGGCTGAAATGCCAGAAACCGGTCCCCGGAAGCTTGTTTCCTTCCCAGTATAAGAATTGGCTTGGTAGTTTGGTCTGCCCTGTTCCCATGATGCACTGGGCCAGGGACAGACTAATTTGCATGTAGCCAGGTTCTGAGCTGGGATGGTGCAGTGAGCTAAAAAACGGTGATGGATCAAGCCCTGATCTTTGGACTGGGTAGGAGTGTTCTGCTTAATTCAGATACTCTGTCCATCACCACCCCCTTTTCTGAATCATAAAAGTAGGAGAGGGCACAAGGCCCCCCCCCTCCTCAGGCTTATATAAGCCCAGGGACTGCCACCTCCTCGGGGCAGTGCTTTGAATATTATGATGGGGTGACGCTTGGCAACCTCTGCGCCATGGGAACTCTCTCCTCCCCAGGGCAAATGACAAATAAATGCTGGGGCGCGCCCAGAGCCCCGGGGACTACCAGCTCCTGGGGTATTTAAAGATATGAATGTGGACAGGCACGCTGGGCCTGCTCTAGCCCCAGGAACCACCACGTTCCTGGGGCTAAAGATATCAAATTAATGCCAGGGGGCCCATGATGGCTCTCGCAGCCCTGGGGACCAAAACCTCCCCCGGACTATTTTAAACATGAGGTGGGGGTCACTCAGACCCCACGGCCCCGGGGTCTACCATCAGCTCTCACATTCCTATCTCGGCCAATCGTTGTTTCAGAACCAAGTGGCTCACAATGTCAAAGACTGCGAATAGGCCCAGTAAAAGCACTACAGTACTACAGCGTAACCTTTCCACCTTATTCTAAGACGTCACAAACCTCCTCAGTTACTGCTACCAGGGTGGATTCTGTACTGTGAGATTTCCTAAAGCCTCATTAGCCCGTATCCAAGATGTCATTTTGGTCAAGATATTCAGACAGCGTGATCTTTAAACGTCTCTCTAAGATCTATTTTTGTTTAGGGAGCTGAGATATCAGTCGATAGTTTTTTCCTCCTTTGGATGTAATATTGGCTTTTTTAATAGTTGAAGAATGGATTCCTTTTCCACTTAATGGGAAAAATACCGGTCTTAATGATGTTAATTAGTAAAGAAGCCAGAGGAGAAGCAATACATCCTGCAATTTCTTGTAGTACCTTTACAGGGGACGGGTCCGTTAGAGCTCCTGATCTGGTGAGTCTTATCAACTCAACCACTCGTTCCGTAGTAAGACAAGGAAATTTGATAAAAGGGCTGTGAGGATGATGTCTAAGGGAATTTCCACTAAGGGTGGAATAATGGTATTCCCGCTTCAGTTAAAATTCCTGTACACTGGCCTGCACCAGGCCCTGCAGCCTACCCCCACGTGCTGGCAACCCCACACATGTGTAATTTCTTTTTCCATTCAGTTCTGGATCCACAGATCTATCGCAAATGTACAATGGAGGTCACGCTGAGCCCTAATCTGGATCCTCAGATACGCGGATCGGGTAAAAAAATGTTTTTGAAGGGCTCACCACTCTACCATACACTGTATTGTGACAAATAATGTAATTTGAGAAGTTATAAGTGTTGTTATGAATGCTATGATTTCACATGCTATAAGTGATGTAGGATGCAAGGATATAAACAGTGCATGGACAATGCATGAGTTATGGTTAATGTAGTACTTATGGAAATTTACAGAGGCAGCAGAAAATGTGGGCAATCAACCGAAGAAAGAAAACATTTGGTAAAATGATAGGCTAGGACAGATGAAAATAAACCTAAAACAAGGTGACAGCATAGACCAAAGAAGTCAATTTTGCCATTGGCTATTTCAAACCTTAAACAATTCTGAGTATTCCACTGGCATTCTCACATTCTTAGCCTCCAATTTATGGTGCCACAGGATAAACACTGCTATGAGACCATATTGCTGTCCAAGTAACACAATTGGGTATGTTACGTTAAACGTTACGTTACGTTACGTTAAAATTATTTGTACCGCGCACTTTCACCAACGGTTTCATGGCGCTCTTGACAAAGTACAGTGATCAAAGGTGAGGGGGTTACTCGTATGCAGACTGGAAAAGCAGGGTTTTTAGTAGTCTGCGAAAGCAGTCGTAGCTGGGACAGAGACGAAGTGTGGATGGCAGGGAGTTCCAGGTGGAGGGGGCCAGAACAGAGAAACTCAAACCACCGTGCTTTTTGCGTTTGAATTTGGGGACCACGAGGAAGTTAAGAGATGTTGAGCGGAGAGCTCTGTGGGGGATGTAGCGTGTCAGAGCAGATGAGATGAAGGCAGGGGCTGCATCAGAGATGGCCTTGAAAACTGAGCATCCCAGCTTGAAAATGCAGCGCTTGGAAACAGGGAGCCAGTGGAGACTACGAAGAAGGGGTGTAACATGCTGATGTTTAGGCTGGCGGAAAATCAGGCGGGCAGCCTGGTTCTGCACCAGCTGCAGCCGGTGGAGGTGGCATGCGGGAATCCCCACATACAGCATGTTAGCGTAGTCGAGCCTGGAGGTAATGAGAGCGATGATGACTTGAATCAGGGCATCTCTGGTGAGAAACCTACTGATTTTGCGAATCCGCCTAAGATGGAAAAAACAGGATGAGGTGACTGAGTTGATTTGTGGTCTCATCGAGAGGTCTTCAGAAATGATCACCCCCAGACTCTTCACTGTGCTCACTGGAGTGGGTGCCATCCCTAGGGATGCTGGCCAAAAGGTGGTATTCCACGGATTGGTGGGGCCCCCCACAAGTACTAGCTCAGTTTTTGTGGGGTTCAGTTTTAGTTGGCTGTGATACATCCACTCTGCGATGGCCAGCATGATGGACCGAAAATTGAGACGGGAGGAAGGAAAGGAATCAATGGGAAAAATTAACTGAAGGTCGTCTGCGTAGTTGAAGATTGTGACCGGGGAATTGCGTAGGGAAGCTAATAGGGGTTGCAGATACAAATTAAATAGAAGGGGGGATAGTGCAGAGCCCTGTGGGACACCACAGGTGAGGGATGTGTAAGGTGCAGAAAAGGTGGACAGGTGAACTGCTTGTGAACGCTGGTCAAGGAATGATCTGAGCCAGTCAAGGGCCACCCCCTGGATGCCGGCATTGTGGACACGGTCGATCAGGAAGGCATGATCGACCGCGTCGAATGCTGCCGAAAGGTCTAAAAGGACAAGGGCCTGAGAGATGTTTTTGTCGGCACCTTTCCTGAGGGCGTCCATGACTGCTACTATGACCGCCTCGGTGGAATGGAGGGGTCTGAAGCCAGCTTGTTGGGGATCCAGGAAGGAGGATTTCTCTATGAAGGAGCTCAGGCAGCGGGTGACATAAGTCTCCAAGATCTTTCCTAAGTAGGGAAGGAGGGAGATGGGTCGATAATTACTTAGGATTGTGGGGTCCGCGTTGGATTTTTTTAGGATGGGTAGAACGGCTGCTTGTTTGAAAGAGCGAGGGACTTCCCCAGTGGCAAGAGAGTTGTTAAGCAATGCCAGTGGGGGGTCCGGGCAGGCTAGGAAGGCTTCCCTCAAGATCTGGGGGGGGCAGCAGTCGTTAGGAGAACCTGAGCTAACTTTGAGAAGTAGAGAGGAGAATTCTTGTAGGGAAATTGGAGGAAACTCTGTCAAGATGCTGGTATTCCTGGGGGGAAGGGGAGGAGGAAGAGGGGATGAAGGGGTCGGGATATTGTTTTTTATGGTTATGATGTTATCGATAAAGTAAGAGTTTAAAGAGTCACACAGGGTTTGGGTTGGCTGGGGTTGGGGAGTGACCCTATCAGGCAGGGAGAGCTTGTTGACGATTGAAAAGATCTCCTTGGCTTTGTTGTTAGAGTCCATTATCTTTTGGGAAAAGTAGGCCGTTTTAGCTGTCAAGATCAATTTTTTGTAAGACTTTAAAGAGTCAGCATAAACGAGTTTGAACTGCGGATCGTAGTTGCGCCTCCAACGGCGTTCAGCTTGCCGCAGAGCAAGTTTGTCAGCTTTAAGTTGGTCCGTGAACCACCGTTGAGCGTTGTGAGGGCGCTTGGCTTTGATTGTTTTAAAAGGGGCAACTTTGTTGCTTGCGAGAAGTAGCCATTCATCAAGATGATAAGCCTGATCCACTAGCGAGATCGATGGGGTGGGTGCAGTGGAGGCCAGTATGGCATGAAAGTCAGCCAGATTTGCCCTTTTCCAGTTGCGAGCGGAGAGATTCTTAACGAGGGGGGGAGGGCAAGAAGTATGAAGATGAAGATGAAAGGAGATGAGGCAATGATCGGACCAAGAGCAGGGGAGGACAGCGGGGGTAGAGATGTCGAGATTGGACGTCCAGACTTGGTCGAGGATGTGGCCTTTGTGGTGGGTAGGGCTATGGACGTGCTGGGAAAAGTTCATGCTAGTTAAGAGATCGGTAAATTCCGTGGAGGATTGGCTTTCATGGGCATCAGATGGCCAATAATTGAAGTCGCCAATAATCAAGATATTGGCATGATTAATCGCAAGTTGAGAGATGGAATCGCTGAAAAGTTGGGGGAAGAGAGGCATGTATTCAGGGGGCCTGTAGGTGATGACACAAATAAAGGACGTCTTGGCAGAGGAAAATTTAAGAGCTAAGTGTTCCTGCTCACTCTATCAAGAATAATGGACTTTGATATTCTGTTATACACTAAAAAAGGGAAGGTACGACTGTGGGTAAATTCCTTTACTGAATGGAGGCTGACCACCCTGTAGAATTCACAGAGTCTCAAGAGAGAGACGAACATTATGGAGGGATGGACCACAATACATGCAGGAAAGATTGGCCACAGTGACTACTGCTTCTTACTCTGTAATTCCTAGCTCCCACAACCATAATGTGAGATTTAGAATAATCAGTACTCAGGTCCAATTCTTTCATAAAGGTCGCAATGGAGTCAACCAACTGTTGCAGACCTACTGCGGTCTTAGAACTGAGAACAGCGCCATCCGCATAGAGGAGAGAGGCACTGCCTAAGAGCCAGCCCTCGGATGTCTTTACAGTCTTTACAGGCTGCAAGCAGATTGGGACCCAGAATATTAATGTATAAAATAAATAAAAATAAGGAGCCAAGATACACCCTTGGATTTGAAAGGTTCCCTGACAGATCATACCTTATCGAGGCAGCAAGATTCAGGTTTAAATCATGCAGCAAATTCACTAAAACGCATCCTGTTTTCCTCACTGTTTGTCTGGTAGAGAATCCCTAAAATTACACCATTACACCATGTCACATAATTTCAAGTGCATTGTGGTAAAAAAATCTATAGCTGTATCATGAGAATAAGACAAACAAAATGCTAGCAGTAGTCTTTTATGGCACTGATGTTTTGAACATAAGGACACATTTCATGCTAAAATATAGCGCTAACTACCAGATTGCTTTTCAAGTAATTTTCCATGATGTTTCAGACAATTCATGGAATTATGGTAATTTCACATGCTCCACTATAGTTACCATAGTAATGTTTTCCATACAGCGGTATTGAGTAGCAGTAGAGTAGTAGTCATAATTACAGTACTTGTTTAAAAATTCTCCTGAGAGGAAAAACGGTCAGTGTTGTATTTCTAAACACAATGGTCCTAGTTCTAAGCATGAGAATATAATTGTCATTGTGTCACAATTAGGAATGATGCCTCTGGGAAAAGTTGATTTGTTGTGATCCTCACAACATGCATGACTATCAACTTTTCATCAGTTGGAGGCTGAAATCCACCATTGCTAGAAGGGCATGCTGTAATGGTTTAGTAAAGGTCTGCAATTTACTGGATTTCTTTCATCCTCACTGTAAAGCCTAGGAAACCTCTATTCAAAAAAAGGTTATCATTGATGTGACTACTAGCACTTGCCCACATGTTTGAGTGGCAACCATTTTGGTGCCAGAAAAGGTTGATTGGTACAGATGATTCCTATCATGGAGTATGCATGTATTACTCCAGCAAGGGAGGCTAATAGTGTGACTGGTCACATAAAACATCTAATCATGTGTTGCACAACCATGGATGTTCATGGCTCTACTACCATCCTCCCTTCTAAGTAAGAGTCAGAAAATTTGTTTTCATCAACTTGGCAGCATTTAGATTCATTACAAGAGGCAACCTTAAGGGAGTTGCTAGTAGTTGTTGTTACACTAATGATTGAAAAAACACACTGTGTGCAGTAACATGGCATATGATGTACAAACTTTGATGATTGCTAGAGCTTCGCCTCTCATTTTTCCAACAGGCTGCAACTTTGGTTAAGCAAAGAAGACACATGCTCAAAGGCAGGGAATCACTACAGTGGAGTCGGAGCATAGGAGGATGAAGGGTTCCTTGAAAACTGGAAACAGACCACATCTCATTTCTAAGATTTATATTTTACATAGAAAGAAACATTTTAGGTGCGCCTATCTCAATACCAGTGTCAAGCAGCTCCAGTAAACTTCAAATCTATGCCATAATTGATGCAAGGGCAACTGGATATTTCAGAGATCAAGTTTTCACTGGATCAACTCAAATGACTGTAGTGTCCACAAGAAAACTTGAGTAAGGTACCTGAACCGATGGTTCTGAATTAACATCAGGACTTGTAGTGTCAGACAGTACCCTTGCTTAGGACTTTTCAGAAGGATCATCAGGAGGAATAAATCAGATTCCATCTAATTGGTTTAGCAACATTTCAGATTATTTTGGGCCTCCTACAGTTGCAAAAGCATAATCCTCAAATCGATTAGATACAACTTTTGCTTACATTTAATTCAGAGTTTAGTTTTGTCAAGACAATTGTTTACATTTTGGGAAGATGTTAGTTCCTAGCAACTCAATTGCTATGCCTGCAGAGGATAGAGGCATAACATTTCCAAAATCATATAAAGAATTTAAAGATGTATTTATTAAGGTGAAAGTAACTGCTCTTCCTCCCCATCAAAAGTACGACAGGCATATTGACTTCCAGCCTGAATCTACAATACTTGGTAGTCAAATCCATAATCTCACTAAATTGAACAATAATTCCCTTAGAAAAATACCTGGATCTATGCCTTCAATCATTCAAACTCACCAGACTCTTCTCCTGTTTTTTTGTGCCTCAAATGAGCGGAGAATTGAGAATATGTATCAATTATAGGGCCTTGAATTGTGTTACCATTAGGAAGTGTTATCCATTGCCTTTGATATCAGAGTTAATGGAACAAGTGCATAATGCTTCCATATACACTAAATATGACCTGCGAGGGGCATATCATTTGGTTCGAGTGAGAGAGGATGATGAGTGGAAGAGCACATTTTCAACTAAGTTTGTATTGTTTGAATTTTTTGTAATGCCATCTGGTCTTTGTAATGCTCTGGCAGTGTTTCAGTTCTTCGTCAATCAGGTCCTTCAAGAATTTCTTGATATCTGTTCAGTGGTTTCTTTACATTACTGATATCTTGATTTATTCAAATTTTGCTGAAGAGCAGTTTGAGCATGGAAAATCCAAACTTCAATACCTGCACGATAATCATTTGAATGCAAAACTGAAGAAATGTGTATTTTATGTTACCCATGTAGAGGTTTTTGGTAATCACATCACACCAAAGAAATCAGCTATGCATCCTGTGAAAGTGAAGGGCACAACTGATTGGAAATCCCCAGTCAGTGAAAGAAGTCCAAAGGTTTTGTGGGTTGGCAGACTTATATAGGCTCTTATTGACCATTTCTCCACAACGGTTACTCCCATAATTAGATCTTTACAAGGAAATGCTTGATTTGCTTGCAGGTTGTTATGCCTAGGGATGATCGGCAGAGAGAGAAGGTAGACCACCCTCTAGATCATTCTAACTAGAACTGCCAGATAGGTCACCAAGGGGACAAGATAACATCAGCCATTTTACCCAGCACCCAGGTAGGGAGAGAGATCAATCTGATCTCCTGGAATGTGGCAGGATTAGCTCCAAAATTCGAAGATGATAGATGGATCCAATTTATAACATCTTATAAGATCATTTGTTCTTCTTCCTCCCAGTAGAAGCTTCGGCATGTAGGCTTGCTAAAGGTGGCCTAATTATATTCATTGCACTTGAGCTTTGCGGGTCTGTAAAACAATTGCACTGAAACTCTGCAGTAGCACAAGGTTTAAAGCTGGTGATAGGGAAAACGTTACAGTTTACAATGATTAACTTTTATAATGCTAAGAATAGGAATTTGGGCCAACCAAGTTTGAAGGAGCTAGCTGGTCTCCTGGAACAGTTACAAGGGTACAATCTACCACAGGGTAATCTTATTCTGTTAGGTGATTTTAACTGTCATTTGTGTTCAGACATTTGACAAAGTATGAGCGTTACTTCCACGTGCCTGGCAGCAGAAGACTGGCACATGGAGTATTGCACAGATGGCCACAATTCAAATGCTCTTTTAAATGCCTATGACTTAATATTCGCCTTAAAAAATGCAGTAATGCCTCCCAATAGTCTCTACCACCCTACTTATAAAGGAAGGGGCTGTGCTACTACTATTGATTTTAGTTTTGTATCATCATTGTTGGGTCCCACCATATCGTTCATTAAGACTTTAGAAAGTCCCTACAGCGATCATAAACCTTTGACTCTGGGGATGTGGGCACAGGGTTTTAAGTTAGTACAAGGTAGTAGGATGGTTGGAACAATGTTGCCAACTGACCAGGGGAGACACCTGCGGTGGTTGCAGGTGGACATTAATGCTTAATATATCCCTTTTCAAAGCGAGGCAATAGGAGAATATGAAGTGCATAGATATATCACCATCAGAGGGAGATGTACTTAGTTCCTTTGAGGCCATAGTGAAGTCAGTGGCTGCTCTTTTAACTTTACCCAGCAGCCACTCCTCATTTGGATAGCCCAAGGTGGTTTGACAGTGAGTGTTTTCAGGCACTGAGGAAACGTAAAACGGCTTGGAAAAAGCTTCCTCAAAATAAATCTTTGATAGCTATTTGTCGCAATAATTATAAAAAAGCACTCAAAGAAATGATGTCTTCATTACAAAAACAGGCTTAGGATGAACTGGTTCAGGCTAGCGAACTAAAAGATAGCTCCCTATTTTTGAAAGTCTTCAACATACCTTGTTTTTCTGAACCAGACAAACCAACCATATGTCATCATATTACACAGGGCCAGTGGAAGAATCATTTCCAGGCGGTCTACAATTACCGGGATGGAGAATATTATAACAATGACACGGAGCTCCTCCCATGTGATTCTCATATTAACTTCTATCTAGACGAAGGTGAAATAGGTATAGAGGAATTGACCAAGATGGGATTCCCCGGACTTGTTCAGGAGCAACATAGATGTGTGTGCCCCGATCTTGACCAGAGTTTTGAATGCAGCAGTGTTATCTGATATGCCCCAGTCTTGGTCCACTGCTACTATCGTCCCTATTTATAAGAAGGGGGATAGGGATAATCCCAATTCCTACCGACCAATTTCAATAATAGATTCGACTGTCAAGGTTATGGGGTGGGTCATATTAAGTAGGTTAGTGAGTTTGGTGGACAAAAACCAAATTATCTCAGAGGTCCAATATGGCTGCTGAACAGGCAAATCTACAGTGGACCAATGCCTAAACCTCTATTTACTGATATCAAAATATACATTCGCCAAAGCGGGATCCATTTATCTAGGTTTTATGGATCTTACTACAGCATTTGATAGGGTGACCCACAGAAAACTGTAGTCTCTGTTATATGAATTAGGAGTGGAGCGAGCAATAAGAAATGCTCTGATGACTTTATACGCCGATACCTCAGCTGCATTCCGATTCACACATGAGGGGGGACTTACTGACAGTTTAAAAGGCTCAAGAGGTGTGCGCCAAGGCTGTATTCTTACACCTTTTTTTATTTACTCTGTATATCAATGGGCTAGAATCTGCATTGATATCCCGGCAGGGCGATATCCCAAGAATAGGCAGTAGACCAGTACCAGCAATGTTGTATGCAGACGATGCTGTGCTTATAGCACGCACACCAAGAGCATTGCAACTTATAATTGATTGGTTGTCTCCTTCATGAATGGGCTGGAGCTGTCCCCCAACTACGCCAAGTCATTTGTGATGGAAGTTGGTTGTCGAGGGAACAGCACAAAATCATACAAGACAGGCTCTTTTAGCGTTTCCAAAGTTCCAGCCTTTAAATACCTCATTGTTTTATTTGACGCCAAATTAAATTGGAACAACCTGTAGGAAGAGAAGGTAATGGATATGAAGAAAGCTATTGGAGCCATTGCAAACTATGCACACAGACTAGGTACATGGTCGCCTGGGGTGATTTTAAAATTATACCAATCAATCTGTTTTTCTAAGGCCTTGTATGGGAGCAAGATCTGGGGCTACAATGCAGTGGTGGAACTACAGACGACACATAGTTCATTTTTAGGATGGCTGTTAAAAGTCTCACAGGGTTACTCCTGCTTACTCGGTTCACAAAGAAATCGGTTTAGGTATATGACTGACTTAGTTGCAGTCAAGCCACTGCTGTGCTGGGTGAATATTTGGTCCAATGAAGAGGCCTCCTTTAATCGATCTGTAATTTTGGATTGCCTCTCATTAGATCATGCCCTAAAAATGCCCTGGCTAAGATACATTAAGGAAATACTCTGTACCCTAGGAAGAACATACATTTTCCCAAATTAAAGAACAGTGAAGAAAGAGGATAAAAAACAAATTAGTGATCTATTATCTAAGAAAGCTAGCGTCGAGCAAGAAGGAAAGGAACTGAGTCAGCCGACAGTTCGAGCACATGCGTTAGTTACATCAGTGTTGGGAATAGAGCATTACCTCATTATTTTAACCAGCGCTTTTGATTGTTTTTTTATTACCCTACAACATTTAGTGGCCTCAACTTCTGGCTTTGTAGCACAAGCCGAGGATAGAGGGCCCTGTGGCTGCGACAATAGGTCTCCAAAGGATATTTTAAATTTTGTCTTTTTATGCAAATATGTTACGTATCCCAGACAACTGTATCTTAAACCCTATTTAAAAGAAATGGAATTAAGACAGGCTCAAATTGCACTTTTACACATGCAACTTTTGCAGAATGAAAACACTTTATTTGTGGTTACGCACTTTCTAAGAGCAATGAAAAGATCTAGTAAATCCAGATATGAGTGAGACAAAGAGGGATATTTGTGAATGGTTTCATGCTAACATAGGACTTTGGGAAACTAGTTAGCACTTACAGTCGTGCATTATTCAGTGGTCTTTCAAGATGAGAGTATATTGTGATGTCACTTCAGAGTTGCTCAAAATAATGAAATACGCTTTTTTAATGAATTTGATATTATTTTAATGTATTGTATCTTTTATGGCTGTGTTCATTACTGAATAAGGACTGTTTAGTAATAATACTCCCATAACTAGATTTTTGCAAAGAGAGGCTTGATTTGCTTGCTCTGAAGAAGCTGAAGAGGCTTTTACGCAACTTAAAACCAGTTTTACATGCACTCCAATTTTGAAACATCCTAAAACTGATAGACTATTTATGGTGGAGACATATGCTTCACAGGTGGCTAGAGAATGAGTTTTGTTGCAACAGGATCCAGAGTCTGGGACAATATGTCTGGTGGCTTATTTTCTAGAAAATTGCTTCCTGCTGAATGTATATTTTCAGTAACTGACAGTGGAGTCGAGATATTATTTACTGGGTGACAAATACATTATATATCAGAATGTATCATTTTTTTAATTTACAAAAGCAGTTTCTGCATGACAATTACACTGGACTCACTTTATAGAGACTATGACTT
Source organism: Lissotriton vulgaris (assembly GCF_964263255.1). NCBI lineage: Eukaryota > Metazoa > Chordata > Amphibia > Caudata > Salamandridae > Lissotriton > Lissotriton vulgaris. Next base: position 1,634,658,879 of record NC_141695.1, on the reverse strand, counting down.
TATCACTGGGGCTCAAAAAAAGGGAAGGCGGATGCATTGCTATGCTTGGTTTTGAAGATGATGATTCTCCTCCTGTTCCACTTTTGATAATCCTTTCAGAAATTAATTTGGAAAATATTACTCTAGTCTTTTGTCTACACTTATATGATGCTTATAAGTCATTTGGAAAGGATTGGGTACACGCTAAAGGAGGTCAATTCATTGATGGACTGTGGTTAGTACAAAAGAAGGTATGTGTATCAATTAAAGAAGTAGTAGTATATGTAGAAAGATAATTCTATCTGAGGTCACTGGGTGGATTTAAACCATCTCTGTCACTGAATGTAGATCTTCTGTTAATCACATCTATGTGAGATAATATCTGCTTGTCCAGCACCTTCAAGTCTTTATCAGCCATTTGGATGAGCAGTATATAGTTGCCAACATAAAAGATCAGTCCACAAATGAATGACCATTCAAATCATATATTGTCTTTGTTAAAGCCATTAAAAGCTTAATTTGTTTTTTTCTTTAGGTTGGCACCTATGCTTTGTAATACCAAAAATTGAGAAGAATAGGGAAACATGAATCACATAAGGAAATAATATACCTTGGCATTCATCATTAGCAGAGGCACATAAAAGCAGCCCACACCAGATGCTCAACCCGCTTGCCCTTGTAATATGAGATATCGTAGAGACAGATATCAGTGACAGTTTGCTTATGTGTCACTGTCTGTGTTTCTATCTGTTTTTGAGACATGCATTATGTTTCTTTGAGTGCTTGTACAGTAGTGTTGGATGTGATACAAGTACGTTTTTAAAAATTAATTAATAATTTACATGTTTGTATTTTTTTTTAAGTATGTGCACCTTGTATTTACACTTTTACAGTGTTTTTATTATATAGGCATCTACAATGTCTAACGCTGCATGACAATTTTTTAATAATTAGATTTTAACATTTCTACAATTTGGTTGCTGTGTGTAAAATTATTTGGCAATTATTTTCTTTGATTTCTTTGGACTTTGTGTTATGAGTTTTGCTCTTTGACTGTATTGTTTTAAGTGACTACATTATTCCCTTGTAGGACTTGTGATGATCATGAATGGTGTGTGATGTACTCCATGGCTTGGCTGAGGTAGGGTTGGGACAGGGCTTTAGTGCTACATTAGAAGATGGTGATGTAACATTTGTACATTTCAACTGACTAACCCTTTTGTTGGTGAGTTTCTATATTTGTATATCTCCCTGTGATGCTCCCTGATTTTCTCCTTCGTCCACCCACTTAGAAGTATATATTCTCCCTGTCTTTGCCTCCCTGCACTGAAGAGCGGGGGCTGTGTTGGCGAGGATCCTTGCGGTTTGCCACCCCCGCTCTCCCTTGCTATGCCACTGTCTTAAAAACATGAATCTTTTCAGAAGGTGCACAATGAGCACGGTTCTTACTCAGCAAAGGTTCAGTCTCTTCAGCATAGATATACCACACTAGCTACTCCACTGAATGCATACAATATCTGCCTTCCTGCCTGCTAGTGATATCTTAAAATGGTGTGTGGTCTGCTCCCAGTGGAGTGGTGTCCATGGCTCAAGCTGACTTGGCAGATTGGTCAGCCGATCTCCAGGTTCTAAATGACCCCACTAATTGTTGAGTCTCCTGTGGTACATTACACATGAATACTGTTAAAAACATATTCCTTAAAAAAATTATAAGTACATTTTTTACCTTAGAGTCTAATAACTTACTCTTATTCTCACATCAAATTTATTGGTAGTATTACAAAAAAGATTGCACTTTATTACACGTCCTGCATGGCTCAATCCAGTGCTTAATTTGTAAAAGAATGAGTGCCGGTATGTAAAACTCTGCTCAGAAGCCCGCGGCCTGTGATATTAAATGTCATTGCTCCGAATACCATGTCTGAGCAGTTTTAAGTCCACAACGTGACTCTTTAATCCACCACCAGACACTCCCTGTCCCTTTATCTCACTATTGCAGTTTCCTTCGTCCTACTTTTGTGACAGATTTTCCGTCTTTCTTTTCCTCCTTCTTTCTCCTTTGCTCTTGGGAAATGTCTGGTGAGCACATATAAGCATCAGGCTCCAGAAATACAAAGCTCAGGCACTCCCCTTGACACACCATAGTACATACATCCATTTCAGATTTCTTCATTCCTTAAATATGCATGTCCTGCTTATGGTGCACACACATGTACAAAACATATGCACATTGCATGTCTACTTGCTTTTGTATGTCATGGTCATTGCATGCATCCAGACATCCTGACTTTTTCCAGTAGTAAGTATTGCTTATCCCTAGATAAAGTCTTGTTAACCCGTTTCCCACAGTGAACATTCTGCCGCGATGAGGGCGTTCTGAAGTGTGGGCGGGGCTGCATCGGCCAACGGTCATTCACAACATGGAACGGGTTAATCACCCTTGTTGCTTCCATACACCACGGACACTTAGGGCCCCATTTATGGGGTTTTGGAGTAGGGCAGACCAGCAAATCACATTGTTGCGCTGCACTACGTCAAAGTAAAAGGTAAGGAATGCCCCGTATTTATTCAATACAGTGTATTCCTGTTCTTTCCCTCTGGGCTGGAGCTATTTCTGCATTCTAGCACCAATGCAGGCACCCTTGCATCATGGTGTGAGAGGACCTGTGTTGTTGGCAGGATTGTGTTTGTGGAAGAAGGGGCATCTTCATGCACAAAAACAATCCTAGGAGGCTTTTTCCTCTTTCTATGCGAGCTGCAGAATGAAGTACACATTTAAAGAGGAAAAAACAAGGAGAAATAGTTATTTCTTCTCATTATGCCTCCCCTGGGAGGTGTAAGGTTTTGGCTCATTCCCAGGTTTACATGTTTTCTAAATCTGGGAAAGTGTCAGAATCCATGGGTGTTGGGTGGTAACACCTACAACAATGCCTCCCTAATGCAGAGTGAGGCAATGCAGGGATTTGCACTGCCATGCCTTACACTATATCTATGAGACAATTCAAAGCCACATAAAGAGGCTTTTGCATAACAAAATCAATATGATTTTTTAGTTTGTGTCGCAGGAGCATCGCAAAAAGTGACTCTCCGGCTGCACAAGGGGCTTATAAATATGTCCCTTAGTGTGCAATTTTTAATTTGTCAAAGTTGGAACCCTGCCATAACCTGGTTGTGCTACTATCTAGTCAGACCTGTGGTTCCCAAAAGTGGTAGAACTACTAGATTTCTGATGGCAAGGACTCAGCAGGCTCCACTGTCGGAAACCTATGACCCAGAGTCCCATCTCAACGACAGGCACTTCTGATGTACATTTATGCTGGGCAGGACCTCCATGGCATCACAGGCAGGAAAAAAATTGAATGACTGCCATGAGCAGGCAGAAATCTTCCTGGGCATTCGGTCTGTTAATGTTATGGTTGTGATTACCTACCCACACCGGGGAGATATTCTTAAGAAGCAAAAATATTTCAGGGTGTACTACTATGTCTTAGCCACTTGAGCAGCATTCAATTATTTAGGAATATGGTTCTGCCATGTCAGCTGAACCTCTCTCACCAAAAGGATCTCCCGGCATGGCCAGAATCTTTTAATTTGACAGGCAGTTCTGCTGCCATGCAGGTGGAGGCGAAAGATTCTGCTTCACCGGCAGGCTCTTCAATTCAGTGGCAGCTCATCCACTAAGGAAGGGGAGCGTCACCCCGCTGCTTCAGCTGGCAGCTGAACACAAAAAACTAAATGAACAGAATGTTCAGGTTATATAATTTTGCTTTTTGGATTCAGCTTGCAGTAGAAGAGGCAGGGCTGAGCTCCCCGTGACTCGAGAGAGCATGAGTGGTGGCAGCACCAAAAGTGCACACAGCACTTTGGTTTCCCTTATCGGGTTGGCCAAAGCATCATGCCAGCCTGCCAGCCCCTGTCTGAGCACCTAATCATGGGGCTCAGACCAATCACAATGCTGCTAAGGCAGCGTTGTGCTTGGCCAGGGGATTCTGGGAGGCTGTGTGCTTCGTTCAATGGTACCAGTCTATGCCAGACAAGACGGAGGAAGAGCGGCGGTCGGGGTTTTGAAGGTGAATGGTATCTTTTATTTTTTTATCCTCCCGCCCCCTCGGTCCCCTGCCTCAACACCCTTTCTGAGTAGCAACCACTACTGCTTCGATTACCAACTCCCTCTCCTCCAAATCACTTTTTTCACATTCATGTCAGGTGATGAGTTACAGTATCTTTTGAAATTTCATCCAATATCAAATCAGATCCTCTGTTGATTACAACATAGACCATCTTCATCATGCTCCACCCTTGCAGGCACACATATGTGCACATGTACACAAACGTGGTCATACACACACATACACGCACACACAACTTGAGATGGACTTGTCATTTTGGTCACATTGTATTTTAATGGAGAACAACCCTATTAAGAACAGAGAGTGCCTCTTGCTAGGTTTACCCACATCATGATGGAGAGGATAGACTCACACTGTACATCCAGCATTACATTTTAAGATACAACTTTAAAATCTGTTTTGAATTGCTAAGAAAAATGGCTAGCATCCAAATTAAACAGTTCCAAAGGCTTTAAATAGGTCCAAACTACACAAAGCAATCTAAATTACTCAAGTGAGTTCACATGATAAGAATAAATTGAATTGAATCCTCTTAAGATCTGAGACATGTGCAGTGTCCAGTTGTTTATTAAAAGCATTAGCGTGCCACAAATTCTTTCATTTCTCCCTTACAGTATAACTCATTGCGCAATTCAAATTGCCTACATTGAAATCAAATCCCACAGTCATTGTGGTTTTTTCTTACAGTGCAAATGACATTTCTTCCTTAGGCAATTAAATGTAATAATGTTATACACAATAAAATACAAAAAGCTAATCTCAAGAATGTTGACAATGTGCCTAGGCCTCAGCAGCAAAGACAAAGGCATGACTCAACAGTCATAATGTACATGTGTTATTATGTACACCTCCATAGTTACTAAAATGAATGGCAAGTTGAAGAATATACTTTGGCATTATAGTCCACTGCTGAGGGCTATAACAATTGCTAAGAGCCGTGAACTTGATGTTTAGGCTCGGGCCGCAGGCAAAGGCGTACAACAAGGGCCTTTGGTTTAGCCCAAGGCAGAAGAACTATAATACAACAAATGAAAGTGATAATATTAAAAAGGGAGAAACAGAAAGGTACACTTGGAATGTTGAATCTGAAGTCCTATACCAGCCAGTATTAGCCCTGAGCCAATCCATTGTCTTGAATGTAGATCCAACATTCCAATATTTTGATATCACTTCTTAATCTATTTCCAGTGATAAGATACATTAGTTCAATAATTTGCAAAGAGACTGGTGTTAAAATTAGGTGTGAATAAGTCAGTACTGCTTTAGAGTGCAAATGGTTTTGCCAAATTAGTGATTCAGGTCAATCTAAAAGGGAAGCACACATATCAAATTATTTGGCTAGGGGGAATTGAAGTTATAAATGCATTATGTGACCCTTTTTCTCAGCATCCCCCGTATGTCCTCAGCTTAATTGCACTTTTTTATTGTAGTGTATTATTTTGCACTCTACTATATTTTAGCCCAGGTGTTTGTGTTATCTGTTAGGGCTGGGGTAATCACGTGATGCTATCACTTTGTACTTATCCTCACGTACGGACATCTATTATTTCACCTGTTTATTTGCTCCAACCTATAGCTGATTGTAGATGGTTATCACACCCACCTGTTCATGGTCTGCACTGTGAAACACTGCAAAAGAAAAAACAAATACATATAAAAATTGCATTTCAAACATAGAATTTGATTAATGCTAAATAATTTCCATTAGCAGTGAATGGCTCACATCATTTGTATTAATCAGAATATATTACAGAGATACCGATTTTAGGTTATTCAAAGGAATAAAGCTATTCAGACAGTATGATTTATTGATCTTGAATTCTACGTGATGTACCTAGATAAGAAGTGGGCTCTAAAATCATTCTTGTGGATTATGGCAGCACACCAGTTAAGATTACCTTTTTGAAAACTGTACCCTAAAAGTGTGACCTGAATGTGGTTGAGAAGGACTGTCCATTGACATTCAGTTTCAACATTTGCATAAGCAAGATCCAAGTTATGTACTTTGTGACTCATCACTCCAGCAGGTTCCATTGATTTTTGAGTCATTCTTAGTGACCCAGTTTTCTGTGAGTGAGGCAATTGTGTAGGAATATATTAACAATGAAAGAAAATGATGCTTGAGTAGAGGCTCTAATATTATTATTTTGAAATTAATGGCTTTATGTAGTTCCCTACGATAGGTGAATAGAATTTCATGGTCAATCACAATACTTGTCTAGTGACTTAAATCCTTGTAGAAATAGAGCCTGAGATGGCCACTGGGTGTGCCACTTGAATATCAACCCCAAATTATAATCTGACTATAATATTTTTGTCAAAATATCATCAGTTTCAAAGTATCATGGATCATAATATCTAGGGTACGTATTTTTTAATCTTTTCTTTGTGAGTTATAGGGATTTTTTAAATATAGTATACCAAAATATTGTGGAATGTGCTGTTGCTTTTTGTATTTTGTTATCTGGTTATTGTGTTATTAAATCGAAGTTATGGATATTTGTTAAACTATTAATATTTATTTTTACACTTTGTATCTGCTGTAGGGAGTGTTAGAAATGTGGGTAAGAAATGTTTAAGTTATACAACTGTAATTTTAGATTCCATTTATATTTTATCATTACCTTTAATTGTTATTTATTTATTTTCTAATATTTTGTTTTCATATATTAATTTATTTTAAATATTTTACTTTTAAGTAGCTTTATTGAGGGATTGGGTTGGTAATGGTGTGTTGCAATTATATTTATCGGTTTGAAATAAAAAAAAAAAATTATGCACTTTACATACATTCTTATCTTCTTTAATTAAATACAAAGACTATACAAATAGTTAAAAAAAATATTAGGTTTAATTTATTTATATTTAATAGATTGAAAATAATAAACGATTGTACTAATTTTAGAGTGGCATTGGATTTGTGCTTACTTTTTTAGGAATATTAATATGCATTCATTTTTGGTGATGTAAGTAATAATCATTTAGTTTTTAAGTCTGTATTGTAATTGGAAAGCTTTTCATTTTAAGTAAAACTTTGGATCTCTGTTTATGCTTATATACACATTTAAATACATTTTTAATAAATTGGTAAAAAGAAATGATGGCTAATATTTATTTTTATTTTTATATTATTTTATTTGTGAAATTAAAAATACATTATTTATATGTGTGACCAAACATTGGTTGATAAAGAATATTATATAATAATATTTAAATGGAGAATAATAAATTATTTCACTGCATTTAATTTTTTGTATTGAATAATTAAATAGTAAATAGATAAAATGTGTAATATGTTTTATCAAATGTATATCTAATTGTACGAAATGTTGCTCATTTGCAGTTGGGAGACTGAACCTAAAATGCCTCACTCCTCACCCCCTTCCTAGTATACTTTTCTTTTTGAATGTTTGTCAGGTGGGATTAAAATAGTTAATCTGCCCCTCAACTGCAAATATATGCACTCTTCCCAATGTTTGTTGGACTGGACATACCAGAGTAAATTTCACTCGACCTCTCCCTCCCCATATTTGCACTTTTCCAAATACAATTGTGATGTGTCCACAGACTAGATGAATGATGCAAGAACACATCTCATTGATTTTACCTCTTGAAAGATTTCTTTTTTTTTCTCATCCACAGAGGAGAGTTACTATTCGATTGCCGAGATTTCCTTAATGAGGTCCTCAAGTGTCACCGCCAGCATCTTGGTTGTGGTGGATGGAACCTGATGTCCCACTCCTGACAGTGCTTGAGAAAACAAAAGTTGGGTAGAGACCTTCCGTGATGAAATATGGTAATTTTTGACAAGACAAGTTATGGTTCCATATGTCATCAGAATGGAAGCATAGCAGTTGGCTTCATTCTGCTCAGACCATGTGGGCTCATTCTGAACCAACCACGTTTTTATCCTACATACTATTCCTCTTATGTGTGGAGGAGGACTCTTCGAATGTGGACACTTCTATGATGATGATATTTTAAAAGCTATTGTTTATATTTTTATATACAAATATATTGGGAAGATTATGAATAGGATAAAGTGCCTCCTGCCATACATTATAAGGATGTTGCAAGTCATGGAGAGGTTCCTTGATAAGGTCACAGAACACTGAGGTGACTATATCCCACTAATGTATGGCAAGGGTCTTTTATTATTTGCACTGCATGGTCACATCAGCATCATTGAATGTGAGTCTCAACGTTGTCGAGCCAACAGGATGCATTTTGGGGTGGCATCTTTCGAGTTTGTTGGCACCCAAGTAATACTGCATGCATGTAGGAATGGTTTGTTTTTCATCAGTATTGTGTATGTTCTCCACAATATATCTCTTTCCGAAACTTATTTTCTAAAGAATTACTTAAATTCAATGCATTATAATATTGTCTTTCCATATTCTCTATGATTCTCATTCCAAAATGGGCAAACTACTCCTGGATTACATCCCATTCGGTTTGGAACTATAGTCTGACAATCGAGTCCAGTTACGTTGCAAATGTGCTTGCTTGATTGCTGGCTAAACTACGTAAACCCCTGTTGTCTTGCTCTTTCATGTTCATTGAACAAAAGCAGAATCTTCATTGAGAAAGTAAACACACCAAAAAGCAGTAAGATTTTTTGAAAAATTAAATTATAATCCCTGTCCCTTTATAGCCCATCTGGAAATGGAAACCAACAACGTGGACCATTATCTGTGTCCTAGATTACAGACGATCACAAGCCACCTCATCATTGGCAAGGTCTTATAAGTATCCATTAATTCGTTTTTTTTCAGTAAATCATGCTACATGCCACAGCAACCTCAGAGCACTTGAAGCAAGAAGACACCAGTGGAACAGTAGCAGAAAGGAAAAGAAGAGCAATGAAATAGGAGGGCGACAAACGTAGAAAGAAGTATCAAAAACAAGATTTTTCTGGCTAGCATAACAGTATCTGCCCAGCTTTTCTGAGTGAGGCTACTTACCTAGCTGATAAATTCAAGTTGATAAGAGTAATCCTTTACAACCACCTCACCCATAAATTTCAAATAAATGCTGTCTCATTGGCCTGTTTTTAAAGACTCGAATGTCTAGAGATAATTCTCCCATTCCCTCCATATGACTATCATGCTCAGGTAGTCTCTGCCTGCATTGTATCTAGAATAGATTACTATAAAAACTTATACTTATTCTGTCAAAAACAAGTCTACATAAGCTGCTGGGGAGCCAGAACTTTGTGTCCAAAAGTGCTTCATCTTAAAATGTCATTTGATAACAGCATGGCGGTTGCACACTGTCAATCTGTTATTGACACCTCAAGGCAGGTGGTAACTGATTCCCAAATGTGGCACCTTCCGCACTGTGAATCCTGTCAGGCGACCCTGAGGTATTCAGGAATTGAACAAAAGGGACACTGGCTGCTCCACCCAATGCATTCCCAAGCAGGTAACTGTGTTTTTCTAAATGAAGCACAGGTTCTCTGAAGACACATGGGCTGCTTTAACATAAACAGGTTCTTGTTGGGAATGCAAGTGTAGGGTTGGTGTCTGCTGTTTATGCAAATCATTATCCCTTAAAGGAGGCTGTGAATAGCACTCCTGCATAATTAATATTCATAAGACAAGGTGTCTTTTGCACTGGACCTATTAGTACATAAGCCTTATTTTCAGAACAGACACATTGACCTAAACAAACATGACTAATTCGCTAGTTCTACTCTTAGTTTTTTATTTTTCAAAAGTCATTAATCCATAGTTATATTTGAATGGACTATTCAACAAAATGTATCACAATTTATACAATACAAAATGCATTACACAATAAATCCCCCATCCTCAGATTTGGTATGTCACATAAAATCCCAAAACACGCTATTCATTCAAAAACACATTCTTAGCAGCAAACACACACATTCATCCTTTCACACTAACAAGCACAGTGCAATTTTTTATATTTTCAACATAAACATATTAGTTGACAAATAACTAGACCTGTGGTGCATGAACTACAGAATTATTATGAACATCAGAAGCACTTTAAATGGTTCAAGGTCACTCAATAGGTCACAACTAGCAGGTCGACGCGTTTTGAACACCCCAGATGAATGGTGTTCTCCTCAGGACCAACACGCTGCAATGACATAAACAACAAAAAAATTATGAGTTACTCTGTTTAACCGAACGGACGCTCCTACCTCCCTCACAACCCCTCCTGGGACCTCAGGCTTACCTTATTCTCTTTTTTGTAGATCAACCGATCTATATAACTACTAACGATCCCAGATCTGAAATCACAAGATAATTTTGGACACACTTAAACCACTATTCTACAATGCCACTTTTACCACCTTTTGATGTGACTCCCCTTGAGGAAACTTACAATTGGCCATTCAAATATAACTATGGATTAATGACTTTTGAAAAATAAAAAACTAATAGTAGAAATAGCGAATTAGTCACGTTTGTTTAGGTTAATGTGGCTGTTCTGAAAATAAGGTTAAAGTTTCCATCAGTAGTGGCTTTTTGTTGTTTAGTATTTGATGTGGCTCAGCCCTACTGAGTATGAGTCCAAACCCTGGTTGTTTTATACTATTAGTACGTAAGGCACAGAGCACATAGTACTATTAGAGACAGGTCGCAAAAAGTTGCCGCACAATTTGCCCTAGGACCATCCATTTAGTAATGCAGAGTCTTTGCTGACATCCTGCACTTTCAGAATTAAGAGGCTTCTTAGACTTATTTTCTTGTTTGTATTCTTAATTTGTACAATTTTCTATTAATGTATTTAAATGAATGTAACTTTTTTGCTATTCAGTTTTATGCTTCCCTTTCAACGTGTCCATATTTTATTTAATTCTATTTCTTTATTATTGTGTAAATTGTGAAGGTTGTATCAGTAAGAAAAAACTATTGATGTTGTTGAAGAGAAAAGTGCTGTGTCTGTTTTATTGACATGTTGTGGTACTTGATTGTGCATTGAATATCGACTTTAAAAATATCACAGTAAAAGAATATCGAGGGCATAATATCTAAAGGTAAATGCATACAGGGAAATATATATTTGCCGTTCTTAACCCCACATTTATGTACCTTAAAAACATATGTACTACGCAAATACATATAGGTATAGAAAATCTAGACTTACTTACCTGTCAATATTTGATTTTTTTGTAATATTCTGTGCTCAATATTGTGTCCCATCTGTTTGTGGTTTTAATATTCAGGGGGGAAACCATGTTACTAGCCTTGTGCGATCATCAAGGAAGGACTTTACAATTTTTCTTGATCATTTACAGACTGCTGTAATCATGGCCTTGCAATAATGATGCATAGAAGTACTATGCACAGAACATTTGGATAACCTTCCACATTTGGAAGATCAGTGTTGTGAGTTTTGCACTCTGATTTTGGTGAAAAAATTGAACGAGAGCAGGCAGGGGTTAATTTGAGCTGGTGGTTTCTGGAGCACAGCACTGGCACTTAATCATCAATACCGTTTTTTTATGAGCAGCAGGTAAGGACACATTCATTTGTGGTAGGCACAGAATCACAGGATGTTGAGGTGATGCCAGACCTTATCCCCTCAGCCCAGAAGTCGGCAGCTCTGACATTATTCCACATCCTCCACCCACTTTCATGGTTAGTAGTTGGTTCTGTTTTAGCTGGTGCTAACAGGAGAAATGGCCTGGTGCAAGCGGCCTCCTGACAAAGTTATTCACCACTGTTTGAGCAGCCTTGTTGTCTGCCATGATATGATGTGGTCTACACAAAAACTGATAAGTCAATGTAGTAGGGGTGTGTGAAATTCTCGTAATTTGCTTCTGCGTAATTATCTGAAATTCATAAAAATTATGGGAAATTACATGAAAGGCAAAACTAGCATGAAGCACTATATTTTAAGCGTGAAATGCGTCCTTGCATCCAGTTTGCACTAAAAATATGGCGCAAAAACACTTGTGCCTTCAACAACAGACACTTGTGTTGTGATCTTTCACATTTTTCACGTTTCTGCATTATAATTACACCACCTGGCATAATAGTCATTTTCAGGAATTGCACATAACAAAACATACCTGAAATTAATATGTCAGTGGAACAAAAAGTTCAAACAGGCCTACTGTATAGCTTGAAGCAGTGGCCTGCGATTGGTCTTCCTCCAATAATTGATGTCAAGTGGCACTTAATCTTCGACCTCCTGCCTGGCATTATCTCTCCCTTTGGCCAGATCTGCTTTTGACTCTACTTAATTTGTAAAAAAAAATGTATTACACAGCCCAAAGTTTGTCTTAGGATTTTGCTGTCAGAGCTGCTGATTGCCATGCTTGATGAATAACAAGAATGCCTAGTCATACTTCCACCCCATGGCTCTTTCTTCCACACTTTGTCTCTGTACGTTTTCCTTTTTATCCCTGCATTCTACCTTTATCACTGTTTTTTTGTATTTCCCTTCCTCATGCTCTCTTTCTTCCTCACTTGCTCTGGGTCAAAGTCTAATGATGAAAAAGAAGTTTCATTTTTGAAAAATGAGTGGCAATGCAAACTGCCTGTAACCATCAACACAAATTAAGCACTAGATTTCTGTAGAAGGATACTCAAAAGTTATGACTACGAGTGAGTGTAGGTTTTATAAAAATTTACCTCTCTCTCTAGTGGCTGGATTACAAGGCATATTTGACTGCCACTATTAAGGTATCACTAGCTCTAAACATCTTTTACCACTATATTGTAGAGGCGGTACTATGTAACAAAAATGTTTTTGCATATTTGCATATGTGCTGGTGATGTGTTGCTTTTTGTACTCCTGCCCTTCTGTGTTGAATTATTGCAAAGTGATTTTGTCTTGTATTGCATATTTTGTTTTGTGTTGTGTTTTGACTGTTTTGTTGTGATGTCATGTAATGTTTTAATTGTGGTGTTACATTGCTTTGTGTACCTCAATGTGTTATTTTTACTTGTTGAACTCTTTTATTGAAACAGTGACACAGGCCCCCATCACCGGTCGACTAGACTACAGGAACACACTGTATGCAAGCCCCACCACCGAACATATGCAAAGACTCCAAACTATCGAGAACGCAGCAGCAAGACTGATCCTCAACCTGCCCAGGAAGATACACATCACTCAGCACCTATAGGAACTCCACTGGCTCCCAGTCCAGAGGAGATGCAATTTCAAGCTTCTGACCCACGCATACAAAGCCCTCAATGATCAGGGTAGCCTGCCTGAACAAGCCTACATGAACCACCTCCTGCATTTCCACCACGCGACCTGGAATCTCTGCTCCGCTCACCACGCACAGGTACCATGTATCTGCTGCTGCGGAGGACGCTCCTTCTCTCACCTCGGTGCCAAAGCCTGGAACGCCCTCCCCCTTCAACTCCACACCGAACCTTGCTGACCCACTTCAGGAAGGGACTCGAGACCTGGCTCTTCAACTGATACCGGCAGCACAGCACCTGGATACCTTCTTGTGTGATTAGCCGCGCTATACAAGTATTACTTAAATGAATGAATGAATTGTTTGCTTTAGATAGGTCAACAATTGCTGCAATGATTCCAGTCAAAAGCAGCACATGCCTTAAAAGTTTCTGTGATAAACAACCATGTTCCACTAAGGTGATTAAATACCACTGCTCCAGGTTTTCAAGTACTTAAGGCACCAGTCAGCCAACAACTGTTCCATCTTTATGTGATACAGTCCTATGTGTTGCACACGTTCCTAGACACACATATGTTGTTGGATTCTGTACTACAGATACTTGTGGACAGTAAATGTACGGTGTTTCTGTGCGGTGTTTCTGTGACTGCGTTCTCTTGGACTGTCTAGAGATGTACAGGTTGTCGACGACAGCTTTGAAGAATTTTTTTAAAAGCTCCACGAGAATTGTCAACAAACAAATGTTTTGGTAAATTCACCAGCTGCTATGTCAGACGTTTGGTTTCATCTATTGCTATTTACTTCCAGGCCATCTTTCTTATTTTCATTGTCTGCATCTAGTGCAAATGTAAATATTGTCATTTGAGGCACTTATATAGTGAAAGTGCATCCTCTGTTGATGCTTTGTCCACAGTGGTATATTCACTAAATTTCACAAGCATTGTGTCACTTATGAGTTATTCTTCCAATAAGGTGGAAAATCCACCCAAGCACCCTGAGACATGTTGTTGTTGTATCTACCTCCATCACCTTTTTCCACACCAACTTCACATCATGCCTTAATTGTATTGCGAGAAAGCACCATGATAACTAGAGGTGGGTGAATCAACAAATTAGCAGGGTGAGCTGAGCCAGTGGTGAGCCAAGAGTATAGCTCAGATCTTAGAGCCTGTGCACGAGCCAAGCTCTGAATGTGTTTGTTATGTAAAATCATACAACAAACCAATGGCGGCTGGTAGGGAATGGTGGTGGGGGACATGGAGGTGGAGGGGTAAAAAAATAAATAAAAAATAAACTTACCTGCTGGTAACCAGCTGCTGCCTCTCCTTCACACAGGAACGAGGAAGCAAGCACCCAGCCTCCCAGCCAATCACAATGCTGCAATGCAGAGTTGTGATTGGTCTGAGAGTCATGGTTTGGCGCTCAGACGGGGAATGGGAGGCTGGGAACGTACGTCCTCCACCCAGGCTGTAATGCAGCCTGGGTGAAGAAAATGAAAAGTGGGCAAGATGGTTTAGCTGGCCCAAGAGGGCTGAGCAAACCGTCATGCGCACTTAAGGTGCAGCCATCACCCCTCCTCCCTGTGACGCGGGGAGCACAGCTCCCACCCGCCACTTCAACTTCAAGCTCAAAACAAAAACACATTGATAATAACGGAACAGTATTATCATTTTAGTCTTTGCATTGAGCTTGCAGTTGAAGCAGTGGGGTGACGCTTGACTGCATTAGCAGAAGAGCCGCCCTTGCAACAAACATCATGTGAAATATGATAATGTTTCTTCAAAATTCAAAGAAACTGTATTTCATGAACATGTGGAAGCTTTGACATTAATAAATTGCATTATGGCACTACACTGAGAAGTACTTTTTTAAGTATGAATCATCAGTGAACGAAGAGGCAAGACAGTGGTCAAGCAAACCCTGTACGTTGCCCAAATTATTATAGAGCAGCATTATAGTCTACTAAATAACCGCAATTTGCTTTTGTGCAACTGGTACACTGAACTCACATCTTTTCATACCTAATAAGGAGGAAAAGAGAGTTTTGATTAAATAAAATATTTGCTTAAAATCACACAATTTAAGCGGGAAGCCACAATTTACCCCATTTTTCTGGTTGCACTTTGTCAAATTAAGCAGTCAATAGGTGTCTATATGTCTTTTCTCATGTTAGGGATTCGTGCATTTTTTTGCAGTTTTAAATAGATCGAATTCCACCTGAAAGTATTAGAGGACTTCAAATAATCGCCATTTACCTAAGGTCACCATTTATTGTTTACAGGGTTGGGTAGATTAAGTAAATTGCTCAGAATCACAGGATGTTAAGCTGAACACCGAGACTGGAACCTACTTCCCCTGTACAAAAGTCGACATCTCTGGCGGTAATGCCACATCCAGGGTAAGGAGGCACATAGGAGCCACATGAAAGCTTGGCTCATTATGGTCTTGAGGTTCCAAAAGGGCCGCAAGCTGAGCCAGTGCCAGAATTCAGGCTCGAATCTGGCTCGAGCTTTCAGTGGCTCGCCCAATTCTAGGGAAAACTAAGGAAGTATACCCACAGCTAAATGAAGATGAGGTAAAATGTTGTTCCCTGTCTATCCCTCATCATATATCACTTCCATCCGTTGATTGACTCGCTGTACTAAGAGTGCTCAGTCACAGACTTTAATGTTCTAAAAAATACTTTGTTGTGATGAAGGCTTATAGGCAAAAACTTATTTTAATGATTCTCTTTAAAAAAAAATTAAGGATCGCAAACTCATAGCAGGATGACTTGGTTTTAGCGACTGACATCATCTGGCTCCAAAGGCCAAATTCTCTGAATAGTTTTTTAAAAAAAAGGCATTATTTGAGTCAGATTACATGAGATAGCTGATGCATTACTTGAATAGGCGCCATATTTATATTTGCTCAGACGTCAGTCTATAATGTGAAATAATGAAAAGCTTACAGCCCGATTCATGACCCTAAATTGCGCTCGCAAGGGGCCGGATTCTGAGAATCCGGCCCTTTGCGAGAGCGATTTTTGCATTTGGGATTCAGCATCCCAAATGTAAAAATCGCTAATTGCGATCTCGCAATTTTGCGAGGAATGACATTTAAGGAATCTCTATTTGAGATTCCTTAAATGCTATTCAACATCCTATTTAAATTAGCGAAATCGCAATTTCTAGGCGCAATTTACCGCGAGGTCAGACCTCGCGGTAAATTGCGAAAACTCAGAAAAATGCATTTAAAAGCATTTTTCTGAGTTGCATGTTACACACACACATGTCCTTTGGACATGTGTGTGTGCAACACCTGTGTGAAATGTCATTTGAGGGGTGCTACAGGGTGTCCTGTGGACACCCCTGGCACCCTTCAAATCGCAATCTTATTTGCGATTAGCTAATTGCTAATCGCAAATAAGGAATACTCCCCATTCTTTCCTATGGGCCTTTTGGCCCATAGGAATGAATGGCGAGTTATTCTTTATTTGCGATTAGCAATTAGCTAATCGCAAATAAGGAATTGTAAGGAATCGCATTTTTTTTGCATATTCCTACATGATTACCGTTTTGCGAGTCCTTAATAGCGATTCGCTATGAATCGCTATTAGGGCCTCGCAAAACGGGAGCATGATGAATCAGGCGGTTAGTTCTTTTGCACAGTTTCAATGGTTTAGAAGGCATTACCTGTGTCTAAGAAGCTTCCCACACATAAGCGCTGTGATAATTTAATTATTCACTTAATGAACTTGTACAAAGTTACTGGCTATACAAGGTTTTGAGAGATTTCTACAGTACTCAATTTATCCATATCAAATATGTCAATCAGACGTATACAATCAGGATATGTCTATGATTATATTGTACAAAAAAAATCTGGAAGAATTTAGCAACTTCTCAGTTCCAACTCTAGGAAAAGGGAATCTTTCCAAGGACAGATCAGGCGATGCCAGGAAAAACAAAACACTAAAGTATTGAATTGAGCACTCTACGCGGAAGAGAGGTACCTGCCAAATGGTCAAATGCATTATCAATACTTGAAACTTAAGCAGAATGAAAAGTTAACCTGTGTTTTATACTTTAGCGACAAGTGTAATGTTATTTCAGTCTCTAAATACAATATGGCAGCACATACACTGCAGTTACAGAGCATTTAATGAAATCTGCAGATTCAGAGACAAGATGGCTGACAACTCAAATATACAAATATATTCATTGAAAAAACAAAGGTTACAGGGACGATATAGTTAGGTTGACGTTTTACCCACAGAAAACCATAGAAATACAGCAGTTATAGTTATACTTATAGTTATACTTTTGTTAAGAAACTGTGGCTCATGGCCTAAAGTTACTTAACGGCACAGGTTATAGTTTCTTCAGATAAGTATAACTATAAGTATAACTGCTGAATTTCTACATTTTTGTGTGGGTAAAATGTGAACATAACTATAACGTGCCAGTAAACTTTGTTTTTCTCAGTGAATTTCAATATTTTTTAAACATAAAGTAATATATAATTACAGTACAGTAATACAGCTACCACTGCACATGGCCTTTCTGCAATGCCATACAAGACCATCGGCTGGGTTTGGGGTGTGAGTAGGTGTATTTATTTTCTTACCTTGGGTTTTAGATATGTTAATCCAGCAAGGATTTACACTGGGGGCCACACTGAGCACCACGGTGGATCAGCAATTCTGCCCAAAAAAAAGGTCAATTGTTTGTTGATGAGGTATCCCTCTGAGATACCTTCATGTGTTCTTTGGGGTCCGGATACCTCGATCCTGACACCATATGTTATTTTTTTACTCTCCTTCCCCCCCCCCCCCCCACCCCCCCCCTCCCGGGCAGACCAAGAGACAACATTGTGGCGGCACCTTTCCTTTCAGGATGAAGCCAGGCAGTCAGGGACTTGTTTTGCCCCCAGATAACCCACAGGTGGATCCACAAAGGATCGGTGTCCTTAGATATACAAATATTTCTTTCTTTCTTAACTCCCAAACTACTCAACACATTTACCTAAAATTACAAAATGGGCTCTTTCTAGACCAAGGTTTACCTTTCTGCAAAATTTGGTGTAATTCCGTTCAGTGGTTCTGGCAGTAGTCATGTTAAGAAAACTCTAAACCCTGATAGACATTGCATGGGGAAAAAGCGTTTTGGGACCCCCCATTTTCTTGGCCCCCGCTTGATGAATCACCCCAAAACTTTCCAGACTGCAGCTTAAGTAACTGGTACACTAGTTAAGAAAATGTTGAGAAGATTCGTCAAGTGGTACCAACTAAGTAAAACAAAAATTGATTTGTCTATCACCAAAGTCATGCCTAACTACCTACTGGTTATGGCCAGTAGGTTTATATTTATATATTACCTACTGGCCGCCAGTAGGTAGTTATAGTTAGGACCTAGTTTCCATAGGAAGGACATTTTTTGTTTTGCTTATAACTTTGGCGTCGTTTGATGAATGTTCATGAAATTTTCAAAACAAATTCTTTGTTCATATCAGCTCCTATGTTGTTTGGAGGTGATTTGTCAAGGGGGGGCTGAGAAAAAAGGAGGTCCCAAAACGTGTTTTCTCCATGGTAATTTCCATAGGAAACTTTAGACAAGGTTAAAGGTGGAACGGGTGAACGGGAATTCTGCCATCTGATTGGCTGAGGCGTTACAAGCACGAGCTTGCTGCTTATTGGCTGCGAGCGCTGCAAGCGTTTGCAACTAGGAAGTGTTGGCCGCCATTTTGTGATTCTGTTGAAGCGAGTAAGGGTAAAAAAGGGCAAAAAAAGTAGTAAAGAGGAGGGGAGGAGCACTGTAACCTCTGTGGGGTGTTTAGGGTGTGTTATTGAGGGGGTGCGAAGCAAAGTATTCACCCCTACCGGTGTGAAAGTACTGAGCTATGGAAATTTAGTGAAGTATTGCGTAGAGTCTGATGTTGGTAAGGTGAGCTGGTGCGGGACTCGGGATTAAAGCGTGAACTCGAATTGTGGGTCTTATGCTATGAAGTCATGTGCCGTGGCGGCTGGACTAAACCTGTTGAATTTGTGTCAGCAGGTGTTTATACCTACTAGGACAAACTACTGATCTCTAGTGGTCTGAAAGTCCTGGGGTACAAAAAATATGTGAGGTACTGTCTAGAGTCTCATGCTGCTAAGCTGAGCAGCTGCTGGACTCGGGGATGAAAGCGTGACCCCAAACTGTGTGTCATATGCTGTGAAGTCATGTGCTCTGGCCACTGTACTACATATGTCTAAGTAGTGTCAGCATGTAGTTATGCATACTCGGAGAAACTTTTGTTTCGAACACTGTAACTTGTGTATGGTGCTTAGGGGGTGTTGTATAGGGAGTGCGAAGGTAAATTTGCACGTATCAAATGAAATTTGTATTTGTACAGTGGAAAGCACTGACTCCTACAAGTCTGATGGAGCTGGGGGCGTAAGCTGAGGTGCTGCTGGAGTTGGGGATAAAGCTGATGAACTACTGATCCCTGTTGTGAACTTTTAATGTGCACATGCCGTTAAATGTTCGATAAAATGTTGCAAAACTATATTTTTAGGTTAGGAAAAAAATTATGAACTTTTAACCTGCAGGTGTCGTAGAATGTTCCAGAAAGTGTGTTGATAAAATAAGTTGAACTTCTGACATGTATGTGGCACGGAATATTAAGTAGCTTTTCGTATGGAAAATTCTAAATTAACCAATGGAGATAAGTTTTGGAATGACGTTGAAGGAATGAAGTATTCTGATTTGTTCTTTACTTGTATTTATGTGCGGAGCGACAGAGGAAATGTGCCATTACTGGTTCCATTCTTGATGAAAGCAGTGTTTTACATGTAGCATGTGACAAAGTAAGAATTCCATGCATGGGTGATATTTGCAATCTGCATACCAACTACAAAGGTGAGGAAGAAATGAACAAGGTGTGTTATGTGTTCTGTAGTAGTGATTAAGTATTTGAGGTGATGTTTTTAAGTTTGAAAGTATTTTTTATTTCAAAATAATACAGTGTTAGTAAAGTGTGATGTTTTATATTGGTTATAAAATATGCATATAGTTTGACCTGTTGTTAAATAAGTACTTTATATATGTTTAGAAATTTTTCACAAAGAAGCAGTGAATTTGTCATCTTTAAAGGACTGTATGGTTTTGAAAATGAGGTACAGCGTTAATTTGGTTTTTCTAATGTATTCGGGCGAGATAAGCAATATGTCCCACGTTTGCAAATCATACTTTTTGTGGAAATAGTGGGGTGGGGGGGATAGGAGATATATGTGTTATTATTGTGGTCTCATTTTTGACACTGACAGGTAGATTTGAATGTAAGTTGAGGTAGGTTGTTGTACTGTGAGGCCGTCTAAAGTGTTTGGAGATTACATGGAGAGGAGATGGAGATAGTAAAAGTGATACGTTTGTTTTATATGTACGCATAGTTTGAATCATTTGATCATAGGTTGAGCTATATTATGAGCATGGTTTCTAGTTTGCATTTGGGTATAGTTTATAGTTTTATTAGTTTCTGGCTAGTGAATAATAAAAAGGTAGACATATTAAAATATATGGTAGTAAACGTATTAATGATTGTCTGTTCTTATGAAATAGAAGTGGTTGGGGAGTGCTTCATTAGAAGAGAAGTTTTATAAATGTGTGAGAAAAAAGAAATGAAAATGTGCGGTATATTTTATGTATGACTTTGTTGACATTAGTAAAGTACATGTGATTATAAATGATACTATTTGTCAGGCTGTGTCCTTATGCTGGAATACGTAGGTGTTGAAGTGCTCCGGGTTTTACCGGTGCTCAGCTTCACTATCCCTTTTGAGACACTTGTCAATTTGTTCATTCCATTTAATGTTTTTTTATATAGATACAGTAAAGGGACGTTATATCAAAAGTTTGGGAATTACAACTTTGTTTACTCTCCCCATCCCCTGCTATACACTCTACAGAGTGTTTAACACCTTGGCTGCTAGAGGTTTTCCCCTCCTGTGCTGCAAAGTGGGATTTGTCATTGTTCATGACGAGCTCAGCTCGTCATAAGCACAGCTCCACTGTGCCTCATGACGAGCTGAGCTCGTCATGAGCAGGGAAGGGGTTAAACAGCTTTAGTAACATATAGATGTCTAGCTAGTAAAGGTGGTGTAGTTCCACTGGGCCCATTTATAAACCATGCTATGGGATGTTTTATGTTTTACTCGCTGATTTGCATGTTTGAATACTTTTTGCCGATAAAAACTAGACACCTGTTAAAATTAACCCTGTCTATGGTTATAGTGGGGCTACTGATGATGGTGGGTGTTTCTGTTTGATTTCATACGGTTAAGCAAGGGCAGGGGTGGGTGTGGGTGAGGTGGGTATGTTGGTGATTAAAACACAGAATTTAGTAACGTGCAGATGTCGAGCTACTAAAGGTGATGTAGTACCACTGGGAGCATTTATAAGGCACCCTGTGGCATGGTATATGTTTTACCCACAAATGTGTATGTTTTAATACGTTTTGCTGATGAGTGTTTTGGGAGACATCTGTTGGAATGGATGTATGACGTTAGCACGCATACTATTACCACGCATACCTTTACAACGCGGTATTTACAACGAATACCGTTACAACGCATAGCGCTTTGAGGTGCTGGATAGTGGTAAGTATAATTTTATATTCCAACTCCAGTCCCCGTGGACACTAGGGAAGGTGTTGGATATAAAATTAAACTTATTCCCTATCCTAGAGCGCCCCCCAGCGCAATGCGTTGTAATGGTATGCGTGGTAATGCCTGCGTTGTAATGGTAGTGCGTTGTAAAAAATGCGTGCTAAATGTTGTATACCGTTGGAATTAAGCCTGTGCATGGCTATAGTGGCGCTTCTACTGTTGTTAGGGCTCTTTCTTTTATTGCGTAAAGTTAAGCAAGGGCGGTTGTGGAGGTTGTGTAGTGGCACTGCGACTATTTATAAACTGTCTTATGGTACGATGTATGTTTTAGTTGCAAAATTCCAGGTTTTAATAGCTTTTGCTGATGAGCGTTCCGGCAGACACCTGTTGAGATTAAGTCTATGTATGGCTGTAGTGGCGGTAAGGGGAGTGCTGGGGCTCGTTGTTTGATTTTGTAAGGTTAAGCAAGGGCAATGGTGGGGTGGCGGAGGTGGGTATGTTGCTGATTATAACAGGGACATTGTAACATGGACATGTGTAGCTAGTAAAGGTAATGTAGTGCCACTAGGCCCATTTATAAAGCGTGCTATGCGATGGTTTATGTTTTACCCGCCAATTTGCATGTTTGAAGACTTTTTGGTGATAAGTGTTCCAGCAGACACCTGTTAAAATGTACCCCGTGTATGGGTATAGTGACACTACTAGGAATGGTGGCGGATTCTGTTTGATTTCATATGGTTAACCAAGGGTGGGGGTGGGTGTGAGGTTGGTGGGTATGTTGGTGATTAAAACACAGAATTTAGTAACGTGCAGATGTCGAGCTACTAAAGGTGATGTAGTACCACTGCGACTATTTATAAAGTGCCCTATTGCATGGTATATGTTTTACCCGCAAATTTGCATGTTTTAATACGTTTTGCTGATCAGCGTTTCGGGAGACATCTGTTCAAATTAAGCCTATGGATGTCTATAGTGGCGCTTCTACATTTTCTTTGGCTCTTTCTTTTAATGCGTAAAGTTAAGCAAGGGCGGGTGTGGAGGTGGTGTAGTGGTACTGCGACTATTTATAAACCGTCTTATGGTATGGTGTATGTTTTAGTTGCAAAATTGCAGGTTTTAATAGCTTTTGCTGATGAGCGTTCCAGCAGACACCTGTTGAGATTAAGTCTAAGTATGGCCATAGTGGCGGTAACGGAAGTGCTGGGGCTCATTGTTTGATTTCGTAAGGTTAAGCAAGGGCAGGGTAGGAGTGGGGGAGGTGGGTAGGTTGCTGATTATAAAACGGACATTTGTAACGTAGACATGTGTTGCTAGTAAAGATAATGTAGTACCACTGGGCCCATTTATAAGTTGTGCTATGGGATGGTTTATGTTTTACCCACCAATTTGCGTGTTTGAATACTTTTTGGTGATAAATGTTCCTGCTGACACCTGTTAAAATGTACCCTGTGTATGGGCATAGTGGGGCTACTAGGAATGGTGGGGGTTTCTCCTTGATTTTGTACGGTTAACCAAGGGCAGGGGTGGGTGTTGGGGAGGTGGGTATGTTGGTGATTAAAACACAGAATTTAGTAACGTGCAGATGTCGAGCTACTAAAGGTGATGCAGTACCACTGGAGCACTTATAAAGCGCCCTATTGCATGGTATATGTTTTACCCGCAAATTTGCATGTTTTAATACACTTTGCTGATGAGCTTTCCGGCAGACAGTTGTTAAAATTAAGTTCCTGTATTTCTATAGTGGCTCTACTAGGTTGTCTGGGGCTCTTTCTTTTATAAGGTTAAGGAAGGGTAGGAAGAGGGTGGTATAATAGCAGTGGACCCATTTATGAATCGCTTTATGGTATGGTGTATGTTTTTCTGGCAAATTCCCATTTTTAATACCTTTTGGTGATGAGTGTTCCAGCTGACAGCCACACAAATCACACAACATTTCTGTGGATAACAAATCTTCGTGCTGATAGACAGTTGGTGCCATTGTAGATTTCAATTGAAGCTTAGACTATTTCTTTGTTACTATGGTGTAGTCAGAGTTTTAAGTGGGAAAAAATAAACTGGGGGTGCTCTAAAAGGGAGGGAAAACCTCTTAAAGGAGTGTGGGCTATGCAAGTAGGGGCGTGGTCTGAATCAAGAAAAGTAGCATTGTGTGCTTTAGAAAATCGCCTCCAATTATTCCTACGTTCGGAAAAAACATTCTTTAAAGGATTTTGATTCTTTCTACAACGTGGCTCACCTAGAATGATGTTTCCAGTTCTCAGTAGTGAGCAAAATGAGCATGCGTACATCGATGTGCATGCTGTCACTGCAGTGCAATAAAAAAAATTACTATCTTTGCGAGGGCCGAAAATAGAGCCCGATAGAGACCCATTTGGAGGCTCTCTGAAAATAACTGCCGGTCATCAGACCCGGCCCAATTAAAGCCCAGCATCCATCCATCCTAAGCACGCACAATCGAACCATCTTTTAATTGATGCATACTTTCCTACTTATATACATACATACATTTGTTCCTGCACTTATCTTAAGCATCTATCAGTCCACTCGCCTATGGTAAACACTGTGCCATCCATGCAGCCATATGCCTACTAAGCATGGGCGAATTTTGCGAATCTGGCGTTCGCGAATTTTGCGAATTTGCGAACTCGCAATCCGCAAAATCCGCGAATTCTCGCGAATTTGCGGAATTTTTTTTTGTGTGTTCGCAAGGATTTCTGCCAGTTCGCGAGGGTTTTGTACCAGTTCGCAATTGCGAACTTACATGTCGGCTCGCAACGGTCACGATTATGTTGTTTCTACGTCTGGTTCATCATCACAGGTTCCCAGCACCCTCTGTTTCACCCCTGCCACCCTCTGTTTCACCCATACCACCCTCTGGTACATCAATGCCACCCTCTGGTTCATCATCACTGCAGATTATGGGGGGAAAAAGCAAGCACACCTGTCCTGCTTCAACTGACATGAATTAATTTGGGGTTGATTTATTAATGTGTCACTGTTTTAAAATTCCAGTCTGGCACCTGCTTCCTTATCTGTAATTTGCTTTCTGTTGCAGTGCAATTTTTTTTTCCAGGACCTTTGTGGCCTACTTGTAGCGATTCTATGATCCGGCTGTGAGGGTCAGAGCAGGGTCATACAATTGTTGCAACTAGCAACTGAACTCTGGAGGGGCCCCAGTCAGGAAGCACTACAGGGAATGGTTACTAATGATGAATTTGAACTTTTGCACCTGCTGCGGAGTGCTTTCAGTTTAGCAAAACTCGTTTTTCTGCAGAACAGCATTACAGCAACTGTAATGCCCCAAACAAGCTTACTTGTGAAAGTTGATTTCTAATCCAAAAGTGATCCAAAGAAAGTCAAAAGGCCTCAAATCCCAAAAAGTGCAGGCAAATGTCAACCTGAGGAGTTATTCTCATAAAAATCAACATTTTCAGAAGGTCTATGCTGCTTGCTCGTGGATTTCTTGTGCAGAATTGCAATTTTTGTAATTTCGCGAGTGCGAGATTGTTGCTGCCCGCCGCACCTACATGTTCGCAATTGCGAACTTACACTGCACGCCGCAAAATTGTATCACCAAGAAAAAAAAATCCGCTGCGTGCGAATTTGTGGATTTTCGGCAAATTTGCGAGCGTTCGCGGATTGCGAATTTACCGAAAATCCGCAAAATCCGCGAGCGGAACGGATTTTTCGCCCATGCTTAATGCCTACATATCCATAGATATATCTGTCCCAGAACCAATCCTAAGCATCTGTCAGCCCACCTGCCTATCCTAAGTACTGGTCCATGCCTTCATTTATCCTTTCATCCATACATTGATACATCCATCCATCTACCTATCCATTCATCCATCTGGCCATGCATCCACTCATCCTTTATTCAACTATCCGTCCTTATTTCCGTGCACCCTCTGCCCCGATCCTAAATACGGCGTATTATTCTCATCCACGCATTCTCTTAAGGGGTCGAAAAGGCTGGCATAAGCATTGAAACGCAGATGTTTTTTATAAAGAACAACAAAACTTTGATTTGCTTTTTGTGAGCATAGTTCACCACCATTCTCTGGTGGTGTTTTAAACAAAGGTTCATCTAGCGAAAGAAATGTAAAGGAGCCTTTCAGTGTAAGACGTTAATTTAGAAACATAACATTTTGTCCAGTTGTATATAGGAACACTGCTTTAAAGGTGTCGTGACTCACAGATTCTGAATACCTGTTCTTCTTACATTTGAGAGAGTATACCAGAGAGCTAACTTGGGGTGGTGAGAACCTGCAGTTCTATATTTCCATGTGAAACACAGTATTGGAATATAAAAGGAATTGCAAAGCTTTTATCTTCATATTAAAGAGGAGGTGTGAGAACTAAGTGAGCCAGTCAAAGTGTGTGTGTGTTCGTACCACTAAAACAAGACTCTGTGTAAGGTCAGAGCAGGGTTGTGCTGGAGTTTCCTGCTTGTGGTCGTCTGCAGAGGCGCAATCAGAGCGAAATTTCAGGGGAGCCGAATTCTTTCAGCAATAGGCAGAGTGGGGATGTAGGGGTTGTAAAAAGGGGTAAAAAAGAACGGAGTTTCATTTACAAAAAAATGGTCTTTTCAAGACCTGTGAAGTACTTCGGTGCGGCTCTGTGTGTGCGCTCGGGAAGCTGTCTCAGAGAGTACGGGGTAATGGGCGTTACGCGCCTGCTGGTCTGTCTGCTAATCACCCCACAATGATTTTGCTCCTGCATTGCAAAAATAGAAGGGAAATCCTGAGAGAAAATGGCTCTCTTTAAAGGATTTCCCTTCTCCTACAATGTGATTCACCTGGCATGAAGTCTGCACTTCTCAGTAGTGAGCAATGTGCATGCTCTCACAGTCTCACTGCAGTGCAATAAAAAAAAAGAACTACCTCACGAGGCCCGAAAATAAAGCCTCATAAAGACCCATTTAGAGGCCCCCAAAAATAGAGTGCAGGTGCTCAGATCCCCACAGACACCCCGTCAATTAAAGCCCTGGGTGCAGTGTTATGTTTGCGAAGTTGTAGATAAAATTGTTAGGCTAATAATGGTAATTTTTGTGTGTGCCGTTTGGTTGATAATATCATCCTAAGTACATAGATTACTATTTTTTTTAAATACTATCTATAAAGTTGTCTGCGATGGGTTGCAGAGAGTGCTGTGGGGTGGTGGGGTACGAGGTAGTGCAGTTACATATAAATTGTAAAGGTGTATCTAAATAATTTAATAAATAATTGCTGTACGTTCTATGGCAGTACTTGTCATCCTACTGTTGTACTCCATCACATTGCAGCACTGGGTCTGGAAGTCGTGGTAGAAGTTTTGTAATTGTATGTTATTATTTTAACATAGTGAACAGATGTAAAGAATAATTGAATCTATTTTTTGTTTTTCAGAAAATTGTTTCATTTGAATTAAAATTTGTAAATGCCTAGAAGAAGTGCAAAAAAAGAAAAGAGAAGAAAATTATATATTTAGCCAAAAGGAAAAATCTTCAATTACAGAAAAATGTGAGTAGTACAGAAACAGTTTGTTCTAGTAAAAGTACTAGACAATTTGTGAAAAAAATATTATGAACATTTAATGATAAAAAAAATCACACAAAGCAAAAAGAAGACTTTTTCAAGTAAGGTGAAGCAGAATTCAATTTTAAATACCAGGAAAAGGATACATGATAAAGAAACAGTATCTGTTACTCGGCGACAAAAGGAATTTCAAGAAACTTTTTCGATCTAGAGTAATTCAGAATTTACTGAAAACCTGTTGCAAATGTAAAAGGAAAGTGTTGCAATTCAAAAAGAAGCAGCATATTGAAAGTATAGTGGATAATGCTTTCAATTTAAAACAGAAGTTATTCATTCTGATTTTGAAGAGAATCAAACTGTTGGAAAAAATAGTCAAAGTGTTGAAAGTCAAAAGTAGAAAAAAGAGATTTGTGAAGAGAACGAACTTTTGCAAAATCTTTAGTGGACATTGGAAACATACTTCTACTAGTGAGCCTTTTTTAATGAGGAAAGTTACTTCCAGGAAAATAGTTTACCATTTGCAGTTGATACTGGAGTTCGTTGCTACGAAGTTCAGGATGGTTGTCCATTTCCAAAGGAGGAAATGGTTGGTAAAAGTGCAGAAGAGTTAACAGCTGAAGCAGTGCAAGGGAAACGTCCACAAGCTCCTGTGTATAAGTGGGGTTGTTGTAGTATTTGTAGTATTTGACAGGAATCTATTGATATAATGTGAAATTTGCAACGGGAATAAACACAGAAAAGTATTAAACAGAAGATTAAGTTGTTACAAGGACTAGATCCATGTAATGTAAGAAAATATACTGAGCAACATGGGCATTCTCTGGCTTGTCTTTCAAGAAAAGTTTGTAAAAGTGTTTTTCATCACTTGAAGATGTTAGCAGTAGACCATTCAGAAATGTGGAAGTTTGTAAGGAAATAGTTCTGCATTAGGTTTAAGTGAACTGAATGCATCTCTTTTATATGGTTCTTTATCAGAAGATCAAAAACAGTGTGATGAAATTGAAATGCGATATTTTGGTTCAGAAGTGCAGTGCATAGAAAGTGAAAGTTTGACAATTACATATGTTGGAGGAGATGGGAA
Organism: Lissotriton vulgaris; assembly: GCF_964263255.1. NCBI lineage: Eukaryota > Metazoa > Chordata > Amphibia > Caudata > Salamandridae > Lissotriton > Lissotriton vulgaris. The sequence continues at coordinate 1,634,630,414 of NC_141695.1, read as the reverse complement.
AGTGATTAGTACTGATCAGTTTGAGGAATAAATTGGAAAGTTTAATGTAGTGTGCTCTGAAATACTAAACTATGTTTGTGTTTATTGTCGATGTACTCATTATAAAAGTCAAAGTAGGAATGTTGATTTGTATTTGAACAGTGAAAAGGAGAACAATGGTATGTGGGAAGAATTTGTAACTTACTTGTTTGTGGAAGGTCAATTCGAGTTAGGTAGTGATCAATGTATATGTAAATATTGTTACAACAAATTAGAAGAGAACAAAATGCCTGCTACGGCAGTACATAATAACTTACAATTAGTAGCTATTCCGGAGGAACTGGCCAAATTGAATACATATGAGTCGGTTCTAATTCAATCTGTTCATCCTTTTCAAACTATAATTCAGATGGAGCCTAAAACAGGTAAACTGCCACCAACAGACATGCACAAAAGGGCTGAAAGTAAGAGTGGTGTACTTACCTTTTAATTTTAAGAAAAATATTGGGGGAGGAGCTACGACAGCAAGCAAGATGGCCGCATAGTCTCCCGGCTCCGCTGACCTTCGTCTTTCGCTCGAAGATCCTGTAATCTATCCTGATATCCCGCCCCATATCCGTGTATATGAACTAATCTGCAGTCCGATGGAGCAATCCCGAGACTTTTCCGACATTGTGGAGTGGAGTAATGTCGAGGTTTGATTTGAGGCCTAACCCAGTCTGGAAGCCGGGGTCTCGAGTGCTGGTCCAGCCGGGCCCTAGTTGAACAACAGCGGACCGGTGAGGGCGGCAGGGTCCAGTCCATGGAACTTTCGACATCTTTTGGATTGCTTTGCTGCCGATCTGCTGCCTGGTCCCGTATCGGAGGTGAGGAGACGAGTGACGCCCGAGGCGGTGTGGCGGGGGTCCCTGACCCGGAGGCCTAGCGTTTGCATCGCCGGTGCCTTTGGGTTGGAGACTTGGCGCGCACAAACGCATGTTGACGATCTGTCCATCAGGGTTCATTCCTGCCCTGACTAATCTTCCCCCGGGGAGGGCGACTTTCCGAGGGGATCACTATGCCTGATGTTATGCGGAATCCGGTAGAGCGGGCTAAGTGCGCCCCGTCATTGCGGTCAGTGCTAGCAGCCCTCGAGGCACTTCAGGTGACTATGGAGGCCCAGGTCTGGAATCTGATGTCGGCAGCGGATGGAATTAGAAGATCGGGACCGGACCCTGACTCGTTGCCCGGGACCCGGCGGGCAGCTCAAATCCCGACAGACACACCAGCGGTGCTTTCAGACCCGGTGCATGGAGCTGTGCCTGCCCCTACAGAAGTGGAACTGATCGAACATGCTGAGATCGGCGTTTCAACTATATGGTCGGAATCTTTGGTTTCGCAGCCGGCGGAACATTTAACTGCTGTTCCCACTCTGGAAACTTTTGGTCGGAACTGTGAACTGTGTTGGATTGTGTCGCCCCCCCTTCCCAGCTGGTCCATCAAGATGGCGGATGGGACAGTGTCTGGCCTTGGAGTCGGGGAGGGGCATCGTTGGAACCGGCCGTCTACTTTGCGATTTGCCATCCTTTCTCCATCTAACAGACTATATTTCGGCAACTTCTGTGTATATTTTGACAATTTGACGATGGGGCTCTACTTATCGGAGGGAATCGGCAAATTTGATCGACGGGGCCAAGGTTGAGACGGTTGTTTTGGGTTTCACACTATGGTTTCATTGGTAACGGGATTGCTTTACTAGGTCAACGGAGACCGGGCAGGTTTATAGTTTCCCCCGGTGTACTTTTCTATTGTGTTCTGCTCGATTGTGTCAGCTTTGTGGGGGATTCTTTGTTAAGGCGGTGGGGAGAGACCGGGAATGCGTACGATAAAGCCCTCCTCCATTTCTATTTTTAGTGTAGGGGTTTAGTTCTTCTTTATTTCTCTTTGTTCTTCCTATATTTCGGGTTTCAGTTATTTGGGGCGACAGGCACGCTGTTAGGGGGGTAGGCCGTAGTCATCTGCCGGGGTGCAGGGTGGGGGGTTGGGGGAGGGGAATTTTGTTTTTCCTTATTGTTTCTATGGCCTTTTTTCTCTTTCGTATCCTTCCTTTTGCCTTTTCTTTCGCTTCTTCCTTTTTCGGGTCAGCGTAGTGGGTTCACTCTTCTGTCAATTATCGATTTTTCTTATCTGTGCCTATACTTTTCACGGTATTTCAGTATCATTGGGCGGGCGCTTAACTGGTGCGAACTGTGATTGTATGCTTGTTTATCCTGAATTGTATGCCTTAGCGCCACTGTCTTAAATGAGATCGATCTAATTGTGGAAATCCTACTATTTTGCCCGCCCTTTATGCGACTTTGTAATATTGTATGGCACCTGATCCTTCTATTTTTATATTGTAAAATGGAGCCTTTAGAATCCTGTCATTTGTATAGTATGCTCTATAGCCATTTTAATTGAAGTTGTGGTACAGTCGCTTCCCGGGCTGCCAAGTCTTGTCCTAACTGACTTGCTGTGAGGAAACTGATTAGCGGCCGGCCCTGGTGGTTGTAGGCCCATATTTGTAACTTATTGAAGTATCAATAAAGGTTTTCAAAAAAATAATATTGAAACTATTACTGGAGAGAAGGAGGAAAATGAAGCAGTAGTTATTTTAGTAAATGGTGTACCAACATAGAGCCGGAAAATATGGCAAGAATGTGTGGATGTTAATAAAGTTGAAAAGGCTTCCTTATATCTTATAGAGAACAATATTTATGACAAAAATGTAAATGTGAATGAACAGGTAATAAGTTTAGAAGATGAATCCGAAATTTCAAGTGGTCAAATAGAGAAAGTGGACAAGTCAAGGACTGAAGAGATTTATGAACATTACACAATATGTCCTTTGCATTCAAAAGAAGTAATAGGAAGCAGCATTGAGTTATTTCAAAGCACAGGGAACTCCAATGAGTGTATGGGAAAATTGCTTGGCAGCTTGTTGTTGTCCACAGATGTTTCCTACTGGAGAAGGTGGACGATATGATGACCGACCTGGACGGATTCCACCTTCAGAATATCGGTCAACAAGATTATATTCTGAAGATCCTAGATTTCGACAGTGCATTCCATGCATATTTCATCTTTAGTTTGAAAGTGATCTGTGTTCTCTGTCGTACGCAGTGAACCACATACTTAAAACTGGAGTTCATCAATCATTTCTTTCTGCAAAAGAATTTGTGGAGAAAGTTAAAAAAACAGATGAAAATTTAGGAGCACGGTTAATCAATTTGATGGCATGTCAATGTGGAACAAATGAGTATTGGTATTGTCATCCTGGAGAACTCAACTGTATGTTATGGAACTTAGGTACACCGACATGGTTTGTCACACTTAGCTGTGCAGCGTATGCATGGGAAGATTTGCTTGAGTTTCTAAGAGAAGCGAATTCCAATATAAAAAATGTTGAAATAAAGACTCCGGGTGAACTGGGTTCATTGGATCCTGTAAATATGTGCAGATATTTTAATCATAGGTTTCAAGCTATGATGTCTTTTATCTGCAATAAAAAGAATCCACCTCTTGGAGAAGTTACCAATTTCTTTTGAAGAAAGGAGTATCAAGCAACAGTTGCACTTCATATACATATGCTACTATGGATCAAGGATGCACCTAAATTTGGAAATGATTCTGATGAAATAGTATTGTCTTTCATCAAACAGTATGTGACATGTGAGATTCCAAGAGAAGGAGATAGAAGCTTGAGACAACAAGTTTTACTTTTCCAAAGTCATCGTTGTGGAAAGTATTACAGAAGAAAATACAAGTCTAAAGGAACAATTTACACCAAATATCGGTTTGGTTTTACCCGTCCAGTCATTTCTAAAGAAGGAGTAAATTCTTTTTTTCTTCTGTAAGGCACACAATAACTCAGAAATCTCCAAAGAATACCTACAACTTAAAAAGAACCAAAGTGTCAAAGTATATCAATGACTACAATCCAGTCATTTTAAAAATGTGGAATGCGAACATGGACATCTAGTATGTTGCAGATAACTCAATTGCTATTTCATGTTATGTTACATCGTACATAACAAAATCAGAAAAAACAGAGATGAAAATATTTGCACAAGAGAAAAGCCTTAGCTAAAAATTGTACAGCTTTATCTTGGAAAACGCTTTCCCACCGAGAAATTGGATCCTATGAATGTTCAGACCGCTTGTGCTCTTCAAGTTTATATTCAAAGTCACGAGGAATCATTTGGTTAAGTTTATGTCTTGCCTGCAAACGAAATAGAGTGCTGAAATCATTGGAATCAATTGAACAATTAGCAGCAAATGAACCAGACAGTACAGACATTCATTCTGAAAACTAATTTGTTGGACACATGCTATTCGAAAAGGAGTCGACATCTGGAACAGCTCTGTCTGTATGAAGTACTTCAATGTTACAGCTTCAAAAGAAATGTTAAACAGAATTTAAAAGATGGAAAATTTGCAGTAGTTGGATGTCATGGTTGTTTAGTAAAACATGCAAAGGGTAATCTTATAAACCACAAGAAACTTAGTTGTGAAACTCCAGATAAGCAAGATTTTACTATTTAGCACTTCTGCATCTGTTTAAACCATGGCGTAGCGAAAGTGAATTACTTGGAGATTTTGACTGCTATGAAGATTTTTTTAATGCATGTAAAGATAGCATTGGATGTACAGTTTTTCCTACATATTTAAAATTGTTGAATGATGAAGTTGAACAGGAAAAACTATACCAGCTGAAATAGCTCATGAAAGTTCTCAAGATAGTCAAAGTAGTGGTCCATGTAGTCAAGATCCTCTTGGACAACCAATGCTGGAAAATGAAGCAGCGAGTGTTATACATTAAGTCGAAATTGCAATGCAACAAGCACACGAGGAGAATATTACATTGGAAAACTTAGAAGAACAAGTAAATGTTGAACAGAAAGAAATATATGTGTAAGTGAGAGAACGCATAGAACATGGTTTGTTGCATGAAAAAAAAGAATGTGTGTGTTCATCTTTTAAACCTCTTCTGGTGTACATCAGTTGTCAAGCTGGGACATGTAAACATTTTTAATTAAAGTTTTGACCAGTTATCTTCAAAAAACTACTGGTTCACATTTATGTTGTGTGGTAACAGCCACAACTGGGTTAGCTGCACACAATGTTTAAAGGAGTTACTTTGCATAGATTATTGATGTTACCAGTTGAGCATGATAATAAATTAGAATATCAGAAGTTGTCCAGAGAAGCTTCTTATGAAGTGTTAAGAGTGCTGAAGAAAATGAAACTTTTAGTTATTGATGAAGTGATCATGGCCTCAAACTTAATGTTTGCTTTTGTACACTTAAGAATGCAACAGGTATTAAAAACAGATTACGATGGTCTCTGTGGAAGAAAACATTTAATTGTATTTGGAGATCTGCTACAACTAACCCATGTAAAAGGAGAACCAGTGTTTAAAACTCTTCTACATGAAGACACTATGAAATATTTGGGAAGTATTGGAAATGTGATTCTGTGGTTACATTTTGAATATAAAGAACTCACTCAGAATATGCGACAAGCAAGTGATGAAGATTATGCAAATATTCTAAAAGATATAAGAATTGGTGTTCTAAGCAAACATGGTAAACAAGCAAACACACCAGCAGAAGTAATGTACAGGAAAATGAAAGAAAAAAAGTCTATAGTTTGCTTAATGCCTACTGTGGAAGAGTGTTATACATTTAATAGAGGGCTTATGAAATTGGAAAATCAAGAAATAGTTCACATTGAACCTATTGATAAAATTGAGCATCAAGGAATAACAATTGTTCTTTCAGAAAAACTACAGACTAAATTGGATTCTTTGGAAAAGGCTGTATCAAAAACTGCTGGCTTAGAATTTTTTTAGATGCATGTTTAAACTGTCGGGTAATTTTGAAGCGTAATCTGAATGTAGAAGAAGGTTTAGTGAATGGAGCAATGGGGAAGAATGTTGATTTTGTGAAAGATCAAAATAGAACTGGAATTGAATTCTTGAAAGTTAAATTTGATCAGATTACACAGGTAAAACAGATTGCTCGTTCTGCTGCATGTTTTTTGCTTGTAAAAGACTTATATGTTCTTAAAAAACAGTTTCCCTTCTGTTTAGCATATGCAATAACCATTCATAAATCTCAAGGTTTAAGTGTAGGTAATGCTTTGGTAAATGTAGGAAGAACTGTGTTTAAAGAGGGAATGGTATATGTTGCTTGTTAGAATGTTGTCTGGTTTGTAGTTAATTGATTTTGATGAGAACAAGATTAGTGCTGGTGTTAATTGTGTAAGAGAATATAATCATTTGAGAAGGCTTTATGCTTCAAGTTTTGGTGAATACCCTATTTATGAGAAACCTGTTGTGTGTTCAAAACGCCAACATGTTGAAGAATCAACTGTGGTTGAAAAGCAGAAAGAAAATCAAGAGAAAAGAAAAAATGTAAAGAAGCAGAAAATACAAACAAGTTATGATGTTGTCGGATACCAATTAGTAAATGCTTCTGGTGTCAACTGCTCTGGTAATGTTATTCTAAACATTATATTTTATCTTGAAGATGTTTATGGTGAAATTATGGAAAGTCAGGAAAAAAGATTGTGTTCAGCACTTTATACTTTATTTCAAGAATTGAGAACTGATAGAAGTAAGAACCATTCTGCTTCTGTTGTTCGCCATCTGTTGGATACATGTCCTCGATCTTTAACGTTTAGTGCTAATATACAACAAAATGCACAAGAATTTCTGATGGGTATGCTTGGAGTACTAGAAGATGAAGGAATTCATATTGAGAATGTATTTGGACTCAGATACAAATGGGAACATAAATGTAAACAATGTTCATTAACTTCAAGCACTATAGTTGACAGAGAACGATTTCTATTTTTAACAATACCTGACTTCAAATCTGTACCATTTTCCAAATTAGTAAAAGAAGCTGATCGCGAAATGATGTGTTCTCATTGTAAATCAACAATGGTATCTACGTTATGCCTACAAAGATAAGGAAAATATTTGATTATAATGCTGCAACTCTGTAGAACAAAAGGGAAAAAAGTGGAAACCAAAATTTAAAATTTTGTTGCTAGTCAAGTATCTTTTTTGGAAGAACTTTTGCGACAGTTGCTATTGTTTTCCATGCTGGTAGTACTACTACAAGTGGGCATTATACAGTTTATTTAAAGTTGAAGTCATTGCAATGATACACACTTGGAAATGAAACCGAGATTGTCTTATGAATTACCCAACTTATACTTGATATTTCTGAAACAAAGATTTTAGATACACCATTCAGCTTTGTGGGAAGGTGTAAAGGAAAGCCTGGACAAAGGTATTATTAACAAACGCAGCACGGAGCTTTGAAAGACTCGCTTGCGGTGCAAATAGACAGCGTTAGACGCGCTTTTTAAAAATTGTTGTTGAATCTTTTAAAATTGCATTTGTATTTTCTTTACATATAGCGCTCACCCGCACTCTAATTTTGGAAACTCACCACTATTTTGAGCTGGTCACTTAGGACTGCAACACACCTTTTCAACCATCTTGGGTGAGGCAGGGATTTACCGCGGCGCCATTTCGGTCAGCGCCCTAGTCTTTACGCTGGATAACATGCCCCTACTTAAACCTTCCAATGACGACGCGGAGACGCGCAGCGGGACCGCCGGACTCACGCCGGAGTCCAGCCAGAGTCCTGCCCGTCTGGGCTCGTCCGGGCTCAGACAGGCCTGGGGCCTGGGGCCTGGTACTATGCTCAATAATTTGGCATCCAGACTTACATACTCCCGGGAGGAGCTCACCACACTGCGCTACCTTCATCCCGCGGACCGTAACCCGATAGACAATGGACTGCTTTTACCACCACTCGGCAGGGTGGACCAGCTGGCTCTTCCGCAGAAAGGTAAGAATACCTTGCTGTTGGGTTTGCTGAACTGCAGATCTCTCCAGAGGCACTTAGTTGAAGTCAATCTCCTCATACAAGATCAGGACCTAGATATCCTGTTCCTATCGGAAACCTGGATAACTGCCAGTTCCGATGCCGACATCGTCCAAGCCCTCCCGCCTGGCTTTCTGCTGTTTCATCTGGACAGACCTGAGGGGCGTGGTGGTGGCATCGCTATCCTATATAGAGAGACTTACGTATGTAGGGCCCAGAAGGGCTTAGTTGCTGACTGTGAGATGTGCCATTTCTCCCTACAGATATCTCCCACAGTGGCACTGTCAGGTTTACTGATTTACCGGCCCCCAGGCTGCCTGGGCAACTTCGTCAGTTCCGTAATGGAAACTCTGACAACGCTGGCCTCGTCTACAACAAATTTTATAGTGTTGGGAGATCTTAATCTCCATTTTAATGATACCACAAATTTAATAGCTCGAGACCTTCAAGGTGACCTGAAAGCATGTGAGCTGCCTTTAATTAATGCAGGAGCCACGCATGATAAGGGTCATTTATTAGACCCAATGTTTTCTAATATCCCCCGTCTCCTGGCCAGGCCAGCATATCCTCTCCCGTGGTCCGACCACTTTTTGGTTTCGGCTGAATGGCAAGTTGAGTTACCCCCAACACCCGCCCATCAGGTTTTCCTGGTGGACAGAGCCTGGTCCAGATTATTGATCAATGACTGGACCTCTAAACTGGTAGACTCGCTTCCTTCTTCCGAGTCAGACCCGATTAAAGGAGATGCGAATTTTAACCAATGGTTGACCGCCTCGCTTGATGCCCTCGTTCCCAATAAGAGAGTGCAAAAGAGGGAGAAAAGAATCGGTTCCGCTCCCTGGTACACTGCCGAGCTTCGCTTGCTTAAGAAAGGATGCAAAAAGTTGGAGAGGGTATGGAGAAAGAAATTAGAGGCAAATAGGCGAGAGGAATATCGTGTAGCTATGAGGGGTTATAAAGCTGGCAAAAGCCCAATTTTTCGAAGAGCGCATAAGATCGGCCTCAAACTCATCCAGGGAAACTTTCAAAGTGGTGCAAGAACTCCTTAAAGTTCCCGAACCTGTGGCTACACATGATAAACAGAAATGTAAGGAGCTGGCAGACTTCTTTCACACAAAAATAGAAAAGATACTTAGTTCCCTGCCCCAGACTATACGACCTCAGCAGACTCAGGAAAAGAACTCCTTAACTCAGCCTAGAGAGCTATTTACCTTTCTAGATACTTTCGGCCCAGTTTCAGAGGCCGAAGTACTGAAAGTCCTTAGATCTATGAAAAGTGGCTCCCCTATGGATCCGGTCCCTATGAAATTTTTAAAGCAAGTAGCACCCTCCATTGTGACTCCTATCACTGATTTGATGAACGCTTCTTTTTCCCAGGGCTTGGTGCCACCAAGCTGGAAAACAGCAGTGGTCAAGGCACTTTTAAAAAAGCCTAACTTGGACACGGCGGAATTGGCAAATTTTAGGCCCATATCTCTGCTGCCAGGCCTCGGCAAAATTGCTGAGAGGCTAGCGAATTATCAATTGTCAGGCTTCTTGGAGTCGAATGGACTGCTCCGAGACTCGCAGACCGGATTCCGTCCAGGCCATGGCACTGACACCGCCCTCCTGGCAGTCGTAGAAGAATCCAGATGCATTATGGACTCAGGAGGATCAGTGGCAGTGATCCTCCTGGACCTTAGTTCGGCGTTTGACACCGTTAATCATCAGGTGCTGATTCAGCGACTGTCAGAGGTTGGTGTGGCAGGGGCCGCTTTGAAGTGGCTTAGGTCATTTCTTGATGGCCGCTCATATCAGGTTTGGGAAGGCAGCAATCGGACTTCATCTATCCCCCTCCAGTGAGGGGTGCCACAGGGCTCCTCCCTTAGCCCTACATTGTTTAATGTATATATGGCCCCCCTGGAGGATGTGGTGGCCCTTTATAACATCAAGATCATCAGCTATGCTGATGATACTCAGTTAGTGGTCGCCCTTTCACAACTGGTAGAGAATCCTTGCTGCACTCATGCCTGTCGGAAGTCCATACCTGGATGGACGAATCAGCTCTCAAGCTGAATGGCTCTAAGACAGAGATAATGCTGCTAGGGAATAACGCCCCCTCACTCCCATTGACCAGCTGGCCTAGTTGTATGGGTGATCTCCCCAGTATGAAAGAGGAGATTAAGAGCTTGGGGGTCTGGTTGGAACAAGATCTTTCGTTAAGGACCCAAGCTAAAAAAAGGGCAGGAGTTTGTTTCGCCCTGTTACGTTCAGCCGGCAAAATCTTCCCTCTTCTTCCTTTCCCATCTAGGAAGTTGTTGATTCAGGGGCTGATTACATCGCGACTCGATTATAGCAATGCCCTCTTTCTGGGTGGCCCTGAATCCACCTTTAACAAACTTCAGCAGGTCCAAAATGCAGCGGTCAGACTGCTCATGGGCACTCCCAGAACCGAGTCAGCTAGACCCGCCCTAAAGGCATTGCACTGGCTCCCAGTGCGGGAAAGAGTAAAATTTAAGGCACTCTGTACAGCCCACAAAATTCTCCAGGGGACAGGACCCCCTATTTTGAGAAATCTAGCAGTGCCATACAAAGCGACCAGAACGTTGCATTCTGACCAGAAACACCTCCTTCTAGTCCCCAGAGTAAAGAGGGCACGCACGGGAGGGAGAAGATTCTCGGTGAACACAGCGAGGCTTTGGAATTCCCTACCTTTAAAACTACGCGCTGAGACCCGCACTTTGTGCTTTCGCAAATGTCTGAAAACACATCTGTTCCCTGTTTGATTGCACCTAACTTACTGTTTCCATATGTTGGTGTCCTGTTAAGCACTGGGATGCCCTAGGGTAACTGCGCGCTATATAAAATTTTAAATAAATAAATAAATAAATTCATACTGGATGCTTTCAAAGCAAAACTTTTTATACATTATTTGGCGTATTGGAAAATATGCACAGAAACTATGAAGTAAAGGTAAGATTTGAAGATTGGAAATAGTATTGGATGTGTTATTTGTGTTGATTTTGTATTATATTTGTGAGAATTAGGGATTTGTTTTTTTTTAACAATATAGTTGATTTTTTCCCCCTGCTGTTTATGATGAAACCCCTCTGACATCACTGTGAATAGTGAAGTTAAGTAGTAGCTGATGACAGCAAAAAAGGGAGAAAAATTGTTATCTGAATGTCAAATTATTTTGTATTATTTAAAAACTCATTGTAATTTGTGAAATGTGTTATATTACATAGCACTTTTGCAGTTTCTTTTATGTAAATGAAAAGTTAGAAAAAACAGTACTAATGACAAATACACAATAGTAGTTCAATATTTAAAAAAACCTTTGAATTCACTGAAAAAATCATAAGTTTTACAGACATTATAGTTAGAAATTAGCATTTAAAAAACCTTAGAAATTCACTGACAAAACCATCGGTTTCTGGGACATTATAGTTAGTTGGACATTTGTTTCATATAAAACCAGAGAAATTCCCCTGTTATAGTTAGTTGACGTAAATTTAACTCACATGCCCGCAATGCACTGGTGATGATGTCACATATTACATCACTTATGACATGGTCAGTGACAGCAGTGATGACGTCACCGATGACATCTCAAATGGCATCACTGATGACATCATCCACGTGAAAATCGGATGCATATACTGATGCCCTAATTTAAACTTTAATACACTGACTCTGAAATACAGACTACTATTTCTGAAACCATAAACACAACAATGCCAGATACTACATACCACCCACTATTTCCTAGGTCTATACACACATCCAGTCACTTAAACGTGCAGTTACTACTCAATACAGTACTATAATATGCACTCATACACCTATACATACAGTAACACTCCGCCACTCATTCATAGAGTTACTCACACACCTAGTCAGTCATGCAAATAATCAATCACATACCCATTTACTTATGTATACAGTCATACACACCAACTCTGTTTTTTATACAAACACACTGTTGTAAATGGGCAGTGATCGGGGTTAGCACTTAGATGAAGCCATCTTGGATTCTGCAGCCATCTTGTCTGCCATGTGATCACTAGGGGTGGGCAGAAGTAGCGCAATGGACTTTCGCAGATAGGCACGGATATTGGACCAATTTCTGTGCCTCTCCGCAAATTTCGGTTACGTGAATCCCACCCGCCGCCCGCCCGCCTCCCGCGCATGCACAGTTTCAAAGACGGCGCGATACAGGAAGAGATGTCCCTGCATTAAGGTAAGAGTTTTTTAACTCTTGTTTCGGCTTAAATCTTTGTAATATTGCGGGCGGGAGGCGGGCGGGAGGCGGGCGGGCGGGCGGTGGTAGGACATTTCCGTTCCGCCCCCATTGTGCGGAAATTTGCCCTGTTTTTCCGCCTTCTTTGCGGAAGGCGGAAGGGCAAATTTCCGCACATTCCGTGGGTGGAACAGAAATGTCCGCCCACCCCTAGTGCTCACCATGGGCTCTGTCCTACCTTTCTGTTGTCTGCTCTTGTACTCTGCCTAGAGACAGATTATATTTAGGATCTGCTCCTCTGCACATGCGCAGTGGAGACTGTAACTATTCACATATGTTCTAAGATATATCTGTCAGGGTATTTTTACCGTAATTAGTATTCTGCTAAGCTCCACCCTATTGTTGATTGTGTGTTTCTACACGACCTTTTATGTATTTAAACCTTCTGTTTTGTACTTGTACCGCCTTCTTCTGAGCCCCTGTGTCGGTATAAAAGGAGCATGTTTCTTCTGTTGAGTGTGCTACTTCATACAGTACCGAAGGGTGTTGTGTGAATGTAGTTCCACCTCTTGAGGTTAATAAAAGTGTTCTGTTTTGTATTGCAGTTTCCATGCCAACTTCTTCCTATTGGTCTAAGGACTTTGTGCAGAGAAGGGCGAACCCCTAGCACTGGTAGGCCTAGCTGAGGCTCACCACGACAACACCACATCACTTATTTATGCAGATACTAACAGATACTTACTGTCTTATACAATCACTGATACAATCAGACACTCATTTATACACCCACTCTTCAAATAACTTACTCTCACGTATAGTCATTTATATATTCTAACACTCACATATACTGCCTTAAAACATATGTAGTTACTTACACATATACCACTGAGACATTCATTCACTCACCAACACACTCATACACACACTAACTCACCCATACAGCCCTTTCCAGATGCACTTTTAAATCCATACAACCAGTGAATCACCCACTGAGACATCTATGCACCCCCACCCACACAGACACTCAGGCACCCATACAGATACTCAAACAACAAATCAATAGCTCATATGAACACTCATGTAGCTACTCACCAACCCATGCAACCGCTTACACACCAACTGAGAGACTAATACAGACTTTCACACAGTTTAATCACTAAACCATGCATTCAGTAAGACACGTTCAATCACTCACTAATACAGTCAGTCATGCACCTACTAAATAATCCATTCAGGCACTTGTAATTCCACTCATTCTTCAATACACGTTGACATAGATATATATGAAAAAAAATTGATAGTTTCCAGAAACACACATTCACTGGATGATGTCATCAGTGATGTCATTTGAGATATCATCAGTGATATCATCAGTGATGCCACTGACCTTGTCATTAGTGATGTAATATGTGACGTCATCACCAGTGCATTGCGGGCGCGCGAGTTATAGTTAGCTCAACTAACTATAACAGGCGAAGTTCTCTGGTTTTATATGACTGAAATGTCCAACTAACTATAACTTCTCTGAAACCCATGGTTTTTTCAGTGAATATATATATATATATATATATATATATATATATATATATATATATATATATATATATATATATATATATATATATATATATATATAATTCACTTAAAAAAGCATAGGTTTCAGGCCTTCTATAGTTAGGAATTAGCATTTAAAAAACCATTGAAATTGCTCCTATATAGTTATGTTGTACTAACTATATTTCGCGCACCCGCAATCCACTGCTGATGATGTCACATATTACATAATTCCTGACATGGTCAGTGACATCACATATGACATCACTGATGACATCTCAAATGACATCACTGATGACATCACTGATTACATCTCATTTGACATCACTGATGACATCACTGATGGCATCATCCAGTGACTGTGTGTTTCTGTAAAGTTTAAATATGTTTTACATATTGAAGAATGAGTGGATGTATAAGTGTCTGGATGAAGGATTTAGTAGGTGCGTGACTGACTTTATGAGTGAGTGATTAAATGTGTCTTACTAAATGCATGGGTTAGTGACTAAACTGTCTGAATGTGTGCGTCAGTATGTCTGTTGTTGTGTAAGCTGCTGCATGTGTTGATCAGTAGCTATATGAGTGGCTTTATGGGTTATTGATTGGTTGCCCAAGTATTTGAGTGGGAGACTGAGTGTGTGTGTGGGTGGCTGGGAAGTGTGTGACTCTGTGCATAGATGTGTGAGCAGTTGATTCACTAGGTGTATGAGTTCAAGAGTGCATGTTGAAACAGCTATATGGGCGTTTGACTGTGTGCATGGGTGTGTTGGTGAGTGAATGGATATCTCAGTGCTAAATGTCCAAGTAAGTACATATGTAAAACACAGTGCATGTGAGAGTTGGCATATATAAATGACTATACATGAGAGCCAGTGAATGTCCGAGTGGCTGTATGGATCATTGTGTACTTGTATCAGTGATTGTATAATTGAGTAAGTATGTGTTAGTATATGTTTGAATAAGTAAGGTGTTGTGTGTATAACTGTATAATTGAGGAAATGGAAGTGTGATTGATTCTTTGCATGACTGACTTGGTGTGTGAGTAACTCCATGGATGAGTGGCAGTGTGTGAGTGTCTGTATAGGTGTATGAGTGCATATGATAGTGTTGTATTGATGAGTGACTGTACGTATGAGTGATTCTATGGGTGAATGAGTGAATGTGTGTGTAGACCTAGGAATCAGTGAGTGCGTATGTAGTAACAGGTATTGGTGTGTCAATAGTTTCAAGAATGGTAGTCTGTATTTAACAGTGGGGGTATCAAAGGTTATATTAGAGTGTGAGGAGGTGCATCGTATTATCACATGAATGATATCATCAGTGATGTGATCAGTGATGTCAAATGAGATGTCATCAGTGATGTCATCAGTGATGTCAGTTGAGATGTCATCAGTGATGTCATCAGTGATGTCACTGACCATGTCATGAATGATGTAATATGTGACATCATCAGCAGTGGATTGCGGGTGCGCGAAATATAGTTAGTACAACTAACTATATAGGAGCAATTTCAATGGTTTTTAAATGCTAATTCCTAACTATATAAGGCCTGAAACCTATGGTTTTTTAAGTGAATTTGCAAGGTTTTTTAAATGCTAATTCCTAACCATATAAGGCCTGAAACCTATGGTTTTTTAAGTGAATTTGCAAGGTTTTTTAAATGCTAATTCCTAACTATATAAGGCCTGAAACCTATGTTTTTTTAAGTGAATTTGCAAGGTTTTTTAAATGCTAATTCCTAACTATATAAGGCCTGAAACCTATGGTTTTAAAGTGAATTTGCAAGGTTTTTAAAATGCTAATTCCTAACTATATAAGGCCTGAAACCTATGGTTTTTTAAGTGAATTTGCAAGGTTTTTTAAATGCTAATTCCTAACTATATAAGGCCTGAAACCTATGTTTTTTTAAGTGAACGTGCAAGGTTTTTTAAATGCTAATTCCTAACTATATAAGGCTTGAAAGATATGTTTTTTTCAGTGAATTTGCAAGGTTTTTTAAATGCTAATTCCTAACTATATCACGCGTGAAACCTATATTTTTTTTCAATAAATTTCAAAGGTTTTGTAAATGCTAATTCTATTAGCGGATAACGTTTATATATGTTATTATCCTTCTGGGACCACCTGAGCAGCCACCTTGTTTCTCTGGAGAAGTGAGGCACAAGAGAGCACAAAACAAGACTGGAAAACGCGAAAAGGGGGCAGGGTTGAGACCCCCTGACCCCCTAGCCCTTCTCAGGGGGTCCCAGAAGGACCACCAAGTGCAAAAAAAAGTATTATTTTTTTAAATCGCGAGGTGCGCGGACGGTACGCGGACGGTGCGCGTACCCCGTGATTTTTTCGTTTTTTTTTTTATTTGCCCTTGGGGGTCCTTTTGGGAGCCCCTGAGATGGGCTAGAGGGTTGGGGGTCTCTACCCTGCCCCCTTTTCATGTTTTCCACTCTTGTTTTGGGCTCTCTTGTGCCTCAGTTCTCCTGAAAAACAAGATGGTGGCCAACACTTCCTGGTTTGGACAGTTTGGAATGTTGACAGTCGAATGCCAGCCAATCAGAAACTCGCTCGCGCGCGTAAGGGTACGCGCACGTAAGTGTACGGTACGCGTACCGTGCGCGTACGGTGAGCGCATATAGATATATAATTTGCTCAAATTCAATTTTCTCAACAACTACTGTAGGGATTTTCACCAAATATAGAAAAGGCACTACTGCATACCTGTCCCTACCATTTTGCCAAGTTTGGTGTAATTCCGTTCAGCCCTTCGGGCTGTAGCCGTGTCTGAAGGTCCCATAGAAAATGCCATTTGTAAAATTTAAAATTCCATTTTCTCAAGAACTACTGGAGGGATTTTCACCAAATGTACCAAAGGCACATCTGCATACCAGGCCCTACCATTTTGCCAAGTTTGGTGTAATTCCATTCAGCCATTCGGGCTGTAGCCGTGTCTAAAGGTCCCTATGGAAATTAACATGGGGAAAACACATTTTGGGACCCCCCCTTTTGGCCCCCGCTTGACGAATCCCCCCGAAACTTTAAGGGAAGGAGCGGAGCTGGCCAAAATTCTGGAAAGTTACACACAGATTCCTCAAACGGCGCCAAAGTTATTCCCAATAGAATGTTGAGCGCATATAGATATATAATTTGCTCAAATTCAATTTGTCAACAACTACTGGAGGGATTTTCACCAAATACAGAAAAGGCACTACTGCACACCTGTCCTTACCATTTTGCCAAGTTTGGTGTAATTCCGTTCAGCCGTTCGGGCTGTAGCCATGTCTAAAGGTCCCATCGAAAATGCCATTTGAAAAATTTCAAATTCCATTTTCTCAAGAACTACTGGAGGGATTTTCACCAAACATACAAAAGGCACTGCTGCATACCAGTCCCTACCATTTTGCCAAATCTGGTGTAATTCCGTTCAGCCGTTCGAGCTGTAGCCTTGTCAGAATGTACCTATGAAAATTAACATGGGGAAAACACGTTTTGGGACCCCCTTTTTTCTCGGCCCACGCTTAACGAATCCCCCCGAAACTTTCAGGGAAGGAGCGGAGCGCAGCGAGACAAATTTAAGGAAAATTACAGGCAGATCCCTCAATTGGCGCCAAAGTTATTCCCAATAGAATGTTCGGAATTTCCTATGGTAACTAGGTCCTAACTATATATACCTACTGGCTATTGCCAGTAGGTAATATATATATATATATATATTCCACAGCCTTGGCTCAAATTTTTCGTAGTCCAATGGCGCTCTTCCACCGGTGCTGGGACTACAAAGCAGAGCCCCGCTTTCAAATATTCCACAAATCCATCATCCGATAGAGAAAGTCCGCACTCACAAAGGTTTTTGATTCCCAAGTTTCAAAATTTATTTGGTCAGATTTTAAGCATATAAGCACAATACGCGTTGGTATTGTGCTTATATGCTTAAAATCTGACCAAATAAATTTTGAAACTTGGGAATCAAAAACCTTTGTGAGTGCGGACTTTCTCTATCGGATGATGGATTTGTGGAATATATATATATATATATATATATATATATATATATATATATATATATATATATATATATATATATATATATATATATATATATATATATATATATATACTGCTATGGGTTTCAAATAGTCTTCCACCACTGCTCCTCCGAGAGGATGGTCATGGTAACGGTAGCCCCCAGTGGTTAGTGAGGGCCCCCACTGTCACCCCTAGCCTTTCACACTTAAATTTCCAATCTTCCTATTTAGATTTATTTTATTTTTTGCAGCTTTATATTTTGCAAACTTGGGCCATGAGAATTAGAGTGCTTTACATGATCACCTGATTACTTTGCACATTTTCTAAGCTATGGAGATAGTGTGGACTATTCACAAACTACATTTTGCAGTATGTTTATTAGTTCTACAATATTTATACTAACATACTAAAAATGCTAAAAACAACCCTAAACAGTAGTGAATATACTCCAGCTTAGAGCTGGCGTAAATCTAGCACAACACCTGACCAACCTAACCAAACACAGATACTTCAACACCCAGAATTATTGGGACAGGGACTTCAAACAGCAGCGGCTCCTCCGCTAAGGCAGAGGAGCATCGCCCCACTGCATTAGAGCAGTGGATAAAATAAAAATAAAATGATAATACCACTATGTTGTCACAGCCAGCAAGGGGAGGAGTGGTGGGCATTTAAGTAGGCATGACTGCTTGGACGGCTGTCTTGGCCCAGCCAGTCATGCTCACTTTGCATGTTCCCCACCAGGATGTAATGCATAGCCTGGTGAGAAATATGAACAGCCTACCACTGCCTGTCTGAGCGCAAACCACGGCGCTCAGACCAATGATTGGCTGGAGAAGTCTGCTTGTTCTTTCTGCTTCTAGCAGGAACAGACGAGGATACCACGAGACAAAGCGGCGGTCCAGGAACAAGGTAAGTCATTTTTCCATCACACCCCCACGCCCTAACCATGCTACTTGGTGTCGGCCACCACTGACTTCAAATAAGTCCCAAAAGAACTAATATCAAATTAAATTATTCTCACTTTAAAAAATATAAATGCATTTAATTTACTGTCAAAACATGGTAAATAAATTAAACATATTTATTATAAACTATGTTAATAACCATTTTAAATGTAAAAATAATACACTTGATTTCTTTTAAAAGATTACAATAATTTCTAATTATTTAATACATTACTTCTAATATTTTGTATTGCACAATAAATCAATATAAATGTTATGCTTTAGGTGGGATTTTTTTATTTAAATCCTAAGAAAAATTATTTTAGCTTAATAAAAATTAAGTTTTACTTTGTTCTACATTTAAAATACATATTTTAAATAAATTTACAATTATATTTAATATAACAATATTTTTACAAGTTTAATAAGCATAATTATTTTCATATCATTTTCTATAGGGAGATTTTAGTTGCAGTGGCAGAGACCTCCACCTACCCAAGAACAATTACACGTAGTAAGCTAGAGGAGCTAGTATCACCCACCCGTACACCACGACTGGGTGCAAGCTTCTCAAACACCACGGGACCAACTAAGAAGGCACCAGTACTGCCTGTCGGTACACTACCACCAGGCTCAAGCTTCACGGACTCAAATGCCCCAACAGTGGAAGCACTAGTACTGTTGGCCTGGCACATCAACAAGTGGCGCAGGCTTCATGGACTCACGGGGGCCGTATGCAGAGATGCTACTACCTCCCACCAAGTACACCACCGCTGGGTGCAAACTTCTCTAACTGAAGGGACCCATCTTGAGACATTAGTACCCAGAACGCCACAAGGTGTAAGATTCAAGGACTCAAGGGGTCTGGCTGTGGAGACGCTTGTACTGTTCACCTGGTACACCGCCACTGGGTGCAAACCTCATGGACGCAAGGTGGTACACCACCACAGGGTTCAAGCTTCATGAACTCAAAGGGCCCAGCGGCTGATGCTCCAGTAATGCCCTGCATGTGCATTACCATCAGGTGCAAGCTTCACGGTTGCCCTGGGTCCAGAAGTGTGGTATAGCTGGTACCGCTAAGCTACCACACATTAGGCATACCAACACCGATACTGATAGGGATTGGCTGCAAATTACCCTGATGTTGACCCCCACAGTTTACAGTTGAAGGCTGTGAAAAGCAGCGGTTGGTCACCTGTGGAGAGTGTGGCATAGTGCCTGACAATATGCAACGACCTGCAGCTGATGAAAAACACAGATACCGCCATCAAGTGCACGAAGGGCCAAAGTCATCTTATCATTATTATCCCCTCAAAGTTGCTGGCCACCCAAAGACATCTGCAGCAAGTACCTTAACCAGTACAACACCCCCCACCCCGTAAGTATCTTTGTGACCAATTAAATAAGCCACGACCAATTCACTATCACCCATCTCCTTGCTGTCAATTTCTTTTGGGGGAGAGTTTGTAAAATACTCCATCCCTATTCACTGCCACACCCTGACCCCCAGTTTATGGGTTCACAGGATACATTTTTTCCAGTTCCAGCACTGCAGTGATGGCAGAGCTTGGCAGTATGGCTGAGATTTTTGGAGCTCATAAACATCCATTTATCTATATGCAACATGGTGAAACAAAGCCCCATGGAGAAAACAAAAGCAAATGAAAAAGCACCACCACATGTACTTTACGTAACCCGATCTGGGGCCTAATTTCTCATCTATTAACACCATTACATGGTTGCATAGAGACTAGTGAAGTAGATGATCTATTGTAAATAACTTACATTGAGAATATTAAACAGTATTAATGAAAACAAGCCCATTACCAAAACGAACCGAGCATTGCATGTCTCGGCAAAAGTCTTTATTATTTTTTATCTTCTACTATTTAAAAGATCACATATGTTAAAATCACAACTAACTGGCTCTGATATCTGAAGGCAGCAAATGCAGAAAGGACTGGGCCATTAATCTGTCTTAGTTTCTTTTGGTGCTTTCCACTAAAAGCGATTTTCCTTTATCTGCAGCTAATGTAGCATCGGGGAATTCTGTTCAACAAAGTGGAACAAATGATAACAGATCTGACCAGTCATAATTTATCTGAAAAAGGATAGGCGCACTTTTGGAAAGCTCAAGCCAGAACACAAACAGTCTAATGTTACAAAGAAATGCTTTTTTTTTGTTTTATTTTCAGAAAGGATGAACACAGCATTGGTGCAAAAATAAAAACTTCATAACTTCTTTCTTTATGTAATTTTGTGCTTTGTAGTACTGTACATAAAAGGGAAAATATCTAAGAAAAGGATTTTTACCTCCCAGAAGATGGGTTTTGCAAAAAAGCGTCTGGTATGAATAAACATTCTCTAATTTTAGCATACCCAAGAATCATTTGGCTTTATTCACAAATATAACTTCGAAGTGTACTCTCAGACCCTCATGTATGGGGAAGTGGCATAGGGCAGCACCACAATTCTTCTTGTTTCTCTGCCCTAAGCCAATGTGAAAGGGCAGGCATGCACAAGTGTAACGTGTATACTAGGTTTGTGTAAAATGTACATAGTTTGCTTTTGTGTAACTATGGAAATTTTAGAAATATTAGGCAAAATTAAATTATGCATACTTAGGCAAAATGTAGCAATTTGTGCTACATTTTTGTGCAACATGTGTCCCTGTGCCCATTTTGGCCATGAGGGCACATTTCATTCTAAAAAAAAGTCAAACATCACAGGCACCCCCAAAAGCAGTTGCTCAGCTTCCTGTCATCACTGTTGATCCCGTTCATTTGCATTACATTTTTCCAAAAATGCTTAAATATGCACTGTGGCTTAATTTCTGGAAATTCATACAACAAACCTTAGATAGAGCTGGCCGTGGGTTAAAACCGGGCCACAGCACATATTCTTTTACAAATTAAGCCCTGAAACTGACCATCTTTAGCTCATCAGTTTCAAGACACTCTATCATTCTTCGTGCCTTTTGGAGGGAAGCAAGCCAAACAGTGGGTTATCTTAAAAAGATAAATCTGTAAACATTGTAAATAATTTATGAATCAACATTTTAGGTAGATTTACAATCATAGAAGCGAGACCTATTAAAAAAAAAATTATTTTACCTGTCCTCCTTTACAAAAGACTATTTGTGCCTCTAGCAATTTCAGAGCACCTGCTTTAAATTCAATATATAAAAAGCTGGAATCCAGAGATAGGGGAATTCATTTCATGTTTAATTCTTATAACGGATTGGAAAGTTGGTATTGCTACACCTCACTTTTGTTTGTTAAAAATGCTACAAACACTAGAAAGAGAAAACAGACTGAATGTAAAACAAAGCAATGGTGAACCCTCATAATGACCAGGTGCTCAATAGATGGACAATGTATTTTTAAAATGCAATTAGCAAGGCCTCATACATTTTGGGATAAGCTGATGATCAGCTTTAGATCAGCCTTGTAGGACAAAAGAACACAGACACAATGTTGGCTTAAGTCATCTCTCGGTTCGGAGTCAGTGTACCATGATGGAGCAAATTTAAGTGGAAACTGATCATGTTCTATCACTGTGATCATGATATCATTGGTGCAACGGATCAACTTTGGTGTATAATGTAGACGCGTTTCTTCATATTTTTCAAGATGATTTTACTCACAAAACCGCATTACCTCTAGACGATGACATAGGTCACAGAAAGGTTGCAATTTTCAACCCTTCCTTACTTGGGGGTCTCTAAGGTGCAACCACTTGGAATATGTATTCTATAAACTTTCATACATGTGAGCTAGACGACAATACACCTACTTTGATATCCACAATCACCACCATCATTACTTAAGCCCTGGGTTAGCAGAGTGTCACCAGTCCCCTCTCCTCCTGGATCTCCCACCACTGGGACAATATTTAATACATACACATACATGCTTGCACACCCACGCCCACACTCACACGCACATACAGATGTGAACAGCAAAATGCTGTGTAATAGTTGTGTTCATGTTTAACAATGTAGTGTATGCTAGACCTTAAGGTAGGGACACTGATTGCAGATAGTGAATTGGTGAACACTGCACCATATGTAAAATGCTAAACATAAAAAAATGGGATTTGAATATGTGGCACTGCAGAGTCAGGTGAAAAGCACACGGCTACCCACAATAAAGTCTGTCACTAAACAACTTACAGAGATCACAGTTTATATGGTTTCATAGCTGCCGAGGAAATAAAAATAAGCTGTTTTAAGCATTAACTCCAATGAGCCAATTTTGGATGAGTTTGCTTATGTTTCTCATTACTTGGTACTTTATATCTTTTCTTTCAATTTCTGAACATTTTGAGAGAGGTCATGGAACATTTTTGGCATCTTGCATATGTGTATTAGCTTTTGCTTAAAACATCTGGGATGTCCCTTCTGTTTTCAATGACCTTTCATTGAAAATTGCGTTTTAAAGGGGTTCAGTCTCTATTTTTAATTTTATTATATCAATATTTGTGTCGTAATTATGACCTATTTATTTATTCTTGTGCTACACTGTTTGCTATTTTTGGCCAGGTTTGTACTTTATTAAATACTTTAAATAAATACCGCATCTCACTATTTTCTTTTCATTATTATTTCCCTGGAAAAATCTGCTAACATATTTATCCTCTATCCATTGAATGTCAATTGAACTATTTTTTGGCCTCTTAGTGACAGTCTGACATGTTTGGGTCAGCTTTACATAAAGCGTTTCCAAGATAATGTAGTCATTTTTCTCACCTGGAAAACGTGGATAGTTTTTACTACTCCCTAGTTACACTTATTAGAGGAAATAGCTATTTTATTTGCAGGATCACAGGTGCCACGTGTGCTGCCTTTGTGTTTCCTGTCTGTTGCAAAGCAGCACTATTTCCGAGCTGAAGTTCTCCGGACTTACCATCTCATGATATTGTCAGCAGCTGGTCCTCAGCAGGCACATATTATACCCGTCTTTCAAATATTTTGCTCTGCATGCAGACTGATGCGTTTGGGGGTCATTGTCAGAATTGGGGTTGTTAGTTCAAGAAACCAATACCAAATTAATAAACACAATCTGGAGAGGTCACAACACAGTTCAATATGAGTCTCTCTGAATCTCTCCTTAACTCCTAATGGCAATGGACATTCCCCAGAGAAGTGTGTGCTAAGGTCAAGTAGTATCCAGCAACACTGAAGATAAGGAAACATCAAAATAAAATTCCCAAAGCAATTTTGAAAAATCAAGATATTTGTAATGGCAAAAGAACACACAAATAGTTGGATTCTAATAAGGTGAACTGGAAATATGGATTTTTATTACATTTTAAGGCAAAGAACCAATCAGAGTCAATGTTCAGGCCACCATTCAAAGTTTTGCCGTGGGATATTGTTACTTTTTTGTTTCTCAAAAGTCCTTCAGTGGGACAAGGCAGTCTGGGGAAGGTAATGGGGGTCCCTTGAAATTGAATACATCATCTTTGAGCTCCTGTGTAGCCTCAGTTTTAGCACCAAGAGCTCAGAGTAGGACAAAATGAGGTTCAGTAGTCCCCAAGACCACTTCGTCACCGAGGCTACTTTGCCTCCTCTTCCTCATCCCAAGCTGTACTTTGAACTCAGTCACTTTCTGGTTCTTAGAAACAGGGCGAGGCTGAATGATCTGGTTGGACAGAGCTCTACTAGGTGGAATACCTTTACCACAAGGTTCTGCTGAAGCTTTTTTCTTTGAGCCAAAAATCTCCAAGCCAAACAAACCTAGAATGTTTGCGAGTTTTGGGAACACTCTCCCGGGGTAACCCCAACAACTTGTTTTAGTCTATCGGATATCCACTCCTGGTCATGAGAACATATTTCTAGGCACCATGTCTCTTGCAGCCAGAGCTCCTTTAAGTTTCACTGTAGTTTATTCTCAACCGGTCACATGGTTTTTGTTTCATGAGCCTCTCAAAAACCCTGCATAAACGTGGAAGATGTGGCTTGTAAGAAGTAAGCTTAATTACACAGTTAGTCATATGTTACTCAATCAAAAGGGTTAAGTCAAGGAACAAAAACTTGGCTAAACTATGCTGGAAAGAAGTGGTTTAACGTTTAATCGATGTATCCACAGAATTTTCTCAAACTGTAGATAAGGACAGAACAAGCAAAATTCAATACCCCAATAATCAGTGACAAGCCCAAGAAAAATCTATGATACAAAAGCTAAGTGCAGCATCATTGAAGGACCGTATAAAATGAGAGCGGCAAGTGACTTGTTTGAAAGATCAAGTTGAATTCATGACCTGATAATATCTTTGACATCATAACCGTTTTTTTGTGGCTTCTTAAGTACCAAGAATAATACAGACAATTTATGCAGCCACAGCTCCACTGTTAACCGACTAAAACTAACTGAAAAATGGAGTCAACAGAAGCTAATCTAGACTGTTTTTGTGGGCTGTACAGCAAGGACAGCATAATCCATTTGCTAATTTAATGTCTTTTTAGGGCAGCAAGGGAGGGCTAAGATACTGAAAAACCTAAGACCTGTGCAGCCTGAATTGCCAAGCCAGGTTCCCTCTATACAGAAACACAAGCAACTCTGACCAGCTTTGCCCTTTTTTAGCTTCTTCACAGTGGTACAGTTTGAGTCATTGGCACAGTGATTTCAGGAACCAGCTGTGGCATACAAGTGGTACTGAGTCAGTACAGCTGAACTGCTTCTATTGGAGCAGTACAAAGACCTATTTTCACATGGCTGATTACTGTCCTGCATGGTGTAGTGGGCAAAAGTTATGAGCTGCTAATAGAGCTTGAGTAAATACCACTAGCAAAGATTAATTCAAGAATTCCATCCATCACTACTTTGTTTTCTTAGAGAGATGTGCTGAGTGTAAAGGGTGTGCCCAGACATGGGTCCCATGCTCACTGTTTCATAGGACTCCAGCTGCACCTCATTGAGGGGGCTTAACCACGTGAAAGCCAGATCCAACAAAAGTAGGGATTTTCCATGTGGCAGGTCTTTGTCTGGAGAACTTATGCGGGCAAAAATTAAGTTGGATGCAAGATTGTCCAGGTAACTGCTAATTGTTGAGATTCATTCCACACATCCACCAAGATGTGGTCATTGTGAACAAAAAAAGCAGAGACTTGGCTGAAGAAACTGCTCATTAGGCCCACATGTGTCACAGAACATAGATATTGAAAAGGGACTAGAGAGACATGTTGACATAGGATGGGAGAACTTTCTCTGATATGAGCACCCAAAAGTAGAGGAGGACTGTAATGAAGGAAAGGACGACGTGCAGACAGATCATATGTAAAAGGTCTATGCTCATGATAGTGGCATGAGGGATTCTCCTCTGTATAAGGAATTTTATAAAATCAATTATCAGATTAGACCATTCGCTAAAATAGTTTTTGTGTAAGAGAACACTTCAAAAAATATTGTTATATTTTGTTATGTCATCAGTACTTCTAAAGTTAGTTCTACCATTTGTATGGCCGCAGTTCGTATTTTGGAACCAGGGCATGCTTTCTGCCTGGGTCTGGGTCACTGTGTTTTGTTAATTAGTCAGGTAGTGCTGATGTAGTATTTAGTGGTGTTGTACTGTTTAAGATGCCTGCTACGGCTGCACGATGTTGCCACATAACTTCTACAATGTAAGTGAATCGTTTTTCATTGCCAGGCACATAGTGTTAGTGCTGTTAAACTGTATCCTTTTCCAGTAATACAATTATTATGTTTTTGTATGTATGTCGGGGGTGTGGATTGATAATTTTTTACTAGTGTGTTCTGATAGTTTGATGGTGTAAAGGTTTGTGTGGAGGGGAATGTCCTGATGAAGTTGCAGCAATTATCTAACAATATTGTTTTGTAGTTGTGTTGTCTGCATAAGTTTGTAAGGTGGACTGACTTCGATGTTCTGTTGGCTCTGTGAGAGAAGGTTTTGTGAGACAAAGATGTGCAGTTAAGTCTGCCGCCATTTCCTAAATAAATGACTCTGGTGCTGAGTAGAGTTAAGAGGTTTGTCTAACATGTTCTGCTGCAGATGATCAGACCAGTCAGGCTGAGGTGCTCTGCTAGCAGCCAAGTACTATTGAGTTGTTTAACAATAAACTATTATTTGTCACTATCACCAACAGAAATTCTTGGTGATGAATGTGTTCCCCAAATACACCTGTTATTTCTTTAAGTTTAAGTAATGTGTACTGTTTGAGTATCACAGAGCATATTGGGGCTATGGTTGATACATGTGGAGTGATCTGTCTAAAGGGTTGTATGTCAGAATATTGCATTCAGAATTATCATTTGGCATAAATATTGTGCTTTGAACATTATTTGTAAAAATATCAATTCACTGCGTTTAAATGTTCTATTATTAACTCCAGTGGGATAATATTTTTCCAAACAATATTTAGCGCACAATGTTAATATCAGACAATATTCTGGCCATAATATTTTGGTACCACATGTGTCAAAATAGTTGTGTAGGTTGTTTGAGCATCTTCAGGGAAAGTGGCCTGGGTAGAACTCTATGGTATAGTTCAACTCTTTTGAGTGTCATTGTCTTGTCAGATATGTTCTGCTCGATGGCGCCATGTCCTTTGGCATGTAGCAGACAATAAAAAAATTGCACAATGTATCCAGTTGATGCATTATTTAGCAAACTCCTAATTGTGGATCACCATTCAGTTTCTCACATTATATCAGATGCATTATATTCTTCTGCTTTCTAGTTTACAGCTAACTGTAGAATGTTTTGACGGATCTATGGTTCAAACCAGTTAGATTTGCTGTCTTGAGAGGTCTTGAGTCCTATCATTAAAGTGACCACTATAAGGGCTAATTTAAGACACAATTTATGCCACAGGTTTGGGATGACTAGCCCATATGTATTAAGCTTTTGTGACAACGCAAAGCCTTCTGTAATATTTACAAAGCCATGCAAGGCCTCCTGTGTGTGGCCTCCAGTGGCTTTGTAATGAAATGTTGCGTAAGGCAGCGACTTGTCCTGTGTAAGGTTATATTTCAATTTGGGTGGCATTTCATGGGTGGAACATGGGTGTTCCAGTGCATCTACTCATGGATTTTGGTACATTCTCAGATTTCCAAAGTCTTGTAAACCTCAGAATGCATCAAAATACTACACCATCTCACATGAGGCATAATGATGAGACACAGCTTAATTTCTCCTCGTTATTTCCTCTCAAAAAAGAATATGCCTCTAAGGATTTTTTTGTGCAGGAAGGTGACCCTTCCTGCACAAAAAGAATCCTACCTGAAATGTGGAACTAGGTAGCACACAGTGTGCCAGCACTACGAGGCAGCAGAAATGCTCCGTCTCGTGGTAAATAAGAAGCATTTCTTCACTTTCTCTTTCACGCAACACAGTCCAGCAACTTTGCTTGCTGTCCTACGTTGTGTGAAAGTTTAATAAATGTGCCCCTTAGTGCCTTAAATAGTTCAAAAGCGGGAGCAGTGCTATTTTACCACCTTAAACAGTGGTAAATTATTACTTGTCATGGGAAATGTAAAGGCACTTGCTGCCTTTGGCTGGAAATGTAGCTAATTTGTTGACATACCTAAAGTAAACAATAGACCATCATACAAAGCAATATAACAACCAATTAAAATATAAGACAGATAAATACAACATAACATTCAAAACAGAATCCAACATAACAACCACAGTGCAATACAACAACATCACATTGCAATAGTACAGCACAAAAACACAGCAGCTCAAAAAAAGAAGAGAACGCATCACCACCAGAGCAAAATGCCACACAACAAATATGTACAAACATTCCTGTTACATTTCCACCTCCATAATCCTGTTGTCATATTATGGTTGTAAAATGTGTTTGCACAAAGTATTAATTTACCACGAAGGCAGCCGCGGCTGGCAGTGGAAGTACCTGCAGGGCGGTGACGTGGGGAGGGGTAGGGGCAGGGTGGGGAGTAGTAATGTATGGATTACGTAGCTTTCCAGGTAAGTAAACATTTAAATAAATAAAACGAATTTTGTTGAGTGCACTGCATCCCCAAATGCGATGCAGTGAGCGCAACAAAATTAGTTTTTTTAATTTAAATGTTTACTTACCTTTAAAACTCCGTAATCCATACATTTCTACCCTCCACCCTGCCCCTCTCCCTCCCCACGTCACCGCCCTGCAGGTACTCCCACTGCCGGCCGCGTTTGCACGAAGGACATGCACCAGTGAAAATGTTTTGTGACCCAGCCACCAGTGGCCAGTTTGGTCCATCACTGCCCCAGATAGCAGTGCCTCAGTCAATGTTCTGTTTGTTGCATTTTGAACAGCTGCGAGCAAATGGCTGACCTAAGCAATGCCAGAGCTCCTGCTGGTATCTTAGGGAAATTTTACGGGAATTGTGGCGCAAGGCAGCCCAGCAAGTTTTCTTGTTGCGCTGCCCTGCATCCCAGGGGAATGGCAGGAATGCCTTATATTTATCCAAAGCAATGCATTCCTTTCCCCCTGCGCTGGCACCGTTTCGGCAGCCTAGCGCCAACGCAGGCACCATTGCACCATGGTGCAAGGCTGCCTGTGTTGTAGGCAGGATTGTTTGCTACACAATGGAGCACACATAGAAAGAGTAAAAGACAAGGAGAAATAAACTTGTTTAGGGCTGGAAAATCCCTTTAAAGTAACGCAAAGCTTACACTGCTTTGATTACTTAGCGCCAAGGGGAGGGACCATGGGTGGAGCATGGGTGTTCCCATGCAACCACCTGAGCTGTCTGATGCTAAGCCCTATTTACTTAAAAACATAGAAGACAGGGTACAGCATCAGAAAATAGCACTCATTTCAAGTAGACGCTATGACTGTCCAGCACATATACAAAGTGGGAAATGGTTTAAAGTTAGTCTGAACATAGTATGTTGTACTGATAAGCTTTCCTTCCAGTACAAATCCTATGCTAGGCTCACACAGACATTCCTGCACTTTGGTGCAAATGTATGCGTGGTGCACAGCAGCTAATTTCAGTGCCTTTGCTAGGGAGAGGGGAGGAAAGTGCCATATTTCTGTAAATAAGTTGCTCTCCTGCTCTCTTCTTCTCACACAACGCAGCACAGCTTTTTTGCCTGTTGCACTGCATTGCAATAGATTTTAGTTATTAGTGCCTTAGTGTCAGAATCTGGAACAAAGTCATCTGAACAGCTTTCAGTCATTACTACCTGGTGCTTTAACTTCAGGGGCAGAATGTAGGCTCCTGTGGCCTCTCTGGTGCAGGGCGAGCCCTCCCATTCATTGTGTCCACATTCAACCTACAAACAATGAATATGTGTGGGAAATGGCAATCTCAAGGCCCCTGACCATATTCTGCAGGGGGCTCATAATGATGTGTTCCACCACTGCTTGACTTGTGTGTGTTTTCATTTCATATTGATTTGAGAGATGCTGCAAAGGGAAACAGAGGTCATCAGGCTCCTATGACCAGAACATCAGGCCCACCAAAGACAACTACTTGCCATCTAGGGATGAATACAAAATGGAGTACCAAAAACACCTGGAAATTGCAAAGACTACAAACGCTGGGACCAAAATATCTATCTGGAAACAGGTAGGAGGATGTACTAATACACGCTATGCTTTAGTTGCTGCTTCAGGAATTTTTTCTGCCCACTTCATAGGGATGTATGTCGTTACAACGCATGCTTTTTCCACGCATGCCTTTACAACGCAGGTTTTACAACGCAAGTCGTTACAACGACTTGCGTTGGGGGCGCTTCATAGTGAATAGTTTAATTTACTATTCCAACTCCAGTCCCCGTGGATAGTAGGGAAGGTTTTGGATAGTAAATTAAACTATTCCCTATCCTACAGCGCCCTCCAGCGCAAGTCGTTGTAACGACTTGTGTTGTAATTCCTGCGTTGTAAAGGTACTATGTGGAAAAAGTTTCATTGTAAAGGATGTTTCCCCTTCCTAGTTACCCATGCAGGCCATACATGCACTTCCAAACGTGCAGACCCTCGGTTTACAGCAATGTAAACTATTTGCACTTCAACATTTCGTTTTCACTTCAATAAGCTGCACAAATTACATGCAGATTTATCTTTACTTGGGAAAAGGGGGCAATTCTGAATTAAACTTGCATTTCCCTGGTTACAGAGCTACTTATGGTCATACTTACTTTGTCATGAGGAGCAATCTCTCTCAACCAGATACATTTAATACAGAGGCCACCCTAAAACATGCTGCAGAACTCTTCCTTTTTGTGGCAAACATCTACCCAGTAAGGAAAAAAATGAGGGGAAAAAATAATCATGGAAAAAAGACGTTAGAAGGGTAAGAATCACATGATGATATTAACAGACTCCTTCCAGAAGAAACGATATAGGTCATTAGCAATTCTGATCTTTTAAAAATACTAACGGAATTCAGAGTAACAATTTCACTTTGGGCAAATACTGGAAGAATGCTTCCAATTCTATGTAATAATAGAAAGCTCTGTAACTCTGTATATTAGGCGCTAGCAATACTGTGTCAACTCTCACTTCTAAGGAGTGAACTTGTAAGGACATTTAAGGTCCGTTATCCTGCGATGATCTCTCTACCACTCAAACTCTCTTTTCTATCAACTAACAACTAAACCTGTGGCACAATTTAGCAACCCTTTGTATCAGTTGCAAACGTACTATTTTGCCACAGAGCTCTGTCAGACAGAAACATTCTTAACAATATATATTTTTAAATTAACCATAGCTCCTTGAAATATTAATAGCTAGGCTTCCTGAGTTATTCCATTGCCCTTGGTTTATACATTTGAGATATATGTTTGTTATGATTTGAACAATACATTTTACTACTACTATTTCTCCAAGTACCATTTCATGAGCCACAAATATTGTAATAATAACAAAATGTCTTCCAATTTCATTACAAATAAAGAAACAAATCATTGTGAAATAATATCCCAGCATGTGTCTAGTAGCAATCCAGCCACAGGACAGATTCCATAACTAACTTGATAAAAGCACAATGCCAAACAACTAAAACATACAAATACTGTCAAAGGGGAGTCACCAAATAGGAACAACAAATTACTAATTTTGTGGAAAAGAAAGAAACTGACTAGAAAAGGCAAGGGAGAGAGAAAGATGAACAAGGTTGCATACACTTCAGCTATTCCCTTAAGCTCACTCGCCACGTGATCAAATTCAGAGCCATTTTATGAGCAAAGTAAAGTTAGCAAATAGTACGAGTGAGCCAATGGATGCCAATATGTTAAAACAATTCATGTACAGTAATAAAGACAGGCAAAGGAGGTAATACTGAATCACGAAGGCAGACACATAATACAGTAAAGCGTTGATCCTTCTGCAGGAAAACCAACCGGGTTGCACAGACAGGAGCTGTCTGTCAACACACACAGCGGCTTGACAGATCAACCTCGTTAAACTCAGGAAGTGTCTTGAACTAGCACACAGTGAACACAAACAGGAAGGGCAAACAGCCCCACTGACAGATCCGCGGACCTTTATTCCCAGCGCGTTATCTCTCTAATTCCTGTTCAATCAAACCCTTTTATGACGAGTTTACCCAGTCTCTAGCCCACTTCCATGGGGCCGTCGGCGGCGCGTTGAAAAGGCCCCCTGTGTGAACCAGAGGTGTCAGCGGGCGGTATTTGTAAGCACCGCGCCCATTCATTAGACGCCGCTATTACATTCCAATACATCCGTCACCAGGAGGGGTCTTGCAGGCGCTATCCCGGGCCGCATCTCATAGATAGATGTGTGTTGGCGGTATTTCAATTTGTTGGTGGTATTGGCTGCACCATCTGAACAGTTCTGTGTTGGTGGAATTTTGAAATTGTCATCGGTAATGGATGTCAGCGGTATTTTAAATGATCAACAGTAAATTGTGCAGTTCTATGTGTTAGCTCAATGTTGCGCTACAGCAAAGTCACCAAGGGTTTGTTTTGGTATTTATTTTCCATCATAAAATGTTGGATGTACCATGTTACAACGCATACCATTACAACTACCTACCGTTACAACGCGACCATTACAACGCATACCATTACAACGCATAGCGCTTTGAGGTGCTGGATAGTGGTAAGTATAATTTACTATTCTAACTCCAGTCCCCGTGGACCCTAGGGAAGGTGTTGGATAGTAAATTATACTTATTCCCTATCCTAGAGCGCCCCCCAGCGCAATGCGTTGTAATGGTATGCGTTGTAAAAGTCGCGTTGTAACGGTATCGCGTTGTAACAAATGCGTTGTAACAGGTGTATACCTAAAATGTTCTTTGTGACAGATTTTTAGGTGGCATGCACCATCCATGTAAAATGTTGCTCAGTGACAACCTGCAAAAAGTAAACTACTTAAAACGCGTAATTCTGCAGAGATTACACTTTACTCAGGAATCTCATGACATTATTCCACAAACCCATTGTTTGTGACCTTTTTCATTTGGTGTTAGGATTTCAAGCAGACCATGCCATTCCAGTTTGAACCCAGCCATATGCAAATCAGTCTTGACCCTGCGCCCAATGGGAACAGTCCAGTCTGATTTTGTGTTGGATTGCGTCACATTTTTGCGCAAACCAGGCACAGAAGGTTTGCAAATCTGGCTCAGGTTGTTTTCAACTAAACAGACAATATATGATCTAAAACATAACCTTAAGGCAAATGGAGGACAAGTACCACCAATACACAGCTGCTTTGAGATGACATGTTCACTGTTTGCGCTCTTGGTTTGTATTCTTGCATGGTTTTCCAGATTAAGAGAAGTGTGCAAATGTGAACAGACCAAATTATTCAGTACCTAAGCTAGAAATAAAAAGTAAACTAAATGCATCAATTTGGGATGGTAGTTAGAACCCCTGTACTGCCCTTTAGAACCTCGGGCACTGCCTTTACTGCCCATGGTCTC
Organism: Lissotriton vulgaris; assembly: GCF_964263255.1. Taxonomy (NCBI): domain Eukaryota; kingdom Metazoa; phylum Chordata; class Amphibia; order Caudata; family Salamandridae; genus Lissotriton; species Lissotriton vulgaris. The sequence continues at coordinate 1,634,596,903 of NC_141695.1, read as the reverse complement.
AGCTCTTTGTCAGCCTGACACACTGTCTGTATTTTCAAGCAGAGTCCATTCCCTACCCTCATCCATCAAATAAGAGCTTGTTGATGGGATAAGATTGTGTTGAAAGGTTAACCATGTGATACCCTTGGGGTTCAAAGAATATGTGATTGTGATTTCGTTTCTGATACCAGTGGCATTTTGGCATATTGATACCCATGCACATATGCTCTTCAAATTGCGTTTATTCCCCTTTTCTCTGATTTGATGAAGATATATTTCCATGGACTAATTGACAGGGATCTAAAATGATGTGCTACCATGGGTGTTCAGTAAGTCTTAGAAGCTGCATCCAATTGTGTGTTATTTATATTACAATTTCTAGTGTAGTCTAATTTTTTTGTTTGAAGCTGTTTATTGATTTTGGTTTTGTAGTTTGATAACAATTTGTACAAACAACAAAATATGCTTCAGTTATATAGACAGTAGGGTGTCGAGAGAGCTGTGCACCATGGCATGTTACAAATGGTATTCTACGCAGTAGGGTAGTACCAACATCATTTTAAGCATACAAAAGCCTGCAGGAGTTAGCCATGCTGTACACAATCACGTAGAATAGAACATGCAATACAAACACAGCCCCAAACCCCAACCCCCTACCCACTCCCCACCCCCCCCCCCCCTGTCCGGCACTCACATCATGGTTGGTCAGGAGTACTCACGGGTACACTTGACAATATTAAAGTTTGGGCCTAGAACAATGTGAATAGGGAAAGGCTAAGTGCCCCGTGTATATCAAGTGTTTAAGTAGGGTCCCACATTACCATTGCAGACTCATGGGCCTGTCCTTCAGAGTACATCCAATAACAGCACAAGTTATATGATGGGAGAGCTATATGTCAGCATATATTGCATTACTACATTGACGTCACCCTGATAGGTTAGATCATGGGTACTCACAAACTTTCTCTCGGGGGCCAAATTTAAAGTGCGGTTTGTGTCCGAGGGCCGCACCGGTGGGGGCGGGGTCAGTGGGGAAGGGGCGGGGCTAGAGCAACAAAAAAAACTGTGACCATGAGGTTGATCATAGGTCCCTGCAGCGGACGCCTTCGTCCACTGAGCCACCAGACTCGGCATAGACACACATCTCTCTCCCTCTCCCTCTCTCTCTCTCTCCCTCTCTCCCCCTCTCTCCCCCTCTCTCCCCCTCTCTGTCCCTCTCCCTCTCTCCCTCCCTCTCTCCCCCTCTCCCTCTCTCCCTCTCTCCCTCCCTCTCTCCCTCCCTCTCCCTTTCCCTCGCCCTCTCCCTCTCCCTCCCTCTGACTCTCTGTCTACCTCTGACTCTCTGTCTCCCTCTGACTCTCTCTCTCTCTCTCCATCTCTCGCCATCTCTCCATCTCTCCCTCTGTCTCACTCACTCTGACTCTCTCACTCCCTCTCTTCCTCTGTCTCACTCACTCTCTCTGTCTCCCTCCCTCTCTCTGTCTCTCCCTCCCTCTCACTCTCACTCTCTCCCTCCCTCTCCCTCTCCCCCTCCCTCTCCCTCCCCCTTTTCCTCTCCCTCTCTCTGTCTCTCTGTCTCCCTCTGACTCTCTGTCTCCCTCTGACTCTCTCTCTCCATCTCTCTCCATCTCTCCCTCTGTCTCACTCACTCTGACTCTCTCACTCCCTCCCTCTCTCTGCCTCCCTCCCTCTCTCTGCCTCCCTCCCTCTCTCTGTCTCCCTCCCTCTCTCTGCCTCCCTCCCTCTCTCTGCCTCCCTCCCTCTCTCTGCCTCCCTCCCTCTCTCTGTCTCCCTCCCTCTCTCTGTCTCCCTCCCTCTCTCTATCTCCCTCCCTCTCTCTGTCTCCCTCCCTCCCTCTGTCTCCCTACCTCTCTCTGTCTCCCTACCTCTCTCTGTCTCCTTCCCTCTCTGTCTCCCTCCCTCCCTCTGTCTCCCTCCATCTGCCTCCCTTTCCCTCCCTGCCTTGCTTTCCATCCCTCCCTCGCTCCTTTTCGCTCCCTCGCTCTCCCTCACTCTCCCTCCCTCCCCCTCCCTTCCCCTCGCTCTCCCTCGCCCTCCCTCCCTTTCCCTCCCTTTTCCCTCCCTTTCCCTTCCTCACTTTCCCTCTCCCTCTCTTTCCCTCTCTCTAGCTCTCCCTCCCTCTGTCTCCCTCTCCCTCCCTTTTCCTCCCTCTGTCTCCCTCCCTCTGTCTGCCTTCCTTTCCCTCCCTCCCTCCTACTTTAACAAAGGTAAGGTCCATCAGATTGGTTTCGACGTCTTCAGTGAATTTGGACATCCGAAGACAAATATGCAGATAGATACAAATGGATGTCCTCAGAGTATGGGCAACGGAGTAGAGCTGTGTCCAGTCCAGATTTAATGGCATGGCTGGAAGCATTCTGACAATCTGCATTGACCTCCTGAAATGCTCCTCCCTCCCCCCTCCCCCCCCCTCTTCCACACACACATACACACCTTCCAAGGCTTTCTTGGGAAAATGAACTTTCTCTCTAGCTCTCTTTTGTGTATTTTTGTCGTAACCTTTAACATATAATTCAATATTGTTAGGCAACCTAGGGCTTAAATTAGTAAAACCTGGTAAATAAAAATAGAATTTGTTCCTGGGGGGGGCGTGGCCAAGATGGCGTCGGAGTAGGACGCTTCTGAGAGCCTCTCCGACGCCGACTCTGCACAGCAACGGATAGCGGGGTCCAGGACGTCCCTTTCGGTGCTAAAAGAGCGGCGGAGGTCGCTGGAAGCTGGGGGTGCCGTCCGGTGCCGTCGGCGAGCTGCCCGGAGGCCGGTGGCGGTGATCGGAGCAGGGAAGAGCTGAGGCCTGCGAAGCACCGGACTCTAGTACCCAGGGGCCGGCCGCATCCGACGCGGCATCTGGCGTGCCGGAGGAGCGTCCCACGCTCGCAACCAGGCCCCGCCCCCGAGACCTGCCGTCCGGCCGGAGGCGAGCCTAGTACCTGTGACGGGGGCCCGGTAGAGAAAGGAGGCGGCGAGGCACAGCTGGAGCCTCGGAAGGTACCCGGGAGACGGCGCACCGCGTCCGGAGGGGGCGCCCAGCAGCGGGGAAGACTGGTGCTGCGTGCACGCGTGGAAGAGGCGGCCCCGGCTCATGGAGGTCTGATGGAGCAGGGCGGCTGACGGAGCTGCCGGGGTTGCTGCGGATCCAACGCGGGGAACCGACTGCAACTCGCACGCCTTGAGACAGGTCAGGAGCGGCCCTATTTGGAGCTGTCGGAACTGTGCCCGGTGTGGCGGCGGTCCCATAACGTACTTAGGCCCCTCTCCTAGGCTGACATTGGTCCATGGGAATCCCTGTTACCTGGTCTGTAGAGCTCCAGTACCGGCCTGTCGAACCTTGGGAGCGGCAATCAGAGCTCATCCGGTGTGTTCCTGGGGTGTAGCGATCGACGAGGGAAGACTCGGCGCCATTTTTTTTGTCCGGGCCCTCTCTGACTGGCCGGAGCCTGTTTAGCCTCGCTGCTGGGGTTGTGGTACTGGGGGCCTCATACGGTGCCGCTGCACTTGCCTAGTGTCCATAGTGTCGGTTCCCAGTGTGGCTGCTCACCCTGCTCTGGAGGCCACGCTTCATACCTGTTGCATCCTCGTGGTGGGGGCCTCTGCTAGAAAGGGGAGGCTGTGCCCCTGCGCAGACTGCCTGGGAGGGTGACCTTCACTGTTTGCAGGCCCAGCCTGCCACCACCGCAGGGGTCTTAGGGTGCGGAAGGCACACCACGCTACGAGCTGGGGCGGAACCTCAGGATGACCACCACACTGCGCAAGGAGAGGCCGGGGAAGGATGGTGCCCCCAAGAACTCTCAGCAGCCGGCCTCACCGGGAGCTAGTGGCGCATCGAGGCAATCTGACGATGAGGCGCCTGCCACTAAAGCCTTCATGACAGAGCTATTTGCCTCCATCAAGGAGGACATCTCGGAACTCAGATCACAGTTGGCATCGGACCTGCGTGAGGTGAGGCGGGATGTGGATGGGATCGGCGAGCGTGTGGCGACGCTGGAAGACCGCAATCTCAGCTTGGCGAATGATGTGCATCAGCTGCAGCAGGACATTATCCGTCTCACGGAACAAAATTTGGATTTGCAAACCCACACGGAAGATTTGGAGAACCGCTCCAGGCGGAATACCATTCGCATCAAGGCAGTGCCGTGGGACGGAGAGGCCGGGGATCTCCGTGAATATGTTCAAGCCCTATTCGTGCATATCTTGGCCGATGAGAGTGTGCAGGAAATAAGGATGGACAGCGTGCACAGAGTGGGGCTGCCCAGACGGGGGGGGGGCCCTCCTCCAGATATCCTCGTCTGTGTGCACGATTTTCAACTGAAGGAACGTATCCTGCGTCAAGCTAAAACCATCTCTTCTCTGCAGTTTCGAGACCACCATCCACAACTGTACCAGGATCTGGCTGCATCGACCCTTCGGAAACGGAGGGAGTTCCGTCCTGTGACCGCCTTTCTGAGGGAGAATAACATTTCTTACTCATGGGGGCATCCCTTCCGGATCATCTTCCGCTGGCAGAACCGGCTGGCGCAGATAAGCACTTTGCAGGTGGCGGTTGATCTGTTGGGCCTGGAGGATGTGGCGCCTTCCCAGAGGAGTCGTTCTTCACCGTCCAGGAGACGACGGCGCTCTTCTTCCTGGCATAGAGTCGGTCCCTCCCCAGAGCGGAGTCGGCCGGATCGTACGACTAGTGTGCAGGAAAGGGATGCTGCGGTTGCATCAGTGGCCTCCGCCACTTTGGCAGATTCTCAAGCGAGTTCTGGAGCTGCATGACCCCCTCTCTCGCTGATGGCGTCGGAGGGGCTCTGACCCCGAGGCCCGGGGGTACTATTGTACTTTGGAGAAGACACCCCGGACCGTGGTCCAGGGGGCTACTGGTTTGGTGCCCCCTTCCCCATTTCAGTCCAGAGGGAGCCCTTCGGACCGTGACCTACTGGAGCTGATGACTGTTCGACTCAGGTCTTATGCCTTAAGTTTTTTGTTGTTGTCTTTTTTTGCAGGGGGGGGGAGCGGGGGGGGGGCTCTGGTTCTGGGGAGTTCTGGGGTTTGGGGATGGGGGGGGATGGTTGGGGTTGGGGAAAGGGGGGAGTGTGGTGGCGAACTTGGTAGGTGCATGCGGGGTGTGGTTGATGCTTGTGATGTTCTTTGCCGCTTCCTTTACCCGGAGCTGGGGTGGGAATTGTCCACTATCTGTTTATTATGTCAGGTCCTACTGGTTGAGCCCTTGGGGAGAGAGGAGTGGGATTCCCCACGGGTGGGGGGTGTCCGGGACATTGAGCTCGAGTTCGCTGTCCGTATGTCCTGAAAATGCTGATCTGGCTATGTCATCTTGTCTCCGGGACTCCTGGAAGTATGGCGACTTGGTTTGGCTGGTCCAAAGGGATGGCCTAGAGTATGGAGGGGGTTGTTTGGCTATGGCTCTGCATAGGGGTGCTGTGGGTGGGTGTGGGGCGGGGTTCCGGTACCACACCCTGAATGTCCCTCATGCAGGCGTTGAGCGAAATCCTCTATTGTCCTTATGCCTGTTAGTGTAGGTAGCTGGAACGTGAAGGGTCTCAATTCCCCGCAGAAACGCCAGAAACTATGGAAGTATTTGCTTGACCACCATCTAGATATAGTTGCCCTACAGGAGACTCATCTGGCCAGGAAGGATGAGCTGAGGCTCCGACATAGACAATTTCCCCTTATCTACAGGGCCTCGGCTTCCACTAAACATAGGGGGGTGGCCCTCATGTTTAGGGCCTCTCTCCAGTTCCAGCCCCTGGGGGTGAGCAGTGATAGGGAGGGCCGCTGGCTCATGGTGAAGGGCTCGTTGTATGGCCGCTTGTGTACGTTTGTGGCTGTTTATGCTCCGAATGCTGGCCAGAATGGGTTTTTGCAAGGCTTGATGGACAAACTGGGAGATTTTGTGGAGGGACATTTGATACTATTGGGTGACTTCAACATGTTGTGGGACAGGGATTTGGACGGATCGGGTGCACGCAGGGCAGACACTGGGGTCTTCTCGGGGGCTACACAGCAGCAAATAAGCGACCTGGGTTTAGTGGATAGCTGGCGCTTCCTGCACCCACAAGCTAAGGATTACACGTTCTTCTCACATGTACATCACACATATTCTCGCATAGATTACATCTTCGTCAATCAGGCCCTCAGGGGGGACATCACTCTAGCTAGTATTCTCCCACTATCGTTGTCTGACCATAGTTTAGTGGTACTTGGGCTACACTGGTCAGTGGGGGGGGACGGCTGGCGGAAGTGGTACTTCCCTGCGGCGTTGGTGCGGGATGACGTCTCTTGCACCGCACTGAGGAAGGCGCTTGCAGATTTCTTTGCTCTCAACCCACCCTCCGATACGTCGGTATACACCACGTGGGATGCGTGCAAGGCCTCTATACGAGGTACGTGTCTCGCTCTTAACGCGAATCTTAATAAGCTCAGGCGACGTGAGAGAGAGGCCCTGGAGGCGGAGCTGGCTACGCTGGAGCAGGCGCACAAGTCGAACCCTTCTAGGGTGACCCTTCGACCTCTCACGGCTGTGCGGGGGAAACTGAGGGCGCACTATAATAACCGGGCTGAATATACCCTCTTGCGTCTCAGACGGATCTCTTATTCTCAGGGGAACAAGGTGGGGCGTCACCTAGCCCGGCAACTCCGCGATAAGCGTGAGAAGGATTACATTGGGGGCATACGGGACAGCACAGGTGCTGTCCGGCATAGGGACGCGGACAAAGCGGCCGTATTTGGCCGCTTCTACGCGAAACTTTATTCAACTGATGCCTTGGACTCAGCAGCCCAAGAGGCGTACCTGGGGGGTCTGCCTATCCCAAAGGTTTCCAAAGAATGGAACGATTTGCTCTCTTCCCCCATCTCCAGGAAGGAGGTATTGGATGCCATCAAGGGCCTGAAGCTTCACAAGGCGCCCGGCCCCGACGGCTACACAGCCCAGTTTTATAAAACATTCGCTTCGGACATCTGCGATTTCTTGGTCTCCCTCTTTAATGCGATGGCATCTGAAGGGCGAACCTCGGAGTCTATGGCTGAGGCCTTGATCACCATTCTCCCCAAGCCGGGGAAGGATCTCTCTGAGTGTGCATCTTATCGCCCGATAGCGCTCCTTAATTTGGATGCTAAGTTATACTCGTCTATACTTGCCGGTCGACTGAAGGATTTGATGCCGGCCCTGATCCACCCAGACCAGTCTGGGTTTATCAAGGGTCGTCAGACTCATGACAATCTACGTCGCGTGATCCATCTAATTGAGAAGGCGGAGCGATTTCACATTCCAGCTGTGATAGTAGGACTCGACGCGGAAAAAGCGTTTGACCGTGTGGATTGGGGCTTTCTACACCGTACATTGGAGGCCTTCGGTTTTGCTCCTCACTTTATTAGAATGCTTGAAGCCAATTACAACAACCCTACGTCCCGGGTGCTGGTGAATGGCTGTAGATCTGGGTCATTCTCTCATTCCCGCGGCACGCGTCAGGGCTGCCCGCTCTCGCCGCTCCTCTTCGCCCTCAGCATAGAGCCGCTGGCCTTGGCGATTCGGGAGAATGAACGGATCTTGGGACTTCCCTTTACGGGTGAACAGCACAAGATTTCGCTTTTTGCGGACGATGTGTTGCTCTCTATCCGAGATCCGGCGTTATCGCTCCCACATGTCCACACGGAGCTCTCGGCCTTCGAAGCGGTGGCTGGATTCAAAGTGAACCTCAATAAATCGTACATTCTGAACCTGACCCTTCCGCCCGAGGAGGTCCAACGGGTTAGCCTGCTTACCACACTCTCGTGGGCGACCTCCTCCCTGTTGTATCTGGGGGTGCAACTGACTTCTACCCTGGGTGCGCTGTTCCAGGCGAACTTCCCGCCAATGCTAGCTGTGATCCGGTCGGAGCTGGAGAGATGGAAACCCAAATTTATCTCATGGCTGGGTAGGATTCATGCCCTTAAGATGGTCCTTCTTCCCAAACTCCTATATCTCTTTCAGGCCCTGCCCATTCCGATGGGGATGGATTACTTCCGCCGGCTCAAAACTCTTATGCTGAAATTCGTTTGGCAAGGCGGCCGGGCGCGGCTTTCCTATGCGGTTCTGCGACGCCCGCGGGCGGAGGGAGGGGTGGGATTTCCGGACATGCACTTATATTATAAGGCAGCCCAATTGAGAATCCTGGTGGAATGGTCCCAGCAGCTATCAGAAAAGCATTGGCTCCATATGGAGCGAAGCGTAGTAGGACGGTCCATTTGGGACCTGGCCTGGAAGCCTAAGGCAGACCGGCCTAGGAATGCGTACATTTGCACCCCCACTAGCACGGTGCTGAAAGTTTGGGACACGATTAGTGGTGATGACCGGTGGACAACGTTCCCGTCCCCATTTACTCCTATCCACTTCAATCCGGCCTTTCCGCCAGCTCTGACGGATGGACCCTTTGGGATTTGGAGAGAGGGTGGATGCAGGGCTCTCACCCACCTATTCCATGGCGCGACGCCTCTTACGTTCCACAACTGCATGAGGGATTATGGTGTCCTACCCACTGAGCGCTTTCGTCATCTTCAACTTCTCCACTGGGCGACGTCGCCTGGGGTGGTGGATGCTGCCACGAGACCGTTGACGAAGTTTGAAAACTTTATCCTCCGCACCTCCACCATGAAGGGGACGATCTCTTTTTTGTACAAGATGCTCCTTGATACCACGGTGTCCCCCCGCCCTCGGTATATGGAACATTGGGAGACTACGCTAGGACGGGACATAACTGACATTGAGTGGAGGACTCTATGGAGGGATGTGACGACGCATAACCATTCCACTGATCTTAGGGAGGCTCACATGAAGCTCGTATTCGATTGGTATTTGTATCCATCTAAACTGCATAGGATATTTCCAGCGTCCTCTGATAGATGTTGGCGGGGCTGTGGGGAGCTGGGGGATTTTCGCCACATCTGGTGGGATTGCCCATCCATCCGACCATTCTGGTCTGAGATTCTCTCGCACATCAGGGAGGTGGTGGGTTATCCGATCCCGGACTCATTGGAATTTGTCCTGCTGGGGCTGAGAGATCCACTGCTTCAATATCAGACAAGAGCGGATAAACGCATTTTATGGCTGTGCCTTGGAGCGGCCAAACTGACCCTGGCGGCTGCCTGGAAGAGTCCGACGACTCCGGTTGTTTCCTTATGGCATGCTCGACTGTGGCGCCTCTTGAGTATGGAGAGACTTTCAGATATCTTTCTAGGGAACTTTAAAAACTTCATGTTCACCTGGGGCCCTCTGGTCAGGTTTCTGTCCCGTGGATTGCCGTCAGCAGTATGCCCCTCAGCGCTTCGTGCGCTTCACCTCTTCCAACTTTAGCCACCTGATTGTGTTGTGATGATTTGAATGAATGTTGGTCGCCGCCACTAGGGTTGAGGGTGGGGGGTGGGGTGGGGGGGGGGGGTGGGGGGCGGGTTGTTGAGTTGGGAATGTTTATCTCTTTGGTTGCGATATGTATTGCATACATGGCCATACGACGCGGCCTATCTTTGGTTTGTAACCGAGCCTGAGCCGCCCCTTCTCTTTGAGACTTTGGACTAGCTGCGGTGCAGTGGGTGGGCCTCGCAATCGCTGGGGTTTAAGACATAAGTCTTTGGCATTGTTTAAGTCATCGTTCGAGGTTCTTGCAGAAATGTTCTAAAGCACCCCCTGTGTGGGGTTACACGGCGGAATGTCGCCTGTTCCTTCTTTTCTCTCTTGCTCACTCTCCTTCTGCTTTTCCTCTCTTTTCTTCTTCTATTGTATAACTTGCAAAATAAAAATTTTACAAAAAAAAAAATAGAATTTGTTCCTAACAGGATCCACACAAAGAATTTAATGCCTGAAGGTGGGACACCCTCACCGATGCCGAGAGTGCAGCAGTGCTTGCCTTGAGGGAGTGACACCCTTCATGCCGAAAGTGCAGCAATGCAGCTGTGCGTGGGGGTGTGACACCCTCACCGATGCCAAGACTGCAGAAGTGCTTGAGGGAGTGACACCCTCCATGCCGAGAGTATAGCAATGCCCGGGGAGGAGAGGGGGCGGGGGGGGGTGACTCCCTCAGCGATGCTGAGAGGGCAGCAGTGCCTGAGGGTGAGACACCCTCACCGATGCCGAGACTGCAGCAGTGCCTGAGGGTATGACACCCTCCATGGTGAGACTGCATCAGTGCCTGGGGGAGAGGGGGAAGAGCGGGGGACACCCTCACCGATGCTGCGAGGGCCTGGGGGTGAGAACCCTCACCGATCCCGAGACTGTAACAGTGCCTGAGGGTATGACACCTTCCATGTTGAGGCTGCATCGGTGCCTTGATGGCTTGTTTTAAAAGGCTGTGTGCAACCAGAGCTCGACTCGGAGACTCTGCTGCCTGTGGGGGCCGGGCGATTTCTGCCGTAGTCAGAGTGGGGCTGCAGGGGCGCTGAGAGGTGAAAATAGCCTCATTAACATGCTAATGGTCTGAACATTAGCATGTTAATGAGGCTATTTTCACCTCTCAGCGCCCCTGCAGCCCCACTCTGACTACGGCGGAAATCGCCCGGCCCCCACAGGCAGCAGAGTCTCCGAGTCGAGCTCTGGTTGCACACAGCCTTTTAAAAAAAAAAAAAAAACTCGGGTAGATGTCTGAAAGGTCCGCGGGCCGCCAGAGAAGGCTTGCCGGGCCGCCAGCGGCCCGCGGGCCGTACTATGAGTACCCCTGGGTTAGATAGTTGCTTTTGTTTTTCTTTGCATTTATAAAGAACGAGCAGCTGTTCAAACCAGAGCTACCTAGCACTTTGTAAGAAGATCTCAGATAAATTGGAAAGAAAATTTAAATTTCTTTAAAGAAATGGGTTTTCAGAAGGCCATTGAATATAGCTTCTGACGATGTATTGCGTAGGTAGTCAGGAAGCGAGTTACACAGTTTTGGCACCAGAAAGGAGAAAGCTCTACCTCTGGTTCTGGTTTTATATATTCTCAGAGTACATAAAATATTTTGATAGGTGGTTCGTAGATTTCTGTGTGGTTGGTACCTTCTTATCTTGTTTTGGATATAGATAGAGCCTATCAAATTCATGGACCTAAAAGAAACAATTAGTGTTTTTAATGTAATTCTTTACCTGATGGGGAACTACTGGAATGTTTTCAAACCCTTTAAAATAGAGTTGTGCAAGGTTCAACACAAGGCGGACCGCAGCATTTTGAACCCGCTGTAGTCTGTTTATAAGCTCTTGAGGAGCCCCTAGTAACAAGACATTTGAGTAATCCATCTTTTATGTGATTAGGGCATGTGTGATGCATTTAGGTGTGTTGGCTGGTAAGAATTTGAAATTTATTCTTAGTGGTTAAGGAAAAGAAAAGCAGGTTCCAGACATGGCCTTATCTTGGGGTTTGAAGGAAAGAGAGGTATCAATTTTAACTCCCAAATTCTTTGTCACAGTTGTTGGTTCTGGGGGAGTTCTGAGCTCAGATGGCCAAATACAAGCTGGGCCCAGTGGTGATGATATGCAGAAAACTAGAATCTCAGTTATATGAGTTCAGGCTAAGGCAGATCTTGAATATCCATTCTACCACTGCCAAAAGGCGGCCTTGAAAGTTGACTATGGCAGAATTGCCCATGCAATTGAAAGCAAATTTCAGTTGGGTGTCTTCAGCAGCATACAACACGTCAATTGAAAACCCAGGCTTGTGCCATGCAGCCAGGGGGACCATATAGATAATAAATAGTGTGGGGCTGAAGGCTGACCGCTGCGGGACTCCGCAGTTTACTTCCTTGAATTCTGATGTGTAGTGGGGAGGATGTAAAGCTTGCAGTCTGTCCTCAGGAAAGGAGTTTTTCCAACTCCGGGCAATTCCTGGTATGCCTACCTCTTCCAGTTGTAGCAGAAGGATCTCATTTAAGACTGTATCGAAATTGTCCGATAGATCCAGCAGATCTAGATTAGTTTTATTGCCAGTGTCTAGCCGGGTTTTAATAAAGTCTGCTACTTCTAGGAGAACTGATTCAATCTTCACTAAAGCTGGCATGGAAACTGGACTGAGATGGATGCAAGAAATTATTCTCTATGACGAATTTAGTGATTTGCACATTAACCTAGGATTCTAACATCTTACCCATCACCTGGAGTAGGGAGATGGACCTGTAATTATTTGGATTTAATGGAACCAAATTTGTCTTTTTCAATAGTGGGAGAACCATTGCCTTTTTCCAAAATGCGGGTACCATTCTGGTTTCTAGGGAGAGGTTAAACAGTTCATTGATCTGCAGATTAAGATAATTAATTATACGTTTGCTTATTTGTGGAGGACAAACATCTAGTTAGGAACCAGATCTAGATTGTTGAATGATCCTTTCAGAATCTTTTGATGATATCCTATCAAAGGATGTTAGCTGCGGCCAAATACCCTGATGTTGTAGAGACGCTCAAGAAAGGTTGTTATTCTAACTATCTGCAAATTTGGATTAGATTTTGGACACTTTATCCTGGAAAAAGCATGACAAATTATGGACAGATTATTGAAAGGTGGGGGTTGGTTGTTTGCCTGATTTCAGATTCAGAAAATAATCTATTATTTTGAATATAGATCTGGAGCATAGTTTTCGAGCTATCACATGGTGTCATGGTGCAACTGACTTAGTGGCTCATTTAGAATGCGGTGGGAATAGGAGCACCACCAGAAATTATTATTGTTCCTGCACTGTCAAACAGTGGTGGGGATATCGCAGGCTTTCTGTTGGTGGAACCTCAGCTGGCCTCACTATCTTTTCTGTGGGAAACCCTTGGCCTGAGTTGCCAAGGTAATCAACACCCCTATATAAGATTAGGAATAGCAGTACAAGGGTAGGGTTTTTTTTGCAATGGCCCTGGTTCAAAGGGCTATTTACGTTTTGTTTTTCTGTAACAAATTGCCACTTTGGAAACATATATAAGTAAAACAAAAAAAGTTTGCCAAGTGGGACAAAAAAACATGATGCCCATTTGACAAACTGCTCTGCCTTCGGTGTATTTACTAAACTGGTGGATGTACTGAAATCAGAAAAGGGGGTAAGGAGGAAGAAAAAGGCAGAAAAACAGTGGCTATGGGAGAGAGCAAGGATTGGGAAGGAAATCACAAGGGTGCAATATAGGAACAAGGAGAGTATACTCATGGATGAAAGAGGCATGACATGAAATAAATTCTAGACTGTGGGCCCAGGTAACTTATTCCTATAGAAATTAAGCACTGTTTGTGAACCCGATTTTTGCACAGCATTCGAAATGAGGCTGCATGCATTACCTGTAATCAGTTACTTTAAAGTTGATTAAACTTACAGAATACGAAAATTTCCATTGCAATTCGACTTAAAAGAAATACATATGCATACAAGATAATAACACTCAGTAAAAGTTTATTAAACTTAAAAGGTACAGAATACGAACCTTTCCATTGCAATTCGATCTAAAAGAAAATGCATAATTATACAAGATAATAACACACAGTAATACGATCGCCCAAAGGGAAAATTAAGTACAGAAATATAAAAATGATAGTATTAGAAAAAAGTGCCAGATTTTTTTTTAAAGAAGTTAGAAAAAAGATGACAACAGGAAGAACGCGTATGATTTATCATTAAAGCTCTTTGTTCGGATCAGGTGCTTAAGGGGAGATTATAGCAGTCGACTTAAATTGCAAGCCCCAGCCAGCCTGGCGGAGTGATCCGGTGACTATCAACAGGCACTACTTGAAAGACCAAGGCACCTTAATGTGCCTGTCAACCACAACTGCTTTCGGCAACACATTCAGGAAATAAGATGGTTGTTTGATTGATATTGTTATTCACTTAAGAATAATTAAGAACTTAGGGGGAAACATCATAAGAAGGATGAAGTGGTGTGGGTTACAGAGTAGATGTTCTAATTGCTCTTTTTATCCAAGGAAAGAGGGCGCATTCATCCACAGGCCACATTTATACAGATGTGCAGAGGTTTCCTTCATTAAACTGTCCCCATAAGAGCTCCATTGTTTTGGGTTGGAGATGAGGACGGAAGGCTCTGAAACTTTGTCATTTCTCTCACCAAAGACCTGATATTAATGGTTATAATGGGGAATAAATCCTTTAATTACCTTTTGCAAACAAGGTGGCCCGCCACAGCCATTTGCAGTAGGTTGAAGGTCACGAGGTCAGACGCTGGCATGGTAGACCCTGCCTTTGTCACGTGGAGCTAAGTAACTTGAGTACCATTAATTTGGGTGAAAGTAACACCTGTTGTTTTCAGCACCTAGAAACGGCAGAAGTGCAGTATGAAGCTCTATATGAAAAGTTATTACTAATACTTTTCTACAGCTGCCTCCGCCCACTCTCATTAAATAGCTGTATTTTTAAATCGAGGTTCTCACTACTTTTTTTTTAAAGAAACAGATAAATAGAGAGGTGCAAAGAAAATGCATCAGGAACCCTTGCCTATTGCTTTAAAAACAAAACTCAAAGGGATGTTCATTATTTAGGGGCCAACATTTTTAATAGCCGTGATACCTGATTACCATTCCAATCGCTGGCCTCATAGGTGGCTAATTCGGTGCCTAGAGAGGCAACTCAGCCAGCCTTATGTGCTGTGGAGTTTCCCTCCTTGTTTTATATAATGGTGGGCATATTTCGTGTGATTGGCTATAGCTTAATTACACAAAATCACAGCAAAAGTACAAGAGATTATGCAAATTATGCAAGGAGTGTAACCCAGTATTTAGTGCTATTTTCTTAGAGCAAAAAGCAACCTTTTGTGCAAAATTAACCTGGCAATACATTTTGTGCTATAGACGTAGCACTAACTGCAACAGAACATAAACAGCAATAGCCAGTAGCTTTTGCTAAGTGTGTCGTTCCTGTGCTCCGAGGCACCATTTTTGTGCCAAATAACTCATAATTACTTGAACGGATGTAATTGCATAATTTTTGGTAATTGCACATCAAAAGAGTAATGTGAAAGTACTGAAATATCTCTGGCGGAATTACGATTTTTCCCAGACCTATTTTTCAGCCCACTTTTTAACTATAGCAATAGTGAGTACTACCCTATTATTCGCTATGACTGGACTAAACAAGCATTGGAAATTTCATCACTCTCGCATTTGTTTGAGCTAGAGCTATTGACATGTATATGACAATGTCTTTTACCTATGTGTTATGGAGTGTTTGTATGTGGTGTGTAGTGGAATCATGTGGGTTGTATTGGATTAGTTAGTTGTGTGATGTGGAACTGTGTGGTGTGGAGTGGTTTTGTGTAGTTGAATTACGGGGCATGGTGTGCTGTGCAATTATGTGGCTAGTAATTATCTGATAATGAGTGTACTGGAATTATGTGGAGTGGGATTGTGTATTAAGGAGTGCAATTATGTGGAGTGGTATTTTGTGTTGGTGAAGTGGTATGTAGTGGAGTTTAATTAACTGATGTGCTGTTGAGTTTTGTGGCACAATGTGGAATTGTTTAGTGTGGTTTGGATGCATGTGGTGTGTTATGCAATTGTGTTGTTGAGTTGTATTATGTGGTTTGGTGTCAAATTATGTGGTTTGGATTGGAAATGTGTGGAGTTGAATTGTGTGTTGTGGAACTGTGTGGATAGCTTTGCCTTTTTGGTGACTAAAAAAAACAAATAGGAAGGAACTAAGATCCAGATCTTCTGTTTTGGTGCTAAAAGAAATGAAAGAGTGTACGAGCTATTGGAGTTGTAAACATAAATGTCTCTTACCTATGTGTTACAGATTGGAGTGTATGCATGTGGTCATTAGAGGAATTATGTGGGTTTTATCGGAATTGTTAGTTGTGGAATTGTGCAATGCAAATAACATGCCAGTATGATCTTCCACTTGCAGTAGCAAAAGCCCTCTGAGAAAAGCCTACAAGCGTTTTGTTGCTATTGGCCACTATTGCAGTGAGGTTGCTATGGAAGAGTCAGCTTAGAACAGCTGTGGGAGGCAAAACAATATGTTACTATTCTGCTAAGAGACTGGTGCACAAGATAATAATGTGAGTTCCACCATATATAAAGCAGCCTCCACTAAAGACATCACAAATAAGATCTGAAAGACTACAATTTGGGCAGCATTGCATATTTCCACCAAGCACTGTGTAAATGTAAATGTGTGTATACTTGGAAAGCGCACTGCTGCCCCATCTCAGGGCATCCTGGCGCTGTATACCGTTGTGGAACCCTTCCTGGCTTTCCCTGTGAGATGCCCCCTCCTGGGAACCCCCAAGGTGAAGCCAGGCATCCCAGCGCTGTTGGGGCCGTTGTGAAGATTAAGCAAGCTATTGCCCAGAGTCACAGAGTGGGACCCATGATTAGAGTGGGCGCCAAGGCGAGAATTATCGAGTCCGCGGACATTGAGCCCAAGACCCGCCGAGGCAGGGAATTGAACCCTGGTCCCGGGCCTGACCTCTGCTTCAGGGTCTGCCGCTTCTAACCAGTGAGCCACACTTCTCCACTATAGAGTGGCTATTGACACGAGGACTGAAGCGATCCTTGAAAAGCCATCACAAAACATGCTTCCTATTGATCCCTTCTCAATGCACAATGGCAGAGATTTTACTCTGATTAAGACAGAATTTGATGAGGGGCAACCTGTATGGTGAAAAGCTACTCAGCCGTGGATGTTGAGCCCAATATTTTGATATTTGCATATGACCACTTGACCATGGAGGACTAATGTGCAGTCCTAGACAGACTCTTGACACTGACAGATAATATTAAACTGTAGGAACAGACCATTCATTTACATTCGCTTCATATAGCCAAAAGATTCAACCAGTCAAACTACATATTACAGTGGGTTTTGAACATAGAGCTGCAAGAAAGAACCCTGAGTTGTGTTAGAGTTCAGTCTCATCTCCCCTACGTTTTTCTACCGACCGTCATGAAGGTATACCGGCTTCTGGCAATGAGACGAAATAGATGAGGAAAGGTGCAAGTAAGAAAGTGAATTGCACATAAGCTAATCAGCAATTGTTCCAGTGCAGCACAAAGGGCTTTTGTTATACTACCTTGGCACAGCTGGCAAAAGACCATCATCTGGGGAGCACATGTCTCAAGGCCTGTAACTATGTTGCCAGTACCATCATGGAATCGCTCAAACCCGAATTTATCTTCATCCACGGCTCTTGCACGCTCAAATTTCTCCAAGTGGTAAAGGATTCCAGCCCCTCCAGAGAACCCTCGCAGTGGATTGAGCCAGAACCCTTTCACCACATCTTCTTGACAAGAAACTTGGTATAAAGTAAGGAAACATACACATTACAGTTTAGTGACAGAGAAGGGGAAGCAATTCCTCATGCATGCTGCAATACAGAGGGCTGTCTGCATTTTCAGTGTCCCAACACATGGCGCACTGAAAACAAAGAAGTGTGGGTGGCGATCTACTAACAAACGAACACAGAGAATACAAAAACACCATTCAAGTGCAAAGTGTCAGGAGTTCGGTTCAAAAAACCTTTTGGCCATGAAACAATGATGAATGATATTTTAAAGCTTGTGAATTGGTCAACAAAGGGCTTTTCATGCAGTAAAATAGAAACTAAGTTTAGTCAACGTTGGGAACGAGACAAGCAAACCACAATAGAAGATAAACAAGCTTCCTGTGATTGTGCGCAAGTAATTTAGGGCCAGATGTAGGTGGGCCAATACCGGTCGGTAACGGTGAAATTCGTTAAATTTCACCATTACCGACCGGTATTTAGCCATGTGGGATGTAGGTAAGGAATCTGTAATAAGGAATCGGTAAATACCGATTCCTTAATACCGATTCCTTATTGGCCTTGCATTTAAGGAATCAGTAATACAGATTCCTTAAATGCAATATAGGTAGCACTTAAAACAGGTAGCATATAGGTAGCACTTAAAACAGTGCACCTCAGCCTTAAGGAATCGCTATTTATCACCAACTTCAAGTTAGTGGTAAGTAGCGATTTCCTTTCAAAAAGCACTTTTTAGCTTTTTTGAAATTTGCCATGTGGCACACATCCATGCCCTTAAGGCATGTATGTGTGCCACATGTGCACACATGCACATTTAAGGGGTGCAACAGGACATCCTGGCACCCTTGAAATACCTCCCGGTATTACCGATTCGGTAATACCGAATCGGTAATACCGAATGTCTTCACATTCATTCCTATAGGCCTCCAAGCCCATAGGAATGAATGGATAGGTATTCGTTATTACTGAACCTCAATTACTGATTCGGTAATAACGAATATTAAGAATTTGGTATTTTTGTATCGAATTCTTACCTACATCTGAAATTCCGATCTCTAAATACTGAATCAGTAAAATTCGGTATTTAGGAATCTGTGTTTCCCTATTACCTACATCTGGCCCATGATCTCCCCAAGCCTGAAAATTGAGTGTGTCCCTCTATAATGCAACTGGTGGTCATTTAAAGCACTCTTATCCCCTCGGATTGGATTTGCACTATATATGTGGCCAGAGCAACCAACCTTAAAGCTGAGAAACCAGGTTCGAGTCTCGGCATTAGCTCAAGCATCCAGTGATTCTGGACAAATCATTTAATAACCCTGTGTCTGTAAAATGAATGTGTCTATCTGTAATGTAATTGGGGGTCATGTAAAGCTCTATGATCCCCTCAGGTTGAGTTCACACTATTAAACACTGCAAAGAAATGAAAGAAAAAGCAATGTTTTGAGAGGGGTGAGTGGGGGTTGGCTGGGTGAGAGGGCAGCCCGGGGAGATTAAGTGGTGTCAAAGGTGCAAAGAAAAAAAAAGCAGTGTTTATGGGTTGGTCAGCATGAAGAGATTAAGCAGAAGCTAATAAACCCTGAAGCAAACAGCACGGCAAATGATGTGGCATCTGCAAGCGTTTCATGAACCTCATGCAGGATGTGAACAGAACACTTAACAGGAGCAGAGGCAGGCCCAAAAAGTGCTCTCGAAGTTTCAGAAATAACATGAAAAGTAAGAGTACATGTAACAGGGGCAGTCCTCATCGGAGCACAAAAAAGTCCAAAAGGAGGGAATACTAAACCTATTCACCAATCAAGAGACCGCATTTGCAAAGGACTGTAAGAGGAGTGATTTGAGAAGATGGCCGGTGTTTAAAGCACATATTCTAGGAACAGCATATAGCTGTTTTATTTTCCCAACATGGTGCTTGGTGCACTGTATGAGGTAATGGTGGTAGGAGTAGAACGTTTCTTTACCACAGCAAGCCAATCAGAGCACATGGCATATCAAATCAAGAGGCAGCTTCACAAATCCTCAATGGCCAATGGGAGAAAAAGCTGCCCAGTACAGTAGTGTTGCAAAACAGCACAGATAAAGTGTAGTTTTGGTTACAAAATAAAACTTAAAACAAACTGAAATTGGACAATTATTATTAGTTACAGAAACCATAACTCATACCCCTGCCAGTGTTTTTAGGTCGTGCCTACCAGGTAGGTCAGCTGTCTGTTTTGCTAATGACATCTTGGGGACATTCAGAAAACTTCCTTGGGCATGCATTCCGCCTGTTGTTTACAATTGACTTTGTGATTTGTAAATCACATTTGATGGCTTTGACTGTTTTAGACTGTCTACCTTGAGTTCCCCCTCCCTTGCCCAACCCCTATTTACTATATTCATCCAAAAGTGCTCAATTTCTTTAAATAAGCCTTTAAACCTTGTTTTTACATTTTCACATTTGCTGAGCACTGAAAGAGAGAGATCAAATGTGAAGCTCTTTCTTCCACAGAGTTTGGGATTTACTTTTCTTTCTCTTACTTCAAAGTGAGCGGTTTTATGTGAAAGTCTCGCTGACTCCAGGAGTGCTTGAGGAAGGCTGTATGATGTTAATTTTTTTTCGAGCACACAACAAAAGTTAAATCTTGCACAGGTTTATAAAATCTTTATAAAGTTCAAAAATCCTTTAGACAGTTCTGTACCGTCCCCCTCACCAAATCGTAGCCTTAACTTTGCATTAAATCTCCATCCTGTATCTCCTACCTCTTCCACCTCTCTCGCCTCCACTCCAATTGACCCCTCACTAATCCAGCTTGCGAACCAACCCTTGGGCTTCTTCTACCCTTAAGAGACCTATTGCTGAATCCATACTGACACCTCTTTCTACTCCTCTGCCTCTCTCCTCCTCCAGTACGCCGCCCACTAGCCACCTCTCACTTCCCTTCACGTCACCTATTACTTGCCACCTGACCGCTGAGGAATGCACATTGCATACCACAACTTCCTCCTCTAAAGACGCTCATGCACTGTCTTCCCCCAGACCATCCCCTCTCCCTCTAAACACACTGTCCATGGATGATAAGCTGATAAGCTAGCAAACCTAAAGCAGGATCTTCAATTAGAACCTGTTACACTTCTCTAAGAATTTGGAGAAACTCTGGAACCTAAATACCACCCCTAAACCCAACCAACCTTGCCATCCCGCAATGGCTGAGCACAACCAAAATAGATTTTTTTCCATGTAAACTCAGATAGACTACACTGGAAATCACAGCCACATCGCAATCACTTACCCAGGTCCCATAGGATTACTGACCATTTAATGTAGGCTGGCATTCACTCCCTTCTACTATCTTACAACTGCATGAATATTAATTCACCCCCTGCATCATTCAGGATCCTAACTATTCTCTCCAACCGCTTAGAGAATCCAGCATCAATCCTAGAACTATGAACAAAAATAACTTATTACCTTTGTCTACTTCTCACCTTGAAATGGAAGTAACTAAATCTCACATCAAATCGATGCTTTTTAACTGCAGGTCAGAGGTTCACCATGCTGCTCGTATTTCTGACCTCATACTTACACATAAACTGGACCTATTGATCCTAACTGAAACCTGACTCAATGATTTCCCCTCACCAATTCTGAACATCTTAGTTACCCCTGATTATGACATCAGCAGACTGGATAGACCGGTTAAAGTTGGGGGTGGCATGGCATGCATCTTTCGTTCCATTCTTACCCTGAGACACACACAAACTGCTCTGATGTTCACTTGTGAACATCTTAGCATTGAACTCTGTAACAATTACAAAATAGTCTGTACATTCCACACAATCTATCATCCAGCAGGTGATAATCTTCTTTTTGTTGAACAATTAATGGAGACCATTTTCTCTAACTCTGAGCAACAACATAAGCATATCTTCTTAGGGATTTCAATTTACACTGGAACGGCACAAATGATCCCCTACTGTGCACTTTCAAGGCTTTCCTCTCAGAACTAAACTTTACCCAATCCTGCGATGGACGTACCCACAAAAAAGGATCCACCCTTGATGTAATCATTTCCAAAGACAACATCATACTACTGGATGACATATCACATTGTGACTGGTTACACCACTACCTTATCTCTATTCTCATCATGGAAAGGGTGATGATCAGACAGGACAACCTCGTAAGACCAAACAATGTCAAAGATATCTGAGAAATATCAATGCTAATGATCCCACCTACATCTGTAATAACTTTCTTCCTCCTCCTCTAACATGTCAATCCTGACCTTATTGATCTTTGCATCTCCTCCATGACAAATGTGCTTGACGAAATTGCTCCAAAACTGCTCCAAAGGATTCACACACAAGTACTTCTATCCCTGATTTAACTGCTCCCTTAACAAGGAAAGACGCAAAATAATGTGGCAGAGAGATCATGGAGAAACTCTTCTTTCACAACAAACCTCAAGCAGTTGAGGATGACAAGAAGTGCATACAACAAACACATCTGTTGCGCCAAATCATTCACTTTAAACCACAGCTAGAAAATGCTAAAAACAGACCAAACAACTCTCCAAAATTGTCAACAACAGAGCAGACCACTCAACTAATCTGCACTTTACACTGAAGGACTCATTTCTTTGCGATGAGGAGTTTTTTACACACTTCAGAGAAAAGACAAGAAAAGTTGAACTAGAACTGCAACTCACCTTACCAAATACACATTTTCAGACCCAGCCCACTACCTCTTCATTGTTACCCAAAATAAGTTCCCCTCCCTTTGGCTATATGGATTATAATCCAAAGAATTATGCGTCGTGCAACTCCTTTTCTCTACCAGACGATACTGAACTATTCATAACTTCACTTAAACCTTCAAATCATTTCAATGATCCTCTGACTGCCAAGTGCTTAAAAAAGTTTAAATCTTCTCTGCTCCCTCTCTGGTCTACGATACTTCATGAATCACTCGTGCAGGGCTTGATTCCTGACCGCCTCAAAATAGGACAAGTTACCCCGATCCCTAAGAAACCTAATGCAATCTTATCTGATCCTAACAACTTACGCCCTATTTCTAATAACCTAACTTTTACGAAAGTGCTAGAAAAATGTGTTTACACACAACTCGGTAAACATACAGAACAGTTTCAACTCCAGGACCAATTCCAATTGCATTTTAGATCTGGTCATAGTACTGAAACCGCCTTAATACACATTGTCGATGATACTTTGAGATTACTTGACCAGAATGAACCCCGCTTACTAATACTTCTTGATCTCTCCTTGGCATTCGACAGACAACTTAAATTAATCTCCTCAAAAAAAGGATGTGGTTATCCAGCCTAGTTTTATATTGGTTTGCCTCATTCCTACATAACAGAATGCAAAGAATAAACGTCAGCCATTCCCTGTCTAACAATACACTGGTATCAATTGGAGCGCTTCAAGGATCTGCACTCTTGCCCACACTTTTCAACGTATTCATGGAATCCCTCACTGAAATTTTTAACTGCTGTAACATACAATATCACACGGATGTAGGCGATACTTAACTATTTTTGAAAATCTTTTCACCTGATGACATCAAAACTCTTATCTTTGCTCTTTTGAAAACTCAACAATGGCTAACTCACAATCACCTGAAGCTAAATACGCTCAAGACGGAATTCCTCCTGATTGCTGCCCAAAATCACTCTGCTCCATTCAAGACTGGCTAAAACAACTAACAGTGCTCAACTGCGCTCCTCGCATTGTGGACGCCACTAAACCTTTAGGCCTGACTTTGGACTAACACCTCCATTGCTCCCTAGACCGTACCCCTCGTCCGCTTCCGGACGATTTTTGGCCTACATCTATTCCAGGTACGGTAGAGGCTGCTGAGTCGGCCCGTAATTTGGGAGTTCTGTTTGAATCCAATCTGCAGCTTGATGCCTCTGTGAATAGAACTATAGCGGGCTGTATGGGCTTACTTCGTGCCCTACGTAAGATCTTACCGCTTCTTCCCAAGGAGGCAAGGACAGAGGTAGTGCGCAGTTCTATTCTTAGTCGATTAGACTACTGCAATGCACTACTTCTGGGAGCACCAAAAACTTTGATTCTAAAGCTTCAGAGGATCCAAAATATGGCGGCTAAATTGGCTCTATCCCGTCCTCGATCTGCCTCTTCCTCTGGCGCATTAGCTGACCTCCATTGGTTACCCATCCAAGAGAGAATTTCCTTCAAGGCGCTCTGTCTCGTCTTTAAGGCCTTGCACGGACAGGGGCTGATACCACTCCAAAACCTTTTTTCCTGGTACCGCGCTGCCAGACCCCTAAGATCCTCCTCCGCGTTTCTAGTGACGGTCCCCAGGATCAATAGAGTGAGGATGGGTGGCCGTGCTTTTAGTTTCACGGCTGCCACTCTCTGGAACACCCTCCCGCTGGTGCTGAGGTGTAGACAAAATTTCATCCCTTTTAAAAAGGACCTCAAGACCTTTTTGTTCCTCAGAGCAATGTAATGGTAGCATGCCTGCAGGATAGACGCAGTCTCAGCGCCAGGATACCCTTTGGGTGGCAGCCGCGCTTAACAAGTAAATAAATAAATAAATATGCTAGACCACATAACTGCAACCACTAGAGGAGCCAATCACCGACTCAACACGTTAAGTAAACTCAAACCTTTCCTGCTGCTTGATGACATGCAGCAAGTAGTCCGATCCTTAGCTATTTCCAGCCTAGACTATGGAATTGAGAGGCTGGCTGGGCTACCTAAAGTAAATCTGGCCCCGCTAAGGGCTACGCTGAACTCAGCCACCAGACCCATAACGGGGTCAAGAAAACGTAATCACATCAACACAGATCTAACGCAACAAAATTGGGTCTCTCTGAAAGCTAGGATCCAGTTCTAGATAACCTGCTTGCCTGACGCACAAAGCGCTTCATTACAACCCTACCACATACCTGGCAAAAAACTTGAATTATATGGTCTGAACCATACCCTTAGAAGATCTAAAACTCTATTATTGAAACCCCAAACATTCAAGATGAAAACTTACAACCATGCCTTCTCTGGTCTTGCTCCAAGAATATGGGATGTTCTTCCACCGAAATCGGAGTTAACCCTTCGACCGCCACATTCAAACAAGCATTTGCAATGCAATAGGTCTCGCATTTGCAAGAGTTTAAGCTATTGGCTTTGTAAATGACAATGCCTTTTTTTATTTGTTTTGATAATTAACACATAAACAAAAGGCATCGTCATTTATAATGCCAACAGCTCAAACTGTCGTAAATGCAAGACATATTTTATTTCAAAGAAGCGGCCGCAGTAGGAGAAACTCATTAAAGAAAATAATGCTTACAGACTAAATAAGACATACTTGTAACAAGAGAAGTAAAAGTGCCAGTTCTCATGGGAGGTTACAAACGAAGACAATGCGGTACTAAGGAGGGCCGTAAAGCCTATTAACGAATTAGAAGTCAGCATTTACAAAGGACAATGACACAAGCCAATGAAAAATATGGGCGAAGAGTGGGCGTAGCTTCAAGTCCCTACCTGAATACAGCATGCCTCGCAGGGCAGGACATACACCTCGCAGAGCAGGCTAAAAATAGGTGGTGTTAATAATAATAATAGGGCACTATCATGTTACTGAAGTGGCCCTCCGGCCCAATGAGCATTTGGGCCACTTTTAATACTGCTGAAGTACTTGCTTATTATAGAAGAAAGAGCCCATATATATGTTCTATAGCCCATACTGTAGATTTAATCACATGGGTGCACATTTTTCATTTGGTCAATGGTTGTTCCCTCTTTTGCCTCATATTGTGACCCCACAAAAATAAGGGAACAATTTTTCCGCATCTCTCTCCTTTTTATTACTGAGGCAGACACAGGTGCTCTTGAGGCCTGGGTGTAAGTCACACAATTTACCCATCTGAAAATAAAAGCCAAACGCCTAAGACCAGTTCCCCTTCCTTGAAAGATGTAGAGCTGTGGCCCATCTTTCACTGATGGGCTCCTAACTCTGCAAGCATCAATGGGTGCCTTCACTTGAGTTTCCCAATTAACTTGGCACAGACTGGGACCATGCACAATAGTAATATAACACAACCCTTTTGTGTTGAGCATTAAAAAGATTACACTTAGGCTCACGCCACAAGCCCTGACATTTGCAAATGTCTGCCTTCTGACTAGAGAAGCCTTATGTTTAGCACCAATCTTGAAGAAACACTACAATGCAGTGCAGAATGCAGGCCCCTTTTCAAGGAACTAACAAACTGGGCAACATCATATAAAATGAGCTCGGTAAGTGCTAATTTAAGACATAGGGCATATCAAATAAAGGGATCACAAGGAACATTAAGTTAAGGCCAGTGGCGGCTCGCCGAGGGAGTGCTGCAGGGCAGTGGGGCGGGGCAGGGGAGGGGCAGGGTGAGGGGTAGTGGACTCAGACATACGACGGAACGGAGTAAAGAAGGTAAATAAATAAATAAAACTATTTACCATGCGCGCGCTGCAGTGCCAACTCAGCGATGCAGCGCTCACAAGGTAAATTGTTTTATTTACTTACTTTACTTCGTTCAGTCGTATGTCGGAGTCTACTACCCCCCACGCGCCCGTTCCCCGCCCAGCCCCACTGCTCCGCTGCACTCCCTCAGCGAGCTGTCACTGGTTAAGGCAGTCTCTGCTACAGATTTGGGGTGACTGGTATCTTACCTAGTTGTAGAGCTCGACCTGTGCTATTTTACCACTTAAGACACTGGCAAATGGTTGCTTGTTAAACGAGCTTTAAAGGCATGTACTGCTTATGCCTTAAAATGGATCAGCGTTTGTTGACAAAAATAAAGGAAAAAACAAAACATGCCACAACAACATACACAGACATAACAACACAATAAAAACATAACAGGGCACAAGTTAAAACAGAATGCAAGATAATGACCACAGTACAGCACATCGTATTGCAAACATTTTGCACATAAATACAGCAATTCAAAAAAGCAGAGCACATTACCACAGCAACAAAAAAGGACACAACTAATGTATGAAAATGTTTGTCAGACATTAGGGGCCAGATGTAGGTAGGCATTTACCGGTCGGTAACGGCCGAATTCGGCCGTTACCGACCGGTAAATGCAATTTGAGATGTAGGGCCCTGTATTTTACAGAATCGGTAAGTTTACCGATCGGTAAATTTACCGATTCGGTAAAATACCGAATCAGTATTTTTTCCGATTCGGTAAAATTGATATGTAGGTGGGACTCTTCTGAGTCCCACAAGCATTACAGAATCGGTATTTTACCATCAAATACTATTTGATGGTAAAATAACGATTCTGATGTGCATGCACATGTGTGCATGCACACCTGTGCCATATGACAGGCAGACCTGCCCTTAGGGCAGGTATGCCTGCCACATGGCCCCCGAAGCTTTTTTGGGGGTGCTAGAGGGTGTCAAAGTGACACCCCCTGCACCCTTGTCAGAATCGGTATTTACCGATTCGGTAAATACCGAATCGGTAAAGCCTATTGGTTCCTATGGGCTTTGAAGCCCATAGGAATCAATAGGCTTTACCGATTCGGTATTTACCGAATCGGTAAATACCGAATTTTACCGATTCGGTAAAAGGGAACATCTGGATTCCCTACATACCAACCCCTCACATTTACCGAATCTCAATTACCGAATCGGTAAAATTCGGTAATTTTCGGTAATTAAGATTCGGTAAATGTTACTTACCTACATCTGGCCCTAGTATCTTTAGAATCCTACTTTCATAATTTGGTGATAAAAGATGCTTCCCAATCTGCCTTCACTTTACATGAAATAGGGCCAGCCAAAATGTTTTCATCTCCTGCCCTCTGACTCGGATCCCGGCACCATTGTTGGAGATGCAGCTTACAATTTTAAATGTATGATACTGAAGCTATTATAATTGTCTGACATGAAACTTTAGTAAATATCACCTGCCTTAAGACCAGAAAATTAAACTCAGGGAAAGAAGTAAATTATAACTTAGTTCACTAGCTCTGCAAGCATTAAAGCAAATTCAGCAGCAGATGCCAGGGCCTGCAGGAAATGTCCAGCAAGCTTTATTTTGCACATATTCCGACATAAATGAATACCTTGTGTTATAATTTACCAGCGAATCTGTATTAATACATCACGACCCAGTAAGCAGTCATGTTTATTATATTCTTGGTGGTTAAAATGCGTGGTGGTAATTTATTTTATAGTGCAGTTTTACCACTGTTATCTTCAGTGTTGTAACTGTGTATCAAGCACGCTGTATACATGTACGGTCAGGTAGCTCTTCGGAGACAAAAACTGGCGGCTTGCTCAATGAACTAGCAGTAGCATAGGCAATAAAGAAAAATGCACCAAGCAGGGAAAAAAGGTGCAGTACTAGAGTCAACGTGTGCTCTTTGATGTGTTTACAATTACTTTGCGACACACACACGTTAGTTGCTGATTTACGTTTTTTTGTGTAGCACATGCTTGCTGGTTGAACAGAGAACAAACACGTCACGCAGCCCGAGGTTTCCTGCTAGCCTTTTGCAGAGAGTAATATGTCTGCATGTATACAGTGCCTATCCTCACCTTAGATAGAAGCTCTACACACCACCTTCAGACTGCTTTTCCCAGGTGATCCATTAAGGAGGTGACCATACTCTACTCACCGTGACATTTTTGTTACAAAGCTACTGTGTGATTTCCTTAAGTCAGATGTGGTATCTTCTCCAAACAATGAGTGAGCAGACAGAAAGAGGGGAAGGAGCTGAGGGGTTGCCACACAATCAGCAAGTTTTTTTTGTAGCTATGAAGCTGGTGTTCTTTTGTGCGCTTTCTAACGTGCACTTTTTGTGACGCAGTGGCGGTGTAAAAATGCTGCCCATTTACAACTTCACACATCTAAGGAGATGCGTCATGTAATAAATCCCTGCATCACATTATACCTGCGTCAGGTATAATGTATGCAGGGTGGATTTTCCTATGCAAAAAAGCCTTGTAGAAGTGACGTAGTGAAATCTACAAGATTTCTCTTTGCCAGTTCTAAGACGCCAGTGCTTCGAATCTTAAGCCTGCTTGGAGCAGGCGTAAGGAGTGATGCAGCACAATGAGGATAGACCTCCCCATTGATTGCTGTAGTTGCGTTGTGCTTGCGACATGACTCCAGCAATGCATGACTTTTGCGCCAACAGATGTGTCAGAATTTCTTATGCATCTGTCAATCCGAGCCACATAGTGTTCCGTTTTGTAATTTTGGCGCATCCATGGCGGTGCAAGTGTTTCTCAGGGTGGCACAGGGAAAGTGACGCATCTCAACAGGTGCGTCACTTTCTTGTAAATCTGCCCCACAATGTTGGACTAACTAAATAGCCATTGATGGAATGATGAAGGGAGACTGTGCACTGGCTTCACTTCCTACTGTGTCTTTTTCGTCAAAAATGTACTTTTGACTTGATGGGTAGAAACTGGATTTAACAAATGACCAAGCTTGCATAACTATATTATTTACAAAAGCTGCACCCAACTCTCAGAGATATTTCCAAGCATATAAAATTTTGCAGTATGTAAACTGACTGGGGTTGGGGAGAGGGGAGGCGGGATGAATGTGGGGAAGGATGGATGAAGGAGAAACACGGCACTGGCCCAAAGAAAACAAAAGAGTTTGCTGCCTTGAGGAAATATTAAACTCGGTGCACACGTTTCTTTTTTAAAACCAGCACAAAGTAAACAAAACTCGAACACATCACTACAATGCACAAGCAGAAGCAAAATAAAAAGTAGTGTCATAGTAAAAGGCGACACAAAGTAGAAATAGTACCTCAATAGCAGCGGTTGCAGGGGAGGGACACCAATTAAGTTTAATCAATCTGTTGTGGAGGGGTGCTCCACATAAGCCACAGGAAGTGATGTATCGTGACTTCTACCACATTAGAAGGCAGTAAAGGAGAGTGGTTTTGCTATTGACCAATGGTGAGTGTGGGCGGGCTAAAAGCAACTTCTTACTTTTTTTTTAAACAACACAGATCATCGCCAAAGCGACAGTGCTTGCACGCTTCCTACATGCTCGACCTAAAAAAAAAACAAGTTAAAGGTCTATTCCTAAAAAATGTACTGCAACTATAGACCTGAAGTCACAAAACCAACTTTTGCTTCTTGTATACAGCATGAATCTACCTCTCAACTATGTAATGCTTTGGTTCTTTATACCTAATATGATCACCCTATGTTTGTTTAACTTCCTTTGTGATTTTGCCTATATGCACAGCCCTCTGATACCCTATTGATTTTTTTTTGCTCTTTAGAAAACTTTGCAAATAAATAAATGTCTGTGAATGAACTGTGCAGATATTTCAGAATCGGAAAAGCCCAAATTAAGCCAATTTTTGGGCAATTCTGAAGTGTGGTGGAAACAAATATTTTAAAATGATAAAAACAGATAAATACACTAGGTGATGACATTTTCACACATTGTCGTTTGTGCGCTCTATGGTTTTATCAGTGAAACTGTACGTCTGTACAAATGTAATGGTGATTTAAATTGAAGATGTGTTGTCTGTAATGGAAGTGTGCTACCACTGCATGCATATTCCACTCTATGCCACTCCACTCAGCACCACTCCACACCACTGCACTCTTCTCTACAATGCACCACTCCACTTTACACCATGCAACTGCACTCTGTCCCACTAAGTTAAATGACACTCTGCACTACTCTGTTCTATGCACTGCACGCTATGCCCCTGCACCGGTCTAGTCTATGCCAATGCACTCAACACCACTCTACTGTACACTACTGCTCTCTTTGCCACTGTACTCTGCGCCACTGCACTGTACACCACTCCAGTCTCGGCCACTCCACTCCACTCAGCACAACTCCACTTTATGTCATGCCACTCTACACCACTCTGCAACACTTCAATCTATGGTGCTGCACTCTAAGCCAATACACTGTATGCAAATACACTCAACTCTGAGCTACTTCAGTCTACGCCCCTGCACTCTATGCCAAGCCACTGTACACCACTCTAATCTACTCTGCAAAACTGCACTCTATGCCTCAGTACTCTACAACACTTTACACCATTACTCACTGACACTCTACATACCTGCACTCTACCCTGCACCTCTATATTCTACACCACCTCACTGTAGCCTGCACCACTACACTCTATACCACTTCAATTTACTCTGAAACAATCTACTCTACGCACTGCACTCTATGCCACTCTTCGCCACTCCCCTGTATGTCACAGCACTCTACGACACTACACTCCAACACTGCTCTCTTTGCCAATGTACTCTAGACTCTAGACTAATGCACTCTCCGTCACTTGCACTATACATCACTGCACTCTGTCACTGCACTCTACTTGGAAAACATCCATTAGAATGAAGCCAGAATCCTGCTGTGCCTTCACAGTGCCGGCAATAGAACAAATGCTTCTTTATCACGCATTTGTTCAGCACGCCAGTCGTTATAATGACTTGCTTTAGGGGGGGCGCATTGGTGAAATGGTGTTGTATTTAAAGTCCAATACTTCCCTACTGTTGCGCAGACTGGTGTTGGAATAGTAAATTAACCTGTTCCAAAATCCAGCACCCCCATAAGGCAAGTCATTATAACAACTTGCTGAACGAATGCACCAATCTAATATACACAACTGCAATATACGATGATGTATTGTACGACATTGCATTTTATGCAGCTGCACTCTACTCCACTATACTCTGCAGCAACACTCTAGCCTGAGACAATGCACTCTACACCAGTCCACTCTACTCTATGCCACTACAGTTCACTGTAACCCAGTCTATGCCATTGTACTCACCTCTACTCTGCACCACTCTTCTCTATGCCACTCTACTTTATGCTACTGCATTCTACACAACTGCACTCTATTCCATGCCACTCTACTCTATGCCAGCATACTCTATGCCACTCTACTAAATGCCACTGCACTCAATGCCACTCTACTCCACTGCATGCTATGACACTCTACTGTGCACCACTACCCTCTACACTACTGAACTCTATGCCACTCTACTCTGCACTAATGCAATATTTGCCAATGTACTCTTTGCTTCTGCACTATAGGCCACTTTACTCTGTATCATTCTCCTCTGCACCACCACACTGTATGCCATTGCAGTATACAGCACTATACTCTACTCTTCACTACTCTACGCCACTCTACTCTGTACCACTTTACTCCATTCTACTCTTCACCACTCTGCGCCACTGTACTGCATGCCACTCTACTCCACTCTGCAACAATGCACTCTGCACCACTTCACTCTATGCCACTGCACTCTTCTACACAACACCCTAATGTATGCCACTGTATTTTACGTAGCTGCATTGTACACCACTGAATTCTATGCAGCTGCACCCTACACCTCTGGGTTTCTATGACACTTTACTCAGCAACACTCTATGCCTGTGCACTCTACACCAGTCCACTCTACTCTATGCCACTCCACTGTATATCACGCTACACTACTCCACTTTATGCAACTCCAATACAGGACACTCCATGCCACTCCAATCTACACCTCTCTGCTCCACTTTTTGCATTCTGCTCTATGACACTCATGCAACTCTCCTCTGTGCCACTAACTTTTAGCCATGCTGAACAGCCGCCACTCTGGTGTACATCATGGATAAAACCCATTGGCAAAGTCAATAGTTCTTGTATAGGCGAGACCTATTGGCTTTGCCAATCCTTGTTTGCTGTATCAGAGAGCTCTCAGTGTTATCTGAGTTAAAATGGAAAATACTAATTATTTTGAATCCTTCCTTATTTTCCTCACCACCTCTTGTGGGATCTGAATGGCACATGAACTGCCAAAGTTATAAGCAACACATTGGTGTATGGGTGTGTGTGTATATATTAAATTAAATATCTTAGTACGTTCTTCATGTTTAAGCGTACAGTTTATGCCTTGCTCTAATGTGCATTAGTTGAAAATGTAATTATTTGAGCACACTCAACGCTGCAGATTCTTCAAGGACCGGTTCCTCAAATCATCCAGTGATAAAACATTTTGTTTTTAAACCCAAGTCATATTGGTAAAGGGAGCACTTTCTCCCATGCTGCAACACAACATTTGCGGTTTCTCTATAGATTTGAGGGCTTCAGCAAAAAAAGACAGGCTGGCAGCAATTTAAATTTTTTGTAGCCATTACAGGATACCTGGCACTAAAACATGTCTTTTGAAAAAAAGCACGAGTGAGTGTGTTTATGTGGGTTTGGGGGACATCCACTGACCTCAGGGAGCAATGGGAGCGTCCCATAGAGTCTGATACTACCATCACTACCAAGACTCTTTGTGCCCCACTAGTACATCTGGCAAAGAGCCAAGAATTTCCCAGGTCCAGCTCATACTTTCTGCAAACAATACAATGCCATTTTACCAATGACACATATGGCCAACCACCTTCCTTACCACTGGGACCGCTGTAGGGAAATATGTGAATTATTTTAGGCTATTGGCCAATCAGAAGTTGAGGTGGGGGTACGACAAATTAGAGTGTTATAATGTTTTGTTTGTGTACGTTTTGAAATTATATATTGTCAGACTATTTCTTTTTAATTATAATATTGGGAAAAAAAACAATAATTATTCCTCCTGTTATAGCTTTTAGAGATGTGGCTCTGTCTGCAGTTCAGCTTTCCATCCAAGCTAAGCTGTCTGGAATCATGTAGTTTAAGGAAGGGTGTTGTGATAGAGCATGTGTTTAATTCTCCGGAGGAGAGAGGGCTGCACTCTGTCACATTCTAGCTTCTGACTTCCTCACTGAATCTGAAGGATGTTTTTACTGAAAACATATTGACTTCCATAGCTCCAAAAAAAACTTACATGGATCCAGGAAAGCAACAGGGACAAGAGCAGGATGATCTTGAATGATATTGCAGCTTCAAAACAATTCTAATGCCCACAGATCTACAATACATTTGGAGTTCTGACCCTCTTGTCCAAAATATGGGAAAAGAGAAATTGAGGGTTTAAATTACAAAAGAGATTTCCAGATTTTGCACTTCTTACAAGGTATTTTATATTTATGACACCTCTAACATTACAAAGTGCACTAGAGCTATTTACATGATCTCCCGATTGCATCACACAAAGTCAGATTCATATGTCTTTTTTTAGGCACATAGATTTGAGAGAGATATTTAAGATTATTAAATATTGAACACTTTTGTATTCACGCCGGTATTGTGAACTTCTACCTGCTCTTACCGCAACTGCTCGCGGAACCCGCTTCGTGGGTCCCGCTTCGTGTGGGGCTTTGATCCACAGCTACTTCAGCGACGCTTGCTTGAGGAGTCAGCCACTCTACGCCTGCGGCTGTCTTTGTGGGTGTTTGTTTCGCGCAGGGCTGCGAGCGAGTTGCTGGCGCAGGACTTCATGTCCCAGGAGCGCTCGCCAGTCCCAATTTCCAGCACCTGGGCTGCTCTCCCTGCATGCTCCTCCCCACCATCACTTCTTTTAAAACCTTTGGCTGAGGATACTTGTTGGAATACTTTTGTATTCACGCCGGGATTGCGAACTTCTCCCTGCTCTTACCGCAACTGCTCGCGGAACCCGCTTCGCAAGTCCCGCTTCGTGTGGGGCTTTGATCCACAGCTACTTCAGCAACGCTTGCTTGAGGAGTCAGCCACTCTACGCCTGCGGCTGTCTTTGTGGGTGTTTGTTTCGCGCAGGGCTGCAAGCGAGTTGCGGGCGCAGGACTTCAAGTCCCAGGAGCGCCCGCCAGTCCCAATTTCCAGCACCTGGGCCGCTCTCCCTGCATGCTCCTCCCCACCATCCCTTCTTTTAAAACCTTTGGCTGAGGATAGTTGTTGGAACACTTTTGTATTCACGCCGGGATTGTGAACTTCTCCCTGCTCTTACCACAACTGCTCACGGAACCCGCTTCACGGGTCCCGCTTCGTGTGGGGCTTTGATCCACAGCTACTTCAGCGACGCTTGCTTGAGGAGTCAGCCACTCTACGCCTGCGGCTGTCTTTGTGGGTGTTTGTTTCGCGCAGGGCTGCGAGCGAGTTGAGGGCGCAGGACTTCAAGTCCCAGGAGCGCCCGCCAGTCCCAATTTCCAGCACCTGGGCCGCTCTCCCTGCATGCTCCTCCCCACCATCATTTCTTTTAAAACCTTTGGCTGAGGATACTTGTTGGAACACTTTTGTATTCACGCCGGGATTGTGAACTTCTCCCTGCTCTTACCGCAACTGCTCGCGGAACCCGCTTCACGGGTCCCGCTTCATGTGGGGCTTTGATCCACAGCTACTTCAGCGACGCTTGCTTGAGGAGTCAGCCACTCTACGCCTGCGGCTGTCTTTGTGGATGTTTGTTTCGCGCAGGGCTGCGAGCGAGTTGCGGGCGCAGGACTTCAAGTCCCAGGAGCGCCCGCCAGTCCCAATTTCCAGCACCTGGGCCGCTCTCCCTGCATGCTCCTCCCCACCATCACTTCTTTTAAAACCTTTGGCTGAGGATACTTGTTGGAACACTTTTGTATTCACGCCGGGATTGTGAACTTCTCCCTGCTCTTACCGCAACTGCTCGCGGAACCCGCTTTGCGGGTCCCGCTTCGTGTGGGGCTTTGATCCACAGCTACTTCAGTGACGCTTGCTTGAGGAGTCAGCCACTCTACGCCTGCGGCTGTCTTTGTGGGTGTTTGTTTCGCACAGGGCTGCGAGCGAGTTGCGGGCGCAGGACTTCAAGTCCCAGGAGCGCCCGCCAGTCCCAATTTCCAGCACCTGGGCCGCTCTCCCTGCATGCTCCTCCCCTCTCACATTGACCTTATAAGTTTAACAGCCTAGTCCCGCTGCGCGGGTGCGCGTGGGAGCGACCGGGAGAAACCCGGGACAAGGGCAGGACCGTCTGTGGCCGTCAGGGGCCGAAGGAGGCCGGGCTGGGCCTACCCTCTAACATTGTGCCTTCATTTTACATGATATAGTCGGTTACCAAGTTCTGGTAATACCTGGTGTTTGCATATATATTATTGTTAATCCTATAGTTTCTTGACTGTGAAGTATGTCTTCGAACCCAAACCCAACTACTCTGATCCCCACTCAGGCAGAGGCGGGGCCAGTTATCCTGGGCCCTTTAGACAAATATTTCAGTCGGGCAACCCAAGATATTGACAAAGAAATAGCTTTGGCCGAGAGGCGCGCCGAGCGTAGGCTATCCATTGAACTCCTTAAAATTCCCTTAGAGAAAAGGCCACCCCAAGGTTTTCCTGCATTGGCATTGGTTCCTCCCTTGTCATCTTTAACCCTGCCAGTTGTATTGGAAACGCCTTATGCCTTTCCCCCTTCACCAGAGCTGTTGGCTGGCTCGTCTGTTGGCCCCATTGAGCCTATTTTTTCGCCCACGTCGCACACATTAACAACCAGTTCACCTACAGTGAAGGTGATTACTGCCCAAGCGAGTGTTCCCATTTCGTCCCCCACCTCGCCCTTAACAACAACTGGTTAATTTCTAGGGCAGGTGACCACCGCCCAGTTAAGTGTGACGGCTCACATTGATAAAATTAAACCAAGTATTAAAAGGAAAAGAAGTGCTGCCCCGAAGAAGTGTACTCTTTCCAAACACCCGAAAAAAATAAGGAAGGTTGGAGTAGCCCTGCGTCCTTCTAGTGAGCCTATTGGGGCTGCCCTTGGTGGGGAAGACCCTACTAAGGATGGAGTTGTTTCGGTTAGTCCTGCATCTAATACGAATGTCCCTTCGGTGATGGGATTGGCTGAGACATTATCTTCTGCTCCAGTTCTGCTTCTCGAGTTGGAAAGGTTGATGAGGTCTCTCCTGAACCCTATCGAGGAACGAGTTAAAAAACTAGCTGATCGATTAGATCATTTTGAGCAGGCAACCCTAGATAACTTCTTTTCTACCAAAGCCCTAATCAAGTCCCATCCCAGGACTGGGGGAAGTACCAACTCTTTGAAACCAAATGACCAGGCCAATGGTGTGTCCATTGTAGTGCCCTCTCCGCCTATAGTTAGCATTGCTAGCAAGCCTCAGTCGAAGGGCCAAACCCCTAAGACTAACCCAATTTTGTTGGACTGCCCAAGTAGTAATACTAGCAAACAAACCAAGCTGCCTGATACCATGGCTATGGGTAACAAGCAGAGTTCCAAAAATGGTAATCCTGTCTTTAATGGTTCGCAGCCTTTACCAAGTAGCTTAAAACCCTGTTCTGGTGTTCCAGTTAGGGGTAACAAAGACAGTTCCAATATCAAAAACACTGCATTGAGTTGTTCCCAGCCACTACCAAGCATCTCAACAACATGTCCTGCTGCTCCTGATATAAGCCGGCCTATTAACCTCCCAGTGAGAGCTCCGCGTAGGATACCTCCCATGAATCTCACCCCGGATTCTTACCCCTATGTGGTTGTCCTCACTAATGTACCACCTCTGTTGGCCGGGCAAAGAGAATCCTTCCAGATGCTAAAGAACAAGGTAATGCACTGGTTGAAGGCAAATAGACCATTGCCCGGGGAAGTGGACTGGCTGATTATTGGAGTGAGAAGAACAGATTGGATAGGTTGCACTCCTAAGAACCTGGGGGGGAGTGTATAGTTGTTAACTTTCAAGATCCTAGGGTGGCACGTTTGATTACGAAGCAAAATTGGGGCCCAAGTAGTGGTGGAATTGGTGTTGTTGATCTTACATTTTTTTGCCCAAGACCAACAGGTATACAATTTGGAATGATCAGTGAATCAGGTTGTTTTAATAATTTCCCCTCCCAAGGGTTTGCACCTTTCACTGTACCCTCTCAACAGGGCAACTTCTATAACGGATTAATGTATAATCAGTTTGAAGTAATGAATGATCTAGGGTGGAGCTATTGACCAAGTTCCGATTACAGCCTGAACAACAGGGAAAGTATGTCCCGTAGGGAGATATGTGGGAAACCTGTGTTAACTGTTTTGTCCAAAAATGTGATATCAAATGAAATGAGAACTTGTGGGGAGACTATGATTTTCGATGAAACCTGTGGGGAGTGTATTCCTACTTCCGGGGACTTCGAAAGAGAGATATCAATTATATTAAGTACCGTGGACACCCAAGAGGTTGATCATAGCATGGAGGATACCACCCGAGGGAGGGGGGATGGGCGAAATGGAACTAGGGTGTCCTGTGCAGGAGAGTTATCTATGGACAGCCCCGGGAAGCTCCTCTCATGGAACATCGCGGGGCTGAACAGTAAGCTGACGTCCCAAAATTGGATTGATTTCATTAATGGTTTCGATCTCTGTTTATTCCAGGAGACGTGGGCTTGCGACCCCATATTTCTTCCTGGTTATTTAAATTTTTCAATTCCAGCCACTAGAGGTTCTAGGGGCCGACCGATGGGAGGCCTGACTGTTTGGGTTAGGCAATGCCTTCAGTTGACAATCAAAGTGGTGGATCTGGGTTGTAAAGACATCCAAATGTTAAGAATAACCTCAGAAAAGCGTGGAGGGATAGATTTGTATAACATTTATGCCAGGGGTAGTACCATTGGGAGCTCTCCCATTTTGGAGGCACTGTCCACTTCCCTGGAATCTCAGTCTTTGGGTAACAAAGTTGTAGTAGCTGGTGACCTAAATAGGACCTTTGAACCATTGGATAGTTCGGACGATCCCCTAGGGCATGAAGAAGATGCACAGTGGGGTGTTCCGACTTTACATCTGGTTCCTGTCAAGCGATGGACGAAAGATATATTACAACTGAATGCCATCTGCTTGGAACATGGTTTGAGAGCCCTAAATGGGAGGACGAAGGGCGACAGGGAAGGTGCTTGTACATTCGACAATGGTTATGGTCAAAGTCGGATAGACTATGTCCTTTGCAGCCTTAATTTGTGGCAGTTGGTATGTGACATGAAAATTGAGGGTAGACTAGAAAGTGACCACAATCCCCTCTGTGTGTCTCATGACTGGTGGACGGCCACATCAGGGAACCCCCAATTAAGTAATGGCCTAATGCCTACTATGGCCAATGACATGCGCAGACTTAACTGGCCGAGGGTACTAGCGAATGCAGAGGCTATGAACTTTATAAGTTCTGAAGTGGATACTGCAATCGCTGCTATAGAGGCTGCAAATCCTGTAACCCCAGGTTCAAGGGAAATAACGGACATACATAACAAGCTCTTTTCCATTCTAAAACCGCATTTTTCGAGGTCCAGTAATACAAACAGGAAAAAAACACCTAAACCAGCTAGTTGGTATAACCACCAGTGCAGGGAAGCCAGGCTAAGCTTGGGATGAGCAATTAGGAATAGGGATAAGGTAGCGATTGGCGAGGCCAGGAAGCACTATAAGGCTAGTGTATTACTGGCAAAAAAAACATGGGATGAAAACCACTGGGCTGAGCTAAAGGAGGCCGCAGGGGCGAAGGATTCCAGGTTGTTCTGGAGTATTGTCAAGTGGGGTAGAGGAGGACTTCCAAACAAACCGGATAACAATGTCGCAGAGGGTGCCTGGGTGGATTATTTTGAACCGCAGTATGCTGAGTCAACAGAGTTTAATGACGTGAAGGTAGTTTCAGCTGTATTCCCTACAGGGAATTTATTTTCCATCAAAGAAACTGAAGCTGCAATAGGCGCTGCCAAAGGGGGAAGGGCCCCGGGTTTAGACGGGATACCCTCTGATGTTTTTATAAATGATAAGGCGAGGTGGGCTAGGTATATATTTCTCCTAGGTAATGCAATTGCAAAGGGAACAGTAGTCCCGGAATTATGGAAGGGAGCAACTATTATACCCATATATAAAAAAGGAGATCGGTCCCTTGCGGCCAATTATAGGCCGATAAGCTTGATTGCCACTATCCAAAAAGTGGTGGGGAGAATGGTGGTAAACAGGCTAATGGACTGGGTAGATGAGGAAAATGCCCTGTCCCCATATCAGGCTGGATTCCGGCGGGCAACAAGCACCGTCGATCAGGTGTTTCGTTTTGCTCTGCTGCAGTGGGGGACGGTGGTGCTTGGTGAGGGCAGCCTGTATGTCGCTTTTGTTGACTTGCGGGCTGCCTTCGACCTGGTCCCAAGAAGAAAGCTCTGGGCAGTCCTGAGTGATATAGGCCTTCCAGCCGAGTTGCTCACCCTGATAATGAGGTTACATGAATGTAACTTCGCCAAAGTCCAGTGGGGCACGAATGGCGAATCATCTGCCGATTTCCCAAGTGGACGCAGAGTACGATAGGGGTGTGCTATGGCCCCCCTTCTTTTTTCCCTTTTTATTAACGGAATTGTGGCTAGGATGCTGGATGCCAGTGTCGACGCACCTTCGTTGGCGGGCGTCAGGGTTCCGATCCTGATGTTCGCCGATGATACGTTGATTTTATCTAAAACACCGGCAGGCTTGCAGCGAGCCCTAAACATCTTTGATCTCTTCTGTGGGGAACATGGCCTGGAAGTTAACGTGGGTAAGACCAAGCTGATGGCCTTCTCATCTAAGCGTAGACCCCGACCCAAAATACTTTTGAATAACTGTGAGTTAGAGGCTGTTTCTGTATTTACATATTTAGGGGTACAGATAGCAAACAATTTAAAATGGTCCCAACATGTTGAAATGGCGATTTTGAGGCACCAACAGATTTCGGGGGCACTCCGGGTGGAACACAAAAAGTCAAAATCAAAGCCCATAACACCAGTCCTAGCAGTATACGACGCTAAGGCTATTGGGTCTGCTCTATATGGGGCAGAGTTATGGGGCTTTGATAGGCTTCTCCCTCTACAGATATCGGAGAATAGGTTCCTAAGGGGAATCACAGGTCTCCCTCAGAGTACACCATTGATCCCGCTTGGACTTGATCTAGGGAGAAGATCAGTTAGTGACCGAGCGCGATTGCGCCCGATCCTCTACTGGAGACGC
Organism: Lissotriton vulgaris; assembly: GCF_964263255.1. NCBI lineage: Eukaryota > Metazoa > Chordata > Amphibia > Caudata > Salamandridae > Lissotriton > Lissotriton vulgaris. The sequence continues at coordinate 1,634,556,874 of NC_141695.1, read as the reverse complement.
CTCTGGACTACCCCGGAGATAAGGCACTACGCAGAGGGGTTCCTTGCCATAATCAAAGCTGACATCTTCCACAAAATAGTGTGGTTAAAAAATCTTAGAGCAGCTTTAGGGGACCTCGGCCTCTCTAAACTATGGGACAATCCATTTGGAGAACCCTTTCCAAGTAAAAATACAATCAAAAGTGTATATTGGGATTGGATAGATGTTAAACTTTGGAGTAGAACGAGGTCAGATACAATGGCGGGACGCTTCCTAGAAATCAAACTGTGTCCTATACTGGAACTATATTGGGACGGTATTACAAACCCAGAGGATAGGAAGCTTTTCTTCCAGTTGAGATCAGGTGCCCTCCCCCTGAGATCATTGACGGGTAGGTGGAGGAGTGTAACTACCTCGTCCTGCCCGGTTTGTGGTGCAATTAAGGAAAGCACAGGTCACTTTTTATTCGTGTGCAAAGCTTATGCCACCCCGAGAAGAGTTTGGCTAACTCCTGTCTCCAGAAACCTAGGGACATCCAGGGGTGTTGAGGCACTACGAATCATTTGTACCACCACTGATATGCCTATCGTTTTAGGAACAGCAAAGTATCTGGGGTGGGCTTGGTCTATTAGACGGAGGACAATCTCTACCAATGTAACATAATTAGGGTATCAAGGGATATTTGTGCAAATGTGCAAATGTATACTAAATAATTTCTTTTATTGTTCATGTATGTACAAATGTTTTAAAATTAGTCTGTATAAACAAGGATAATTTTATTATTATGTATTTTAAATGTATGTTTGTGCTTTTATGAGTATATTCCTCGAATAAAGCCTTGAAATTCATTATTAAATATTCTATATCCAATATCATGATCATTTTGTGTTTTAGCCAAAAAAACTGCATCTTACAAAGCTGCATTTTCTTGGGCTTGACTAAATTGGGCACAAACTAGGCCTAACCTTCATTTTGAATTTTCACTCAGTCATCATGCCTGTGTTTTAATTTCTCCTCTCATTGAATGTAGCAAAATATACACTAATGAAATGCTCTGTATTGGCATGCTGTTCTCTAATAACTTTGGAGAATGTTTTCCTTTCATTTCTAATTATTCAAGTGCTTCCTGTCTGAAAGGCTGCTCATAATATGTCTGCCATTGTTTTGAGTTTAACCAAGGGGCTCATTACGATGTATGTCGGAAAGGAAACCACCCAACTCTTTGTCAAAATCGGTTCCTACAACTCTTGTTCGGCGTGTTTGCACAACCGATTACAATGCTTCGGAACACTGTTCGGAAAGTCACCCATTGACTTCAATGGGAGCCTGCGTTCCGACCGACAATACAGGCTCCCATTGAAAAAAGTGGTGGTTGCAGAAAACCTTGCAACCTGTGGCAGGCACCCCATGGTGCCTTGCCACACTGTGCATGGTTTTCCAGAGGGTCCCTTGGGTACCCCCACAGCCCCCAACCGGAGGCCTCAGGATGAAGGGGGGCCTGCTAGGGTCCCCCAAAGTCAGTTTCCAACAGCCTTTTTGTGTCAGACAGACCGAGTCGGAAAGGCTGTCCGAATCTGACATCGTAATCCGTCGGGCGGAAATGCGGTCCGTGGAGCTGTACGATTCGGCTTCTACCAACTCGGATTCTTCAAATGCCGGTCAGAACCAATTCGGAATGGCAGAAAGGTTTCCATTGTAATCTGTCGGTCAGAATTGTGTCCGAACAAGTCGAACGGATAGGTTCTGAGACGGTTTAGCGGAATCCAAATGCTGTTCAGAGGCTTTCCGACCTATATCGGAATCAACACCTAAATTAGAACTGTCATATCCAATAACATTAGGCCAAGAGAGGTTAAATTATTATTCATTTAGGGAATGTTACTAGGATGGTGTTAGATGATGCTGTATTACAGACTTCATTATGATTTGTTAATCTGTGTAAGAATTTGATTGACTAATGAATACACTGTGATTTTCACTGCCACTGTTATGATAAAAAAGGCCCCATTTAGGAGCTGAGCCAAGTCCAGTTTCCCCAGACTTTTGAGAGCAATCCCTTTTCAGTCTGTCTCTGGATTAGGACCTAGAATATTTTACTTTGCTACATTTTTTATTGGGCCTTATGCAGATTCCCTATATTGATTTAACATCTATTTTGACTAACTAAGAATCTTCCCTTTTGTATTGCACTTTAATTATTTAATAAACCTTCATGGTTTTTACCTTTTACAGGTCTGGATCCCTTCATGAGGCATAAAGCTTATTGAATTGACCATGCTGATTTATTTGCTGTTTATCTAATATCTGTAGGGATATATTTCTACATATTTTGTAGGACAACACCGTCCCTATTCACCTGTAGACACTTTAACTTAGATTACCAGATAAAATAGCAGTAACTGTTTTGGTAAAGAACGTGAGCAGATAATAGACAAAATAACAGATAAGATACGAGATAGAATAAAAGAAAATATCCTTCTTGGTTTCCTGTCCTTCTTGGTTCTTATAGTCTGCCCAAATTGGATTGCTTTCAGTGTTCCTGTGTTCCTGATCTGTTCATGAGCTGTTCCTGAGCAAAAGACTGTGACTATCAATAGGGCAGATGTATTGCAATAGATTTTGGCTGTATTTGAGTAGGTTATGCTATTTGTAGCTTGACATGCTATTTGTAGCTTGAGAATTATAGCGGTGTCAACTCATTATTGTGTTTCCTTGAACTTTTGTCAAATGCGTCAAAGAAATTATTGAGTTGTTATGATTTATGTAGAGTTTCCTTGGTTTGATAAATGGTTCCATTGAAATCCATGTCCTTATATAGCCATTTTGCTGAATTTGTCTGCTAAGAAGAAGTGTGTATTATGCGATGCCACATTCACAACAGGATTAGGGGTTGGCGGAATTGGCGGAATTTGATTTTATGGAATTTCATGGAATTACATTAAGGGCGAGTGGGCATCTGGCTGTATATTCTAAGCTCAAAATGCACCCTGGTGTCCAAAAATAGATGTAAGGATACACTTTGTGCTACGAAATAGCACTGCCAAATGCAAATGCACTGCAATACATACCCCTTGGTCCCTTTACATGCTCTGCAGTAATCAATGCAAAGTATGTAAGGGCACTGAGGTGTCACACATACCCCTCTATACCCTATTATACTCTGCAGTGATTTCTGCAGAGTAAGTAAGGGCGCTGAGTGGTATTGATAGAGCACCATGTTATTCTGAAAATTGTAGGGGTGCATTATAATCACCAGTAGTCAGCACCTGCATATTTAAAGGACCATGTTAATGTGTGATTATTAGAAATGTAGTACTAGGCCGAGAATGTTGCAACATGTAGTAGTGTGCTCACATTATTTAGAGACTAATGTAGTGCTTTAACCAAGAATATGCCTTATGTAATACAGAAATTATTGTTTTGTGTCTAACTGTTGCATTAGGAATAAGCGTGCTGTATTAGAAGTTGCACGTGTAAGCTGCTTATTAATGAAAACATGTGATGCTCTAACATGAGAAGGAAAATGCCTTAGAAATATCATGAAATGTAATGCTTTGGAATGATTACTGTAATGCTTAGATTGTAGTATTAGAAATGCATTTAAACGTGTAAAGGCCTGAGACATGTAAAAGCCAGCAGAGGCCTAACTGTATTGTCTTAGCTTAGCTAACAATGTAGACCTGAAATGTGTATTTTTCCTTGGAAAAAGGCTCCTGTTCACAGTTGAATTTCAGATTGTAACTTGGAGTGTATGCAAGGTTGTTTCTCATGCATTTCTGTTGCAGGTGCAAGGCAGGAAGCTTGTTAGGTAGAATAATCCATTGTTTAGGAGTTAGGTTGGTAGGAGTAAGAACGAAGGGAGTGGATCGGAATGCAGAGATGCTACATTTGGCGGGGAAGGTGCCTGGGACCCAAGGACACAGCAACGGTTTTTGGATGGAATAGAAGGTTTGCTGGAAAAACCCAGGATAAAGCACCTGTCCAGAGGGGTGTGTTCAGGGCGTGTTTACTGTCTTTGGGATTTTGTATTTGGGACAGCACCCTGAGGGTGGAGGGCAGACTTTAGAGCAGATCTCAAGGCAGAATGTAGACTTGGAGCAGATTTGGGGAAAAACCAGGCAGGAGAGCGGTGTAGGAAGCAGCATCTTAGAATGCGCTCTGTAGCTTAGGCTACTTACTCATGGAAAGTGAGTGTACTTCTTAGGAAGTCTTCACTGCTGACACCTTTTTCCTCTTGCTTGGGAGGGATGTAAGTAGGGATGTCAGCTTAGAGTTAGTGTAGGGACAGACTAACCTTTTCTTTCTTTTTGTTAAATGCAGTCTAATGCTTCTTGAACTTACGCTGATTTTCATCTTGAGTAGTCTGAGACTCTTGCGGAGGATCATGATTGTATTAGTGCGAGTCTATTTCTTGAACCTCTTGCTGAGGTGTTTGTATGTTCAGTTATTTTTGGCTTTGTAATAAATCTTTTAAATTTTACTTCGTAGTAAGTGGTCCTTTGAATTGAGATGGATTTGGTTGTTGAAAAATTGCCATAGGAATACTTCTTAGCAGACAAAAAGATTCAGTCAACCGCGGATTCTAAGGATTGGTAAGATAAAATCTAGTTAAGAATCCAACCTTACCAGTATGCAAATTGTAGTGCGTACCTCTTGAGTGCACACAGTGGTTACTAAACAGGTCTAGAAGAGGGAGCGTTCCCTCTTTGTTTAAAAATCACTGCAGATTAAACTTTAATCTGCAGTTTTTTTTTAAATATTGAGGGGCCGCTCCCTCTTCCAGCCCTGTTTAAGAAACAAACGCTGAAGAATAATTCCACCAGTGGAGCAGCAAAATTGTATTAGTAATTCCATGTTATAAGAGCAAAGTAGAATTGTAAAATTCCTCTGACTCCACCGGCAGAATTAATATTCCAGCCAGGCCTAACCAGGATAGGAACTTTTCTAAATTACTAAAGGTATAATTCAATGCATTCTAACCTAGATTACTGTTTGTTTATTCTTTGGTGCACAGGAATAAATGCTCTAAACAAGAGTGGGTTTGCCACCTGTCAGAAACTTACCTTGGAGTGATTGATAGTGCTGTAAGGTATTGTTCTATTTCTATAGTGAGATTGTTTCTTTTTTTTATCATTTAGGTAAAGAAGATAAGATGTTTATTTTGAATTGTTAGTTTGTTCGTTATTGTGGTTAGCCTATCGTTGCTGTAGGTTGTGTTGTGATTAAAAGATCATTGCCGTAGCCATTTTGTTGTTGGTTAAATATCGTTGATCATATCTCATGGTTTGTGTGGGATCGGATTGAGTGAAAATGGGTACTGCACTGAAAAAATCTACAGGTACTGTGTTTGAGGGAGAGAAAAAATTCCTTCAAAAGATTCTCCTGCCTATAAAATGATGTTTGCTTCTGTACTCCATACTTTCATGTTGTTTAAAAGAATGGAATGAGATCACATCTGAAGAAAAAAAATGCAATTTCCTCAGAAGTATCTTATTAATGTGAGAAAACCTGAATAGTTGAGACATATAGGGCCAGATGTACGACCCGTTTTTGCATGTTCAAACAGGTTTGCGTCCCGTTTGCGCATGCAAGAACCTCATGGGCCATGAACATAGCCTATTAAGTCGGTCTTAATAGACCCTCCCTAATTTGCGCCACCGGCTATTACGGAGGGGTGTCCCATTCCTAATAGCGACCACAAAGCCTTGTATCAATGTTTTGCAAGCGCAATTGACGTCGCAAAACACTCGCAAATTGAGGGTGGTAATGGAGTCACAAATAGAAGGGGTCTCCTGGGGACCCTTTACCCTTTGTGACTGGCTCCGGAAATATTTTTTAAGGGCTGGCAGTGGTACCAGGTACCACTGCCTGCCCTTAAAAAATTAAACAAAAACGTTTAATTTAAAAAAAAAAAAATGCATCCGGTTTTCCTTTCTGGAAAACAGCCCGCATTAAAAACTAAAAACCTGCTTTATTGAAAAGCAGTTCTAGACAAGGTGGTCTGCTGAGCCCAGCAGGCCACCATCCCTGGGAGGGTCTCTCATTCCCAATGGGCTCTTAAATTGCGAGAGGCTCATAAATATTCATGAGCCTCGCAATTTGCGACCCCATTGGGAATCGTAAACAGTGTTAAACACACTGTTGAACATCCCATTTTACGACTTGCAAATTGAGAGTCGCTATTGTGATGCAATATGCGAGTCGCAAAATTGTTGGTCGTACATCTGGCCCATAATGTACAAGAGAAAATGATCACTGAGACCCATATAATTTGAAGCAATGAATAAATTGTGTTGCAATTGAAAAAGAACGAAAGCAAATTAAAAGCCACACTAAAAATGCTCTGAGTCACTGGCTGGATTCTAGTTGGGGAATCCAGAAAGGATTGTGGAGAGAGGATACTAAATGCTTGGAATGGGTATGTTTTCTGTAATTGTCAATGAAGTAGACAAAAGGAAATTAAATTAGACAATGGGAATGGTAAGTTTAAAAATAAAGAAAAATAAAGGAAAACATACAGATTGATGCAGATGAGGAGGGGCTAACTTTGTGGATGATAAATGAGATTTAAAATGTTAGAAATGGGTTTTCTTGTTGGCCAGGATATGCACCTAAGCCAGGCAGAATCCACCATTCTAGTCATGATAAGGGGATTGCACATCTAAAATAACCCCTACTCCCCATCTTGGTAGCTTGGCACAAGCAGTCAGGCTTATCCCAGAGGCAATGTGTAAAGCATTTACACATAACATGCAGTAATATAGTGAAAACACCACAAAAGGACATCACACCAGTTTTAGAAAAATAACCAATATTTATCTGTGTAAAACAGGACCAAGACTATAAAAATCTGACATACAGTGATCAAAATATGAATAAAGTAAAAATAGACTTCACATACAGATCCTTAAAGTTGATAGATCCATCTGGGGCTATACAGGTGTCGTGAACAAACAAATCATACAGTTCCGGTCGGTCGCAGCGTCGCGAGCCAGCTACGGCCTTGGGGATACACATAAAACAGTACCTTTGGAGATGCAGGGCATCGGACCTTGCAATGAGCTCTGGAGCAGGGGCGTCGGCAAGTGTAGGGTATGGACGTCGATACCTTGAAGTCTCACGCATTGCGTGGTGAACACTGTGAGTTTGAAGTCAGGCATGCTGTAAGGCGTCCAGGCTGCAGTGTGAAGTGGAGCGGTGCAACGTGCGGTACCTTCAGTTCATGGTGCAGGCAGCGGCTTGGTGACGGTCATTGATCGGCGACGGTGAGACCAGGGCCGCAGGGCAAAGTGGAGCAGTTCTTGTTGCAGTGCTGACAGGTCACGGTGCATGCAGCTGCACCGTCGTTGCTGAAGCGATGTCGTCTGTAGACCCAAGGCTGTGGTGCGAGACCGGGCAATGCGTCATGCGGGCTCAGAGGTCACGGTGCAAGCAGCAGTGTCGGTTGATGATCTGGAGTTAATTGGTGCTGACGTCAGTGGGTCAAGACTGCGGTGTGACGGGGCAGTCCCTCACGTAACCTACGATCAGTGGCCTCAAACCACGGCACAGGCTCCTGCATCGATGTCAGCTTGGAGCATCGGTGTTGGTGAGACCAGAGCTGTGGTGTGAAGTGGGACAATGCTCTGTGTTCTCCATAAGCGGTGTCCACAGGTGACGTGCAGGCAATGGTGTAGGTGACAACGCTGTTAGGGATACCAGGACAGCAGTGTGCAGCAAGGTGGTGTGGAGTGCAGTGCCCACAGGTAACAATGCAAGCAGCGGCTTGGTGGCAGTGGCGGACAGCGGCGTCGGAGATGCGAGGGTTGCAGTGCGAAGTGTGGCGGTGTCCTCTGCAGTGCCTTCAGCTAACAGAGCGAGCAGCGGCAGCGTTGATGGCGTTGGGTTACCTTTTCTCCTCTGTGGCAGCTGAAACATCCATCTCCTGAAGACGGTACCCAGAAGAGGCGGAATTCTTTGATTTCCCTGAGACAGGAGGAAAGCTCTATATCAAGCCCTTGGAGATACTTCGGATGCAGAAAGCATAGTCCAGTCCCCCCCCCCCCCCCCCCACCCCGCAAGACAAAAGCCGCAACTGCAGGCTAACCCAGCAAAGCACACAGCATAGTGGTAGTCTCTCCTCACAGCTCATCCAGTTCTTCTTCCTGGTAGGTTCCTTAGCCCAGCAGTAATCTAAAGTTCTAGGGTCAGAGCCCCAATATTTATACCACATTTTTCTTTGAAGTTGGTACAAACAAAGTTTGTCTGTCACACATAAACCTGTTCAGTCTGGCTCAGGCCTGGCTCACAGTCCATTCAGGTGCAAGCAGCAACTCCTCCCACTACTCTAAATGCAGCCAGGCCTATTAAGCCTTGCTATGAGTCACCCAGGAAAGGCGGGACACCCCTCAACCACCCACCACCCCTTGTGTCTGTCTATTGTGAATGCGCAGCACCAGATACTGTTACTCTAAACCCAGATGGGGAATACACAAACAGGCAGAGGCACACAGGATGGCTAGACAAGAAAATGCCCACTTTCTAACTGTTATTTTCAAACACATAATGTAAAAATCATGTTTACTAAAAGCTTTTCTTTTTAATTCCGAGTTCAGGCATACTAAACTCTATTTCTCTATCTTATCCCAATAGGCTTGTAAGATGTTACAAGGTACCCCCTCCCCATGCTAGCCTATGTGACAGATAGCCTTTCAATAATGAAAAACAAACTGCACAGTATTTCACTATCAGGACATGTCACACACACCAGTACATTTCCTACATTTCACATACACTGCACTATGCCCACAGGGGTACCTTGGGCCTACCTAAGGGGTGACTTACATGTAAGAAAAGGGAAGGTTAGGGCCTGGCAAGTGGGTGCACTTGCCAGGTCAACCTGACCGTTGAAAACTATGCACAGACACTGAAGTGGCAGGTCTGAGACACCTTTGAAAAGCTACTTGTGTGGGTGGCACACTCAGTGCTGCAGGCCCACTAGTAGCATTTGATTTACAAGCCCTGGGCATACCTGTGTACTGCACATAAGTAATGAATACAAGTGGTAATGTGCCAGGAGTCCTAAAACCAACAAAAACAAGGTGAAAAACAGAATTCCAAAAAGCAAAAAGTCTGAGGGTGAACCTGCTGAAAAAGCCAAGTACAACAGAAATCTCCATATAATGCTTTTTCAACACCTAGACCACCTCAGTAAGAGGGAGCTGCAGACCCAAGTATGGTAGTGCATACATAGGGATTGCCAACTACACTGCACATACATGAGGCATGTACTAGTGGGAGTGCTACTACTAATATGATTATATCTACTGTTGATGCAGCTGCTCCTACTGTTAGTACAGTTACTACTGTTACTGCAGTGCAACCTAGTGAATCGACAAGGAGGGAAAGTAATATTTTCCAATTAAAAGCTGAATTTGCAGACATTTCATAGGGTACAATGGGCATTGAAAAAGTGACTACTTATAATGAGGATGAATTGAAATTCCTTCTTGTGATGCATATGCAAACTTTGAAATGTTAGTGGAAAAATATTAAATTGACTTATATAAAAGAAAAGTGTAGTGCAGGAACTATAGAGTGGGGTTTTGATGATGAAGAAGTGAATGGAATGGATTAATTATCCCTATGTGCGTATATTGAAGAATTAAATAACAACAATAAAATGTCAAATTTGAGAAATGACACGGATAAATGGAATAAGAAAAGGGGTAGCAATGCAAAGAAAAAAAGACTGAAGGGGAGAAAGAAGCTAAGGCAATTACTAAATAGCCTGAATATTGATTGGCTGTGACTAGTTATCCTTTGTGAGAGGTACATGGAGTTGATTATGTGCAAGTTCCTTGGCAGAGATCTGATCTACTTGCAATCATGACAAACTTTCCAAAGATTAGAGAGGATCCAAATAAATGATATACAGTGGTACAGAGGCTTGCAATGAGTCCAAAGGTGCTTTGGGTAGACATTGTTTGAAATTATTGTCCCAAAAGATTTGTGTGCTGAATACAAAGCAGACATAATATGGCCAGCAGAGAAGCCTCCAAAAATGCTTCCTCATAAGTGTCCAGCTGCTATTGTTATGAAAAAGAGGTGAGTTGGTCAAAGACCACCAAATAAGCAAAGAGAAGCGAAGAGGTTTTTGTGACTAGTTGGCTACTGTACAGTGGATGCCAAACCTTTCTCGACTTATGAAGCCTTCACTGAGGCGTACTCACAGTGATATTTCTGATCTGGTTCTATCTGAAGACAAATGTGTGAGTGCCCTCCTCAAGCTCAAAGACAAACTCTGTAGCACACCTGCCCTAGGAATGAAAAATTATGAAAAAGATGTTTACCTATTATATCAAAAGACAGAAGGATGTGCATTGCCGGGTTTGACAAAAACATGGTGAATTAAGGAGACTAGTGCCTTATTCATTAATGTCATTAGTAGGCCAAGGCACAATTTCAATCACGCCTGAGTAATCTGAGCAATTCTGGTATTTCCACAATTCTCTTTGACGCAGAATTATCAATAATTCCGCAACCAGTCCTCCTCACAAAATTATGAGCACATTTAGCTATTTGTGTTATGGGACACTGAATTATGGGAGTTATGCTCACCGCTACTCATTAGACCCAGTTGCTGCCACACTTCCTGGGTGCTTAAAGTCAGTAGCAGAAGTATGTCTTGCAATTCAGCAAAACACAGGGATTGTACACTCACTGTGTTAGTCCCTCACTCATTTGAGATTTTGCAGACTTGTACACAAAACTCAGCATTTAACAAACAGCTGCCTAACCACGTATGGGCAGACAATCTTAGCCACTGATAATATTTCAATCAGAAGATGCAATACTCTGAATCCTGCAATGCTTTTGAACATTGCAGACAAAGATAGTGATGATGGAGACTGTGATAATGCTTGTATTGATGTGACGGAATTGTGTATCACGTCAAGATCAGACATGCAAGACTTACGACTTAAACTGGCTGATTAACCAATTTTTATGAATGATTCTTCTCTGAGAGATCATCATGGTACATTCAAAGCAGCATACGCAGTCTGTTCCATATAAAATATCAGAAAAGCATCATTTTTGTGTGATGTAAACTTTGGAACAAATAGCAGTTCATTGCACTAATAAGGGAATGCTGCCTATCTGATGGATTGAGAGCAACAATTTACTCAACAGCCAGTATGGTTTTAGCATTGTTCATGATTTCAAGCAAAGGGATTTTGGGCCAGATGTAGGAAGGCTGTTACCGGTCGGTAACGGCCGAAATTAACGAATTTCGGCTGTTACCGACCGCTTATAGGCTTTTGTTATGTAGGGGGCCAATTTACAGATTCGGTATTTACCGAATCATCATTTACCGATTCGGTATTTACCGAATCGGTAAATCACATATAGGAAGCACTTTGAAGAGTGTTTTTGTGCTTTAAGGATTCGTTATTTACCACCAACTATTAGTTGGTGGTAAATAACGAATACCTCTGTAAATGCAAATCTGTGCATTTCCACCAGCGCCATGTGGCAGACATACATGCTCTTAGGGCATGTATGTGTGCCACATGTGCACACAAGCACTATTCAGGGGTGCAACAGGGTGTCAATGTGACACCCTGCCACCCTTGACTCTTTACCTATTTTACCGAATCAGTATTTACCGATTCGGTAATTGACATTTATTCCTATGGGCCTCCAGGCCCCTAGGAATGAATGGCAATTACCGAATCGGTAAATACCGATTCGGTAAATACCGAATCTTAACGATTCAGTAATTTTTACCGAATTGTTAGCTACATAGCATTTACCAATTCGAAAATACAGAATCAGTAAAATTCGGTATTTTCAAATCGGTAAATACTATTTACCTACATCTAGCCCTTTATGACATCTTCTGTTACCCCAATCCACAATGTAACGTACTTTTTGAAACTGTTCAGAGCATAGCAGCAACTTAAAGAGAGTTATTTAGTAAAATATGCTGCCCACAGATCAGTAACTGATATGGTTATACTGGGAAATCGCTACACAGATAAGTGGCAAAATATTGTGCTCTTGAATTTGCTGTGATCAATTCAAATGTCTCAAGGCACACTAGTATGCACATAATGCAAAACATTAAAAATGTGTATCTGTTCTGCTTCTAAACTTTATTAGATAGTGGGGATACATTTCTCTCTTACTGTAAGGAATTGTGGGCCATATGTACGACCATTCACTTCAGTGAGTAGCAAATTGCGCCAAATTGTGACTCGCTAAAGTGAATGTACAACAGTGTCTCAGACCCTGTTTGCGATTCCCAATGGGGTCGCAAATTGCATGCCTCATCAACATTCATCATCATCAAAAAGCTTTTTTTGATAGATTTGTCATTAAAAGCATTTGCAGCATAAAATTCAAGTTAACAATAAAAAACATTTTCAAACAAACACGAACATTCATTTTGAAAATTATCTATTCATCAGAAATACAACTTAAAAATCAAATCATACTTTTAAAACGCTGGGGACAATGAACATACATAATAAAACATTTAAAATAATTTGGGGACCACAACTCAGAGGGAAGCAGCCAGTAAGTCTTACAAATATCAACAATCCTTTTTAGCAGAAACCAACTGATTAAAATCATAACATTGATTAAAACACCAGCAAAATAAGAGATATAAACATTTCAGATAGATGGGCGGCACCAAGGCTCGGCATAAGCAAAAGAATATAGATAGCTCCCCATGCAGAAATCAAGGCAAAGCTCTGATATATGGAATTTCAACATATCTAGTCACTATGGAGAAAGCACATCATATCATTATTACTGTAATAGCCAGTAAAAATTAAATATTGTGACAATTGCAATGGGTATATAAGACAAATGCTCAGAATGGACAACATGGTCGGAAAGGACAATCTTCTGACAACCGAGACAAACCATAGTGATGCCGATGGTGATAGCCTTTGACTTTACATACTTAATTATTCACGTTAACAACAAATGTAGAGGGATTTATTAAAGCCATGCGAAGGCTCTATGTTAATCCAGGGGCAAGTGTTATGATTAATGGGATCCTGTCCGAAAGGTTTGACATCACCAGGGGGACAAGACAGGGGTGCCCCTGCTCACCCCTTTTGTTTGCGATTTATATAAATTCTTTGATTTGTCGGCTTGAGAATCATGCGTTAATCCCACCTATTTATTTACATAATCACGATACAAAAACCCTAGCTTATGCCGACGACATTGCACTGGTTACTAGTGACCCCAATGGTACCATCAATGTGATAGAGGAAGAGGCATAACGATTTGGAACTGTGTCTGGATATAAACTCAATTCGGGAAAAACCCAGATTGTCCTTAATGATAAGATCAGGATGAATGATAGAAGAGTCACAGACCAGGCATTGTATCTTGGGGTTAATATTACTGCAAAAATTGAGAATATTGTCAGCATTAATATGGACCCACTAATTTGTCGTACGAAAAAAGAATTGGATCAAATGAATAATCTACATTTAACTATAGGTGGTAGGTGTAATGTTGTAAAAATGATCTTCTTACCTAGATTTTTGTATTTTTTTCGGGCTATTTGGAATTTTCTCCTCAGATATTTAAAACTATTTAAACGATGTTCTCAAGATCCATGTAGGATTATAAGAGACCTCGAAGAGCCTTTAGATGGATCACGTTGCCAAAGGAAAGAGGGGGATTAGCAATGCCCAATTTCAAACTTTATTACTGGGCTACTGTGTTGAAATATTGTGCGCCACTAACTTTGACTGAAATTAATAACGAGGTCATCCCGTCACCACAAGAGCTTATACTAGGGGGGGAGATGAGGGTTGCTTATGGCGACATTCCAATGACGGCTACTTTAAGAAAGTCAAGTTCAAGACTTTATCAAGTATTTACAAAGTATGGGGAAATGTCCGAAAATTATTGGGTCTGGGCCGTTATTCATACTATACTCCTCTGAGTCACAATACCAACCTCCCCGATATCTTTCAGGATGGGTGTATGGCGAGGTGGGCCGAAGCAGGGATTCGACACTTAGGATGCTTCTATACACTAGACGGGTTTAAAAGCTTTGATGACCTGCGTATCGAGTATGATAGTAGCCATCGGGATTTCTTCAAGTTCCTACAGATCAGAGACTTTTTATTAAAGAAAGGTAGGGGACGGTTAAAATTTCAAACCAGCCAAACTATAGAAATTCTTGGCAGAAACCCATCTCCTAAAAGTGGGTAACTAGATCAGGAAATGAGTACATTATTTCCAGATGACATGGACAAACAATGGATCACTGACAGAACATCGACAGTCAAAATATCGAGAGGACAAAATATCGAGTTAAAAATATCGACTGCAAGAATATCGACTTCCTATCTTCAAACAGGTAAGTACAAAAATATCGACTCCAAAATATCGAGTGTATAAAATATAGACTGTCAAAATATCGATTTTTTTAAATGTCTTAAAAGTAATATAATAATAAATTAAATTAATTTAAACATATTTAAAATACTTAAATAAACGTAAAATTGTGAAATAATTAATGTAACTTTAAAAATATTTTTTAATACATATATATATATATATATATGATTGAAAGGGCTCCCGACCAGCGTTTTTTCAGGAACCACACAAACGACTCGCACTCCAGGGTCTGTGTTTGAAATGCGTTTAATGGCGACGCGTTTCGACCAAACGGTCTTCTTCCAAAGCCAACCACATGTAAACACAATCACCATTTTATACAACAAAAAGTGCTCCATAAAGTAAAGGAAACTGAGGTAGGACTACTTTGTCTATCCAGACTACATTTTAATTAAACTACAAATGGGGTAGAAGACAGACTGTGAGGAAAAACGGTCTCAAGTGAAAATTATAATTTACAAATAGCATTCATACATATACAGTGCAAATAAAATGCTCATGTGTGGGATGAAAGAAAGGATATTTAGTATTGAAGATGAAAGCAGCATAATAATTAAATTAAATACGATCATTAAGCTCCTCATGTTCAAACAGTGCATGATTCATGTGGATATCACATTCAATGCTGGCATTAGATGTCACATGTGTAGTGGCAACAATTCATCTCAGATTATTTGCAACACAAGTTCTGAGACCACTTGGATTTTCTAACAGTTATCTGTCCAATTTGCGTCTGCCCCTGAACACCGTAAGGTGGAGCTGAAATTGTCAACATCATTTTGGGTTATCTCATCACGGCCAAGTGGTCAATTCATAGTAATAGATCACTTTCAAGAATGGTAGTCATTGTAGCCACAAAGACTTAAGCAGTAAGCCCTCCCCTCCTCTAAGATGGGGTAGGGAAACACCCCATAATCCATAACGGGATTTTCAACCGTTATGTCCGAGCCATTCCATACAAATTAAAAAAGAAAAGAAAAATAGAAGGGTGAGAGGGTACTGAAATACTTCTTTCAGCCCTGTGAACTATAAAAAGTGAACCCTGTGTTGCCTGAATACTTGCCTAGCCAGACATGTCAGAGACAGACACAATGGTGTGATTGTGAGAAATAAATAAAATAAGTGGAATTTGCAAAGGTACCCATATTAGAACAGGAAAAATCATTTCTCAATATATAAGTGTAACATGGTTCAAAGTCAGACATTCAGATGGATTCGGCAAAGTTAGTAACTATGATCCCTATATTCGGGTTCAGGGGTAATGATGAAATTAACCCATCTGTGTCAGAGAGAGCCCTCTCTGCGCAGGATACCAGTTAGTGAGGGAAAGGGGACAAACACAGACACCCAAATTGAGGGATCTGGGTCACAGAAGTACATAGGACATAGGTTGAACTGGTGCAGTATAAAGGCAGATCTTTCGGCTCAACATAAGGTTTCAGCCAATGTGCACGTACAGTTCTTCATCCTCGTTCAGGCCAAAGGGGTTCCTCGAATCCAGGCGGATGATATAGCGGGATTCCAGGACACGTAGTTGTTTAAGACGATTGCCCCCTCTGGGGTTTGCTGGGACCCTGTCAATACCAAAAAAGGAAAATTGGTTAACATCACTGTTGTGGACACGCAACCAATGTCGTGCGGTAGCATAGGACATATCAACATTTCTGATAGCTCTCAGGTGCTCAAGGATTCTCTTTTTTATCGGGAAAATGGTACTTCCCACATAAAGCTTTGAGCATGGGCACACGATTGCATATACACAGTGATCAGTGTTGCAGTTCATGAATTTGCCTATACTTTCAGTCTTTCCCGTACATATTATTTACAAAACATATACAATATTTTTACCGTAGGATAGCGAAAGGGTTACATTTACTGTAACGACTCAAGTGAGTGCAACAGTAGGGAAAGCGTTGGATAGCGTAGGGGTAAAAAATACTATTCCCACTCCAGAGAGTGCAAAGTAGGGAAAGCGTTGGTTAGCGTAGGGGTAAAAATTACTATTCCCACTCCAGAGAGTGCAACAGTAGGTAAAGTGTTAGATAGCGTAGGTGTAAAAATTACTATTCCCACTCCAGGGAGTGCAACAGTAGGGAAAGCGTTGGATAGCGTAGGGGTAAAAATTACTATTCCTACTCCGAAGAGTGCAACAGTAGGGAAAGCGCTGGATAGCGTAGAGATAAAAATTACTATTCCCACTCCAGTGAGTGCAGCTGTAGGGAAAGCGTTGGATAGCGTAGGGGTTAAATTTACTATTCCAACTCCAGTGAGTGCAACAGTAGGGAAAGCGTTGGATAGCGTAGGGGTAAAAATTACTATTCCAACTCCATAGAGTGCAACAGTAGGGAAAGCGTTGGATAGCGTAGGGGTAAAAATTACTATTCTCACTCCAGAGAGTGCAACAGTAGGGAAAGCGTTGGATAGCGTAGAGGTAAAAATTACTATTCCCACTCCAGAGAGGGCTAAAGTAGGGAAAGCGTTGGATAGCGTAGTGGTAAAAATTACTATTCCCACTCCAGCAAGTGCAACAGTAGGGAAAACATTGGATAGCGTGGAGGTAAAAATTACTATTACCACTCCAGAGAGTGCAACAGTAGGGAATGCTTTGGATTGCGTAGAGGTAAAAATTACTATTCCCACTCCAGTGAGTGCAACAGTAGGGAAAGCGTTGGATAGCGTAGGGGTTTAAATTACTATTCCAACTCCAGTGAGTGTAACAGTAGGGTAAGCGTTGGATAGCGTAGGGGTAAAAATTACTATTCTAACTCCAGAGAGTGCAACAGTAGGGAAAACATTGGATAGCGTAGGGGTAAAAATTACTATTCCCACTCCAGAGAGTGCAACAGTAGGGAAAGTGTTGGATAGCGTAGGGGTAAAAATTACTATTCCCACTCCAGTGAGTGCAACAGTAGGGAAAGCGTTGGATAGCGTAGGGGTAAAAATTACTATTCCCACTCCAGTGAGTGCAACAGTAGGGAAAACGTTGGATAGCGTAGGGGTAAAAATTACTATTCCCACTCCAGTGAGTGCAACAGTAGGGAAAGCGTTGGATAGCGTAGAGGTAAAAATTAATATTCCAACTACAGTGAGTGCAATAGTAGGGCAAGTAAATACTTCTTATTTAAATATAAATAATACAAATAGTAACACCAATTACAAATTAATTAAAATATTTTACAATTGTGTAAAATATATTAAATAATCAATTTAAAATACAAATAAAAATTATTTAATAATATAAATGTTCTACTAATACTAATTATTTAACTATTAATAATAAAATAATGAACAATTTAAAAGTATTTTGAAAAATTAACTCAATAAATTTTTTATTCAAAAATGTAATTACTTACAATTAAATTACTTCACAATCTATTCCCCTAAAAACACACAACCCACTACGGAAATTAATTTAATAAAAGTAACATAATTATTGATTAATCAATTACAATAAATTACAAAATACATTTTAATTAATTAAAAATTAATAATTAATTTACAATTAATTCTAAATAAATACCAATAACTAAAATAACATATTTATTTTATTATAATTAAATTACTTCCCACCTTATTCCCCTATAAACCCACAACCCGCTACAGAAAATAAATTACAAAAAATAACATATTTATCAATTAATCAATTAAAATTAATTAGCAATTACATTTTAATTAATTACCAATTAATAATAATTTAACAATTAATTCTAACTAAATACCAATAAATAAAATAATATATTTAATTAATTATAATTAAATTACTTCCCACCCTATTCCCCTATAAACCCACAACCCGCTACAGAATTATATTACACAAAAATTAAACATTATGATTAACTTATCTTAAATTCGATTTTTTTTGTTGTCTATATTTTGTCTAGTCGATATTATGTCCATTCTATATTTTTGATTCGATATTATTGGTATTCTAGTCGATATAAATTTTTTCTAGTCGATATTTTTGTAGTCTATATTATGTCTAGTCGATGTTATGTCTATTCTATATTTTTGACTCGATATTATGTCTAGTCGAAATTAAAAACTCGATATTTGGACTAGTTACCACAAACAATCAGTAATGTGGCAGGGCAAACTCGGAGTACAACCATCAATCGCCCAATATGCTTATGAACTTTCTCAAACATATTTAATGTCTATGAAATGACATGCCCAGTTCTCGAAACATTCTTTTCCCCTGTACTATACCCCCTATAAAATAGCTAAATGGGGAACCGAGAAGGGGACTACATGCCCACGATGTACATTGTTTGAGACAGATATTGTGCATATGTTCGCGACCTGCACCACACTCTCTAATATAAGAACAGAAATCTCTGATTTTTTTATCAGAAGTATTCCAAGTCAGAATTAACATCTCAACAGAAGAATTTATATTGGGAGTATCTAACGATCGCCGGCCGAAATATATGCAGGGACTAATTTTTTTAGCTATGGCTGTATTTCGACTGTGTGTGGCCTCCTCATGGCTAGATCAGAACCCTCCTGTATTTGGGCAGTGGAGGGCTAGGCTACTCGCGACCTATAGTTTGGAGGTAGCCATTTATAAAAGCAAAGGGCGCAATAAAAAGATCAGGGGAATGGCGATATGGGAGCCTTTGCTCCGGTGGAGTCAAAGTCTCTCCTAGGGTTACTTCATGTAAATTTGTATACATATCATAAAGAATAGCAGCTGGTATTGAATAATCCTTCCGCAACAAATTGTATTGCTATCAAACTTGGGTTTTCTTTTTTTTGTTGTTGTTTTTGTGTGATTAGACATACCTCATGTACGTAAGGATCTCTGTTTATTTGTAATATCCTGTGATTGATTTTTTCTTCCTTTCTACTGAATTACGGGGGGCCTGGGGGGGGTTAAGATGGATAAAACTGTGAATAAAAACGTTTTAAAAAAAAAACAACGGATTTAGATCTTATGCACCACATCAACCTTAGAAATTTGGCTATGGGGATTGCGTAACAGGTTGAGGGGTCGGTCATCAAAATTCTTAAAGCAACGCTACTTTGTCTAGTACCCAAGTTCTTGCAAGTCTGCAGTAGCCAGACCTTACGGTGAGCTGCGTACGCAGGACAGACAAAGAGAATATGTAGGTACATTTCTGCATACTCAATGCAAATGGTGCACTTGTTATCTCCCAGTTGTGACCATTTTGCTGTAAAGGTTTTTAGGGGCAAGGTACCCCCTCTAAATTGAAAGTAAAGTTTACGATCAAGGGGTTTAGTTATGATGTCCTAATAGAGTTCAAAACAAGGACAGGGTATTGTTGAAATAAAACTCTCAGTCAATGTAGTGCTATCACTCATAATATTTTACCCCACCGTTTCCAAATATCTTTCTTTATAGCTTCTTTGGTTAGAGACTGCGCACTAGATGGTTTATCCCACAGGTTTGACAAGCCCATAGCCATCAGTGCCACTTTGATGTCTCTGAGCCAGCTTATTTTGTGTAAATGGTCTGCATCATAACTAAACATCAATATTCATGAGGCAAGCGCAATTTGCGACCCAATTCGAAATGGCTAGCACTCACAGAGATGGTGGCCTGCTGGGGTCAGAATACCACCATGTCTGTGACTGCTTTTCAAATAAAGCAGGTTTTTTTAAAATGCAGCCCGTTATCCTTAACGGAAAACGGGACGCATTGAAAAAAGAAAAATGTAACTTTTCAATTTAATTTTTTAAGGGCAGGCACTGGTCCCTCGTACCACCGGCTGCTCTTCAAAAATATTTTCGAACACACTCAACAAAGGAGTAGGGGTTCCCTGGGGACCCCTTCCTGTTTGCGAGTGGTTTACCACCTACTTGAAGTATTTGGTAAATTGGAAGTGTTTTGCGACAGCAAATGTGGTTGCAAAACAATAGTACCTGGCATTGAGACTCGCTATTGGGAAGGGACGCCCCTTCCTAATAGCAAGAGTTGCTAATGCTTTGAGTCACAAAATTGCGTTTGTACATGCCTGGATGTCTTTTTTGCTGTCACAAACGGGGCGATCTCCCATTTGCGACCACAAGAAAGGGTCGTACATCTGGCCCTGCCTCTTTTAGCATGATCACCCCCATAGTTTTGGGACTGATGCTGCTGGTTTTTCAACTCTGAAAGAGCACTGAGGCCTGCTAACTAGACCTGAGTATCAGTGCTCTGACCCTTAACAGTATGTGGTTGAATGGTTTATATCCAATTTGCATAGGTTACGTTACTTTTAAGCCCCTAGCATATGCTAGCAATGGTAGCCAGGGCCTGTAATTTAATATTTACCCTGGCGACTGCAGCACTTATTGTGTGACCCTGAGAGTGACAAAATAAAATATAGCTCTCCTAGTCTCCCACTGCAGACTGGAAGAGCAGTTTTAAACTAATACATTGACTTTGCCATTTAAGTTAATCACAACGTCCACACCTTCCTTTTTCATATATATGTCACCCATTAAGGTAGAGTGATCAAGCCCTAACACAGGGTGCTGTGTTAATTAAGAAATGACTGTATTTTTATAATGTAAAATTAACCCCCCCAAATTGTCTTTTTACCACTGGAAAGATTAGTAGCCCCAGTGGCAAGAACAGGGGTATGTGCTGACAACTCAGCTGTGCTAACTCCTGAATGGGGCCACCAAAGCTGGTACTTCAAGATATCAAAAGAATGCTTGCATTAAACCAGACTTGATGTCCAATTTAATGTTACTTTTCAGAAAAGGCAACTTTTAGAACATTACCATTGTGTTACCCAAGTCTTTCCATGGCCATTCACAGATACTGGCCACAAGATAGCCTTTTGACCTCATCTGGGAAACATTTTAATGACTTCCAGGAAAGAGAACAATGAGGCCCACCATTAGTGGCGGTGTTAGCGCTCTCATGCAGGAAGCCAGACAGGCTGTGAGCCCAAAAGATGAGCTTCAAAGGGAAAGCCACATTTGAAGGGTAAATGGTGAACACACACAAGGGGGGCTACTCTTGTATTCAGGTAGACTGGTAGGCCACCATGTAGCCACACCTCAAGGGCATGCTACCAGGTTCCACAGACCAAGATAGGGTCCTGTCATATTGGGAGTAGAGATAATAGAGCAGTCTGGGATAGCTAGTTGCCACACATTGCAGAAAGTCGTCATCAGGTGGGCGCTGACCCGGTAGCCCATTGGTTAGTTACTGCTTCATCCACTGAGGGCACTTTCTGGATATAAATATGGCAAAACCTGGCCCCCAGACCTCAGATCAGATCTGGACTGGAGTGAGGACCAAAGAAGGACTGCCCTGCTGTTCCCTGAACCGGGTAAGAGATGCTGCACCAAAGACTGGACTGCACCTGCTGCTCTTCGGGCTAGCAAATGGAACGATGGGCCTGGGATGCCTGGCTCATGGAAAAATCCCCGAGCTCCAGACAGCAGAGGTGACCTCCACGAGTCAGTTGGCTGACTTCTTGTTACAACTTCAGGATCACAAAAGCTGAAGGAGCCCATTCTGTCAAGCCAGTTACCACAATTACTTGGCCGCCACTGACTGCCAACTGGCAGCCTGGGAAACGTAATCCTGATTCTCAAACGTTGCACTCGAGCATCCTGGATTTAAGAGAATCATTGGAGTGCAGTTTGGTCACCAAAGATGGACACTATCCTTCGCCATAGGGAATTGCTGGTTTTGCTGTGAGTGGAGACCTTTAGTCCAGTGGCAACTGGACTTTTGCTGGACCCATCAGGACTTCAAAGGACGGCGACCATGTGGCCAAATTCACCACACCCTGAGCCTGGATGGCTCCCCAGGAAGCCCCCTATCGGCCACAGAGCACCCTCAGCATCTTACCGCATGTTCAGCATCCTGCTTCCCTTGCACAATGGCCACTCCTTTGTAGTCTACGGCAATTCACCCAGAGAGCTGAAAACTGGAACTGGGACTGCTTTGGTGACACATTCTTACTGGTCCCCTAAACTTCCTCCCTGCTGGCGTTGGTTGCTCAAAGTGAGCCAGAGTACCGGAAAACAACTTTATAAAAGTTTTACAAAGTCCGCAACATGTGCCAATGCTTGTTGATGATTAGAGTGAAAAGCAGTAATTGACATTTACTTATAAATCCATATTTCCGGAACCCTTGGTGAATTTTGTTTTCATATCAATAAGATCTATTTTTATAAATTGGTGTCTGAATTCTATTGTGTTGCATGACTTTATTATTTTTTTGTTTTGGTACTTTTAAATGCTTTACTCTTGTTCCTTTGTTTAGGCATGACTGCTTGAGGCCACAGCTACCCAGGGTAGAGCTAAAGGTTTTACAAATCAGACTGACTGGACCGAATACAATATAGTGAGTGTATTACACAGTGAGGTCTCACAAACAAACTATAAAATACACCACTTTCCTCACACCTACTAAAATAATTCAACTTCAAGAACTACTACAAATTGTTCAGCACTTAAACAATATAACTTACACCTCACCAGTTCTGTAAAGCATCATCAGTGAATCAATCCATGTGTCAGTGGTTCTTCACAATCTGCTAATGGCACCCCACACTTCATGGGCTAGGTCAATTGACAAATGAGATCTGACGAACTGTGGTTGAAAGAACTTGTTTTGCCTCTGCCATTGGCAGAACTTGTGTTTGTCCATAACCAAGAGAGGTCTAAATGGTGAGAGGAAGTTTAATGATTAATGTTTGTTTAGTGACAATGGCAGCACCTCAGGATCACTTTCAAATAATCGTAATGATTGAATGGTGACAGACAAGCTTCACCAGAAACCAATGAATGCGTACAAGCAAGGGTCTGATGACAATAAACAAAAGTCTAGAAATCTACCTGTTCTGGGACTCAAGAGTTCTGCTGAGAGAACACTTGGTCAGAAGGAGGGGGATGACATTTATAGAGCGCCTGTTAAACCATGAACAAGAACTGGGGATTAGTGAGGGCACTTAGCCTTCTCAGGCAAAATTGCACAACATGTTCTGGTGGGGAGTCCAACAGGTAGCGAAGGAGATAGTATGCCACTCTAAAATAGAATTGGATAGGTGATAGGCAATTCTTCCAAGCGTTAGAAGAAAAGTGCTACAATTTGGGTAACTTGTTTGCTGGGGCGTGAGCCCTAGTCAAGCAGCAACCGTAATCTTAGTCTGGGTAAGGGAAAGCAATTCCCAAATGAACCTATGCTCAACCCTCTGGTAGCTTGACACAGAGCAGTCAGGCTTAACGTAGAGGCAATCTGTAAAGTATGTGTGCAACACTTCAAACAATAAAACAGTGAAAAACATCACACAAAAAGATCCCATCGTGAGAAAGATAGAGCTTAATTTAGTATCTAAAACAAGACCAAAAGAACAAAAATTCATTCAGTAGAACTGAAGTTTTGAATTTTCAAGGAATAAATTGCAACACAGGCTTAAAAGCATGAAGTGCCACCTGCTATCTGGTCACGCTGTACTAGGTTAAAGTTTAAAGACGAGGCTGACTGTGCTAGTGCTCAAGTTGGATACAGTCTCAGATTAGTCCAGCTGAAGTTTTACCTTCTCAAATTTGCGCCGAGTCCTATTCGCATTGGAGAGGTTATTAAGGAGCAAGGAGACCATTGCCGTAGGCAGTCAGAGTGGAGCAAAGAGCAAGCTGGGCGTCGATATGGGTGTGTTGGAGCTTCGCATTGGTGTTCCCCCATTATCAATACTGATGTGTAAAGAGATGGGTCGGTGGTGGCTCATGCTGATTTTCAGTTTGAGTGGTGCAGTTCAGGTGCAATTGGGCACATTCGCAGTTGTGAAGAGCCAAAAAGCTTGAACTAAGAGCCACTGAGCCACGGTCCTTCTTCCTTGCAAGATATCCAAAGGCGAGAAGCGTACTGAAGTGGTGGTAAGAAGGTCCTATTTTTATATTTTGGTGCCCTTCTCCTGGAAGGTGGGAGAAGCTTTTGGAAAGGTTATTTGAAGTGCATAGAATTTTCTGAACCAATTGTCCTGGCTCCAAACTGGCTGTAGTGTCAATACAGGATTATTAGGCCCTTTGTGGGAAAGCAGTGCACATGCTATTTAGGTGTAAGTGGGACAGGGCTCAGATCCACCCTGCATCCTGCCAGCAGATGGCCGATCAGGCAATTCAAATCCCTCTATTGTTTGTCTGTCTGGGAGGGACCAAACATGACAAATATACCCACTCTTAATTTCAGACTGAAGCCTATTAAATGTAATAAAAATCCCCAATGTTATCTTATGCCTCACAGTAGTGAATAACAAATTTGGGAGTTTTTCCACTACCAGGACATATAAAATTTAAAAGTACATGCCCAACCATGTAATTACGCAGAACCTTGTCCTATGGGCTATCTAAAACCTACCTTAAGTGTGATTATATGTAGCAAAAGTGTAGTTTAAGGCTTAGCAAGGAGGTTTTAATGTCAAATCGACCTGGCAGTGGAACATTGCATTCATGCTGCAATGTCATGCCTGTGACATGTTTTAAGAGGAACTTACGTGGGTGGCACAATATGTGCTGCAGGAAAATTGGTAGCATTTAATTTACGGGCCCTGAGTATATGGTCTACCAATCTACAAGGGACTTATGAGTAAATCAAATATGTCAATTAGGTTTATGTCAATCAAATCAGGCTAGGGGCGTGAGCACAGGTAATTTAGCACTGGTTAACAGTGGTAAAGTGCACAGAGTCCTAAGGCCAACAAAGCACATACCTAGCAAAATTGGAGGTTAGTTGGCAAAAAGATTGAGGGACGACCACTCTAAGGCTGACAGGTCTAACAAAAAGTAACAGCAAATGCCAAATAAAAGAAGTAAACCAACAATATACCCCTTTTTGAGACCTACTGCTGAATGGATTCCCCAAACAACATCTTGTCAATAAGCATAGTCTGAGTAGACAAGCCTTTTCCATATTGACTGCTCAATTCTGGAATTCTGCTCCTTCATCACTATGAATTGAGTAAAGCCTTGTAGGGCTGGATCCTCATTACAGGTACCTATGTGCACTGATGGAAGGTAGTAGTGGTGTGGTTGTTTTTTAACACCAACATGTGCGCTTACTTGCTAATTCCACAACATAGCACCTGTGGTGCTGAAAGAGCAGCATGGACATAGAGTGCCAGGTCTGCTTCATGCCTCTATGCGTCTGTTTTCAGTATCATTGCTACCTCAAGGAGTTAGCATTAGTGCTGCAACTTGCTCAATTTGATTGCTCAATAAGCTCTCTGCTCAGGTGTGCACAATGTGCAACCATTCACATGGGGGACAGTAACCGTGAGATCATCATTCTATGACTCATTTAGGTTGGAAAGGCATAAAGGTCTGGAGTTTCTATCAATGATCACTGCCATGCCAGATTAAATTCCTTTCTGTCAATCACCACATCGAGTTCAATAAGGATGAGATGCACGCCAGTTTCGCGATCCATTTTAAAACCATATTAAACCAAATTATTCTGGTCAAACATGTACAGCGTGCAAGACTTGCTCTGCGCCTCGTCCCATTGCGCTGCAACATAACTAAACCACGAAGGAGCCAACATTGGCTCCACCAAGCTGCACAGCCACATCGTAGCCTGAATCCAATGCATTAAATGTGTATAATTTTTTCAAATTTTTTCCTTTTTTCATCATTAATTTTAATCCTTCTCTTTTGCGTTCAATTCATTTTATTCAATCCATGTTTTACGTCGTAGTTCAACAGCGCTCTGGAGCATAAGGTGGATTGCGTGCCATGATTTATTTTCACAATCCCAATGCATTTCGGGAATTAACTTCCCTTCCTCAGGGGAATCTAAAAGTACAAAAAAATACTTTTTTTAAGCCATATTACATCAATTAAGCTTTTCATCCACATTTTAAAAAACGACACACAACAATTACATGAATAATAAACCTGTAGATGAGGCGAGGCATACGCACTAAAAATGTCACGTATTAGTTACATGCAGTCTTTTACACACCCGCAGTGTTCATATATTTGGTATCCCAAAATAGCTCCATTGTTGAGAAATAAATACACCCCTTTTTAGGTCTCGCCTACGACGAAAGCGCTGAAAGCGCGTTCTCGCAAGCGAGAACTATAGTCGTCGTCTCAGCAGTCTGAGACCGACGAAGGGAGACAAGACCTGGCCGCGCGCAGCGTTTCCCCATAGGATAACGTTGTGCGCGCGGCCAGGTCTTGTGTCCACAGCATGGCAGGAAAGGATCGGATCGCGTCGCGCGCCTCTGTGGAATGCAGGGGAGTCTGCATACCAGCACGCGGCGCTGATAAACAGGCAGGTTTTTTTTGTCCTCCGTCTCTAAGCACCCGCTTCACTGCCATGCGCCTTGGAAACCGAAACCTAAGAGCCGCGCGACGTGAGCTGTCTACGTTAGAAGCTCACGCGCGCGGCTCTTAGGTATCGTTTTGACTTGTTAAAATTCTAGTTATCTGATTCATATTAACATCACTTTCGAATCCAAATTGTAATTCGATTTCTTAAAAGTGGGCCGGCAAGGTGGTACTAAACAACACAAATGAGCAACAGTTCAGGCATGCAAAAAGCATGCAGAGTCATTAATCTTGGGGAGAGTGACCCTTCTTGCATTGCCGTAAAATGAGCACTTGCTTTTTTGGTGCTATTACAGGTCTGCAGCTTCTTTGTGTGGACTTGCAAGGCACTATGTAGATGGCACCTGAAGACAAACAAATTAGTGCACATTGCTTGAGTGACGGATCTGAAACCCTTGCATAGCCTTTCATTGGTTGTATGAAGACGATATTTCCTCCTTACCAAAGTGGTTGCGTAGAGAGTCTTGAGAGCGCTATTGACGATCACATGTACAAGAGAAGCATAGAGTGCAAAGTGGTGACAAAGGTGGCTCTGAAGCATGCATTCTCTCCTCAGACTGTTACTACACACTACTGTATTTTGTAGTTCACACAGACTGATTCCTAAAAACATATCTTGGCACTTAGATTCTCAAATTTCCACAATACCTAAAGTTTACGGTCCAGTACAAGTGTGTTTGCATGCAGTTATTACTTGTTTGATAATATGCCACAGATTTACTTTAAACTATCCCGCCTTTACAATCACGTTGTATATGTGAGACACTGGTATGGTTGGCGAGAATGTAGTCTCTGTGTGCTAAGATGTAACAGAGAAATTCCATATGGACAATTATTCTTAAATGCATGACTTTGAATCCTCTTATGTCTGAAAGAAACTTGTATTCTAATGGAATGCATCCACATGTATGATTTACAGTTCTCCTTATAGGAACTTCTTGGCACCTGGTAGATATGGATTGTCTTGTTTATATGCAGTAATACCTAAAGACAATTCAGCGGTTGATACCTGACTTTTATTGCAGTGGCTGATTTTCTTAATCAAATGTTTACCTTGGTCTTCTTCATTTAACTAGAAGCACACAGTGTTGAACCATATAAAAGCCACAGAGCACTATATTGCTCAGTTCTGTTGCATGTGGAAGATTCATTACATTGATGAAACTGTTTTCAAACACATTTTATAATTGTGTCCTGGCGGACTCCAGTATAGAACATTATCAGCATAGTAGCCTGTTACTGCAGTGTTTTGCAATAAACAAAGTTATACTTGGTTGAAATATATTCATTGCTTTAATGGTTACTATATAGGTGTATTAATTTCTGCCTACTTTTTGCGGTCGAAACTTTGATTTCCTGCAATTTTTAATTTGATAAAAACATGATGGATTTTGTAATGCTTGTTTAACATGCCAGAGTGATCGAAAAGTGCGCATGTTAAATACAACTGCATACAAGTTAATGTGTTAAACTTGCTAGATTCTTGGCTGGTCTGAGGAATCAGTGTTTTAATAAGGGCGTTCACGTGCCTTTAGAATAGCCAGTTGATGGGTGGTGCTGTCCTCGTTCTCTGTTACACTCATCCTCTTCATCAATGCGATGGGGGCTTTGTGTACCTGAAGAGGACCCCTTTGTGCTACTAAGTTCTGATCAGAAGCGCCATGCTCCACCCTTTTTCCCACTCTCATCCCCATCAGTTTCATAATCAATTCTTCCCTATCACGTTGATGCTACTAGAACCGATCTCACTATAGGTCAAGGTGGGGCAAGAAATGGCCAGTACCAGCCCAAGATCACACCAATATAAGCGGGAGCAGCCAAGAAGCAGAGGAGCTGCTGCAAACTTCTCAGGTGCTCTTCCACCTCCTGCACCCCCTCGAGAGGGGGCAACCCCCAGATTCCCAGCCCCACCCGAACAGCCAGCATCCAACTTGCACGGTCCCGAAGAAGGCACTCGCCGTGATTGCTTGCCGCCTCTCCCTGTGCAGCTCAGCCTCCGACATCCTGCAGGGAGCACGCACTAAGGGCCCGATGTAGGTAGGCCGTTACCGATCGGTAACGGCCGAAAATACCGATTTTTGGCCCTTACCGATCGGTAAACAGCCATCGAGATGTAGGGAACCAAAAAAATTAATAATCGGAGTGAAAACCGATTCGGAATGAGTACCGAATGGGAAAGAATCCGATACGTACATACCGAAAATCGGATATGTAACGAATCGGTAACACACCGAATCAGATGCAAACACCGAATCGGTCAATGTACCGATTCGGTAGTGACACCGAATCGGAAAATAACCGATTCGGTCCATGTACCGAATCGGTAGTGACACCGATTCGGAAAATAACCGATTCGGTCCATGTACCGATTCGGTAGTGACACCGATTCGGAAATTATCCGATTCGGCCCATGTACCGATTCGGTAGACACACCGATTCGGAATGAAGCGGATTCGGTCCATGTACCGAATCGGTAGATAGACCGAATCGCACATGAGCCGAATCGGAAAACATACCGATTCGTATGAATCACCGATCGGGAAATTCCCCGATTCCGACAGATGGGGAGATGTAGGGAGGCACAGAAACACCGAAATCGGCTCAGATTCGGTAGAATTCACTCGGTATTTACCATGGATTACAATCAGGTGGTAACCAACTCCAACCCATATAAACAGCCCCAAAATGCATTGCAACTTGCAGGATGGCAGCTTTTTATGTCATTGCGAGGCGGCTACGGCTACAGCAGGAAGGACAGAGGGAATGGCTAAGAAATGAACAGGTCTACAGACAGAGGATAACCCTGTTCATGCTCACAGAGGCAGAGATCCTACAGAGATACAGGCTGGACTCTGACACCATACTTGAGCTCATCAGGGATCTCAAACCATTCTTGGACCACCACACCCCAAGGGCACACGCCATCCCTGCGCACATCCAGGTGCTATGCAGCCTACACCTGCTAGCGTCTGGCAGCTATCAAAGTGGAGTTGCAGCGGCAGGAGGGGTGAGCCAGAGCAGCCTGTCAAGGTTCTTCCACACATTCCTTGACGCCATGATACACAGGATGGACCAATACATCTCTTTCCCTGCAACCCACGCAGAACTGCTACAAACTAAAGCTGACTTCTACCAGATGGCACAATTTCCCCAAATCATTGGTTGCATAGATGGCACGCACATTCCGATTTGCCCACCAGCGGACACAGAATACATATACCGCAATCGGAAGTCTACACACACCATCAACGTGCAGGTGATCTGCAATGCGAAGTGCACCATCACAGACCTGGTAGCAAAATTTCCAGGGAGTACCCATGACTCCTATATTTTCCAACAGAGCGGCATCTATGCACGGCTGATGGCTGGCGAATTTGGTGAAGGATACCTCCTAGGTGAGACACATCATCAGACCCCCATAACACATAGTAGCTAGGTGGAATACATGTATGCATGTGTGTAATGTTACCCCTTTCTCTTCCAGGCGATAGTGCATATGCCCTCCGCTCATTCATACTCACCCCCTACCTCAACCCCTCCACACCCAGCCAAAGGAGGTATAACCGGGCCCACATACGCACAAGGAATGTTGTCGAACGGACCTTTGGCATCTGGAAAAGTAGATTCAAATGCCTGCACAAGAGTGGAGGTGCAAGGCAGTATACCCCCATCACCTGCTGCAAGATCATAGCTGTATGTGCAATGTTACACAACCTTGCGGTGAAGAAGGGCACTGAGGTGGAGTTGTCTGACTACGAGGACCATGACGACGATGAAGCTGTGCCACTGACACAGCCAGCTGGGGTGTGTACGCCAAGTGATGGCAGATACAGACGTGAGGAGATTACTGAAAACTATTTCTGAGTGAGTACAGATGCAAAGACAGCTAAATGGTTGTTGTGCAAAAACAATTTTTAATACTGTTGCAACACAGTTACTGCACTGATGTGCAACAAAAAAATGGTGTAATGGAAAAGAAAACAAAAGTCCAAGGTCCAGGTTGCCTCACCCGCCCTTGCAAGGCTATTTCTTTGACCGCTTGGCAGCCCCACTGGGGTGTCCCTCAGCCCCCTCTGAATGACCAGCGGCATCTGCGGAGCGCCTGGTGCTCCTGCGTGGCTCAGACGCAGCGCTGGCCGGGCTGCTGCGGCTGCTGCTGTCCCCAGCATCCCCCAGGTCCAGGGCAGGATTTGTGGCAGTGTTCGAGATGATCATGGCCTCCATTGCAGTCGTGATGCGGGCCATTCCCCTTGTGAGCTCTGCCGTATTTTGACTGAGGCTGGACTCCATGTTTGCGCTGCGCTGGCAGAGTTGTGCCGTTGCCGCAGCAAGGCGGCTCATGCAGCGGTTCTGCACCCGGGCATCCCGCCTGCGCACCAGCTCCTGCTCCTCCATTCTGCCACACAACTGGGTTATGGCAGTGGTTAGCCTGCCTAAACCTGCTGCCACCTCCTTGTTGGAATCCACGAAGGCCTGAAATCCCTTTACCATTTCTTCCATCTGCAGGTTGTGCTGCAGGAGCTGGCGTTGGCAGGCCATCATGGATTTTGCCTGCTGCCTTTGTATCTTGACCATCTTTCCCTCGAGGCCCAGGAAGACACTGCCCTCCCGTGCTGGTGCAGCAGTGGTGGTGATGGCACGGCGCCGGGTACTGCTGCTGCCGGCCTGCTGAGTGGGCTGGGGTGCCACTGGTGGGGGTGTGGTGCTGGCAGGGCCCTGAGCCCCTGCTCCCAGGACAAGTTGTACTGGTGCCAAAGCCATGGTTGTGGCAGGAGCTGGTGTAGGTGGAAGGAGGTCCCTTGTCGGGGAGTTCTCTGGGGAGAACTGCAAGGGGGGTGTGCTGGGCATTTGTGGGGAGTGCAGTGCTTCAAAGTCTATCACCAGGTCTCCCTCCATACCAAGCCCTAGGGTGTTTACGTCCTCCTCCTCCTCGGCAGCCTGGCTGGTGCTCGGCCCTGCGAGTGCAGTGTCAGATGGTGCTGCTGCCTCTGTAGACATAGTTTGTCCGCCTGATGGTGCCCCTAGGTACAAAGAAGCATTTGTAAATTGAGTGTCGATGTATTACAGTCACTACAATTAAAGCATTCCACATGTCCTTGCATCTCCTTAGACTGTGTTCCACTGTTTCCTGTCTTGTGATTCTGCACTGCCATAGTTTGCTAACTTCTGCTGACTACATGTACCATGATGCTTGTCTCTTGTATGTTGGTTACAGTACTGTGCTGGGGTTTGCCTATGCATTGTGTCTAATGGGGAGGTGTCTGGTAGGGTGTGTCATGATGCGCATGCTTCTTACCTGTAGCTGTAGCTCTGGCTGAGCTGTCCAGGGTCCCAATTCCAGTAACACTCTCCCTCTCAATGGTGGTGGAGACCATTTCCTCGAGGTCTGTGAGGGGTGGCGCCGGGTTCCTGCCTCCACCAGTGACTCCAGCCTGCCTCTGGATCTCTGCCATCTTCCTTTTTGTGAGGCTGCGGATGTCATAGAATCGCTTCTTGAGCTCATCCAGGGACCTGGGGGTGACACCCACAGCATTCACCTTTTGGGCGATTTCGCTCCATATCCTCCTCTTGGTGCTGTCTGGCACATTGAGGGACAGCTTTCCAAATAGCTGGCGGTGCACCCTCACCACCTCCTCAACCAACACCTGCAGCTCGGTGGTGCTGAACTTAGGCTTCCTCTTCTGGGAGGACTTCTGGCTCTCGCTCTGGTTTGCCATCTTCTTCACTACAGTTCACAACCTCCTACTCCCACTGCTGCTAACTGTGAGTGTTCAGCTCAGGCTGGCTCTCCAGAAACTTCTTAATTAGCTGCACCTGCCAGGGTTGCCACTCCCTGTTTGGGTGGGGGAGGGGGAGCCACCTCATTGGCAGAATCGGCTTTTGCCGAATCGGCTTTTACCGATTCGGATATTACCGATTCGGTAAAATCCGAATCGGTAATATCCGATTCGGATTTTACCGATTCGGTTTCTTCAATGCATTCCTATGGGCTTTTTGGCCATGGGTGTGTTTTCATAGCTACGATTCTATCATTGCCGATTCGGATTTTACCGATTCGGCTATTTCCGAATCGGTGTTAGCCGATTCGGCTATTTCCGATTCGGTGTTCGCCGATTCGGCTATTTCCGATTCGGTGTTCGCCGATTCGGTACTTTCCGATTCGGTCCGTGCCGAATCGGAACGTACCGATTCACATTACCGATGCCGACCGAATCGGTATTAATTCGCCTTTTTTTTGCTACATCTCGTTTTCCGATTTCAGAATACCGAATCGGACCGCCTCGGTATTTTGAAATCGGAAAATCCCTTTTACCTACATCGGGCCCTAAGAGCGGTCTGCAAAAGCACTGCTGTCACCCAGGGAGACCGAGCCGAGGCTCTGGAGCGGCGAGCGGGCTTCGCTCTGTTGCTGTGGGAGTGAGCAGGCTGCGGGGTGAGGGGTCCTGCCCGCCGCCCAGCTGTGCTGCTGCTATCCGTAGCTGGCCACTGCCTCACAGGCCATGTGGGCACTGGAGGCCTCAGCCGGTGCGCTCCTCCTCTGGGGGTGATGGGTGGCGAGGCGGACTTCCCACCGGGGGCTGTAGAAGTAGCCGGGAGCTGCAGGCACGATCCAGAGGTGGGGTGGGGTGTGACACCCTGTGGTGGCGTGGCGGGGGAACAGAAGACGGAATTCCGTAGTCAGGGTCTACCTAAGTGGCTAAGGCGTTAATCTTGCTTCTGACCATTTGGTTAATTAATGCTATATATATATACAAACCTGAATGTGGTTGCACACTTCGTGAATAGTTAGGCTGTTCCATAACGAAATGGCAAACACATGACAGTGGAAGGATGAAAGGCTGTAACAGCCCGGCCAACATTAGGACCCATGACCTGTATTGTACTAAGCTCCTATGCGACTTAACTCACTGTCATGCTAAGATAAAGACCAGCAGGAAGGAATCTAGGAACAGGCACGTGCGAGTCACCATACTACTTTTCAATACCCACGGGCATTTAATTAATACTTGAAACTCCCACGGGCCACGAAACACTCTTTCCAAAGTGCCTAGGCGCTTTACAAATGGTGGTGCAGAGCTACGCTCGCATAAAAGACAGAGCACTTGTTTTATCGACCTCTGAAGGATGAAAGGCGCAGCTGTTTACAGCCACAGTGGTATCTCTAGAAGTGATTTCTAGGGGCTTGGGGACAAGGGAAGGAGATGCAGCTGGCCACAAATATAATTGGTGGAGCCACCTATGATGGGCAATCGTGAAGGGTGTTTGTGCACATGTGTGTGTGTACACACATCTGTACTCACATACAAAGTTATAGTAATCGCACTCACAAAACACTGCCAGTTACAGACTCGTGCATTTCCTCAGTCACTGATTTACAGTGAGAGGTACTTGGACAACATGAGAAAGAACAGATTTAAATTGTTTTTCACCATTACTTGATGCTAAAACACCGAGTGCCTGCTGAAGTGCACAGCCTTTCAAAGCAACATTTGCATTCCGCAGCTTGTGCTCCATGCAGGTATCAGTGAAAGTTTATATGACTGTTGCCTACTCAGGCTGACGAAACGGCCCTGGAAGCAACAGGAGCACACACTGAGAGTGAGCCAAGATCAGCAGACAAAGAGATGTTCAAATCCACACTGAGCTGCGACCAGCAGCAAATCCGGAAGACCAAGCGCACCGCCCCCCCAAGGACGCAACAACAGGAGCAAGAGCAAAAACAAGCTTTTGCAATGCAATAGGTCTCGCAGTTACCCGAGTTTAAGCTAATGACATTGTAAATGACAATGCCTTTTATATATGTTTTTAAAACAAAAACAAAAATAAAAGGCATTGTTATTTGCAATGTCAATAGCTCAAACTCGCATACATGCGAGACCTATTGCATTGCAAATGCTTGCTTTAAATGTAGAAAATAGTACCACTAGTTTAAAGAAACATAAACACATATACAATTCCCTGTGCTTACCATGACATGCTGTTACATCTTAAAACGTGAGGAACCATTCCAAAATGAACAAATCCAATTTAAAAGACCATGACTTCATCTCTCTATTGTATGAGACTCCTACATTGGGAAGTGTACCCTGAGTTACAAACAGATGGGTACAAGGGGTGCTAGCTGTTTTTGTGTGAAAGAATTGATTATGCCAATCTTGTTACTAGTGATCTGTGAAGGAACTTGAAGGGTTTCACCTTTCAATCAACTGAAGCAAATCGAAGCTCTTCAACAGAGGTCAGATCACACTGATTTCACACGTCCACGAGCCATCTTGCTCTAACATTTCCAAATGTCTGAGATTTCACTCGTGCCAGTAAAACTGACAAACCCCAAAACGAATTTCATACAGACTAACTAGAGCAAAAATGACATGATCTGGAACCTGCAAAATCAGTAAATGTCGATGACAAATTGCAGCACAGCCTGATTATTCTAGGCAACCTGCCTCATGGTGCCCACAGACCTCACATGATGATCTGCAAAAACACCAGCCGTCCACATGTTTTTGGATAGGTTCCCGGGGCATAGACAATCTGTCCTGGTGCATACAAAGGGTGTCTAACAGAGAGTATCCCTGGGCTGATACAGAAAAAAAATGCTGTATCCACTATCCTCCCTATCCATGCACCTTTACAATAGTTTTCCAAATCACTGGGCCACTGTGTTTTTCACAGTAGTCAAGGACAAATTATTACCATATATAATTGGTGCAAAAAGTTGAACGCGCCATAAGCGGACATTCTTTGGGTTGTTTAGGCATTGTACTGGTTTTGTTCTACTGGCCCAAGTCTGGTCTGAATCTTGTTTCCTGTGTGGGCAAATGCA
Source organism: Lissotriton vulgaris (assembly GCF_964263255.1). Taxonomy (NCBI): domain Eukaryota; kingdom Metazoa; phylum Chordata; class Amphibia; order Caudata; family Salamandridae; genus Lissotriton; species Lissotriton vulgaris. The sequence goes on along the minus strand of NC_141695.1, from coordinate 1,634,521,352 downwards.
TGTGACCTTCACCTATAGCACTGTGTAGCCCATTTCAACACAACTTATGTTCCCATGTGTCATGTACATAGCTACACATTAGCTAAAACAAGCATTAGCAAAGCCAATTGGTCTGGCCTTGAATGAAACATCAAAGAAGCCTGCCACAACGTAAAAACGAAACAAAACCAAATGTTTTCTGTATGCAATGCATCTAGTATAAAAAGAAGTTTAACTGTGTCGAATCCGAGGGGCTTATTTATGGGCCATTGCATCACTTTTTTTACGCCACAGGTGCGTCACTTTTTGTGACGCACAGGCGTCATAAAAAATGCGCATGTTGCACCCTATTTGCAAAGTGATGCATCTAGGCAGATGTGTCACTTCATAAACCCCTGCGCCACATTATACCTGCACCAGGTATAATGTATGGAAGGTGGGTGTTCCCTCCATAAAAAGCCTCATAGAAGTGGCGCATTGAAATCTAAAAGATTTCAGTGCGCCACTTCTAGGACGCCATTGCGTCACTTTTCTACGACTGAAGCAGGCCCTTTCACATGGGACTTGCCCCATGTTAAATGACACATTGCTGGAGTTGCGGCTGTTTTCAGACAGATCCCAGCAATGCGTCTGTTTTGTGCTGACAGATACGTCAGTAATACTGACGTATCTGTCATTCTTAGCGACATGATGAGTCATACAGTAAATATGACACATCCATCATGTCGCAAGGAGGGCGCAGTGAAAACTGTTGCATCACTGTTTACACGCAGCGATGCTACAGTTTCCATAAATATGCCCCTGAGTATTTTTGAGATGGTAAAATAGTTCCTTGTTAATTCTAATGCAAATACTCGATAGGATCCAGAATAATTCACCTAACAGCCAATGGTACGAGGTGAGAGAGAAATACTCCAATGAATGGTGCCAAAGTCCACACCATGTATAATTTAAATTGGTCATAATAATAGGTCTAGCAGAGAGGTGCCCTAGCAAGCCAGACCTAATAATAGCATTTAGAAAGATTTTAATGTGTTTACCACATTTCAGACTGGCTAATCATATTGTAGTTTCCATCGTTTAACATACCCCAGCTGTGAATTTAAGCTTCCGCCAAGTAGTTGGGATACAGCATACCCAGAATATTAATATAGTCAAGCCTGGCACATGTCCACACCTCCTGGACACCATTCAAGAGCAAAGTGAATACGAATTATCTATTTTTAATGACTGCAATTGAGGTGTTGGCTGTTGGTTGTTTCAGTAAAGACCTTTCTCCCCCTATGTAGACCATATGGTGACACATTCTCTGTGCACCGGCAATTACAATGACTTGTTATTCTATCTGTGTCTAATTGGCTTCCTCCTCCATTGCTCGACCCCCAGCATCACGTCACATTCTTTCCTGAGGGAAAGATTGGTGGGGATAGGAAGTTGTCTGTGCTGTAGAACATTCTGAGCCAAGACAAACACAGGGCAGAAGATTAAGCTCCAGCGAGACTTTAAATCGGACCCAAGCTAAACAAATGAGCTGTCCTGCTGCTGTAAGAGATACAGTATGACTGATCTGGCTTTTTTTTGCAAAAGCTGGTTAAAGTTAATAGATTTTGCAATGAGAAAGAAAGTTTGGGTATTGCTTCTTAGAATCGCATTCTAAAAAAATCAAGCGTGGTATCTAAAGACACGGACCATTTATCAAGTGTGGTGTTGCTGGTACCAGTGTTACGACACACACGCGTGTTGATAAAACCACTCACTATTTTTGCAGACGGCACATATTCTCCCACCTATGTCAAATATATATGCCTCATGCATGTTAGTCTGAAGGGTTTCCTATATGCTCTCTTACACTCCCTCTCTGATCTGTTTAGTCATCGGTGTCTGTAGTTGCTAAGTCTTGCCTGAGGCCATCTTTGGCTCTCTGCCAGAGTCTTGTAATCATGAAAGATAAAGCAATAAAAAGATAACACATATGAAGAGGACCTTTTGGGTCAGCCCCCTTTAGCCATTGCTGGGGTGGAGTGTCATTCACATGTTGGCTCAGCCCACACAATTGCAAAAAGAGAGTAGGGCACTGGGTCATCACCTTCAGCCATTGGCTTGGCTGGCAGGGTTAATTTTTATTATTTTAGTTTTTTAGATCAGAACTTTGGACAGCATTGCGTGTTTAGGATGCCGGACGGTGAGTGTGAGATCATTTTGCTTATTTAGAGTTGTAGCCTTCATGGGAGAGGCCGAAGCACAGCGGGGCAAAGACATCCTGTGAACCCACTGCCAAATAAAGATTAGCCACAATTATTATAATCAAAGACGCCAAATACTTAAAAACAACGAAAAACTAGGACCGGAGATCTTGCACTAGTTTGACAAAAAGTGTCACTCAAAAGGCTCCGTTAGGCTGCAAAAGCCACACATTTGCACAATGCAGACATAGAAATGTCATGGACACATACCTCCTAAAAGCAGTGAAGCTGTATGCTCCAAAAAATATATTTCCTAGACAATAAAGTGATCTCTGGGGCACAGCATTGTTGGCAAATTGTCAAAATTTGCAGTACTGTTTGTGGGATAAAATTGTGAAATAGATGACAGATACTGGGAACAATATTTATGAGCCTGGAAAACAGCAATTATTAAAAAAAAAGCCTGAAACACATCAGATATTTCTGTGCCTCCAAGAATGTTTTATTGACTAAGTTGCTGTAATGTAGGGGAACAGTATGCTGCGGGAAACATCCTTTACGATGCAACTTTTACCACGCAGTACCTTTACAACGCAGGTTTTTCAGCGCAAGTCATTACAACGACTTGCGCTGGGGGGCGCTCTAGGATAGGTAATAGTTTAATTTACTATCCAACACCTTCCCTACTATCCACGGGGACTGGAGTTGGAATAGTAAACTAAACTATTCACTATCCAGCACCCGCCAACGCAAGTCGTTGTAACGACTTGCGTTGAAAAACCTGCGTTGTAAAGGCATGCGTGGTAAAAGCATGCGTTGTAACAACGTACATCCGAATGCTGCACATAAGAAGAGTATACTGCCCTAGTAAGACTCTGTTAGAATCCTCAGATTTGTTAAGAATTATTCTTTAATGAATTGCTCCTTAGAAATCTGCATGTGTTTAAACAACATAGCAATAGGCAAAATGAAGATCGATGGCACAGGTAAATGCTGCTGCGATACCTTTTCAGTCTTTATTTGCCACTTTTACTCATGGTTTTAAATTGGTCAAAAAGGGAGATAATGGGCAACCCTGTCTAACTCCTCTATTAAGAGAGAAGTAAGAGGATATGCCACCATTCGCCGAAATAGCCGCTCTTGGACGAGAATACAGGAGCGAGATCAAGGTGGAGATCTTAGGACCAAAACCAAACCATTTCAAAGTATGAAAAAGATATGGCCACTCAACCCTATCAAAAGCTTTTTCAGCGTCTAAAGCTATGGCCGCAAGGGGTGAGAGGAATGTGAGGTTTTAGAGAGAATGTAAAAAAATAATCTAGTATTGTCCGCAAGCAATCTGCCTTTAACAAAGCCAGACTGTTCCTTTCCTAAAAGATCAGATGAGTGTGATTCCAAACGCATGGCTAAAGCTTTTAAGAAAATGTTATAATCAATGTTTACTATGTAAATAGGATGGTAATTTTTGCAATATTGTACATCTTTACCTGGTTTCGGGATAAGGCAGATGAGAGCATCAGAAAATGTGCCAGAATCGGAGCCAGACTCAAGAAAAGTCGAAAGAAGAATATACAATTTGGGGATAAGTAATTTTGAAAAGTGAGAAAAGAATTCAACAATAAAACCATCTGGGCCCGGGGCTTTACCTTTTTTAAGAGTATTGAGTGCTTGAAGGAGTTCTTTTTGTGTTAGATCAGTTTCTAATGGGGAAAGATCAGGAGGAACATCGAAAGGTGATCGAATTTTGGACAAAAATTGGGAAATGGAATGCTCAAAGGAAACTGATTCAGAGGAGTACAATGTTTCGTAAAAATGAAGTAATTCTTGTAAGATTTCATCATTCTTAAGTTTCAGCGACCCTTCCTGACCAAAAATGGAATCGATAATGACTTTATTTTGTTTTACCTTCAAGTAGTTGGCCAGTAACTTCCCAGCCTTATTTTGACCACCATAGAATCTAGCACTGGATTTTAATAGAAAATTGGAGACGTTATACGTGGAATCTTTATTGAATTGGAGCTTAGTGGCGATAAGTTCAGTTAAGCAGTCTTTAGATTTGGAGGAGTAGTAGGAATGTTCTAATCGTTTAATTTTAGATAAGAGGTCATTAGTGATCTGTTATGCTTTCTTCCTCTTGCGAGAGACATAACTAATGATGAAGTCTCTAGCCGACGCTTTAAAGGCATCCCACACTACAGGAAATTGAATGTCTTCAGTTTGATTGAGTAAAAAGAATTCGTGAAAAAAGGAGGTAAAGGAAGATACGAAATCAGAGTCAAGAAGGAGAGAATTATTGAAACGCCATTTCCGAGCAAAGGTAGGCTGTCGGAAAACATCCAGATTGATAGAAACTGGCGCGTGATCGGATATTAATATGGAACCAATGTCAGAAGCAGTAAGGGACTGGGAAAGGCGATGTGAAATGAAAAAATAATCTAATCGTGATTGGGTTTGATGAGGTGGAGAAAAAATGAGTATTCACGCAAAGTAGGATTACAAAGTCTCCATGCATCAATAAGTTTATATTGAGTGATAAGTTGTGTAAAAGATTTATTTGTGAGGGATGTAAGCGCTAGACGAATGTCTATCCAAAAAAGGGTCAAAAACCTCATTGCAGTCACCTGCAAGAATGAAATTATCAACATAATGTTGTGTAATGTGCGGTGCTAAGGAGGTCCAAAAAGAAGCATCACCAATCGATGGGGCATAAATATTTAAAATGGAAATTGGGACATCATCTAATTTGAATTTCATCAGAACCCATCTACCGAAATTGTCCATACAATTCGTTAGTAGCTTGACGGGAAGGGATTTTCGAAACAAAAAATAGTTTTAAATTTGAACTTGCAATTTAATACGGAGACCGTTATTGTGGGATGATTGACCTAGAGGCTGCTTTTTCTGTGGAACACTGCTACTATTTTAATCAAGTTTAGCAATCTGGTCTTCCCTTTGCACGTTGTCAGGTTTGGTGATGTTCAGTGCGTCACCCGATTTTCATCAGCCGCCGCCATCTTGGTTGACTCACTGGTTGTTGATTTCACTCACCACACACGCCTGGCCCTGCTACTTAATGAGCTCCGGGGTGCGGATGGATGACTAGGCACAGGTAACTGCTGCTGCGTTACCTTTTCAGTCTTTGCTTTTGCCATTTTTACTCATGGTTTTAAATCAGTCCTTTCTGTTTTAAAATTGTTGGCACATACCAATTCTAGATTTCGTCAAAACTGGGCACAATTGCTTATAAAAGAATGGGAAAAAAAGCTCTCCAATTCTATTCATGAAATGACTGGAGACATAACTAACACATACAATAATTTTGAAACATTGATTCTGAATGCCTCTAATATCCTGGTGCCTCTGAAACAACAAAAATCTTCATGCACAGTAGGGAAAGCACCAGTGGCGGCTCCTCCGCTGAGGCAAAGGAGCTTCGCCCCACTGCTTTGAAGCAGTGAAATAAGGGAAACATAAAATGATAATAACCTGAAGTTATTATCATTTTATGCTTCCTTCTGCTGCAGCTTTACGTGGAAGGGCGGGGCTACTCCGATGACAGAGGAGGCTGGTCAAACTGTCATACGCACTTTGCATGGTCTCCACCCAGGCTGCATTACAGCCTGGGTGGAGAACATGTCCAGGCTCACATTCTCTAGCTGAGCTCCAAATCCTGGCACTCAGACTAATCTCAATGCTGAATTGTAACTTTGTAATTGGTCAGGCAAGCCTGGGTGTGCTTCCTGGTATCTGTTCAGCTGGGAGAAAAGAAGGAGGAGCGATGCGGCAAAAGGTAAGTTTTTCTTCATTTTGTTTTACAACCCTTACCCCCGCCCAACCCGGCCACCACTGGAAAGCTCCATGGCCCCCAAATGAGCTCCAGGAACTAAACAAAGCCTCTCAATGGGCAGACAGGTTGTGGAGGAACAACTATGATGGCATAAGGTAAAATAAATATAAAAAAGCTGTAAAGAAGTACCACTATGCAATCAGGGAAGCAAGAGTCAACTCTTTTGCTTACAAAATACAAAACGTGTCAAATTTCTCAAAAGAGCTTTACAATCTGGTGAATAGTTTAATGCATCCCACTAAAACTAAATCTGACCCACCCCCCTCAGATGCAGGCTGTAATCAACTGGCCAATTTCTTCCAAGAAAAATGCAACAATAAAATTCAGACTCTAGGAGAATATAGGGAGACTATTATACCCTGAGAACAGGGGAATTCAAATATGAACACCTTTCCTGAGATGACCATGAAGATACTTAAGCTGTCTTCAACCTGCCCTTCTGAGATTATGTCTAAAGGAGCAATGGCAGTTGTTACCGTACTGACTAATGTTATAAGCCTGGGCGTAGTTCGCAGTTTTGCTACGCGGAACTCCGCAAAGTTACAAATAACTCTGCGAAGTTCCACAAATGGCTGAGTGTAGTGCGAACGGCTGTTCGTGCTGGTCTTAATGCTGCTCGGATAGAAATTTTACCCAAGCGGCACCTCGTGCTCGCGAACTTACCATTCGCGAACACAAGCAGGGAAAGAACTCTGCTGCACTACACGAAGCAAAGTTTTCTGCACTCCTTGAGGTCCATGGAGCGCGGAGTGCAGAAAACTCCGCAAATTCCACGAACAGAGTGGAGTTTACCGCCCAGGCCTACTAATGTATTTAATCAGTCTTTAAAACCTTGGGAAGTCTCACCTATGTGGAAATATGCCATAGTCAGACCTCTTTTGTAAAAAACAGGGGCTGAGCCATTACTGTGTGAAAACCACTGTCCGATCTCCCTCTTACCAGGCCTTCATGAAATCTTTGGGAAATTTGTGAACAAACATCTTTCATTATACCTAGAGTGTAACAGAACCCTGCACTCCTCACAAACAGGTTTCAGAATAGAGATCAGTTCAGAAACTGCCCTCCTGGCTGCTACCGAAGAATTGAGGACAAATCTGCAAATGGGTGGCACCGCGGCCTTGATCCTACTTGATCTAATTGCCATGTTTGATATTGTATTGCACTTAACACTGATTAAAAGACTATTTGAAGGGGGCATTGGAGGCATAGCTTTAAAATGGCTAACCTCTTTTCTTCACAATTGCACCTGCCAGGTACAAGAAGAAGATAGGCAATCAAACATTTCTTCCCTGAAATGCAGAATACCGCAGGGCTTGTCCCTTAACCCAACCCTATTCACTTTGCATGTTGCATGGTTATAAAATCTTATGGTTTTACCACAAATTATTATTAGTCTGTCCCATCAAAGAGAAAATACCTCCGTAATGCTTTACCCCTGTCTTAAACACATAGTTGCCTGGATGGCAGTCAATAGCCTAAAGCTTAACAGAGATAAGACAGAGGTGATGATAGTGGGTAACAATCCCAGTAGGTGGATGGCATTGAACTGGCCGACTGTCCTGGGCAGTCATCCTACCCCCAAAGCAGAGGTCAGAAGCATAGGAATCTGGTTGGATAGGAAACTGACAATGTAGAGCCAGGTCAAAAAACTAGCAGCCACACGCTCCGGCTTGCTTTGCACTCTACAGAGACTTCTGAAATGGATGCCAGTACTAACACGGAGAGTGGTGGTACAAGAGCTAGTTGTTTCCTGACTCGACTTCGACAACTTTTTAAACTCTGGAAGCCCTAAGTCAGTCCTGAAGGGAATACAGGTCATACAAAATGCTGCAGCACGCATCCCTTTAAATCTACTCAAACACCAGTCAGCAAGGACAGCATTGGCAGCCCTGCATTGGCTCCTAGATGGTCAATTTTAAGACACTTTGCCTTGTACACAAAGCATTCCATAAAAAAGGTTCCAATTTGATTCAGGAACTCCTCACTCCCTAAAATCCTGCGAGACAGTTCCCCAAATCAAGCAAGCGAGAGCCGCAAGTTGGTCTTTTTGCTTACATTGCCCCAAAGCTTTGGATCTCTTTCCCTCTACAAATGAGACAAATGGAATTGGAATTGGAAACTGCTAAAGACTAGGATGTTCGAGTAGGCTTCGAATGGTAGTTGTCTTATGTCTGGTCAGTGCTGGGAGGCCCTTCAAGGTAACGATACGCTTTATAAATATAAGGGAATCGAATAGAATAGACTATGTCTTAGAACTAGTCTAAACCCTTGGAAGCAAAGGTTCACTGAGCACTTCGAGGGGATCCTTCCAAGCCAGGGTCCTGAGCACATGCTCTCACCAAAACCAAATCAAGGCATGTTGCACAGGGAATCATGTCACCTTTGGTTCTCAATTTTGTTTATTTGATGCTTCAGCCATCCCATACGGGCCAGTGCATTTGAAAGTGCTGTTCAATAGCCACAGAAGGCTCTGAAATCCACAGTGGAAGCCATTACAGGGGGAACCTGAGAAGCGGTCATAGAGGGAGGCTTTCATTAACAATAATGTAAATGCCCCTGGGGTATGGCATATAAGTGAGTCACAGAGAGAGCCTTTACTGCTCTCACCCTCCTGTGACTTCCCATGCAAAGGTGTGCAACATTTTCCAATAAAGCTGTCCCCAGTGAAACTTTATAACAAGCCCCATGTTACAGACCTCAAAATTGGTGTCACCAATCCCAAATTAGTTGCTGCTCGCGCTGGCCACTTGTGTGAGCTGACCATCTGGCACGTGACATTTTTGCATATGCTTCTCTACGACAGGTTTATCTATCATGTACCCATAACTAAGGTCATCATTCCCTGCTTTTATTAACTCTGTGCGGCCTGTCCACACAGAGGGCCAGATGTAGGTGGCCATTTACCGGCCGGTAACAGCCGATTTCGGCCGTTACCGACCGGTAAATGGGTTTTTGGGATGTAGGGGGCCAATTTTACCGATTTGGTAAATTTACCGAATCGGTAAATTTACAGAATCGATAAAATACCGAATCGGTATTTTTACTGATTCGGTAACTTCTAGATGTAGGTGGGACTCTTCTGATTCCCAAAGGCCTTTCAGATTCGGTATTTTACCACCCAATACAATTGGGTGGTAAAATACCGAATCCAGGTGTGCATGCACATGTGTGCATGCACACCTATGCCAAGTGACAGACAGACATGCCCTTAGGGCATGTCTGTGTGCCACATGGCACACATGCCTGTATTTGGAGTGCTAGAAGGTGTCAAAGTGACACCCCCTGCACCCTTGCTAAAATCAGTATTTACCGAATTGGTAAATACCGATTCGGTAATGCCCATTGATTCCTATGGGCTTCAATGCCCATAGGAATGCCCATAGGAATCAATAGGCAGTGGAGAAGTGTGGCTCACTGGTTAGAGCAGGCAGACCCTGAAGCAGAGGTCAGACCCGGGACCAGGGTTCAATTCCCGACGCGGCAGGGTCTTGAGCTCAAATGTCCATGGACTCGATAATTCTCGCTTCGGTGCCTGACCTAATCATGGGTTCACACTCTGCAACTCTGGGCATTAAGCTTGCTTAATCTCCGCAACGGCCCCCCGCGGCGGGATGCCTGGCTTTCACCTTGGGGATGCCCTGTAGGGGCTATCTCACAGGGAAAAAGCCAGGACGGGTTCCCAATGCAAGCGCGGAGATACCCCTTCGGGGGTCGAATCTGGCGCTATATAAGAACATAATAATAATAATAATAATTACCGAATCGGTATTTACAGAATCGGTAAATACCGAATCTTAACGATTCGGTATTTACCGATTCTGTAATACCTACACCCCCCCCCCTCTATTTTACCACTTCTTAAATACCGAAATCGATAAAATTCGGTATTTAAGAAGTGGTAAAATAAAATTACCTACATCTAGCCCAGAATCTTATATCACAAACATGGACCGCCGCCCAGCCGAAGCCCATTCCCAGAGACTCAGGGCCTATTTGCCACCTATACTCCTGGAGAATGCTGGCTACTGCTCACCAGAACCCCTTTTCATATGCAGCTGAGACCATTTGTCACCTGGCAACCTTGGACGCAGGGGCGCAACTAGGTCTTAATTTCGGGGGGGCTAACATGGCAGATGAAGGGGCGTGGCTAATGTTAATCAATGGGGCGGAGCTAAAATGGCAGATAATCAGGATCGGTTAATGCTCAGGTCAAGCCGAGAAAAAAATGTGGTGAATTCTGCATTTGAAACTGGACAACAATTAAAGCACACATTTTTGTTAATTTGATGCATTTATATGCTATTGTCTTATGAAAAAGGAACAGAATGTACTGAATTAAAAGGCCAATTTAATATATTTTACTACAAAGCACTTTAGGAACACATTATAACCAATTTTCACAATGCCATTTCAAGGCGACGACCCTTTTTCGCCAGTTCATTAACAATTGCTTCTATAGGAGGACAATGTGCACGTGAAATGTTTATCATTGCAAGTCCAGAGAGTCGTTCTTGCCCCATTGTTGACCGAAGATAGGTTTTCAGTCTGCGAAGACAACTGAAGCACCTTTCTGGGGATGCGGTTGTCACTGGCAAAGTGGCAAATAATTTTAGCAGGCAGTATATGTTGGGATAGAAGTCAATGTGAGCATGAGTTAAGGTATCCATTATATTCCATGGCCTTTCCTCAATAGGTACCTTCAGCCATGTCATTACCCACATGTCATATTCATTTTTAAGATCCTCGCGTGTACCAGGTAAATCGTCCTCATATATGTCAAGAGCATCCTTCAAATTTTTAAAAGACTCTTGGGTGACAAATCTTGGTACCAGATACTGCATTGTACAGGCCTTTTTCACATGCTGGCTGAATCTTTCTGACAATTCATACAATAAATTGTCTATAAAAGGTAAAAATATTGAAATCCTAAAGTAAGCTTCAGGATCACTAGTCTTGTAATTGTCCCGTTGTGTCTGCCTGCCAGTAAGGCGTGGCATTGTCAGAGGTTCCCCTGCTGTGGTTTGGGCTTTAACGAAAATCTCATTAAATGCTTCTTCAGCTTTGTCTCTGCTTTCTTGAATCACCTGCTTGACTGTTTCAATCTGTTCTATGCACTCCAACAGATCTGTATTAGGATTTTGGAGTGCAGCTGAAACAGGAAGCAGTAGCCCAGAAAATCGTGCCAGGATGTGTAATGCAACAATGAAGTTATGGGACTGAACAGCTGAGAGAAATTGCTCAGCCTTGGAAGAGGCATTGTGATCTTGCCAATCCGAGATCTCAAGCAAAGAGTCAACCACAGCTGGGTACATATCAACAAAACGAACAACCGATGCATTCCTTTCAACCCACCGTGTCTCACATAAACCACTTAACAGTTTCATTTTTGTATCTGGCAAAGTAGCAAATTTCGCCTTTAGGACAGCCATCCTTTTCGCAGAGCCTCTTACAAAATTAGACACTTCTTTAAGTGTTGAAAGACAATTACGGATTTGACGTATTTCACATGAATGTCCAATCACAAGATTCAGTGAATGACTTCCACAATGTACATAAAATGCCTTTGGCACACGCTCTAAAACTAGCGCCTGTGCACCTTTAACAGAACTTTTCATTGCAGCACAACCATCGTATGCTTGCCCACGTATACGATCTAAATTCAGGCCATATGTTTCTAAGGAAGTGAGAATTTTCTTTCCAATTTCAACCCCTGTTCCATCCTGAAGCTCTTCGAAGCCAAGGAATTCTTCATACACAGATGTACCTTCTATAAAACGAATTACTAGAACAAGTTGCTCGATAGTGGAACTGTCAGTTGTTCCATCTGCTAAAATGGCAAAAAATCTTGCATTGTTTGCGCGCTCCACCACTCTATTTCTCATTAGAATGTTGCAAGCAGAGATGATCTCATTCTGAATCTTCCAACTTGTATAAGTTGCATTAGAGGGACACGTTGCCAGATGCCATGCCAGAACTTCATCACCAGCTTGAAGTCGTAGGCGCAGAGCAGCACGGAAATTGCCATCATTCTCTTCGGGTTCCTTTGAAGTAATAGGTTGTCCACTGTCTCTGTGTCCTCGAAGAGCTATACCTTGTTTTGCACAATGGAGTACTGATTCCACTATTGGCACAAGTCGTTTTCTGTTTTCCAAAATAGTTTTCTTCCAGTTGCTCTCGATCATAGTTGTAACAGCAACAGACTTTCCTTCAAAAACAGATGAGAAGTCAGCTGCCGCTGTCATACTCTCTTTGTGATACAAGGAAGAAGCATGGAAACGAAAATCACTTTGAGCATGTTTCCATTTTGTTATGGGCCGAAGCACTAATTTCCCCACAGCTTGATGAGAACCTCTTCCAACTTCTTTACGGGCAAAGAGTACACACATCTTGCATAAGGCCCCCTCAAATTTAGCACTGTAGGCAAGCCATGGGCGATAGGTTTTCAACCATTCATGTTGAAAGCGACGTGCTTGATTTCCCTCTTGAACAACTGGAAACTTGTATGATGTCTCTGGCGTCCAGGAAGAGTGCAAAAGTTGGTAGCGTAAATCATCTGGGATTGATGATGAAACTGTGCTGAGTCTTGAAACATCTATATATACTCCTATATCTAAGATGGATGAACTCTTTGACTTTTCCAAACATGGACTACTAGTAGCTGGCATACCAGTGGTTGTATATGCAGGAGGCTCAGAATGAAGAAATGCTGAATGTTCTTCAGGAGTGTAGCCGGAAGCTGGCAGGGCAGGTTCTTCACCTGAATTAGAACATGCTGTCAAAGGGTCTTGAGCGGCTGGCCGACGAGTGAAAAAATCCTCTATCTTTCGCCGCTTAACATTTTGTGGTCCAAAGCCTCTGGTGTTCAGCATCCTGCTGTATGCGGATAGCGATCTCTAGTGAAATATAAAAAAGGCCCTCAGGTCACTTACTTAATTATTACAAAACTACGGGGGAAAGAATACTGTAATTTTGTACAATAAACCAACATTAAAAAGCCAAGAAATACAAGTTAAACACCCAGTACCTCTCTAAATTATCCTAAAACTCTTTAAAGAAGCAAGCTATAAGTAGCCTGATTTTCTGTACCATTATGATACCACACACTTACCACATGTCTAAAACTTCAATGAAATGGCTGGAATTTCTTATAATATGAAAATGTCCAATGCAAATCAGCCCCAAACAATTATGCAAAACCACCTGGATACAAAATTATAAGATTACAGTTTCTAATGGTTGACGCAAAGACTTCTGCCCTCTATGCTTTCAATGTACGCTTACCTACAGAAAGAACAGGCCTCACAAATATTTAAGCCCAGATTTACTAAGCTTTCATGCACCACAACTTGGCAAGGGAACATGTTGTGCTGTGTTGCATCAAAGGCAGAGAGCAGAAATGTGCCATATTTACAAAAATATGACACATTTCTGCTGTCTCCCTCAACTGGTGCTGCATAGTGCCAATGCAGACATCATGGTGCAACGGTGCCTGCGTTATGAGCAAGAATTTTCTGTGAAGGAAGGGATACCTGAATGCAGCTCACATGGAAAAAGGAAGCAACAGGGATAAATAAAGATAATTCTCCTGGTAACGCCTGGGCCTGGGAGGCGCACCATTTGGAAACATTCCCAGGTGTACTGGCCGAAGTAACTGTGGGATTGTGTAACAATCCATAGACATATGTGTGGGAATGCCCTAGCTCCACCCATGGAACAACTTCCCAACGCAAGGTAACTCGAGGCAGCTCAATACTCTGCCTCTCATTACTCTGGAGTTACTAAACGACGCAAAACCACAAAAAGTGGCCTTTGTGTAAATTACGTAAATCCCAATTAAATGGGTAAAATTATGGCAGCGTAAAAGGAAATCAGAATGGATGGATACAAGTGTGAAAGTTTGGTAAATCTAAATGTGAGAGGATGGATGCGTTGGTGAAGGGATGGTAGAGTAAATAGATATCTGAGATGGTGGCTAAAAGGATCGGTGTAAGGTTGGCAGAGTAAATTGAAATCAGAAAGGATGGATGGTTGGATTGATGGATGAAAGGATAGCAGATAGTATAACACACACCTACCCGATGTACCAGCAGGTTACAGAGTTCATTGAAAAGGTGTTTACCAAATGTGGATATTATGCTCTGCTTGACATGCATTTTTGATACACTGCATTACCTGCAGGAAAATCTCACATTCGAAGAGCCAATCAACATACTTTGGACGTGCTTAAAAAATGTGTGTGTATTGGGCCTCATCAATAATCTGAAACTCATTAAAACCGAAGAGCACCTGCTAGCGGAAACTTCTTGGCACCCGAAATTAAAGTTACTGAGAGGTGTATGCAGCTATTTTGGGTTGAAAAATTAATCACAAACTGGGCAAGTAATTTGAGTCTATAATCGTGCAACTATTATTTTTAGAAAGGTAATCCGGAACTAAATTTAATTTTAGATTATTACGTAATGTGCAGGTCTGTAGTACTAGATAAGAAGTTACCAGACTATGACATATATTAGTTCTGCTAACTCTTGCGGATCCATAAGATCAGATTGAACCATCTACTGCTTCCCCCCATCATAAGCAGGAGCCAGGATCCAGAACACAAGAAATAAACCACCAGCATTATAAAGGGACCTGCAGAGCTAATGAGAGCTGCCAGCATAAAATATATTATAGAAATGGTCTCCTATCTTGCACACTTCCTCATCAAATCACACGACTAAGCACGGATTCCCATGGCTCAATAACTGCACCTTGGTATTCATCATGAACTACATGGAGATGCTTTTCCCAGAGGCTTAAATAAAGACAACACTCTTCCAACCACACACCCACTAGGTGTAACCTGCTACATGCATGGATAAGTGCTCAGCATCGCACAAATGTATGACAACATGCCATCACAATGCATGTCTTTGCAACGCGGTTGTAATAACTCAACAACTCAAGTGCTGTTACAACACAATACCATTACAATGCAAACTCTTACCACGCATATGCCTTTACAACAAAAGCACATGCGTGGTGAAAGTTTTGTTTTAAAATATAACTATGTTACAGTATAAACGCTACATATATATATATGTATATAGGTTTATATATCCCTGTAAATGGGTTATTTTTTTTAGTAACGTGTGTATATATATATATATATATATATATATATATATATATATATATATATGTATACACACACACACACACCCACCCACATTTCCTTAAAACCCTACAACCCTTCAACTCATACCAACCCTAAAATTGCCCCCCTGGCACCCCAAAGCCTATACCTACCCTGAACCCTAAAATTAACCCAAAACCCATACCCACACTGAACCCCAAAATTACTCCTGGCACCCTAAAACCCATTACCACCCTGAACTCTGAAATTACCCCCTGACACCCCAAAACCCATACCCACCCTGAACCCTAAAATTACCCCTGGCACCCCAAAACCCATACCCACCTGAACCCTAAAATTACACCCTTGCCCCCCAAACCCATACTCACCCTGAATCTTAAAATTACCACTAGCACACCAAAACACATACCCACGCTGAACCCTAAAATTAACCCCCTCACACCCTAAAACCCATACCCGCCCTGAACCCTAAAATTACACCTGGCACCCCAAAACCCATACCCATCCTGATCCCTAAAATTACCCCCCCCCCCGAGGCACCCAAAAACCCTTACCCACCCCACACCCTAAAATTACCCCCTGGGACCCCTAAACCCATTACCACCCTGAACCCTAAAATCACCCCCTGGAGCCCCAAAACCCATACCCGCCCTGAACCCTAAAATTACCCCTGGCACCCCAAAACCCATACCCACCCTGAACCCTAAAATTACCCCTGGCACCCCAAAACCCATACCCGCAGTGATCCCTAAAATTACACCCTTGCCCCCCAAAACCCATACTCACCCGTAATCCTAAAATTACCCCTGGCACATCAAAACACATACCCACGCTGAACCCTAAACTTAACCCCCTCATACCCTAAAACCCATACCCGCCCTGAACCCTAAAATTACCCCTGGCACCCCAAAACCCATACCCATCCTGATTCCTAAAATTATCCCCCCGGCACCCCAAAACCCATACCCACCCCACACCCTAAAATTACCCCCTGGCACCCCAAAATCCATTACCACCCTGAACCCTAAAATCAACCCCCTGGAGCCCCAAAACCCATACCCGCCCTGAACCCTAAAATTACCCCTGGCACCCCAAAACCCATACCCACCCTGAACCCTAAAATTACCCCTGGCACCCCAAAACCCATACCCGTAGTGATCCCTAAAATTACACCCTTGCCCCCCAAAAGCCATACTCACCCTGAATCTTAAAATTACCCCTGGCACACCAAAACACATACCCACGCTGAACCCTAAAATTAACCCCCTCACACCCTAAAACCCATACCAGCCCTGAACCCTAAAATTACCCCTGGCACCCCAGAAACCATACCCATGCTGAACCATAAATTACCCTTTTGCCCCCCAAAACCCATACCCACTCTGAACCTTAAAATTACCCCAGGCACCCCAAAACCCATACCTATGCTGAACCATACATTCCCCTCTGGCACCCCATAACCCATATCCACCCTGAACCCTAAAATAGCCCCCTGACATTCCAAAACCCACACCTGCCCTAAACCCTAAAATTACCCCTGGCACTATAAAACACATACCCACGCTGAACCCTAAAATTAATCCCATGGCTCCCCAAAACCCACCCCCACCCTGAACCTTAAAATTACCCCTGGCACCCCAAAACCCATACCCATGCTGAACCATAAATTCCCCCCTGGCACCCCATAACCCATACCCACCCTAAACCCTAAAATTGCCCCCTGACACCCCAAAACCCACACCTGCCCTGAACCCTAAAATTACCCCTGGCACACCAAAACACATACCCACGCTGAACCCTAAAATGTTCCCTGTCACCCCATAACCCATACCCACCCTGAACCCTAAAATAGCCCCCTGACATTCCAAAACCCACACCTGCCCTGAACCCTAAAATTACCCCTGGCACCCCAAAACCCATACCCGCAGTGATCCCTAAAATTACACCCTTGCCCCCCAAAACCCATACTCACCCGTAATCCTAAAATTACCCCTGGCACATCAAAACACATACCCACGCTGAACCCTAAAATTAACCCCCTCATACCCTAAAACCCATACCCGCCCTGAACCCTAAAATTACCCCTGGCACCCCAAAACCCATACCCATCCTGATTCCTAAAATTATCCCCCCGGCACCCCAAAACCCATACCCACCCCACACCCTAAAATTACCCCCTGGCACCCCAAAATCCATTACCACCCTGAACCCTAAAATCAACCCCCTGGAGCCCCAAAACCCATACCCGCCCTGAACCCTAAAATTACCCCTGGCACCCCAAAACCCATACCCACCCTGAACCCTAAAATTACCCCTGGCACCCCAAAACCCATACCCGTAGTGATCCCTAAAATTACACCCTTGCCCCCCAAAAGCCATACTCACCCTGAATCTTAAAATTACCCCTGGCACACCAAAACACATACCCACGCTGAACCCTAAAATTAACCCCCTCACACCCTAAAACCCATACCAGCCCTGAACCCTAAAATTACCCCTGGCACCCCAGAAACCATACCCATGCTGAACCATAAATTACCCTTTTGCCCCCCAAAACCCATACCCACTCTGAACCTTAAAATTACCCCAGGCACCCCAAAACCCATACCTATGCTGAACCATACATTCCCCTCTGGCACCCCATAACCCATATCCACCCTGAACCCTAAAATAGCCCCCTGACATTCAAAAACCCACACCTGCCCTAAACCCTAAAATTACCCCTGGCACTATAAAACACATACCCACGCTGAACCCTAAAATTAATCCCATGGCTCCCCAAAACCCACACCCACCCTGAACCTTAAAATTACCCCTGGCACCCCAAAACCCATACCCATGCTGAACCATAAATTCCCCCCTGGCACCCCATAACCCATACCCACCCTAAACCCTAAAATTGCCCCCTGACACCCCAAAACCCACACCTGCCCTGAACCCTAAAATTACCCCTGGCACACCAAAACACATACCCACGCTGAACCCTAAAATGTTCCCTGTCACCCCATAACCCATACCCACCCTGAACCCTAAAATAGCCCCCTGACATTCCAAAACCCACACCTGCCCTGAACCCTAAAATTACCCCTGGCACACCAAAACACATACCCACGCTGAACCCTAAAATGTCCCCTGGCACCCCAAAACCCATACTCACCTTGAACCCTAAAATTGCCCCCTGGAACCCCAAAACCCATACCCGCTCAGAACCCTAAAATTAGCCCCTGGCACCCCAATCCGTAACCCACCCTGAACCATAAAATTACTCACTGGCACCCTAAAACCCACACCCACCCTGAACTCTAAAATTACCCACTACCACCACAAAAAAAAATGAACACTAAAAACTTACACTACATTTGCATATTTGGAGGGGACTGTCCTCTTTGACGTTTCTATGTATGTAAGTCAAGAACAACATTCAAAGTAACCTAGACATGCAGGCAGTAGGTAATGCTGTGCTGAAAAATGCATTAAAGTTACTGGAACTTACATAAATAAAAAACTGCTGCCTGCTCCTCTGATACTATACTGTGGAGTCTGGCTGATCAGCAGCACTGTGTCCTGGCATCCAGCCCCTCGAAGGTCTCAGAGTAGATAGGTGGGGGTCAAATGGCTCCTGGATTCTCCTTGCCTGGGGCTCCTCCGCTTCTTCCCTGGTGCCCTTGGATGCGAAAATAGAAAGATCCATGGCCCTGTTCACCATTTATCTGGTGAGCAGCGCCTTGGATGTGAATTCCATCTAAGTACACAGACAGCAGGGTGAAAGGGATGGCCAGTGCAGGTGATGCTTTTCCTTTGTAAATTAATTTCTGCTGGCGTCATAGCCCAGGGGTTGCTGTCTGCGCATTTGTATGGAATACACATCTATACAAGTGCACAGACAGCACAACATGGGCTATGACGCCAGCAGAAATTCCTTTACAAAGGAAAAGCATCACCTTAACTGGCCAGCCCTTTCCCCCTGCTGTGCACTTCACACCCCATGCTAACAAGCGATCAAGTGCTTAGGTGAAATCCCTGCCTTCAGGCAAGGATTTCACCTCGCAGCGCCACCGTAAAGGAAAACAAGATGTGGGGGCAGGAGGTCACTCACTGAAGCAGTTCAGAGGCTGGCTGACTCGGGCTGCTGGGCCTCTCAGAAAGCAGTAAAAAAATCATTCTCCGATCGGATGCCTTGCACCATTTCAGTGCGTGTAATCTTAGCCCGGGCAGAGGAGGCGACGGGGGGGGCTGAAGCCCGGTGAGCCCAATGGGTGTTGCGCGCCTGCTTGGACGTGTATCACATACGATGGAACTGCTGTCATCTACACTGTCTGGTGAAAGGCAGGACTCAAACTACCCCCACAATGATAATTTTAGGTTTCTATTGGCCTAATTCGCAATTTCCTTGATAAATGTAAGACCTACCATATCAAGTTCAATTAGTCTTTATTTCGAATAAAAAAATTCATAAAAGACAGCAAAGATCTTTTTAAAAAAACATTTTCAGTATTACAGCATTGTACATTGGATCCCCCAATACATAAAAGATTAAGTACAGCAATATGTAAACATTAAAACTGATTTAAAAAAAAGCGGTTTACAGCTTCTTTACACGAATAAGCCACAGCCAACCCAAAAATTTGGCAACACAAATCACTGATTTAGCAGTGCGTAAATCTCTCAATTTGAGCAGGGCTGCGTGGCTACCCCCACAGTTAAGTGTTTTACAGATTGGTTTCAACCATTTTAGTCTAGGCGATCGATAAGCAGGACATGCAAAGAATATGTGGCCTAGACTTTCTACCTGATCAGGACAAAAGGGGCATTTGTTGCTTGAGTTTATTGCCCACTTTGCAGTAAAAGACTTGATCGGCAAGGTTCCCACCCGAAACTGATGGTACAGCTTGCGATCAAGTGTTTTGCATATCAAGTCCCAATAAGGTTCAAGAAATGGGGTTATCTTGTGCGTTAGAAACTGTCCCGTTAGGTTATTAACAGAGGAGAGGGTGACCAGTGCAGATTTTTTAACAGCCCAATAAAGCTCTTTGAATTCCACTTTCGATGGGAAGCTAGAACATTCGGGATGTAGCCATAGCTCTGGGAGGCCCATAGAATACAGTATTTGTTTAACCTCCCGTAGCCATGGAATTTTCTGAGCACCCCACAATGCTCTGACCTCACCTAATTCATGGGCAAATAAGCTAAGTTCTTGGGTCGTCCAAAGGCGACGCCAAAGAGCTACAAGACGGTACTGTGCCATCTCATCCAGCGGTCTACAACCTAAATCTAAAAGCAATGGTGTAATGGGGAAGATTGGGGAAGTCCCACTAGGTTCCGGAGGAACCTATTCTGAGCACTAGTAAGAGCCGACAAACCTTTGTATCCCCAAATATCTGCACCATACAGGGTAGCCGCATTCACCTTGGCCTCGTATATTTTTAACGCAGGTGTAATGCGTTTTGTCAAGGTTTTTTTCTGTTCCTTTATCAGACATCCTGTAAGGCGAACAAATTTAAGGGTTAACACCTCCAGCTGGGGTTTCCATGTAAGTTGATGGTCCAAAGTCACGCCCAAGTATGACATGACTTTAACCTGTTCTATTGGAACACCCTCTAATGAAAATTAACTGGTGATAGGTTTGTTTTTATTAAAAATCATGAATTTGGTTTTGTCAGCGTTGATTTGGAGGTCATTTATTGAACAAAATTCAGCAAATCTATTTAAGGCAGCCTGTAGGCCGCTTCGAGTCCTTGAGAGGAGCAGGGTGTCGTCGGCGAATATTAACATGGGATACTTTGAACCCCCCAGGGTAGGAGCATCAGTGTGAGTGTCGTTGAAAAATGCGACCACCCTGTTGATAAACAGGAGGAACAAGGTAGGGGCCAGCACACAGCCCTGCCGGACACCGCGTTCGACAGGGAAGCTAGCGGTCACCTGACCCTGTTTACCCCATCTTACGCGTGCAAAATTATCCTCATGAAGGCGCCTAACCAGGTCTAATAGTTCTGGAGGAAATTCCATGATTCTCAGGGCATCCCAGAGTTTTGCCCTGGGAACCAGGTCAAATGCCGACCTGAGATCGACAAAAGCAGCGTAGATGACACCACCGCCCAAAAGAACCACCTTCCAGTACATCATGGTAAGACGAAACACCTGGTCAAGGGTACTGGTGCCTGATCTGAACCCTGCCTGCATGGGGGAGAGTATGTTGTTTTGCTCAATCCACCCCTGTATTCTAGCTAGGGCCATTCGTGATACCACTTTCTGAATGGTATCGATCAGGCTAATGGGACGATAGTTTTTCGGTAGAGATCGATCCCCTTTCTTAAAGACCGGGATTATCTCAGCCCCTTTCCAGGACTGCGGTATCCTTTCCCCGGCTGCGATGGAATTTGCTAAGATTGTTATATAAGGGACCCACAGATCTAGGTTCAATTTAAAAAGGTCAGCTGGTACTGCATCAATGCCTGGTGCTTTCCCAGACTGAATGGAACCAAGTGCATGTTCAGTGTCTGAAATACTAAAAGTAAGTCTATCCCCATGCGAAGCTAATTTGGTCCCTGTTAAAGGCCCTTCAGCCAACTGGGGGACATTTTGATTAATAAATTGGGCAGAAAAGAATTTCACCCAATCTGCTGCAGAAACATGGTTTTCAGGGGATAATGAATCCGAACCCCTGCCCCGCCTGACTATCTCCCAAAACTTAGTTTGGTTGGAAGACTCACATGCTTGAAGAAGATCAAGCCAATAGGAGTCGTCCCAATCCCTTTTAGCTTCCCAGATAGTGCGTTTATAAACCTGTCTCGCTACCCTAATGTCCGGGGTATTTCTAGATTTGACCGCAGCAATAAGGATGCCATGGGCTTCTCTACAATTTTTATTATACCAGCCTTTGGATTGCTTTGCCTTCTGTTTCCGGCATGGTCGGGTGAGAAGTTCCTTAATAGCCGCAAAACATGCCTCATGAAGGTCAACGTTATTAAACTTAGGCATGTCATTGGGGGATGGTGCCATCATCTTATCTTTGGTATGTAGGACCAATTCTTCTATCTGACTGACAAGCTCTGGGTCAGCTATCACTCTTGACCATTTGACCCGTCTTCTGTTGTCACACAAGACGAGGTCAGATGTGATACAGTCTGATTCCGCCTGGAGTGGCCCTAGCCCAGGAACCTTGAGTACAAGTGAGAGAGGATTATGATCGCTCTCTGGCCTGGTATCTATTGTCATGTCAGTTACAGAGGCCCAAGATTCGATATTGATTAGTATATAGTCAATGCGGCTTGCGCAGGACCCATTGTCAAAGGTTGGCTTCCCCTTCTTATCAGATAAACTACGGCCATTCACTGCTCGGAACCCCCATTCCAGGCAGAGCCCAAGCCAATTGAAAGCAGCCTCGGTTCCCCTGACGCCCTTAGTAATTGATAGCAGGGGAATATTCCAAGCGGAATCTTCTTCTAAGCCAACATCCTCAGCAAGGTTCAGGATAGGTTCAAATGAGCAGTTCAAGTCACCAGCCACTATAGTGAGCTGGTCGCTTGTGTGCTCATTTAGGAAGGCTTCCAGATCATTAAGGATCGCTTGTTTCTTACCACCCTGACATCCTCTAGCATAGATATTAATAAGGATTATATCTTTACAGTTCTCCTTACTTAAGGATATACAAAGGAGATCAGGATTCATCCCCAATATTTCTCTTGCGTTGAATCCCAAGCTATTTTTTATCCATATGGTGAGACCACCCGAAGCTCTGCCCTTCATTCCCTGTATTGCCGGTTTATAGAAGTTTAAATAGCCTAATCTAAACAATGGGGCAACTGACCAGGTTTCCTGGAAAAAGATGATATCATGTGCAGAGATGTAATCTACCCAATCATCATTATCCAGGCGACCCCGTAAACCCGCTACATTCCAGGATGCTATTTTGATTTCATTAGCAGGGGTACTAAGGCAAGGAGTTGCAGACTGAGCTAAAATTTCTACCTCGGCCAGGAGGGGTTTATGAGCATTGGCAAGTGTTCCTACCTCGGCCAGGAGGGGTTTATGAGCATTGGCAAGTGTTGTTTGTTGATCCAATGGCGACGTAGGACAAGCCATACTAGAACCTTCCATGGTGTACGGGATAGGGTCAGCCAGGTTCCTTATTGTGTTCACCCCCCCGAGTCAGTCAACCTCCTCTAGGCAACCAAACATATTAGACGTGGGAACACCCTGCCACCAGGCACTCTGGCTTGGTCCCCCATTCCTAAAACCCCTATTCCTGGACTTTTGAATTGTTGTCCAAGTCCCACCCGTCCTATGCTGATTTCAAGGAGGGTAGAAAAAAGTGAGGGGTCTAACAACGACTGTATGGTCATCTTCGCAAGGGGCCCATGAACAGAGGTGCTGTGCAGTGTGGGGTCAGCAAAGGTCACCACTATGCAGTCGCCCATGATGGATTTGTGGCTCGGTCCGACCCATGGTACTCTTCGCACCATTAGTACCCGGCTTCTTTGGTGGCTTGGGAGCTGTCTGTTTGTATTAAGCCAGTGTATAACCTTGTTTTTAAGGGACCAATGGTCCTCTTTTACTTGTGGATCAAGAGTAGGTACATGTAATGGCCGGATTTTCTGCTTAGATGGGATCAGCCCCTAGGGGCCCCTCCAACCCAGCCAGAACGTAACCACATCCCTCCTCAGGATCATCTATCCAGGCACCCGGGTACCTACCTGAGGATGGGGAACTCGCAATATACAAGCTCATATTATCAGAAACACCACTAAATCTATAGGGATACTAAGAATACTCACTGATTACTAAGGATATCCATGCCCTACACTACACTCATACCTTATAGTCTCGCGGCCACTCAGACCCAGACTAATCTACCCTGGGGCAGATATGACACACAATCTGGCGTGTCTACACACGTGGGTCTGCAGCCCCAGTGCTCTCCCTTATTTCCAAACGGTTCGCAATCCGGCAAACCTCCACGCTGGTAATCCTCCCCAGCGCTCTCACTTACACAAGCCACAATCCTGTGGGTATACGCGCTGGTAATCCACCCCAACGCTCTCACTAACGCCGTATATCAACGACGACCACATTCCTATGAACACCTTCAGTTATATGTTGGGAAGTCTCTCTCTCTCTGTTCACTAAGGGCTTGCTACTACAATATTAGGAGTTAGCCAATTAATATAATGTACCTCTTATTCTTGGCATCAAAGGTCCACTCGCTCCCTATTTATGTGATCACCACTTACCTGATTGGGGTTACTCATCCATTCATATAAACAACAACCACCTAGGAGATACATTTACCTGGATTGAACAAGAATACAAGGCACATTTCAGTTTACTACAAACTGGGGGTTTCTTTATTAGAACAATATAAACACCTACACAGATCTGTAACTGACAAAGACTATAGATAGAACACACCGCTGCAAGGAAAAGGATTAGCAATACAATAGCCTAGGGAATAAAGACAAGATTAAGATGCAAGCGTGAAGTAAACTAATATGACAGGATCAATATCACCTGATTAGTGTGAAGTCTTGTTCTAGTTGTCATCTGGGTTCCTCGCTTGTCTGTGCCTTGGCTCATCTCAGACTCTCTCTCTCTCCTGCACTCTTGGATACACCTCTGCGCTGATCACTTTGCACTGGACTCCTCTCCCCCACGAACTGTCTCCACCTTCCAGCTTCAATCTAATGGTTTCTGCCGCTCTGATGCTTTTCATTCCACTAGCTTGTTCACTCTGTTTTAACTGTTTCTGCGCCCATGTCCAATCAACTCCAGCTGCTCCCACAGGTTAGTCCACAATCTCTCCTCCGTCTCTTCTAAAAGGCATTACTTCAGACTCCAGCTATTCACACCTCCTCCTGATAAGTAACTGCTTCTGACTGCTTCCTTCAGTTCCAGCTCACTGACTGTCTGTTTGTCTTCTCTCTGTTCCAAGCATGTCCTGTCTCTTCTCCTCTTGCAATTCCACTCCTCCAACTCTACCAACACTCTCTGCTCCTTCAATTCAACTCAGCTCTCTCCAGCTTGAACCCTCTCTCTCTCTCCTACTCAAACAGCTCCTCACTCTTCTACCACTCCAGCTTGACTCCTCTCCGCTCCGCCAACTCCACTCGACTGCTCACCACTCCTCCACCTCAACACGACTGACTGACTCCGCCTCTGCACTTCACTGATATAGAATGCTGTTTCCTCATGGAAAGTTCCAGCCATCAGCCTGCCGCCCACCAGATCTCTGCATCACCTCGCATCAAGGACACACACCCAGCCGGCCGGCCTTTTGTTGTGTCTTCCACACAGAGAATAATACAGCCTACCGATAAGGGCTGGCCCAGACCGGTTCTCTCCAAGTGAAAAACAGCTTTAACTATAAACTTTACCTTTACCCTTGAAGCCTCTCAGCTCCATCAAGATGGAGTCTCTCTAGTTCTAGGCCTGTAGGCCTGAAAGGGATGAAATGCCCCTTAGCTCTGCCAGAATACCTACATAAACCATACCAATGTGTCTACTATGTCAAAGCCAATAGGCAATAGACAGGTTAGAGTCAAGAATAAGGGATCTATCATCATATTAAGCAGCTATCCTCTTCTAGGTCTGGAAGAAAGGGCTTAAAAGGGCCAACACAAGCTAAGAATACCTATCCTAGATGTGAGCAAGATTAAAGTCTATATCACTGCTAAATAGAGCCAAAAACCCTGCCAAGACATTCCACCCTTAGACTTTATCTTGCGAACATCTATAAACAACAACATCCATATAAACAAACATCAACACAATCTATCAACAAACCAAAAAACCAAAAAGACTCTCTAAAAAGAATGACAACTTAAGGAAATTCCACCTGAAACTCAATGTAGGGAATACAAATCTAACAACCAACTGAAAACAAATCAAAGCACCCTTGACTTGAATGCTGAAACATATCTAAGATTGGATCTGATAACAACAGAAACTAACCAAAGCATCCTCAAACTAAATGTGCCTCAACTTCTAGTGATAACTAGTGAAGTCTAGTGATGTAGGGACTTATGTGTTGAATGAAAACAGCAAGGGGCCTAAATGGGGCCTACCTACTTCGGACAACTTAAGCTAATGATGACTCATGAAATCTATTGGTGTAGGGGCTTATTTATGGAATAAAAATAACAATGGTCCTAAATGAGGCCTACCTACTATGGTCAACTTAAGCTAATGATGACTCATGAAATCTATTGGTGTAGGGGCTTGTTTGTGGGATGAAAATAACAATGGGCCTAAATGAGGCCTACTGACATCGGTCAACTTAAGGAAACATTTTGGTGAAATCTGAGAAATAGACATGACAAACGGTTCTCAAGGTCTGGGCAAACATTAATACATAATCATACTAAAAGACACACCTCCCAGGACAACCTAAAGTCTAGGGTAACCACCCTTTGATCAATCAAAGTGAAATTGTAATAACAGGAAAATAAAGACAACCCCATTTCTACAAGATAGCTGGTGTAGCACTAACCCTAAACAGTTAGCACCTAGTTTTCATCACACTGTGGAACACATGTGTGCACCACCATTCAAAAAAAAAAAACTGTCCCTCATTGGCAAAAAAAAAACTGTTTTGAAGAAAACAGGAAAACTATAATAGGTGACTTCATCCTAAAAAGCAAGGATAGTAGTACAGAAACATCAAAACCATGATGACATGTTTTTTTTTTTAAAGTGGGGCCGGTTCGTAGTGATTGCAAAGAAAAACATGGGAATAATGCAGGCCAAGGAATTACATAACAAAATCCTTTTGCGGGAAATCTTATGATGGATTCTGTCACAAAATAAAAAAAAAAATTGTTTGTTTTGTCAAAAATATAAGTCCAATGTCAATTTTGGGACATCAGTGTAGGTCACCACCCGTCATCTTCGGTATCCGGACACTTCCTCCGATGCGGCCATCCACCACCAATCCGGTCTGGTCTGGTCTGGTTCCATCTTCCAAAAATAATAAACTAACATAAAAACATGAAAGTAAAAAACTAAAATAAGAAAGGAAGTGGGGGGGGGGGCCGACCCACACACCAACACCACAACCCAGCAATCCTAGGACAAGAAAACAAGTATCATTATTCTTGCAAAATAAAATTTTCTATTTAAAAAACACCCCGAGTGCCTTTCATTATTGAAAAGAAAATATCGTAATTAATTGAAAACATTATCAAAATATAATTTTTAAACACATCCAGAGGGGCCTAATCATACCCTAATCCTCTGTGAGACAGCCCCTCCCTTCAGAATACGCAGGAGCCAGGCTACAGTGTGAAGTAATTTGAATCACTGCCAAATGATGATCTCATAGCAGGAGCAGGGCGCTGCAAGCCTCCCTTTCCCTGATCAGGGAAGCCTGCCCAGGCCTACTGTATCTAACTAATTCCAAGGGCCAAGAGTCCCTTATCAGCAGGCAATGAAGCTGTCTGCGCCGACAGCAAGGAAGAGCGAGTACACCCCTCCCTTACATAAACATTCCGTCCGCGGAACAAAATTGGATTTTGGCCAATCATAACAAGACAGGCCGTGTTCGGAGCCTGCAGAGGAAAAAACCCGCCTTCATAAACCAGCTGGTCTGCCAAGGTCGACAAACACATTCTTTGTAAGCTTGTTCCCAGGCCTGATTTCTCTAACTAACGAAAGCTAGCATTTTTAAAAAAAACAATTCTGTTACAATGTACTGCTACTTAAAAGCTCCACTTTCTAAAAGACTTTAGTCTAACTAATTCATCATTTATTCAGCATGCAGATCAACATACAAAAAGGGGCAATTTACTTCTGCACACAAGACTATACAGTATGCATTTGAAAAAACGAATTATCATGGACTATTGGGTTTAATATTTCTCTGCACATATATCTAGCAGGCAGCATGTTTATCGTGCAAGGTATTACCTTTCTATCAACAGCTTCTCAAAGTACATAGGCGAGCCTTGTAACTAAATGCAATTTAAACTAATGTAAGGGACACATAAATAAATGGTAGTGCGTTATAGTTATCATTTTTAACAATATATTCTGCTCCACCCTACCTATACACACTATCATCCAAAAAATAAAAATATATATTGTCAGCTGTTGAAAGAGAAATAATTTTAAAACAACATAAAATGCAGACACATTTCACCATTGCATTTTGTTCAACCAGGGGCAACATGTAATTTTGCATTACAGCGTAATTAAACATGCAAGCTATTTAATCCAACCTAATAAAAGGGCCAAATTCATATATTATCAAACAGCCATTTATTTTCTAACTGAGTGGGTTAACTTACATATGCCGGTTTTGCTGCATATCAAAACATTCACATTTGAAAAAAGGTTCAGCTTGCATTTAGGAAAATAATAATGAGAACACATTTATTTTAAAAGCACACGGTTGCCTTTCACTAATTAAAAGCACATGTTACCATGCACTGTCGGGCAAGATTGATTATTCTCAACCTGTGATCATTGCAAAACATCGGCCAGCACATTCCTTTCTAGATGGAAAACCCTCAAAGAAATAATTAATGAAAACAGCCCCGTAGCATGCATTCTAACCGGGCCACCTCCTTAACATTTCACTCATTTTAAATCATGCATTCAAAAATAATTCTCCACACGTCTGTGGATGCATATTAAGAAGCACATTTAAAAGAACACAGCTCTCTCCGTGCAAACCCTTATCTCAATCCGACTGGTTGATTTATAACTTACCGACCTCCAAGAGTCAGACACATGAAGTCATCTGTTCCAAGGCAAACCCACACAAATTCGTAGACGCATTTCAAAAAGAATGTGAAATGAACAGAGCCCTTCGCAAAGCACAAGATGTTACCTTTCCGTCAAGAAGCTGACAAAGCACGTAGGCAGACCCAGGAACCAATAAAAGTCAAAATCAAACCACCAATCATCAAAATATTCACTGACTTTTATAGTCAGCTCAGATAACCATGCATGTTAAACAGCATGTTAAAAATAAAGACTGCCATCTCAATTCAAGATATTAACCCTTTGGCAGCTCAAGCACAATCAATTCCCAATGACTGCAGATACATGGGAAAATCATGAACTCATCTCTCCACGTTTACAGATAATACGTACACACATCTAGAAAACAATTTCTCCAAGCATTTGAAAGAGAACCAGGTCTCTCCTACCTAATGCAACAATAACATGCCCTGTCCAAGCCATGACCACATGGCGCTAATCACAAGCCATATTTACAAGACAAGCTCTTCACAAACAATATATCCAAGGCGCAATGCACAAGGAACACAGCAAATCAACATGAGAACATGCACCTCACAAGCCACAATAACATGGCGCTATTTACAAGCCATATTTACAAGGAGCTATATGCAAAGAACTCCACAAATCATATAACAATGAACACATTTCAAATTGCACAGCATAAGCAGATGCAGCAAGCAAGTTAATGGGCAATTTAAAAGCATTTTGCACACACATTTGTACAATTGGACCATCACAAAGATGTTACTGGCTCCCTCATGTAATACCATCCTTCAACCCTGACAGTTTAATCACCAAGATGAAAACCATTCCTTCCACCCTGAATAAACCAAATGCCATGATGTAATGCAATCTCCTCACGCTGCAACTGTTCAAGCCCATAGGTCACACAGGCTACATAAACTGCAACATTACGCCAGATGGAACCGGCGCTCAGGGCACTCCCTCACAACACATGGGAAACTCTCTAAGCACATGGCCAGATCACACAGGATTCGTAAGATGACGACTACGCCAGATGTAATGGCCGGATTTTCTGCTTAGATGGGATCAGCCCCTAGGGGCCCCTCCAACCCAGCCAGAACGTAACCACATCCCTCCTCAGGACCATCTATCCAGGCACCCGGGTACCTACCTGAGGATGGGGAACTCGCAATATACAAGCTCATATTATCAGAAACACCACTAAATCTATAGGGATACTAAGAATACTCACTGATTACTAAGGATATCCATGCCCTACACTACACTCATACCTTATAGTCTCGCGGCCACTCAGACCCAGACTAATCTACCCTGGGGCAGATATGACACACAATATGGCGTGTCTACACACGTGGGTCTGCAGCCCCAGTGCTCTCCCTTATTTCCAAACGGTTCGCAATCCGGCAAACCTCCACGCTGGTAATCCTCCCCAGCGCTCTCACTTACACAAGCCACAATCCTGTGGGTATACGCGCTGGTAATCCACCCCAACGCTCTCACTAACGCCGTATATCAACGACGACCACATTCCTATGAACACCTTCAGTTATATGTTGGGAAGTCTCTCTCTCTCTGTTCACTAAGGGCTTGCTACTACAATATTAGGAGTTAGCCAATTAATATAATGTACCTCTTATTCTTGGCATCAAAGGTCCACTCGCCCCCTATTTATGTGATCACCACTTACCTGATTGGGGTTACTCATCCATTCATATAAACAACAACCACCTAGGAGATACATTTACCTGGATTGAACAAGAATACAAGGCACATTTCAGTTTACTACAAACTGGGGGTTTCTTTATTAGAACAATATAAACACCTACACAGATCTGTAACTGACAAAGACTATAGATAGAACACACCGCTGCAAGGAAAAGGATTAGCAATACAATAGCCTAGGGAATAAAGACAAGATTAAGATGCAAGTGTGAAGTAAACTAATATGACAGGATCAATATCACCTGATTAGTGTGAAGTCTTGTTCTAGCTGTCATCTGGGTTCCTCTCTCGTCTGTGCCTTGGCTCATCTCAGACTCTCTCTCTCTCCTGCACTCTTGGATACACCTCTGCGCTGATCACTTTGCACTGGACTCCTCTCCCCCACGAACTGTCTCCACCTTCCAGCTTCAATCTAATGGTTTCTGCCGCTCTGATGCTTTTCATTCCACTAGCTTGTTCACTCTGTTTTAACTGTTTCTGCGCCCATGTCCAATTAACTCCAGCTGCTCCCACAGGTTAGTCCACGATCTCTCCTCCGTCTCTTCTAAAAGGCATTACTTCAGACTCCAGCTATTCACACCTCCTCCTGATAAGTAACTGCTTCTGACTGCTTCCTTCAGTTCCAGCTCACTGACTGTCTGTTTGTCTTCTCTCTGTTCCAAGCATGTCCTGTCTCTTCTCCTCTTGCAATTCCACTCCTCCAACTCTACCAACACTCTCTGCTCCTTCAATTCAACTCAGCTCTCTTCAGCTTGAACCCTCTCTCTCTCTCCTACTCAAACAGCTCCTCACTCTTCTACCACTCCAGCTTGACTCCTCTCCGCTCCGCCAACTCCACTCGACTGCTCACCACTCCTCCACCTCAACACGACTGACTGACTCCGCCTCTGCACTTCACTGATATAGAATGCTGTTTCCTCATGGAAAGTTCCAGCCATCAGCCTGCCGCCCACCAGATCTCTGCATCACCTCGCATCAAGGACACACACCCAGCCGGCCGGCCTTTTGTTGTGTCTTCCACACAGAGAATAATACAGCCTACCGATAAGGGCTGGCCCAGACCGGTTCTCTCCAAGTGAAAAACAGCTTTAACTATAAACTTTACCTTTACCCTTGAAGCCTCTCAGCTCCATCAAGATGGAGTCCCTCTAGTTCTAGGCCTGTAGGCCTGAAAGGGATGAAATGCCCCTTAGCTCTGCCAGAATACCTACATAAACCATACCAATGTGTCTACTATGTCAAAGCCAATAGGCAATAGACAGGTTAGAGTCAAGAATAAGGGATCTATCATCATATTAAGCAGCTATCCTCTTCTAGGTCTGGAAGAAAGGGCTTAAAAGGGCCAACACAAGCTAAGAATACCTATCCTAGATGTGAGCAAGATTAAAGTCTATATCACTGCTAAATAGAGCCAAAAACCCTGCCAAGACAGTACACCAGCTAATACAATAACATATGAACTAGCTTCCGGTGGTAGATCAATATAGCCACCACGGAAGTTGGGTCTGCTAGATTCAAGAGGTGGCTGGGTATTGAGGGATGTCTGGTTGGGTTGCTGTACAGCTAAAGGCACAGATTTTGGACGTGCTCTATTCTGCTGGGAATGTAAGTCAGTCCCAGCACGAGAGGCAGTGTGCTTAGGTTTAGGTGGTGCTGGGGACTCTTTCGGAGGGCAAGCGCTAAGATTTGGGATGGAAATGAGGTTATTCCCTATTTTCGTGCGAGGTTTAGGTACGGGTTTGGGTCCCAGAGAAAGAGCAACGGGTGCATCTGCCTCTAAAGGTTGTGAAGGTAAAACCTCCCCCTGTGAAAATCTAGCTTCCATCTGCTTGAGACTAAGACTGGCCAATGTAACGATTGTCCTGTCCATTTCAAGCAGATGGTTTTCCATTCTGGAGAGTCTAAGTTCCAAGGGGGTAAGTAGCTTCTTAAGTGTATCCCAAACAGTTTGTACAAATTCCTCATCGCCCCTCTTATCCCCCTCAACCCCACTCAATCTTCCCTCCCTTGACCCTTCTTTACTCGAGCCATGAAGAGATTCCACCTGTTGGACATTCACAGCTCCCTCCAAGACATGGGAAGTAGCGCTAACAGGCAAATCTATATAGGTTTTGTCATTTATTTCCCCAGGGTCAGAGGCGCCTAATTGGCGTCGGCAATTAAAAAACTGGGCTCTCGCAATTTTAGCCTTTTTACGGGATGAATGCAGACCTAGCCAAGCTTTTCTTTTGCTGAAGCGCCATTTTTTTAGCATTTTTATTAGCCTTTGCAGCAGCCCTGGGCGATTTGCTCTTTACCTGTGAGCTTGCACCAACCACAGGATTGGGTGACGCAATCTCCTCCGGAGGATTTGGTGAAAAATCCTTCACTTGGTCACATGGAGGCAAAGATGGGCAGTGGTGTATATCTGCCAGTGTAAGCAGGGAGCGAGGGCCAGCTGTACGCTCAGGGGTAAGTGCTAAAGCAAAGTTGCCTAGTGAGGATTTCTTCGAGGAAGCAATGTTTAAGGACAATTTACGAGCAGCATCAAGTTCCAGGGAGACCCTGTGTTGCATTTTGTTAATTTCGGCGTCAATGGCCAGATTAGTCTTTGTTAGAAAGTCATCCAGGGTCCCACTAGGTCTACTTAGTCCCCTAGCAGTTTTGCTGCGTGTGGCCCGTGTACACATAATAGACGATGGGGAGCTAAAACACAGATAAGGAAAAGCTAACTCACATGACCATAGACAGCCGTTCAGCCAAGGGACGTGGCCCAGCCCAGACCTCTTGGACCTCGAACGGCCTCAAACGGCCCGCTCTTTGCCCGGTCTTCGCCCCGGCCTAAGCCCCGCGCGCGTCCCGCGTGCGCGTTACTGTCTCAGTTTATCAATGAGAAGGGCAAGTTTAGGGGGCGGGAAGAGGACCAGCTGCGGCCGATCAGCGCCGCTCAGCACGCTGGTCCTCGCAGTCCCGCCTCTGGCCTTCGTTTGAAAATGAGCAGGTACTGTGGGCGCGTTGGTGCTCCAATGCACGTTGAACCAAGTGACAGAGTCCCTAACAGTGTCTTTCGCCTACGAGCGGCGCCCGCGGAGCGGGGGCCGCGAGGCGTGGTGTGGCGTAGCGGCCAGAAAACAGGCGGACAAACCGGAACAGTAACAGCACTCCCAGCAAGGTTAGGAGAGAAAACCCATATCAGTTAGACCTAATGACAAGACAAGCCATCATAACAAACTTATTGAGATAACAAACTTACTCTAGCAAAGCCAAATGTTACGCTTTAATGTGCTAAAATATGTAAACATTTGTTCATTCCTGTGTTTGCATAAAGTAGCACAGTTAGTCCTATTGCCTTTGACAATTCTTGTTCTCACGGTGCAGATAATACCCCTTAGCATGGTAGAGCACTTCATTTAAAAAAAACCTTTGTACGTCACACGATAAAAGCGTAAATATACTGCGTTTTCTTAAAATTTCAAATAATGCAAAACATGAAACAGATCTTTAGTTCCAATTTCCATTTCCATTCATAGAGTAGCAAAGTCGAATTCTCTGAAGACAAAGTGGATGAGAAAGGACTAGAAATGTTGAGTGCTGATTACTGCTAATTTTAATGTATAAGCATGCAAGAAGGATAGGAAGGATGATTCGACAGGTGGTGGAAAGATCGTATGCCTAAAATTCATTGATATGAGGAGTGCCGTTCACCAGAGTCAAGAAATGGAAATGTTATAAGGTAGCCGTCAGGATCTGTGTCGTATCAATCATCGAATAATTCAGGGAGAAAAACAGTAACCATGAGGACATGGTGGAGAGATAGATGGATTGCACTAAAATAGCACAACTAAAATATCATCTAACAGAAATGTTGTGTCCTAAATATAGTTTATTACAATTTGACCCATTGGAGTCAAAAATAGAAAAACTACACCCACTAGGACAATATTTTTGTAAACAATATTTGAAAGAATATTTCAGTCAGATGATATTTATGCTGACAATATTCTGACATGACATATGACTAAGGTACAGCAACTTACTATAAGTAGAGTTGGGTAAATAGAAGGGTTGCTTTCAGCTTGGTTTTTAAAAGATATAATGGAGGACTTCTGCCTTTTCTCGATTAGGACATTGGTATACTATTCCAGGTCTTGGGGGCCAAGCCAGAAAAGAAGAAGGATAATGTGGAAGTTGTTGTGAAACGTTTGGTTTTACTTTGTGAACTTTTTCCTCAGGTAGTGTGCTGTGTGTAGTTTGAGTACCTAAAATAGTCCAGTCTACAATTCGCTTAGAGAGGGAAATACTTGAGTTTGATTAGAAAAAACAAATGTGATAAAAAGAAAATTAGCAGTTTATGCTGAGCTTTGCTGCAGAATTTTTGATTGCTTTAGAGGGTCAGTTGCATAGTGGTCTGTGGGCCTGTGTTTATGGAGTCCCCTCATTTTCAATCAATCAATCCATCAATCAATCAATCGGCTTGTAGGGCGCAAACTACTGACCCAGAAGGGTCTTAAGGCATTGGGGGCAGGGGAAAGGGGGTCTGGAGGGTCACTATGTTCCATCGAAGAGCCAGGTCTTAAGATCCTTCAGGAATTTAGGGAGTGATTGAGGTCTGTTGGAGGTGGAGCAGGAGGGAGTTCCATGCCTTGTAATTTTACAGTTATAATGAATAATTCTTTGACGACTTGTTTAGGATCACTGGTAATAATTATATTTTTTAACCGAGGTTAGGAGTTTTAATAAGTAGTGGGTCCCTTTTCGCATTGCATTTATGTGCATATCTAACTTAAGTTTCCTTCCTACTATAAATCAGAGTGATTTGGCATTGAGTATCATTTCTGCCCGCCCTTGAGGGGGCAGAAAGCACACTAGACATTATGGAATTGGTCTAGACCCTCCTATCACAAGGCTGCATATCTCACCCCAACAATCCTTCTAGTGGATTTATTTCCAATCTGTCCTTTCCAGGGTGTGCAGGAAACACATTGGACTAAATGTATTGACTTAAAAACAAAATAAAAATAGAATGGGGTGGGGTCGGACAATCCTCATATTGGGCTGCACCTTCTTGGTACCCAAACAGTTTTCTGTTGCTCTGGGAGGGCCGATTGGGGAGGTTTACTAATGCACCCTGCACAAGGGGATGGGGACATAAATCACACTGGACGCCAGTGGACATCTTAGAGAACGTGCTCAAATGGAGAAATGCGTGTTTACACCCACTCCTCATGTCCTCGGGCCATTTTGGTATTAGAGAAAGAGCTGCAGATGCTTAGTGTAATTTGGAACTGTGACGTCACATCTTGCGCCTGTGCAATCATGAAGGTACGTTCCCTCTTTTGCATGTGAACTAGGCTCCATGCAATTAGGGAACACTATGCCTTTGCACCAGCACAATATTATAGAGGCAGGTGCTGATGCAAAGCTCCTTTTGGTAGGTGAATTATCTGTGTATACATAAAGGTGGAACAGGGATCCCAGGGACCCCTCTAATATCCTCCACAGGTGGGTGCAGTAACACACAGCACACATCTGCAAGAAGATGCCTTTCCACCTTGTCAAAGAGAGGCTGGTTTGCCTCTAGTGAAAAACATAGATACTATATAGGTTCTTGGTCACAGTACCCAAGAATCCAGGGTGGTGTTGGGTGTGTAGATCTCATCACATTTTCTATCCCAGTATGCCATTCTAATTTCAAAGGCCTATCTGAAAACAGCCTTTTACATTTCCTACATTTCCACTCTATTTCTGTAGGGGATGGCTGCAATATTTTGATCCTGGGGTCAAGCTGCACCCTTGTAACCCAACAATCCTCGGTCATTTCTAACAACTAGTGAACTAGGGGAATCCACGGTGATGTGTCCTGTCTGGATCCAAGCATATTTCTGACTCAGAAAGCTATGGAAATTATTTCAAACTATGGTACATTTTCCCCAATATGTATTTGACAGAAATCTTGGGCACTTCCAGCTGATGTCAAAAGCATTACCTTCTTGCTTTTCCGCATGTCTATGAAAAAAACAATGGTACCTGGTCATAAAACACGTGCCAACCATACCAAAAATTTAATTCAACCATGGTAAGACCACATTGACACTACATTGACTTCATATGACCCACGTTTTGACTCGTTTATGTTCTTTATGATAGGCCTACTCACACAAGTGGTGTACCATTTTTATCAGGAAGTGTTGAAACACTGAGTTGCAGGATTTTAGTTGAGGTCCACAGATTCCAGAACTTTCACTCTCGGATATGTAGGTTGGCATAAATTAATGCTGATTATAGTCTGTAGCTTGTTGGATGGCTCTGGCTATTGCATGTTTATGATCTACCAGAGAACACTTTACACCTCTGCCTGACAAACCTATAGGAATGTAACCTTTGTATATTAGCTACCTGGAAACAAATTACAGAGGAATACATTGCAGCCTATTTTGACTTTTTCTTCCTTAAATCAATCAATCAATATCTATTTATTGGCTAGTATGTTAAAAACATTCACAATAAGAACACAATCCTAAAAGCATATTAAAGTTAGAGTATAACTATTTGTCCCATTACAAACGATCTTAAACTCACAAAAATTTGGTAAAAATGTCTTTAAAGAGCAGTGCAACTCCTAAGTGGACCTTTGGGTAACCAAGCCTGAATACATTGTTATAAGTGTCTACAACAGTTTTCATTTTGGCTTTTTTGAAAAGGGATCTTAAATATAGTTTTTTGTTTCTCCAGAGTAGAAGGACATGACAGCACTAGGTTTTCTTACTCAAAAGTTAAAGAACTTTTCAAACGGGACAAATTCTGATTACTATTTTGAACTTTCAATCTAAATCCAAATCTAACTAATATCAAATATCTTTTTTAATTGAGATTAGCTATATCTATTAAGTATCTTCTCTCTAAATAACTATTTGAAATATCTTCCCTTGCCACTATGTTTAGAAGTCTTTTGATGCTTTTAACAGCCATAGGATGCAGATGTTCCTAGAAGTTTCCCACATCTAGACCCAAGATTTATTTTAGAATTAAATTAACAATGGCATAACTTAACTTCTCCACTAAAAAGTGTTTGCTATTAAAACAATTCAGACACACAGCAACTATAGTTGTTACTTCAAATACTTTGGTAGCAATAACCTTGAAAGTGCACAAAACAAAACTCAGATCAATACAAATTATAATAAAATACAGTGAGATAAATGATAGGACTGTAAGTCCAGTCCCAACATTGCTTACACTTCCACATCACAAATTAGACAGAGTAAAATGTTAAAATTCCAAGGAAGTTGTGCGGCAAATAAAAGGTAGTCTACAGATCACTGGGGCCTTGGGGGAGCAACTAAAACCATGGCAGCAATCATAAAAAATATGAAATCATTATACCTGTAGGTCAAACTTGAACTGTGTGGACGTTCTCTTAATTTTACATATAATATTGTAGCGAAAAAGTTCATCCATAAAAGTACAATCAGGTACATTAAAAGTTGAGACCAAAGCAACTTTCTTTGGGGGTAGACCAAGTTAATTTATCGTGATGCGTTCCTTATTAGTCTTGGTAGGAGAAAGAGATTCAATACTATAAAAGTGCACCAGAGCAAGTAGGTAGATAATACCAATTTTGAAGTGAAATTGTGCTGAATCTATTGGGGGATTCCACAAATCAGGGAAGAGAAAAAGAAAAAAAAAACCATCAAAGTTGAGGTTCCCCCAGGGCTTTGGCTCTAATGCTCTAGCTTCAATGTAAATATTTTGCAACACTACAGACAATTGAATCTTTTGTCTTGGCACATAACAGCCTAAGTGCTACTGACCAATGCCTACTTCCAAGCAGTCTGCAAATTGGTAGGATCCCGCGATTCCTCAGGATATCAAATCCTGGGAAAATGTAATAATGTTTACTATGCTTGCAAGCAGACTGGACATATGTTATTCATGTCTGTGATGGCTTTCCATTTTAGGCAGATAGACTTAAGTGGGAGGGTTCCATATCGAAACTTAATATGTATGTGTCAAGCAACCAGCATTAAAATGTAGTTAAGGAAGAGTTTGAGCCCACTGTGGAATTTAAGGTATAAACAATTCTGTGGTACGAGATCCTTGGTTTTATTGCACACCTCCAGCCTCCACATTTGAGCCCAGAAGCTATCCTTGACACAGTCCCTGGAAAGGTGTTTCATACACCCCTTATTTTGCCAGTATTCTTCAATGCCTAGTTGGGACAGAGTTTCCTTAATGTAACATTTCCACTTTATTTTACAGTTCTTATTTATTTCTACTATTTCCTTATTGGCATTGTAGTGCTCTTCGAGGGCTGGGGATACTTTAACCTTTGCCAGTGCAGGACAGGTCTTAGTTTTGCCTTGTGGATAACACCCATACCCCACTGCAATGGTAAGAGGGAAGTGCCTTTGGTCAAATTCAGCAGAAAACGTAAGAAGTTGATTTTAGCTATTTCCAGTGTGGCCAGTCCTGAAGAGCCCCACTGCTCAGTCCCGTATAGGGAACTTTCTTCTGCCTTTGTATTATAGACTTTTAAATCTGTTGAAATTCACCTTACATTTGTGGAATGGCATGATCGCAATATCCCTGAAGTATGCTGGCATAGATTCAAACTACTTTTCTTTACTTTGCTGGACCATGTCATGTTCCCAGTTAGTCTATTTCCAAGGTAATTGAAATTGGTTACCCTGTCTAGGATAATTCCACCAAAGAGAATAGAACCTCTGAATGATCTATGAGAATTGATAGTCTTAAATTTAGTCTTAGCGTGGGTTAGCACCAGCCCTCGATCATCACAGAAGGCCTCAAAGCGATCCACCAGCGCCTGAAGGAAAGCCAGGGTTTTAGACACCAACCAAGTCATTTAGGTAGGGAGAGAATAAAGTAGGAGTGAGTACGCATCCCTGGCATACTCCTTTATGTATCCCTGTATGTTTTGTTAGTTCGGCCAGGGCTCCCCAGCGTACTTGTGTGTACGTATCTTGTTGCAAACCCATCAAAATATCTAACAAAATGCGGGTACCTCATTTTCTTTCAGTACTTCCCAAATGTGTGGCATGGGACCAGGTCAATAGCAGACTTTAAGTCCACAAATAATAAGTATAGGTGTGATTTCTGGACAACAACTGTCTTCCAGTAGATGGCAAGCCATCTAAACACCTGGTCAATAGTACGTATGTGTTTCCTAAAGCCCACTTGCAGGTACAATAGGGAATCATACTCTTCTATCCACATATCAAATTTGATCAAGATCTGCCTTCAAAAGACCTCTTGGGTGACATCAATGAGGCTTATTGTTCTATGGTTTAGTGGTGTGTACCGGGAGTCGGGTTTTGGTCTCACCTAGGCAGTGCTTGCACTGTCTCTTTAATACATGCTGAATCTAGGATATTGGCCTGAAAAACTTTAATCTTTTTCATTGGTTCCTGTTGCTGTACTTCAGAAATGCTTTCTTTTCATTTGTGAATACACTTAGTAGTCCCTCCTTTTGGGATTTTTTATACTCCCATAAGGACTTCCCCTCTTATGTGTTCTTACTTTTCAGCTAATTTATACTTAGAGAAATATCTTTTTTTTTGTTGGCCTGCCTCTTTGCTCGTTAACTGTTCTGCTTACTTGTGCAATGAAACTTCGGAGGCATCATTTCCTTGCTGCATCATTTGCTTGTTGTTGCTTCATCTCCCAGTGCCTCCCCACACCACTGCTTCTGTATCTTCATATCTCTTAATCTCCTTGTGCCGTCCCCTCACCTCTCCCACAGCACTGCTCGCAGGTCCCCACCACCCCTCTGAGGCCAATGCTGTTTTGCTTTTTTTTCGATAAGTTACAAAAAATGCTTTTACTTCAATAGTGCACCTAGCCATGTACTCAGGCAAAATAAACAATCAGCCTATTATCAGAGGATGTTATGCCCGACAGCAGACTTGAAGATGGATCCCCAGCTCCCCAATCGGTCGCTCCCACTGCTGTGCCATATCCTTTCATATCCTTTCATCTGGCTCAAGGGCGGTAGTGTGTGCTTGGCAGGGATCTGCCTTGCACGGTCACACGCCCGGATTTCACAGAGACTGCCTCTCTTTTAAGCTGGTATTTACCTTGTTGTATTTTAATATTGCGAGTGACACTCACCTTCTTGCACTACGTTCTTTGGCTCCCTGAGTGTGGGAGCAGTGTTTTCACCTCCCGGTCAGCCTCCTCCACTTCAGGGCCGGCTGGGACAGTCCGTGCGAGCGGACCTGCCATCTTGGGGGGAGAGTAGGTGGGCGCTCTAGCTCCCATTGACACCACCGGCGCAGGGCGACATAAAGAGCGTAATGTGGTAAGCGCGCCGATCTTTCATCTGGCTCAAGGGCGGTAGTGTGTGCTTGGCAGGGATCTGCCATAAAGACCGTGATGTTGCGAGCGTGCAGCGGGCATGCGCAGCGGGCGTGCCAAAGGCGCACCAAAGGCAAGCCCGTCTGGACCCGTCCGTGCCAAGGAAGCAGCCAGCGCCCACCACGCTGGCCGGTTGGACTTCGAGAAAGTCCCCAGTCGGAAATGGGGGCCTCTTTAATTACTCCAGAGAGGTACTTCTTCATTTAGGTTCACTTCATGCCAACAAAGGGTCCTTTAGGCTCCTTGAATCAGCAGCCCCCCTAGGTGACTTCTTAAACAAGAGTGTACTAACTTGTGCATTCCTCAATGTGAGATCTCTGCCGAAACACAGTACAGAAATTCAGCTGCTGTTGCTCTCTCATGAGCTCGACTTTCTGTTTCTGACTTAAACTTGGACTAGCCCTGACTGCGAGGACGATCTTGGTTGGTCGTGCCCACAAGGCTATAAAATCCACCACCAACCTCGCTTATTGGGAAGGGAGGAGAAGTCGGAGTCATCTTCAAAGATATCTGGAAGGTGGGGACCATTGATATGGATGTGGTTTCAGGGGTAGAGCTCTTAGGACTGACTATAAAAAATGACTCTGAGCTAATTTTCACTGGGATCGTTTGTTATAGGCCCCCTGGGCATTTAGCATGCAGCAGCAGGAATCTCTGCTGAATGTTCTTACTGATATGGCAGCCACTCACCTCAGGTAGTTCATCCTGG
This sequence comes from Lissotriton vulgaris, assembly GCF_964263255.1. Lineage (NCBI taxonomy): Eukaryota > Metazoa > Chordata > Amphibia > Caudata > Salamandridae > Lissotriton > Lissotriton vulgaris. The sequence goes on along the minus strand of NC_141695.1, from coordinate 1,634,479,698 downwards.
GTGACTTTAATCTGTGGCTAAATGGTTCGCTTGACCCTGGGCTAAATAACCTGCTCAACTCCTGTGAAGGTCTGGGTCTCCGCCAGTTGGTTGCGAAGGCCACTCACAGGGCCAGACATCTTCTTGACCTTATTTTCTCCACCCCCCTCCTCCTGCATATTGGCGAAATTTTGCCAATGGACTGGACGGATCACTCAATGATAACATTTTTCGCTGAGTCACAGCCCCCGTCAGAGTCTGGTCTCTCGCCATCGGACTGAATATACCAGCAGAGACTGGAGGGCTCTGACACGCTTGAATTGCTCGGGCCCTGTGTTCGAGGTCAAGGATTGCTTCTCTTCTGATCTGACAGTCACAGATAACTACGCCTTATTGTGCCATAATATTACATCTACATTGGATTCCTGTGCCCCTCTGAAAACCCACAGGGTTAAGAGCAGAAACTCTGCCCCTTGGTTTAACAACACACTGAGCAAGCTCAAACTCACATGTAAGCAGGCAGAAAGGAGATGGAGTCGAGGCTATAAGGAGTCTGACAGGCTGCTATGGAAAGAGAAAATAGGGGAGTATAAGATTGAGATTAAAAGGGCAAAGGCTTATCACTTCTCTTCGGTAATCGGTTATGCCTCTAACAGCTCTAGAAGCATATTCAATATTCTGGACAGTCTTATCAACCCCGACTGTTCCAAGAATGTAATTACACCCTCGCCAGAACTCTGCGAGAAGAGAACCTGGCTGGGTTCTTTAAGAATAATCTCCAGCTGATCATTGACGATCTTATGAGTGGTCAGCTAGCTGCAGGGATTCCTGGCCTGGTGACAGCTTGCACTATCATGCACTAGGTGGACGCCTCAGAGGATGCTGTCAGTGGCCTCTGTGACCAAGCCCCTGAACCACTCCGTGGGTTTACACCCCTTACTGTGGAGGAGTTCGACAATTTGGCTCAGGGGATCTCCTCTGGATCTCCCCTTGACCCAGTACCACATAAAATCTGGAAAGAGCACAATGAAGAGCTGTTCCCCGCCCTACGGCTGATTGTGAACCAGTCACTTATCAGTGGGGCGGTTCCTTCTCAGTGGAAGCAAGCTTTAATCTCCTGAAGAACTGGGTTTAAAACCCAGCGGCGCCAGGGGGACGCCCAAAGTCTTCGAGTTCTCCTGTCTTAGAATACAGAGACACGGGATACTTCTTGGTGGCGTCAAAGATCAAATTTATTGGCTGCAGCCAGTAACAGAAGTCCGAGAAGAACACACGGTTCTCAGGAGACTGCCCAACTTTACAAAGCAAGTCGTCCCTTTTTATGCCAAAATATATGCTTCAGGTAAACATTCCTTATTTACAGTTTAAACAATCCCATGTATACACGACAAAAGCATTGCATGATGACAAACCCACATTTCAGTTGTCCAGCCCATAGTAAATTATCAAACAAACCCAACATTCTTCTTTAGACAAGGCCGGACAAACCCATAATAAAGAAAAACACAACCCATATCGTAAATAGACCATAAAGAAGGAACAGAAACAGATAGAAGTAGGATAAGACATGTTTGTGTGCAATAAAACTTTACAATGTCCTGTGCTCTGATCCTTAATCTTGATCAGCTAAAGGTCAGGAACTGGTTTGGCAAGGTCGGCTTCAGGCAACAGGGCCAGTTCACTCAGGTCAAACAGGAGTCAGCACAAACTCAAGCTAAGGTGTACATGTCCTTAAGACTTGTTCGACCACAGTCATAGGCCTATGTGAGGGCAACCACAAACTGGCTACCATGCACAAAATGGAACCCAAGGGTTCAGAACAAAATCTCTAAATACATAGTGAATCCATTGGTGTAACATGACGGAAACGCTCTTACTTGCCGAACTCACTGTTTACGGTTCGCTGTTACCAAAACCGTAACAGAACCATGACATTTATGAAACGGGTTCAGAATTCACGGAACCTCACTCCCCCTTGCTGAAAAAGCCCTCCCTTGATCCCGATTGCTCTAAAAACTACAGACCTATCTTTTTGTTACCATTCCCGGCCAAAATTGTAGAACGGGCTGTTAGTATGACTCCCTCCTCCTATCTTGAACATCACAATCTGTTGGAAGAGGCTCAGTTTGGCTTTCGGCCAGCTCATGGGACCGAGACAGCCCTGTTGACCATCATGGACGAGCTTCAGAGGCAGGCAGACAGGGGACAGGCAGCTGCATTGATTCTGCTTGACCTGTCTGCCGCCTTTGATACGGTCAACCATGGGATTCTGTTCACTCAGCGAGTGTGGGGTTAGGGGCTCCGCCTTGGAGTGGTCCCGCTCCTTCTTACAGGACAGACATCAGGCGGTATCCCTCCCCCCTTTCAATCTGCCTTTTCCAAGGTGCTGCATGGGGTGCCTCAGGGCTCAGCTATCAGCCCTATTCTTTTCAATGTGTACCTAAAACCTCTGATTACTGTTATCAAGGCATATAATATCAATATCGTAAATTATGCAGACGATACTCAGTTGATCTTGTCATTTGAGGGAGAGGAGTCAACTACAGTGGAAGCTTTTCACAACTGTTTTTAGGACACGCCCGCTGGCTGAAGGATAACTCTTTACAATTCAACGCAGGAGAGACTGAGGTGATCTTCTGTGTGGCTAAAAGGATTTCTGTTCGCCTTCCTAGCAACTTTTGGCCTTCGAGTACTGTGTCCTCAATTCAGCCGGCTGCCAGAGTCTGAAACCTGGGCATTATATTTGAAGACAAGCTTACTCTGGAAAGTCAGATTAAAAAGACTACTACCTCCTGCTTTGCGATCATCAGATCTCTCCGGAAAATCTTCCCACTACTTCCCTCTCAGGTGCGTGCACAAATGGCCAGATGCTCAATTCTCAGTAGGCTCGACTACTGCAATGCCCTCCTACTGGACTCCCCTAACTTCCTGCTGGACAGATTGCAAAGAATACAGTCGACAGCGGCCAAACTAGTGTTAGGCCGCTAGAAGCTCCTCGGCATCTGCAGCCTTAGCTGAACTTCACTGGCTCCCCTTGAGACAGAGAGTTAACTTTAAGTCTCTCTGCCTTGTTTTTAAAGCCCTTCATGGGATAGGACCTGTGCGTAGGCGTACAAAATGCAACTGGTACACCCCGACAAGAACACTGCGCTCCTCTGTGGTGGCAGCTGTAAAATTGTGGAATAGTCTCCCTTTGGAAATTAGGCAACTCAGAGAGATTCTTCCCTTTAGAAAAAGGGTAAAAACCTGGTTGTTTCCCAGGACGTAGTAGCCTCTCCTGGTTCTTGCATACGCTCCCCCCTTGAGTTAAGTTTCCAGTGCCAGCATGCCTGCTAGGTGATAGCGTGCTTTATAAATTGAATAAATAAATAATAGCCAAGTTTCTGGATGCAGAACCATATGTGGCCAAAGAGGTCCAAAGAGACCCCTAGCGACAGCCTGTGGTACTGCACCCTCACAACACTTTTTGTTTTAAAGTGGAGTCAGAACTGCCATTTTAACTACCAGCACTACGGCACCAATGCAGGTGTACATAAACAAAACACACAATTAAGTTCTTTATTTTATTAAGGCGGGGAGGGCATATCTATTGCATAGGTAAAAAAGCATTGGCATTTATAATGGCAATAGCTCCAACCCCAACAAATGTGAAACCTATTGCATTTCCAATGCTTCTTGTAGACTGGGACAATCTCCACAGCTTTCCAGCTACTTGGAATGCCCACTCTCACTAGCATTACTTTCGATATTTGGTTTATATATTCAGCCCAGTTGTCAGGGTCTGAAAGGAAAAGGTCCCTTTGGACCCCATCAGGCCCTACAGCTTTCCCAAGGGACAAAACACTTACTTGCACTCAGTGTTTCATTAGATTCCATAGTTAGGGGTGTAATGAATGAATGTATCATAGCCTCTAATGGATCCCGGGCATCCACATCCATCCCCAAGGGTAAACTAAACAGATCAGAGAAAGGTTTGTACCAAACCTGGGCAGGATATAATTTGCCAGATGGTTTTTGCCACTCTGACCATTATTGGCCAACAGATGCCAGAATTTCCCAGTGTCCTTGGTTTTTGCTGCATCGTATAGTTCTTCCCAGATCTGGGTGTCCCAGTCTCTACGAACATTTGCCTGTGTCTGTTTATATTGTATCGTCGTTGATGTAATGTGATCAACACTGCCACTGACCAAATCTTTGTGTAGCTCATTTTTCTCTCCTCAACAATCTTTGTTATACCGTGTACTAGCTGATTTTAAAGCCGTTATGCCACCAGAGTGGTACCGAAGGAAGCATTTTACTAATTCATCAATAGGTTTCTCATGTATGGCTGTAACCACAGAGTTTTTTTGCTGTGACGCCATGAGTCTATCCACTATGGCGTCTAAAATGGCCCTATTCATTACAACCCTGGTATCCAGTTATACTGTTATTCTGGGCCATTTAACTCGGTGTCTATTATTTGATGGCATCAAATCATTGGAAAGTGACAGTGGAACATCAGCAAGATGGTTGATTGAATCTGTAAGTGTACAGTTAATGGCATCAATGCCATTGTTACATCTGGTGACTATCTTCATTTCATTTACACAGCTTTCTAATGCGAGGGCAATCAATATATAATCAATTCTACTTGTGTGACCAGGGCGAGTGTAGGTGTGGAGGGCTTGCAGGCCAAAATTGGTTCAGCCTTTTAAGGCCCTCAGACCATAGGACAATGTTAATGACAATAATTGATATGCTATGTCTGCCCACTGCTTCACTGGTGCTACCGCTAAGGCAGGCACGCTCCATTCCTCGTCTTATGCGTCAGTAAGAGGGTTGCCGTTATTATCAAGCAGTTCGAAGGTGGAGTTAAAATCTCCCATGACAATTAGGAACTCATGTGTGTCGAATTGTTCCCTGTGTGTCATAAGTTGTTTCAGTGTAGGTGTTTGACTACCCCCCTCTGATCCAGCGATCACATTATGTACACATTATAAAGACAGACCATACAACCATCCTTCCCTGCGATGATTATACCCTGGATATCAAGTAAGGCAATATCAAAGGAACCCGAATTGATGTTCAGTGATGTTCGGATCCAAGCTTAAAGACCCCAGGCGGGGTTCCTTTCCCATTGTGTCTAGCGGGGAAAAAATGTTCACATAACCACACCTATGTATAGGATCAAGGCTCCATGTTTCATGGACTATGCATATGTCACAACGGTCTATAAACATGCTCCCTGCAGAGTCACCAAGCTAAGTTCTCACATCCGCTACATTCCACGACAAGATGTTAATACTGTTTGAATTCTTAATTTGCTTTTCAAGTAATGGTATTGGGATCGACAAGCGATCTCCAAGGGATCTCCAAGGGACTCAAAGACGTGAGTCCCTTGCTCACTTTGCCACTGGATTCAAGCTAGCCTGGCTGATGAGGGGAGTTACTCCAAAACTGCTCCCAGGATGGTCCAGGGAAGACCTAGCTTGGCAGTTCGGGCTAGACTGTTCCCACGGGGAACAGGGTCAAGACTGATTTGCATATGGCTGGGTCTGAACTGGGGTGGCGAAGTGAGATAAGGAATGATGATGAATTCAACTCAGATCTGTGACTCGGGGTGAGTGTTGGAAAGTTTCAGCGCTCCATCCATCATCTTCTTGTGTTTGCTTTTTTCTTCCTTTTTCCACAGGTACTAGAAGGACCCTGGAACATATAGTCCCTGCACAGAACTCGGCAAATGTCTCTCTTAACTCAACATCTTAAAAAAGTAGTCAAAAACGTCATACTCTGTACATCAACTTTACAAATACCATGTTCAATCCTAATAATTTCCACTCCACCTCCTCTGACAAATGCAGGGCACGTTTACATTGTTTAACTTCAAATATATTCCAGTCCATCATGTTTTCAATGTTAGCCCTCAAACCCTGTATGCAATTTTAGGAAGAAGCTTCTGCTTTCATGCTCAGATCAGTGGAGTAACCTATAAATGCCCACATTTCAGAGAAAAAAAGATAAACTGCCCATAGCCCTTTGAATACTTGCTTCTGCTCCTAAGTAGTGTTTGCTATAATTATATTTTTCATCAGCCCTAACTCCTGTGTACTTATAAGATGTTATCATTTACAGTTTGATCTCATTTATATACCATAAAATGTAAGGGTTATCTTCACAAAGTAACATTTTTTTAAACATATTTTTATTTTCATATCAACAACAAGGTCATTAGAGTACAAATGCTAATACGGGAGCAACATTGTGCATGTATTCCACTTACGTGACCACACATTGGCATACCTATCCTCAGCTATACTTGACATTACTAAAGTAGTTCCTCATATAAATCAAATTATCTTAAATTTGTGAAACATGTAGAAGATACTCGTATCATCTCCTTCAAATAATCGTGCAGGCAATTCGCGCCTTTTTTGTATGTCTTTCAGCAATTTATCATCAGTTCATACTATAATCAACCCAATTTCTTGAGCCAGCAGTCACTCTTGTGCACCTTTTCCCACAATTCTAATGAGTGGTTCTGTACTTGTGACCAATGTATCATTATCTTTGTTTCATCACAACAGTAATAATACTACAAACTTATAACAGTTTTGCCCACTCCTCGCTCTGCCTGGGACGCAGTGATCTGGAATAGCTCAGTGAACCGCTGTGTGGCAGACATCCCAGTGTAATTCTAACATTGAATGCACAAGGAAAAGTGTCCCCAAAGTTCAGTATTAGAGTCTTATTTTGATTAATGATAAGTTGATTTTCTGAGCAATAGGTAAATAAAGCTTCTTATTGCCTTTGCTGACCTGTTGATTTAGTATTCGTAATAATAAAGCCTTGAGTGCCTTGAGATTTGCAGTGTTTTTTATGTTTTTTAAATGATTGATTGATTGACTCATAAAACCATGAGGTGAAAGCAAGAGTTTAACTTTGGACACTCTGGTTTTCATGGCTAAACATCTCACTATATTCAAAGCCGAGGCATATCACGCAAAAGGGGTAAAAAAAACAAGGTAATGATACGGACCCTGATTACGGCCATTTTACTTAGGGATTTTGTAGTGAGCTCACCAGATCAGATTTACTAAGGTTTCATATAATGATGTGCATTATTAAAATGTGTCGGGCTGATTTACATGAAATGGAAAACATAGCACAGCACCATGGGCCACATGTATCAAAATTGGAAATTGAGATTTTCTGAGAATTGCAAATAGGTAATTGCAATTTCCAAAGTAGGAAACTCTGAGAGTTCATATACTGATTCCTAGGGGGTCGCAAATCAACCTACCCCATTAATATTAATGAGGCAGACCGCAATTTGCGACCCCCTCAGAATCGCTAAAATCACGGGGATGGTGGCATGCTAGGGTCAGTAGACCACCATGTCCTTGATTGCTCTTCAATAAAGCAATATTTTTCTTTAAATGCAGCTAATTTTCCTTAAAGGAAAATAGATTGTGTTTTTTAAAAAAATACAAGTTTTCTTTTCACATTTTAAGAGCAAGCAGCCGTCCATGGGACAACTGCCTGCTCTGAAAAAACTTTTCTACAACCATTCTCAAAGGGGTCTGGGACCCCTTCCCATTTGCGAATGGGTTATCACCTACTTGAAGTACATGCAAATGTTTTGCAACTGCATTCACAGTCACAAAACATTCATACATACCATTAAGATTCGCTATTTGGAAGGGGCGCTAAACACGCCCCTTCAAAATACCGAATCACAGACCCATTTTGTGATTTGGTAATAGGTTACCAAATCTCAAAATGGGGTTTGATACATGTAAAAAGTCTTTTTTTGCGTTCATAAGTGAAGTGGCCCATTTGCAAACATAAATTTAGTTGCTACATGTGGCCCCATATCTGTAAAAAATGGAATCCTACTGGAGTTAGATGTAAACATAGTGCAAAAACAGACTGCCATGTGCAACCATGGTGCACATGTGAGTATAAGGTGTCTAACGTGGGATTTTTACTGGAAGGATACACTTTCGGAAGAAATTCCTTTACATAAATAAATGCAGGCTCGATCCAATTTGCACATGTGTAAATCTCAGTGTGTAAATTTACTCTTTCACTTTGTAATAACTTTACTACTTTTTGAAATTCAAATGCAACCATAAAGTTCCACTAGTAGGAACTTTATTACACACCCATATTTACCAAGCTGCACACTTGGCAGAGGACGCTGCATCCAGGGAAAAGATTTCCCTATGGTAAAACATATAGAAATACATCAACATATTTATTTTAAATGTATAGCAAACAAATGCTATACTACCAATAAATTATTTTAACTAACATTATATTACCGTACATGAATTTAAATTACATTTAAATTATTTTTAAAGTGTAATTAAAAACAATTCCCATGTTGGCATTCAAATGCTTATATTTATTTATTATGTTATAAAATGAATAAAACTTATGTTTAGATAGAATTTAAAATAATTGAATTATTTTCCTAAACTAATGAAATTACATTGACATTTAAATAAAAGGGGTTTTAATATATGTTATAATAAACTAATATTAAGGTTTTATTCATATTTAAGCTTTTAAACATTAACATACATTTACATGTTTCTAAATTAATTCATTTATTTTAACATTATTTCCTATGGGGTTTTATTTTAGGCCATGCCTTCATTGTGTCACAGTATGAGTGGTTGGCCATGTGTGGTGTTGGACTTACTGCAGGTCTGAGCTGGAGCACATTGGGTCGTTTTTGGCTGTAGTAACTGTAGAAGTGCAGTTTGTGAATATGTTTTTACTTTATTTTGGGTGGGTGGATGACCCTTACATAAACCCCTCCCTACTCCTCCCTTAACCCTCCATAATTGTCCCAAAACAACTCCCATTTAATAAAATATCTCTCTCATTTTTCTACCAATCCCACCTCCCATCCCACATTTACAATTAAAATATAGACATACTTGTCCTCAGTTGGGACGGATATCTCTGCACATAAATGATAGCAGAAGCGAAGGAGAAGGTCTCTGCATGTCGGTTAGGGAATAGCATTTTGTAGTACATGAGCAGGATTACTGTAGAACTACTAAACGTACTACAAAATGCAGTTTGATAATCATCCCAACAGAATTCAGTGTGGTCAAAGTAATTTTTGTCGCACTGAGAGGTACATCCTTAGAAAACTGCTTTGAAGTTGGGGGGAAGGGGGCTGATCATGCTCCACTAACAGTGAGCATGGCTGACCCAGAAGGGAAGATGTGGGATTAGGACCACCAACACCCCTGAATGGGTATCATACTCCTATAGTTGAAAACCTGGTGACCAGACCCAGATAAACATGCTAAAGCAAGCACTGTCTCCTTCAACTATAATATACCACTTATAACCCGCCTCCTACAACTGCTAGTCCCCAAGGTCTCTCATCTGGATCTTTCCTATTCCCCCTTCTACATCTACACCGTTCTTCCTTTCCAATTTCCTTTCTGATCCCTACATCTTTGACATCATTCCACCAAACGTCATGCCTATGGAGACCTTGTGTTTACTCACTTGTGTTACTTCCTCCTGCCTTGTGTATTGTTGCTTTTCCCAAGGACCAACAGTGACCTAAAGAGCATGTCTGCTCATGAGTTACCTGTTTGGTCTGTTAACTTTCTCACTCTTACATTTTCTATGCTCTCCACTTAGGTCCCCAACCTGGTTCCATGGAGGCTTTTGGCACCCAACCTCTTGCCTCCCCTCGCCACCTATCTTAAAGCTTTTTAGTGGCTTCACATTGATATTTAAGCTCCAGTCTTTCACTTTCTTGCCTTTTTGTCCCCTGTCCTTCACCTGCACTTCCCTTATTCTGCACTCTATATCTTTCATAATATCATGGAGGACTTCCATTTAATCTAATTTCTATTTCTATATTCCTCTCTATATTTCCTCTTCCCTAAGTTCCACCTGTCACCCCTTTCCTGGTGTCTACTGTGGACTGATTCTGTCTTTAATTCGCCCCCTTCTCTTGCTCCTCTCTTCAGTCTTGACATTCCACCAGCACCTACACCTTGCATTTTCCCTCCCTCCCTCTAGACCCTTTTGCTATTTATTCATCTCTCAACTGTTCCCTTGATTGCTATTCTGTACACTGCTGCTCAAAGCAGTATTATTAGTCATGTGGCATTGCCACCTGTGGTTTTGCCACAGGTGACAATGCCAAATGTGAAACTGAGGATAAATCTACCTGGTGAAACATGATAGAACATGTCCACAGGAATAGGGCTCTGACTTGCAGAAATCAATGTTCTATTATTCACTTCCTCTATGTATTCTCCATTACAGGTGTTTATCTTGTAATGGAAAATGGTGCATATTTCTAGTTGCATAAACCCCTTCGGTGCTCATGATGGAAGGGTTCCGTCATGAGCGTCGGTTGGCCTGTGCTCATGACGGAACCGTTCCGTCATGAGTCCATAGGTTCTTTAGAACCTTCAGCACCGCAGAGGAATTCGCGCAGCACTGAAGGGGTTAATACCTTACAATAAAACATTGGGTAGTTTGTAGTACATGATGTGAGTCCTTCATAAATAATAGGTCCTCAATTGTCTCCATACTGGAAACCAAGGGGCTCAATATGATCACACAGGAAAATCCCACTGCCAAATTAGTATGGCGGTTGGAATCCCAATATGTCTGTGGCGGACGGAAAGTCCGTCCGCCACGGTTCCGTTAAGCGGTCCTTTGCTGCCCAACTTGCTTAACCAAAGCACAGGCCAGCATTACTGTGGTGCCCCCTTTCTGCCTACCTTTTTGCAGTGGTCTTCCCACCGCAAAAACACAAGTGGAGGCTGGATTGGGGGGCATGTGGAGGGCCCCCTCTGTGTTGGGGGGTGAACTGGGAGGTACCCATGATACCCCCTGCATTTTCCTGCACTGCGTGGCAGGCACCGCGCGGTGCCTGCCACATAGGGCAGGGAAATGCTCAGCATGGCCTTTTAACATTGCGGAAGGTGTTGCAACCAGCAGCACCGTCCACAATGTTAAAAGACCAAGATGCGCCCGCCAGTATGGCAGGCGCATCCTAATTGCACTGGTGGGACTGCCGCATGTCTAGCGGGCGGTCCCAGCACCACTATGATAGCGGGCGGACTGATGTCCGCCCGTCATCATAATAAGCTGCGAAATACCCAAATGCAGCACTTTGCTGAACTAAACTTTTTACTGACAAACACATATTGCAAATCTTAGGCTCCAGGCAGGAAGCAATGTGTCATAACAGGTACATTTTACAGGTAGACTCAAAGTACAGCAAGATTTGATTTGATTTTTAATTTTGAATAGCGCTCGATTGCCCTGAGGCGTCTTGGCGCTGCTGCCCTACCACTCAAAGGAGAAGTAATACAAACAAGATTAGGTAATAGCTCCCTATCGCTTAAAGAGCTAAGTCTTTATTAATTTCTGAAATGTAAAGAGATCTGAGCATTTTCTTATGTTGACAGTAAGGACATTCTACAACTTAACAGTCCTCAGGATGAAACATCTACCTTCCCATGTTGCTTGCCTAATCCTTAGTAGAACTAGTAGCCTTGCTTCTGATGATCAAAGCATCCTGTGAGGGGTATAACGGACACATTTTTAATGAAAATAATAAGGTCCAATGTTGAGCACTGCTTTAAATGCAATACAAAGAGCCTTACATTCCAAAAATCTTGCTACTGGAAGGCAAAGTAGTTTAATCAATGCCTGTGACTCTGATTGATACTTTGTGTTCCTGTTTAAAGTCAAGCAGAAGCCTTCTGCATCATTTTAAGTTTTTGCAGGGAAAGCAAATAGATGACAAGACAGGGAAAAGGAAGGAACAAGAAGACTCATGGGATGGAGATAAAGAATTTTAGATGAACAATGAAACTCCATACTTCATTACAAAATTAAGCATCACCGACTGACATGCAGAGACACCAGAATCACAATCACTTGCTCAACCAGGTAGGTAGGAGGTCGCAAGACACATTTGAAATTAAATTAAATTAAATGAAAAGTGGTATTTATAAAACGCTGACTGCCACTCCGAAAGGAGCATCCTGGTGCTGGTATGGAGGTAAGAGGAAGCTCTGAAGTGCTTAAAAGAGAGAGAGGCAGAGTTCAGTCAGTCAGTCAAAAACTTTATTCGGTTAATTAAAACCATAAAAGCAGTACATGATACAAACAATCAGATTTTTAAAAAAACAATTAAATAGGTGGAAAGAATTGATTGCTACTCCTTCTAAAAACAAAAGGAAAGGACACATTTATGAAAAGGGATTTGGTAGATACAGGGAACACCTAAAAATATCAGCATATGAGAGACATTCTCGCCAGAGTTTATACAGAAAGTCAAATTTGATGATTTAGTGGTGCGGCAGCTCTTAGTTTTTTCTGTCTGGCGGCTGCTACTAAAAAACAGGCTACGCCATATGCAACCGGCACTGAGTTCAACATCTGTAAATATAGTAATGCTGGCCGTACCTGAACGAATTTCAGAGGTTTTAAGATGGGAACAAGGATTTTTTTCCGCGGCACCAAATAGTGCTCACAGAGCATAACCAAGTGCAAAGTGTCCTGTGTTGAGAAACAGTCACACGTGCAAGGGGGAAAATTTTCTGGTGTGCCCCATTCTGTATGCGTGCCAAGGATGAGATGGATCAAATTAAATCTAAACCTTATGAGCAGAAAGCGATGGTAGGGCTTTGTGACATAATTTAAATAGGGTTCCATCGCTGTGGTTGTGGAAAGTTGAAAAAGTAATCTGACCGTAGGTTTACTAAGTTCAGCCGATTCTCTTTCGCATTCCAACAAAGTCCGAAAGTGCTGCTTCACCCACTTTGCATCCTCTTTTTTGAGATGTTGCGGTAGAGAGTACATTTCCGGACGCCCTAGCCTCGCACATGCCGCTCTAACATATGCCAGCCACGGAATAGTATGAGCTTTGTCGAGAGATATACAATCCTTAAGGATGCAGTGATTCAGGCTGATTTCTTCATTTGTCCAGGTTTTAATCCAGCAAAGTACTGGGGACATTTTTAGAAGATCAGAGACATAACCCATGCCTAGTTCATTATGGGTTGAATGTGTGGGGGAAGATTTCGGGAGAGTCAGCAGGGCCCGTATAAAGTTGTTTTCGGCAATTTGTATGCCTGGAGTTGGAACATAGCCCCAAATGTCTGCCCCGTAGGAAGCGATTGCCAAGCATTTGGCTCTGTAGATCCTGGTCATGGCTTCCATAGGTTTCGAGCCCAATCTTTTGGAAAAGCTCAGGAGTGCTGTTGTCGATCTAATGACTCCATTTTCCTTGAGTTTCATTTGTGGCTTCCAAGTTCCTGTCTCGTCGAAAGTGACGCCCAGGTAACAAAAGGAGGGCACCCTCGAAATTGGTGAATTGTTAGAGCTGAAATATCTAATCTTCATATTTTTCTTTCGAGAGCCAACGACCATAACATGGGACTTGACGGTATTAATTTTTAGATCAAGCGCTTCCATGAACTGGCCGAAATGGTCCAAGAGTTTTTGAAGCCCTATGCCAGTCCGCGCTATGAGAACAGCGTCATCCGTGTATAGGAGGACCGGAATAGGTAGCCCCCCCATACGCGGAATGTCCAGGGTGGCTGGATTCAGAAATTTCCCCAAGGCGTTGATGTACAGTGTAAAGAGAAGAGGGGCCAGGATGCACCCTTGTCTGACCCCTCTCCCTGATCTAAACTTTGCTGTACACCTACCATCCCTTGATGCCCTAACAGACGCAAACAAATTAGAATGAAGGTCATGTAAAAAGCTAACCAAAGTAGTGTCCAATCCTAAATTTCGTAAGATGGTCCATAATTTTGAGCGATTAACCAAATCAAACGCGGAGGATAGGTCCATAAATCCCAAATAAAGAAACCCCCCCTTCACCACAGTGTATTTGCTAATGATTAGATGAAGGTTCAAACATTGGTCAATTGTCCCTCTGTGTGCCCTGAACCCGTACTGCAAATCTGAAAGGATCCCGCTCTCCTCCAGCCAAACCTCCATTCTGTGCAAGATGACTCTGCCTAAGATCTTGACGGCAGAGTCCAACAGGGAGATTGGTCTGTAGCAGGCCGGGTCCGCCCTATTCCCTTTCTTGAATATAGGCACAATTATAGAGGTAGACCAAGAGGGTGGGAAGCCAGCTGTCGGAATAGCATTAAAAACGTTGGTTAAAATTTTGGACCAGAATTGTGGGTACTGTATATAGAGATCTGCTGGTACCCCGTCGGGTCCCGGGGCCTTGTGTTTGCTGGTATATCTAATCGCCCTTTCAGCTTCCATGGTGTTAAAATCCATAACCAAATTGGAGTGGTCATGGGTTTTGGCAATTGAGGCAGGGACTGTAGACTCATAGATTTTACAAAAATGGGATAGCCATCTGTTATCCTCTATGACACAGTCTAAATCCGTTGGCCCATTGTCAGAGAAAAAGGGCTGATTTACAATGGCCCAAAACTTTTTACTGTCTCTCAGCACCTCCACAGATAATAGGCTATTCCAAGCTTCCTCCTTAATTTGGCTTTTGCGATTATGGATTGTGGTTTTGTATTCCCTCCTTAGCTTGGCCACTAATGACGTGTCTCTGGGTTTTTGTTTAATGGCTTTCAGCAGAGCACTATGTATCCTCGAACATTCCTTGTTGAACCATTTGTGGGTCTTTGTATTCCCTTGCCCAGCCGACCTTCGTTCCAAATTCTTACTAATCCTGGAGCAGACCTCTTCATAAGCTGTCAAGACCTTAGGACCCTCAGCAGTTGGGTCCAAACACACTGCCATACTGGCCTCCGACTCTTGGGCGATTGAATGAAAGAATTCCTCTGGAACAATCATCTCCCATTTCAGGCGCCTTCCCTGCTCTTTAGATTTCAAGTCCTTTGGGGCTGCCATACTTGGCGGGCTGCCAGTACGGAAGCAATCTAGGTCCAAGGACAAGAGGACAGGATAATGATCCGATGAAATAAGGTCAACTACGCTGTACTCATGTGCCTTTGCCAGGGCCCCATTTGAAACAAAGATATAATCTATGACTGTATTGGCATCTCTCCCAACAAAAGTTGGGGCTTTAGGCTCGCTAATGCCTTGGTCGAATTCGAAGAGGTTTAGTTTAGCTAGAAGGAACTCTAGGTACTCGCCTTCGGCTGTATGCTCAAAATGGGGAATGGCTTCAGGTGGTATACCCCCGTATCTATCATTAAAACAACCTCCCTCACAGGGGTGTATGTTAAAATCCCCCAGAATAACCAGTTCCGGGAGGGTAGTGCAATCACTCCTATAGGCTGACAAAAAATTTAACAAAGAAATTAGATGTTCATTTACAATGGCGGACTCCTTTGAATTATAAAAATTAATCAGCAAAAAAATCTTTGAGTTAGGGAGGGTCCACTCCACCGCAAGGGCATTTGTTAATGCGGTGTCTATTTTTTTGAAAACCCCTACTAGATCCAGGGAACACAAGGTGAGTAAACCACCCTTTGCTCTCCCTCTTATGCCTGGAACTGCCGGAGTAGAAAAGCTGCAGAAACCATCCAGGGAAAAGGTATGTGTTGTATCCCACGTTTCTTGAAGTCCTATGATGTGGTGTTGTTTAATAAATCTTTGCCATGTTGGGTCTAAAGCCTTCGCGTTTAGACCTGCCACGTTCCAAGTGAGGACTTTACAGAGAGCTAAGTCTGTGTTAGGGGCAATCGGTATACCCGCGCCCCGGCTCTCTCTCATCATCGGGTTAGTTCCGGGTATGGGGGATAAATTAGCTGTTATCGGGTCCGCTATGGCAACATCCTTGCGGGGACGTGTTGGATTTGCACAAACACCATATTCCCCTGGCGAGCCCTGAGTATGTCTATCCACCCAATCTGTAGTTGACAGACAATCAAAGCGGTTTGCAATAGGGAAATACAAGGGATTGGATGGGCCATTTAGTGGCTGCTGGTAAAAAAAGGGATGGATAAGTTGGGAGCCATGCGAGGGACCACCTTGACGTAGTCTACCTCCCCTAGTCCCCACCAAATTCCACCCCCCATCCCAGCCCTCCTCCCTGACTGGAGGTTGAATGTCCCAGGGGAAGTTAGGCCTTTGTCTAGGAATCCTATCGTGAGAGCCTTTAAGCCAGCTCCAACGATTATCCGCTTGGTTGTGGGGAAGATAGAAATACGAGAGAGGTCTGGCCGTCACCCTGCTCGCCTGGTATCTTGGGGCCCTACTGTTACAAATAAAATCTACTACCTCCGGATTTTCAAAAGTTACCACCACACAGTCCCCCTGCAAATTTTTCTTATTGCCTCCTACCCAGGGAGCCCTCTCTATCATTAGGATGTCAGTGGGTATGTTTGGTGGGAGAGGATAATTATTCGCTAGCCAGTGACGGACTTTATTTTTGAGTGCCTGGTATGATTCTTCTTCTGGCGAACGAAGTTCTGTAACTCCGGTAAGGATAACCACATAAGGTGCGGCATACGGGGGGAGGTGAATATTTCTACGTGACCTAACCTTACCCTTATCCTGTATATCAAGATTGGGGGCCTGGGATAAACCATCGCCGGGTGTGGGCTGGGAAATAGTATTGTTTTTAGAAGAGATCAGATTAGTATCTGTTTTCTTAATCTGCTCTACAACAGGGGGTTTAGTTTTAGATCCTACTTGATTTGAAGTACTACTGGGTTTCTTAGCCGTCGTGTTATTAGTCTCCGGCGCTTCATTAGGAACCGTTATAGTCTTTGTGGGTTTAGGTAAAATAGTAGCCTGAGTGGACTTTTTATTTAAAGCAAAGCTAGGGGCACTTATGTCCTTGTGTATATTTTTTAGGACCGTTTCCAAACAGCGTAATCTTACCTCTATGGGTTCTAGTAAAGCTTTTAACATGTTCAAAATTACTGTATTATTTGAACTAGAACCAGGCTCCTCCGGTGGAGGTGTTATTATTGAGTTACCTGTAGGGCCGCTAAGTTGCAAAATTTCTTCCAGACTTTGGTCAATTAAGGTATCATCTGGGAGACTCAGCAGTAGGCCAGGGTTGTTAGGAGGTAGACCCTCTATGGGGATAGGTAGACTGACTGAAGGTTTTTCAATAGTACGAGAGTTAGGTAAAGTAATAGCCTTCTTCCCTTTCCAACCGTTGAGGTGTTAGTTTTACGTTTTTGTTTAGGGATTGCCCCTTCTACCCGAGCTCTTTCTATTGACTATAGGGTTACTAATATTTGTTTCAATACTTTGCGTTCCACTTTCAGTCAATATGTCAAGGTTAGGTGAAGCTTCCAGGTCCTGGGCGAGATTAAGGGCATCCAAGTCCTTATTAGGTCCGGGATGATGTACTAACGCCTGTGCTTCTCGCCGGGAATCCGTTTTCGGTGTCTGAGCCTCAGCAATGAGGCCAAGGGAAGAACGCTTGGCCATAGCCAGGTCTTGGGAAACTTTCCTGTCCATGAGAATTATCCCTTCGTCGATAAGTGCGTGTGTGCGGGTGATGAAGTCGTCCAGGGTCCCTGTGAGTTTTTTAGCTCCTGCAGCGGCCATGCTTCTTGTTTCACGGCAGGACATAACCCGTGTATTCAAGATGAATAAGAGATGGGTTGGGAGCAGTATATACTCGACCAGGATTTCTGGCCCAGTCCAGTCTCCTCGGGCCTCTGAGGGCCACAGAGGGCCCGCCCTTAGCCCGGGCTTAGCCCCGCGCGCTCCCGCGCAGCGTAGATCACTGCTTTTTATGAGCAAAGGGCGGGTTTTGGGTGGGCGGGGCGATCAGGGAGAGCGGGCCAGGTGACTCGGCCTGAGGATTGCCGGGACTCCTGGGAAAGCGAGTCCCGGTTCCTACACTCGCAGCCCTGTCTCACGCTCACACGCCCAGCAGCTACCTGTGGTTCCGGTGACAGCAGCGGTGATGCGGGACCCGCAAAGCGGGTTCCGCGAGTAGTAGCGGACCTTCCTCCTTCCTCCGTGAACAGCAGCAAAGTCAGGTGATTTTCGGCGTCCCCACACGCTATGGGAGGCAGGGTCTTTTAAGGTGCTTCAGCTGGGCGGGGCGGTCAGGGAGAGCGGGCCAGGTGACTCGGCCTGAGGATTGCCGGGACTCCTGGGAAAGCGAGTCCCGGTTCCTACACTCGCAGCCTTGTCTCACGCTCACACGCCCAGCAGCTACCTGTGGTTCCGGTGACAGCAGCGGCGATGCGGGACCAGCGAAGCGGGTTCCGCGAGTAGTAGCGGACCTTCCTCCTTCCTCCGTGAACAGCAGCAAAGTCAGGTGATTTTCGGCGTCCCCACACGCTATGGGAGGCAGGGTCTTTTAAGGTGCTTCAGCTGGGCGGGGCGGTCAGGGAGAGCGGGCCAGGTGACTCGGCCTGAGGATTGCCGGGACTCCTGGGAAAGCGAGTCCCGGTTCCTACACTCGCAGCCCTGTCTCACGCTCACACGCCCAGCAGCTACCTGTGGTTCCGGTGACAGCAGCGGCGATGCGGGACCCGCGAAGCGGGTTCCGCGAGTAGTAGCGGACCTTCCTCCTTCCTCCGTGAACAGCAGCAAAGTCAGGTGATTTTCGGCGTCCCAACACGCTATGGGAGGCAGGGTCTTTTAAGGTGCTTCAGCTGGGCGGGGCGGTCAGGGAGAGCGGGCCAGGTGACTCGGCCTGAGGATTGCCGGGACTCCTGGGAAAGCGAGTCCCGGTTCCTACACTCGCAGCCCTGTCTCACGCTCACACGCCCAGCAGCTACCTGTGGTTCCGGTGACAGCAGCGGCGATGCGGGACCCGCGAAGCGGGTTCCGCGAGTAGTAGCGGACCTTCCTCCTTCCTCCGTGAACAGCAGCAAAGTCAGGTGATTTTCGGCGTCCCTGAAGTTCCGAAGATCCGAAGATCCAAGTCTTTAGTGCCTTCCTGTATTGTGTTTCAGATTTTAAGATTCTCAGTTGTAAAGGCGGTAGGTTCCAGGCTCTGGTACCTAATGTAGCCATTGTTTTACCTCCCTTTGTTTTGTATTTAAAACTGGGATGTTTGAGCAGGTTGGCTGATGAGGACCTGAGGATTCTGGTTGTAATCTGGGGGGTGAATCTTGATGAGAGGTATTTTGGCCCTATTTTGAGTGAGGCTCTAAAGGTGATTAAGAGGATCTTAAAAAGTATTTTTTTATGTAGTGGGAGCCAATGAAGAGTTTTGAGGGCTGCGGATGCGGAGGGCCTTCGTGGTAGTTTTAAAACCAACCGTGCCGCTGCATGTTGGACTACTTGGAGTCTTTTTAATGTTTGTTTGCTGGCTCTTGCCAGGAGGCTGTTGCAGTAGTCTAGTCATGAAAGTATCAGGGCGACTGCTACTGAATTCTTTGCAGTGAGTGAAAGTAGATCGAAAAATGTCTTCAGGGATTATATAAGGCTGAAGCAGGTCACTGCTACAGACACTGCGTGTGGTTGGAAGGTGAGGGCGGAATCAAACTGCACTCCTAGGTTTCTTGCAACCTTCACCGTATCAGGCAGGGATGATGTACCCTCCGGCCACCACTGGCCCGGCAAGAATGAGACCTCTTTCCCTATTGGTAAGATCTCCGTTTTATCGGTGTTGCACCTAAGGTGGTTATCCTTCAGACACTGGTGGACCTTAGTTAGACATCTTTTGAAGTTGAGTTTGGCATCCTTGGAGTTTTGATCTAGGGATAGGATCATTTGGGTATTGTCTGCACAGGAAGTAACTTCAATCCCAAACAATGTAATCAGCGAGAGGAGTGGAGTCATGTAAATGTTAAATAACAGTGGGCCTAGCGTAGAACCTTGAGGCACTCCTGTTGTGATGGTATGCTCAACAGATAGTAAAGTTGCAAGGGACACGGCTTGTCTGCGCTTGAAAAGAAAGGATTTTAGCCATTCCAAGGTGGTGTTAGAGATACCACTGGTTTTGAGTCTTGATAGGGGAATACTGTGTGGTATAGTATCAAAAGCACCTGATAGGTCGAGTAGGAGCAACACGGCCTTCCTCCCTTTGTCAGCTATCATTTTTAGACTGTCCATAATTTACAAGAGTGCAGACTCAGTGGAGTGCTTTGGGCTGAAACCGGATTGTTGACATTTACATACGCGGAGCCCTGTGCATGGACACCCACCACCCAGGCATCACAAGCTTACTCCATACGGTAGGTGAACTAACACAAGATGCCCAGCCATTGGCCCCATACTCGTTGTGCTATTGGACTCAAGACACATCTGACAGATGAGGCATAAAAGCCCAAAATGGGTCAGGGGTTGGTTGTACCTCTTTGTTGAGAGGACTTGATCAGGTGGTTCAAGATGAACCACTCATAGTGAAGCAGGACCAAATATGATTTGCATATGACTGGCTCCTGTCTGGAACCACATGGTGGTCAAAAAATGCTGCACTGGAATGAGACCACAAGTAAATGCAGTGCCTAAGATGCATCAAGCTTCGTTTTGATCATCACGCTTTTATTTTCCAAAGACAAGGTTATCGTATAGATAATGCATGGTTGTTGTACAGTAAAACTATTTTAGCCTGTTTATAGACATTACATAAAGAACTGAACAGAAGGTAAGTAAGTAAGGAGCAGATGTATCAAGATACCATTTTGCACTTCTCAAATAGTGATTGTTAAGGAATCACTATTTGAGAAGTGCAAAATGGCATGTATGTAGAATTTCGCTATTTATTAGCGATTCCTTAGAATTCCTTAATTGCGATTAGCAAATTGCTAATCGCAATTAAGGAATAATTTCAAAGGTGCAAGGGTGTCTTAAGGACACCCTGCTGCACCCCTGAATTTGATATGTGTACGCATATGGCGCACATACATGCCCTAAGGGCATGTATGAGCGTCATATGGCACCTTTAGAATTTAAAAAAAGTGCTTTTTGAAAAGAATTCGCAAGTTACCACCAACTACAAGTTGATGGTAATTTGCGAATTCTTAGTCAAAAATCGCAACACTGAAATGCTTGATACATTTCAAATCTTAAATCGCAATTTGCTATTTCTTAAAAGCCTCGCAATATTAAGGAATCGCTAAATTAGCGATTCCTTAATACTGCGAGGCTTTTTACATGATACATTCCAAATCCCGTTTTTTTTGTCGCAAACGCTGCTATTTTCTGAATCGCAGCGTTTGCGACAAAAAAAACGGATGATACATCTGCCCCAAAGTAAGTAATCTTTATTTAGCATAGTTACTTAAAACCATTGCAATATAAAAATGAATTAAGAACAGAAAAGATAAAACTACAGTTTTAAAAGACTCAAAATTTAAAATGTTCACATTTCCTTATGACCGATCTGCTTGTATTTGGACTTAATATTTGTAAGTTATTGCTCAATGTCCTCATGAGCTCATGAAGTCGGTAAAATAGTCAGCAAAGTGATGTCAAGTCGGTTGAATTGGGGCAGTTATGGATTGGGTTTTTTGGCATCTTTTTTTCAACTGCCTTCAGAAATTTTACAAAGCTGCAGTTCAAGCCAGGGTCATTAGGATGAAAACATGCAAGGACCGCCGCCCTTCTAGTACGGATCCCTTGCCGATTGAAGTGGTGTTTTAGCCAGCGTTTCCGTTCGTCCCGTAGTTTTTCACAAGAGCATATCAAGTGCAGCATGTCCTCTTGTGCCAAGCCGCATAGCCGACAAAGGGGGTCAGCTTTGATTTTGAGCCAGCGTGGGAGATTTTGAGTACAAGGTAGCAGGCCCAACCTGAGCCTTAGAAAGCACATCTTGACACTTTTGGAGTAACCCTCGGCCAGATAGCGCTGTTGTGCTTTAGTTGTGTACGAATTCAGAGTAAACCAGCCATGTGTTCTCTTCGAGAGGGTTTCCTTGTCTTGCAACCATGATTGTAATTTGATTGATTTTTTTACCAGTTTTTTTAAATTTGTATGACTTGTTGGAGTGTTGCAGAGCTGTTCTAGACCTGTATTCGTCAGGCTGCCCGTGAGGTACTTAGCTGCTGCTGAGGAAGGATGCTGTTCTAACTCCTTCCACAGGTGTTCATTCAGGGTTCCTTGTTTTGATTTCCTCACTTTGTCCCAGGCTATCATGTAGGCTCCCTCCCTTGCCAGGAACTGTTGGTCGATGCCGAATTCGAGCCTGATTTGAGTGGGTGAGGTTTGCTTGGGTAGACTGAAAATGATTCTGTAAGCTGCTGTTGTAGTATTGTCAAGGATCTTAGCATCCCTTCCTCTGAGTGCCTCACTCCCGTAAGTAATTGTTGGAAGAAGTTTAGCACGAATTACTTGCGTCAGGGGTAAGAGGGATGGGCCGGAGAGTTTGTGATTTAGCGCCTTCAACGAAATCACTAACGAAAGACCTTTCCCTCGTATGCTTGTTCTCTGAGCCGAGAACTGCCCACCGTTGTCGATCTTCACTCCTAGATATTTGTATGTTGGGGTTTCTTCGATTCTTGTCGTGTTCCAATGCCATGATGTTGGTTTCCTTTTTTTCCTGCTAATGGTCATTGTTTGGGTTTTCCCCAGATTTATTGTAAGATCGTTCTTACTTGAGTACCTTTGTGTTGCGTCTAAAAGATGTTGAAGTCTTACCTTAGTGTGGCTTATTAAGACGATATTGTCTGCGTATAGTAGACAAGGTAGCTGGAGCCCTCCTAGTTTAGGGGCGTGGGAATTGCAGCCATTTAGTATTGGGACAAGGTCACCTAGGAATAGGTTAAAAAGCGTGGGGGCCAGGACGCAGCCTTGCTTTAGGCCCTTATTGGTCTGTATGGGCCTTGACAAGGCGGATCCATCCCCTATTTTCATCTGTACCCAGGTCTCTGTGTGCAGGTTGATGAGCAGGTCCAACAGGGGTCTCGAGATCCCCCAGTCGTTCAATTTAGACCACAAAAGCTTCCGATTTACGTTATCGAAAGCGGCCTTGTAGTCGATGAAGCAGAAATGAATGGGCATTTTGTTAGATTCTGCTTTGTCTATGAGCATACCCATGCTCAGGATGTTCGTCATCGTGCCTACTGACTTAGCGAAGCCTGTCTGATTGGCAGGGATTAAGGATCTCTCTGTAGCCCAGGCTGTCAGCTCTTCAAGTAGGGTACCTGCAAAGTATTTTGCCTCGTTATCAATTAAAGCCACTAGTCGGTAGTTATGTGGGGAAGCCTTATCTCCTGCCTTATAGATTGGGGAGATGATAGAGCCCCTCCAGGACCTTGGTATGGTGTTGAATTGTTGTATTTCCAGAAAGAGGGGTTCCAGGGCTGCTGCCCAGCTGGCACATCTTGTTTGTAGAGAAAAGGAGGTATGCCATTTGGCCCTGGCACTACCTCCTTTCTTCCTTTTTTGATTTGGCGCTGGATGGTGCTTTGTAAGTTCGGCAAGTTCTCAATATCATTTGGAGTAAAGCATTCTGTGGGCCTTGTGTCAGTAATTGATGTATAATTTTTAAAAATGACAGGCTCGTAGTGTTGGTTATTCCCTTCAGTCTGACTAAAATGGGTGCCGAGAAAGCTTGCCAAGATTTCCTCTGAGATGTTTGATGAAACCCCGTGGTGCGCGGGTCTTATGAATGCATTTATTGATTTCCAGAATCTTGCTCCATCGTTCCGTTTGATATCGGTGTGATGTCTCGCCCATAAATTGTCCTCAGCTGATTTGTTTGCTTTCCATTTTCGTTTTTTTAATGTTGATTTTAGTTTTCGTAGATGGTTTTGCTTTACGGTATCCGTGGGTTTACGGTAGATTAGAGTCTTTATGTCTTTAATTTTCCCTTGGTCTTCTCGAGAGAATTTGCAGAAACTTGCGTCCCCCAATTGTGACTGAAACTTGGGTCTTGTAGCATACATAGACATGGTACTTGTAAAATTTTCCCATTTTGTTATTTCACTATCCCCAGAGCGACTCTCGAAGTGCTGTTTTGCCCTTTCCACTAGCGTTCCATCTATTGCTGATGAATATTTGATTTTTTTAAAGTTGATGGTTTGGGTTGACTCTTTAGGCACTTTTGATCGCTCAAAGTTCGGCTTTATGATCTTGATGATAATTTCTTGGGGACAGTGATCACTTTCCCCGCTGCAGCCAATCCGGTATGATATTAAGGACTGGAAAAAGGGTAATGATATAAAAGTATAGTCTAGAATGCTGCTTGTTTTTGTTGAGTGAAAGGTTGCGACTGGGGGATTATCTCCAGAGGTCCTACCGTTGTGGGCCCTAATGTTAAAGTATTCCAGATCTTCTAGTGTCCTGTTACCTAGTTTGTTTTTTTTGGATAACTGTGAGGTTGCTTGTGTTGGGATGTCCCAAATTGCGTTTTGTATTAGTTGTTCATCTTCCTGCGTCGCGCCCATGAGATTAAGGTTAAAGTCCCCGGTAAGAACAACATTTGGTGTAGGTCTTTCCCTTATATGTGTCTCCATAAAGCTACAGAGGTCTTTAGTTGCTTTCCCTTTCCTTCTTGGGTTAATGTAGGCATTTATTAGAAGGAAGTCGGTTTCAGTAATGCCTTGTTTGAGTTGTGGCAAGCGGATTTTTACAGCCAGGGCGGCTGTAGAGGATGGTCCATCTTCTATTGCCGTCAGTACACTTGTAACCAGTATATAGGTTACTAGGCCGCCTTTGGAATGCCCATATTTAGCCGTCCTACTTGCAGCTGCGTAAAAACGTAAGTAGCCATGGAGGTTGGGGGGTCTGCGAGCCATGTCTCTTGGAGTGCCACTATATCAAATTTTCCGATGTAATTCATAAAATCTGAGTCCGTTATTTCGGAAGCCAGGCCATTGATGTTCCATGAGCATATTTTTAATGAGCCGTATACGTCTTCCTTTGGCTTGTGGCCAATTTGTCATTCGTTGTTGTTTAGTGTTCTAGCAATCCATCCTGAGTCAAACATTTGTGTGTGTTCATCTGCAGTGGCTCCGGTGCTATTGATGTGTAGATCAATTTTGTTGCTCCCTGGTCCTACCGCTCCTCTGAGGAACGAGTTTTTTAGAGTTTTCATGATAGCTGGAACTGCCGCTTTTTCCACCGGGACAAGAATGTCAGGGTACCTTGGTTTGACATAAGGTTCTATTGTGATCCCCCAGCTTTCAAAGATGTCAGCCTCTGCAATTATTTTTTGTGAAATTGCCAGGGTTCTCCAGGTTGCTTTTGTTTTTTCTTTGCCTGTAGCCTCATCGGCTACAAATTCGATGGATTCCAGGTCAGAGCTTTTTAATTCTGTCAAGGATGGAATGTGGGATAGCAGCCTTAAGATGTTACCTCTGTTGAGAGTGTTGTGTCTTCCTTGCGATGTGTAGTCCGAGTTAAACCAGACAACGCCTGTTGAGTTTTTTCGTTCTCCTGCTGTTACACTCTTTATTATTGGTTGACTAGGTCCCATAACTTCTACTCGTCGTGTTGAAGTTGTTTCCAGTTGGCTGGCGGTGGGTGCAGTGACTCTTAACCGTCGGCCGAGTATATGTTCATTTGGTGTAAACGGTTCAGCATATGATCGTTCGTCTGACTGTCGCTTAACCTCTACTAGTCGTGCTGCAGTGGTTTTGACGTCATTTGTGCTACTTGTAGTTATTCTTAGTTCTTGGCCAGAGATGTGATGGTTCCTTATTACTGACCCGTCTAGATGGGGAATTTCACAAGGTCTAGAGATGTTGCACGTGGGGCCCGATGTCCCCATAATAGCTGAGTCTGCTTCTCTTCTTGTAGTCAGTGCACCTTCCATAGTTATAGCTGGAAAGCTTTCTAGCAGCTGATTGCTTGTCTCAGCAATAGCCGGTCCTCGATTGATCCCAAACTGTGTTCCCTTAGTGGGTCCATGATTTTTTATTTGCTGGCGGGCCGAGCTAGGCTGCATGCTGCTTGTTTGTGCTTGTTTCACACAGGAGGCAGGGGTTATGTTACTGGTTTCATCGAATTGGAGACATGAATTTTGTGTTCCTCTTCCGGGTTCTTTTGAGTGCAGATGCTATGTAGTTCCAGATTTGTTTTTGTTTTGCTGTTGCCCCCCAGCCCTTTGGTGATTGTTGCCTTGATCGGGGACTCAGGTGTGCCGATGACTTCGTCAGATTCTGGTGGGTACGTGGCACCCTCAGGGTGTGCTATGCTTTGTTCCCTGTCCGGTATGTTCCCAAAAAGTTGTTGGAATCTGTTACGTTGCAAATCGATTTCATGTTTCCTGCCTTTGCGTTTTTTTGCTCGTCTTTGTTTGGCGTTCATTTTTAAGTTTGTTGTTTCTTCCTCCGTATTATCGGGGAATTGAGGTTCTGTGTTTCCTATATCACTGACCACTGGAGTTGGTGGTTTTATGGGTGTGGGGGCCCTTGAAATAGGGTTGATTTGTCCCTTGCTCCCCAGCGCTTCTTTGGTCATTGGATGGTTTGTCACCGCCACGACAGGGCTGGTACAGGAGTTACTTTGCCTGCACTTGGGTGTTCTTCTAAGTTCTGTGCACAAATCGCTCATTATTGTTGGTAGACTCGACAACTTGTCGATTATTGGGCCGCATCCGCATCCTTCATTATAAGACCCAGATGCTTGGTCCGTCAATGGCGATTTATTCTGAAGAAGCGTATTAAGCGTGCCCAGCTTCCCATCAATGGCCACCACAAATACAGCCAATGTATCAAGTAGCGATAGTTGGATGTCCATTTTGTCAGATTGGTAGTTGAGGGCATCTACCAGGAGTTGTGTTGTTTTGAGCAGACTACTCCACGCGTTTCCCTGATTTGTTTGATTCGAGGTATTGACCTGATTATCCTCAGACGAGGGGCTTTTTTGGGCCACCTCTGGAGTCCCCATGTCCATTACTGGGTGATCCAATGAGGCATCATTTATGATGATCGGTATGGATGTGTTCATACTTGTTTCACTGCTGCTTTTGTCTTGGGTGTATGCTGCTACGAGGTCTTCCCACTCTTCCTTGCCCAGGTATGAGGATATTTCTATCACATCTAGGGGCGAGGTTGGTGGCCTGTGTGAGTCTGCTGTATCCTTCCCTGGCCTCATCGTGCTGTTGTGGTCAGTTGTACGTTCGGAATGTGTTAAAGTTGGATTCCCAAGAGTTGAGACATTCTCTTCCCAACACTCCTTTGCGTCTTTTCCACTTGCCCCGTTGTGGTTTATGGGGTCTTTGTTTGGTGCTTGGATTTTTGACGTGCAGTTCGTAATGCGATGGGGAGGTTTGTCAGCATCGCTGCCCTTGCCAGATGCTATCCTCTCACATAGTTTATTGCTAGCAGTTTTGCCAGGGTCTGTAAGGCATTTGGGTGACATGTGTGTAGGCTGGCTTATATTATTGTCAATTGCTCTGTGTACTTGAATAAGGTTTGGTTCTAAAACGATTTTCGTACCGGACATTGGCCCTTTAGTTGTAGCAGCCATTGTGAAATTGTTTTTATCACCCTGAGGGGTTGATGTCACTTGTAGGGATTCTCTGGCTGTAGAGATAGGGCTTCTCTGACTTTTGTCGTTGGTTGCTGAACCTGTATTGTGCACAGACACTAACTGACAAGTCTGGGAAGGTTCAATAGGTTCCTGAAGGCCTGTAGATTCATTTGTGTTGGAGGGTGATGTGTCCCCCGAGTTTTATAGGAAATGAAATTTTGTGAAAATTTTTGGTTGGAGCATTGCAAGGTTGGATTTTGTTGTTTTACTGCTCTTCTCTCTATTTGCCGGTTGTTCGCTGCTCGCACAGATAAAATCAAGTTTGTCAGTTGCTATGTCAATTAGTGAGCCTTCACTCTGAGTTAATTGCCTGGATTTTCTTGTTTGATCTTCCCTTGCCCCCTCGCCTGCCTTCAGAGATCTTTTACGTTTGTCTGACCGATTGTTTGTCCCTCCTTTGCTAGTGGGGCATCCACGAACTCACCCTGATCTCATGTCGCCTTGCCTTGCCTTACCCTGCGACGTGCACTAACTCCACGCCAGCTCCTCAGCGTGCTCCCAAGCCCGTCTACCCCTCGCAGGAAGGGCGGCTGCCGTCAGGGAGGGTGTGGAGCGATAACGAGGAGTAAGATATTATCCAAAACGTCGGTAGGTACAGGTTCTGGCTAGGGCAGGGTCAGGGACCGCGCAGGCTCTGCGCCGCAACCTCCACTTTAGGCAGTTCTATAGTTCTAGGCCGGCCTCCTGTACTTCAGTGCTCTAACCCTGGTCAGAGCTGACTCAGCCCCTTTCCTGCTGAAGTCCAAAGCCCCTATGGGAGAGTGGGGGTGTCTTGCCACCCCAATACACAATGCTTGGCCGTGGGGTGAGCTGCTGGCTGTGGGGCGGGCGGGGGACAGCTGTAACAGTGACTTGATCACCCCCTAGGCACCCTTACTGGTTTCACTCACCATTGCGATGCTTGCATTGCCGCTTGCTGCTTCACAGTTCACATCTCCATGCGAGCCCGAGCTGCTCGACCCAAGTGCAGCCGCCACCTTAGTCTTTCCCTTTGCAACTTTTATGGCTTCTGAGCGTGTTGGAATAGCTGCGGCGGATTGATGGCAAAATGACAAAATTTTCAGCTTTCGCGCCGATCAACTGATGCTGCTGCCTGCTCCTCAGGTGCTGGTTCTCCAGTAGTTGCTCCACCCCATACAGACAAGCAGGCAAACCACTCGAGTGTCTCTGTAGAATTTGCAAAGTTTATTTATTTATTTTATTTTTTTTTTTTTCCGGGACCCGCTCCCGCTGTCCCAGCCGCCTGGAATGAGCCTTCGCAGAAAAGGAGCTCTGCAGCGGTTCCCACCGCTACCGGGCCGCTCCCGCTTTTCTCCCGGTGCAGCTGCTGCTGGGGAACTGAACAGAAGGGACGAAATGCAATTTGCCCAGAATCATAAAACTCGTGAAAGATGGAAAAGAGCGAGGGTTTGACATCAGACAACTAAAGTGTAATACCACACCTCCCTTTGCTGTTTCAGTACACTTTTGAAATGCAAGAGAATGTACTTTTTTGCATTCAGTGGAGGCTGCGACGGGTGGTCCTCCACATGTTTTTAGCTGAGTTTATGAGAGCTGGTAAATGAAACTTAAAATATGTGATAAAGTTAGTTTTTTTGTAAACGGTGCCTAAAGTGCTTTAAAAAGTCAGCAGATACATCACCATCCTCTTTTGCTGACTTGATACACAAGCCTATGTGTTTAAGTTCAGTCCAGTCAGTCCGGTTTTAATCATTAGAAGGGCTCGCGCCAGAGCCCCACTGTGAGCCAAAAGGCACTGGTGAGCACATGGCCATAATTCACCTGCCTCAAATATGTGTTTATTGCAGGGAAGCGAGCAGCCAAAGAACAGCATGACAAGGATGGCGTGGGCGGTGACCTCTGCAAGGAAACCTCAGCTCTCCAGGAGAACACGGCTGCGTCTGGGAAATAATGTCTTAAACATGACGTGGTTTGAGGAAAAAGGTCTAATGTGGCAGAAAATCAGCCAGCACCACCATCTTGGCAACTCGTCGCCTGTGAACAAAACTGGATTTCCTGCATGTAGAATAGATCATCTGCTAAAAAGTACCTCTTGCACAGGATGAGTGGGTGAGATAGCTCACTGGACTCTCTCCTCAGTAGAGATGTGTGTATAACCTGACAGTCACAGGTTGGAATCCTGGCAAATCCACTAAGCATTTCGGAATGAATGTATTATTTTTTTAATTGCATGACACTAGGAAAATGCAAAGACTTTAGTAATATTTACAAACCTGTGCAAGGTCTGATATGTGTGGCCTTGCATGGCTTTGTAAAGAAATGTAATGCAAGACGGCTGCTTGCACTGCATTACCTTACATTTCTACTTGGGAGGTGTTCCATAGGGAAACAACCTTTACAACGCAACTTTTACACCGCACTACCGTTACAACTAAACTTTTACAACGCAACATCCATTACAACGCATGCATTTACAACGCAACCATTACAACGCATGACACTACAACGCACACCACTACAACGCATGCCATTACAACGCAGTCATTACAACGCATAGCATTACAACGGATAGCATTACAACACATAGTACCCTAACACTATCCAACACTTACCCTACTGTTGCACCCCCTGGAGTTAGAATAGTAATTTTTACCCCTACATTATCCAACACTTACCCTACTGTTGCACTCCCTGGAGTTAGAATAGTAATTTTTACCCCTACACTATCCAACACTTACCCTACTGTTGCACCCCCTGGAGTTAGAATAGTAATTTTAACCCCTACACTATCCAATACTTACCTTACATGCAATGTAATGTTATGCGTTGCAATGGTATGCGTTGTAAATGTAATATGCGTTGTAGTGGAATGTGTTGTAAAGGTAGTTTCAAAGAATTTGTTGTAATGTCATGCGTTGTAATGGTATGCGTTGTAATGGATGTTGCGGTGTAAAAATTGCGTTGTAAAGGTAGGCATTGTAAAAGTATGCGTTGTAACGTCATACATCCATTCCATACATCCACCCATGACAAAGACTTTGAAACCTGGGAATGTGTCAAAATACTATGCCTTCCCAGGTGAGGCATAATAAGGAGAAATATCTTTTTTCTGTTCTTTGTTTTCTCTTTCCACATTCCGCAGCATGCACAGAAAGAAGAACATGTCGTTAAGGATTGTTTTGTGCAGGAAAGTTTTGCGCAGGAAGGTGCTCCTTCCTGCACAAAAACCATCCTAACTGTAATGCAGGCACCCTTGAACTATGGTGCAAGGGTGCCTGCCTTGGCAATAGGCGGCACACAGTGCACCAGCACTAGGAGGCAGCAGAAATTCTCCATAGCTTTGTAAATATGGAGCATTTCTACTCTCTCCCTTCCAAACAATGCATCGCAGCAACTTTGCTTACTGCTCTGCTTTTTGTGTAAGTTAAGTAAATATGGACCCATTCTTTGGCATTTGTTAAAACAAGCAACATTGAGGTCTAGATTTAATAAGGACGTGTGCTGTCTTTGCAGCTTGCAAGTTGAGGCAAGGTAACACAAGTCGTTAAGTGGTATTTACTAAGAAGTGTAAAGAACTGTAATGCAAAGCAGCGGCTTGGCACTAGGAGGGATCAGACATGCTTCAAACTCAAATAGATATGGCAGATTTCTGCACTCTCTGTTTCACGCAATGCAGCACAGCAATATGTGACATTGTAGTAAATCTGGGCCGTAGTTTCATAGTAATACATCATTGTTATCTGTGACTGCACCAGGGAAATCATTAACAAATAATGGGGTAACCTATGGTAAACTAGAGGACCTGGGTACAGTTTAATATAGAAAAAAAGGTGGTCCTGTTAGTCATACTTTAGTCACAGAGAAAAATGGTACAGAAATATGTTATACCAGCTGCAAAATCAATTGGTCAGTGTACTAGAGAGATACCAATGCGTATTTACCAGGGGAACACAAGACAACACTTCGTTCTAGAGACAAAATCAATATGTTTAATATTTTGAAACCAATAATGCATTGATCCATTGAAACATAAATTCTGTAGGTTGCTCTGAGTGCATAGAAAAGTGTTTACTTTAGGGTACTCGTGTGCAAAGTGAAACAGAGTAAAAGAAAACAATTCTATTTGATTTTTAAACACTGGCTGATATACCTACAAGGTAAGGACCAGTGTAGTAGGCCTGTTTGAAAAGAAGCACCCTTTTTTAATACATTTTCTTAGAGTACCTTTTAGGGCGTAGTGATCATAGAATCTAAATTCACCAGCCCAGAAGGGCTGAGCTAGTCAATCCAGGCCAAGACATTGAGAAAGCCAACGTTGCGACCAGACTACTGCTTGGAGGGTAAATTAAGACATCAGCATGCAGGTCTTCATCAGGACAATATGGGCAGGGTAAGGGAACTGAAATACAATGAGTATATGAAAAAGAAAATGAAAAGACAACCTCTGGTAAACAGAGTTCTCTCGCTTTCACAGTATATGTCACTACTGACCTGTGATTGGGTGCAATATTACAGTCCCCAACGCAATCCTCTTCAAACCCATATGCATTGGTATCTCTCTTGTACGCTCACCAATTAATTTGGCAGCGGGTATAACATATTTCTGAACCATTTTTCTCTGTGACTACAGTATGACTCTTAGGCCCACCTAGTTTTCTATATTTCACCAGGTAAATGGCATCAGTGTGCTATATAAGTGTAGTCATTTTAAGTTTATAGGTTTTATGTCATAATGCTAAGAAGTCAGTTTGTCATCATGTTGAGAACGAGATAATGGCAGGCGATGGTCAATAAACAAAAAAGAAAAATGTACATTGTTGTAATAACTGGATAACAAATTAATAGAGCATGGGCTGCGCCTTCTCCCTGGCTTTAGAATGCACAGAAGACAGTCCGCAGACACCGCATTGGCTGGTCTCTGCAGCAGTTAAGAACTCTCATGCAACATTACATTTTTACTTGTGGAGTATAACTGAGTACCATTCCACTGCATTCTGTTTCTCTGAGTTTGATGTGGTGCAATCTTCTTAATTGAATTAACACAGAGGGCACCAGGAGTTGTTCTCTATCTGATGCCTACATTACAAGTTAAGGCACCCCACACTGTGATCATACCTTTATTGACACTATCTCATCAAATAATGCAAGATAAAGTGCAGGATTGGAGATGGGGTTAACTCTAAACATATGAGACAAAGTGGTTCTACAGATAACAGATTGACAGCAAATAAGCCAACATAGTGTATTATTAATCCTTAAGTCAAGAACGTTTTGAAACCTAAAAACTTGGGGATTACACTAATCGAGAAAATGGAATCGCGGGCTCAAATAAAGAAAGCTAGCCTAAAGTTGGCCCAGTTCACGGGGGGATCTCAAAGGCATACAAGAGCTGCAGACTGAAAGTGTTAGGCCTTGCGTCTGAACTCTACAAGGTACAGGCAAGGGGCGCTGCCTTGTATGGAGCAGAATTATGAGGTCATTGTCTAACTACCCCAAATCACTTATTGAGAACTCCTTTGCTAGGCAACTTTTGGGTCGCCCCTCTTGTTCCCCTTTAGCACTCCTTAGAATGGACCTAGGGAATTGTTCTATCGCAGATGAAGTATCTTTAAGACCCCTTCTATTTTGGTGACACCTTTGGAGTACTCCCGAACTAGCCTCATACAGGGATGAGCTGAGAGAAGTTATGAGCCTCCAAGGCGCTGGAAAACTCCCATGGTTGGCACATATTAGGAACACCTGCCAAGCTCAGGGAAGGGCAAATGTGTGGAGCTCTGCTGAAGAACCTTGCCTTGTGACCCCCAGAAAGGTACTCCTCGAGACATATAGAGAATATAAATTGGCCCAACTATGGAGGGGTAATATGCCTGGGCGTTTAACTCTTTGGTTTATGGAAGTAAAAGCACAATATAGGCTAGAACCAGTGCTAGATGAGATCCAGCCGCTTCTTGCAAAGAAGCTATTCTTCCAATTCAGACATGGGGTGCTCCCCCTCCGATCTTTTACCAACAAGTGGTCGGGTGCCCACAGTCTGGATTGTCCAGAGTGCGAGAATGTAGAGAGAACTGAAATGCATGTACTTTTTTTCTGCCCTGTTTACAGGAGGTCAAGGTCTCGCTGACTGTTACAGTTGTTCAGAAACGTGGGGTCTAGACACTGCTCCGAGGTCTAAGGCTACTAAAGTATGACACAGATATGCTCGCTGTGTTCTCCATCTCGCGCTTTTTGTATTCTATGTGGTGCACTCGTAGAGCCATCCTAAAGAAGAGCTCATAGGCCAACTCCAGTCCAACATTATCTATTAAGCCTTTTTAAATATGTACTCGCTCTCTTAAATTGAATGAATTTAACCATTGCCCCCGGTATACTACTAATTTGTAAATAATTAGTGTCTATAGGAGTTTACATTTTTTTTTAAATGTTATCCCCACATTTTATCTTGATATTGTTACTGTCTTTCTAAATGAAATTGCAATTTTTGTTTTACATTTGGACATTTTGCTATAAATGTACTAGCTACGTGTCTTCTTAAGACTCCATATATGAATGAAATTGATCTTTCTCCTAAAATTTTCTCTTGTTTATGCATATGCACTTTATTGTCTCTTACCTCGCGGCTAATGTAGAGGCCATGCATTGCATGTATATTGCACAACCTTTTGTCCGAGGATGTCTAGAAGAGTTGTCTTTGCTAATTTAAGATCTCAGATAGGAATGTACACTTACCCAAAAAAGTGCTTTCCATTTATAGATATCTCAAAGGTTGCTGCAATAATTTGTATATAATGTATTGTTTTTAGTATATGTGCTTTTATGGCCTTAATGGCCAAAATAAAGATTTTTGATTGAATAAACACAGAGGGTACCAGGAGTTGTTCTCTATCTGATGCCTACATTACCACTTAAGGCGCCCCACACTGTGATCATACCTTTTTTGACAGTATCTCATCAGATAATGTAAGATAAAGCGCAGGATTGGAGATGGTGTTAACTCCAAGAACATATGAGACAAAGTGATTCTACAGATAACAGTTTGACAGCAAATAAACCAACATAGTCTATTAAATAATCCTTAAATCAAGAACGTTTTGAAACCAAGAAGGTTTATTAAAGTAAAGTGCAATACTGAAGGCAACATTATAAATGTTAGTCATAACACATGATAAATCAATAAAGGGATTATAATAAGGCTGAATCAGATGCCTCCAAGAGTCTGACAGAAAGCCAAGTATTAAAGCAGAAATATTCTAAGTCCTAAGCAAGAGAGAGAATGACAAGGGTCGGCTCTCTAAAGTCGGGGCAAACCGGACTTTGCTCACCTCCTGTTTGGAGATCTTATATAACAAAATGCACATATTTCGTTGTCAACATAATTAGAGTATGTTACACAAATTGAATAATCATGATACAAAATGTAATGCAGCATCATCTAGCACCATCCCAATAACATCAGCAAAATTAATATTAATATAACCTCTTATGACCTAATGCCATTGGATGTGTTAGTAAACATCTAGTTTTATTTATTTATTTATTTAGAAGTTTTCTATAGCGCTAACAAGACCCGAAGGTATCAGAGCGCTTCACAGTAGTGGGCATGAAAAAGAGAACAACATGAAACAAACCCAATAAAAGCAATCGGCGATAGACAATTTGGAAAGAAGAAAAGTTCGGACAGCAGGGCTTCTCAGTACTGGATTCAACAATACCGCATGGATTCTGAGACGTTTGCAGCTCCAAGTTATCCATAACCAAGGGAGCGGATCAGGCACAAGGATTTAAGTTGGCTCTTGAATTCTGCATAGGACGGTAGAGTTCTGATGTGCGGGGGGATGGCGTTCCATATTTTGGGGGCATTTCCTGAGAAAGAGCAGTCCGCAGTTCTCTTCCTTCTGGTTTTTGGTAGGATGAGCAGTAGGGAATTAGAGCTTCTCAAATTTCTGGCTTGGCCTGCTTTTTTGAGCTTGTTGGCCAGGTATTCCGGTTTGCCAGTGTGGAGGGCCTTGTGGGTTAGGCAGGCCGTTCTGAAGGTACTTCGCATTTCCACAGGGAGCCATTCGAGTTCTTTAAGAGCCGGGGAGATGCGATCATATTTTTTGCAGCCTGTGATCATTCTTGCTGCCGCGTGAAGTGTTGTTTTTAGTGGAGCCAGGTGGGATTTGGGGATGCCTGTTAGGATTGAGTTCCCATAGTCCAGTCTTGATAGAACTAGAGATTGCGTGGCTAGTTTGAGGTCCTTGTTGGGAATGTAAGGTTTAATTTTGTTCAAAAGTCTGAGGTTGAAGAATGCGCTTTTCGCCGAGTTCTTAATGTGATTTGTCAGGGTTAGTTTAGGGTCTAAGGTGAAGCCCAGGGATTTAACGGAGTCTGCTAGCGTGAGGTTACCCTTGAGAGCATCGATCGACTTTAGCCACTCGGTGATTTGAGGGTTATCTTCTTTGTTTGAGATGAGGAGTGTTTCTGTCTTATCGGGGTTGAGTTTCAGGTGATTCTTTGTCAGCCAGTCTTGAACTTCATTTAGGATATCGTTGAGTCTCTGGATGTCTTTAAGAGAGTTACACTCAAAACAATGACAGTGGCATATTATTATTAGGCCTACAGTAGCACAGGCACACAGAGCCTTGAATGGAGCAAACAGCTTCCCCCGGAGGCCTTTGAGAACAGCATATTAATATAGAAGTGCACATTTTGATACATGGGTTGAGAGGAGAAACTAAAATACACATCTTAGCTGCGTTAGGATTCAAGATGGAGTTTAAGCCTAGTTCCTACTTAGTTTAGTGAAGCACAGTAAATGACACTTTTGCAAAGTGCTGTGTTTTTGGAGAATGTGAAAGCGTTGTTCAGAACATTAAGCATTCATTTTTAATTAATTGGAACCATCTCAGTCACCATGCTGCCCAAGAATAACTTATCCCATCCTGTGGCAGGCACATAAAGCTACACATGCATGCCTGTAGATTTCTTTTTCTGAAGGTCTAGAGTTGTAGATGTTGTAGATATGTTGACAGGTTTTTCTCTTTCATATTTTGAAATACCATGAACTAAATCTCTTCTATGTAAGGGAGGAAGATAGGCAACTATAATGCTGTAAGAGAGGGAATTGATTACAATATAAGGAATAATATAACCTTCTTATAAAACTGGAAAATGTTCATGGTACTGAAGATCTGCAAAAGAAGCACAATCCATTGAGTATCATCTAAATTTTCACATCGATTTGGGAACCACCACAAATGTTGGTCAGCAGAGGGTAAATTCTGGGTTAGTTCCTATGGTTACATTAGATATGCTTGTGGCAGGTTAAGTAGGCACTTGAAGTCTTTACAAGGATTATTTGAGACACTGCACCTCACTTCCTTCAAGGAGCTAGTAATCATCCTCCATCTCAGATCAATGGTCTCCTCACCCGGACCAAGTCATTGGATCCTTTCCCGGGTCAGACTTGCTTATAGGGCAATCTGTGGCCAAGAGGTTGTTCTGACAGATCAGGGAGTGGGCTGGGTTTTCTGTCTGTTTGCGGGCCGGTTTTAGGGTCTGTTGGGCTGTTTATTCCTGCTAATTTCTGTGATTTCACTGTTCTCCTCGGATTCCCAAAAAATATTCTGCAGCTTCCCCCTAGGATCATCCCTCAGCCCCTCCCTCTTCAACACATACATACATGAACCCCCTGCCAGCACCATCAAATAACATGGACTCAACATTATCTCCTACGCTGACTACACCCAGCTCACCATCTCGCTGTCAGAAGACACCTCCACCACCACATCTAACTTTCACAGATGTATGATGAATGTCACCGACTGGATGAAGAACAACTTTTCTAGCTCAACACAGGCAAGATGCAAGTTCTTATCTTTGGGAATAACACCTCTCCATGGAACGGATGGTGGCCTGCTGAACTCAGTCCATCCCCCACCCGACAGACCATGCCCGCAACCTCTGCATCATCTTGGACCGCAAGCTCGCCAAGAAGAAACAGGAAAACACAGTCTTGTCTACTTGATTCCATACCCAATCCATGCTCCGCAAGATCTTCAGCTGGCTTGCAGTTAACACATGAAGGGCTCTCGTTAACCAGTAATGCAGGAATGTTTTACTAGTTTAGGACACCCCCGCGCCGCACGGCCACCAGCTGCTGCGTGTGCCTCCCTCCAGCCTGCCTTGCTGCCCTTCCTGACGCCGCCGCGAGACCACGCCCCCTGCCACCGAGCGGCGTGGTCCCCTACTGTGCTGCTTTTGTGTATAATTGTATTGTATTGCCTCTGCCTGCTTAGTATAATTGTGTGTTTTTTTGGTCTACTTTTCGCCTGTCCCCTGTTCTCGTGATCCCCCCGGTGTCCTCCCTCCCCACTCCCCGCTTCCCGCCTTCGCCGCTAACCACGCCCCCTTTCTTTGTGTGCCCTCCCCGCTCCCGCCTCCCAGCTGCTCCGCCCTCCCTAGCACTTCGCCATATATGGCGGCCGTGCGAACGCGCAGCGGTCACGCGCAGCGGGAGCGCCGATTGTGCGCCGAAGGCGCGCCAAAGGTAAGCCCTTCTGCGCCCGTCCGCGACCGGACCGCGCCTAACGCCAGGACCCCTGGCCCCCGCAGATCCCAGCCCACCCGCCTTACTTACGACGCCGCCACCCTCAACGCACTCAACGACGGCCGAATCCCGGGATGCTACCGAGCCACCCCGAGACGCACCCACGGACCCTTCTGCTGCACCGCCTGCAAGTTCACCTGCATCCGGACCTGCCTCGCACCAGCACCCGCCAAGACGAACACCAGCAGCAACCACCTCAAGTGCAACCTGCTCAACACCCGCTCCGTCCACAGACACGCCATCGAACTCTGGAACCTCATCGACACCACAGCTCCTGACGTTGCCTTCCTCACGGAGACCTGGATGAACGCCTCCTCCGCACCTGACATCGCCATCGCCAGCCCAGAGGGCTACAAGATCACCCGGAGGGACCGCACCGCCAACCAAATGGGAGGAGGCATCGCCATCATCCACAGGGACACCATCCACATCACGACCAACACCGACGACATCCTGACTACCGCCGAACACCTACACTTCCAGATCCACACCGACCCGAAGACCACCCTCAGAGGCACCCTGATCTACCGACCCCCGGGACCACGCACACAATTCAGCGAGGACATCGCCGACTTCGTCAGCCCGCATGACCTCCCCTCCGCTGACTACATCCTCCTGGGAGACATCAACTTCCACCTGGAGAACAACAACGACCGCAACACCACCACCCTGCTCGACAACCTCGCCAACCTCGGACTCAAGCAGCTGGTGACCACCCCCACCCACCTCGCCGGTCACACACTCGACGCCGTCTTCTCATCCAGCAAAGACATCGCCTTCAGACATGCCACTGGACTCCACTGGACGGACCACAGCTGCGTCCACCTCACCTTCAAAAGAACGACGATCCACCACCATCAGCAACAGGTTGCCCGTAGAAGCTGGAACAAGATCACAGCCGACCAGCTCGCCGCTTCCCTGAGCCAGCACCCTCCCGCCAGCTCAGCGAACCCCAGCCAGGCCGCCGACAACCTCACGAAGTGGATCAGCAACTGCGCGGACGAACTCGCCCCACTGAGGACCCCGCCCAGCAGACCCGGCAGCAAGAAGGCCCCATGGTTCACCGACGAACTCAAGAGCTCCAAGAAGAACTGCCGAGCCCTCGAGAAAGCCTGGAGAAGGGAGCCAACACCGGACAACTTGACCACCCTCAAGCTCGCCACCTGGAAGCACCACCAACTGATCCGCGCCACCAAGAAAACTGCATTCAAGGACCGGCTGGACAACAACGCACACAACAGCAAGGAACTCTTCAACATCGTGAAAGAGCTCTCCAACCCCAACGCCGGAAACAACGACATCACCCCATCGCAAGAACTCTGCAACTCCCTCGCCTCCTACTTCCACAACAAGATCGCGGACATACACAACAGCTTCAGCACCCAACCGACGAACGCCACGACCGACACGACCGAACCAACGCCCCCCACCACCACCCTCCGCGCCTGGACCCCGATCAGCACCGAAGACACCGTCCGCATGATGAACTCCATCCACTCCGAATCTCCGACCGACCCTTGCCCTCACCACATCTTCAACAAGGCCGACGCTGTCATCGCACCCCACCTACGGGACATCATCAACACCTCCTTCACCACCGCCACCTTCCCTGAGAGCTGGAAGCATGCCGAACTCAGCGCTCTACTCAAGAAACCAACAGCGGACCCCACCAAACTCAAGAATTACCGCCCCATCTCGCTGCTCCCGTTTCCGGCCAAAGTCATCGAGAAGACCGTCAACAAGCAGCTGGCCGCCTTCCTCGAGACGAATTGATCCCTCGACCCCTCGCAGTCTGGCTTCCGGGCCAACCACAGCACCGAGACCGCCCTCATCGCTGCCACCGATGACATTCGAGCCCTGATGGACAACGGAGAAACAGCGGCCCTCATCCTCCTAGACCTCTCTGCGGCCTTCGACACCGTCTGCCACCGCACCCTAGTGCAGCGCCTCAACAACGTCGGAATCCAGGAGAAGGCACTGAAATGGATCATCTCCTTCCTCGACGGAAGGACACAGAGAGTCCGCCTACCACCGTACAAGTCAGAGGCCACCAAAGTCATCTGCGGCGTACCCCAAGGATCCTCGCTGAGCCCAACCCTCTTCAACGCCTACATGAGCCCCCTCGCGGCCATCGCACGCCATCACAACCTAAACATCATCTCCTACGCCGACGACACCCAGCTGATCCTCTCCCTGACCAACGACCCCGCCGCCGCCAGAGCCAACCTTCACGAAGGGATGAAAGAGGTAGCCGAGTGGATGTCGACCAGCCGCCTGAAGCTGAACTCGGACAAGACGGAAGTCCTCATCCTGGGATCCTCGCCCTCCGCCTGGGACGACTCCTGGTGGCCCCCCGCCCTAGGCACCGCACCCAAACCGACAGACCACGCACTCAACCTGGGCTTCATCCTGGACTCCTCCCTCTCCATGACCAGGCAAGTCAACGCCGTCTCCTCGTCGTGCTTCAACATCCTGCGCATGCTACGGAAGATCTTCCGGTGGATCCCCACGGAGACCAGGAAGACGGTCACCCAGGCCCTCGTCACCAGCTGACTGGACTACGGCAACGCCCTCTACGCCGGAACCACCGCCAAGCTCCAGAAGAGACTCCAACGGATCCAGAATGCCTCAGCCAGACTCATCCTCGACGTCCCACGACACAGCCACATCTCCGGTCACCTGAGAGACCTGCACTGGCTCCCGGTCAACAAGAGAATCACCTTCCGTCTCCTCACCCACGCACACAAAGCCCTTCACGACCAAGGCCCGAGCTACCTCAACAACCGCATCAACTTCTACGCTCCCAAACGACTCCTCCGATCAGCCAGTCACGCCCTCACCGCCGTCCCCCGCATCCGAAGAGCAACGACAGGAGGAAGGTCCTTCTCCTACCTGGCCGCCAAGACCTGGAACTCCCTCCCGACCGACCTGGCCTGACCCAAGACCACCTCGCCTTCAGGAAGAAGCTCAAGACCTGGCTGTTCGAGCAGTAGCAGCACCCCCCTCCCCCCTAGCGCCTTGAGACCCTCCGGGTAAGTAGTGCGCTCTACAAATGCCTATGATTGATTGATTGATTGATTGAATGCACTTTACATAGGAATCACCACACGCCTCCTGAAGAGACTACAAACACAAAACTCAGTGGAAGACTCATCCTTTACTTCCCCAGATGAACCAAGAAGCTACACTGGCTCCAGCTGATCAAGAAGAGAAGTTAGTTCAAGATGTTGACCCATGCATACAAAGCCCTGCACAACAAAGGACCAGCTTACATCAGCAAGTGCTTGACCTTCCTTCAGCCAACCAGACACCTATGATCTGCCTTCCTCTTCCTCACAGACACCCCCTCCCCCGGATCCACCGAAGCGACAACGAAGGATGCTCCTTCTCACACCTGGAGGCCAAAGCTTTGAATGACCTTCCCCTTCACTTCAGGACCACCCCATTGCTCCATCTCAAGACATGGCTGTTCGAATGACCAGATCACCATGAAGCTAGCAGCAACTTCAGTGCCTTGACACCTGCAAACATTGCCTGCAGAAAACACAAATGCATGCAATTCCTCATACGTAGTAAAACAGTTGTACAGAGTTCATTTACATGTTTAAAACTGCACTGTTTTGCAAATGTGGGCCACATCTTTAGCTATTTGATGGTTTGTCACTTTTAATTTGTGCACCTGAATGGATATTTAAATTTTCCCATACGCATTTCAGCAACACTGCTGTACCACGTTTCAAATCAAGAGACATTCAACCTACTGATGCCTAATTGAGTATGCAAGTTCTTTAATACTAAAAAAATACTAAAAGAGTGCATCTTTCTAGATCCTGAGGAGGTGAGTCAGGAAACACAATTCCACTTGAAGCAGTTAATACATTTCACTACATTACAATTGTACAATGCACCTGTAGGCCTTTGAGCACATATGAATTGCTATTTCACTCCCAGATGTTCTCCATATGTTAACAGGATTGATTCATCATCTACTAATCTATTAGGATAGGACCATGCAAGGGTTTTTATTGCTATAAGGGACTGATGCATTTGCAAGAAGCAAGGTATTCCAAGTTAATTTAGTCTCCAAACCTTGGTCCAACCAATATTGTGAATACTGAAAGATTGTGGACAAAAATGTCTAAGGTTAGTATATCATTTTTTTGCGTGTTACCATAAAATGGAAGTTTAAAGTATTGTTTATTAAAATATGTTGTTAAATTGCAATGCTGCTTGGGGAGCACAAACCAGACGTGCTCTTTTTAACAGAAACGTGGCTCACGGCTCACTCGGAGCCTGATATAGTTGCAGCCTTATTAACTGGCTATCATATTTCCAGACTCGACAGACCGGAAGGGAGAGGGGGTGGTCTGGCCATTATTACTAAGGACCAGTACCACTGCCGCACCACAACAGATACCATCCCTGGCTGTGAGAGTCTGGAATTCTGCATTGAGCTCAACGCTAATAAGTCCTTCTCAGGTACCTTGATTTATCGCCCCCCCCCGAGTCTGCAAAATCTTTTCTTAGAGCTCTCCCAGAGATCTTAGCAAAAAGAATTTTATTGACGGCCAATCATACGGTGTTGGGAGACTTCAACCTGCATTTTAACTCGCCATCAGATTATACCGCCACGGAGTTACTAGACGATCTGGGAGCCCTCCAACTGATCCAGCTGGTTACTGGCCCGACTCACGAAAAAGGCAACCTCTTGGACCCTATCTTTAGCAACTGTTTGGATTTAATTACGGATCAACCCATTCCCCTTCCTTGGTCAGACCATTTTCTGGTCCCGTTCACCTGGGTCACCTCTAAAGCCCCCCAGCCAACCCCTCAAACCACTATGAGGAGAAACTGGTCAAAACTCCCTGTGGAACCATGGAGACGTGAGTTAGACTCCACTCGCCCGTTACCCTGTCCAGACCCCAATGTGGCGTACGATAACTATGTAAGCTGGATCACAAAATCCTTGGATCCACTTCTGCCTCTCCGTAGGTCATCCTTAAAGCGAGTGCAGAAATCAGCCCCCTGGTTTTCCGACTCGCTAAGAGAGCTGAAACGCATCTGCAGACAACGAGAGAGAGCTTGGCGCGTAGACTTCCTCCCGGAAAAAAAGGCTTCCTATAGAGAGGCGATCAGAATTTATAAAGAAGGGGTCAGGACAGCCCAGGCACTCTACTATTCCGACAAAATCCTGGAATCCAAATCTAAGCCCAAAGAAATTTCTAATATAATAAAGCAATGTACCAATGTCGCCACTGCCCCCCCTCTGATCAAGACCCAGGAGCAATGCAATGAACTGGCGGAATTTTTCTACAATAAGGTATCAAACATATACTCCACCTTTCCAGCCACGGCCTCAAATCTTGAGGCGACTGAGTCATTCCTCCCGGAAAATTCCCCCCCCCCAGACCAGCCGACTCCTGAGCCTATGCTCGATCATTTCCCCCTCATGGACCTGGACACTTTGAACAAAGTGGCTCGCCAAGTAAAGTCGGGCTCCCCCCGCGACCCAGCCCCTCCAGGAATCCTGATGCAGGCAGGTGAAGTCACCCTCCCTGTTATCCTGGAACTACTAAATCTGTCCTTATCCACATGTACAGTCCCCATTGCTTGGAAGCAAGCCATGGTTCGGGCACTTCTAAAAAAACCTAGCCTAGACCCTGTTGACCACTCCAATTACCGCCCCATCTCACTTCTTCCGTGGGCTGGCAAGGTATTGGAGAAATACATAAACGCCCGGCTGGGCCAGTTCCTGGAGAATCATTCCCTACTTCACACGTCCCAGACAGGCTTCAGACCAAATCATGGGACTGAGACTGCCTTGTTAGCAGTCGCCGAAGAATCTCGAAGGATACTGGATCAGGGAGGATCAGTGGCAGTGATCCTCCTTGATCTAAGTGCTGCATTCGATACGGTCAGCCATGCCACTCTGCTGAACCGGCTCCAGACCATCGGAATCTCGGGAGATGCACTAAGGTGGTTCAGTTCCTTTCTAGCTGACAGATCTTTTCAGATCTTTGATGGCGACACAACATCTACCAGCAGGCCACTTAGCTGTGGAGTACCGCAGGGCTCGTCTTTGAGCCCTGTATTATTTAATGTTTACATGAAGCCTCTGGCTGGGGTAGTCGAACCGTACGGCATTAAGATCGTGTCGTACGCCGACGATACCCAGCTAGTGGTTTCATTGGCCCAAGAGAACAACAGACATCCCTCGGCTGGCCTGCTGAACTGTTTGGAGAACGTGAGGGAATGGATGACCAACTCCTCCCTCAAACTGAATGGAGGAAAAACAGAGCTCATGCTCCTAGGTCCAGCTTCACCAGTACCTTTTACCTCCTTGTGGCCTGATGGTTTAGGCACACCGCCTACTCCCAAGGATAGTGTGAAGAGCCTGGGAGTATGGCTTGACAACAAGCTCTCTTTCTCCACTCAGGCCACCAGGCTGTCTGCCACCTGTTTTGGCTTACTTAGATCACTAAGGAAGGTTCTTCCACTTCTGCCCCTTGATGCCAAGAAGGTGGCAGTACAAGGCCTCATTCAGTCCCGTCTGGACTCAAATAATGCTCTTTACCTAGGGGCACCCGAGA
This sequence comes from Lissotriton vulgaris, assembly GCF_964263255.1. Classification (NCBI taxonomy): domain Eukaryota; kingdom Metazoa; phylum Chordata; class Amphibia; order Caudata; family Salamandridae; genus Lissotriton; species Lissotriton vulgaris. Next base: position 1,634,435,241 of record NC_141695.1, on the reverse strand, counting down.
TGACTCTTCGGAAGCTTCAGGTGGTACAAAATTGCGCGGCACGTACCATACTCCAGATTCCACGATCCCAGTCGGCCAGACATGGCCTGAAAAGTTTACACTGGTTGCCAGTAAGGCAGAGAGTGGCCTTCAAGGCACTGTGCATTACGCACCGGGCCTTTTGGAAGACCGGTTCAGCAATTAACAACAGTCTGGTCACCCCCTACCACCCTAACAGGAATCTGCGGTCCACGGGTGCCTTTCTGGCAGTTGTTCCTAGAGTGAAGAGAGCTAGGTCGGGGGGCAGGCTGTTCTCGCTGAACGCCGCCAAGCTCTGGAATGCCCTCCCCCTCACTCTTCGATCTACACCCGACCTGCTCTCATTCCGTAAGAAGCTGAAAACAGCCTTATTTGCCAAATCCCTCTAAGTTCCTGCACCCTCGGCCCTGTCAGATCTCTGTTTAATCTCAGCGCTTGGACGCCTCTGGGCAGCAATCGCGCTCAACAAATCGATAATAATAATAATAATAATTTAGTGTACTTTATTATGCTTATATTTCTTTATTGTTTTATTGTTTGACTTGCCACAAATTATGCTTTATTAAAATTATATTGATGTTTAAATTTCTTTTTGGGATGCTGGGTTTGTTGAGAGATTGGATGGGTGGGTAATAATGTCACTTGATTATTGTGTTTGTTGTGTTTTTTTTACAATTATTTGTTTATATATATATATTAAATGATATAAACCAAATTATTATTTGAATAGCTATATTGTTTTCCAAAAGGTATTGATTTATTTACACATGTAATTATAGGATTTTATATCAATTGATTGTTATATTAATTATGTCATTTTATAAATATGTATTTGTTTACATGTTTAATTTCGATTTTAATGTTTCAATCATTTTTATTTCTGCTTGTGTTGTTTATGGAGTATGATTTGGGGGTGGTATTTCAAATACAATGCATTATAATTGAATATTATATTAATTCTGTTAATGTTTAAATTGCTATTTATTTATTTATATGTTTGCTTATTTTAGAATATTTATTTTTGACGTTTTTGAATGTGGGGCCACTTTGGGGATTGGGAGGGTAGTATTTAAAAAAAGAAAAATATATATGATATTTTTTCATTATTGTAATAATTGTGTTTATGTTTAAATTGGTAATTATTAACTTACATGTTTAAGTATCTTTACGTTATATAATTATGTTTTTTGTTTTTGGTTGTGGGGTTTATTGGTGTAAAATAATATTTAAAACAAATGCCAACAAAATTTGTTAACAAATTCTAAATGTATGAACTTGTTTTATATTGTGTCATTATTTGAAATTATTAAAACACGTTTTATTAATATATATTGAAATTTCCACAATGTGTGTTGGACTGGAATTAGAATAGTAAATCTGATCCCCTAAATATATGCACTTTCCTCTAAGTTTGTTGAAATGGAGTTTGAATAGTAAACCTAGACTGTCAAATACATGCACTTTCCCCAATGTTCGTTGGACTGGAGTGGGAATAGTAATTGTCTCATACCCCAATGTACTTTACCCCCCTTATTTGTCGGATTGGAGTTAAAAATAGCAATTCTACAACTCCCAAATGATGTATTTGTCTTAATGTTTGTTGCATTGGAGTTATGGCAGTGCATTTTAATTATATGTTTAATTCAGCCCATTCTATTATAGATTTTGGATTGGTGTTAATTTAGAAAATACTACTTACATATTTTCATTGTCATAAAAGTAAATGTTTCTTTTTATACTTTTGTTAGCTATTTTTTAAAACTATATAATAATACTGTTGTTTTACTTCGCATTTTTGCAAAATGATTTGATAATTTAGGAATACTTTGTTACATTTATTTTTAAATTATTAATAATGATATATGTTTGTATTGTGGTATATTTTTTGACTCAATACATGTTGTTATATATGTTTTATTTCTATTTGCACAAAAATCTATGAAACTTATATTAGGTTTAAACCTGTTTTCATTATCAATTGTTAAAAAAGTTATATATATTTATGAAAATAATAATTTGATAATTATCTAAACTTGTTTATTGCATGTCATTTGAATTTAACTTTTATATTCAATTTAAATAATCTTATTTACAAATATACATTTACTAATGTAACACTGAAATATATTTTGATACTTTACATTATACGTATGTAAAGTCCATATTTTTCATTATTGTATTTTGACAACAAAATTTTAGCAGCACAATAATTTTATGGTAGATATTCAGTTTGGGATGATGGCGGTTTGAAACCGCCATCTAGCGACCGTCTGAGCTGCTTTTCAAAGCAATGGCTCTTGCAATGCTCAAAGATTAAACAAACCCAGTATGCCCCGCAACCTCAGACAGTGGATTGACGACTGCGCCAACACCCTCGCCCCGGTCAAGAAACCTTCCAACAGCCACAATAGCAAGAAAGCCAGCTGGTTCACTGAAGATCTCCAGGCCTCCAAGCAAACCTGCCGAAAACTGAAGAAGAAATGGCTCCGTGAACGAACACAGGACAGCTATTCAGCCCACAAGAACGCCACCCGCAGACACCATCTCTAATCAGATCCGCCAAAAGGGCATCCTTCAAATTGGACTAGAAAATAACACACATACCAGCAAAGAGCTCTTTCACATCGTGAAGGAACTCTCCAACCCCAGCTCCAACACCAACGACGTACCACCTTCGCAAGACCTGTGCGACTCGGTGCTAGCCACCTTCTTCCATCGCAAGATCGCTGACATCCACAACAGCTTCAACGCCATGATCGCCCCGACAAACACGGATACCTCAGCCATCACGACCACCATTCACACAAACCACCTGCTCTCCTGGACCAACGACACCGCCAAGATCATGAACACCATCCACTCCGGAGCTCCGTCAGACCCATGTCCACACCATATCTTCCACTGAGCCAGCTCAACCATTGCACCCCATCTCCGGAAAGTCATCAACATCTCCTTCGAGTCAGCAACCTTCCCGGAGAGCTGGAAGCACTCCGAGATCAACGCCTTACTCAAGAAACCTAAGGTGGACCCCAAGGACCTGAAGAACTTCCGGCCCATCTCCCTGCTCCTGTTCCCGGCGAAGGTTATCGAGAAGACCGTCAATAAACAACTGACCCGCTACCTCGAGGAGAACAGAATTCTGTACCCTTCCAAGTCCGGGTTCAGCAGCAACCACAGCACCAAAACTGCCCTAATCGCCACCACCGATGACTTCAGGACCCTGCTAGACAACGGAGAAACAGCGGCCCTCATCCTTCTGGACCTATCAGCCGCCTTCGACACGGTCTGCCACTGCACACTTCGAACACGCCTCCACGATGCCGGGATCCAAGAGAAGGCCCTAGACTGGACCACCTCCTGCCTCTCCGGCAGAACACAGAGTGTCTGCCTTCCCCCTTCCGCTCCGAAGCCACCGAGATAATCTGCGGCGTTTCCCAGGGCTCATCCCTCAGCCCAGTGCTGTTCAACATCTACATGTCACCACACACCCACGTCTCCCGACCTCAACATCATCTCCTATGCAGATGACACCCAGCTTATCCTCTCCCTTACCAAAGACCCCCACACAGCCAAAACCAACCTCCACGAAGAAAAGAAGGCCGTCACCGAATGGATGAGGAACAGCCGACTGAAGCTGAACTCAGACAAGACGGAGATCCTCATCCTTGGATCCACCCCTTCGGCCTTGGACGACTCCTGGTGGCTGAACGCACTGGGAACAGCGCCAACACCCACCAACCATGCATGCAACCTAGAGGTCATCCTTGACTCTACCCTCTCCATGACTAAGCAGGTCAACGCTGTCTCTTCCACCTGCTTCAACACCCTCCGCATGCTCCGTAGGATCTACAAGTGGACCGCCACCGAAACGAGAAGAACAGTCACCCAGGCCCTTGTCAGCAGCAGGCTGGACTACGGAAATGCCCTCTACGCAGGAGCCTCGGCCAATCTCCTGAGACGGCTGCAATGTATTCAGAACGCCTTTGCACACCTGATCATTGACATCACTCGACGCAGCCACATCTCACCCCACCTGAGAGACCTTCATTGGCTCCTCGTCAACAAGACGATACCCTTCAAGCTCGTCACCCACGCACACACACAAGGCACTCCACAACACCAGACCAGTGTACCTCAACAAACGACTCAGCTTCTACGCCCCCACCCACCAGCTCCGCTCCGCCAACTTAACCCTCGCCACAGTCCCCCGCATCTGAAGAGCGACCACCGGCAGCAGATCGTTCTCCCACAAAGCCGCCAAGACCTTGAACAACCTTCCCACCCACCTACGGCAGACCCGAGACCTGCTGACTTCAGAAGACTCCTCAAGACCTGGCTTTTTGAGCAGTAGTGCGCGTTTTACAAATGACATGATTGATTGATTGATTGCTGTATGAAGAATCTTTCATGAAAGAGTATGCATCTTAGCAGTTTGCTGATTTTACATGTTTATAAAGATTATGTTAGATATTAGCATTCTTTCTTATGAATACCGTCTGGTGGCCATTTTGATCAAAATAGTTTTCAAAGATTTTTGTTGTGATATCTTAAACACACTATGAAATAATTAAATACCATACAGGTATATCACCTTCAACCAGTTACTAATGCTGTTTGGTTGAGATGGATATGCTTGATTTTCCAACTCACAGTATCACAGTGTAGTGACTCTGATGGGGATTGAGGATGTTTTTTCAGTATTTTGCATTGTGACATAAAGCCCCTCAGGTCCGACTCCAATTTATGTTTGCCCTGACTCCATCTTTTAAAATGGAAGTTGCCATCTTTTCAATCTTAGACAATGGAAGTTGCCATCCTTACCTATTTATGCAGAATCATTGTCATGTCTTCCATTTGATACAGATGACCCCGACTTTATCTTTCTAAGAACTGTGAAAGTGTCAAAACAATTGAAGAATCACATAGATGCATTAACTGACACGACATTTGTCTGGCTCAAAAGTCAACTTTTCACCATGTCAAGGGTAAATAAGAACAAAAACAGACATACTAACCAAAATGGTATAGTCTGAATTGACGGCCTTTTACCTTATATGTTCATCAGGAAACGTCTGGGATGCTCACCTTGATACACAAAATCTATGTCAGACATTCCTAAACTTATGTCAGAAATTCCAATTTCTGATAATATATAGTATAAATCGACTACCACTTGACCACTTTCCAGGATAGTTCTTTCGCCCAGATTATTGCCCAAGATTCTCCCAGAGACAGTTTTACCTACTGCCAGCACCCTTCGCAGCTTGCAGATGCTGCATCTTGCCTAAAGCCGAAAAAGCTAAGTCCCAGGGGAAGACTGCAGCATGTGTTTACCATTCACAGGGACAACTGTCTTTGTGCCTCCACTGATAAAGACAGCCTTTGCTGTCTACAAGTTATGGAGTGTAACTCTTCTTCCTAAGAAACTGTAGACTGCAAGTTGCTCTGCATTCCATGCTCTCTTAGCGTAGCGCATAGAAGTAGGTATTAGGGTGTTAGGTTCTACATGACTCTTTAATTATGTTAGAAATGTTATTTTTTCACATTATTTATAGCATGTCTTTTTGCTGTCAAATTCTGTGTAGTTGTTTTAGACGTACTGCGAAACATGTTATTACTGTAGTAATAAATACTTTTTACTTGAAAGTTTTCATTCTTATTAGTACACTGTGTATGATACTGTAAATGGGTGGAGAAGTGTGGCTCAATGGTTAGAGCAGCAGACCCTGATGCAGAGGTCTAGCCCGGGACCAGGGTTCAATTCCCCGCCTCGGCAGGTCTTGGGCTCAAAAATTCCACGGACCTGATAATTCTCGCCTCGGTGCCTATTCCAATCATGGAGTCCCACTCTGCAACTCTGGGCAATAGCTTGCTTAATCTCCACAACGGCCCCCACAACGCTAAGGATGCCTGGCCTCCACCTTGGGGGTGCCCAGGAGTGGACGCCTCACAGGGAAAGCCAGGATGGGTTCCACAGCAATATTGGTACAAGTGCCTTGAGACCCTTGCGGGTGAGTAGTGCGCTATACAAGTATCAATTTACATTACATTTACATAAATGACAAAATAAGGTTTGTTACTGTTAAAAATGTGCCCCTGATTCCTTTCTGAGGGATTGTTAGTAACCCAAAGCAACATCTCTATTTCAGCCTCACATTGAATAGTGTTTTGCAGGGCAACAATAACCTGTTTTTCACATTCATCTTTGGTGCGTTGAATCAAGTTCACCTGTGTCACTCATTGGTGGGAAAGCACACCTTGTAGAACTACACCAAAGTAATTGCTTACACAGCAATTGTGACTGTATTTTGACCTGCTTTGTGGCTAGATATTGGAAATTTGAGATTATTGTGAAGGCTGCCTGTCCTTTACAAGAATATATTTTGCATCTCTGGAAGGTTTTTAGGTGAGACTGTCTTATTCAGCATTCAGTTTGCATTTCATTTAACGGCAGGAATGTTGCTCAATTACTATGCTCCAATTTATGGTCACTCATGTGGTCGTTAAAGCCTTACAGCCTGATTCATCATTCTCCCGTTTTGCGAGCCCCTAATAGCGATTCATAGCGAATCGCTTTTAAGGACTCACAAAACGGGATTCATGTAGAAATTGCATAAAGAAATGCGATTCCTACATATTCCTTATTTGCGATTAGCAAATTGCTAATCGCAAATAAGGAATAACTCGCCATTCATTCCTATGGGCCAAAAGGCCCATAGGAATGAATGGGGAGTATTCCTTATTTGCGATTAGCAATTTGCTAATCGCAAATAAAATAGCTATTTGAAGGGTGCCAGGGGTGTCCAAAGGACACACTGTAGCACCCCTCAAATGAAATTTTACCCAGGTGTTGCACACACACATGTCCAAAGGACATGTGTGTGTTTAACATGCAACTCAGAAAAATGCATTTAAATGCATTTTTCTGAGATTTCGCAATTTACCACGAGGTCTGACCTCGCGGTAAATTGCGGCCAGTAATTGCGAATTCGCAAAAAAAAATTGGATGATGAATTGCATTTAAGGAATCTCAAATAGAGATTCCTTAAATGTAATTCCTCGCAAAATTGCGAGATCGCAATTAGCGATTTTTGCATTTGGGATGCTAAATCCCAAATGCAAAAATCGCACTCGCAAAGGGCCAGATTCTCAGAATCTGGCCCTTTGCGAGCGCAATTTTGTTTGATGAATCGGGCGGTTAGCTGTTAAATTGGGTTTTCGGTCATAGTCGCTTGCTGGTTTTGACCATTTTCCTAAGTTCTCATTAGTTAGGAGAAGAAGAAAGGTAAAATTATTTGTAAGAGCTCTGCATCATCTAGAAAACTTGAAATTATTAACCTGGTTGCCACCAAAAGGAGCTTGCAGTCCTGGGACTTACCCTTTTGCATTTCCCATAAAAGGGACAGTCTGGAATGAAACAACCTACATGGCTGGACCAGCTATATGTGTCACATAGCTCAAGCGGTATCTTAGCAGGAATACACAAGGAATTAATGTTTTAAGCCCATTTCCTGTGCCCAGTTGTGATGCCGAATGTTGTAGCCCGGCTCTAGGTTTTTTGCCCTCACGTTCGAGGTTTATGAACAATCTTTCTTTCTACAGATAAGGAAAACATGGTTGCTCTAAAAGTGCTGACATCCATTCTTTTGTTGTTTCTTGTACAGGCTAGCACATGAAAACTGACAAGTATTTGGTATAATTCACCGAGCTGTAACAATAACATATTTGTTTTGGTCACATAAACAGCTTCCAAAAACATCTAAGGTCTTCTATATTTGTTTTTGTCCAAATACCCAGTTGGGAGCTATCTGGTATCAAATGCAGTGCCCCAAGATAAAACCCTATAGAAATTAAGTACTGTCAGATGGCTAAACACAGCAAACAATACTATACCCAGAAGACAAGCAGTTACATTTATGAACAACATTATTATGAGAAAGGTGGATAGGAATAAGATTTTTACCACACCAGAAAAATAGAGACACCACATTGTGAGGTATTCTTTGAGTGGAAATAACTCCTACTTCTAATTTTCGGGGACTAATGTACTTACCTCATCGAATTCTGCTTGTATCAATTTCTGCTGGGCATTTTACCTTGGTAAATTACAGCAGATGAAACCTATCAGTTTGATTTTGGAAAAAATGTGTCAGGGGGTGTGGTATTTACCATAATAAATGAAAGTCTGGGAAGTGAGCAGAACAATTACTGAGCATTTTGGCATTTTTGCAAGCCATTTGTCAATCGAGCCAAAGACAAACAGCTTCCCAGCTGGGAATCGGGGATGCAGAGTGCTGCTCTGCTTTACAGGATTGGATACAGATATGTGTCCAGAATCTATCCTATGTTTGAATGTTGAAAATGTGCCACTTTGTCTGCATGATAATTTAGAACTAGAAAGTAATGATACTATAACTTGATGACATGAGAGAGAGAAAACACATGGGTACAAGATTTTCCCCTCAAGCCAATAGGGGCTAGATGTGTATATAACGTGTGGTTTTGATGGCAAGATAGGGGAGCAAAATAATAATATCCATACGTCATATCTAGTTTCCGCCTTGCTTCTACCCCTTTAAAATTATTTCATAGTGAGCATGTACCATATTATATGTCAGGACATTAGTCACTCTACGAAATATATTTATATTGGCGGATATTTCTTTACAGAAATGTATAGGCCTCCTTCTTTGGTTAAGGTAACAGATGTTAAAGTAGGGCTGACTGATCATGATAGTGCATTAATGCTTGCTATGGATAAATTAGCACCTTTGGAATCCCGCGAAAAAAAGGTACGTGGCACTTATGCCCCATGGTTCACACAAGAATTGCGCACAGAGAAAACATTATGTAAACAGCAGGAAAGATGATGGCGTAACCAAAAAGCCCAACTTCCAAAGAACATTATAGGACAGCTCTAACCAGTAATCACCTTAATTTAAAATGACCAAGAAAGCTGCATACATCAAATCTATTTTCTACTGCTGGAAATTCCTCAAAAGAGTTGTTTTAAGTTTGAAAGTCCTTAACTAACCCTTCTGAGTTCACTCAAGTTCTCAGGCAGCTCAAGCCTTATGCGAACCAATCATCAGGAAAACATTATCAGGATATGTGAGAACTTCTAAAGCTTCCTACTGTGGTTAATTTGGTTTCCGATAGTTTCAACAGCAGATGTACATCCAGTCTTGATCACTTTACTAGTGTGACAGTTGATGCGACTCAGCATGACCTAGCCATGGTGAAATCTGTATCTCCTTCAAACATCTGTCCGGCTAAGGTCTTAGCTTCCCTTTAGGAAACTCTTGGTCCTGCTGTATGTTCCTTATTCAACCTATCATGAGTTGAAAAATCCCTTTAGTTTGGAAAGCTGCACAGGTAATTCTTGTCCAGAAGAATCCCCACGTGCCGTTGAATGATTTAACAAACTATTGCCCCATCTCGTTGCTCCCCCTGTTGGGTAAGCTGCTCAAAGGCCAGAAAAACAGTCAACTCATGGCCTATTTGGAGACCAATCATCTTCTAGATCCCTCCCAATTTAGGTTTCGACCTTGCCATAGCACTGAATGTATTCTAGTGCCTGCTACAGATCACATAAGATGTGCTCTAGACATCAACAAACCTATAATGTTGGTTCTACTTGATCTATACAGTGTCACACTCCCACCTTCTGGGGCAGCTTAGAGAGTGTGGCATTTGTGGTCCAGCTCTGAGTTGGTTTGAGGATTTCCTCACTAATACAACTCAGATCATTTATATGGGATCCTACAGACCCGCACTGTTTTGTCAGATAAAGGTGGTCCTATGGGCTTCTGTTTCAGCCCTCTGTTATTTAATATATATGTGGCACCTTTAGCCAGGATAGTGAAATCTTATGGATTGGATCTGTATTCTTATGCAGATGATACTCAGCTTTTGATTTCTTAGGACTGTGATTCCTACATAACAAAAGAACGTTTTTCAGATGGTCTCAAAACCTTAACAGTGTGGTTGACTGAGAATTGTTTTTAACTGAATGCAGGAAAAACTGAGATGATTGTATTTGGAAAGGCTTCCAACCTATGGGCCTTGAACGGGAGGCCAGAAGAACTTGGCATTGCTCCAACCCCTAAGATGGTTGGTAAAAATATTAGAGTGTTCCTGGACCAATCCCTGTCTATGGAAGCTCAGATTGGCAAACTGCTAGACTTTTTTTTCAAATGTTACATCTGTTAAGACTGGCCTTCCCTCTTCTTCAATTGTTAATGAGGATGAAAGTGGTCCAAGCCTTTGTGGTGAGTCGCTTGGAATATGGCAATGCTTTACTTGCCTCTATTAAATAATCCTTGTTGACAAAACTACAGGTGGTGCACAACACAGCACCCCACCATATATGCAATGCTCCTGTGAGGTCATCATCTGCTCCTTTTTTACGGTCTTTACATTGGATTCCAGTTTTAAGAGGATTGTCTTTAAAATCTGTTGTATCACTCACAAAGCCCTCCTGGGGAAGGGCCCGCAAGACTTAACCTCTAAGCTTACCCGTACAGTCCTGAAAAGATCTTTTCTTCTGGGGAAAAAAGGCTGCTCGAAATCCCTCAGATTAAAAAGTCTCGCTCAGGAGGAAGAGCGTTCTCCTATGTATCCCCTCTCTACTGGAATGCCCTTCCTGTTCATTTATGTTTCTGTATGGATCATCTCAAATTCAGGAAATCACTTAAAACTAAACTGTTTAGGGATAGTTTCGCAGTGACTGCGGCATGATATCAGGAGGCTCCTTGCCCGAGAGACCCCTCAGCTGGTGATTAATGCACAATATAAATGATTTAACATAACATAACAGCAAGAGATTAATACTGTAAATAGCTGCATACATACATACATATGAGGCTTTATACGAATATTAACCTCAATGTAGTTAGCACAACACAGTTCAGCAAGCTGATGGACTTAGTTCTCGGCTGTTGATGATAACGAATACGACAATATCATAATCATTGCAATTTAATTTCTTATTTCAGGAGAATATTAGATCAAATGTAATCATGATAAATAAATACTCTTTCGTATATGATGGATAGAAACTAAACATCCTCTATTTTTGTTCACTACTTTGAATATTGTTTGAAATGTTTTTATATAAAAGATGAGATGATGGCACTTGAACCACGTCATCTTGGGGAAATCGCTGAGACTGAATCATGGGACTAGTAGTCTTAGAAGTAATCGGTGGCTGAAAATTATTACAAAAAAATTTGTTTTGAGCACTTGGGCAGTGCTGATCTGGTTAAGGGTATTTTTTTTATAAATTCTCATATAATGAGATGGTGTACAACAGATGTATTGTAACTGACTCCAATGCTAATAGATTTCAACGAGGTGCAATAGCAATATATGGATTTTGTTTATTGTGTGTATCATGTTGAGAATATATTGTTTTTTGTTGGGAGATTTTGCACCTACTTGAAAAATGTTTTTTTACAAGTCAAAACGAGTTGTGTTGCAGCTCAATGAATGGTCCTTGGAGTGGGACTGCTGTTGCATACATTTTTTTTGTTCTGAGTATATTTGACTGGGTGCACGCACCCCACTGGCAATTATGTTACTTGTGTGGAGGTGATCATTTATGTGAACACCACACGTATACACATTTGTATAGAATATAGTGGTATATGTATATATATATATTCACTGAAAAAATCATAGGTTTTACACCAGTTATAGTTAGCTTTACATTTTAGTCATACAAAACCATTGAAATTCCCCCGTTATAGTTAGTTGTACTCACTATAACTCGCGCGCCCCCAATCCACTGCTGATGATGTCACATATTACATCATTCATGACATGGTCAGTGACATTACTGATGACATCTCAAATGACATCACTGATGACATCACTGATGACATCATCCAGTGAATGTGGTTTGCTTTGATATTTAAATATGTATTATAAATACAGTACTTTGCATTGAAGAATGGGTAGATATATAAATATAAATGGGTGGATGGTGGATTTAGTAACAGTGTCATTGATTGTTTCCTTGACAAATTTGTAGAGTCTCACTATATATATTGTGTAGTTTTTTAACTGTGTGAAAGTCTTTATTGCTTTGTCTTAATTGGTATGTTAAAGACTATATTTGTTGTGGTTTCTTAACTGAGTATTTGTATGGGAAAATGAATGTGTATACGGTTTTGTGGGGGGTATGTTATTGCTAAAAAATGTGTGAATAATTAATTCAGTCGATAATAAGGTTCTGACTACATGTTACAACAGTTGTTTTAGTGAGTGTATATGTTTATAGGTGTGGTGGTGATGAAAAATATCTCTCCATAGTATATCTCTATTAAATTTGAATAAAAAAACAGTATATGTTACAGTAATATCTAATTAAGTGAGCCTTAGAATTAGTGATCGTATGAGTCACTATATGGATAACTGTATATTTGAAATAGTTATTTTATAACACACTAAGTGAATAGATAAATATTTAAAGTGGTTTTCGTATATGTGTGTAGGTGAGTAAATGTAAATATGATCCATTCTCTGCATAAGTCAATAAGATGCTTTTATAAGTGAATACAATGTATCTTGGTTTTTTAATGTTGAAATAGGCGTATAAATATATTTGTTAGTGTTCTATTAATTATTCACTGCATATAACACTGAATCTATAGGTAAGTGATTAGATGTGTGTATAGATCTATGATTCACTGAGTGGGTGTTTAGAAAATACCATTGGTGTGTCAATGGTTTCAAATAGGGCACATTCTATTTTACATTGATGAAAAAAATTATAGTAGTGTATGATGAGGTGTATTTCATTACCACATGGATGATGTAATTAGTGATGTCATTTGAGATGTCATCAGTGATGTCGTCAGTGATGTCACTGACCATGTCATGAATGATGTAATATGTGACATCATCAGCAGTGGATTGCGGGCGCGCAAGTTATAGTGAGTACAACTAACTATAACGGGGGAATTTCAATGGTTTTGTATGACTAAAATGTACAGCTAACTATAACTGGTGTAAAACCTATGTTATTTTCAGTGAATTTCTAAGGTTTTTTAAATGCAAATTCCTAACTATAACATATGTCAAACCTATGTTTTTTTCAGTGAATTTCAAAGGTTATTTCAATGATAATTTCTAACTATAACGTTTGTCAAACCTATGGTTTTTTCAGTGAATTTCAAAGGTTTTGTAAATGCTAATTCCTAACTATAACGTGTTTTAAACCTATTTTTATTCAGTAAATTTGCAAGGTTTTTTAATTCTAATTTCTAACTATGATGTGGGCGATACGAAAGTATGGAGCACATTTTATAAAAAATGATATTAAAAATGTAAATATATTCAGGTTTTTTTAATGAAATATTAATATTAATATTTTTTTTTTATTAGACGTGCGCGCCAGGGTGCGCGCACCTCACGATTTATTTTTTTTTAAAAAGGTTTTTTTTTGCCAGTTGGGGTTCTTTTGGGACCCCCTGAGAAGCTCTAGGGGGTCAGGGAGTGTCTACCTAGCCTCCTTTTCACGTTTTGAAACTTTTATGTAAATCCGGTACAACACCATTTTGAAGTGAGGTGCGCGCACCTCGCGATTTTTCCCCCCCAAAAAAAGGGGTTTTTTTGGCCCGTCGGGGTTCTTTTGGGATCCCCTGAGAAGCTCAATTCAATTTCAATTGCACTGAACCTCATCCACATTTTTTTCTAAACTCTCAGCTTCTAACTGTCATTTCACTTCCAGAGCCTATCTGAGAACTACTGGATCTGCCTTCAAAATGCTAAAAGTTTGGGTTATAGGACATAGCTATATTTTCTGGAGTAAAATATATGCAGCAAATAGATGCTTTCTCAACCTTGATTTACCAAATGTGGATTGGCCAGAGAGGATTAAAATGTCACCATTTGATGCCATTGGTAAAATCCTTTTTACATCTGCCACACCCTGACCTCATTATTGTGCACTGTGGTGGAAATTACCTGGGCAATTTGACTGGGGTAGGTCTGGAAATGCTTTTAAAGGACACCTTTGGGCAATTGATGTCACTTTGTCCACAAACTGGTATATTCAAATATATGCCAAAGACAAAAATGGAATTGGTCCAACCAACATTGTCCACAGATTGAGAAAGCAAGGAAACATGTGAATAAGTCTGTTTCTGCTTTCCTCAGAAACTATGGAATGGGTTCTATATACCACAACAACTTGCTTTACAACATGCAAGGCATTTATAGAAGAGCAGGTGTACATTTCACAGATGACGAGAACAGAGTCTTTCTTTTGAATTTACGACTCTGCATCAGCACTTACTTGTAGGTATCAAAAACACTTTATAAACAACACGGCTCTTTTTAGAGCCAACCAACATCTAAGCTCTCAAACATGTTATTTAACTACATATTTTTTGTGTTTGTTTGTTGACGTGAGCGCACGGTGCGCGCACCTCACAGTATTTTTTTCTGAAAAAATATTTATTTTTGCCCGTTGGGGTCCTTCAGGGACCCCTTGAGAAATCCTAGGGCGTCAGGGAGTCTCTACCTTGCTCCCTTTCCACGATCTCCACTATAGTTTCACACACTCTTGTAAATCGAGGTGCGCGACCGGGTGCGGTTTTTGTATAAAAAAATGTTTTTTTCGGCCTTGGGGGTCCTTAATGGACCCCCTGAGAAAACCTAGGGGGTCAGGGAGTCTCTACCTTGCCCCCTTTCCACGATCTCTACTATAGTTTCTCACACTCTTGTAAATCGAGGTGCGCGCACCTCGCGATTTTGTAAAAAAAAAAAAATGTTTTTTTGGGCCTTGGGGGTCCTTAATGGACCCCCTGAGAAAACCTAGGGGGTCAGGGAGTCTCTACCTTGCCCCCTTTTCACGATCTCCACTATAGTTTCTCACACTCTTGTACATCGAGGTGCGCGACCGGGTGCGCGCACCTCGCGATTTTGTAAAAAAAAAAAAAATGTTTTTTTGGGCCTTGGGGGTCCTTAATGGACCCCCTGAGGAAACCTATGGGGCAGGGAGTCTCCACCCTGCCCCCTTTCCACGTTCTGCCCCTTTGTTCTCTATAATATGTTGACTCGCACTGACAAAATGGCGGTCAAAACATCCTGATTTCCTCCGAATCGAATGTTGACAGACGTCAAACAGCAAATCAAAATTCCGCGCGCGCACCCGTGCGCGCTTATAGATATATAATTGATTTAAACTTAAATTTTCTCAGCAACTACTGGAGGGATTTACACCATTTAAAGAAAACCGTAATCTGCGAACCAGACTCTACCTTTTTGCCAAATTTCTTATAATTCCATTCAGCCGTTCGGGCTGTAGCCGTGTCTAATCGTCCTATGGAAAATAACATGGGGAAAACACGTTTTGGGACCCCCTTTTATCTAAGGCCCCCACTTGATGAATCACCCCCAAACTTTCAGGGAAGGAGCGGAGCGGAGCGGGCCATCTTCTTTGAGAAATTCGCAAACATTCATCCACCGGCGCAAAAGTTATTGCCAATAGAATGTTGCAGATTTCCTATGGAAACTAGGTCCTAACTATAACTATCTACTGGCGACCGCCAGTAGGTAATATATATATATATGCCTACCTGAACTGCTGACAAAATGGATAATAAAAGTTCGCTGTGACACTCTGCAAGTCGTGTGGTGGTCCGTTACTTCTGTGGTCTCAACTGGGAACAGAAATTGCTCCATATATATATATATATATATATATATATATATATATATATATATATATATATATATATATATATCCAGTCTAAAAAAATCACAAAAAGTATGAATAATGCATAGTTCATAATCTAAAAACTTGAAAGAGAGTGACATTTGTCATTAAGTGCATTAATTTGTAAAAGCATATAGACTGAACATCATAAAAATCATCAGTTATTTTTTCAGAATATGGTTCAGTACAATACAAATGTAATGGCAACACAAGGCGCCTTGAGTTGTCATTAAATTAATGCACTTATTGACAAATGTAACTCTCTTTCTTGAAGTTTTTTCTGATTTCTAGATTATGAACTATGTATTATTCATGTTTTTAGTAATTTTTTTGACATAGGAGATTTTTAGATTAAATGATATTTATACGTGTTTTGATATCGGTCCATTTTTGTGCCTGTGATTCATTGGTGGATATATGTGTGTACATGAGGAGTGTTTGCGAATTGGTGTACCAAAAGGGAATGATATATTTTTGACTTTTAGTCACACATGGAGCCCTGTCCCTTATGGGTTGTGTGGGGCCTCTCTCACTGTATTTTAGATTTCACTCATACAAAACCAGTGAAATTCAGCAGTTATAGTTACCTGAGCTAACTATAACTTATGGCACTTACGCCTCCACAATGCCCTGCTTATGACCCCATATATTGCATCACTCGTGACATGGTCAGTGACATCACTTATGGCATCACAGATGACATCTCAAATGAAATGACATCACTGATTGCATTATATAGTGATTGCATTTTGTATACATTTCTGAGACTTAAAAAGATATATACTAATCTACTGCATAAGTTAAATTACGGTTCTTTCCATACTACTAAGTGATACAATTTCTAACATATGTGATCGGAGTGGTTGTGTGACTGTCTATATCCATGTGTGAGTGTGTGTGTGAAGGCTATATGAGTGTGTGAGTGGGTGTGTGAGTAGCTGAATGGACGAATTATTGGGTGTTTGAATAGCTCTATGGGTGAGTAAGTGGTTGTGTGAATAGCTGCATTAGTGAGTGAGTGGCTGTGTGAGTGGGCGTATGGTGAGTGGCTGTATGGGTGGGTGAATGGACATGTGAGTGGCTGCATAAATGAGTGGCCGTGTGAGTGCCTGTATGGGTTAGTGACTGGGTGTGTAAGTGGCTGTATTGGGGTGTGAGTGGCTGTCTGAGTGGATGTTAGTTACACTAAGTGGGTGTGTGAGTGGCTGTTTTGGAAAGTGCATGTCTGTATGAGTGGCTGTATGTGTGAGTGAATGGACATGTGAGTACTTATATGGATGTGTGAATGGGTATGTAAGTGTTTTGTAGGTATGTGAGTGGGCGTGTGAGTGATTATACAGGTAAGTGAGTGACTTAGTTGAGAGGCTGCATGGTGAGTGAGGGGTATGAGTGACTTTATGGGTGAATAAGTGGGTTTGTGAGTAGCTGGATGGGAGAGTGAGTGGCTGTGTGAGTGACTGTATGGGTGAGTGGCTATGTGGGTAGGTGTATGGGTAAGTGAATGGCTGTGTGAGTAGCTGTATGGGTGAGTGAAAGAATTTATGAGCGGCTATGTGAATGAGTGAGTGGGTTTGTGAGCGGTTGTGTGGGTATGTGAGTGGTTCTGTGGTAGATGTCATGAGTGATGTCATTTGAGATATCATCAGTGATGTCACTGCCCATGTCATGAGTGATATAATAGGTGAAGCCATAAGCAGCGCATTACAGGTGGCATAAGTTATACTTAGTTCAGGTAACTATAACTGCTGAATTTCACTAGTTTTTTATGAGTGAAATCTGAGCCTAACTATAACATCCCTGTAACCTTTGTTTTTTCAGTGAGTTTCAATGTTTTTTAAATTCTATTTCTTATCTATAACATGCCTGCAACCTTTGTTTTTTTCAGTGAATTTCTAAGTTTTTTAAATTCTATTTCCTAACTATAATATCCATGTAACCTTTGTTTTTTCTGTGAATTTCTACTTTTTAAAATGTTATTTCCTAACTATAATGTCCCTGTAGTCGTTGTTTATTTGGTGAATTTCTATGGTTTTTTAATGGTATTTCTATATTGTCCCTGTAACCTCTGTTTTTAGTGAATTTCTTAGGTTTTTCAGATTGTATTTCCTAACTGTAACCTTTGAGAGGGGAAAGGGCCATAACATCGCATTGGTTACATTGCATGCTCTTACAATGTAGTCGTTACAATGACTGTGTTGTTACAATATGAGCCGTTATATCGCAAGTAATGCGAAAGAGACTTAAAGCCACCCAACAACCTGGAGAATGTCAACGAGCTGACTGATCACTACATAGCAGCTGTCGAAAATATCGTCAATAACACCATGCCATTAAAACTGAAAAGAATCTCGGAGAAGACTAAAAATCTGTGGTTTAACGAAGCACTAAACGAAGAAAGACCCAAATTAAGAATGGCCGAAAGAAAATGGAGGCAACACCCGTCATCCCCTGAACTGAAAGCCCTCAGAAAAATTAGGAACCAATATAATAAAAAGATCATCAACTCAAAAAAGGAATTTATAAGATCAGAATTGGACAATGCCAAAAAAAGACCACGAAAATTCTTTGAAATCCTAAAGGAGCAATCAAACAAACTAGCCAAATCCGTGCAAGAAAACTCAAAAATACCTCTAAGCTGTGATGAATTTTCCACATTTTTCACGGAAAAGGCCAAATCACTCGAAGTAGAGCTTAGAAACGCCGTGGTGAACCTTCCCATCGAACCACTGTATACGAACGATACCGACTCTACAACGGAATGCACTAAGGCAAAAAACAAGGCAATTTGGGAATCATTCGAACTGTACGACCAGCACATGATTGCCAAGACGCTCTCAGAAATCAAACCAAACAACCACTACCAAGACCCCCTGCCCGCAAAATGCTTAAAAGAAATCAATCACATTTTGATTCCAATATGGACCGAAATAATAAATGCTTCACTTTCACAAGGGATCCTCCCTGACTGCCTAAAAACAGGTCAAGTTGTTCCCATAATCAAAAAACCCTCAGCGGATGCATCAGATCCAAACAACTTTCGCCCAGTGACCAACATCCCTTTACTGGCCAAGCTGATTGAGAAATGGGTGCAGAACCAACTGAGCCAACACATCACCAAGTTCTCCTTGCTAGATGAATGCCAGTCAGGATTCAGAGCAGGGCACAGCACGGAAACAGCGATCCTCCATATTGTTGATGATGCCCTACAGGCCCTTGACCAAAATCAAGCATGCTTACTGATTCTCCTTGACCTGTCTTCGGCATTTGACACGGTAAATCACGAAGCATTACTGACCAGGCTACGGGACAGGATGGGATTGTCGGGAACTGTGCTGAAATGGTTCGATTCCTTTTTACAGAACAGAACGCAGCGCTTCCTGGTTAACCAATCAATCTCACTTCCATGCCCTATCTCAATAGGAGTCCCTCAAGGATCGACACTATCCCCAGATCTGTTTAACCTATACGTCGAACCACTCACAGAAATTCTCCAAAAATCACAGATATCCTATCACATGTATGCTGACGACACGCAAATATACTTAAAGATCGCATCCCTAAAAGACATTGAACTAATGAACGAGACACTAAAAATGGCACTACAATGGTTAACCACAAATCATCTGAAGCTAAATGCACATAAAACAGAGTTCCTACTAATCTCACCGCCAAGGAGCCATACGGAAATAAAGGAATGGACGAAAGTCGTGACTGCGCTAAACTGCACCCCAACCCTGGTCAACTCAGCTAAATCACTAGGAATCACCTTAGACGAGAATCTAGACATGAAAGCCCACATTAACTCAATGGCGAAAAGTGCCCGCTTCCACCTGAACTACTTAAGAAAATTGAAACCATTCATCTCAGAGGCGGACCTCAAATTGGCAATCCAATCCTTAGTTATCTCGAGGATTGATATGGCTGCACCACCTTGGCTGGCTTACCAAAAATGTCCACGGCACCACTAAAAGCCTGCCTTAACGCTGCGGCAAGACTTATCACTGGAACCAGGAAATATGATCATATATCCCCGCACCTGAAAGCCTTAAACTGGCTACCTTATGAAGCCAGAATCCAAATGAAGATAGCATGTATCACACATAAAGCGCTACATGACAACACCCCAAGATATCTAGCCAAGAAAATTCAACTGTCCGATGGCAACCAACCAGCTAGGAGTGCTGAAGAGTTGCTGTTACGGCCAGCCATTTTCCGAAAGAAAAAAACCTATGACAGAGCGTTCTCAGGAGCTGCCCCCAGAATATGGAACTCACTCCCTCCAAACATCAGGAAGATCCAGAATCTGGTAACATTCAAGCGGGAAGTGAAGAGCCTTCTGATGAATAAATACATTACTAAGTGAAGATCATTGTTCATTGTTCTGATATATTACTGCCCTAGTACAGAACATGTGTGACATGAGAAAGGGAAGCATAGTCAATACTATAAGGAACGCGTATTCTAAGATACGAGAACGACCAAAAGGATACCACCAATGGATATTTTGACTGAACCTGAGAACTGCATCCCACATGAACTTATACCGATCTACCTCATATATGTTATATATACTTGCTTTTGTTATAAGTTTAGCCATAGCATATTATTAACGCTAACGTCACATGTGTTATGAATATATATCATCTACCTCACATCTGTTGTACTTTAACTGTTAATATATTTGTTAATCCTTTACCTCTTCTATGTTAAGCGCTCTGATACCCACGGGTCTTGTTCGCGCTATACAAAACTTTATAATAAATACATAAATAAATAAGTTGTTTCAATGACTTGCTGTAAGGGGCACACTGGTGTTGGATTTACAATCCAACCTCTGCCCTGCTATTGCACAAACTGGAGTAGGAATAGAAAATGTTACTATTCCTAAGTTCAGCGTGCCCCCTACAGCAAGTCGTTGAGACGACTTGCGATGTAATGGCTCGCGTTGTAATGACAGCGTTGTAAAAGCATGCGATGTAACACATACAAACTAACTGTATATATTCTTTGAAAGTGGTTGTGTGAGTGAATGTTTAAGTTGGTAAGTGGGTGTGTGAGTGGCTGTATGGGTCTTTGAGTGTTTTTCTAGGTGTGCAAGTGGGTGGATGAGTGGCTGTATGGGCTGGTAAGTGGGAGTGTGAGGGGCTGTATGGGATGGTGTGGGAGTGGTTATGTGGGTGTGGGAGTGGCTACATGGATGTGTGAGTGGGCGTGTGACTAGCTATTTAAGTCCGTGAGGGTATGTGAGAGTGGTTGAATGGGTGTGTGAGTGTGTGTGTGTGTGTGTGTCTGAATGTCTGTGGGGGTGAGTCAGTAGCTGTGTGAGTAGCTGGGCATGAACTGAACCTCACTTATCCCTTTATCCAACAGGAGTCCTCAGTTTTCTACAAAATGCCTACCCAACTGCAGGACTTTCTACTAGTTAATTTGTAAGTGCTACCTCATTGGGTAATACCTAGTGCATATTTTACACTACAGCTGCATAATGGACCACAAGGAAACTTCTCCACTGACCTTGTGTGCATGTAATTTCAGCAATGTGATTGTTCCTCAAACATCTTGATCCACAATTCTGTGATAAAATGAATCCTCGTCTAGATATAGGAAAAGACAACAAAGAGGAGAATCTCCATGAAATAAGGGTACGTCCTCCTAACAATATGATTGTTCGAGATGTTCTTGAACTACCTGCATCAAGAATGTATCACCATAATCGGGGGAAACGATCTTGAAGGCCTTTTGGTAAGCTGGCCATCATGTGGGAAAAGGGAGAAGACCTTTGCATCCTACTAAGGAAATCTGGGCGGGCCAAACAAGCGGACCTTGCAGATTATTTTGGGTATTTGCATACTCTGGGTAATGAAAAGGGAGAACCATGGACTATGCTCTCAAGAGAAGAAAGAAACCACTCATCAATGATAGATCAATGATGCATTCACCTCCATTAAGTATTTCAGATTGTTTTTCAACGTGGGATAAGAGAGGTAACACACATGCTTTGCCTTTGCCAAACCCAAGAGGTTAGTTTAAGACACCTTCTGTGTTTATATTTGTAAGTGCATCCCGTTGAGGTATAATTTCTGTGAAATGAGCATCAGGACCAGAACGGAACCTCATTTTTTCCAAGAAGAGTCCATAGTTTTGCTGAAAATGTGTACCCAACTGGAGTACTTCTACTGGTTACTTAGTACGTGCTACCTCATTGGGTAAATGTCTGCATAACGGACCGCAAAGTAATGCCTCCAGTGACCTTGTGTACATGTAATTTTGGCAATGTGAATCCTTGTCAACAAAACATGACAAAACTCCAGCAAACATAGGTACTTACGCTTAACTTTATGAAGTAAGTCCTTGTTTGTTTGGTGTTGATGTCTTTGTATTCCTCTGCACCAAGAACACATCACCAAAATTGGTGGGAAATGTGCTCGGGGTATTTTGGTAAACTGTCCATCAATGTGAAAAAAGGTAGTAAGACATTTGCATACTACTAAGGGAAACGGGGCGGGCCAAAAGAGCGGGCATTGCAGATGATTTTGGGTATTTGCAAACTCAGGGTAATTTAAAGGGAGAACTATGCTCTCTGACTTTGGCCCTGGAGACCTCATCCCCCAGGGCCCAGCCAAAATGTAATCAGGGAGGGGGCGTCTGACCACCATTCCTGGGCCAATATTGACTCCGGGGCCTCATCCCCTCGGACCTGGCCTCTTCATACTGAGTGCCATGGAGCCCACTCAGTGCACCTAGTGTACTATGTTGCTTACCACTGAGGGAGCCACAATACCCCTGTGGTCTCTGCCGCCTCCCTGCTTCCAATGAAAGTCGGCATTGCTCTCACATGCAGATAGCAGCCAAAACATCTTATTTGTAAGGTCGGAATATAAAAAACCTCCATAGATTTACCCTCTAGTAGATACATATTTGACTTACCACTCTACGAAAGCAAATGTTAGGAATCATACCAAAACGTATCCACCCAACACTGACCAAGGGTAGGGATACTTATTATCACTTATTTGGTCCAGATGAAACTCCATGGATCCCTCCTGGACCACTGAGGCATGAAACATGTCGATCTTCACGACCAGCACACGTTGTTAGATTATTTTTCTTCATAATTAGAAGTAAACAATCAACAGATTATTTTTATCCTTATTGAGGGGACCTCAACTTAAATAGTTTTGGTACCCCTTAGGAATTTTAATTCACCACTATACCTACCGCACACACCTGCACTCATCATCACAGCAATTTGAATAAAAAATCTCCAGCAAAGAGCCCTCTCACAGGGCCTGTGGGATATTGCAGCACTGACCTCACAATGAACTAAGCCCGATGGTTTTGTATGACACCCTTACAGGTGTGTAAGGGCACTACTTCCTAATTAGAAAGATCCTCTAATATATATATATTCCAATGACAGTCTCCCTGGGTAGTTATTGATGGGTCAGCATTTCCATAGGAAATGCCTTTTTGATTTGCTAATAACTTTTCCCCCATTTGACAAACCTTCACACAACCTTCCAAAAAGGTATTACTCTTTGACTAGTTTTTGCTTGGAAATTTTCTGTGTGATCTTTGAAGATGGGGTTTGAAAAAAAAGGGGAGTCCCAAAATCCTAAATCCTCAGACAGTTTCCATTGACTTCTTTAATCAGCACTACCGCAAAAACTGCTCAGTGCAATCTCACCAAATTTGCCAGGAATCTAGATCTTGGTTAGCAAATTGTGTTTTTTGTTATTTGGTGTAAATATGGACAGTTGCGTTCCAAGGACTCTAGTGGGAGTTCCTCAAACCTAATTTTAAAAACATAGAGTGTTCTGATTGGCCCAGGGAGCTCTTTTTTTCCCTTAGTCCACTATGCTACCACAGGAACCTGCTACCAATCGAGTGATCAGATTCGCTACCAGCAACATGAGAAATGTTTTTCTAGCAGTCGTTATAGGACTCTGGGACTTAGTCCCCTGTCCTGAAGTTAAAAACATAATAATAATGTAAGCCGGTAGCATAGGAATACCCTTGCCCCTTGTCCACACCAGAACCCAAATAAAAAAAATCAGCAGTTTTTGCCACAATCTTTTTTTTTTTAATTAATGGGGTGAGGGGCATGAGTTGGGCTCCCCTCCCCAAGGCCATTTTGGTCCATGAAGACACCATCTCCCAGGGCCAAGTATATTCATTAAGCAGAAGAGGTACACGGATCCCCTCCCCGAGTCTTGAAAGGTATCCCATCCCCCAGTGTCAAAATTATAAAAATGGGGAGAGGGCCACATGGCCATCCTCCCAGATCCTGCAAAGTCCCCGGGGGGCCATCCCAGGGCCAATTTCTGGTATGCATGCCCCCCCTCCCATGCCATAGAAGGCCCTGGGAGACCATCCCCTCGGGCCAATCAGTAAATATTAAGTAGAAGGTGGGCACGCGTCCCCCTCACTCGAGCCTTTATAGGCTCTGGGGACCTCATCCCCTGGGGCAAGATCAAGTATTCTATCCTGGTAAGCCCATCCCTGGGACAGAGTAGTTTCCCTGCCCACAGTAGTGTGGGCGGTAAAACATATTTGTTCCCGTCTTGTGAGAGCATTTTTAAATCTCCCGCCAAATGGGTCTGTTCCCAGTCGGTAGGAGATTTAACAATGCTTTAGCCGGTTTGAGCAGACTTGTGTTCTTTTCCCATGCCCACTCTAATGAAGACAGGGAAATAGAGCACATACTGCACCTGTCCGTGGAGAGCAAACATAAATAGCTGCTCCCTCTGTGCAGGAGCAATGCTGGCTCCCACATCATGTGGGGAGCTGGCTGGGGCCGCAGAGGCCCTTTGGCTCCCCTGCCACCCAAAGTGTGCTCAGTGGATGCCCCAGGTGGTGGGGCACCCACCGCTCGCCCCAGGGTATTTGGGTCTCTGGTGACAATTAAGAGCCTGGGGAAGGGGCCGCATGCCAGACTCCTCTTAATATATATTTTTGGCCCCAGGGGATGGGGTCCCAGGGACCCGAAGACCATGACTACACTTCTCATGCAAAAGGCTGTGCACTGCGTGGTGTTGGCAGCCTGTAGGAAGTTGGAGGCTAACCCACACCATGCACAACCAAAGGCTGTGTGCTGTGTGGGGTTGGCTGCCTCTGGGTGGCAGCCTGCTGGGAAGTTTGATCACAGGGCCTGACGGCAGGCCAAGCCGGTGGCCAACCCACCATTGCGCATTGCCAAAGGCTGAGCATAGCATGGGGTTGGCTGCCTTTAAGTGGCTGCCTGCAGGGAGTTAGGCACAGGGTCTGGCTATAAACCAGGCCCTGCGTCCAACCCCCTGCTGTGCACGGCTAAAGGCCGAAAGCAGTGTGTGGTTGGCCGTCTGTGGTGGGTTTGCTGCATCAGTGTGCACAGCGGCGGGTTGGCTTTATGAATGGTAATGAAATATTTCTGTACATTAAGAAAAAACTAGAAATTCACTGAAGAAAACAAAAGTTAAAGTAAGGTTATAGTTATGGTGATAAAAAGATCTGATTTTGTTTAAAAAAAAAACCTTTTGAAATTCATAGAAAAACCCAAAGGTTAAAGTAACGTTACAGTTAGGTGATCATTTGAGATGTCATCGGTGATATCATAAATGATGTCATAGAACATGCCATGAGTGATGTAATATGTGAGGTCATAAGCAGTGCATAACATGGGGCACAAGTTACAGTTAGCTCTGAAAACTATAACTGGTGAATTTCTGTATTTTTTTTTGTTCAAAACATTAATGTTGTCATTTATCCACCTAACTATTAAATTACTTTAACCTTTGTGTTTTTTTAAGTTTATAAAGAGAGAGATGGAGAGAGCGATAGACTAAACAAGGCTACCAAACTCTAATACTACTCCAATACTACACTTATTTTTAATATAAAGGAGAGAAATGCAGAACGGGACTAATTTAAAATAAAGAAATGCAGTAAGGGACACACTTGCAAACCACATTTAAAGAAAACACCTATTGATGTGGTCATGTTTATACAC
Source organism: Lissotriton vulgaris (assembly GCF_964263255.1). Classification (NCBI taxonomy): domain Eukaryota; kingdom Metazoa; phylum Chordata; class Amphibia; order Caudata; family Salamandridae; genus Lissotriton; species Lissotriton vulgaris. Next base: position 1,634,409,508 of record NC_141695.1, on the reverse strand, counting down.
TGAGGAAGTGAGTTAGTACAAATGTTCCATTCAAGCGGCTAAGGCGTTCTCTGTTGACTTTGCTGTCTACCTCTTTCTTCTGAGATGATGGCGTCCTTCGGGTCAGTTCAAGTCACCGGCCGTACAGCAGTCATCAGGACTCACAGTCAACCCTCCAGGGGCCTGATCCCGGGCGTGGGTGAGCAGCGAGTGGATGGCATCGACGCGCGGCCTGCTTACTGAAAACAAGTCAAGTGTGTAAATACCTTTTCAAAGGGACGTCTCCTTCAATCAAGACTGAAAACGGATACGGGATTAACAGAGCACTTCTAAATTAAACCAGTCCCCTTCCAGACAGGGGTGAGAACGGAAAGGATTCGGTTCAGCTTGCAAGGCCTGCAGCACATATAGCGCTTCTCTAAGAAAACAAGGCGCTGCTCACTCCCAAGTTATTTATTCAAAGCTGTCAGATGCAAAACCCAACTCCACGTCGCTCTCTCTGCACCCATCAACGCCTCGGCAGGGGTAAGAAGTGCTATATTGACACAATAACCTATGGAAATGAAAGAAATGTAATCCATTTGAAAAAAGAAATAGAGGGGCACAGACCACGCCCTAAAAGCCCTAATGTGACTCAATGTTGTGCCAAATAACTTCTATTTAACAGCTAGTTAATAAGTTATGTCTTTACTTATTAAATTGATCCTCATTGCACAGCAACAGTTCCATTTTAGAGCAATCCTCATGTCACAGAAGATGACAATGACATCTTCAAAGATCAGCAGCACAGCTGGCAGCCTTTCCTTCCCTCGGGTATTTGGAAATGCTTGTATTTTTTTTTACTTGTGTGAATCTGCAAAGTTTTTTCTTCCACAATTTCTGGACGTTTCTTTTTCAAAACCTATTATCATTTTTAACTTAACCAAGATTGCAAAGTTTGAAACATGCTTTGGTTAAGCTTGACCTGTTCACCCAGGTCCCAGACGAATGAAGCATGGTTGTGCTGGAGATTAAGTCAGGAATAGTGCCAGGTTACACAGAGCCGCTTAGTAACACTCCTGTGGTGCTACAATTGTGTATTGCAGCAAGGATTCCCGGCTGAATGGTGGCAAATTAGTAACACTCCTGTGGTGCTACCATTGTGTATTGCAGCAAGGATTCCCGGCTGAATGGTGGCAAATTAGTAGCACTCCTGTGCGCTGCCATTGTGTATTGCAGCAATGATTCCAGGCTGAATGGTGCAAGTTAAAAGCACTCCTGTGCGCTGCCATTGTGTATTGCAGCAATGATTCCCGGCTGAATGGTGCAAGTTAGAAGCACTCCTGTGCGCTGTCATTGTGTATTGCAGCAATGATTCCAGGCTGAATGGTGCAAGTTAGAAGCACTCCTGTGCGCTGCCATTGTGTATTGCAGCAATGATTCCAGGCTGAATGGTGCAAGTTAGAAGCACTCCTGTGCGCTGTCATTGTGTATTGCAGCAATGATTCCAGGCTGAATGGTGCAAGTTAGAAGCACTCCTGTGCGCTGCCGTTGTGTATTGCAGCAATGATTCCAGGCTGAATGGTGCAAGTTAGAAGCACTCCTGTGCGCTGCCGTTGTGTATTGCAGCAATGATTCCAGGCTGAATGGTGCAAGTTAGAAGCACTCCTGTGCGCTGCCGTTGTGTATTGCAGCAAGGATTCCAGGCTGAATGGTGCAAGTTAGAAGCACTCCTGTGCGCTGCCGTTGTGTATTGCAGCAATGATTCCAGGCTGAATGGTGCAAGTTACAAGCACTCCTGTGTGCTGCCCTTGTGTATTGCAGCAATGATTCCAGGCTGAATGGTGCAAGTTAAAAGCACTCCTGCGCGCTGCCATTGTGTATTGCAGCAATGATTCCAGGCTGAATGGTGCAAGTTAGAAGCACTCCTGTGCGCTGCCATTGTGTATTGCAGCAATGATTCCAGGCTGAATGGTGCAAGTTAGAAGCACTCCTGTGCGCTGCCATTGTGTATTGCAGCAAGGATTCCCGGCTGAATGGTGGCAAATTAGTAGCACTCCTGTGCGCTGCCATTGTGTATTGCAGCAATGATTCCAGGCTGAATGGTGCAAGTTAGAAGCACTCCTGTGCGCTGCCATTGTGTATTGCAGCAATGATTCCCGGCTGAATGGTGCAAGTTAAAAGCACTCCTGTGCGCTGCCATTGTGTATTGCAGCAATGATTCCAGGCTGAATGGTGCAAGTTAAAAGCATTCCTGTGCGCTGCCATTGTGTATTGCAGCAATGATTCCAGGCTGAATGGTGCAAGTTAAAAGCACTCCTGTGCGCTGCCATTGTGTATTGCAGCAATGATTCCCGGCTGAATGGTGCAAGTTAGAAGCACTCCTGTGCGCTGCCATTGTGTATTGCAGCAATGATTCCAGGCTGAATGGTGCAAGTTAGAAGCACTCCTGTGCGCTGCCATTGTGTATTGCAGCAATGATTCCAGGCTGAATGGTGCAAGTTAGAAGCACTCCTGTGCGCTGCCGTTGTGTATTGCAGCAATGATTCCAGGCTGAATGGTGCAAGTTAGAAGCACTCCTGTGCGCTGCCGTTGTGTATTGCAGCAAGGATTCTAGGCTGAATGGTGCAAGTTAGAAGCACTCCTGTGCGCTGCCATTGTGTATTGCAGCAATGATTCCAGGCTGAATGGTGCAAGTTAGAAGCACTCCTGTGCGCTGCCATTGTGTATTGCAGCAAGGATTCCCGGCTGAATGGTGGCAAATTAGTAGCACTCCTGTGCGCTGCCATTGTGTATTGCAGCAATGATTCCAGGCTGAATGGTGCAAGTTAGAAGCACTCCTGTGCGCTGCCATTGTGTATTGCAGCAATGATTCCAGGCTGAATGGTGCAAGTTAAAAGCACTCCTGCGCGCTGCCATTGTGTATTGCAGCAATGATTCCAGGCTGAATGGTGCAAGTTAGAAGCACTCCTGTGCGCTGCCATTGTGTATTGCAGCAATGATTCCAGGCTGAATGGTGCAAGTTAGAAGCACTCCTGTGCGCTGCCGTTGTGTATTGCAGCAATGATTCCCGGCTGAATGGTGCAAGTTAAAAGCACTCCTGTGCGCTGCCATTGTGTATTGCAGCAATGATTCCAGGCTGAATGGTGCAAGTTAAAAGCACTCCTGCGCGCTGCCATTGTGTATTGCAGCAATGATTCCAGGCTGAATGGTGCAAGTTAGAAGCACTCCTGTGCGCTGCCATTGTGTATTGCAGCAATGATTCCAGGCTGAATGGTGCAAGTTAGAAGCACTCCTGTGCGCTGCCGTTGTGTATTGCAGCAATGATTCCAGGCTGAATGGTGCAAGTTAGAAGCACTCCTGTGCGCTGCCGTTGTGTATTGCAGCAAGGATTCCAGGCTGAATGGTGCAAGTTAGAAGCACTCCTGTGCGCTGCCATTGTGTATTGCAGCAAGGATTCCAGGCTGAATGGTGCAAGTTAGAAGCACTCCTGTGCGCTGCCATTGTGTATTGCAGCAAGGATTCCAGGCTGAATGGTGCAAGTTAGAAGCACTCCTGTGCGCTGCCGTTGTGTATTGCAGCAAGGATTCCCGGCTGAATGGTGACAAATTAGTAGCACTCATGTGCGCTGCCATTGTGTATTGCAGCAAGGATTCCCGGCTGAATGGTGACAAATTAGTAGCACTCCTGTGCGCTGCCATTGTGTATTGCAGCAAGGATTCCCGGCTGAATGGTGACAAATTAGTAGCACTCCTGTGTGCTGCCATTGTGTATTGCAGCAAGGATTCCCGGCTGAATGGTGACAAATTAGTAGCACTCCTGTGCGCTGCCATTGTGTATTGCAGCAAGGATTCCCGGCTGACTGGTGACAAATTAGTAGCACTCCTGTGTGCTGGCATTGTGTATTGCAGCAATGATTCCAGGCTGAATGGTGCAAGTTAGAAGCACTCCTGTGGCGCTATTGTTGCTTTATTGCAGCAATGATTCCTGACTGCAGACTTACAATTTGTAACACTCCTGAAGCACTACAACCTCTGTATTGCAGCAATGATTCCCGGCTGAAGAGTTCAAATTCAAAAGGCGTTACTGATGGAGCGGTAATTTCTTCTGGTAGTTTCTCAATGCAAAACCCTCATGCTACCTCTAATTTACCGCTGAAAAAGGTGTTGGGCCCTTTACACCATGTATTACCTTCAGGAGACTTTAAATAAAGATGAACAGTCAAAGCCAATAAAGAGAGTTGTTGAGTATTTAAAGGGTTTTATTTTCTAGTCACAAGTTAATTTTCTCTGACCCTTTATTCATTAGTAAAATATCAATCAGGTTACAGAATTTGGAAAACAGGAAAAATAGCATTAATACAGAACATATTACAGTCGGCTTATAAGCATTACATATAGGAAAGAAAATTTGGCACAAAATGTCATTCAAAACTCTTAAAAAGTTTCTAAGAAAAATAGTCTTGCAAAGCTAATCAATAATTAAATAGTTGGCAAAAATCTCCCATAAAGAGAAATAAATGCATAAGACAAATAAATCTTTTCAGACCTAATTAATTAGTCAAAGCATAAACTTAAAGTTTAGCATCTAAATCTAAAGAGCCTTTCTATCTGTTGCTGCTCTGTGCATCTTTGTGTCTAAAAAGCAAACAAGGAGGGAGACAGCCCCTCCTTCACCAGACCTCAAAGGAATGTGGCCTGCAGTGCCAAAATATGATGTGGAAGCAAGAAACCTCCCCCTGACTCCCCTCGGACGCCCAAGGTTGAATACTGTGACGATCTCGTACCTAACCCATAGAATGTCTGGTCTAATCTGTTTCTTCTCTCAAGAGCTCACACACCCCCTAATGAGCCTAGAAGCCAAAGCCCCTCCAGAGAGGCTTTTATACTCTAATCCTTGGCAGACTACACAAAATGTTTCATCTTCAGGAAAACCTGTACGTGATTGGTCAGTCATGATGGCATGAGTTCTCACTACCCTGACTCATTCTAAAAACCTGACTTTACCAGTTTTAACAAAAGAAGCAAACATGATAAATACATTTTATAAGTTTGCAACAATTGCTAGGGAAAATGTTTCTATAGTTTTCCTTCCTGTCACAGCGCTGCATGACGGATACTTTATCAAACTGGTACATTGGCACAGTCACAAGAATGTACAGTTCAAGATGTCCTTGACTTCTTCCGCAGTTTGAGTCAATCTGGTGTATGCGCATGCTCTCTTCTCTTTCAAAGCAAGCCATAGCCTTGCTGGTTTCACAGGAAGCCATTTAATGGTAGGCCCAAAAATAAAACAAACACAAATAGAATATTAATTTAAAGTAAATCAGCCCATTATGTTTCCCAACTCCATACTAATACCCCTTATAAATGTTTACCTAGCCAAGCGATTAGTGTGAAGCAGCTTTTCTATTATTTATGACAACATGCAAAATAAATGTGCAACATAGCATTTTTATGCTTTAGTGTAGAATTTAAAAGCACACACAGTTAATATAGCGCACACAGTTAATACAGCGCACACGGCAACATGCTTTAGTGTTTTAGATAGCTTTTCATGCAAAAAACATTTAGCCCCCTGTGTAGTGTTTGGTGCATTATTAATTCACACACATTATAAAAAGAGGTGTTATTAACTGAAAATATTTATTAAAATATGCAACAAGTCAAAGTCTCTTAAGACAGAAATAGTGAATGTAGATTATAAGGGATGAGCTGGGAAAGAGAGAAACATATTCTATTAATCTTCAAAGCTAAAAAAGGCCACTTTTCTCTACATTGCAAAAACACATGTTATTTCAACAAAAGCATTTCAGACTGAATAGGCTTCACTTTCATGTTTTTCATGTGCCATATTTTTAACTTGCACCAAAATGTGTGTGGCAAATTAAATGCAGTCTGTCTGAAGCACTAAAAATAAAACAATGCCTGACTGCAGATGAAATCTGCTCCATCATTACCTTTGCTTTATTGCAACGATGATATCAGTCTGCAGACTAACAATTAGTAACACTCCTGTGGCGCTACGACTGCAGTATTGCAGCAATGATTCTAGAATGCAGACCACCTCTGTATTGCAGCAGTGATTCCAGGCTGCAGACCTCCAATGTGTAACAATCCTGCGGTGCTGCCATTATTGTATTTCAGTAAAGATTCCCGGATGCAGAAAGACAATTAGTAGCACTTCTGTGGCGCTACCATTGCTGTATTGCAGCAATGTTTCCAGGCTGCAGAGAGCCACGTAGTAACACTCCTGGCGTGCAACAATCTCTGTATTGCAACATTGATTCCAAGCTGAAGAGTGCAAATTAGCAACACTCCTATGGTGCTACCGTTGCTGTATTGCAACAATGATTCCACGCTGCAGACTTCCTATTAGTAACACTCCTGTGGCGTTACCTTTGTTGTACTGCAGCAACGATTCCTGGCTGCAGCCTATTAATTAGTAACACCCCTGGGGCGCTGCAACTGCTTTTTGCAGCAACGATTCCAGGCAACAAAACCTCACTTGAATGAGGTCAGCCACAGCCCATCTAATAAGAGTCTGCATCTTTGTTATCGAGAGAGTATTCATGGCCAAATGCAGTGGCCAGTCACAAAGCAGCCTTGTAATGCAACAGTGTTGTCAGTAAAGCCTTCCTCCACTGATGGTATAGAATTGATCCTGCTATATTTATCACTGATCACATGAGCATGGGTGGTCCCAATCCTGACCTAAGTAGTTAAAGAGCATGAGAGATCTTCCAAATAAATGTAGGTTTATTAGAGGAAAACACTTTTAGGGGGAATATTTTCTTGCGAAATGTTGGATGGTTTTGGTAAAGTTTGCAAACTTCCCCAATCTGCCAATGTCCAAACGTCGTTTTCATCCAATGAACTGAGGTGTTAAAAGCTTAGATTGTGTCCCTGATACTAAACTACTTCTACAAAGAACTTAACAAATAAGACAAAACGTGGAACTGTCCTCAGAATAACGTCTCCTTTGCCAATAATGTTATTTATGTAACTTTTCTTGATATAGTTCCTTCCTAACCGAAATCTATTATGTTGATGCATACCCAAAGTTTTAAATTCTGAATAATAGTTTCTCTTCAATGAAGCAAGACATGTGGTGGATGTTATTCAGTAGAGTAAGGGACATTATGTATCGTTACTTAGTACTAAACCTATCTGATTATTAGTGTATGTGAATTTGAAAAGCCCGGAAAATTGTATCTTCACATATTATTTTTATAAAGTTTTGTGAAGTGGAAAATTCACAAGCCTAAAAAAAGAGGAAAAAAGAAGGTAGCATCAGCTGTACTTTGTGGCAGATGTAAACCATTCCTGCTTAACCACAAAAAGTACTCCTCTGGTAAGCAAAATCGTGTACTCGATTTGCTACAGGTAAACCCTGCTATAGTAACGATGGGAAGTCCCTATGTGAAGCCGCTGACGGTAACCCACTAGGAAGTGGGGAAGGAAATCATTCCTTTTGTTTTATTAACCCTCACACACCCTAGTGGTGTCATGCTTTATTATCGGGTCACCCTGACGCCTGAAAGTCAAGGTAGGCTCGACCATATTTCAGGAATACTCCTAGTGATAGATTGGCCAGGGGGAATTAAAGATTAAAAATCCACAGACAGATCCGAGTTTCCCTTTATTCTTGGATCCGTTAGGGATATTAAAAATTAATGTGGAAAGGGTCAATCAGGGTATTATAGTCCTAAGACCCTAGAGCCAACATGTTTCAGTCCGCTTATGCCCGTAAAGGGTGTTGGACTTTCTTCAGGGCTAGAAGTGGCAGCCTCCCTTGATTTATAACATGCACTGGGAATTTACGGGAAACAACCTTTACAACGCAACTTTTACAACGCACTACCATTACAACAAAACTTTTACAACGCAACATCCATTACAACGCATGCATTTACAACGCAACCATTACAACGCATGACACTACAACGCACACCACTACAACGCATGTCATTACAACGTAGTCTTTACAACGCATACCATTACAACGCATAGCATTACAACACATAGTACCCCTACACTATCCACACTTACCCTACTGTTGCACCCCCTGGAGTTAGAATAGTAATTTTAACCCCTACACTATCCAACACTTACCCTACTGTTGCACCCCCTGGAGTTAGAATAGTAATTTTTACCCCTACACTATCCAACGCTTTCCCTACTGTTGCACCCCCTGGAGTTAGAATAGTAATTTTTACCCCTACACTATCCAATACTTACCTTACATGCAATGTAATGTCATGCGTTGTAATGGTATGCGTTGTAAATGTAGTATGCGTTGTAGTGGAATGCGTTGTAAAGGTAGTTTCAAAGAACTCGTTGTAATGGCATGCGTTGTAATGGTATGCGTTGTAATGGATGTTGCGGTGTAAAAAATGCGTTGTAAAGGTAGGCGTTGTAAAAGTATGCGTTGTAACATCATACATCCGGAATTTGCCTATACTGTTATTTCAACAAAGGGCGGGTAGCTGCTTCTTTTCTGGACACAGACATTTTAACATGTCAGTTACTCCATCTGAAAGAGAAAACAAATGAGCCCATACATAGTCTATTATTTATAACACCTCTTGTTTCTGCTTCCCATGTGAGGTGTGTTTATGGGTGAACCTGTGCGTTTTTAAAAAGTAAATCAAGGGCACACCTCTTTCAACATACCTATATGGTGTGTGAAAAATACTATAGTTTAGAAATAACCACAAAACTAGTTGGCTCCAACTAGTGAAGTGGCATTATATGTCGCCTACTGTCCATATCCATCTTTATGTGAACAGACAATCATTATGCAACATGTAGTGTCATTCGCTCAAACTAACAAAACACCATTATAATTTGCTGTATTCTTCTATATACATATATACACATGCACATTCTCATTTTGACAGCATCCTTCTGTCTTTCTTACCCCAATTTGAGAGAAGTGTCTCACATTAGAGCTCACGTAAACCGGGTAGCCTTATAGTCAAACACTGTGATATACGGTGATCAGGTGTAACCCATTGATTTAAGGATTCACATATAAAGGAGCCAAAAAGTGGGCAAAACGGAGGAAGATAAAAGAGACAAAGCCAGAAACACGATTACTGTCTTTCACTGCATCAGTTATCTCGGTCGGGAGCGTGTGTTACAAGTACCTGCAGTCGGGCGTATTAGGTAAACGTACTTACAACGCCAAAGGTTCTGCCCCGCCTGGTAACCTGATCGGTGTGAGTCCCAGGGCTTTCTCACAACTGAGGGGCTGGAAATGAGCGTTTTTAAAGGTCAGCAATGGAGTAAACTGAAGGGGTCAACCGCTTCTATTGTTGTTGCTGTTTTAGGTTTCGCCTATTATCATTCGCTTGCGAATGTAATAGGCGAAAATTCAAGTGCTCAATCGACTCGTGAAACCACTGCGGTTTTCTCACAGTGCATGTGAGTCACGTGACCACAAAAGCGGGTCACGTGACCACACAAGCACGCGCATCTCCCTAATCCGCAAACAGCATTCATTCAAAAACACAGAAACCCCCACCCCCATCCGGCTTCCCTCCGCGCATCTGCCTGCCACACTTCTCCTCCCCTCGCTCACATTCCCGCCCCCCCACCAGGCTCTCCCGCCCCCATCCGGCTTCCCTTGTACCCGTGTAGTGAAAATGAGTGGTAATCGGTTCCGTGCTCCTGTTATTTCTTCTTTCTTTGCATAATATCTCCAGCCACATACCCTCTTCTCCCTTTGCTCTCTCTTCTCCCTTGCCCTCATTCTTTCCGAGAAATTCATCCACACTTCTCCCGCTCTAAAGCGCTTGGTTGCCTGAGAGGGATTTTGGTGCTTTTGAAATACCGACAGCATAAAATCTTCCCTCTTAGCTACACAACCTTCATCTCCTCCCATCCCCCCTCGCTGTCATTTCTTGACTGTGAACCCACCCTCGCCCACCCGCTCCATTCACGGTGATTCTGTTTGTTTTGCCTAAATTGCAAACAAACACAGAAGGCACCCCCTTGAGGCTTGTGGCAACACTGGCATGGCAATTACCACCTCACATAAACAAGCACTGGCGTTGCCAATAGGTCTTGCAATAGGAAAGTTGGAGCTATTGGTTTTGTAAATGACATTTTATATTTATGTTTTGTGATTTACAATGCCAATACTTTTAACTTTAGCATATGTGACACTTTTAGTATTTGTAATGTCACATGTTTTGTATTGCCTTTACTTAGATGTATTGATATTACAATTAACATTGGCTTTTAATTTTTTAATTAATTAATAATTTAATAAAAGTGATTGTATTTTTTAATGGCAATAGCTTAAACTTTGGTAAATAACTGTTGTGAAGATTATGTTCATTGACTAAAATCCAAGAACAGAAGAGAAATATTAATATTTTTTTGTGACATTTGCAATAAAGCTTCAAACATTGAGAGAACATATTTGAACCAGTGATGCTGTGGTAGTGCTGAGTGATGCTGTGGTGGTGCTGAGTGATGCTGTGGTGCCCCTGAGTGATGCTGGGGATGGAGCGATAGATAGATAGAGTGCGATAGATAGATAGACAGAGTCACGGCGATAGATAGATAGACAGAGTGAGGGCGATAGATAGATAGACAGTGAGGGCGATAGATAGAGTGAGGGCGATAGATAGAGTGAGGGCGATAGATGGAGTGAGGGCGATAGATAGATAGATTGATAGAGAGTGAGTGCGATAGAGAGATAGAGTGAGGGCAATAGATAGATAGAGTGAGGGGAATAGATAGAGTGAGGGCGACAGATGTGTGTGTTTGTGTGTGTGCGGTTGTGTGTGGTTGTGTGTGTAGTTGTTTGAGTGGTTGTATGTGTGAGTGGTTGTATGTGTGGGTGGTTGTATGTGTGAGTGGTTGTATGTGTGGGTGGTTGTATGTTGTGAGTGGTTGTATGTGTGAGTTGTTGTATGTGTGAGTGGTTGTATGTGTGAGTGGTTGTATGCGTGAGTGGTTGTATGTGTGAGTGGTTGTATGTGTGAGTGGTTGTATGCGTGAGGTATTCCTTGAAGCATTTCATGATGGTGCTCTGCCTAATACCATGAGGCAAGCTTAATTACTATGATCTGAACATCAGATAGGAAACGAATGGGAAGTGTCATATAGGTTGCTATCAAAGATCAATACTAACACAGAAATACTGAAGAAAGTGATAACTAGGAGACTGGTGCTCTTAGCTGGCCCACTACTACTCCACAAACAGTGCATGATTTTTTACCCATAGCATTACCCTAATTTATGGAGGTTTACTTATGTCCTGATTTTATGTAATCGTACAATAAAGAACAACCTACTATTCATGTCCTGCATACCTTGCAGGATTCAGAGCAGCACTACACGCTTGCAGTTCTTGACATTGAAAAGGACGTTGGCGTCTAATGCCTCCTTTTCTGAACGAAACTTGATCATGCGTTTAACAAAGAGGATATAGGAACTGTGCAGGATAATAAATACTTGTATGATGGAAGCTTGCAGTGGCTTATACAGTGAAGAGAATGTGGCATGTTGGGACACTGTTCGGCAGACTCTGAGTCTTAAGTGAAGACAACGAGTGAATCATTCGAGCGGGAGTAATGGTGAGAGCTACTGACTGCGGCGCCAACCCGCCTCACAATGGAAAGATTTCCCTCTGGCTGCCATGCGGCGCCTGCGGGGTGGGGCTGTAAGACAGAGGCTCCCTGCAGGCCGGTTTCTTTTAAATACCGTGAAGGACAAATACCAAAGGGGTGTTTAGATTAAAAAGAAACGCTATGGAGTGGTGCAGAGAGCGGGGCTAATTGAATGGCTCGAGTGAGCCGTCTAACGCCCATAACTGCATCTCTAAGAGTTCGTGCAGAGGAAGGGCTCTCGCCAGACAGCTGCAGTGCAGAGATGTGAGCTCAGCCGCTGCCCCCACCTCACCCCTGTTCTGTTCGGCAGACACCAGCTAGCATGTAACTCCTCCCAAAAAGAAACCGGCTCACATTGTAAGCCATTTAGGGTGACTGACTTGAGCATACAGCGCTGGAAACTCAAATATCACAATTTGTGCGTGCTTCTGCACGAGACTTTTGGGACTAATGCTTTTCACGAACGTTGATTAACGTTTAATATCTAGTAGTCAGTCTCCAGTTTGAAGGCGTGCATGCGGACTCTGAAAGCAATTACAATAGCTTGCACCCCATTGAATAACTTTTTCTGTGCTGAAAACTGATACTAATTACAACAGAATGGCTAAAATGCATATGTCACCAGGCATCACAGTTTTTTAGCCAGTCTTTCGTCCTACATCATTTGGCAAGCTGGGATTTATGAGAAGTTACTTTAAAACAAGAGCGGCCGGGAAAGTGAAAGTACAGCCGGCCACCGGCCAGCCATGAATAATTAGGGGAGGAGAAGCCGCAGACCGCACGCTGGGAGAAGCCCTTTGATGTGGTGGCGGCCGTGAAAAAATGCAATTAGGAGGGAGGGAGGGAGGCTGATGCGTGTGCTTGTTTGATCACGGGATTCACGTGAACTCAAAGAAAACTGCACCAAAAAGCCCTTGGTTTGACAAGCATTTTGAGCACTTGAATTCTCGCTATTTCCCATTCCTTCGGAATGGAAAAGGCGAGACCTAAAAATAACAACACAGGCTCTTTGCAATGGCACCTGTCACTTCCTGGAGTTAGTTAAGAGCTTCCCCGGATCAGCTTACCACTTTCACACCGCTTATCACTACCCCCTCAGGAAGGCTCTTCGACAACTCGTCCATTATTTACTTTCTGTACATCATGGCGGCGCGAGGTGTCTTCATTCCCCGAGTTGTGTGGATGTGCCACCGTGCAGTGTTGTCGTCGCACTCACCCTGCTGTTTGTCAGTTCCCCCATCACGTCTGGATGCTTTGCTGGGGTTCAGATGGCAATTATTTCAGTTAGAATATGTACTCAACTATTGTATCACTATCTGCTCTCCTCAAACCTGCAATGCCAACAAGCACTGGCGTTGCCAATAGGTTTCGCATTTGGAAAGTTGGAGCTATTGGTTTTGTAAATGACATTTTATATTTATATATTGTTATTGACAATGCCAATAACGATATATAAATATAAAATGTCATTTACAAAACCAATAGCTCCAACTTTCCAAATGCGAAACCTATTGGCAACGCCAGTGCTTGTTTATGCGTACGACCTGCGTAACATGTCTAGTTAGAGACGGGCATCATGGGAAATGTAGTTGGCGCTGGGAATAGTAGTTCCCATTATTGCGTGTATGTAGCGCCAAATACTGATCAGTTACTAGGTCTATTAACGAGTTTGCGCTTATAACTTTAACATACATATAACTGGGGTAATAATAAGACAGCTGGGTTGAGAGGTTAATAATGCACGTCAGGCTGGACGCCGCAAGACAGCCAGCCAAAAGGGCATGTGCACTATGAACTAGTGCACAGGCAGCCCACCACTGCTGCCACTCAGCAGGTCCCGCCCCATCCTGACACCTGGTTCAAGACGGAAAATTAAATAGTAATGAATTAACTTCATTCCCATTTTATTTTTCATCTCTGGAGCATTTCTGGGTCAATTAAGTTGGGCGACGCTCACCCACTCAAATGGAGGAGCCGCCCGTGGATCACTACCATTTCTTTTCCTTATAGAAGAGTTTATCTGACACTGTCCTCACCTATTTAGATTCATAGCCAAATAGCCAAAAGATTGAACTAAAGAGGTCTTGTCTAGCCAAACAGTCTCACACTGCCTCCAAGACCCATTAGGAAGCCTCAGGGCTAGACAACTTAATTACAGTTCATAGCCCTGTGCCTGGATGCTGATGGTAGGCCTCATCATAATGTGTCCAGCTTGTTCATGTGAACTTCAGACAGAGACAATATCTTGCCTGTGGTATATCCTGCCATCTGGCAAACTGACCCTTCACTTCTCTGTACCTAAATTTCCCCCTTTGAAACAGCATTCCCCCTCCTTCTACCCACACGCCTAATTTTGGAAAATGTGCAATGCATTCACTATTGCTGCATTAGGGATGCTTATTTCCTCACCAAGCATATTATTTATTGACATTTTTATCACCACACATATGTTTCCTAGAAGTTTAAAGAAGTGAACCTCATACGTGGCAAATCATGGCTGTCCATTGGTTATCTTCCAGCTGCAAGAGGAGTGTGAGTTGCAATAGTGCACTTTATAAGAACAAAGCGACATAATATAACACACAACTTAATCCTACCATCAAATCACCTGAATCCAATTTAAAAGTAAATCCCTTGCACACTGGCATTGAGGATTAGATTAGCATGTGCTTTCTAAAATGTAAAACCCCCACAGATGAAAGGGTGATTATGAACTGACGCTCACAAATCACAAATGTATATCTCGGGGCAGTATATAATCTCCTCTTGAAATTGCAATATACATTTGCTAAAAGAAAGGAAATCAATACAAACAACATAGCAGCACATATTTGCAATTTTTTAGGATGTTTGTGTTCTATTGTGTTAGTGTGGTGTTATTGTGTTGTGGTAGTTATTTGTTTTGATTGCTTGTGTTGAGTTACTGCGTGGTACACAGTTGTTCTGCTTTAAAAGTGTGCTATTAAATCATGTTATGTTTGTTATGTATTTTGATAGCACGCTCATCGCCAGTGAGGATATCCTGACACTTGTAGCATGTTTGTGGGGCCAGCCTGGCGGGCCTACTCAAAAGCCAAGTCTCCAGCTTATTGCAGAAGGCAGGATGAGAGGAGGAGGCTCTGATGTTTTGTGGTAAGTTGTTCCAGGCTCTTGGAGCTAAGTATGAAAAGGTGGACCCGGTACCCTGCTCCTGTGTATGTGTGGAGTGTGTGCTAGTGAGAGTCTGGCACAGTGGAGGTGTCTTGAGGGTTGGTGGAAATGAATGCAGTAGTTCAGGTAAGTAGAGCTGGTGTTGTGGTGTTCTTTGTAGGTGTGGATGAGGAGTTTGAAGTGTGCTTGCTTGTGTATCAGGAGGCAGTGGAGTTCCGTGAGTGGTGGTTAGATGTGGGCTTGGCGTGAGAGGTTGAGGACTACTCTGGATGCTACGTTCTGAATGGTCTGAAGTCTTCTTGTGAGCAGGTTGACTATTCCTGCATACAAGGTGTTACTCTATTATAGTATGCTAGTGACCAGGGCTTGTGTTTTCCTGGTGCTGTTTGGTTGCCACTTAAACATTTGATTTTCTTCAGCATCCCCAGGGTGTTGAAACAATTGCTATGACTTGAGTGGCCATGTTCAATTTGTTGTCTATATTGATTCTGAGGTTTCTGCTTGTGAGATGGGAGAAGGTGCGGGTCTCAGGTCTGTATACCACCAGGTGCAGTCATATGGTGAGGTGTCTCTCCAAAACACCACCACTTCGGTCTTATTGGGTTCAGCTTGATGCAGTTATACTTTATCCAGGTGGCCACTATAGTCATAAATGCAGTCAACTTGTTCCTGGTATTGGGTGTTTTGTCCAAGAGGGATAGTATAAGTCGTCCGCATGTGAAGGATGTTTATATTGTGAGTCCGGATGACATCTGCCAGTGGGGTCAGGTATATGTTGAAGAGTGGATGGCTGAACGAGGTGCCCTATGGGACTCCGCAAATGAGTTCCTGTGCTTCTGAGGGGCATGACGACAGCTTGGATTCTTCCTGTGAGGAAGTTGCAGATTCCCTTAAGGGTGTTTACCATTACCACTGTCTAACTAAGGTGGTAAAATAGCATTGGCTTAGCTCTTAAGATATTTAGGACACTAGTCAGCCCACAACTGTGGCAGAGAATTTGCCTTTAATTAACTCTTCTAGTAATCACTTTGTGATTCAGCCCCAGGTGCAGGGCAAAATAAGTCAAAGTTCAAAGTGACAGATTTAGGAAGAACTCAGGGCCATATTTATCAGAAATTCACACAACGCAATTCAGCAAGCCACCTAGCTGCTCTGTGAGAAAGAGAAAAGACAGGTATGCTTCGTATTTA
Organism: Lissotriton vulgaris; assembly: GCF_964263255.1. Lineage (NCBI taxonomy): Eukaryota > Metazoa > Chordata > Amphibia > Caudata > Salamandridae > Lissotriton > Lissotriton vulgaris. The sequence continues at coordinate 1,634,393,584 of NC_141695.1, read as the reverse complement.
GCAATATACGGTGTATTCTTTCCTTTCCTATCACACATTTAGTGGCCTAGCGCCAACGCAGGCACCCTTCCAAGTATTGATTTTGTGCAGGGAAGGACACTAGCTAGCACAAAAACAATTCTCAGGTGCATTTTCACTTTCTAAGTGTGCTGCAGAAAGAAGAAAGAACAAGTCAAAACAAAGATATTTCTCCTATTGCGCCTCTGGTAGTGAGGTGTACAATTCTGACACATTCCCCGGTCTACCTATATTGAAAAATCTTGGAATGTGTCAGATAAATTGTTTAAAACAATAATCAATGTGTCTGCTGTTGCACTATAATTTGTGATAAAGAAACCACCAAGTTAAGATTACTGTCCTCTTATTCTGCCAAAACTCCTTACCAGTTAGCCACCTCTTTGACAGACAGGGTAGCAGCTCTTTCGCTCCTTAAATTTAACAGTTTAACAGACTACATTACACTGGCTCTCTTCAAAAAGCACTTATATGCAGTCAAGAGTCAGTTACTTACAAAGTACTTTTGACACTAGGAGATATGCTTCCTATCTGAAAGCCCTTTGTATATTAAATGCATGATTGAACAGTGTAATATAGATGAGCACTTTCACTGTATTTTAGAAAAAAGATCTTAAGGAATGCAAAGACCCATGGTTGAGTGTTTGGTACTTCATCCAAAGACAGGCATACACAAAAGTGCTTTAGAATATTGGAATGTTAAGAGCTTCATTGAAGACAATTAATGGCTGAGAAACAATAATAGCTCGAATAGACCTTTTGTTCTAAAATTCCAATGCGTGCCTTTCTGTTTCTGCCTGTTTAATTTAAGACATTCTGGGTGGAATGCTCTAATAGTACTAGAGCCCTTCTGCTACCACTTATATCATTTGTCAAGGCGCCTCTCCCGAAGTAAAGGCCCTTGCCGGCACCTTAGTCCTACAACTCAGGTTCAGGGCTTGTAACAGGTTTTTTAGCCGTCAGCACCAGGCTACTATGGTGTATTAATACAGAACTTGAACTGGAGGTTCAATTTTAATGTGCAGTAGTTGTTTACCGACAGGTATTTATTAATATTGTAAATTCTATTCAGATTTTATCACACTATATGCACGCTGTAAACAAAAGTTATTGTCATCTGGTAAAAAATGTTTTATTGCAAGGTTACATTTATTTTCATGTTATTTGTGAACAAGATATGAGCTAATGTTCAGTTCACATCACCAAATAATGCAACATTGGAGCTTCAAGTAGCGAGAATATCATGATACCTTAATATCTTAGCCAAAATATCAAGGACCAAAACATCAGAAGGTAAGCGCATGTACTGAAGTATAGATTTAGCTCCATGTCTACTTACTGTGAAGATATCAATATAAATATATATATATATACTAGCAGCCCGTCCCGACATTGTCCGGGAGCAATCATGGCTCAGGGCCCCCGCCCGCCCTGACGTTGTGCAGTATTATGCCTCTATGATTACTTTGTATGCTTTTGTAAGCGGCCCACGTCACTGCCCATGTCACTTTTTCCTCCTGTAATGCCCCGTTTGGTACCTTCTCCCGATTGTCATTTTAGCTTTAAGCTGACCGCTCCACTTTGTACGCTTTTGTAACCTGCACACGTTTCTTTTTCCGTTTGGTACCTGTGGCTCGCTTACCACTCCTCCCTCACGTTTGCTTTGCTCACTACTTACTTTACGCCCTACCTCATCCGCCGCTCACCGCTCCTCCCCGCCGCCGCTCCTCACTGCCTGCCCGCCGATCCTCACCGCCTGTCCCCGCTCATGTCCGCTGCGCCTCCGCTCGTCACTGCTCCTCCCCACGCTGATCTCCGCCGCTCCTCATCACTGCTCCTCCCTGCGCTGATCTCCGCCGCTCTTCCCCGCGCTGATCTCCGCCGCTCCTCGCGCTCGTGTACGCCACTCCTGATATAAGCACGCACGTCGCGGCCGGTGCTACTTTGAAGGGACTACTTTTTTTTTTACTTATATTTTTTAAATAACGTATTTATTTTTAATTTATATAGCCTATGTCCATCTGCACACCCTGAGGATTACAACGATGTATCGGGTGTGTGGATTGGCGCTGTGGTTACCGAGTTTACCCGCCTCAAAGCCTCAAAGTTATTTCTTTATAATAGTAGTATAGATATAAATATATATATATATATATATATATATATATACAACAAAAGTTCTGCCCGATGAGAGAAAGCCCACGCTGCCAGCAAAGTGCCTCTTGCAGTGGAGACAGCAGCCTCGAAACACCTCCTCCCGTGCAATTTGTGCCTTACGCGTTTCGGAAAAGAATCCCTTGTTCACAGGCAATGCTTGCAATAAGGTTAACAGCAACTGATGGTTTAAATCTGCTTTTATTGGACATTCAAGCCGTTTGTGGGCGTGTCATCAATGCCCCAGTGAGCGATGGTATTTGCAGTCCTTGTAAATGAAATTTCCCAGTGGGTGTCGCCGTGAGCCTTGTCACATAATTAATCCACAGTGGGTGAAAAGGGGGCATCTTGGAGTACGCTGCTATTACTCACTCACACCTTTAGGCAAGCTGGCAGTCCTGAATTACGTGCCTTATGACACTCCAGGGCCGCTCACGAGCGGCGGTTCTTTCTCGCGACCCAGGCATGGCCGCTTCAAATACAACAAAAGTTCTGCCCGATGAGAGAAAGCCCACGCTGCCAGCAAAGTGCCTCTTGCAGTGGAGACAGCAGCCTCGAAACACCTCCTCCCGTGCAATTTGTGCCTTACGCGTTTCGGAAAAGAATCCCTTGTTCACAGGCAATGCTTGCAATAAGGTTAACAGCAACTGATGGTTTAAATCTGCTTTTATTGGACATTCAAGCCGTTTGTGGGCGTGTCATCAATGCCCCAGTGAGCGATGGTATTTGCAGTCCTTGTAAATGAAATTTCCCAGTGGGTGTCGCCGTGAGCCTTGTCACATAATTAATCCACAGTGGGTGAAAAGGGGGCATCTTGGAGTACGCTGCTATTACTCACTCGCACCTTTAGGCAAGCTGGCAGTCCTGAATTACGTGCCTCATGACACTCCAGGGCCGCTCACGAGCGGCGGTTCTTTCTCGCGACCCAGGCATGGCCGCTTCAAATACAACAAAAGTTCTGCCCGATGAGAGAAAGCCCACGCTGCCAGCAAAGTGCCTCTTGCAGTGGAGACAGCAGCCTCGAAACACCTCCTCCCGTGCAATTTGTGCCTTACGCGTTTCGGAAAAGAATCCCTTGTTCACAGGCAATGCTTGCAATAAGGTTAACAGCAACTGATGGTTTAAATCTGCTTTTATTGGACATTCAAGCCGTTTGTGGGCGTGTCATCAATGCCCCAGTGAGCGATGGTATTTGCAGTCCTTGTAAATGAAATTTCCCAGTGGGTGTCGCCGTGAGCCTTGTCACATAATTAATCCACAGTGGGTGAAAAGGGGGCATCTTGGAGTACGCTGCTATTACTCACTCACACCTTTAGGCAAGCTGGCAGTCCTGAATTACGTGCCTCATGACACTCCAGGGCCGCTCACGAGCGGCGGTTCTTTCTCGCGACCCAGGCATGGCCGCTTCAAATACAACAAAAGTTCTGCCCGATGAGAGAAAGCCCACGCTGCCAGCAAAGTGCCTCTTGCAGTGGAGACAGCAGCCTCGAAACACCTCCTCCCGTGCAATTTGTGCCTTACGCGTTTCGGAAAAGAATCCCTTGTTCACAGGCAATGCTTGCAATAAGGTTAACAGCAACTGATGGTTTAAATCTGCTTTTATTGGACATTCAAGCCGTTTGTGGGCGTGTCATCAATGCCCCAGTGAGCGATGGTATTTGCAGTCCTTGTAAATGAAATTTCCCAGTGGGTGTCGCCGTGAGCCTTGTCACATAATTAATCCACAGTGGGTGAAAAGGGGGCATCTTGGAGTACGCTGCTATTACTCACTCACACCTTTAGGCAAGCTGGCAGTCCTGAATTACGTGCCTCATGACACTCCAGGGCCGCTCACGAGCGGCGGTTCTTTCTCGCGACCCAGGCATGGCCGCTTCAAATACAACAAAAGTTCTGCCCGATGAGAGAAAGCCCACGCTGCCAGCAAAGTGCCTCTTGCAGTGGAGACAGCAGCCTCGAAACACCTCCTCCCGTGCAATTTGTGCCTTACGCATTTCGGAAAAGAATCCCTTGTTCACAGGCAATGCTTGCAATAAGGTTAACAGCAACTGATGGCTTAAATCTGCTTTTATTGGACATTCATATATATATATGTGTGTGTGTGTGTGTGTGTGTGTGTGTGTTTGTGTGTGTGTGTATATATATATTTATTTATTTATACAGGTTGATATAGTTGAGACCTAGTTTCCACAGGAAAAGCATTTTTTCACTTGGCTATAACTTTGGTGTAATTTGATCAATTTGCATGGAAGTTTCATGGTGGGTACTATTGATTGGGAAAGTTTAGGGTTGATCTGTGCAGTGGGGACCAATAATCTGGGGCACAGAATAAGGTTGCATTTGTAATGTTAATTCCCATAGGAACTTTTAGCCACACCTAGAGCCCGAACCGCTGAACAGACTTACACCAAATTTGTTAGGGAGGTGGATGCGGTTTCAAGGAAGTGCCCATTTGCTTATTTGGTGTAAATCTGTCCAGTAGTTTTTAAGTTTAAAGTATTTTATTAGAAAGGTACAGCTGACAAGGAAGCAATTTACAAACATGCATTGTGTACTGCAAGAGGCAACTCTAAATCAGAAATGCAATGTCCCAGCCTCGGGGCTGCTCCAATGTCCTGCTTTTCGCACGGAGGCGTACACAATGATAGAGCAAGAAAAACATAGCCCCTTGGGCGTGTACCTCTATTAAGTAAAATAACATTCCCCAACAAACATCCCCCTCCTCACCCTCCTTGTCCAGTGCGGTATAGCCTGAAAGCATTCAGTCATCCTTCTTCCTTCCAACCCCGTACATGCCTGTGAGTGCCTAACAATCCCTTCCTGAACGAAACAGTGCCTCACGTAGGGGGCGTAAGCCGCAGCAGCCTGAGGTATCTCGGGCACGTGATTTCCGTAAATTCTGAAGCCAGCAGTGAGTGAAAGGGCTGCCAAAGTTCCTCAAAGCCAGTCACATCTCCCGCTAACGTGAGAGATAATTTTTCCATCCCCAGAACATGCCACAGCCTGTGCAGCCAACCAGTGCGTGAGGGAGTGGTGGTTGTGCGCCAGTGTATCAATATGTTTTGTACCGCTGAACCCAGCATAATGGCTATCTGTCTCCCCCTCTTAGATTTTAGTGGGTACATTAAGTCATTCGGGAGTCCCAGTAGGGTGTACGCTGGGAATCGGGGCAGTTCAATCTCGAAGCATTTATCAATCTCGTCTATCACTGTCGACCAGTAGGCTTGTAGTACCGGGCAGTCCCAGAGGATATGCGTTAGTGTACCAACCTGTCCGCACTCCCGCCAGCACCTATCGCTAAGGAGCCTATCCATTTCGTGTAGTCTTTCGGGGGTGCGATACCAGTAGGTGGAGATTTTAGTGAAGGTTTCTGTGAGGCCCACATGATAGGCCGCGTGTCGTGCTCTGTATGAAATACGTTCCCAATCCTTAAGGCTAAGCGTTCTCCCCAGTTCCCTATTCCATCGCTCCCTACCGGGAATGTAGAAGTGGGAAGATGGGAGCTGAAGCATTTTGTATAGGTCAGTAATAAGTTTGGAGTCTGAAGCGCGGGTGATTAGCCATCGTTCATACGGGAGGAGCTCCCTGTCCGCAGATTCCCTCACACTCGGCTGCAGGGCCCAATGTCGTACCTGCCAGTATCTCATACGGTCAGATTCAGTCAATTGATAAGTATCTTTGAGACAGTGAAAGGGGATAACTCCGCCCGTCGCGTACATATGGAAGAGCGCCCTACAGCCCTTGTCCCTCCAATGTGAGAAGGCCCCTTGCTCCATCCCCGGTGTGAAGTCGGGATTGTCTACAATCGGTGTGAAAGGGGAGGGGAACGTAGTGAGGTCGAATGTGCGGTTCGTGGCATCCCATACTTTCAGCGGGACCCGTGTTACGTGGGAAGCATAGAGATTCGGGGGGCGGTGTGGGCGCCGAAGAAAGGGTATTTCTTGTAGCCTGCGCCCAGCCACCGCCTGATCCTGGAAGAGCCAATGTTTATCGGACTCCCACCTACTCCATTCCACCAGATACCGTAATTGGGCTGCTTGGAAGTATTTGCGCAGGTCGGGAACTCCCAGTCCTCCCGATTCCGGCGTCAGTGTCGTGAGAGTGCGGCGCATTCGGGGTCTACGGCCCTGCCACACAAATCGGGACATGTCCGTTTGCATGTGCGAAATCCAGCCCTTGGGTGGTTGTAAGGGTAGTGCCCGGAATAAGTACAGAATTTGGGGTAAAACAGTCATTTTGATCGCTGCCACCCTACCAAGCCAGGAAAGCGTTCCTTTGTTCCATCTCCCTAGTTTGTCTCTCACCTTCTTGCCAACCGCCTCATAGTTAATGGAGACCATGGCCTGCAACGTTGGAGCTAATGTAATCCCTAAATATTGCACCTGATCGTTTGACCAGCGCAGTGGAAAGAGCCTTTGTAGGTCGGTCCTCGTTGTTAAAGTCAGGGAGAGGTCCAAAGCCGTGGATTTCTCCACATTCATCCGAAAGCCAGCCACAACCTCAAAAGCCTTAAGCTCTGCCATACATGCGGGTAGGGCCTGCCTCGGGTTTTCCAGCGCGAAAATAACGTCGTCTGCGTAAAGGCTTATCACATGGGTGAAACCTCCCATTCGTACGCCGGTTACGGCCATATTCTGCCGCACTCGCTGGGCAAAGGGCTCCATGTAGAGCGCGAAGAGAAGGGGGGAGAGGGGACATCCCTGTCTTGTGCCGCGTTCGATATCAAACCGTCGCGAGCCACAGCCATTCACTCGAACGGCGGCCGAGGGGGAGTTATAGCAATTAAAGACCATGGTTCGGAACTTTTCTCCCATCCCCAGCTTCGCCATAACTCGTTCGAGATAGGGCCAGTGCACCCGGTCGAACGCCTTTTCTGCATCGACCGAGAGAAGCATACGTTCCCCTGGAATACGTGAGGCCTTCTCCAAGACATGAACTATTCGCTTAGTGTTGTCCACGGTCTGCCGTCCAGGCACGAAACCGGCCTGATCTGGTTCAATTAGGCCGGGGAGGTACTGTGCCAATCTTGCCGCAAGAATTCCGGTGTAGAGTTTCAAGTCTAGATTTAACAAAGAGATTGGTCTGTACGAGCCGCACTGCTTCCTATCTTTCCCTGGTTTGGGGATGACCGACACCGTCGCTTGGAGCAGATCCGGAGAGATAGTTCCAGGATCCGAGAAGGAGTTAAATTGTCCAGTAGTTTTTGAGTAATTTAAACCGAAAATTATAGTGACATCTCTGGCTGCTAAACCTTCGCAAACAGGGAAATGCACTTCTGATTGGCTGTCAACATTTCAATCAGGAAGTGTTGGCAGCCATCTTGGGACTCGTCTTGAAGCAGAGTCCAAGAAACAAAGTAAAATCGAAAAGAAAAGGGGCAGGTTTAGGAATACTGTAACCCCCAGATATGGTGGGGAGGACCCACAGGGACCCGCCACATTTTAAAAGGATTATTTTCTTTCATTTTTTTGCCGGAGATTTGAGGTGGAACCTTGAATCCGCGGCAAAATAACAAAAAAAATGTGTGGTCTCCTGCATGTCTTTTTTTAAAGCGATCGGGTGGGCCAAATCCAGGGGGCATGAGGGGGACTCCTGGGGCCCTCCTCTTGGGCTTATCAGAAGCCCCAGGGACAGCCACCTCCCCAGGCCTGTAAAAATTAAAATGCAGGAGCCTGCTTTGTTGCCCGCAGCCCGGGGACCACCACCTCCCCGGGAGCTTTAAATTACAAATATGGGGGTGGGGCACTCAGCCCCCCCACTACCCCGGGGACCACCAACCCGGGCACACTTTATTGTTTTTTTATGCGGGCCCTATGGCCTCGCCTGCTGCCCTGGAGATTGCCACCTTCCTGGGGCACTTTTAATTACAAATGTGGGGGCCTACTCAGCCCCCCTGCTTCCCCAGTGACCACCACCTCCTCGGAGATATCTAAAAGGTGGGAGGGAGGCCGCAGGGCCCCCCTCCAAGACCCTTGGATTTCCCCGGGGACCCCCACCCCCCAGGGACCGCTCCAGCAATGTCCTGAGGTGCCCACCCCTGGGACATTGCAGTTTGCTGTGGCATGGTGGGAGTAACTGACTCGCAAAATAGCGATTGTGCATACCACCACTGTTTTTTGCAGTCACAAACGGGCCAATTTCCCGTTTGCGACTACAAAAACCAGTTGTACATCTGGCCCATTGTGGTAACCTATGGAAGTTGTTCTTTCTTTAAAAAACAGTTCTGAAGAACAGTATTGTACTTTTTAATATGTACTATGTATATGACTTAAAAGGGGGTGCTTTTAGTTTCAAGACATGGGCCCTTAGAATGAAAGTCTGAATGCACTACTGACCTATTTAAATAAGTGTTGCTTTGAGAATAGTGTCTATGATGTGATCATGAATTTGTGTGCATAGCAAAACAGTTGACAAAGAAGGAATAATTATTTTCATCCTATTTGAATAACATTTAACTATGTAATGTTTTAGAAAGTGCGCTGCACGCAAAAGCCAGCCTCTGCACATCAAACAGGTGTGTTACTCTAAAGGGGCAACATTGTTATCAGGAGCAACATTGTTCCTTCTGCAACAGCTGAGATATGAACGGTTTTTGCAAAGTGTGTGGCTCAGCATTGTATCCAGTCTCCAGCAATGTTGACAACTTTTGTTCCTTTTGAGTTAGAAACAAGATTTGCAGTAGAAGATGATTTGTGTCAAGCGCAACATGTATATATTTACAGAGAGAATAATCATGTTTTTCTAGTTTTGCTGACCATATTAGGCTTCATGGAGGTTGTGGGAAAGTGAAATATTATTTGGGGTGTCCGTATTATTACCACTAAATTGCCGCAGTGAACCCATCCTAAAAGTCACTAAATTAACCTTAGCACAACCGTCTGGTAGCTGTAACACAAAGCAGACAGGCTTAAATTAGGGCAATGTGTAAAGATTTGACCAAAATAGTAAAGTCTACATAAAGACAAAACACCAAAAAATATCCCACTCCAATTTAGAAACATAGAGTAAATGCAATTCACAAAATGTTGCCAAAACTACACAAATTCAATAAGGGAACTGGAGATATGCCTTTTTCAAGTTTTAAGTGAATATAGTGGCAAAAACAATAAGCGCCATTGATAGACTATAGCAGCCACGCCTAAGGGCATTTTGAGGCTGACTCTGGTTGATCCCGAGGTTGGATACACCAACCGTGTCAGCCCAGTCAAGGATTTTACCTTTGGGCTTAAGCATGGTCAGACTTTACACAAAAAAAGAGGCCTGGGCACCAAATTAAAAGTGGGCCCCTATTAACCAATCAAATAGCTGAAAACGTGGCCCACATTTGCAAATAGGTTCAAACTTATAAAACAAGCTATAAAATGTGTTTTGCAGGGTATGGGAGACTGTAAACAATTGAGCTTTACTCAACAGTAAAAAATCAGATTACCAGACCAAAAACCAGCCCATACACTAGTCTGTTAGACAAGCCCTTCAGGCATTATCTGATTGGCCTACAGGTCAGCCCTATTCTGGGATTAATCTGCAAAATGGAGATAACAATCTTCCTGGGGGCAAGGTAGCAGTCTGCGTCCACCAAAGTTGATGTGAAGTGAGAGGGCCTTAGGACGAGGTCCTGCTAAAGCCAACAATTTAGGCAAGAAAAGCTCCAAGTGGGAGAATTTTTAAAACCCCATCCACTGAGGTCCAATTTGCGCTTTCATCTAGTCAAGATTTTCTCACTGCGAAATAGAGGGCCATTATGATGTCTGGCGGATCGCTACCGCCCGAACGGCGGGGGGGATCCTCTCAACAACTTTCCCTGCCCACACGCCATTTACCCCCCACCCTATTACAATGGCTGGGGGCACAGCGGCGGACGGAAATACCGTCCGCCGCATTTCCGCAGGAAGGCAATCGTTACGATTGTCTGCCATGCTGTCCTGTGCCATAATATGATGGCGGTGCCTAGCATATTATGCCATATTATGATGTCAGCGGATTTTGGCCTTATTATGCCATATTGTGATGTCTGCGGATTTTGGCCTTTCCATGGCGGCGATACCGCCATCGGAAGGCATGTGGTTTTTGGCTTTGGGGGCCCGTTGCGGGACCCCGTGGTGTTGGGCCGGTACACTTGGGGGTACCTATGGTACCGCCCTACATTGGCATGCACAAGGTGGCAGGCACCGCACGGTGCCTGTCACATTGTGCATGCCAATCTACAACATGCATATTTAACATTGTGGGGGGTCCCGCACAAAGCACCTCCCGCCACAAAGTTATATATGCGGGATGTGACTGCCAGGGTGGCAGTTGCATCTTAATGGGCACAGCGGGACCGTCGAACCTCTGGTGGTCAGTCCCATTTACTGTTACGGTGGTGGGCAGATCGAAATAGACCCCTTACAGCCAGATTCATCAAGCGAAATTGCGCTCGCAAAGGGCCAGATTCTGAGAATCTGGCCCTTTGCGAGTGCAATTTTTGCATTTGGGATTCATCATCCCAAATGCAAAATTCGCTAATAAAGAATTTGCAAATTTGCGAGGATTAGCATTTAAGGAATCTCTATTCGAGATTCCTTAAATGCTATTCATGAAACATTTAAAAATTGCGAATTCTCAATTTTGGGCCGCTATTTACCGCGAGGTCAAACCTCGTGGTAAATAGCGAAAACTTAGAAAAATGCATTTAAATGCATTTTTTAAGTTGCATGTTACACACACACATGTCCTTTGGACATGTGTGTGTGTAACATCTGTGTGAATTTACATTTCAGGGGTGTTACAGGGTGTCCTTTGGACACCCCTGCACCCTTGAAATCGCAATCTCATTTGCGATTAGCTAATTGCTAATCGCAAATAAGGAATGACTCCCCATTCATTCCTTTAGGCCCATAGGAATGAATGGGGAGTCATTCCTTATTTCCGATTAGCAATTAGCTAATCGCAAATAAGGAACCTGTAGGAATCGCAAAAAATATTGCGATTCCTACATGAATCCCGTTTTGCGAGTCTGGAATAGCGATTCCTTATTAATCGCTATTTCAGACTCGCAAAACTTCACAATGATGAATCAGGCTGTTAGTCTCTGAAATGATAGTGCTTCTCTCGCAGTGGTGAATGCAGCAGAATGTATGAGATTAGGGTTCCATGAGGATGCATACCTTCTCACTGAGGACCTGCTGAAATAGACTTGTTGTTGTGAAGAATCTCCAAGCGGGACAAACCTGTTTCTTTCGCCCAGCAAACACCTTCACAAGATCAGCTCTGCAGGTTGAACAAAGTCCTCTGGTGGCTAGAAGTCAGAATTTTTGTAAGTGTCAAAACTCTGCAGGGATAAGTCCCTTTTTACCTCAGCTCCAGTTGTGGCCGGCATGACTGGCAGGTGTGGGGGTGGGCGCAAGGCTTTGCGAGGGGGCAGCAAGGGGGTAGTGTGGGGGTTTGTGCAGGGGGATTCAAAAGAATAATAAACTTACCTTTAGGCCTTATCTGCTCCTGCTCTCCTGCCTCTGTCTCTGACAGGAACAGGAAGCAGGCAGCCACGCTCCCTCCCCTAAGCCAATCACAACACTGTAATGGAGCATTGTGATTGGTCTAAGCACTGTGACACGCTGTAATGCAGCCTGCATGGAGAAGGGTAAAGTGCGCATGACTGGTTTGGGCGGCCCTAGAAGGCCCACCAAACCGTCATTGCACACTTAGGAGTAGGCAAACCACTGCTCCACTGCCCTACTCCGAGAGCAGAGCAGCCCCGCCTGCCCACAAAGCAGCACAAAGATTAAAATGATAATAACGCAAAGTTATTATCATTTTATTTTTCATGCCTTGCACTGCTCAAAAGCAGTGTTGCGACGTTCCTCCGCGATAGCAGAGGAGCCGCCATTGCTTAGCTCACCTAGGAATCCCTCACTTCCTGAGAGGCTCATTCGACTTTAGGACTTGAGCAGGGTCCAGTGCAGGACCAGTTGGGACTAGGACTGGGAATTTAGGAAAAGTGGTTCTTCAGCTTTTTGCGTCGCTGTTGCCACCCGGAAGGTTAGCCCACTGACCCTTGGAGTCCACTTTTTTGTCATGGATACAAGACGGAGCAGATCCACTCCTTCAGAACTCCTCGTAGGTTTCAGCAAGCAGGCTCCAGTCCTCTTCTGAAGTTTCGCAGGCCCAAATGTGTTCTGCTGTGGGTTCCTTGAGGTGCCACATTTTAAGCTGCCTATGGTAAATGGGAGGGGGTCAATCCTGGCTCATTCCTCCCTAACGAATGGGTAGCTGTACCCATTTTTCCAGCAATTCCTGTTTGCCCTACTGTAAATAATCCAACAGTGCACCTTACACATAAAATTTAAGATAGAGGAACCCTTCTTCCCTTGCGCAGAGCCCTTGAGTAGTTCCTCATCTTTGTCCACTCCAAACTGGTTTGTGGAATTCTTCCCTTTCATTGGTTTTGGAGAAGCCTGGCTATTATGGCCTGGGGAACAAAGGCTTGCCCTCTTTCAGATCGCACTTAATGTCTGCTTGTGAAAAAACTGGCCTCACATTGATGCCTTTCAAGTTAATGAAGAACATGGGCCCACCCCAACTACCCGTTCTACAAGAGGAAGAAAAATACCAACCTACACTCAAGCGATTGTCTCTACTGTGGAAGTAGTTTTCACACCTCCTTGCAGGCCATTGTCCCAGGCTAATGCTAATTAGTGTAAGTAGGACTTAGGCAGGAAAAGTATAACTTTCTAAAAGTAACTTTTCCCACATAATTGATGAAAATCCAACCTCACCAAACATTTGGATTTTTAACACATTTGAAAAGTAGACATTGAATGATTATTTCAGCAGTTTAGGTTTACATGTGTTCCACCTTTAAATATTAGGCAAGCTACCTTGGGGGCAACAACATGATTGTTAGGAATAAGTGGTTAATATTTAAAAGCAGTTGTTTCCATCTGTCAGAAAGAGTTATGTTGACAGGCTTGACAGCAGGGATTTAGGCAACTGCAATCTGCATGTTGTAGGCCTGAATCCATGTTCTACAGGGCTACTCAGTAGATGGCACAATAAGTGTTTTCAGTCCGCAGATACCATTAAACGTGCATGCCCTGGTGCATTTTCTAAACCACATACTAGGAACTTGTAAGCATGTTAAATATGTCAGTCAGGAGTAAGCATGTTTAAAGGGATAGCACAGGCACTTTACTCCTGATTATCAGGGGTAAAAGGCACAGAATTGTAATTCCAGTAAAACAGATAGGGTACAAATTAGGGGGAAATCACGTCAAAGATTGTAATTTCCGACAGAGGTCAATTGAAAATTGTATAGAAACATTTAATGCAGCTAAAGAATTCGTGAGGTATAGTGTTGCAAGGCACATTTCTGGCAGAGTCTGCTCCTTTCAAGACCATTATATATTGTATTTATTATTATCACTCAGGTATGTTTAAAAGGGAAACAACCTTTACGACGCAACTTTTACAACGCACTACCATTGCAATACAGTCATTCCAACGCAATATTCCTCACAATGCATGTCATTACAACGCAACCATTACCACGCATGACACTACAACGCATACAATTACAACTCATGTCATTACAACATAGTCATCACAACGCATACCATTACAACGCATACCATTACAACACTTAGTACCCTTACACTATCCAACACTTACCCTACTGTTGCACCCCCTGGAGTTAGAATAGTAATTTTTACCCCTACACTATCCAACACTTACCCTACTGTTGCACCCCCCTGGAGTTAGAATAGTAATTTTTACCCCTACACTATCCAATACTTACCATACATGCAATGTAATGGTATGCGTTGTAATGCTATGCGTTGTAAACGTAGTATGCGTTGTAATGGAATGCATTGTAAAGGTAGTTTTTAAAAATGCGTTGTGATGGCATGCGTTGTAATGGAATGCATTGTAATGGATGTTGCGTTGTAAAAAATGAGTTGTAAAGGTATGCGTTGTAAAAGTATGCGTTGTAACGTCATACATCGGTTTAAAACGAGTAGATAGATAAAGAGGATTGCTGATGGCGAGTTTAACAATTCTATGGAAAGCTTGTAAACCACCCTGCTGCCCCCCTCACCCCCTCCACCCGGTAAGCCCAAATGTGCCTGTAAACTGCAATAGATGGACACTCGAGGAAATATGTTTTAATTTCGATTTACTGTGCCCCATTTACTTCAGAATAAATCCTTGAATTCAGGAGTAAGGCAGGGTTACAACAAAAGTAAGTCATGCCTTCTCACAACAACTTCTTTGTGAATCGAGCTCACTATGTTTATGAAAATACATTTACACTTAATATTTTTTAAGTATTTGGAGCTTACAGTGAACGATGCTTCACACTCACTTTCTCTTAGAAATGAACTCGTTTTTTATGTAGCAGACACCACTTTTGTTGAGAGTGAGCGCAGTGGGATTAAAATGAAAATATATAGTGGAAGAAGGCATATAGGGATAGTTTGATATCCAATTAAAATATATTGTGTTTTAGAAATACTTTAAGTTGGCTATTTTATTCAAATAAGTATAATGTTAAACAGTACTAATATAAAGGTGACTCAAGAGTGAAATGCAACATAAGAGTCAGGGGCGAATTAACAAAATACATGCACGGGGAGGACAGTCTGCACAGGAGAGGAGCCTTGGCAACATGTCTTCTCCCTGCTCTGCTTTCTGAGCGACTCGTGGTTCTCAAATGCTTGTGACGAGCTCCCCCTATTGATAGACGAGGGAAAAGGCGAGCGCCAATAAAACTCAATTGTGAAGCAATCCGGAGCTTTTTCTTTTTCTTTTTTTTGTATTCATGTTTTCTTAAAAACTATATGCAGGCAGCTTCCAAATTCCAAACGCCCTTTCTGAAAAGGCCTAATCTATACATTGTAGGACGAATGAGAGATATAGAAACACCAGTATATCCAGGTAATTGTTTTCTTTATGCAAACGTACAAGTGGGCTGTACATTTTGGGAAAGGAGCCAAATAATATTTTGCAGAACATAGGAAAATCTATATTCTGCTATAGAAGCTCAACCCAGGAAGTAAAACAGCCCTTAAATAATAGTTTGCTAACGGTGGCCGGTTTGGACTGAGAGAAGAGGTAGCCAAGCAAACTAAAATAAAGAGTCCACACAGAGCCGAGCCTGTGTTCGTCTTGTCATACGAGACAAAGTCAGTTCAATAGCAGAATGGGCAGAACAAAACTAGCGCATGTTTTTGTTGGTCCACAATGTAGAGTTGGAAGGTAGGGCCTAGCACGTGGCAATGAGCTACTACAATAATGGACACAGACTCGTATTATCAGTTAGCCGGAAAGACCCCGAGCGGTCTTCCACATCTTTATTTATACCCCGGCGCGAGCCCGCCCCGGGGTTGTGCGTGCGTGCGTGGGGGAAAAGATACAATGTATGAGAGAGCCCAGGTGGCTCTCTACATCCCTCCTTTGTTTTAGTTCTTTTCTGCTACCGCACTCTGGGACTACAGTTCAGGGCGATGCCCATGCAAAGTCTCTTAACCGTTGGCTGGGCGTCGGATTGGGCCTCAGGCTGTATCGATGATTCCGGGTCCTTGGTGGTTCGACAACCCCAGCCGGGGTCGTCCTTGGACCTGCGCTCGCCTCTACTGCCCTCGGTTGATTTGGCTCGATGCCGAGGCCGGGTGACGTTGGCCTCAGTTGAACATCCCCTCGTGATGGTCCTGGCGCCGGACTCGGAGGACTGTAGAAGTCCCAGTCTTCCAGTTCCCCGGATTTCGCTCCTTCTACTCTCTGGCGTCCAGCGGCTGCTTCGATCGCCTTCCTGAAACATGAAATGTTTCGGGTCACAGTCTGTCCGTTTCTCCTTGCGGTGACCATTGTCCCTTGTACCTTGTCCACTACCCACACCTCGGGCTCAAATGGTGCTCGGAACTTCCACCCGGGATGGCGATCCTTGACGACCACGGCATCCCCTTCTTTGATGTCTGGTTCTTTGGCGTGACGATGCACGCTTGCTTTGGCGTTGGTGACCTGCCTACGGGCTTGGGTTGCTTCGGCGTCCCTCTCTTCTGGCACCCACGTGCTTGTGGTGGGGATGCCGTCCCTGGGAGCCCGCTTGAGCGGGGGAGCACTTGGTCGTCGAGTGCGGTGTCTGTCGGTATGCCCCTAGAAATTGATCCAGGGCTGCCTCCAGGTCTTCACCATTATCCACCACTATCCGAAGGGCTCTATTTATTGTTCGCATCAGTCTTTCAACTTCCCCGTTGGCCTGGGGCCACAGCGGGGTGATCTTTCTGTGTTTGATTCGGAGGGCCTCCAGGTACGACTGGAACTCTCTCCCTTGGAAGGGGGGTCCGTTGTCGGACTTGATTTCTTCGGGGAGCCCCATCGTGGCGAACACGCGGTTTAACACCTTCTTGACTTGTGGGAATGCTGTGGATGCTATGACCTCCACGATTGGGAATTTTGAGAACGAATCTACTAGCACTAGCATGTGCCTTCCGTCCGGGAAGCTGCCGAAATCTATGCTGAGTTGAGTCCAGGGAGCCCGAGGTGCTTCTTCCATGATCACGGGTGCCGGGGTGGGTTCACCCCCAGTGATCGTGCAGGCGTGGCAGGACTGTATCATCGCTTCTACTTGGCTGTCCATCGCAGGAAACCACACCTTACTCCTTAGGCGTGCCTTTGTTTTGGCCATGCCTTGGTGTCCCACGTGTGCTAAGCTCAGGGCTCGTTGCTGGAGGCTTTCTGGCATGACAATGAGGTGCCCTCGCAGGATCACTCCTTCATCTCCTACGCTGAGTTTGCTGCGTATTTGCCACAACTGCTGTCTGGCATGGCTCACTTCCGGTCGGAGGCTAGAGGCGCCGTCGAGGAAATGGGCCCAGCGGTTTTCCTCGAGGGCCCGGCGGACTTTCGTCAGAGTCTCGTCCCCTGCAGTGGCGTCTCCGATCTCCTTGAGCGACATGTTCTCCGGACACGCGGCCTGTGTGATCATGTGGACGATCTCTTCCACCTCCTCTCCGTCCTCAGTGGGTAGTTGCTGTGAGATGACATCCGGGTGCCGGGACAGGTAGTCGGCGGGGTTGTGGGCCCCTGGCAGGAACACGACTTTGAACCGGTAGCCCTGCAGCTGGACAGCCCACCGTTCGATACGTGGGGGAGCTAACCGTGAGGTCCCGGCAAAGAGGGGCAAAAGAGGTTTGTGGTCTGTGACCACCGTGAATTCCTGCCCACAGAGGTAGAGATGGAAATGCTGGCATGCCCACTTGATGGCCAGGGCTTCTCTTTCTATTTGGGCGTACCTGGTCTCCGTGTCCGTCAGCGCCTTGCTGGCATAGGCGACCGGTCTCCACTCCTCGGGCCCGTATTCTTGTAAGAGAACGGCTCCTAGTCCTACGGGACTGGCGTCAACAATCAGTTCGGTCCTCCGTCGTGGCTGGAAGTAGGCCATTGTGGTGTTATCCAGGAGACCGGTCTTGATGTTCTGGAACGCTTTGTTTGCGGCTGCAGTCCAGTCCCACTTCTGATCGGCTCGGGTGAGGGTCCGGAGGGGTTCCGCAATGGCAGCCAGGTTTGGAATGAACCGGCCACAGTATGTAGCCATGCCCAAGAAACTGCGCACTTCAGTTGGGTTTCGGGGTGTGCTGGCTGCCTTGATCGCCTCCGCTTTCTTGGGGTCCACTTTCAGGCCCTCCCTCGTGAATGTGTATCCAAAGAAGTCCACCGACTCTTGGTAGAAGGCACACTTGGCTCGGTGTAGAGTCAGGCCGCTGTCAGCGAGTCTTTGCAAGGTCGCCCTCAGGTTGACGTGGTGTTCTTCGAGGGTTGTGGAGTATACGAGGATATCATCGCTGAGGTTAATCACTCCTCTCAGACCCGATAGCACCTCACGAATGGCGTTTTGAAAGACCTCGGCCGCAGATGAGACACCGAAGCTGAGCCGGGTGTAGCGACGCAGCCCTACGTGCGTCGAAAAGGTGGTAATGTATCTGCTGGCCGGCTCCAACTCCAGCTGGTGATAACCCGAGTTGAGGTCCAGCTTCGAAAACCATTTCGCCCCGTTGAGGTCCGCTATGATATCGTCCATGGTGGGGGTGATATGCCTTTCGCGCTTGACGGCTGTGTTCGGAAGCCTCATGTCCACGCATAGGCGAATGGCTCCTGGCTGCTTCGGTTTGGGGGCGACGACCAATGGGGAGACCCAGGGTGTCGGGCCCGACACTTTCTCAATTACTCCCAGTTCTTCAAGCTTCCGCAGCTCCTCTTCTACTTGCGGCCGGAGATTGAAAGGCACCCGCCGGTGCCTGAGTGCTACGGGTTTGATCGTCGTATCTATGTGTAGTTTGAATCTCCGTCCCTTTAGTTTGCCTAGGCCTTTGAACAGCTCGGGGAAGTCCTTTAGCATGAAATCCGCGTGTGCTTGGTGCACCTGGTTGGCAAAAAATACTAAACCAAGGTCTTCTGCCGTGTGGCAGCTTAGGAGGGTGCCCTTCTTTCCCTCAGTGATGTGGAACTTGGTCTCCGTAGAGTATTCCCCGTTGACTACGGTGGTTTGGATCACTCCTCGAAGAAGCAGCGGTTCAGTCCCACCATAGGTGTAGATTCTAGCCACGGATGGTGTTAGTGCCGGTTTCGGGGACATCCTCTCATATTGATCCGAGTCCATGACGTTGACGGACGCTCCAGTATCTATCAATGCGTTGACATTCGTGCCGTCAACCGTTATGGAACACATGGGTGGCGGCCTCCTTTTCGTGGACGCTCGGCTGACATAGGAGACGACGTATACCTCGTCATCTTCATCGTCCTCGTACCTGGGCCGTCGATCTTGTGCTTCGGTGTCAGGAGGAGGTCGCTCCTGATCGAGTGATAGCTGTCGGATGCGCTGTGTCACTGCCCTGGCACGTGGGCCTGCTGATCTGAACTTTCCTCCCCGGCAGACGGCGGCAAAATGGTTTAGGCGCCCACACTTGAGGCACGTCTTGCCTTTGGCGCCGCACGTGGCGGTGGCAGGGTGATCTTCGCCGCAGTATCCACACTGGTTGCCTCGTGGCGGGCCCTGTCTCTGCCTTGCTGGCGGGAATCGTCTGTGAATCACATCTACCCGTTCTTCTTTGATGGTCGGGGTTCTTGCCGTTGGTGGGGCGATTACCGGGGTGCGCAGCGCCACCTCCATCTCTTCAGCCCTGGCATCGGACAGTTCATGCGATCTGGCCAGGATAAGTATCTCGTCGAGCGATATCCCTGGTGTCCTGAGGATTAGTTTTCTCAGCAGCTTCGACTTGCATCCGACTATGATTTGATCCCTGATTTCTTCCCGGGGGTCGGTGAACGGGCACGTGCTCGCAAGTCGACGGAGTCGAGCATAGTACATGTCGACAGATTCGGACTCAGTTTGCCAGGCGTGCTTGAACTTGAACTTTTCAAAGTCATTGTTAAGCTGTGGGTCAAAATGGGCGTTGAGGGCCGCGACAGCGGCATCGTAGTCATGCTCGGGTCCGGTATTGGGGAGCGACTCAAACAGGTCGTAGATTTCTTGACCTCCGTATAAGATGAGGAGTGACCTCTTTACTGTCCCATCCGTTTCTCTGGTGCCCTTGAAGTATAGATTGAGGCGCCCGACCCACGCTCTCCATCGGAGCGCAGCTGTCGCTGGGTCTGAAGTTTCGCTGAAAGGCGGGATGGGCGCTGCGCCGGCATGCAGGTGGGCAGGAAGTGCCGGTGCGGGGGTCCCGCTGGGGCTTGGGCTCCCGCTTGGGCTTGTGGGAGGACTGCAGGCACTGCTGGCGGCGGCTGGACCGCTGGTGGTGGGGGCTGAACAGCCCCGTCTTGGGCCGCTCCTGTCGCGTTCTGGCTCATGGTGAGGCTCTATGCGAGGTGTACTGGTGCTTTCCGGAGTCGTGGTGGTGTTGGGTGTGCCACGTGATGGAGCGCTGTGAGGACTGGCCCGGGGGGGGGGGGCCGAGATGCAGGCGGGGCTCCTGGGGCTCCAGGTGTTGGCAGGCCGGTGGTTGACTTTGCCAAGGCTGGTTTGTATCTGTGTGCAGTTCTTTCCTCCTTTATTTTTTTTTAAATTTTTTTTTTTTTTGCAACTTTGTGTCTGTTCACAGGTGGCAGGTGTCGCGTGGATGCGCCGCTCAGGCGTGTACAGGACGTTCTATTGCAGATCCTAGATTGCCTTTGCCTAGGCTTGATGAGGGCGCGTGCAGCGCAGGCAAGTGCAGCGCGAGCAGGGCTGGGCGCGGAGCCTCGCGAGCACACGCGGCAGAGGCGCCGCTCGAGTGCCTTCTCCAGAAGGGGGGCGGGTCCGCTGTATGCCGTGGCCACGTGGTTCAGCTGCGGGGCCTCGGAGACTGCAGGCGCCCCTCCTCCAAGCCGGCCGGCGAATCGAGGAAGCGCGGGGATCGCGCAGGCGGGGCAGAAGGTACACTCACCCGCAGGACGAAACAGCTGAGTCCCGCCAGCTGAAGGCGCTCCCTCACGGGAGACGCGTGGGCGGGTCTCGGGCGGAGGAGGAACCGGCACAACGGAGCGGGCGGGCACCGCAGCAGGAGACCGGCAACACGGCGTGCAGGAGGCAGCAGGCACGCGTGGGGAACAACCGGCCTCGTCGCCAGTGTAGAGTTGGAAGGTAGGGCCTAGTACGTGGCAATGAGCTACTACAATAATGGACACAGACTCGTATTATCAGTTAGCCGGAAAGACCCCGAGCGGTCTTCCGCATCTTTATTTATACCCCGGCGCGAGCCCGCCCCGGGGTTGTGCGTGCGTGCGTGGGGGAAAAGATACAATGTATGAGAGAGCCCGGGTGGCTCTCTACACACAACTCCCGTTAACACTAGCCTCTAATGGTAGGTAGACTTTTTTTTTTTAAATAAACTGCTTCATTCAGCCTATGTTCAAACTTCATTTATCTCAAAATGCAAAATAAAGAGCAAGACGCTTTCTGCACTTACACACAAACATTTCAATTAGTGTTCCTTGTATGACTGTATAATGAAAGGATTAGCAAACGCGAGAGTGGACTCACCTTTCAAAATGAGGGAGATGCAGTGCCGAAATGCATACATTATTAACACTGGTGTGGAAATGTAATGTATTAGTGAAGGAATTAATGGGGCCAGTAAGATGGATTGGAATCTAAAAGCAAAGTTTTCATATTAGCCCTTATTACATTGAGCAAACAAGCATAGCCAGAAAGTCTAATCTTCTTTCAGGTGGTCTAGGGGAGTCTGTCCCCAGGAATTATATTTAAATGTGATTCATTTTACAACACACTTTTTACAACATTTTGGCTAGAAAAACCGAAACTTTTACAATCTGTCTGAAGATGGATGTGTGAAGTATTCCATTTGTTTGGTTGGGGCTTGGCACAGTGCCAAATAGCATGTTATAACAACAGAACTAAGGGCCAGATGTAGGTAGCCCTTTACCGGTTCGGCCGTTTCCGACCGGTAAAGGGCTATGGAGATGTAGGGGCTAAAAAAACATACGTTTTCGGTAATTTTACCGAATTGGTAATTTTACCGAATCGGTAAAATTACAGAATCGGTAAATTTACCGATTCTGTACATTTTACCGATTCGGTAAATTTACCATTCGGTGAAAATACCCAAAATGTATTTTGTGATGTAGGTAGCACTTCTAACAGTGCTACAGGGCCTTTAGAATTCGGTATTTGCCATGCAATACAATTGCATGGTAAATTACGAATTCCTGTGTACATGCACATCTGTGCATGTACACCTGTGCCATGTGGCACAAAGACATGCCCTAAGGCAGAGGTCTTCAATCTGTGGGGCGCGACCCCCAGGGGGGTCGTGGAGTCCTGGGAAGGGGGTCGCAGATTCTGCAGTTCCTGGCGTCGGCCTGATCGAGGGTGCTCACGGCGGAGGCTTTATTCACACCAAGGTGTGAAAAACATCAAAACCTCATTAACAAGTAAAGGTCTTTCAAAGACCTGTGAATTACTCTGGTGTGCCTTTGTGTGTGTCCAAGCTGTTTGAGCCAGGCTCACATACAGGAGCTGGGGGGGGGGGGGGGGGGGGGGGAGGGGGGGCTGGGGGAGAAGGCTGTAGCCCTTTGAGTTCAATAGACTTAGATGTGGGTTTATTTTTCTTTTTAACGTTTGTTTTATATAGCGCTAGTTTAACCCATAGGTATCAGAGCGCTTTACAAACACACAGTAAACAGCAGAAGGACATTACAATCATTGGTTCAAGTCCCACGAGCCCTCATACCTGGTGCCTGCACGGTGAGACGTTTATACAGCCTGTCACCCCCCCCCCCCCAAGCAGGGAGGCACAGAGATGCCCTCCCATGAGAGAGGAAAAAGGAAGACAACAATGCCCTCCCATGATAGAGGAAGAAGAATGAAGACGACGCAGAGAGATACTGACCCCCCATGAGAGAGGCACAGACAAGGTGGGTGAATGAATGATGGGTGGATGGATGGATGGACGAAAGGGTGGATGTATGGATGGATGAAAGGGTGGATGGCTGTATGGATGGACGGATGGAAGGATGAAAGGGTGGACTGATGTGTGAAAAGGTGGGTGGATGAATGATGAGTGTAAAGATGAAAGGGTGGATGAATGGATAAAGGATGGATGGATGTGTGAAAAGGTGGGTGGATGGAGAATGGATGGATGGATGAAAGGGTGGATGGATGAAGGATGTATGTATGGATGGAAGGATGAAAGGGTGGATCGATGTATGGATGGAAGGAAAGAAGGATGAAGGATGGATGGATGGATGAAAGGATGGAAGGATGTGTGAAAAAGTGGGCGGATGAATGATGAGTGGATGGATGTAAAGATGAAAGGGTGGATGGATGGATGAAGGATGGATGTGTGAAAAGGTGGGTGGATGGAGGATGGATGGATGAAAGGGTGGATGGAAGGATGAGAGGGTAGATGGATGATGGATGGATGTATGGATGGATAAAAGGTTGCATGGATGAATGATGGATGGATTTGTGAAAAGGTGGGTGGATGAGTGATGGGTGAATGGATGGATGAAAGGGTGGATGGATGAAGGATGGATGGAAGGATGAAAGTGTGGATGGATGTATGAAGGATGGATGTATGGATGGATAAAAGGTTGCATGGATGGATGAATGATGGATGCATGGATGGATGTGTGAAAAGGTGGGGGATGAATGATGGATGGGTGGATGGATGGATGAAAGGGTGGGTGGATGAAGGATGGATGTATGGATGAAAAGGTGGATGGATATATGGATGGAATAATGAAAGGGTGGATGGATGAATGATGGATGGATGGATGTGTGAAAAGGTGGATGGACGGGTGGATGTTGGGTGGATAGGTAAAGGATGGATGTATGGATGGAAGGATGAAAGGATGGATAGATGAAGGATGGATGTATGGATGGAAGGATGAAAGGGTGGATGGATGAAGGATGGATTGATGTGTGGAAGTGTGGGTGGAAGAATGATGGATGGATGGATGTGATGAGGTCTAACAGGCGCATTTATGGTTGTCGATAGTTGTTTATGATGAGGAGTACCAGTTTCTAGAATTTTTTTGTCGGAAGGGGGTCCTTAAGCCTAAAAAGGTTTTACAAGGGGGTCTCGGCATCAAAAAGTTTGAAGACCTCTGCCCTAAGGGCATGTATGTGTGCCACATGGCGCAAAAGCCAGCTACAGGGGTGCAACAGGGTGTCAAAGTGACACCCTGTCCCTCTTAGCAATTCGGGATTTGCTATTGAATCCTATGGGCTTCAAGGCCCATAGGATTCAATAGCAAATACCGATTCGGTATTCGGTAAATACCGAATCTTACCGATTCGGTAAAAAATACCGAATTTTTACCTACATCTCATTTACAGATTCATAAATACCGAATCGGTAAAATTCGGTATTTATGAATCGGTAAATGAGATTTACCTACATCTGGCCCTAAGACTCATATTTTAATTGTAAATTATATTTATGCAGCGCTCCCTTCTCCTGATGAGAATTTAAGTGCTTTGCCTTGAATACCAAGCATCTCGGAAACCCAAAGATGAAGGTAGATAGGTTGTAGGTTTTTTTGTAGCATTAGTTGTGTTAAGTTGGAACTTTGAAGATCATATGCATTTGGGGCCTCATTTACAATGAATTGGCGTAGGCAGCACCGCAGGTCATTTTGCTGCACTGTCCTAGCCCAAATTGAAAGTGCAGGAATGCACTGTATTTACGAGATATGGTGCAGTCCAGTACTTTCAGCCATCACTGGTGCACAATTTGCAGCCTAGCGCCAACGCAAGCACCTTTGAACCATGGTGAAAGGGTGTCTGCGTTGCATGCAGGATTGGTTTTGTGCAGGAAGGAACACCTTACTGCACAAAAACAATCCACAATCCAAAAAACTAAGAGAAATGTAAACATTTCTCCTTGTTACGCCTGCACTGTGGAGGCTTACATTTTTGACGATGCCCCAGATTTACCTGAATTTGTAAATTTTGGGCAGCATCAAAATCCACGGATGTTGAGTGGGAGCATCCACAGCAATGCCTCCTTGATGCAGAGTAAGCTAATGCAGTGACTTGTGCTGCCTTGCCTTACTCTGTATCTATGAGGCCATGGAAAGTCATGCAGGGTGGCTTTGCTTCGCCTCACAGATATGATTGAGAGGGTTATGCCACTGATGGTCACAAAAAGAGATGCTACAGCGGTGCAGGCCTCTTCTAAATCAGGGCCCTAGTGTTTCGAATAGGGATACATTAATTAAAATACTTGTGCCTATAATGAATTGTGGGCCACTCTTCCAGGGCTGCTTGGAGATTTGAATGTGCTAAAACGTGTCTGATTCACTTATTATAATTTTTTTAAAGCATAATTTAGACATGAAGCTCATAGCCTGAAACAGGTGTGAAAACATCTTTCATATGAGAGAGAGAGAGAGAGAGAGACCTTGTTTATTTAGACCACAGCCTTTTATACAGTACAAAACACAATCAGGATCAAATAGTGTAAACAATCTAAATTCTACTACATAATAAATAATTAAAATACTATACATGTTAAAAGAAGGTTACACCCTCAGGACATATAATTCATTAAACACAATTTACAGAAATCTCTAAGTTTCTAAAAGAAGAAAAAGAAAAAAAAATGTAACATTTTTTTTTCACATTTATGGGCGTCCATCTTTTATATGGCTCCACACTTGATTCACTCAGCTGTGGAGCGTTCAGTCATTGTTTTCAACTAAAAGTAAACCGGTGAATTGGCCATGGAATTCCTATGCGAATGATGATGTGAAAAACTACTAAGCCTTAAGTTAGTGGCGATTCACAACCATTTGTAAAGGCACTCTCCACCCTATTCAACACATTTGAGATACACCTCCAAAATCTAGGTGAAAATGCTGCTGAAAGTGTAATAAAGTGCATCAGGTATATATCAGTTATAACTGACATCACTGTGCTTGATCAAAACATAACTACGAGCTTCGACCCAAAAATACAAGTCAATGTGGCAACTAAGATGAGCACACACTGACACCTCTCTCATTTACAGAACGCCATAGAAGGATAGGAAGAGAAAAATGAGACGCTTGTTTTAAGCTTTTGGGGCATGATATAATGAAAAAGAATTATTTGTAGAGAAAATGAATAGGACACATTATATTAAAAACAATTGGATCTTCTTTCAATATGTATGTGAAGCTTTTGATCAGACACATGACAATTGAGACACCAGGGATCGAACCCTTAGCCTAGGGAGTGAGAGGCAAATATATTCACCTCTAGGCCAAACGAAACTCATCAACACACACTATTAAAACTTAACTAAGACAATCACATTTCCACGTCAATGTTGTGCAATTGGTTAGTCTACACTCACAGCTACATCATTTACAGAATGGGATGGAAGACAAAAGAGAAACAGAGAGAGATTTTTTTAGGCATTGGTGAATTATATACTTTTGGGAGAAAATGACAAGAAAAACATAATGGCATAAACAAAAGAATGAAATCATCCTTCTTATATAATGTGGACTGTTTGTAATTGACCAGACCTTTGAGGAGACACATGGCCATTGGGTCAATTGGACTACTGTACTTAACCGTCAGCCTTTGCTGTACCTGATCAAAACATAACTATGGCATTCAAATCAATTATACCGGTCAGTGTGGGAGCATAGGTGAGCATACACTGACAGCTGCCTCATTTAAAGAAAGTCATGAAAGGATGGGGAGAGAGAAAGAGAGGTTTTGAGCTTTGGGCCATGTTATACTTAAAATTCGGTATTTCTAGACAAAGTGAAAAAAAATGTATATTATAGAGAATTAGATCTTTCAATATGTATGCTAAAAACTTATGATTAGTGACACGCTTGGCACCCAAACCCATAATCTTCAGATTGAGAATCCAAGGCCTTCACCACTTTGCCTCAAGTGACACTTTTCTACCATGCATCAAAACAAGTGTTTAGGAAATGGTTACTGATGTACTTAAAAAAAAATCATCGCATTTTTAGAGAAAGTAATAAGAAAAACGAAATTGCAAATACAAAAGAATGAAATCAAATGTACTGTGCAATTTAAACTCACTCACATTGACCTCTTCTTCGAGGAGACATATGACCATTGGGTTGCTTGGACTTGAACCCTTAACCATCAAAGGGAGATTCTAAGACCTTACTCGTTTGGACACAAGTAGCTAGTTAATGTCACTCATCAAAGCATAACTATGACATTCGATTCAAAACACCAGTCAATGTGGGAACATAGTCAGGCATACACTGACATTTACCTCATGTGCAAAAAAACATGTATGGGGGAGAGAGAAAGAGAAGTTTGTTTTAAGCTTTGGGGCATGACACTCACAACATTCAAAAATATATTTATTTGGTCAATATTGACTATAAAAGCACAAGTAAAAGCAGTGAGTGGAAATTCATACATACAAATTTAGGGTATACGGTGCAAAAGGTAACTATATACAGACAAAGATGTTCTCTCTGAAAATTCCTGACAACACAAACCTCAAAAGGGTCCGCTATGTTAACAGGAATGAAAAAGAGCTCTCATGAACATATTGAGACTGTCAATCCACCTAGACCATCATTTGGTTATACTATAATCATCAAATCTACATTCAATTTAGTTAACCATAAAAGCAGTATTAAAGTACTCAGCTTAAAAACTTCACATACATGCCTTATAAAAAAGTAATACATTAAGCAAGATAATCTATACAGTTATACAATCAAAGTCTTCATCCGATGTACATGCTAAAGTAGTCTACACATGAATGTATAATCTAAAATCCTAAAATACTGTTAAAATCCCCTTCATAGATGTCTCTTATTTAAAAACAGTTCAGTCAAAATATATCCTCCACAAATCAGGGTACTATAAGCTCTATTCTTCATATTTCAGATCATCCAATTCTGTTAGTTGTTTTCTTCTAGCAATAACACATGTAATATACATTGAAACTGTATAAAAGAGTAATTCATTCTCAAGTTTACATAGCCATTTCAATTCATCCAGCTGCTATAAGAGCTTCTGAGGGAGAAAAAGTGGGCGTAACAGACTACTCCTAAGGTTTAGGTCGCAAAATAGCACAAGATGGATGGTGGTTTGTTTTGTTCGGCCATCACAAGGACATTTCGGCAAGCCAGATGTCCAAGCGGCCTATTTAGAGCAAGCCACTAACTGATGAAATACACACAATCTCATGTGTGTCAGGTAAAACCTCTGCTCAGTATTTTTCACTACGGATAAGTACTTAGGTAAACCTGGCTGGGACTAAATAGAAATATCTCTTGTCACTGAAGATTTGACATTCTCACTATTCTCCCTCAAGCTCCTCCTATGGTTGTGAAAAACATGACACTCAAAATGAGGTATTTGTGGACAAAGCAATCAGAAAAAAATGCTTATTAAAAAGGAATTGGATTTTCTTTCACTATGTATGATAAAAAGTTGAACAGACACATGACCACTGAAATGCCAGGACTTAGACCTTTAACCTTTATCCAAAAAATCCAAGACAGTCACCTCTAGACCACAAGTGAAATGGCACCCGCCTGCATCAAAACATAACTATCACATTTAAACCAAAATTCCAAAGTCATTATTTTGCCACATATGAGTTTTCACTACTGTTCGACCTGACATCCTTGGCATGGGTTTCCCCTGTATTTTTGCCTATGCCTACCGTGTTTTTACTGTATTTTGGACTTTGTTTTTTCTGGTCTAGATGCTTTGGGCACTTTGTCACTGCTGTTCAGTGCCAAAGTGCAATTGCTGAGTCTGTAAAATGTTGTCATGGATTAGTGTTTCCATAATTGGCTTTTCTGGTTTACTGTTAAGTCCCTAGTATAGTGCACTGTGTGTGCTCATGGCCTGTAAAACAAATGCTGCTAGTGGGCTCGCAGCACTGATTGTGCCACCCACACAAGCAGCCTTGCAAAAGGGCCTCTAGCCTGTCGTTGCAGTGTCTGTGTGCAGTCTAGTACTGCCATGTCGCATTGTAGACCTAGTAAGTGTACCCACTTGCCAGGCTCTAACCTTCACTTTTATTACATGGGAGTCACCACTAAGGTAGGCCCAAGGTACCCCTGTGGGTAGGGCACAGTGTATGTGAAAGGTAGGACATGCCCTGATGTGTGTGGCATGTCCTGATGGTGAAATACTGACAATGTTGTTTTTCACTATTGAAAGGCTATCTGTTGCGTAGGATAGAATGGGGAGTGTACTTATACAAACTTATAAGTATAACTGCCCATAGGAACAAGATGGGGAAGTGGAGTTTAGTATACCTGAATGGAGAAAATGGAGATCTAAAAGTAATAAACTCGAATGATAAAAAGTGGATATACTTCGAACCCTTGGAAGCGGAAAAGGGGAAGAAAAAGCTAAGAAAAATTGTACCTCTGAGCCGCTCGCAAATTTTGTTTTCTTTCTCAAAATGTCCAAGCCTGAGAGAAATTGAATCAAAAGATCTGAGACAGGTAGGATTCATCCCTAATAACAAAGGCAAAGAAGTCACAAAAATTGAAGTCTACTCAGGGATGGTAAACACTGCAATCTTAAATGTTGAAAAAAAAAATGGTAAAGGAAGGAATAAGTATAATATCTGAACTTGAATTAGGAAGGTAAAACAGCCCAAGAGTGCCTTCCTGAATTGTCACGCAGGCCTGGGGAAAAGGCAAGCTAGATTGATAGTAGGGGCATGTGGGAAAAGAGCAAATATTAACATTGTCGTAGAGAACCTAGAGCCCTGTAAAAATTGGGGCAACTGGAGTATAGGAGAGAGCAAATTAAGTACACCTTCATGGGCACTGAATGAGTCTGGACTTATCAGCGACATTGATTAGGGAAGTGGGTGGTCACATAGCCTAAAAATAATTTTGTGGAACATCAATGGGTTTATAGGGCAAACAAAGATTGACGGTATAAAATACGTTTCAAGGCAGATCGACATTGTTTGCCTGCAGGAAACCTGGCTGTGTGACAATACCTCAATGGTTGAAAGGTGTGTTCAGACTCATAAACCTGCTACTAAATCAAGATTTGGGCATTCATCTGGGGGATTATGACACTCATT
Organism: Lissotriton vulgaris; assembly: GCF_964263255.1. Taxonomy (NCBI): domain Eukaryota; kingdom Metazoa; phylum Chordata; class Amphibia; order Caudata; family Salamandridae; genus Lissotriton; species Lissotriton vulgaris. Next base: position 1,634,363,882 of record NC_141695.1, on the reverse strand, counting down.
TCCACAAGAATCTGCAAATAAAGTAAATACGATATCCACTTCTTGCAAAAGGGTGCTGGTTGGTGAGGTAATCTTACAGGGGCCTGAAAGGTTAAACGACTGTGCGATTGTAGTGAACACCTACATACAATGGGTTTCTCAAGAAGAATATGAAAGAGAAATGGTTCTATTTAAAGATGATATGAATTGCTTGACTGATAAGTATGAAAAAGATCTGATGATTATTATGGGCGATTTTAACCATAAATTAAACCCCAAAAAAGTAGACCATTGGTTTAAAGAAATGTTATAAGCTTATGAGATAATGCCTGCACACTTTCCCATTTGCGACATGATTAGACAAGATGTAGCCTTAGGGAAATTCCTAGGTTCAAAATGGCTAATTAGCTTAAACAGTAGGTCGGGTACAGACCGTCCAGCTAAACAAACGTACAGAAGAGGTAACCAACACTGTCCCATAGATTATGTGTTTGTACATGCCTCGAACTACGCTATGGTAAAAAAGTTTAAAGTAATCCAGCGTGAAGAAAGTGACCATCACCAATTGTTTTGTGAATTGGTGAGAGGGCTCCCAAGACCCTGTGAAAGAGTCCTCCCCCAAACTATGGCATACCCAAAACGCCTGACTACAAAATTAACAGCTGAATATTTAGTCAAACTAACTAAGTTTCAACAAAAATTGACCTTGGAGGTGGCGAATGATCAGACGATTTCATGGTTTGAGGAAAAAATCTATCAGGTCATACAATGCCTCAGAGCTGACCTAAAGAGGAATGGAAAGGGAATTAAAGATCCACAAGCCCGATATAGAAAGCAAATAAGCTGGTTTGACTCAGTGTGTAGGGAAAAAAAGGTCAATAAGAAGAGAAGAAAGACGTCTGAGGTTAAGGTATGATCAGGAGGGCTTTACCAACTTAACTAACTTAAGGAAAGATTATAAAATGTTGGTGAGGTCGAAGAAGAGGAGATTCAAAGAAAAATACTGGGATAACCTTTTGGAAACAATAGAAACAAAAAATATCAAAGGTTTTTGGCAGTTGATCCAAGACGCCTCGGGCGGTCACCAGAAACACTGAGCTGTGTAGTTGATGAGGCATCCTGGGAGGAGTATTTAGACCAATTATATATGGCTAGCAATGCACCAGCAATAAGCGAGGGAAGAGCACCTAAGAGATGGGAGGCAAAAGAGCTAATACCTGCATTCTCGATGGAAAAAGTGAAAGACACCACAAGGAAGTTAAATCTAACTTGAGCCTCTGGGCCAGACAATTTACCAGCGGTTATAATTAAAACAGAGTTAAACTGGTGGGCACAATTTTTCTCAAAGATGTTTTCTGTGGTGCTAAAATTAGGCATTATCCCAAAATTGTGAAGGGGTGCAGTGATTAGGCCTCTGCATATAAAAGGGGACAGGAAGGACCCAAAAAACTACAGATTAATTAATCTGTTAGACATTGGGGTAAAAGTATTCTCTAAAATAATCCTAGGCAGATTGAAGGACTGGGTAGAGTTATACTCGATTGTACCAGTGGAACAAGGAGGGTTTAAGGAGGGGCACTCAACCATTGATCATTGCTTTGCCTTATAGGCATTAGCTCGGAAGTTGTTAGAACAACAATGTAGACTTTACTGCTGTTTTGCCGACTTTCGGGCGGATTTTGTTCTAGTGGACAGGGAGTGTCTCTGGGAGTTTCTAAAAAAGTATAACATTCCGGAAGAACTCCAAGTAATAATTCAGGAGTTCCATAGCCAGAACTGGTCTCAGGTCATCAAAGATACTATGGGGGGGGGCTTGGCACTGGAGATTGCGATCAAAAATGGTCTAAGACAGGGCTGTGTATTGGCCCCACTTCTTTTTGCAATCTTCCTTTCTGACTTACCTTCCTCATTAATGACGGAGAGAAGTGCAAGCCCATAGGTAAATGGGAAGCGTGTGTCCTGTCTACTATATGCACACAACTTAGTAATTCTCTACAAAAAAAAGAAATGGGTCTGCAGAAGAAGCTGAATGCGTTTGGTGCATATTGTACTTCAAAACACCTCACAGTGAACATGGACAAAACAAAAATATTGTGCTTTGGGAAGAGAGATAAAAAATGGAACTGGTTTTTGGGGCATACAAAACTAGAAGTAGTCAACGAATATAAATATTTGGGAATACGGTTTGACAGGTCTTTGAAATGGAGCACGTATTTAGAGGCCCAGAAAGCCAAAGCTTTAGCCTGGGTCTGTGGGCTGAAAAAATTTAATCGTAATTATAGTGCCATGTTCCATAGACCCTTGTTGAAGGCATTTAATGCAAGGATCCCTCCACAATTGCAGTATGGTGCAGAAATTCTATGTTTAGGAGGGAAAAGTACCTGGGACAGTGAGGAAGGGAAATGCTTAAAAGCATTGATGTCATTGCCTAGCTCATCAATGATCCAGGCCATCAGGTTACAGCTAGACTTGATATCATGGAATGTCCAGGTCCAAGTGAGTTTACTTAGAGTTTGGAAACAACTGGGGGCAGGGGAAGATGTTAAAGATGTTGCTTTGGTGTATGAAGGAGATACAGTTGAGTGAACTAAAGTGGGCTAAAGTAATAAGAAAGAAGCTCTACTCCTTCTGAGACAATCTGAAGGTGAAAATCGACCCCCAGTCCTTGCACATTGAAGAACCAAAAAGTGTACTCAAATCCCTAGGGAAGGAAAAGTCTAGACTAACTGATATGGAGGATCTGAAACAAAAAGAGTCCATGCAATTTATGATAAATAGTTGGAGAATTTAAAATAGGTACCCTTACCTAGACACCCTACCAAATCAATGGCTCAGAATGGAATTATTATGAGTGAGAGTAGACATTAACCCCGCTTGAGCCAATGATAAAATAAAAGGAGTAGTGATGGACACTGATGGCAGGTGTAAATGTGGGATGGGTATGAAATGCAATTGTTTACACATTCTGATGGATTGCAAAAAATTGTTAGACCAACAAAAATTGTTCCTACATCCAGTATTTTTACCGTATGGGATTGGGTCACGGACGCAAGCAATTGAGTTCCTCATGGACATGCAGTTCCTCGATATTGCAATAGCAGTGGCAAAGTATATCCAGGATGTTAAAAGGTTATTTATGGAACAGGGAATGGAGGATTTGTCTTTGCACTGACAAAGAGAATTTATAAACAGGGCAATTTTAATTGGTTTAAATAGTAATTTAAAATGTTCAGATTACATATGTGTTTTAGACTGTGCTCATAAATTGAGTATAGAATTGTTTTAACAAAATTAAGGGTGATGTTAGGAAAATTAAGTTATATGTTGTAAGGAGACAATGAATTTGCTTTTTATATTTTAATGATGGCACTTTTACAATTTTAATCAAATGCTGTGTTTTATTGCTTTTATGTTGTTTAATGACCGATGGTCAAAATAAACTTATTAGGGGCTGTTAGCAACCCTGGGCTTACCAAGGAACTCTTAGACAACCTCCAGGATTTGAGAATCATATCTTGGAATGTGGCTGGTATCAAGTCCAAGATAAGTGATCCTGATTGGTGTAAGCTAATGGATAGCTACCATGTTTCCCTGCTGCAAGAAACCTGGGCGGTTGAACATGTACACAGGGTAGGCTTTACCACATATAGGGGCCGATTATGATGGCGGACGGACCTGAGACCGTCCGCCACCATAGAGTAGGAGGGACCGTCCGCAGGGGCAGCGGCGGTCCCTCCGTCCAAATTAGGATGTGACCACCACCCTGGCGGTCACATCCTGTATCTTTAACATTGCGGCGGGTGCTGCTTGAAGCAGCACCCGCCACAATGTTAAAAATGTAAGTTGTGCATTTGCATGCACAAAGCGGCAGGCACCGCGTGCGGTGCCTGCTGCTTTGTTCACGCAAATGCAGGGGGGTACCATAGGTACCCCCCATGTGCATCCCCCACCCCCCCTTCACCCAGGGGGCCCGCAACAGGCCCCTGAAGTGAATTCCGTATGCTTTTCCACTGCGGAAAAGCTGCAGCGGAAAAGCATACATTTTACACCATCATAATATGGCTGGCGGTGTCTGATAGACACCGCCAGCCATATTAAAGTTTTTCCGCAGCGGTCGGAAGGCGACCGCGGCGGAAAAGCTGCGGACAGATTTCAAGACCCACCGCCATCCTAATATGGCGGTGGGTCTTTTGAGGCTCAGCAGCAGTTTTCCCGCATCCTCCGGGCCGGCGGTGGCTTCCGCCGGCCCGGAGAATGCGGGAAAAACGCGATCCTAATGAGCCCCATACTGTTGAAGCCAAACAGTCATTAGCTGGTCATCCAGCTGGCGGCCTTTTAATCTGGGTCAAAAATTCATTTGTATGTAAAATAAAAGTTCTAAATATTGACCTCGGTTAGAATTATCATTGGGCAAGGACATTGTAAAAGTCAGACTCTTTAACATTTATAATCGGGTGACTAGCCCTCACAGACCTTCAGCGACAATAACAACTTTGACTAATTATCTTGACTCAGCCATGGGAGTTATCGATTGATAATCGCCAGGGACCTTAACACAACCTTTGAACCAGTTGATTACATACAGGATCTCCTCTCGGAGGAGGACACAGCAAGGGGGGGTTGCTAAACTTATGATACCATCAATCAAGAAATGCACTGGTGTGGCCCAACAAATTTTATCACTCACTATTGCATATGGGGTCAGAGCCTGTAACAGCCGGACACACTCCGATAAAGGTGCGAGTCATACCTTTAAGAGAGGTGCTTCTAATACCCGGATTGACTATATTCTTTTCGATCTTGATCTTTGGCCTTATGTCAAAGATATGGTACTTTTACTCCGAGATGACAGCGATCACAACGCTTTGTCCCTCACGTTGACTGGTTTAGCCTCATTGTATGGACCCCCTTGGAGTGAGAGTACCCCGGTTATTACTACAAATAACAATAGAAGAGTCAAGTGGCTCCTTATTTTAGCTGATCCAACTGAGCTCCCCAAAATATATACAGAGGTGGAGCAGACTTTAATTGACCTGAGTACACCTACCATAGGGCTGGAATTCGTTATGACTACATTTTCAAAATTGATTATAAATTTAAGACCTCTTTTTTATAAAAGTTGTACTCGACCGAAGCGGAAAACAGCACCCTGGTTTAACGAAGCCTGCAAAAAATCCAGGGATGAACTATTTGAGGCAGTGTAAAGGAAGTCTCCTATAGTTGTACAAAGCTGTAGAAAGTCCTATAAAATGGCACAACATATGGCAAGAAGGGATTGGGAGACTGAAAAGTGGTGCATGCTTCTTGAAGCTGCAAAACCTAAAAACAGCCAACTTTTTTGGCACCTGCTTTCTAAGAGATCATCAAATATAGAAATAGAAAAAGATTTCCACATTCAGCCCCATGTGTGGTTGGATTTCTTTGGGGATCTATTTGCAGACCAGGGGGTGCATTATGACCTAGGTACACATATGTACCCACAAGATCTTGGAATATTAGAAGGAGACAATTTTACAATAGATGATACCATTTTGGCCATAAATCTGTTGCAGAGTGGGAAAGCCCATGGCTTAGATAAGCTCCCGGGCGACTTGTTTAAAGCCGAGCCTGTTATATGGGGCCCCCTGCTCCAAAAAGTGTTTAATACCATCCTGCATGGAGGAGCCATTCCGGACACCTGGCGGGGCGTGGAAATCATTCCTATCCATATAAAGGGTGACAAAGGGTCACCTTGCAATTACAGGCTGATTAGCCTAATAGATGTTCCCCCAAAAATATTTTGTAAAATAATTTTGACAAGAATTCACAACTGAATAGAGGATAATAATGTTCTGTCTGACTTACAGGCATGATTTAGGGCTTCCACAAGCACCACTGACCAAGTTTTCAGATTCCTTCTATTGATCTGGAAGGAAGTTACCATCAGAGGTGGTCACTTATATGTGGTGTTTATGGACCTAAAGACGGCCGGCCTTTGATTCAATTGACTTGCCTAAACTCTGGCTAGCCCTGAGCGAATTAGGACTACCATTTTATATAGTCAGAATCCTGATTCGGCTTCACCATGACACATTTGCCAAGGTTAGATGGAACTCTGATGGCAGCCTGACCAATAACATACTGGTTCAGAAAGGTGTACGTCAAGGTTGCGTCCTTGCTCCGATATTGTTCACCCTCTATTTAAATGGTTTAATTAGCAAACTCTTGAATTGTGACGGTGACCCTCCGAAACTGGCAGGTAGAGCAGTGCTGTGTCTGCTATTTGCAGACGACACCCTGCTTATTGCTAAAACACCTAGAGGAGTTCAAAACCTACTAAATAAATTTGCTAAGATCTGTAAAGAAAAGGACTTAGAAATAAATTGCTCCAAAAGTGTCCTTTAATCCCTATAAATCTAGTAAGGGCAAATTTGCGCTGGGAAGGCTAGATTTGGAGCAAGTTAAGTCCTGTGATTACTTGGGGGTTCGCATCAGTGATAGGCTGACTTGGAATGCGCAGCTGGCAAAGAGCAACTTGAGGTGAACCTTCAGCATGTAGAGTGTGCCCTAGTACGCAGGGCTAGGGCCTCCCCCTACCGGCCCATTTCACCTATCCTAGAAATGCATAGGGCAAAAGGTTTAGGAGCAGCTCTATATGGGGCTGAGTTGTGGGGATTGGAAAATCTCACAGACCTAACTACTGCTGAGAACAAGTTTATTAGAACTATTACGAACTTGCAAGTGAATCACCACTTTTGCCACTAAGATTAGACCTTGGCTTAAAACCTATTGAATACTTTGCCATTCTCCGGGCCCTCCTATTTTGGATAAGGGTGTGGACAAGCAACACAAAGGTCCCACTGAAGGAAGCCATGATTGAATTGATTGCATTGCATAGGCAAACTGGTCGAATCAAGTGGTTTAAAAAGATTAAGGATTGGTATTTAAAAATCAGGTCAGGGCAGTTCTGGGAGGAACATTCGACCATTACTAAATCCTTGATCCCTCTTGTTAAAAAAAGGTTCTGGGCACTGATGATCTCAGAAACCATTGAACACTGTGCACCGTGAGGTTTTTAAATGTTAAAGACAGCTATGTTTTTGAGTTCTTCTTGGACGACATCGAGTCACCACAGGCACGAGCTCTGTATACCCAACTTAGATATGGCACGATTCCTTTAAACACAAGGAGAAGCAGTTGGGGAAATGTGGTGGATAATGTATTGTGTCCATCCTGCCTTGCTGTACCCGAAACACTTGAGCATTTTCTCCTTTACTGACCGTCCTCTGCTGACTATAGAAGAACCTGGATAGCTCCTGTTTGTCGTATGCTTTCTATTAGGTGTCATTCGGAAGATATACACATTTTTAAATCCGATACCACACTTTGGCTAGTGTTTTCCATCTCAAGATTCCTGCTATTTGCATGGAGGAGGAGGCTAAAATGTGTAATCTAGCCTACGAAAATGACTGTGTTTACATAGCCTTAATTTGTCTAATTGGATGCCTGTGTTTTATATTAATTTTAAACCTGTTTTAAGATGGATTATTTCATAACGTTTTAATGAACATAACTGTTGTTTTGATGTGTTGTGTTTTTATGATGTCAATGATCATATTTTCCTTGATCGAATAAAACATACATATATATATAACTTACTTTTCTTTACTTGACTATACCTGTACTCAGAATATAAAGATGCATCTTTTAGGAATGATGATTTCTATATGCTGGGTTTGAAAATTCCACTTTTAGAAAGTGGATATTTCTTGCTTAGCCATCCCGTGTGCCTCTGCTACGTTTGTCTATTGACTGTCTGGCTTTGAAGTGACAGGGGTTGGGGGTGTGCATTCCATTCGGACAGCCACTTAGGGGGTGGGTGAGGTGTTTGCTGTCTTTCCAGGGTGAGTCAGGGCTGGGCTGAATAGACCTGGGTTGCATTTAGAGTAGGGGGAGGTGCTTTCTTTAACACCTGAATGGACCTGGTCTGCCTTGGACAATGCTGTCTCCACCTCCTGCCAGGAAGCTGCACCAGAAAGGACAGAACTGATTTTGGCTGGGCAAAGAACTTCTCTGCCACCAGAGAACAAATGAATTTGTGCTATAAAAAGTGTGTCCCAGACTTCTGAGACCACTTCTGAAATGTAAAAAAAACCTCTGCCAAGGAGAAGAGATGGGAAAACTGAAGGAGAAGTACTGCCCCTATGCTGTGTGCTGTCTGGGATTGGCCTGCAGTTGCTGTTTCTGCCAAGGAAAGGACAAGGACTTTGCTGTGCGCTGTGTCCCCTGCTTGAGGAAGATCTCCAAGGGCTTGAAGTTGAGCTTCCCTACTGTTTTGAAGTTTCAGGGAAACAAAGACTTCCGCGCCAGCTCCCCTGAAGTTCTTTGCTGGGAGTTCTGACCTGCCAAGACGTGACTCTTTCTGTTTTGGGGCTCTGGAGGTTGTTCCTGCTGTTGGGGGGTGGAAAGAAACGCGATGCATCTGCACTTGTTTCCGACACATCACTGAAGAAACCGACGCAACGCCTACCCGCGGCTCAAGAAAACACTGCACACTGAATCCCATACACTGGTCTCCAAAGTCCGAGATCAATGCGCCGAATCTGGCACAGGAACTGCAGTGTGCCTGCAAGAACCATCGGATCGTGTGGTGGCGGATGGAGAGACCAATGCGTCGTCGTCACTGCTGCCGCATCGAGAACCGATGCACCCCCGACCATCACGCATCGCACCTGAGCATCTTGTCTGCAAGAATGCCAGGGCCGCAGTAAGAAACCAATGCATCAGCTCGCCGCACAGTAAGGCACCGATGGAGTGGGGAACTGATGAATCACCTTCCCTGGACGTAAGGAACTGACGAATCACCTTCCCTGTGGCAATTTTTGTTTGTGACTGTGACACATCCAAGGTACTTTGTGTGGAAAGTGTTGAAACTATAAATTGCTGTGGACAGAACTGGTTCTACCTTTTAAAAGTCATATTTTGATTACTGTATTGTGGATTTTTGTTGTTTCAGTCTTTTTTGGTTTAGATAAAGATTACTTATTTTTCTAAACTGGTATGGTGTCAATTTGTAGTGTTTTCACTGTATTACTGTATGCGTGCACACATGCTTTACCCGCTGCCGCTGAGATAAGTCTGTCTGCTTGTGCCAAGCTACCAAGGGGGTAAGCAGGGGTTATTTTACAAGTGTATCCGCCTTACCCTGACTACGAAGAAGGGTCACTACTTGGACAAAGGTGCAAACCGTTGCCAACTAGAAACCCCCATTTCAAACAACTAAATCATGTACAGTATGCGATAGAATGGAAAAAACAGAGAGAGAGAGACATTTTTTAGGCTTTGGTGAATGATGTACTTTTTGAGAGAAAGTAACAAAAAAACATAATTGCAAATACAAAAGAAAAAAAATCATTCTCATATTCGTCAAACTCTTTGGAATTGACTAGAAATTTTTGGAAACAGGTCACTGGATCACTTGGACGTAAACTCTTAACCTTTAGAGTGAGGGTCCAAGAAGTTCTTATTAGGCCACAACTGACCCTTCATTGTACATGATTTGATCACACATAATAATGACATTGATACAAATATACCAGTCAATGTGGGAACATCTCTGAGCACTCACCAACTTCTATCCCATTTAAAGAGCTGCATTGAAGGATAAAGAGAGAGAAATAAAAGTTTGCTTTATGCTTTGGGGCATGAAAAACATAAAATTATGTATTTGTAGATAAAGTGAAATAAAAAAGGCGGAAGTCTTTTTTCAATTTGTATATTAAATAGACACATGCCCATTTAGATACCAGGTCTTGAACCCTTAACTTTCTGAATCAAAGAGAGAGAGAGAGAGACAGAGAGAGAGAGAGAGAGAGAGAGAGAGAGAGAGAGAGAGAGAGAGAGAGAGAGAGAGAGAGAGAGAGAGAGAGAGATCCGTTGCTTTAGGCTTTAGAGAATGATATACTTAAAAAGATATATTTTTAGAAAAAGTGACAAGAAAAACATAATTGCAAATATAAAAGAATTACTTTTTTTGGTTTGTTACCTAAACCCTCTGCAATTGGCCAGACACATTACAATTGAGCTACTGGGACTTGAACACTTAACCTTCAGAATGAAAAGCCAAGACCTCACCGATTTGACACCAACTGATTCACCGCGATGCTGCCTCAAAACATAACTATGACTGTCGATCCTAAATATCAGTCAGTGTCGGAACGTAAATGACCATACACTGATGTTTACTCATTTAAAGAAAGGCATGGCAGGATGGGTAAGGAGAAAGATAGGTTTTCTTTAGGCTATGGAGCATGATATACTTAAAATGAGGTATTTTTAGACAACCTGAAAAGAAAGCATCACAATACACCTGCTCGCTCCCTCTCATGCAACTCAGAACAGCATCTTTTAGTCGCTGATTTGTGTTGTGTGGCAGTTCTGAACATCTGGGCCTTAGTGTTAGGACTAAGGGGGCAACATATCTGCAGGCACATGGGAGACAATGTTTACATTGCATGCGATACATTGCACGCCATTACAACGCGGTTGTTACAACAACCGCAAGATGGTAGCTCTTTGGGAATAGTAAAGAGACTAGAATGCTGATTAGGTGGTGGGCAATTCACTTCCAGGACACATTAGGCAGATGCAACACAATGGAACTGAATGCAAACAGTTTTCTGCTTGCCAATAGGTCAGTTGCATTTGGTTTCCTGCTTCCACTACAAATTCACTCTTTGCCCTTTTTGCACTTTTCTTACCTTTGTTGTTTTTCTCATTTCTGGTACCTGGGTTTGTGGTTGCTTCTCATGACTGCTGCTACCAAGAATTAATACATTTACCTCACCATTTGTGACCAGTTCTTTGGGGTTCAGATTTATCAAAGGTTTTACGTCACCTTTTTGCCACACAAGGGGATGCAAAACCTAGAATGAGATTTACCAAGCCACGCAAGGCCGCCTTGAATAGCCCTGTATGGGTCATGAAATCTGGAGCAATGAGAGGCCGCGCAAGCCACTGCCTTTAGTTACTCTGCCACAGGGAGGCATTCCATGGTTGGAGCAAGGGTGTTCCAACGTATTCACCCATGGATTTTGGCGCATTCCCAGATTTGCCATGAGTGGTAGAACTGGGAAAGCGTCAAAGTGCCACACCTTCCCAGGGAAGGCTTAAACGAGAAGAAATATCTTTATTATTCCTTGTTTCTTCCCCTTTCTGTGTGTGCTGCATTCTGCATTAGCTCTATTAACTTTCACTAATTTTAAAATTGAACGTACTTGAACTACTTGCACTGTGCACTTTGTGGGGGGAGCTGTGACTGCGGCCAGAGCGCAGCACCACCTGAAGTTTGGGTCACACATTGGTGTGAGGGTCGGAGGTCTAGATGCCGAGCTCCAAAGATTTAAAAGCACGGACACAGTGTGAACGTGCCGCTGGCGCACCGAAGGTGTGCCAAAGGCAAGCCTGTCTGCACCTGTCTATGCCCGAAAGGGACCTGGGGCCAGGAACCTTGTCCTTTCTCTTTCACACTCTAGCCACTATATCTGCTACTCTAGAGAGGCGCGTATTAAAATAGGCAAGGTCCAAATGGGAAACAAAGTTACAACGCTGCTATTACATTGTGGTGCTTTTACAATGCGGTTGTTACAATGACCATGTTGTTAGTACGCGATACCTTTACATCACAAGTCATTAGATCGACTTGCTGTAGGGGGCGCTAAACTAAGGAATAGTATAGTTTACTATTCCAACACTTTCCCTATTGTTGCACATGCTGGAGTTGGAATAGTAAATTATACTATTCCTAAGTCCAGCGCGCTCCCTACAGCAAGTCGATCTAATGACTTGCGATGTAAAGGTATCACGTTCTAACAACGCAGTCGTTGAAACAACTGTGTTGTAATAGACAAGATGTAATAGCATGCGTAGTAACATGTTATATTTGGCCCAAACACACACTGCAACACCTTGTGCCAAGATGGCCCCAGGAGAGACAGAGGGCACTTTCTCTTGCCTTAATTGCAAATGGGTAAGCTGGAAAGCAACAGAAGAAGCCCTCGAGATAAAGGCAATTTGTCTGGGCACTCATTGAACTGCATTTACCTGAACTCCGATCTCTGCCCAAACATTGCCTGGAGATCTGGGATGTTATAACAGAAGAAAACCAGACCTGTTACAGAAACCTGGATAGGCAATAATAATTCCCCTGATATTGCCGCAGCCGTTCCTGTAGGCTACAAACTATCAAAATGTGATGGACAGAGGCGAAAAGGAGAGGGGATTCACATTATTTTTAAAGACTGTGTTACCTGTCTTCCTGAACCAGTAACTTCACTAGGTGACCATGAAATTTGGGTATTTCAAGTCACTAGTGGGGACAACAAAACTCGCGGAGGTGCAGTCATTTACAAACCTTATGGCCACAAGTTCGAATTCAGTGCCAAACTACTAGCTCAACTGTTTCCCTCCTGCCTGTACCAAAATCATTGGTTATATGTGATTTTAACATCCATTATGAAGACTGGACTCACTCTAGGAGAAACAACTAAAAGACAACATGCAGATCCTACAGCTTAAACAATGGGCCAATGAACCCACCCACATTGTCGGACATACCCTTGACCTTCCTATTTTCTAACATTGAGTCTTTAAAGATCATATAAATCAAGCCCCTTATTTGAACGGATCATTAACTAATGCATTTTTCCTTCACCCTGATGCCCAATAAATCTAAATCAGATACTCCATCGACAGGGGTAAAGAGACCTTGGAACCTCATTTGCCCTGAGCTTTTTGCATCGCACTTTCCATTAAGAGATCAGCTTTCTTAGGGACTCCTTCAGTCCAGGCAATGGTTGATACCTTAGACTCTGCAATAACTTTTACTCTGGACGTATGTGCCCCGAAGATAGTTAGCAAATCCATCAGAAAATCACCTTCTGAAAAGTGGTACTCATCCAACCTTAGACTCCAAAAACGGAAATGTAAGTCTTTAGAACACAAATGGAGAACACTAAAGATTTGAATGAGAAATTATCTTATAGAACCGAATTAAAGAACTATCATACAGCTCTTAAACATGCAAAGAAAGAATATTTTGTGACACAAATCGAACCTAACAGCAATTCAAACAAATAATAATTTAAAAGTGTGAAGGATCTATGTAAACCAGTGGGCTTGTCACAAACCTTGACCCCATCAGTAGACAACAGCGAGAAAGTTGGCAACTATTTCTCAGACAAAATATCCAAATCTACTCTACTTTAATAAACACCCATCCTCGTGTCTGCTCGCATGTAAGAAACCCTTTCACAGAAGAACAAGTTGCTAAGGTAATGTCTGAGGCCAAATCGGGATCTCTTCTCGATCCCTGTCCACATTAAATTTTTTCTAGTCTGAAACCAGTTCTTTGCCTTTATGTCACTCAAATTTTTATTTATTCACTAGTTACAGCTGTGTTCCATGAGTCCTGGAAACTAGCTATTGTATCCCATCTGGCAAAAAAAGCTGGCATAGAGGCCACCAATCTAAAAAACCTAGAGACCAATCTCCCAACTTTCCTATTTGTCCAAAGTTCTGGAGAGATTGATCAACCGACAACTAACTGACTACTTTGAGACAAATGAGCTTCTGGACCTCTCTCTGACTGGCCTCAGGGCTTCTAATAGTACTGATGCTACCCGGCTAGTCATACTAGACAACATCAGACTTTTGCTAGACCAGGATAAAGCTGCCGCCTTCATCCTTTTGGACATGTTGGCGGCTTTCGACACTGTTTCACATGACAAATTGCTAAGAACTTTATATAAAAAAGGGCTTCATTTGAAAACCCTCCAATGATTCAACTCTTTTCTGCTGCATAAAACCTAAACAGAACAAATGGGCTCCTTTTCCTCTAACCCTATAAAACTATCAAATGCGGTGTTCTACTTGGAGCCTCCCTCAGCCTAACACTATGTAACGCATACGTTTCTTCCCTGGCTAAGATTGGTAGGAAATGGGATTTCAACATCTGATCAAACGCTGACGATACCCAGCTGTTTATTGTGTTTGATGAGAATTACGAGTCCATCAAACGTAACCTGAGCCACTGCATCCTAGAAACCACTGACTGGATGTCTGCCAACTGCCTGAAGTTAAATGCCGATAAATCAGAGATCTTGGTCTTTGGCAACACACACTCAGTCTGAGACACAACTTTGTGGCCCCAGCCATGGGGCACCAGCCCGTGCCTAAATGTGTGGTGAAAAATCTGGGAATCCTGGTAGATAATGCACTTAACATGCAGGACCAAGTCTGAGCTCGCTGTGGTAAATTGTTTTGCCACGCTAAAACTACTCAGGAGACTTTTTAAGTGGATCCCTTTGAACTGGAGGAAAACCATGACCCAGGCTCTACTGACTAGTAATCTAAGCTATGGGAATGCACTTTATGTTAGCATGGCCGACTATCTTTTTTCTGTCTACAGGTTTTTCAGAATGCTGAAGCCATACTGGTTGGCAACAAGACGAAGTATAGTCGGGCCTCGGCCTGTTTGAAAGAACTCCATAGGCCTATGAGACAGAGAGCCAAGTTTAAGCTTCTATGCTATGTGCACAGAGCACTGTATACGCTTGGCCAAAAAACAGTGCAGGACAACCTGGAATTGTATATCCCCTCTCGTGACCTTAGGTCAGGCAATCACGCGCTAGCCAAAACCCTACACATCAAAAGAGTCCAAGTGAGGGTCGCTCCTTTACCTCTCTGGCAGCTACCCACTGGAACAACCTCCCATTCGAGCTTTGTCTCGCTGAGGGTCATGTGAGTTTTAGAAAGAAGCTGAAGACATGGTTTTTCTCAGGACTCAAGTAATGTTACCCCCAGATTTGGCTCCAGATCCGATGCATTCAGCTAATATCACATTTCACTCTGAACAGGTTTTCACCTATCCCATGGCCGTGATGTCCCTTGGGATGAATGCTGCGCTTTACAAAATGCAAATACAAATAGGCAGCCAAACGTGCGCCAGTGCAGAGAGAGAGCAGGAATGCACCACATCTTGATAGATATGGCACATTTCTTCCCGCTCCCTTTCACGCAGTGCAGCGCAGCAAGGTGAATTGCTGCATTGCGTTGCATGAACATTTTTTAAATATGGCCCTTGTTCTCATAGTTGCTTGTTGGTGTGGTTCTGGATTCTCTGGATGCAGCAAGGCCTTCAGATGTACCTAAGGTTTGTCTCAGTCGTAACTCTGATGGAAACCAGTAGAGGACAAATCCTTTAGTTGTGAACATTAGGTTAACTGCTGGTATTATGAGTCTTATATTGTGTACCCTAGATAATATACTTTTGTTTGATTTATAAAAATCATAAAAGGGTGGGTCTTACCACCATACAAACAGCATGTACATCGTAAAATCGGCATAAAAAACAGCAATAAAATCACAGAACAGGGGAAAGAAGCATTATCTTAACAAACTTATGCAAGCATACAATCGCAGAGTAAAGTTTTAAGGAAATGGCTATGGGGAGATATGACTATCTCATAGGAACTGCAAAACGACTGATGATTGTTCTAAGAAAAAGTGCAAATACTATTGGGAATAAGTATATTCGGTTGGAGATACACATTTTGACTCAGATTAGAGAACACAGCCTGAAAAAGTGAAAATAAGGGGATGTCCATTAAGAAGAGAAATGGGGGTCCAGGGGCAGCCATGATAAGGCCGGTTGGTCAAGATTGTTTTTAATTACTTCCATGTTTTCTATTCTGTACCCTATTCTGCTGAGACACTCAAGGATCTCTCGGATGATACAGTGGCCTGTTGAAGAGACATTTGCCTCCATTTCAAAGGCGTTGTGGTGTATTATATCATCCTTCATTTATTCATTTGCCTGTTCTTGATCGAGTACAAGTTGCACACAATAGAAAGGTAAGTACCCCAGGGTGCAGGGGTTTAAGTCGGATGCAAAAAGTGGGGGGTCTCTAAAAGGGGCTTGACCTGTATAATTAAGGCTGTGGCATACCTTCGATAACCAAAGTTTTGTGATCCCTATAGTATATCCCCCCCTCCAGCATTTTAGTGCAAGATTAATTAAAACATGCAATACATAAAAAGGAACTAAATCAATAGCATGGAATGCCTTAACATGTTTTACATTAATTGTTAAAAAAAATCAATCAATGTTATTTGCTAGTAAAACTAATGACATGAATAGAGGGCCCAAAAAGGACGGAAATCTCGGATGCAACCTCAAGTGAGTCTGTATTTGACTGATGGGTTGTGCGATTTTGAGGAGACCATTTGAATATACTGATATTGGTGTCTACTTAGTAGGAGTGTGGGCTATATCAGAAGGAGAGCGTGTTAAGTAATATGTCATTGATGTTAATGTCAACGAGAGAGGATGTAGCATTACGGTCAATGGTCCCAATATTGGAACCGGAGAGCCAGATTCGAGTCTTGATGTTGGCTCAACATTTTGGGCAAATCACTTAATGTCCCTGTCCCTACCAAAAATGAATGTTCTGTTGTAATATAATTGGTGTTCATGTAAAGCTCTCCAATACCTTCGGGTCGAGTTTGTGCTATATTATTATTATTATTGCATCTTATAAAGCTCACTTGAACCGGGTCCCCGTGAACATTACAACTTCACCTATAACAGAATCAGCCTGGGTAGGGTTCTTAATAAAGTATTATAAACATTCAATGGAAATTAAACCACACCCTATTTGTGAAGTAGAAAGTAATACTGTAATGGAACAAATTGACCTAGGGGAACATGCAATTGTTATCTCAGAAGTGCAAGTTTGCAATCTAATCAAAAGCAGTAGACAGGACGGCTTCCCTGGCCCGAATGGTATCCTGCAAACCCTGTATAAAACAGATGCACCTTTTTGGGCCGGGTACCTATCAAAAGTTTTTAATAGCGTTCTTCAATCAAAAACAATCCCTGAATCATGGAAAGGCTGTATAATAAAACCGATATATAAAAGAGGTGAGTGGTCACACCCAGAAAACTATCGCCTTATCACGCTTAAGGATACCGAAGCAAAACTTTTTGCAAGGATACTTCTGAAAGAACTATTATAGTGGGCATAAGAGAAGCAGATTATTCCTTCAAACCAATCTGAGTTTTTTCAAGGATCAGGCACTACAGCTAAAATTTTTGCGCTCTCAGTAATGGTAGAGAAATATAAATTAAAGAAACAACCAATCTACCTTTGTTTTTGTAGATTTTAAATCTGCGGTTGATTGTATTCAGCCCCATCTTCTGTGGCAAAAGTAGGTTAAACTAAACATCCCTCCTTGTCTCTTAAAAGCAATCCAAATGCTATACTCTGACACATGCATAATGGTGATAATAAGTGATGGTTCCCTTTTGTCAAGAGAACTCAAAACCTCCCAGGGACTGAAGCAAGGCTGTGTTCTTGTGCCATATGTCTTCAATCTGTTTTTGGCTGATGTAACTCAAGCCTTGAATGAAGTTAACACACATCCTCCAAGGTTAGGGGACAAATATATATCAAATCTCCTATATGATGAAAGCATGATTTTATGGGCCAAACAAAGGTCGGACTGCAGTGACTAATTAATAAAATATCTAATTATTCGTTACTTGATGGTATGGTAATTAATGGGAAAAAAACAAAAGTGATGGAAGTAAGTAATAAGTGGTCATAAAAAATATAAGTGGTACCTATAAGCATGGCAATTGGAACAGGTTAAAACATATAGATGTCTCTGAGTAATATTTGATGAGATGGGTTCCTTCCAGCAACATAAGATACATCTGCAGAGGAAAGGAAACACCTTACTTTTGGCATTACGCTCATTACAGAGGACACTTAGTGGCCCAAGCCATCTACCACTACTAAAAATAATATCTACAAAACTTCTACCAACTATCTCATATTAAAGCTTGGCAATGCGGGGTAGAGATGCAGCAACGTTAAACACAACTGTCGCGAAAATATTTCGATCTCTTTTTAAACTTCCATGCAATGCCTCACCGGCTCAGATAAGGTTAGAATTTGGTCTGCTAAATCAAATCATTGCACGAAAAGGATAATTCGTTAAAAACTGGAAAATAATCAAATCAAATATTTCAAACCAGTTATACCAAGCTCTTTGGCATGAAGTTCAAGCAAACCCAAACTCTCCAACATGGAAGTATATAAATTAGGCAGTAGAAGATCTGTCTATACATTCTTTATGGGAAAAGTCTTTAACACCAGTAACTTTTTTTTTAAATATCAATGGGCTACGGAAAAATACTTCAATGCTAAAGGACAAGGATTTATTTGCACTTAGATCGCATGCCTGGATGGTTAAAAATAAATATAAAACGCTTAAATCACAATGTTACTTAGAGTCTGGGTGGTCACTGCTACAAAAAAGAAGGTTTACAAGTGCACGATTTGGAATACTTCCAGGTTTGTGTATGTGATGCCCTAGTTGCGACAATCGAAAACTACATCTTGTAGACCGTGTCAACTTGTTGAAGAGACCATCATTTTTTAATTTGTATATGCCCGGCCCTATCAGAACTAAGACGGAGGGTATTAAGAATAGCGTTTAAACCAGCAGGACATTCGCTCAAGCAAACAAGCAGTGATAGCATGCTTCAAATCATCTGATACCACATTGAACTGTAAATTTCATAAGGGCCTTGAAAATGAAAATGGATGCATGCAACACAATCACAGCCTAAACTCTAGCAATGATTGTTTTCTTAATTAATTGTGAATTGTGATGTTGCCATTATGGAGTGATGTGTAGTAGTGGAATTACTTATTTCCGGAGCTTTTTTTGCATAACAGGTGACTACGATGCCAGTGCCTCTCGTGGCGGCCCGCTCTGTGACCAGCATCTTCAGCGTAGATTCCCGCCCCCCGATCCAACATTCCGCGCGGGGCTGTGATCCCATGGCTGTAACATTTACAGCTTCCTTCTGTCCATTTATCTCGAATGCTGAACACTACTTGACTTTAAAATGGAGAAAATGCAAAGACATCGTAATAGCCTTGCATTGCCAAACTTTAAAAGGGCGGCAATACAAAGTTATTGTGATTACTGTTCCCTCTCTATTTATTTCGAGAGTGGAAATCCAGGCTTGTAAATAGTTGTGTTGTTGCAGCTATTACATTTCATGTTGAACGTCCCACCACACAATTGATTCCTTTACTATGGGTTCCCTATGTCAAACACACAATGGCCGCTAGAGCCTTAGGAACTGACTGCCGGACCCTAACATGCCTTCGGTCGGGTGCCTTTAGGTTTATGCTTAGTTATAAATGATGGGCTTGATGCTAGGCCTGCTTACCATGAGGAGCACTCCGCCATGCTACTGATTTAATAACTGTGGGGATCCTTTGTTCATTCCCACATCGCCTGTAGAAGACCTGGGTCCTTACTGCCTGTCCTTAAAACGGCATCTATCGGGTACTTTTCATACTAAATTAAAAGTCTTGTGCCCAGGTCGCAAAGCATACCTCTTTCTGCTCCCCGCCTATATCTTCCTAGCTGGGCCTTCCATCGCCCTGTGTGCCATCCAGTGCCAGTCTTTAGAGCCAAAATGAGTTAAGGGAAGCCATGACTGCAGTGAATTAGTGGTCCTAATCACTGACACTGCACAGCAAGATCTCTGTGTCTCACAATGTGCTACCATTACGCCCCCTCACCTTTCCACTGAGAGACCCAGGAATGATGTTATGTTCTCTCACCCCCTGATTTTCCGCTCTGGGCTCCCATCCCTACTAGGATACTTTTTCACAATTGAGAGAAGTCCAGACCCCAATGGTTCCAACACCTTCATCATCAATTACCCAAATGACCTCTCCAAGAATGCGGCAAAGCAATACAAACATCGCATACTCAAAGCTAGACCAGAAACCCTAATCTTGGACCCCTACTTCTGCACCAACAAAGGTTCTCTGGTTAATGACCTCATCTTCTACACCAGAAAACGGGCTTGCTGGCAAACTGTGATTTACTCTATACTTCGAATAACAGGATCTAAGAAAACCTCACATGGCCTCAAACTAACAACTTCTCCCTCGTCCACCCTCAAAGCCACCACCACTATCACCCTCTACAACAATGGATCATCCTAATCCAAGCCTCTAACATCAACCTAGCTAAAATGGCCAATTTTTAACCCACATCAGAAAAGCGGTTTACGGTAACACCACTGACTCCAATTCAACCACCACGTCTCCGCTGGGCTTTAGCAGTACTCCCCCCTTAACAGCTGTGAGTACCCCACTCAGCCTAAACCCCACACCTCCTGTTTCTGACCCCATAGCCACCTTGTCTCCAGTCAGATTATGTCAACCCACTAGAAAACCCTCTTAGCTTGTTGACGGTTCTGTGGGCTCAATCTCCTCACCAACTGTCAGTCCGATACAGGATGACTTTCGAGCTGAGAGGCTGCCTAAAGTCCTACAGTCTACTCCATTAACGGACAATGTCCCCTTCCCCATCCCTATAACTTTGCCACATGCTAGACTAGAGTCTGGACATCGCTCCCCCCCACAGGCCTCAGCAGGCTTACACCAAGGTCCCCTGTCGTGGCTCGCTTTTCCCCCATACCCTCCACCCCTCACCCAACAATCAGATTTGGCTGCGCTCCTTGATGATATATCTCTACAGTTACACCTTCTTACCTGTGAGCTGCATGACCTAAAAGCCCTCTCAAATGATCTTTTCCCCATGATCAGCTCTCTCCTCACCTCTGCGAATTGGCCTAGAGCATCCACTATGGATAGTGAACACATGAGTCAGCCTTTAGCCCCCTCCATCTCAAAATCCATTCCCCTACCCAACGCCCCCGCCAGCCACAGAGGATGTGAGTCCCATCCTGCATCCATTGATCTCCATCACTCTCACAACTCTAGCTATACTTGGTCCAAATCCAACATGTTCCTGCAGAGACAAATACTTTCCACCCTTTCTAACCAGAACAGAGAACCTCCTCGCCATTTTAGATGCAGCAATACTGACAACCTTACCCATGTGAACATCACTGAGACTCCTTCCCCCCCTAATCCACTTCGACTTAAATGTGTACTACTTAATTGCAGGTCAGCCAGTAAACACGCCTTCAATATCTACAATCTCCTTTTCATTGAACAACTAATGGAAATCATCTCTATCAATGTCAATTCAGCAGTGTCCCAAATCTTCCTTAGTGATTTCAACCTTCATTGGTCTAACCCCAACGACCCCGCTGTATCTTGCCTTAAATCTTTCTTAAATGATCAAGAACTGACTCAGCACTGTGACCAACCAACTCATATCAAAGGAGAAACTCTAGACCCCATCATCTTTAAAGGGCAGACTATCACCCTAGATTCCATTACCCGTGTGACTGGTCCAAACACCACAGCATCCTCTTTTATATTAACACGGAAATGTTGATGAGGAAGGCTCAACCATTGAAATCATAAATATGGAAAAGGGACTCCAGATCAATAAACTTTGACGAACTAGCTGCCCAATGTAAATCTGCCCTATCCTCCTAAGTTGACCTGGTCAGGTGCAATCACTCACCGTCCTCTACAATTAGACCATCTCCAACATCTTGATAGTATTGCTCCACTCCAACAAAAAAAATGCTTCAACAAAAATATCCAAACCGTGGTATAACGAAAACTTAAACACGGAACATAGCAAACTTAGGGCAGTTGAACATTCCTGGCGAGCCAATCCCTTCTCGGACCTACTAAAACTCCTTAGAGATGCCAGGAGCCTCTACAACAAACAAATCCTCCTGATCCTCCTTGACCTTTCCTCCGCATTTGACATGCTTAATCATGATAACCTCCTATCCATCCTGTAAAATAGAATGGGTTTTTTCTGATTAGGTGTTACAGTGGTTTTCATCCTTCCTACATCACAGATCACAAAGAGTCAAGGCAAACCACTCTCTCTCCCAGCCCTCGCCTGTACTCATAGGGGTCCCCCAATGGTCTGCTCTATCTCATATCTTCTTCAACCTTCTCTTGGAACCTCTTGCTAACTCACTAAACTCCATGGACATTCTCTTCCACATGTATGCGGACGACACACAACTATATCTGAAAATTTCATCCCCGGAAAACATCATCTCACTCAACACTACTCTAATGTCTACTCAAAACTGGTTAACGGAGAACCATCTCCTGCCCAACACTTCCAGAATGGAATTCCTGCTCATCTCCCCTCTGAACCACATCCTCAAGCTAGACCTCTGGCTAAGTCACCTCACTGATTTCAAATGCACTCCTCTCAGCCAAGTCTCTCGGAATCACCATGGACAAGCACCTGAATATAGAAAATCATATCAGCAATTAAAGTAAAGGAACACACCACTTGAAGCCCTCCAACAGCCACACCAGCAAGAAAGCTAGCTGGTTCACCGAAGACCTCCAGGCCTCCAAGCGAACCCGCCGAAAGCTGGAGAGGAAATGCATCCGTGAACGAACACTGGAAAACTACCCAGCACTCAAGAACGCCACCGCAGACACCACCACCTCTTCAGATCCGCCAAAAGGACCTCCTTCAAACACCGCATAGACAGCAACGCACACAACAGCAAAGAGCTCTTCAATATCTTGAAGGAACTCTCCAACCCCTGCTCCAATACCAACGACATCCCGCCTTCGCAAGACCTGTGCGACTCACTAGCCACCTTCTTCCACTGCAAGATCACTGAAATCCAGGACAGCATCAACGCCCCGTCCGCCTCTGCAACCACTGAGACCCCCACGCCCATGACCACCATCCACACCAACCACCTGCTTTCCTGGACCAACATCAACGATGACGACACCATCAAGATCATGAACACCGTCCACTACAGATCCCCTTCAGACTCCTACCCACATCACATCTTCACAAAGCCAGCCCCACCATCGCCCCCCAACTCCAGAAAGCCATCAACATCTCGGTCGAGACATCAACCTTCCCGGAGAGGTGGAAGCACGCAGAGAACAACGCCCTGCTCAAGTAACTGAAGGCAGACCACAAGGACCTCAAGAACTTCTGCCCCATCTCCCTGATCCCGTTCCCAGCAAAGGTCATTGTGAAGGCCGTCAACAAACAACTGACCAGCTTACTTGAGGAGAACAGCATCCTAGACCCCTCCCAGTCCGGGTTCCGCAGCAACCACAGCACCGAAACCGCCCTCATCGCCGCCACCGATGACATCAGGACCCTGCTAGATAACGGAGAAACCGCTGCCCTCATCCTCCTGGACCAGTCAGCAGCCTTCCACACGGTCTGCCACCACACCCTTCGCACACGCCTCCACAATGCCGGAATCCAAGAGAAGGCCCTGGACTGACCACCTCCTTCCTCTCCGGCAGAACACAGACCGTCCGCCTCCCCCCCTTACACTCCGAAGCCACTGAGATCATCTGTGGCGTACCCCAGGGCTCATCCCTCAGCCCAACACTGTTCAACATCTACATGGCACCACTCGCCCACGTTGCCCAACTGCACAACCTCAACATCATCTCTTACGCCGATGACACCCGGCTAATCTTCTCCCTCACCAAGGACCCCAACATCACCAAAACCAACCTCCTCGAAGGAATGAAGGCCGTCGCTGACTGGATGAAAAACAGCCGTCTGAAACTGAACTCGGACAAGACAGAAGTCCTCATCCTCGGATCCACCCCCTCGGCCTGTGACAACTCCAGGTGGCTGACTGCACTAGGAACAGCCCCAACACCCACCGACCACGCATGCCACCTAGGGGTCATCCTCGACTCCACCCTCACCATGACAAAGCAAGTCAATGCTGTCTCTTCCTCCTGCTTCAACACCCTCCGCATGCTTTGCAGGATCTACAAGTGGATCACCACTGAAACAAGAAGGACGGTCACCCAGGCCCTCGTCAGCACAGGCTGGACTACGGAAACGCCCTCTACGCAGGAGCCTTGGCCAAACTCCTGAAAAGGCTCCATCGCATCCAGAACGCCTCCGCACGCCTGATCCTCAACATCCCTCGCCGCAGCCATATCACACCCCACCTGAGAGACCTGCACTAGCTCCCCGTCAACAAGAAGATAACCTTCAAACTCCTCACCCACACACACAAGGCACTCCACAACACCGGACCAGCGGACCTCAACAGCCGCCTCAGCATCTACACCCCCACCCGCCAGTTCCGCTCCGCAGACATGCCCTCGCCTCTGTCCCCTGCATCCAAAGAGTGACCGCCGGTGGCAGATCATTCTCCCACCTCGCCGCCAAGACATCGAACACCCTCCCCATCCACCTACGGCAGACTCAAGTCCTACTGACCTTCAGAAGACTCCTCAAAACCTGGCTCATCCAACAGTAGCAGCACACCCCACCTAGTGCCTTGAGGCCCTCCCGGGTAGGTAGTGTGCTCTACAAATACTATGATTGATTGATTGATTGATTGATTGATGAGGTCACTCAGAAATATCAAACCTTTCCTTCCTCTAAATGATTTCAAGCAGGTGGTCCAAGCTCTTGTCTTGCTGAGGCTAGACTACTGCAGTGCTACCCTCTGTGGCCTTCCCAAATATGCCCTGGCTTCACTAAGGGCATAACTGAACGCTGCGGCTAGACTGGTTCCAGACACCAAACGAAACAAACATATATCCCCAGTCCTAAAATTCCTCAAATGGCTGCCCTACAAAGCACACATTCACTTAAAGTTTGCTGTTCTGACACACAAAGCCCTTCAGTTCAACACTCCTACGTACCTTGCGCAAAAACCTAAACTATCCTGTGGTGTAAGAGCCTCAAGAAGTGCCTCTACCTTCCTATTGAAACCCCTCATCCTTAACAAAAGGAGAAGTTGTCATTGAGCCTTCTCCGGCGCTGCCCCAAAGATATGGAACTCTCTTCCACTGGAAGTATGCATAATCTCTTCATCGACGGCGTTCAAATTGGAAGCCAAAAGATTCCTAATGAACAAAATCTTACCCTAATAGGGATAGGCTCATGTGCCCGTTGACATTGTTCCTACTACCATTGTACTTCCATTTGATAGGCTCTTCTTTACTGCATACTGTGACCCCCCCGTTGCCCGCTTACACATGTTTATTGTGTTACCCTTCCTGGGTGTAATTGTCCTTTAATCTGCAACCATTCCTGTTTTATTTCTCTCTCCTACTTGATATGGATATTGTATTCATGTCCTTCCTCCCATCATATTGTACTGCAATCTGATATCCCTCGGGATCTTGTGCGTGCTATATAGAACTTTATAAATGAAAAATAAAAAAAATGTGTAGAATATGTAAGGTAATTATCTTTGCTGGATCCTGATGAATGTAAATAGGTAATAATTATTTTTAAAATGTTACATTGATTTTATCATTTTGGTTGAGTTGATTTTTTTATGATGCTTTTAATTCTTTTATATTGTAAGATTTTAATTATTCAACAATAAACTATTGCCTCGCCCATTGCTTTCAGCAGTAGAACTAAAGGAAAAATAAAATTATAATAACTCATTGATATTACCATTTTATTTGTTCTTGCTGCGCTGTCTTTGCAGGGTGGGTTGGGCTGCTCTGCTCTAGTAGCAGGGGGAGGAGTGGTGGGCACTCTGTAAGAGCGCAATGGCTGATTGGCCGGCCCGAGACAGTCATGTGTGCGTTGCATATTCTCCAGCCATGCTGCGTACTGCCTTGGTGTAGAACATGCCCAGGCTCCCATTCCCTTACCAAGTAAAGAACCACTGCACTCATACCAATCACAATGCTGCATTGCAGCAATGTGATTGGCTAAGGGGAGCCTGGGTGCTTCTTTTTGGGAGTGGTGGAGTGATGAGGTATGATGTGGAGAGACCCGGCGAGGAGGTAATTTTTATTTTATTTTCCCTTTAAACCCTTAGCCACCCACCCCCCACCATTCGCCCCCAAACACGATCCGTGCCAGCCGCCACTGTTTAGCAAAGATGCCATTTCGTTTTTAATGACGTATTCTTAAGGTGTAGATGAAAGACCTTCAATTAGTGGAAATCGTGAGTTATCACTGATAATCACCAACAGATGATGTCCATTTTCAAGAGGACCGAAAAAATCAGTGCGTAGTCTCTCCTATGCATGCTTCAGGAGTTCTGACGTATTCAGGGTGTGGTGAATAGTTTTTGTAGAAAGGCAGTTGCATAAATGATGGGCCTTTAATTCCTTTTCAACCCTGTCATCAAAGTAAGGAAACGGAAATCGGTCTTGGGGAGCTCATTTTGTGGCAAAACCTCCACAATGTCCCCAATTATTTTCTGTCTCAGACTCTCCAGAATCAGGTTTCTCAACCCTTGTAATGCAAGTCCTTCCTGAGTTATGGGCTGTTTATCTTGACATTTTTGTACCTTTGATATTCACCATCACTAGTGAGAGGTTGATTGTGTTGATGCATGACTGATATGTAACTATGACCTTCAGCTTTAACATGTCACTATCATGGTTCATGGCAGTGATAATCCGGACTAATGAAATGGCTGCTGGTGTGTTGGATTTTACAATGAAGTTGATATAGGTCTCAGCTGACTTGTATGGAGTACTGTGACCTAATATAGGCCCTCAGCAGGGTTCTGATCCTTCTCTGGACGATGCACAATGTTATAGTCATATTCTTGTAACCGTAGTCTCCATCATTCAATGCGAGGGTACATTTTGACCTTTGGATTTCCAAATATAGCCAATATATAAAGCTTGATGATCAGTTACCATCCTAAAAGGTTTTCAGTACATGAATATATGGAAAAATTCACAAGCCCATCCCACAGCTAAGCTTTATTTCTTAGCTTGTGAGTAAGCACGTTTGGTTTGGAAAAAACTTCTACTTGCATATGTCACAATATGTCTTCTAGCATTAGGGGGTCCACTGTGCTGTACAATATTAGCACCTAACCCACTTGGCTAGCATCAACAACAACCTCTGTATGAAACTTCAGATTGAAATAGGCCATTTCAGTTGTGTTCTCAATGGCTTGTTTAATTTTCTTGAAACTTTTCTCACATTCATGTGACCAATGAAATGAAACATTTATTCTCTTCAAGCCTTTCAACGGAGTGCTTACAGTTGCAAAGTCTTGTATGTATCTGGAAAAATAACAGGCCATGCCAAGAAATGAATGCACCATGGAAACATCTGGTGGGGATCAGCATTTTAGACTGCTTCTACTAAGATACGGCCAAAGAATTTTAGCTTTGTCTTTTGGAACTCATACTTGTCTGTATTCAAAGTCAAACCTGCTTCGGAAAGTAAATTACATACTTGTGCAAGTGCTTTATCATGTTCTTTTGTGTAGCTCCAAAAACTAATATGTCATCGTTGTTGTTGAATGCATTCATGACAGGCTGAAGAAGTTCTGCAATGGATGACACATCAAAACCTAGCCTTTTGTATCGAAACAGACCAACACGTTTAGAAAAGTTTGTAATGTACCTGCAATCCTCTTCATGTCCTAACTGATGACAACCTTTATTTAAATTAAGATGAGAGAAGACATTTGCACCATATAATTGCATTATCATGTCAGTAATGTGTGGACCTGGATGTCGTTCTCATTCAAATGCTTTATTAGCTTGACACATTTCAACTCATATGAATACAGCTCCTTCACTGTCCTTTTTGGGCACTACTACTATGGGAGAAACCCATTGCATTGGACCAGTGGAACATTCTATAATATCATGCTTAAGTAACAATTCAAGCTCTTTTTCACCAGCTTCTTGCACATGTTATGTCAATAATTCTTATAAAGCACTCAAATGCCCGGAGGCCTCCGGGCACTACCTTAGTCTGAGTTGGTGTAGGAGGAAATCTTACTTATTTGGGGGGTAATGTCAGGACAGGAACTAAGGGGGTCATTATGATGGCGGAAGGACCACCACCGCCAGGGCGGCGGCTGCGGTCCTTCCACAATCACCAAGCTCATTACCCACTGAAAATTAGGATGGCAGTGGGTATCGCGGTGGACGCACAGTCCATCCACCGCTTTTCCGCCATAGGCAATCGCACCGATTGCCTGGTGGACGGTGCAGGGCCACTGAAATGGTGGCGGTGCCTAGCAGGCACCGTCCACCAGATAAGGATGTGGATTTGGGAAGGTCTTTCCATTGTGGCGATGCCGCCATGGAAAGGCTGGTGGGGATTGGGTTTGGGGGCCCTTTGTGGGCCTCCCTTGTAGGGGGATTGTCTGTGCACTGGGGGGTACCCATGGTACCCTCCATGCACCAAGTGGCAGGCACTGCATGGTGCCGGCCACGTAGTGCATGGAAATGCTGTGCACGTATTTTTTACATTGAGGGTGGTACTGCAGCCAGCAGCACCGCCCGCAATGTGAAAAGCCCAGGATGCGCCCGCCAGTATGTCGGGCGCATCCTAATTGCAGTGGTGGGACTGCTGCATGTCTGGCAGGTGGTCCCAAACACCACTATGATGACGGGCGGACCTAGTCAGCCCACCATCGTAATCAGCCCTTAAGATACTATTGGATAAAAAGACAGGTTTTTAGTTCTTTCCTAAAATGAAGTAGACTTGTAATTTCTTTTAGTTTGACAGGAAGAGAGGTCCAAAATTTAGTTGTGCAGATGACAAAGCTTCTGCGTCCCCAAAGGGATTTCCTACATTTCTGAACTACCACATTTTTTACCGGCATTGACTAGAGTGGTCGAAAGGGAATATACCAGGAAAATCTGTGTATTAGATAGTCAGGTCCAGAGTTATAAAGTACCTTGAAGGCAATGCATAACGCCTTGAAAGTGATTCTTTATTTTTATAGGTAGCCAATGCAATTCCTTGAGTGCTAGAGCTGCTGACTGAAATTTGGTGAGCAGCTTTTGTTGCATGTTGGTATACTAGGCAATGCAGTAGTCTAATTTAGATGCTATTCGTGCAGTGACAACTATCTTTTGTAAGTTTTTGGGGATGAAAGACATGATTTTTCTTATCATCCTGAGGGAGTAGAAAACAAATGATGTGATCTGGTTAATCTGGCTTTCAAAAGTCAACCTTAATGGTCTTACTTTTTCAGCTGGTGTAGTAAAATTCCCCATTTCTTGGGGCCACCAACTTAGGAACAAAAATTAAGTGTTGTTTCCAAACAACAGAACCTCAGTTTTGCCTGATTTCAATTTTAGGCAGTTTTTACTAATCCAATCTCATATATGTCTCAAGCAGTCATGAAATTTATTAGCAGTGTGTTCCGGATTGCCAGGAACCGAGACCACAATCTGGGTGTTGTCAGGGAAAGATATTACACAGAACCATATAATTTGATAAGGTTAGCTAGTAATGTGATGTAAAAATAAAAAAAGGGTGAGACTTAAGGAGGAGCCCTGTGGCACTCCACACGGGAGAGTGAAAGAGTTTGATAGTAGTTCGTCCACAGCTGCACTTTGTTGTTCTGACAGGAATGTTTTTAGAAGGGCTAATTCCACTCCTCTGATTCATAATTCCAAAAGAAAACAATTGTCTATGTATTCGAGCAACAGAACGGATGTCTTCATTAATGTGCACCTTCACTGTCCTAGTCTTACGTTTACCCAAACCATGAAATAACGAAGGACACTGACTTACTATTTTGTGGTGAACATTAATGCTGTAATTCACAGATATGAGTTCCATATCAGCGACTGTGCTGAAACTGAGTAGACAGATACTTGTTGTGCCTTGAAGCACATGGATGTGTGCTTGTACCTTTGTTTTGTTGTGCTTCATTGTCACTACAAATAAACCTTGACTTTTAAGGCACATCGGTGCAGCCCAGGTATACAATTTGGTTTTTAATGGCGTAAGTTGCGGTAATGGAGATAATTCAATGAATTTCTCCTCAGGCATAGTGTTTATCGATGCACCACCGTCGATAATGAAAGGTATCAAACACCCATTTATTTTCAATGTAATCTTTAGACAATGTTTGAATGACTTTCGTGCTTTAGTATGTCGATCTTTCTTTCTTTGACACTTTTCTTCACAAACGGCCATACCAATATACTCACGCTTTCCTGAGGTAAACATCGACATAGCACAATCATTTTCTTCACTTTCGCTTGATGTAGAAGAGCTGCTTGATGATGATTTAGATGACAATTAACTTCATACAGTGTTGATTTGTCTTAAGTGATGTAGCCGCTTAGCCTTGAGGGTGTGTGTCGAACGTTGCTTCTGGAACATTCTGTCTTTGTGTTGTGACACACTTACTTTTTCCTTCGCTTTAAATGTAATATACATTTTAACTAAATATAAAAATTAAACTTAATGTAAAAATTCGTAAACAGGCAAACATAATAATTTATAAGTATACATATATTTACTTTAAAATCATTTATTAACTCTTATCTTTATTTATTTTTTGAACTTTTAAATTATATAAAAATAAAATATATGCATATAACAATCATTTAAAATTTTTAAAAAAACATATAATTGATTAAAACATTAAACTATCAAAACAAAATTAAAACGTACATTTCACAGTACAATAAATACAACAGTAGCGAAAATGTTATATAGCGAAATAATTAACTACTATTCCAACTGCAGTGAGTGCAACAGAAGGGAAAGCATTGGATAGGGGAGGGGTAAAATTTACTATTTCCACTCCAGTGAGTGCAGCAGTATGGAAAGTGCTGGATAGCAAAGGGGTAAAAATGATTATTCCCACTCCAGTGAGTGCAACAGTAGGGAAAGTGCTGGATAGCGGAAGGGTAAACATTACTATTCCTACTCCAGTGAGTGAAACAGTAGGGAAAATATTGGATAGCAGAGGGGTAAAAATTACTATTCCCACTCAAATTAATGCAACAGTAGGGAAAGTGTTGGACAGCGGAGGGGTAAAAATTACTATTCCCACTCCAGTGAGTGCAACAGTAGGGAAAGTGCTGGATAGCAGAAGGGTAAAAATTACTATTCCTACCCCAGTGAGTGCAACAGTAGGGAAAGTATTGGATAGTAGAAAAACAAAAATTACTATTAAAATTTAAACAATTTGAAAAAATTAAATATTCTTAAAATTAAGTAAACAATATTTTAGAAATATACAATTAAATATATTAAACAGAAAAAATACATATTATAATGTTAATTACCTATACCAAAAAGGTACAAATATTATTTTTAAAAAATTATAAATACAGTTATAAACAATATTTATTTAGGAGGAGCAAATATTCACAAACAAATGATTTAAAACATAAATGTATTCATTTTATTTCCTACCTATAATGCTACATCAATACAAAAATACATCAATATTTCATTTAAAATGATTTCCATAATTAACATAATTAATAATAAATTTAAAATATATTATCAATAAAAAAAGATATTAAACATTTATTGAGTACACATTCTTTAACACTATCATATCCACAACGTACACCTAAAATTAATTACATAATTACCATAATTAATTACTGAATAATTAATTTAAATTAATGTACACATAATTAATAATTAATCAATAAAAAATTAATTACTTCCCATTCTTCACACCATTTACACCTATAAACACCACAACACACAACTAAAAGGATTTACAGTTACCATAATCAATTACTAATTAATGAATTTAAATTAATTAACAAATAATTATTAATTGATCAATAAAAAATAATTTACTTCCCACCCTTTACACCATTTACACCTATAAACACCACAACATACACCTCAAATTAATTACACAATTACCATAATTAATACATTATTAATTAATTTAAACTAATTAACAAAATAATTGATAATTAAACAATAAGAAATCAATTACTTCCTACCCTTCACACCATTTACACCTATAAACACCCCAACACACACCTAAAATTAATTACACAATTTCCATAATTAATTACTAATTATTATGTTAAATTAATTCACAACTAATTATTAAACAATTATTAATGAATTAATTTACACATTTAACACTATAACATCCCAATTAACCAAATATTAATAAATAAAAAAAATTCAATAAATTTTATATAATGAAATTACTTCCCACCCTATTCCCCTATAAACCCACAACCCGCTACTGAACTAAAAATGCGAATTTCAAATTAAAAATAATAATAACTACTATAAATAATCAATACATTTTATATAATTAAATTACTTCCTACCTTGTTCCCCTATAAACCCACAACCCACTACGAAACTAAAAATGCAAAATTCAATTAAAAAAAATTAAAAACTGCTAAAATTTTAACATGTATAATAAAAATACAAACAAATCTACAAAAAAACAAACATCACAAACTTATAAAATATATAATAAAATACATAACATGAATAAAAAATAGACATATTTCACAAGTATTTTTTTACAAACGATATTAAACACTTGAATATTTTTGACATCGATATTCCTTACCTAAAATCGATATTCTTGACCACGATATTTTGTCTGACGATATTTCTGACCCACAATATTTTTACCACGATATTTGTGTAAGTCGATGTTCTTACTCAGCACAGTCACAAAATAGTTCTCCTTCCCACAGCCTTCACATATCTGTCCAAGAGCCGGACATTTACATTCATGTAGAAATGAAAATCCACATCTAAAACATAGCTTCTTTTTATGAGCAGACATCACTTTTTTTGTCCTTCAGTCTTTTGTTTTAGCTTACTTTTCACACTCATGACGATTCATTCTGGGCACCTTCGGCCTCCATGTCAGCAGCTTGTCTATCGACATGCTCTGCAGCTCTGGCAACTATTAACACTCACTCCAGACTAAGAGTTTCTCTCAGCATTTGTCATCTGACTGAAACTGACGAGCATCCATCAATAACTCCCAGACACATGGCTTCTTCATCATTAAATTCATTGAACTTACAATGTCATATGAGTGTGTTGAGTCTCTCCACAAATTTATAAAAAGGTTTCATCAGCTTTCTGCCATTCCTGGCTGAAGATGTATATTTTGTAATCAATATTTGGCATTGGATTACATTCGAGATTCAACACTTCTTTAATGTGATGATATGTGACTTCTTAATTGGCTTGCTGCATTCTCTTTGTAATTTCTTTTACCCCATCACCAGCAGGTTTTTTGAGATACTTGATAATCTTTTTGTTGTAGTTCATCAATTAAATCATCAAATGTCTCTATCCAAGCAGTCTATCTATTGCCAATATTTTGCTCTTTGGTGGTATCGAATAATGGTGGTGGTTTCAGGAAAGTGGCAGAGTTGTAGCCGTTTCTGGGAGTGGATGACATTGAGGGTGGAGTTCTCTCTGGCTACTTTATCTGTTCATGTTGAACCTGTTCATGTGATCTATCGCTAAGGCCTTGAGATGTGCTGGCCTCTGGATCATCTTTAATGATAGCTGGAAACACGACTTCCTTCTGTGCCATCTGAATCATTTCACTATTTCGGAAATATTAGAGAGTGTGATGATGGTAGGGCACCTGTCAAACACAACCCCTGTGCTTGACCTGGGTTTTGACACCTGGCACTGAAGTCATAATGCCTCACTTAGCTCAGGTTCTGGTGAGTAAACTGTTTTATTGGCAAGCGTCTCTTTATGCACTTCACTTCCTAATTGTAGCGTTATATTGCACTTTTTGATTATCAATAACAGCTCTTTGAAAACCTCGTTTTATCTGCCTTTAGCGTTCATACTCCGGATTACAAAAGAATGTATTATGCATAGCAGCGCAGTACCTTTACGAATGATTTAACCAGCAGGTTCTTGGTCATCAATTCAAAGATTTATTTGCAATGCTTCCATAATTTTTAACTTCTTTATGGCAGCTAGAGCTGCGCATTGACTCCACATGGGTTAAACATTGGTTCCTGACTTCGACTGCAACACACATGATCTGCACAAGCAGTTTGCTTGGACCACGGCAAACTCTCTGGGTGAGCACTGTCAATATTCGAGTCACTGATTCTACGCTTGTCGCTAGTTATAGCGTCCTTCCCGGCCTGGATACCCGTAAAGGTCTACTCCACACATGGAGCCTAGAAATACACAACTTTATTCTTCTGCGTGTAACCATGAGCTTAACATTCTAAAACCTTCAGTGCATTCCGCTTTAACACTAATGTCACAGTTCTACGGAGTCTATATGGAGCCAAAAGGATTCCATCATTTCTACTTCACAAGACACTACACTGAGCACATGTGGCTCTACTGTTTCTCTTGGTGCTGCTGCTGGAACTGAAGATGCCACGGGCATTAAGCAGGAGTGTATGCAATCTCTGGTGGTGCAGTTCAGGCCCATATACAAAGCTTCTTGAAAGACTGTAATGTTAGTCCACCCACAAGTCACTGGTGAGTTCAGTGGGGGCCCAGGCATGTCAAAGGTTACAGATGATGACTACCTCCTGCAGAATACACTCCACTCCCTCTCTCCAGGTCACGTAAACTATTTTATGAATTAGACCCACAGCTCTCCTCTTGCAGGTAGGTGCAAGAGCTGCTGTCTTTGGTTGATGTCTGGCTGATCCAGCTGGTGCTACCTGTAGTCAATTAATGATTTCGACACCTCTAAATGAGGCAGGGAAATCCTGAGTTTGACAGGGTATAAGAGCCACAGACTTACAGACATTACCCCATTCTGGCAAGCTGCCAGTGTGGTGGTAAAAATACCTCCACTTTTCTGGTGGAAACTGATCTACCACATTTAAAGATTGCTGCCACAGCTGTCAGTGTTTTAATTCCATAGGATATCCTACTGGCATGGTGAAGGACCGGGTTTTAGAACCCAGCGGTGTCAGGGAAAACGCCTGATGCCTTCGAGTTCCCCTGCCTTGGCAAACAGAGACACGGGACACTTCTTGATGATGTCAAAGACCAAAGTTTATTGGCTGCAACCAGGAACAGAGGTCTACGAAGCACACACGGGTGGTTCGCTAGAGACTGCACAATTTTAATGAGCGGAGCATGGTCTTTTATGCCAAAGATCACATTCCGAAGTAGCATCAATTACATACAAACTAACCAATCACATGGTGACATTTCAAACATATCGCATAGCGACAATCCCACTTTCCGTTGTCCAGCCCACCAGAAATGACCAAGCACATTCCAATTTCTTGTTCGATCAGGCCGGACAAACCCATCATAAAACCTCAACCCAAATCAGTAATCATGTCGTAAAGGAAGGAGCAGAAACAGATTGGAAGCAAGATAGAAAGGTGGGTGCAGTGTACTGTAAACTTCGGCATGTCCTGCTCTTTGATCTTTATCTGACCAGCTGCTTAACAAGGAACTGGCTCAGCGAAATCAGCCTCGGGCAAGGGAGTCAGTTCGGCCAGGTCATTCAGAAGTCAGCTAAGACGTACGTGTCCTAAGGACTCGCTTGGCCGTAATCATCGGCCTATGTGAGAGCAACCACACAAAATGGCTGCCGTTCACAAAATGGAACCCGAAGGTTCAAACGAAATCCCTAAGTACATAGTGTTCTCATTGATCGATTACTGCGAAAACACTCGTACATACCACACTCATGATTTGCGGTCCACTGACACCAAGATCGTCTATTTCCGATGACCCTTATTGAACGGGTTCGGAACCACCGAACCTCAAACCCTCAAACTACGGAACCACAGACCCTCCTTTTGCCCTTACATAGGCAACAAACCCAAACCCATGTCAATCTGAATCTGGATCTATATTCATCAGATCATCGATATGTTGCTGTAGCATCATCCTAGTACTTAGTACCTCTCTCTGGACAGGTCTCCTTGCACACGAAGTAGCACAAAGGCCACATATCGCAGGAGCACACTGTATACAGAGACAGAACAGGAAAAGGATGGCTAAGATCATCCCAATAACCATCATAATCTTCCATCCCCAAGTGGATATCAATCCCCAGAACCATCCCATCAATGACCAATCTCCTTTATCTAAATGGACAGAATCGGAGATCTTATGTAGCTTGGAAATGGCCTGAAAGACTGTCGGAGCGTTGTCTGGAATGAAAACGCAGCAGCTCGATTGAATCAGTTTACATACTCCACCTCGGTCTGCAAGTATGACATCAAGAGCAACTCTATTCTGAAGTGTCATAAGTCGATCCGACTTAAACTCAGCAGTCAAGTTACTAAGGGCACCGGCAGTTTCGACGATGGTGGACTCTACCACTCTCGTCAACTGGCGAATGTTCCTGCTGTTAGCCATCGGTCCCCAGAACGGCAGAAAACCCTTAAAGAAATCTCCCAACTCGTGCCCTGCGGTGTCTTCCTGACTGAAGACACCTCTAGCAACTCTCATCTTATGGTAATCTGCTGTAGCTGTAAAAGTGGGAGGCAACAGGAAGGAAACAAAACATGTGCCCGAAAAGTCAGGGGGTAACCATGTATATGCTTTAACGTACCAAACAAAATAAGTACCCTAAGCGGCTAAAAATGCTGGGGAAGTCTGGGACGTAAATACATAGATGTCAGTACAAACACTCTTCCCTAGCTGAGCTTTCTGATTCTTGCCATTACCCTGCAGACAATAGCGACCCTGATGGGGCACTATCCAAATCGGTGGAGAACTTTTCGCTCGCTGGTTAACACTCAGACTAACTCCATATCCAGTAACGTCCCAACGACTATATGGTTGTCTCTCATCTTTCGGAATAGTCTCAACTGCATTAGTCCCTTTGACCATGTCGACTATGCCTCTAGCTAAAGCACTATTCTTCGGATTATCCTTCGGTGAACGTAGGGGATAGACACTGTGGGCATAGATGAACATAGTTCTATATGCCCAATTAGAACCATTAAGGCTGAAAGGCTAACCAAGTACGGAATACCTTTCCCAGTCGTATGGGGCATTAGGCCACAAATCCAACAATTTGTCGTGTTCATAACTAACTGGTGTTGGTGCAAAAGTTGAATAAAGGAATTATTAGCAAATTCCATTCTTCTGACTATTTCATGTTCGGGCAGAGGGTAAAAAGAATGACAAGAAATAGTGGGTGGAAGTGTAGGTTGCACAGTGGGAATAAACTTCACTTTAAAAGAGAATGTCACATAACCAATTAAAAATATCATTAAACTCAATAGCAAAAACAAACACAATATTAAAAATCTCTTCCGTGTGATTAGCTTGTATATCTTATTCTTGAAATTCATTGTCTCTACAGGTCTCTCCAACTCGAAGAAATCCATCCTAACTAAATATGCTAGACGCGGCGGTAGGGTGTTCTATGCTAAGGAATGCCTCTGTCAACCCAGGGCAACTCCCTTAGGCCAACCAGAACCTTCGA
This sequence comes from Lissotriton vulgaris, assembly GCF_964263255.1. NCBI lineage: Eukaryota > Metazoa > Chordata > Amphibia > Caudata > Salamandridae > Lissotriton > Lissotriton vulgaris. The sequence goes on along the minus strand of NC_141695.1, from coordinate 1,634,326,753 downwards.
CCTAGTGTCTCGGGCTTGCATTCCAAAGACTTGTCGACCGCGACCCTACAGCTGAACCTGGATGGCGGTTCGAAAAACAAAAATGAGTAGGTCCTCAGTGGAGAGTTAACCTGTAAACAGAAAAATCATTAAAAACTTCATTTATTTTATTAGTCCCATGACTCTTGGTCGCAAATTATAACGATCTTTTCCAGGCAATCTCTGTTCTTTGAATAGAAGCTCAGGCTCAGTAGTGTTCAATCGATTCAAAGGAGGCACAGCTTCTTGCAAGAGATCGTCACTTTCTTTCTCGGAGTCTGTTCCAATCAGACGGGCATCGCTGAATGGCAAAAATCGTGGCACAGTTTCTGTTTCAGAGTCTGGGAGTCCTTCCTGGACCCACCGGTCATACGGTAAGGGCAATGGAGCCCGTTTGCAGTGTACGCCGTGGATCCAGTGTTTCTTGCCTTGCACTCGAACTGCAGAACGTGTAGACAGGAGAACTAGATGTGGTCCTGTCAACGGGGCTGATCATTCTTGTTCCACTGGAAGTTTTTAATGAAGACCCACAAGCCGGGTTCAATGGTATGGCCTGGACCTTCAGATGCCTGTGGCAAACTCTCATAAACCTGTTGGTGTAAAACATGCAGTTTAGCCGTCAGTTCGTGCAAGTAATCAAGCAACACAGGGTACTCGAGGTCACTAAACTTTGTTGGTCTTGGTACGCCCCAAATATTCGCTGGGTGACCAAACACAACCTCATACGGACTCAAACCCATTTGCGAATGCACAGTCATTCTTGTGGACAGGAGCGCTAAAGGCAAAGAATCTGGCCATTGTAAACCAGTGCTCGCTTGAATTTTGGCCAACTTTAACTTCAGAGTGCCATTATAGCACTCGACTAAACCAGCTGATTGGGGGTGATTTGCAGCGTGGAACTTCTGCCGAATTCCTAATCCCTCACAGACTTTCTTCATCACTTGACCCACAAATTCACTCCCATTGTCACTCCAGATAATTCTCGGCAAACCGAACCTCGGGAAAAATTCCTTGATTAGGGCTTTCGCTGTGGACAAGGCAGTATTGTCCTTCAAAGGATAAACTTCCACCAATCTAGAAAAGGAGCAAACAACCACCAAGACATATTTCAGGTTGTTGCACCTCTCCATGTGGATGAAATCTAGCTGCAAAGCCTCGAACGGATACGTAGGAGGGGCAAAATGACCTGCTGGTGTTGGAATTCCCTTACCAGGATTGTACATCAAACACACCATACAGTTCTTAACCAAATTCTCTGCACATTTGGGAATACCTGCATTCTGCCAAACCGGAGCCAACAACTTACAAATCCCTTTCACGCTATGTGCCATCCCATGAGCCATCGTAACAACTGGAAGCACATACGCGTCAGGCAACAACCATCTTTGATGCTCGGGCAAATCAATCCAACAACAGTTCGAATCCAATCTACCCTTACTTTCTCTCCATTCATTCAACTCTTTCTCTGTAGCTTCAGCTTGGATGGATTTCACACTCTCAATCGTATCTTCACACATACTTTTCTCTGGAACCCATCTCGCTGAACCTGCAACATACATTCGGCTCATCACATTTCTCGCAGTTTCTTTCACAACTTCATCCGCAAACGCATTTCCGCAACCAACATCATCCGTAACTTTCTTATGGGCACTACATTTCACAATCGCTACTTGTAACGGCAAAGTAAGTGATTCAAGAAGCTCATTCACCAACTGCCCATGCTGAATCTTCGTTCCATGCGAAGTCAAAAACCCACGTTCACGCCACAAACGTCCAAAACTATGAGCCACACCAAACGCATACTGGCTATCAGTATACACATTCACTCGTTTTCCTTTCGCCAAACACATGCTCTAGTTAATGCAATCAACTCTGCTGCTTGCGCTGAATTATATGGGATACGTGCAGCTTCAACAATCGTATGCAAAGTCGTAACAGCATATGCCGCAGTCGTATCACCATTTGGCAACTTAAAACACGAACCATCAACCCACAAAATACCATCACAATCTGGAAGAGGAGTATCCCTAAGGTCTATCTTCCCTTTCGTTTCTTCCTCAGTTCTCAGAAAACAATCATGCTGTTCTGTGTCATTATCTGTCTCTACTGAAATTGGCAACAACGTGACTGGATTCAACGTGTTGCATCGTTTAATGTGCACATGTCTCGCTAACAAGGTCAACTCGTAACCCGACAACCGAGCACTAGTTAAGTGCTGTGTCTTGGTACGGTTCAACAAGGTATCCACTGCATGTGGAACCATTACGATCAACGTGTTGCCCATAACCAAACCAGCAGACTGTCGAATTGAAACAGCCGCTGCCGCTGTAGCTCTCAAGCAACTCGGCAACGCTCTAGCTACCGGATCTAAAGTCGACGAAAAATACGCACATGGACGTTGCTTATCGCCAAATTGTTGAGTCAGCACTGACAATGCACATCCCTCTCTCTCATGGACATACAATGTGAAAGGCTTACTGTAGTTGGGGGTACCCAACACAGGAGCCGAACACAACGCATTGCGTAATTCGGAAAAGCTCTTCTGACATTCGTCAGTCCAAGGAATAGGATTTGGAGTATCCTTAACAGTAAGAGCTATCAAAGGCTTCGCCAACAAAGAAAAATTAGGGATCCACTGTCTACAGTACGACGTAATACCCAAAAACGCACGTACTTCTCTCTGTGTTGTAGGAACACTCATTTTCGCAATAGCTTGAATTCTTTCTGGGGTCAGTTTCCTTCCCTCCTTCGATAAGAGGTGACCTAAGTAGGTTACTTCTTGTCGACAATATTGCAACTTGGAGAGAGAAACTTTGTGATGAAAATCAGACAAGTGGCGTAACAACGACAAAGTGGCTTCTCTACAAATCTCTTCATTGTCAGCCGCAACTAACAAATCGTCAACATATTGAATAAGGGCAGCACCATCAGGTAAAACCAACAGATCAAGTTGTGTTTTCAAAGCTTGGCTATAGATTGATGGAATATCGCAATAGCCTTGAGGAGCGCGCTTAAAGCGGAAACTTCGTCCTCCTAAAGGGAATCCAAAAATATCTCTGCCCTCTACGGCAATCGGGATGCTGAAGAAAGCATTCTTCAAGTCAATCACCGGAAACCATGTGGCTGTAGCCGGAATCAGAGTCAACAAAGCGGTAATATCAGGCACCACAGGAAACTGTGGAACAACAATCTTGTTCACTTCACGAAGATCGATCACAAACCTATATACAGGAGGCTGTGAAGAATCTGTTCTCTTCAGAACAGGCAAAACGGGACTATTACACACATTACCTCTTGTTTCCTCAATCACACCTTTTTCGATCAGATCATAAATAATCGCCAAAAGTGCTCGCTCACCATCACTCGAAATACGGTACTGTGGAATGCGCGGTAACTTAGCATTCGTCTTCAGTGTCACAACGTATGGGGGAATCTCTAGAAGACCAACATCATTCGGACCAGTAGCCCACAATGAATCCGGTAAAGAAGACAATTCAAGTGGAAGTCTGTCTTTCGATATGTACATCGGAGAGATCACTCTCTCACCCAACGTAAGATGTACTCCTGACGGAGAACAATACAATGTCGCATACAATCTCTTCAATAAATCTAATCCCAACAAGTTCTCACCACAACCTGTAGTCAAAATGAGGGGTGCTTCAAATTTACGAGGTCCAACAGAAAGAGACAACGGAGCAGAAATCGGATTCGTAACCGGGGCGCCAGAAAAACCTACAGAAACATTCTCAAAGCCAGACAAAGGTGCACCAGGGAGTTTAGAGTGCATTATAGAACTCTTTGTAGCACCAGTATCTAACAGAAAAGGCTCTGACACACCTGATGCAATCACTTCAACATAAGGTCCACTCTGATCTACTGGAACTGAAACAACTACCTCTCTTTGTCCATGGCTGTCCTAGCAATCATTACCATCCACTTCCTCACCTGCGACGTAGTAATCATCTGTATAATACTGTGCTGTCCTACCAGACGAACCTTGCTGCTGATCAAAAATATTCATTGAATTCTGTGGAGGCAAAGAACGCCCATTCTGTCCGCGACCTCTACCTCTAGGCGCTTTTTGAGCACCTCGACCTCTTACACCAGAAGAACCATTTGTGCGCCGTAACAAAACCGGACAACTATTCTTGAAATGGCCCTCTTCTTTGCAATACGCACACTGATTAGGCCCATACGGAAAACGCTGTTAAGAAACTAATTTCTTTGCGAGTTTCTCGAATATTGCTGAATCTGCTGATAATCGCGTTGATTATTAGTACGGGGTGGATAAGCTTGTTGTAGAAGAACTTTAGTCTTCAATTCCTTAGTCTTCTTATCCGCTTTCTCTAACTCATCTTTGTGCCTATTTTCATAGTACTGGGCCGTAGCTAAAATCTGCGCTGAGTGGAAACAGCCCAAGCACTCTCAGAATCTTTCAACTTAGTGCACAACTCGGGAAGCAGATTATGCACAAATTTATCGACGAACAATCTCTGGCCACCCTCAGTAGCCATATCCTGACCACTATGATCTACAAAGGTCTCTTCAAACCACGTGAAAAAATCGGACACCGTCTCATCTTTCTTCTGCTTACAAGCAGACAACTTGTCCCAATTAACACGCACTTCGGGCATCAAAGTCTTCATATAATTAATTATCCTACCAGGGAGTTGAGTAATGATATCTTCAGGCTTAGCACCTCCTACTTGTCTATCGTTCGCAGCACGAAGGTTAACCCATGTATCACCCAATTCCTGGTCATGATCCGTATGTCGAATCGTACTCCAAATAGGCTGTGGAACAACATTTCCAAACAACATATCTATGTCTGCTAAATTCATGATGCACAAACTCACAGTCTGAGTGAGCTCTTTATAATATCCTGCCGGATTTTTGCGCGGATCAGGCAAAGACTGCTTATTTGCCAAAACTTCAACACGCTTCCAAGGAACATGTACCCAAACACACTGGAAGTGTGCAACAACAGGTGGAACAACATTTGCGTCAGCAGGTCTCCAAACTGGAGAAACCTCTTGCATCGGATACAGACGCGCTGTTCTCCTAACTGACGAATCAGGCTCAAACAATCGCTCAGAAGGAGTGTCACTACGAAACGACAAGTTAGTCGCAACTGCTCTCCCTACATCATTAGGACCCACAACGGTCCCTTTTGCAAATTCAGAACGTATTCGGTACAACTCATTAGGAGCTTTACCTACTTCTTCAACCCATTGTTCATGGAGGAACCCACACATCATCTCAAAACGTACCGTTGTTTTGGTACTTCCCATTGAAGGAAAACATCCATAACACCTTTTAGTGTCCGCTAATGACTGTTGGTGGACCGAGGAGACTGCAGGAAGCTGAGTGCTTTCACGGGGATAGGTTCCCCTGACGAAGGGATATAAACCCGAAATGCATTGGGAGAAGAAAATTATTATTTTTCGCTATTCATGAGCGTGTTTTGTTTATCAAATCAGTGAATTGAACATTTGAGTAACAAAAGCATGAACAAGTATCAATCTCAAAAAATATATATAAGTGAATGAATTTTGAAAAACACAGAAAACAGCTACAATAATAAATTTTGTTTGGAAACTTTAAGCATTGTCTATTCAATTGGGATTACAAAAGCAGATGGATATCAGCCAAAGGTAGTGCGGACAGGGTCTAATGACGTCAGTCACTAGTACTAATACATTTGGCACAGCAACATGTCTAGTGGTTGGGATCCCCCGGGAGTCCCCTAAGTCCGGCGTGGGCCACGCGTTAGGTCCGACACATCAAAGGGTAGGGGCAAGGAGCTTATACCTGCCCCCGCCCATCAAGCTTTCCTTTTGTGCCTTCTGGTCACGTTTCCCAACAAACATGTCTTTTGTGTTTATTTATTGATGTGCATGCTATGTTCTTCATGTTGGGTGAGTTGCCTATATTGGCACTATGGTGGTGGTCCAACATGCCTACATTGCCTTTATGGTCTCGTTTCCTGTCGTGTGATAAATGCCTGATGGTAATGCGCATATGGTGGACTCCACCGTTGTGAAAACCACATCTTCTACCGTCCTCACAGGGCAAAAGATGAGCAGAGAGGACTTCCGCCTTTTTGCAGCAGAAGATTTGTTACCAACGTCCCTATTGGGCCCCAAGTGTTCAGAAAAGTAAAACCTCATGGTTAACCAATAAACACGTGGGCCTCTGGGTGTCACTCCGAACTCCTCAGCTTGAAATCCTCTATTCACACTCAGCCAGAGAAAACGGATTAGCTCTAATAAAAGCGGATGGATTGCTTTCTGCCTCAGGCCTCTGCTGCGCCATATGTCTCTGCATGCCACTTTCCTCACAATCAGGAGTTGTTATGATAGCCAACGGAGGCTGTAATTGCAAAAACAACCGAAGCGGTCTCTTGTAAAAACGGGCTTCCATGGTCGGGCTGCGGAAGAACAGATGTAGCGACGGCCACCTTGCCAAGACTGCGGGCCACATCTGCGATGACATCACTGAATGGCTCATTTCCCCCCCCAAAATTAATCGAGACAAAGGATTGCTGAGCGGAGGTTCGTTTCTGTGGTTGTGCACTTTCTGTAAAATCACTTAACTAAACATGGTTTCAATTGGGCTCTCAAATGTATCAAAAACGTGAAAAAGGGCGAGCTTGGAATTTTAGAGGTGCATGTGGACAAAGGCAAGGTGCATCAAAAACAATAGCAACAGTCGAATGGTGAGAGGAAGCATTAATACAAGTTAGGGTGCAGGCGCACGCAGCGACAACCAACCACTGTAACTCTTCTGGCTGAAACATCACGTCAATCAAATGACAGGCCAAGTTGAAAAGAAGCAAGAAAACAAGGTACTGGCTAGACATCCATTTAACAAAGTAGCTCCCTTGCTCCAGGGTTGGGCTCGTTTCTATATATACACACCCGAGAGTCGATCGACATCACGCTATACATCAGCATGAATGATTTAGGGCCCCGTGGCACGCAGGTATGGAATTTCCTGAAAACCGATAGTCCCACAGCGGGGCTTCGCCTCTGGGGCCCTTCGCCGTGCGAGATATCAATGAACAGGAAATGCGTTGTCTGTTGGTCAATAGCGTTACTGTAGTTTTTTACACACGCCCCACAGCCGCCAGTAAATATTTCCTTGATGTTTGTGGCTGTCACTTCTTTTCGCTGCTGTTATTCAGAGTCCTACCTGTGCTACACCAGTGCGTGCAAATCCAAAACCAAACAGGGATGCACTTTGGAAGATCTTGCATTTTGTTCTCGCTGTTGGTGCAAGAAACAAACCGACTTTGCCCGCGCGCTGCTTATAACTTCCTTGTCACGTATCGGTTGTTGGAGAGGAGAGAGAGAGGGCAGCTGTGATGCAGAAATCCACTTTTGCAGTGGCCCACCTGCCATGTTCCCACCTCACCTCGAAATCGTGCTTAATGTTTTTTGTATAGCGCAGCGTTCTACTACTATTAGGCCTCTGGGCGCTGCTAGCAGTCTATTTAAGCTACTGGTTCGAAGTGTTGGAATTACCCACCGGACAGAATTCCCTGTGTTGTACTAATACTGCAATCCACCTCCTAGCAGCGTGGGCGTGCTTAATCTGTTTGTGGGTGGTGGGAAATCCCCACCGAGACGAGACTGCACCAAAGAGGGATAGGGAGGGTGTTGTCTTCGGTCAGACTTGAGTCTCTGATTAATGATTCATAGGGCTGTAGGTGGACAGTTGCCGAAGCTGGAGCGGCTACTGGCCTGCTTTCAGGGCTAGACGACTGAGAGACTGCCACAGACCTCTTCAGAGAGTGTCAGGATTGGGAAGGGGCTTCACATGTGCGATGCTGGGCCTCTAGGAATATAAGGCCATGAGTTGCTTTTAGCTTCGAATGCCTGTCGTCTGCATACTTGTCAATTAAAAAAAAAATCTGATCGTGAGAAGGTGCAGGGCTTTGGAGGGGATGGGCTTCATGCCAAGAACTGCCTGAGAGACACTTTTGCCTCGGCCAATCCCTCACCGGCTGCTAAAAAACACAAAAGCTCGCAGAGGCTGCCACCATGTCCTAGACTATTTTCACAACCCTTAGTGGACATCGGCTGGTTAGAGCTTCCAAAGACAAGCTGGAGACTCATTCAATGCAGGGGTGGCCAGATTACCTTTGCTGCCACGGTTTGATATCTGCTCTTCACCGGGTCACCATGTAAAGAATGTTGATATCATGCAAGAATATGCCACCATGTGAGTTGGTAGGTCTGCTTCAGTTCTGCGTAAGCAATGAGTCTTTGTGTTTTAGGTTGTCACTGAGAAGGTTGCAGATTGCTTTAGGAAAATGTGTCTGAGTGATTATCGTGTTTGTCTTTGCTGGCATTTCTGTCATGATCATCTTTAGGGCCTTGGGGCATATTTACAATGCTATGGCGCAGCGCAGCGCTGCAAGCAATTTAACTGTGCCGGGCTGCGTCAGTTAAAAAAACACAGCAATGCGCTGCATTAACAAGAATATGGCTCACCCCTGTGCAACCGATAAAAAAGCTGCCTAGAGCCAGCGCAGGCACCCTTGCACCATGGCGTTGCGGGGATGATTGTGCTTGTGCAGGAAGGGACACCTTGCAGCCTAAAAACGATAATTGTTGACGTTTTGCTCCTTCCATGTGTGCTACATAATGCAGTACACATAAAAAGAGCAAACTATTTGGAGAAATACAAGTATTTCTCCTTGTTGTACCACTTTAACACCTCCTTTTAAAACACAATAGTTTTTGGCGCTGCCCCAAAGTTACAGATCCTTGTAAATCTGGGTCTGTTTCAAAAAGCAGTGGGCGTTGCATTGGAACGCCCACAGCAACACCCACTGCACACTCCTTTGCCCCAGAAAACTGCCAAATTTACAAGGTGGTGTTCAGCTATGCAAAGTGGCTTAACGCCGCTTTGTAAATATGGAGCGGGGCACTGCGCCATTGGAGCTTGGAAAAAGTGCAACTCAGGTAGTGCAATGCCCTTGTAAATATGCCCCCTAGTGAGTGGACAGGGTGGAACGGAGAGTAATATGTAGTCCAAATGAAAGGTAATTCCTAATGCAAAGAAATTGTTCATTTTGGTGCTTGTCGTGCAGCTGTTATGTGGTCAGAGCACATATAGCATTTTATTGAACTCAATATGAGCTGCTAGCATGTGGATATGAGTGTAAATGAGGAGATTTTATGTTGAGACTAGACCCAGAGAGTTTGTTGATGTGGGTTTGCCTTTTTATAGTGTCGCTGTGCCTTTATGTGTGTTATAGTAGTATTAGAGAAAAAAGATTTATGAAGTACTGGGCGCAAAATACTGGTTGCATAGAGTGCAGTGGCATAGAGTGAGCCGTGCAGAGTAGATCAGTGCAGAGTGTAGTGGTGAAGAGTACAGTGGCGTAGAGTAGAGTGGTGTAGAGTATAATGTCGAAGAGTACAGTGGCGTAGAGTAGAGTGGTGTAGTGTATAATGTCGAAGAGTACAGTGGCGTAGAGTAGAGTGGTGTAGTGTATAATGTCGAAGAGTACAGTGGCGTAGAGTAGAGTGGTGTAGTGTATAATGTCGAAGAGTACAGTGGCGTAGAGTAGAGTGGTGTAGTGTATAATGTCGAAGAGTACAGTGGCGTAGAGTAGAGTGGTGTAGAGTACAGTGGCGTAGAGTAGAGTGGTGTAGAGTGCAGTGGCGTAGAGTAGAGGGGTGTAGCATAGAGTAGAGTGCCATACAGTGCAGTGATGTAGAGTGCAGAGGCATAGAGTGATGTAAAGTAGAGTGGCATAGAGTGTAGTGCCGTAGAGTAGAGTGGTGCAGAGTACGGTAAAGTGCAGTGGCATAGAGTGCTGTGACCTATATTGAAGATTCACAGAGTGCAATGGTGCAGAGTACAGTGGCATAGAGTGAAGTGGCTAGAGTGCAGTGGCAAGGAGGGCACTGGTGTATATTGCAGTGGTGCAAAGAAGAGTAGAGTTATGTAGGGTGCAGTGGCGTTGATGGTAGTGGCCTAGAGGAATGCAGCCAAAGGCATATCAGAGCCTCAGTTCAAGTTCTATGGGGTCCTAAATCTCTGAAGAGAAGTCCATCTCATGGGGTTTGTCAACGTTTCACAGAAGCACTGCACTGGTGAGCACCATATTTTAAACAAAGTAGAAGATTACAGCAGAAACAACATTTTAAATAATGAATATTATGTGGGGACAAGTAATAATGTTGTAGCGTTCTGTAAATTGGACGGCACATAGAATCACGGTCACACAGTACAAGGATATGCATATTCTATGCCACAATGAAGGACCTATTCTCTGTCATATATGAGCTGATTTGTTTACATTGTTCGGCAGGGGGCTAGAGGGAAAAGAAGCTACATGGAAGGAGAGTGGTTGGGAGGGAATACAAGCTACATGGATATGGGAGACGGACTAAAAACACAAGCCCTTGTGTAGAATTCTTGAACCCCCCCCAAAAAACAGTTGCTCCAAAAATGGGAGTAGAGCAAGGCATAAGTAGTTGGCCCATGCTCCAAGGAAAGGTAAAACACCAGAGGAGGACATGACACAGGCATGGCAAGACAAAAGGGAACAAAGAAAATGAAAGCGATGCTCACGCTACCAAACTGTAAGCTATGTGTGGGCTGTAAGGCCAAATTATGTAAACAAAATGACTTGCACAGACAGCACATGTGATGTCTAGGCAAAACCTAATAAATGATTAGCACCATTCCAGTTATTCTAGCACTGATTTCAAGGTATTTCTAAAAGATTTTGAAGTCTACTTTATGCTATTCTGTTGATAAATCAGGGAATATAGTGGATTTTGAGTGCTCCAACAAGGGAGAGGCATGATTATTAACCCCTTCGATGCTGATGACGAGCTGAGCTCGTCATCAGTCACGGGGGGCGTGTGCGGATGACGAGCTGAGCTCATCATCTAACGCGGCTTTTCGAAAAAAGCCGCGTAGCACAAAAATCACCGCAGCAGCGATGCGAATAAGGGGGTGCTGTAGCACCCCCACGATCCATACGTTCAGTGCCTATGGTCCAAGCTATCTATGACCAGGGCTTTCATAAGCACCGGTCAATGATCAGTGTGGAAAAGTGTCAGGACTTTCTGAAATAAAGATAGGGTCAGGTTCACTCAGTTGACCACAAAATTGACTTTGTAGCATACGAATCGGTCTTGCATTTGTAGTCTGCTCAGAAAATCCATTTTGTGACAGGTCTATGGTTTCCTAAGGCTTTTTATTTTGAAATGATTTCTCACAGCCTTTTCAAAGTGCCACTTGAAAGTCTCAGTATGAATACATACTTACACGCACATACATAAAATACATGGATGTATACAGCCATGCATGCCTAGATAATGTAGGGGGCAACTAATTTTTTAAATAGTTCCAGCAGACTCAAGTAAAATCACTTTAATGTGGGGTGATAATAAAAATGCTCATCCCAACAGATCTCCCCATTGCTCTCTCTTTCCAACCATGCCAGCACAGGACCACAGCTATACACAAAATCTTAGATTGGACAACCCAGTGAAGACTGTATCGTAAGAAATACCGTAGATGGGCCTGCAGAGCTGTTCAAAGCTACCAGCATACTGAAAACTATAAAACTGCACGTCTATCTCTCACACTTAACACCCACCACACTGCTACGTGCTGCGTCCCATAACACAATAGCCGCACCTCGGTGGTCATCATGCATGACATGAAAACACTTCCCACATAGGGACTAAACAATGACAACATCTCCTTCCAACCACACACCCTACACAGTGTAGTGCCAAACCCAAGTATGCAAGTGCTTCAGTGCCCCCCTATATAAATATTGCAATACAATACAATAGGTATCTGTTATAATGCTTTATTGACATTTCCACCATTTCTACGCTCAATAACAATTTACACAGCTGATCTCTACTTTACAAAGCAAAAACATGTGCAATCACAAGATACACACATGTAGCAAGAAAGAGATCAATTTGAGGATTAATTGATATGTTCAAAATCAATTATTATATGGTAATATGATATGGTGTAGAATGGAAATTCTTTTTATGTCACTTTCCAAATGATTATCCTGTGAAAGCTATGTCTGAACCTAAATAAAAGCCTTTAAGAGCGCTCTGCCATAGTCCAGTGGCGGCCGGCATGCATTGGGGGTGGGGGGATTATTAAGTGGATCTAAAAGAAGAAGAAAAAAAAACCTTACCTTACTGCTGTGCCTCTCCTTCATCTCTCCTCTTCGTACCTCCGCACCTTCGCACCACCCAGGCTCCCCAAAACCAATCACAACGCTGCAATGCAGCATTGTGATTGTTCTGAGTGCCATGGTGCAGCACTCAGTCACGAAATGGAAGCCTGGGAATGTTCTCTACCGAGGCTGGGTGGAGAGCATGCAAAGTGCGCATGAAGGTTTGGCCCAAAGTGTGCTCACCACTCCCCCTGGTCCTGTCATCAGGTCAGTTTCGCCCTGCAAAACTCCTGCAGCAGGGCAAAATAAAATTGTAATGACCTCAAGTTATTATCATTTTCTTTTTCCTTTATTTCACTGCTACAAAGCAGTAGGGCGATGCTGCTCCGCCTTAGCAGAGGAGCCGCCACTGCCTTGGTCCCATTATGTGAAGAAGTAAAACAAGTTTAAACTGCAGCGAGTAAGTAAAAATATTTCCTAAGAAATGTCTGGCTGCAATATGAAAGCAAATACTGTAGCAGAAAACGAAATAACAGTTTTCATGGAAGATTGTTAGCTCAAGAATGTAGGCAACTTGCTTGAAGTATTTTAAAACTCTTGGTGAGCAGTAAATCTGATTTCATTAGTCTCTTTTTGCAATCAATCGACAAGCCACCTGGTGGGTTAGCGACTTCTGGATGAGGTTCAATCCAGCTTTCATGCCCACTTTGGCAGCAAGAATGGTCTTTCGTTAATGTTGAATGACTTGATGGTTACAGGGTATGCTAGGGGAGTATAAGGTATTAATGCCTTGGCTGGGGCCCTCCAATACATTCAACAGAAACAGCTGTACCATTTGGTTTCCGAGGCTGGAATGAGTAAGGGAGCTCACTCTCTTTGATCTGGCCGGTGCTTAACTTGTAAAAGAAAGAAAGAAAATAAGGATAAATCATAAGTGCATGTAGGTGCCCAAAGTTTTTCATGGGAGTTCACCACCTCCCCTTCTGAATGTCAGAGTTGTTGAATACATAGGCTGCCTAGTTGTAATTCCACCTCATGCTTCCACCCTGCATGTCCTATCTCTTTATCTCACTCTTGCAGGTTGTTTTCTAAATTTGTCAGTGTTTTCGTATCTTTAATTCTCTATTTTCTGCCTTTCTCTCTCTTGCTCTGTGTCAAAGTCTGATAATGAAAAAAAAGTCCAGTAACCCAGAAATGAGTACTGATGCCTACAACCTGCAAGCACTGGCACAAATTAAGCACTGAACATTATCTCACTGTTTGCTAAGACTAGGCGAGATGCCCCAATCTGACAATTTAGTTCCTTTCTGAGGATGTGTCCAGGGATGTTTCTGTTGCATTAACCAGATACATTGGAGTGCCTGATGAATTAAAATCAATCCTACGAAAGCTGCTGGCCTTATTGATTGTCTTGTACAAAGAGAGAGCCAATGCTTAAGGGCGAGAAGTCATTACCTGCTGTCATCTAATAGGGTTGCATGACATTTTAGATATACCAGACTGTTGGTGTCAAAGGAGGAGGCTGGCATTAGAGGAAATCATGCCCCGGATATTTTTTATTTTGTTGTCAAAGGTATAGAATCGGATCTATTAAAATTCCAGAGGGAATATTCTTGGAGGAAGGTGGGAAAGGCAAAGGGCTTAGGGTTAACAGGTAAAATCTGTCACTGTCTGGAAGATATTGATCACATGTATTCTTAGAAGCATTGAGCTTGAGGCTCTTTGAAGTCAGTGGGCTAAAATGTAATCAAAGGTTGGAAGTGGCTGCAAATCCCTGCTGAATACTGTTTTGCTATTGTTAATGAAATGTGAAAATCAAATGCAATGCCTGTAACATAAATTTGTAAAATATGTATAACATATTTCATGCTCGCGAGGGCGCAGATTTACAAAGCGTTCATGCGACGGAGGGAAGCCGGCAAAGTTGCTGCACTGGCGCACTTTTTGCTACCATGCACTAATGCAGTAGGGTGTCTGCTTTGTGGTCTGCATTGTTTCTGTGCAGCAAGGGGGGCCTTCCTGCATAAAAATATACTTTAAGGCTATTTCCTCGATGCACAAAAAATATGGTATAAGGCTATTCTTGCTATGCCTCTATCTAAGAGGATGTCAAGAGATCTGGGTTAAATCCATCATTCTTTTGCTCACCATGCCACCCCAGTTTAGACCTGGCCATATGCAAATCAGTCTTGACCCTGTGCCTTATGGGAACAGTCCAGCCCGAACTGCTAAGCCAGGTCATCCCTGGACCAGAAACAAGCATCCTAGGACCGGTTTAATCGTCCATCAATTGTGTTTTTGTTTCTATCTAAGAGGATAGTAACGAGGAGAAATACAAATATTTTTTCTTGCTACATGAGCCTCATGTTGGCAGAAGATGTTGGCATAAATCCATGTCTACAAGTCTTTGTGGATATAGATTTGCATCAGAGTCCATGGGCGGATGCACAGCAACACCCATGCACCCTCCATGGTATGCCATCCTGAGGCAAAGTAATGGAAGGCAGAGCACTGTGTTGCTTTCGTTTTTGTTACAAACCAATTCAAATCACCATTTACTTTGGTTTGTAAATCACAAACAGAATTTTGCATCAGATCTGCGTTTAAAAAGAATTGCAAATGCGATGCAAAACCTTTGTAAATCTTGGCTTACATTTTTGTAGTTTGCAATTTGTGTGTAGCCACAAGCAGAGCATTACTTGCATCATACAACATGTTTTTTTTTAAATGGCACAGCCACCTGTGACGCTAAATGGGCAGTGCTTTTCTACAAAGTACATTCAAAGAAAGAAAAGATAGTTGATGAAATATCACTGGAGTCTATGATCAGAAGAGCTAAGCAAACACATAATCATTACCACCTTTCAGCAATGGTCTATGTTAAGGAAGAAAAAGGATGCTCCTTTGGCAGCAGCCTTGATGACCTATAATTCGCAACCTTTTTCACAAAGGTCTTGTTGGCCTTAACATATAAAGAATCATTTCCCTGCTGCTATCCCTTCCAAGTTGTTGGTAAGCCGGCACCCTGCCGCTGCTTACTTTTTGCTAACTGAGGGCCTCATTAGGATGGCGGACGGACCTGCGTCCGTCCGCCACCCCAGAGTGGGAGGGACCGTCCGCAGGGGCAGCGGCGGTCCCTCCGTGCAGATTAGGATGTGACCGCCACCCTGGCGGTCACATCCTTTATATTTAACATTGCAGCGGGTGCTGCTTGAAGTAGCACACGCCGCAATGTTAAATAAACCATGTTTACCTTTGCGTGCATGAAGCTGCAGGCACCCCTTGGTGCCTGCCGCTTTGTGCACGCAAAAGCAGGGGGGTACCATAGGTACAACATGTGCGCCCCCCACCACACCTTCACCCCTGGGGGCCCACAACAGGCCCCCAAAGAAAAGTCTGTATTGCCTTTCCAAGGCGGAAATGCCGCCGTGGAAAGGCATAGGACCGACACTATCCTAATATGGCTGGCGGTGTCTGATAGACACCGCCAGCCATGTTACAGCTTTTCCGCCGCGGTCGGAAGGCGACCGCGCTGGGAAAGCGCAGACGGAAAAAAGATCCCCCAGCCATCCTAATCTGGCGGGGGGTCTTTTTTCTGTCCGCAGCGGTTAATCCGCATCCTCCGGGCAGGCGGTGGCTTCCGCCGGCTCGGAGGATGCAGATTAACCGCAATCCTAATGAGGCCCTGAATTGGGCTCCTTAACCGTGGGCAATATCGGATGTGGCAATTGTGTCGCTGAGGGTTTCATGACAGGCTTGCAACTCCAGCTACTTCAGATGGCTGTTATAAGTGGCACAACTTCCCCAAGTGGTATGACACTTTCCAAGATGAGCGCGCTTCATGGATGGTGGGGGGACT
This sequence comes from Lissotriton vulgaris, assembly GCF_964263255.1. Classification (NCBI taxonomy): domain Eukaryota; kingdom Metazoa; phylum Chordata; class Amphibia; order Caudata; family Salamandridae; genus Lissotriton; species Lissotriton vulgaris. Next base: position 1,634,310,695 of record NC_141695.1, on the reverse strand, counting down.
CATGCAGCCTCAGCTGAGGCCCAGGGTTCCGCAACCAGTTCCCGGCTTACAGCAGCAAGGTGCCCAGAGTTGGGTGCCCTATCTTGAAGCTCTTGCACTTAGACACTGCAGCCAGCTTGCTGCAAGCACACATGGAGGATGGGCGAGTCCCCGACAAAGAGTCATCCATTGCTGAGCTCCAAATGGATGCTGTTCCAGCCAGGTAACTGGATTCATCCTCTTTGCCGGCTACCTTACTTTCAACAGTGATCTTCAACTATATATCAGTCGCTTTTTGATCTGCTCCAACCATCTTGCAACAATGTGATTTCTCAGCTCTGTCTGATTTCTATTTTGATCTTTCATACAGCTGGTGGGGAGCTGGTACAGAGTCTGGTTGCAGAGCCTACTCCTAATGTTAAGGGGGCCACTGAGGGACTATTGCAAATGAAACTGAGTCTATGGCTGAGACAATGGAACATTAGGGGCCTCTGATAGCAGCTGTGCCCCTCTCTAATGCATCACTTCAGCAGGTAGCCATCCCTGGACACTGCACTCTGTTTTAGTTGTTGTAGACAGTGACCAACATCCTGTTAATGTTTCTGATCAAATAAATACTGATACCACTGAGGGCAGCATTTGGAAACCTAGTACTGCATCTAGTGCTGCACTTATTCAGCTGAAGGCCCCAGCGGAGACGAGGCAAGCACGTTTCTTCTATGTGGTAAGGAAAGGCCTGGACACCTCGGCTGACTACTGCAAGCCTGATAGGTCAACATTCAAGGGGGAAAGATAGTCAATGGGCTGGTCCGCCTCCTGGGGTGTCTTGGCACTCTAATACCCACCAGAGTCTTGATGCAAGCCTGACTCAGGAAAAGGCTACCAGTATCTCGGGCAGTACCCCCGCCGGATTCATCATAGACTACGATCATACAGCTCATGCATGTCCAATGATCAGAGGCATTGCAACATTATGCCCCAGTAAGCAATCAGTTATTGCTACAGTTTTTGGCTGAGGTGACCGGGAAGGTCGCAGCACTTACCACACAGGTTGTTGAGCTTCAGCAGTGAGTCGCAGGCACTGAAGTAGTAGGGACGGCCACAGTCAGGACAATCAGGGATCAGGAGAGTCGACTAGTGGTGGTTCATTCCAAGATTAAAGACCTAGAGAATCGTCAACACTGCAATAATTTAAGCATTTTTAGTTTACCTGAAGGAAGGGAAGTGGATGATCCACAGCAGTTTATTGTTAGGTTGTTTGTGAGAGCCTTCCTGGACCTGGCTGACTGGGACATGAACTCCCAAATTTAGAGTGCACACTGTCTTCCAATAACTTGGAATCCTGTCAATACCAATCAAGCACACCCTCATTCACTTTTGATAATTGCCAGCAACTTTCTACTGAGGCAGGCGATTTGCCTGACATCTCGACCAACAGTACTCATTGTTGTCAACTTAATGTCTGTGTTTGTGTGATCAGACCTTTGCAAACTTACCATGTATTGGCAGTGTAAGCTACACCAAATGATTGGTCCACAGAAAGCTGTTGGGGGACAGGTCTTTCTTCGGGAACCTGCTGGACTCAAGGTCACTAAGGGTGGTCAGAGACAAGTTTTCCATTCGTAGTCAGATGCAGTGCTGGCACTTAGTCAATAAGAACAAAAGGGGATAGGTCCATAAACACGTGGTGGGGGCTAGACCCTTTATAGAATATATAACACAAATTGCCCGAACCACAAAATCTCTACAAGCTTATTAGGAGGGAAAAGATCAATTTATTGTGATCCCCCTCGACATCCTACTTAGTGTCAATGTTTATTATCTTTTTCAAGTTATGACAAGCTCTATGACAGAAAACAACAATACATTAAATATTTACACACCTATATATACTTTGTACATACATGAAAAACAGAATCTTTACACAGCACCAAAAGAAAATTTCTTGCATCAAACATTACAAAAAACTAAGAATACATCACAAACAACATTAGAACAAACATTACAATCAAAAAATGAGAAAAATAGGACAAACCAATCAAGGGGGAATTATAAGCAAATGAATGGCTCTTAAACAAATCAATACTGGACCAGCCGGTCATAGTATCGTAGAGATGCCATTTTATTCCACCCTATGAAAGTGCAGACGCGTTTCGAGATCAGGCCCAGTGTCACTGATCTCTCATCAGGGCTGTTTTATTCTTTGTATCTGTAAGATGCAAAGAAAATATTTTACTCATCACTCTCAAAACCGAACTTCTTTTAAGGCAATGGGCTGAGAAAGAAAATTGCTACATACCAAACTTGGTTGTAAGTAGAGCAGGGCATTAAGGCGGAAAGGATTTCAAACCATATATTTCTAAACGTGGCCAGGCAGAACAACCTACAAGAAATTTTAAGAATTTTGTTTGCATTGGTGAATCTAACCAGCTCGTGGTTTCAATACTAAGGCGTCACCCAGTGCTACATAAAGCATACCTTGCTATTGTCGACTGCCGCCAACCGGCGTTCTTATATATAATCCACCACCATGAAGGTAGGCTCCTAAAACAATAGTGACAAATGTTTTTAGTGGTGGGGCTGTTGATTGCAATGTTCGCATAGCAAATGCATTATTAAAATACCAGGAAAGGCAGGAATCATTTCGCCTACCTTAATGATGTATTTCTATTCCCTTTTTAATTTTTGGAAATGTGCTCTCAATTTGCCGTCCTGTGTTAGCGAAAAAACCAAAAAGCGAGTGTAAGCGCTTGTAGCCAAAAGTATGACCATTCAAACAGATTATAAGCGTGAAATAGACAGGAAACATGTCCTGGCATTTACCTGCTCGAAAATAACAGCACGCCGCTGGTGTGATCAAAGTTTTCTCACAAGAGATGTCCGCCCAAGAACTTACTGTATTTAAAGCCCACCTCCAGAAAAGGCATGATGGGACTTGTAGTGTCCTCATAATTGCGCTACGAGAAAATTATGTTTAGTATGGGAAGCGCATGTAAAATCAGGGTGCGCCTGTTACGTGGTGTCATTGTCAATGAATGGAGACAGAAAATCTATTTTTTAACTACTTTGGTTACGCGCTGGGTTTAAACTAAAAAAACTTCAAAACTTTATTGGCAACTCGTATCTGAACACTAATGTTAAAACGGGCCATTTCATTAAAATTTGATAAATGCTGATTTAAATAGCATTTATTCCACAAGTACAGCGAGCACATTGAGGGTCATTATTGTGATTGTGTATTGCATGCACCCTTAAAAAAATAAACTTTAGTAACAGAGCATGTGGGGAGTCTGTAGGTGATGCTGCACCCATTATGAAGATTGCATATATCTACCTGCCAGGCAGTGGCCACGCTTACTCTTTATGCACAAAATGTGTTAGTGAAAAGAGGACGTAAGGCTACAGATTAAGTCCAGGGATGTCTGACAGATGCCAGTCCGCTATGCTGTATGTCTATGCCAGTTATATATGGGCTATCTCAGACAAGCTATTGAGGCCTGTTTGAGTGCTATTGTATTTCAAAATGAGATAAGCCTCTTTCTGCAGTAAGGCACGCTCAATATCGTGGCATTTTGTCATTGAATTCACAGTGAATAACACCGACCATTTAAATTCATGTTCATTATGGCCTTTATCACAGAAGTGCTCAACCAGCGGAGCGGTCATTATTTTTTTCTTTATGCGTGATCGATGCTGGCTGATCCTTTGGTTGACTTGTTGGCTAGTCTTGCCTATGTATATTAGTGGGCATGGACAAAGTATTCCATAACAACGTGAAATGATATGGATAAAAAAATTGCATGCCTGTCATCCAAAGGAACTCAATGACAGGATGGAATACAGTTGTGTCCTTTAAACATGTTCTCTCTCTTTTTTTCTTAATGAGTTACTAAGTTTCAACTATTGTTCGATTTTCAGATAAATTACCTGTTTCTTCAGGTTAGTTAGTTCTTTATTACTCCCACTTTGTGTTCTTTATTTTCACCATTTCGTACATTTACTTGCTTTTTTTGCAGATTATGTTCACCAGAAAAATCCACATCTTTTTAAGGGGCCCTTTACACAACATTAATATAGGATATGTTTTCACCCTTGTGGACACACCATTTAAAAATGGCTGATACGTTTTTTTGGTTACCATCCCAATTGGCTTTGATTTTTTACAAACTGTTACTACTGTTTGCACCCACAAGCCACAGTGTTTACACAGCGTTTTGAATTTAATTTCCACTTTATCGACAGAGTAGTATTCAGGATCCACCTTTTTCGCGATTTTACCTTTCCAAGATGGCCGACACGGAGTTAGTCCACCCTTGGTGTTTACAAGTCAGCACCACAGTACTCTTAACGCGAGCGTGCAGTCCGCATGTAGAGATTCAGAGATTGAGTCCAATGCCCGAGGGATACACACGCCACAAACTTTTATGCGGTAAGATCCGAACCACTCGGTTATTTTCCACGCTCGGGTGATTGTTAGAATCAGCGTTACCGTCTGTTGCAGATTCACGGCGTTCACCATTCCCAACACTTTCATCGTTATCACTTGGGATCGTTGTACGACGTATACCGCTTGTTTGTTTTCACTACCGACACATTACCATCAGTCTAAGCCACATTAACGTTGTACTCATGTTTATTTAAATAAACGTCTTAACCTAAGAATCTGGCATTAATAGTAAAAGTCCCACGCGCCAATATCGTTAATGGCCAGTGCACCGTCGTGCACCCAATCACACTATTGTCCAAGAGCACCACCACGTCACGACACTGGCCACAGGCCCATTCACTGACACGGATACCCGCACAGTAACTGCCACAGACACGATGAACGCTTGCCGTTTATCATTCAGTCACTTTTAGATTCCCCTGTTTTTTTGGGGTTTTTTTCTGAGTTTTTTCACTGTAGTGTGGGAGAGAAGCCGGACCTGGTTTTTACATACTTTTTCTTTCATTTTCTAGATTGTATGCAAATCCCCTGATGAAGGGCTAGGTCCTGAAATGCATAGGGATGCACACTTCTCAATTTGGCTATAGCACAATGAAGAAGCAATAATCATTTTGTATAAAGCAAGAACATTAAGAGGAATTTACTAACATTGTGAAGCAACAATGTATGAACGGAAATAAAGATGAACATTTGAATACACCAATGATGAATGGAATTCTGCGCATTATTGTCATGACATAACAAAGTACATTTTGTGTACACAGCGTGAGACTACGTCTCAAAAGGAGTGCCAAAAGGGCACAGTGTCATTCAATTGACATTGCACCTTTGTTGTTTCAAGTTTCAACTCCCCATGGTCAGAGGGAGTCCACCCACTGGCACCCAGAAGAACTTTTTGAACCACAACAAGCAATGAAGAAAGTCATAAACTCAAATATAGAGAAGTAGGAGGTGTGCCACACATCACGCATCACGTTTCGTGATTGCTAAACCAACAGAACGTCTTTTTGTTTAGCGCTCTTGTCATGTAAATAGTTTGGCCAAAAAGCCCTAAGACCCAAAAAACAAAATGCAAGCACAAACAAGAGCACACAGCCACCCGTCTTTTAAATAAAGACCGCCCGTTTTATGAGTGAAATGGAACTATGCGAGTTAGTAAAACTACGAACAGAACCACTGCCTTCTCACCTGTCGGTCGGTACCCCAGGCTTTGCCGAGCCGAAGGGGAGGTGACCGAAAGGGCAGGTGTCGTCCCATTAAATCCACTTACTGAGCATCGATCATTAGGCCCGCATGATCACATGTTGGTCATGGTGAAGAACCGGAAAGGCAACGGTCTTGGCTTGTTGGATTCAAGGACCCGGGCAACAACTCCACTTCCTGGTTCCTTCTGCACATGTGTGCAGAGCGCAGCTTGATCACTAATCATCCAGCCCTAAGACGCTAGGGAAATGTGGTCCATAACACGTAATAAGACCAAGTATTTACCGATACACAAGAGTTGACACCAAAATATATTATTAATATTAGTAAACTTACAAGCCCACTGGCAGCTCGATAATTCACAGAGTATATAAAGAATATAAACCCGTGAAATTACCATAGTTGCAAAAAGCGTTTGTAGAAGGTTGCATTAAGTCTATGGAGTACTGGAATCCTAGACTATCAGTGATGTTGTAAATACCGGTAGTATGGAAAAACAGAACCCATGGAGAAAATCAAAAACTCATGGAGAAAATGATTGAAAGAACTTAATTGAAAAGTGCAATGGTCATCTGATCGCATGATGAGAAAAGCCACAAATATAGGCAGTGTCTTAATAACTAGCTTTAAACTTTATTGAAAAACACAGTGGTAATCTAATCACAAAATGACAGACGGTACAGTCTCAAGACGCTGTCTAGATAACTACCTTGTGGTTAGTGTGCTCATAATTGTTTTTAACAGGTAAGATGCTAGATAATAGCTGTCTCATATATGTTGTTATATGTTCAATGATCTTTAATAAAAAACACAGTAGGAATCTGTCACCTGTTAACAGGGGGTTCTGTCTTAATAACTGCCTCAAGTGTTTCGTGTATACATATTTGTATTCAAGAAACTAAGACTGATGGTGGCAGATAAGTGTATGGCCATTTCAGTATACAGAGGGGTAACCCATTTGAAGAAACAAGAGACTCGTGGGGAAAGCAGATTTATAAAGTCACCCACGGAATCTCATCTTTAAGCCCTTGGGTATCACACTTAAGTCTTAAGATCCATTTCTGTTCCTTAACAAAAAGGAACCTGGCGACATCACTGACATGGGGTGGAATATAAGTTTGCTCAAGTATTATCCACTTCATGTCTTCTGCCTTGTGCTTAAAACTCAGGAAATGGTTTGTCAGGCGTGTAGACTGTTTATTGCACCTGATCGTGCTCTTGTGCTCACTGATTCTTTGTTCTATCTTCCGTGTCATCATGTCGATATATCTCAAAGAGCATGGACATGTGATCATATAGATCACTATCAGTGTTACAATTTGTGTGTGTTTTTAAAATCCATGGTTTTCCAGTGCCAATATCAACAGTTTCTGTTTTTTGAGTTTGGGGACATGGCCTCGGACCACTGGGAGATCCCACAGTGTGTTGACTGAGTCCTGAGTCTTAGATTTCGGTCTGGTATGGGTCAAACTGTCCCGCAAGCTTATGCCCCTCTTGAATGAAAAGAGGGGTGCTGGAATGGTCTCGGTAGCCAAATTCAAGATCTTCAAATGTCTCTGTACCAGCCTCTGTTCTTGATTGGACAATACACTAAATGTGTTCACTAAGGTCAGTCTTTCTAAAGGTTCTTTTACAGCTGTTATTTCGATTATTGTATGAGGCCCTTTTCCATGCTTGTCATACCAAATGTTTTGGATAGTCACAGTTCTTAAGTTGCATGGACAATGCCCTAGCATGCATTTCGAAATCTTGTTTGTCTGAGCAATTTCTATGTATCCGTAAAAACTGGCCAATGGGCAAGTTTTCACGGAGAGCCCCTAGGATGGTGGCTCCCAAAAGTCAGTAAAGAATTAATTGCCAAAGGTTTCCTGTACAGTTCACTCCCTAGCTTGCCTCGTGATGGAAAAATAAGGATGTCCAGAAACGGCAACTTACTTTTGCTATATTCTACTGTGAATTTGAGAAACCTGTTCTTGCTGTTGAGCCACGTCTGGAATTCCAAAATTGCTGCAGCAGAACCATGCCAGACGACTAATATGTTGTCTATATATCTCGTCCACAGCAACACCTGATGTTGAAAAGGGTTGCTGTGGTCGAGAACACACTCCAGTTCAAACAAGTGAACATAAAGATTGGCTGGACTCGGCGCAAAAATGCTGCCCATTGATGTTTCAGAGATCTGTTAAAAGATCGTCTCTTTGAATCAAATTTTTTTTTCCGGTCATAGCCAATCTTGCACACTCCATAATTAAGTGGACTGGAGTAATGCTGTCAAGGTCCCTGGCATCCAAAAGGCCTCTTATCACTTCAAGAGTCTCTTCTTCTGGAATGCAAGTATATAGAGACTCGACATCAAAACTCACTAAAAAATCAGTAGCAATGTCAATATCAATGTCCGGTAACAATCTCAGGACATCTTTAGTGTCCCGAAGGTAGGTGGGCATTTCTTTTACCAAAGGCCTTAGGAAATGGTCAACAAAAGTCGATAAAGGTTCTAACAAAGAACCGATACCTGAAATAATGGGGCGACCTGGAGGTGGTCTCTGCACTTTATGAATTTTTGGTAAACAGTAGAAATATGGCATGACTGGATGGCTGGTAATCAAAAACTGCGCTTCATGTGGAGTAATCCAGCCTTCCGTTTTTGCTTCTTCTACAAGATGGCCTATTTCTACAGCTAATGTAGGTGTCGGATCCATCATCAATGGTCGATATGACTTGTCATCACTCAATTGTCTAAGACATTCTGTGCGATAGATGTCAGTATCTAGGATCACAGACGCTTCCCCTTTATCAGCGGGCTTAATTGTTATTGAACTGTCTTTAGCCAGAGTGTCCATAGCTGCCTTCTCTTTAGTAGATAGATTTTGATAAGTCTGATTTTTAGAATCACAAAGGGCCATCACATCATAGGCGACTGCCTTTTCAAAGACTGCTACTTGAGAAGGTACTTGATGAATCAGAGGGGTGAAAGTAGAAGGAGTTCTTAGACCTGTATTAATCATACGGGGTTCTGTGGATCCAACCTCTCCCTCTTTAGATTTAAAAAAGAAATGAAGGCGGATCGTGCAAAAAAAAATTCCACATTTGCATCTCAATTGAAAGAGATTGCCTCTATTCATGTGAACAAAGCCTACATCCTTATTCAAGACCATCATCTCATCATCTGTCAAAGTCCGCGAGCTCAAATTGACTATTAAGTCTTCCCGTCCGTGCTCGCCCTGCTGGTTGTTGTTGACCTCTCCTGCTGCGTGTGTTGGAGAATGATGGTTCTGTATCCCAATGTACTTGGAGCTGTGCACTTCTCCTGCCTCAGTTGCGTCCACGGCCCTGGCCTAAAAAAGGCTGATTACCAAAGAATTGTGGATGTGGTAGGAAATGGGGAATCGGTTGGGAAAATTGTTGATGTTGATAACCTCATAGGGCTGGGGGCCACCATGGTCCTTGATGTTGATATGGACTTTGTGTGCCTCGCCTCCGATTGAACCTATTCTGTAGACCTCTACCCCTATTCTGAGATGTACTAGAATTTGAGGTATCGGAGTCACTCGAGCCTTGTTCAGAACCTGAAGTAGAATAATTGGAGCCATATCGCTTGCCTCGTTTATAGTATTCAGGTGGAGTGTATTTCTCGCTTGTGTATGGATATATCTTGACTAATGAAAAGCGAGCTAGATCTTTTTTGAACTTATCAATCTTAGTCAAAAGAATATTGTCTTTGTACTCAATTGGTGCGATACACCCTACCAGTTCCTGTGAGTTAAGCATGGGCGGAAAATCCGTTACGCTCGCGGATTTTGCGGATTTTTGGGAAATTCGCAATCCGCGAGATTTGCGAATTTCCCGCAAAATCCGCAAATTCGCACGCAGCGGATTTTTTGGGCGGCGCGCGGCGTTGGTGATACAATTTTTGCGGCGCGCGGCATTTATCATCGTTTGCCGAGTTGTTTTTCTCGATATTTTGCGAGTGCTGCGCCATTTTGGATCTTGCTGTGTGATCCCGCGGGAATTTGGCGAGCGCGATTACGTCATCGCGGCTTGCCAACTTGCACAGCGAGAGTTTGTCAACGCGAGTACGGCGAGATCACGTCTCGCGGTACTTCGCAATTGCGAGATTTGAGATGCGGCGAGCGAAAATATAAATTTGCAATTCTGCACAAGAAATCCACCAGCAAGCAGCATAAACCTTCTAGAAATGATGATTTTTATCTGAATAACTCCTTAGTTTGACATTTGCCTGCACTTTTTTAGCGAAGAGTCCATTTTGGGGAGGGGGGCAGGGGGGTGGGAGGAAGGAAGTGCCCCACAGTCTTCAACTTCCTGTTCCTGTTCAGCAGGCTCCTCCCAGTGCTTTGTCCATCTCCTGGTCACTTTTCATTTGGGTCTGGAGCTGGAAGGATTACTTTTTGTGGATGCTGCTGGATATTTGGATTTGAGGCCTTTTTGACTTTCTTTGGATCACTGTTGGATTAGAAATTTTACAAGTAAGTTTGTTTGGGGCATTACAGTTGCTGCAATTAAAATTTTGGAATTTTCGATTTTTGGGCTGTTTTGGGGCCTTTTGCCCAGGGGTACTCAGTGGTGGGTGGACTGAGTCTTTCTGTGGGTTGTCTTGAACTTAAACATCATGGAGGCCATGGATGAATTGGGATTGTGCTGATTTTTCTGTGTTTTTCGATTTTTGACCTGTTGTTGGGGCCTTGACCAGGGGTAGTGAGTGGTGCATGGGCCTAGTCTTTCTGTGGGCTGTCTTGAACTTAAACATCATGGAGGGCATGGATGGAATGGGATTGTGCTGATTTTTCTGTGTTTTTCGATTTTTGACCTGTTGTTGGGGCCTTGACCAGGGGTAGTGAGTGGTGCATGGGCCTAGTCTTTCTGTGGGGTGTCTTGAATTTAAACATCATGGAGGGCATGGATGCCATGGGGATTGTGCTGATTTTTCTGTGTTTTTCGAATTTTTGGATTGCTCATGGGGACAGGCCATGTGGGTGGGGGCCATTTTGAGTGCTGGTACAGGCAGGCCCTGGCCATGTGCTAGGAGGCAAGTGGCCATTTTGAATGCAGGCTTTGTTGTTAGGCCTCCAACCATTTTGCCTACTTTTCAACCTTTATTTATGCCCAGGGGTAGTGAGTCTTGCATGGGCCTAGTCTTTCTGTGGGTTGTCTTGAATTTAAACATCATGGAGGCCATGGATGGAATGGGATTGTGCTGATTTTGCAGTGTTTTTCGATTTTTGGGGGTGTTCATGGGGAGGGACATGCCATGTGGCTGGTGGCCATTTTGAGTGCAGCTACAGGCACTGGCCATGTGCTGGCAGGCAAGTGGCCATTTTGAATGCAGGCTTTGTTGTTAGGCCTCCAACCATTTTGCCTACTTTTCAACCTTTATTTATGCCCAGGGGTAGTGAGTCTTGCATGGGCCTAGTCTTTCTGTGGGTTGTCTTGAATTTAAACATCATGGAGGCCATGGATGGAATGGGATTGTGCAGATTTTTCAGTGATTTTCGTTTTTTGGGCCTGTACTTGTGGCCTTTTCACCAGGGGTATTTGAGTCTAGCATGGGCCTAGTCTTTCTGTGGGCTGTCTTGAACTTAAACATCATGGAGGGCATGGATGGAATGGGATTGTGCTGATTTTTCTGTGTTTTTCGATTTTTGACCTGTTGTTGGGGCCTTGACCAGGGGTAGTGAGTGGTGCATGGGCCTAGTCTTTCTGTGGGGTGTCTTGAATTTAAACATCATGGAGGGCATGGATGGAATGGGATTGTGCTGATTTTGCAGTGTTTTTCGATTTTTGACCTGTTGTTGGGGCCTTGACCAGGGGTAGTGAGTGGTGCATGGGCCTAGTCTTTCTGTGGGGTGTCTTGAATTTAAACATCATGGAGGGCATGGATGGAATGGAATTGTGCTGATTTTGCAGTGTTTTTCGATTTTTGGGGGTGTTCATGGGGACAGGCCATGTGGGTGGGGGCCATTTTGAGTGCTGGTACAGGCAGGCCCTGGCCATGTGCTAGGAGGCAAGTGGCCATTTTGAATGCAGGCTTTGTTGTTAGGCCTCCAACCATTTTGCCTACTTTTCAACCTTTATTTATGCCCAGGGGTAGTGAGTCTTGCATGGGCCTAGTCTTTCTGTGGGTTGTCTTGAATTTAAACATCATGGAGGCCATGGATGGAATGGGATTGTGCTGATTTTGCAGTGTTTTTCGATTTTTGGGGGTGTTCATGGGGAGGGACATGCCATGTGGCTGGTGGCCATTTTGAGTGCAGCTACAGGCACTGGCCATGTGCTGGCAGGCAAGTGGCCATTTTGAATGCAGGCTTTGTTGTTAGGCCTCCAACCATTTTGCCTACTTTTCAACCTTTATTTATGCCCAGGGGTAGTGAGTCTTGCATGGGCCTAGTCTTTCTGTGGGTTGTCTTGAATTTAAACATCATGGAGGCCATGGATGGAATGGGATTGTGCAGATTTTTCAGTGATTTTCGTTTTTTGGGCCTGTACGTGTGGCCTTTTCACCAGGGGTATTTGAGTCTAGCATGGGCCTAGTCTTTCTGTGGGCTGTCTTGAACTTAAACATCATGGAGGTCATGGATGGAATGGGATTGTGCTGATTTTTCTGTGTTTTTCGATTTTTGACCTGTTGTTGGGGCCTTGACCAGGGGTAGTGAGTGGTGCATGGGCCTAGTCTTTTTGTGGGGTGTCTTGAATTTAAACATCATGGAGGGCATGGATGGAATGGGATTGTGCTGATTTTGCAGTGTTTTTCGATTTTTGACCTGTTGTTGGGGCCTTGACCAGGGGTAGTGAGTGGTGCATGGGCCTAGTCTTTCTGTGGGGTGTCTTGAATTTAAACATCATGGAGGGCATGGATGGAATGGGATTGTGCTGATTTTGCAGTGTTTTTCGATTTTTGGGGGTGTTCATGGGGACAGGCCATGTGGGTGGGGGCCATTTTGAGTGCTGGTACAGGCAGGCCCTGGCCATGTGCTAGGAGGCAAGTGGCCATTTTGAATGCAGGCTTTGTTGTTAGGCCTCCAACCATTTTGCCTACTTTTCAACCTTTATTTATGCCCAGGGGTAGTGAGTCTTGCATGGGCCTAGTCTTTCTGTGGGTTGTCTTGAATTTAAACATTATGGAGGGCATGGATGGATTGGGATTGTGCTGATTTTGCAGTGTTTTTCGATTTTTTTGTGCTCTATAACTGAACTGATGTTCCTCTGTCTTCCATTTTTTTTAGGTGCACAAGACTCAAGAGAACCACCAGTGCCAGGAAGAAGTCCTGCAGCGGTGTGTGTGTGCAGCATAACGTCACGCGACGTCACGTCTGGCCTCAGACAACTCTACAATTCGTGCAACTGCGGCCTGCTGTCTGACCTGCTCTGAAGAAGATGGCCCCAAAGAAAGTTCTCCGTAGCTCCTCTAGCAAGAAAGTTGCTAGTAAGGAGCAGAAGAAGCAAGTTACCAAGGAGGCTGGTGTGCCACCCGCCACGTTTTTTGGGAGAAAAAAAAAAAGTACGCCTGCAGCAGCAGGATCTGCTGGGGACCAAGCTGGGAGCAGCACCCCTGCTCCATTGGGTTCAGTGCCTCCACCACCACGCCAACTTAAGTCAAAGCCCTTGAGTGCTTCAGAGGCAGTCAGTGTACTTCTCCAATCACCATCGACCAGTGATGTTGGCTCATCGCAAGAAAGTAGCAGCAATGTCCCTGAATCAACACAGGTTGTTGTAACTCATCTGACAAGTGTTGAACAACCACAGCCGCAACAACAACACCATGTGCAAGTACACGCCCAAGTACATGTGGAAGGAGAGGCAGCAAAAGGAGATGCGCAAGCAAAGGTGCATGGAGGTTCACAAGTGCCCACAATAGTTGTTCCTCCCGAAGTAGGGGCACATCAGGAAATCGACAATGAAGCCGAGGTATCATTGGAAGCCACTCCTCCTGATGATCATTCATTGTCTTCCACATCCCTAGCAAGGAAAAGATCAAGGGGGGTGTCTACATCTTCTTCAAGCCCACCTCCTTCTGATGATACAGATCCAGCTTGGGAACCACAACTGCGGTCTGACAGTGAGGCACACCATGATCTGACACCGGTACCTAAGCGTAAAAGGAAGGTCGTCCAAAAACTCAAACCTATGGAGTGTGATGAGGCTCAACAAGAAGTGACAGATACTGCTGGTGATGAAGCCTCTCACGATGACGACGAGCCAGTCATCACAAAGGTCACTGCAGCCCCACCGGGCATGCAGCAAAGAGACATTTTGACCCTATCCCGAGAAGCTGCTGAGCGTGATGATGATGTCGGCGAGGAGGCAATGGAAATGGAATCATTAGATTTGGAGTTAAGTAGTACACCAAAACCTACCGCTTCCATATTTCTTCCTCGCAAGAAGGTACCCACCTCGTCCTCGACCTCAATTCGTGGTGGTGAAAGTGCAAAACGTACTGAAGTTCGGCAATCCACATCCTCCACTTCATCTGGCATTAGCAGCAGGACCACCACCACCAGTATCGCCGCCTCCTCCGGCCCCCGAAGACATTTCAAGTCTCCAGTTTGGGACTTCTTTAGTGTTTGCCCAAAAAAGGAAAACGTAGCCATTTGTAGCATTTGTAAGCTTCGAGTTAGTCGTGGTAAGTTGGGTTCCAACTATGGTACCGGAGGCCAGAGAGGTCATCTTAGGAGAACGCACGATGTCCAATGGTTTGCGCACCTACACTCGATCAAGGAAGCCCGAATTGCACGCAATGAAAACGTTGATTTTTCATCTGATGATGACGAGGAGGAAGAAGACGATTCGAACACTTCACTTACACCCAGTTCCCCTGTCAGCAGCACACCCCATGGGAGCCACACTAAGAGTGTGGGAGAGAGTGAGACATCAATGCGGAAAAGTTCATCAGCGAGCGTAACTGGGTCGAAGAGATCATCATCATCCCGTAAATCCTTGGTCCAGGGCAACATTAAAAAGATGTTGTTTACAGAAGCGCAATATGAACGCAACCACCCAATGACCCGTCTGTATAACACTAAGCTGGCTAAAATGCTAGCTCTGGACCTTCTCCCTTTTTCTTTTGTAGAAGGGGTTGGTTTTCTAGAATTAGTGGCAGCGCTCTGCCCTAAATGGAAGGTTCCTAGCCGGTTCTATTTTGCCCGAGTTGCGGTTCCAGCACTACATGAAGATGTTCTGAAGGTGATTGGGGCAGCTTTGCAGAAGAGTGCTGTTCACACTATACATCTGACAACAGACATGTGGACCAGTGGCGCAGGCGCTGATTACATGTGCATCACTGCACACTGGGTCTCTTTTTCAGGGGCTAAAGCAAAGCTAAACGCAGGTGTTGACACGAACATTGTTTTTAAAGGTGCTCGGAAACATGCAACACTAGCCATGTTTGGTTTGGAGAAACGTCACACAGCAGAAAACATTTTGGATGTCTTTAACACAAAGGTCCTTAACTGGCTGTCCCCACTAAAACGCAAGGTTGGTTATGTTTCCACGGACAATGGCGCCAATATAGTTAAGGCCATGAGGGACGGTTACTATTTCAGAGTGCCGTGTTTGGCGCACTGTATAAACCTGGTTGTCCAAAAATTCTTGGGTAATAAAGGCAGTGCAGCGTACAGTGTATTGGAGACCTGCCGAAAAATGTGCAAGCATTTCAGCCATTCTTTTAAGGCCCGGAAGCAGCTGAGGAGCCTGCTATATCAACGTCAAATGCCAGTGAAAGCACTCATCCAGGAGGTGGTAACACGTTGGAACTCAACCTTCTACATGCTTGAGCGTCTGTATGAGCAGTATACGGAACTCGATCAATATTTCCTTAAAGAGGGTACAGAGGAGCTGAGGATGGGTGGGCCGCAATGGAACATAGTTGAAAGCCTGACACGCATG
Organism: Lissotriton vulgaris; assembly: GCF_964263255.1. NCBI lineage: Eukaryota > Metazoa > Chordata > Amphibia > Caudata > Salamandridae > Lissotriton > Lissotriton vulgaris. Next base: position 1,634,295,169 of record NC_141695.1, on the reverse strand, counting down.
CTTCGTCCTTTTGAGTTCTTCACGCGTGCAGTCAGCAAGGAGGACTCTAATTTGGGAAAAGCTATCCCATTGTTGTACATGCTGGAGGACCAACTGAAGGAGGTGTGTTCTGTGTTTGGAAAAGATGACAAAAACCAAGACTCTTTGCTTCTGGCTGAGCAATTATTAGAGCTCCTACAAGGTGATGAACGTCTTAAAAAGATCCACTCAGAACAGCATTACATTTGTGCTACTATTCTGGATCCACGCTACAAAAAGGCGCTGGCAGGCCAAGCATTCTTTCCTTTTGATGATGAACATGTTCCAAAGTACAAACGTTGGCTAGCCTTGTCAGCCAAGAGGTTTGAAACAGAACGGCTGGAAATTGAAGGAAATGGCAGTACATCAGCAGGCCATCCCCAGTCAAAACAATCCACTTCTGCACCTGTGGCTGTGGCACAAGTGACCTCTCAGCCGTTAAAGACACCGGCAACCGGATCATCTGCACGAAACACAACAGAAACATTGGAGGCTGAAGAGGATTGGCTAGCTCTGCGTGGGTTTGGTTCTCAAAAGGTCAGAGGCACAGCAAGAGCTAAGCAAAGTGGAGGAACCTTGGATGAGGACCTTGAGTCGATGGTGAAGGACTATCTGAATGACTCAACAGAGGTCTATGTTAATTCTGACCCATTGGCGTATTGGCATGGGAAAAAAGAATTGTGGCCACAGCTCACCAACCTGGCTTTAAACTACTTGTCTTGCCCACTCGCAAGCGTGTCTTCTGAACGGGTTTTTAGTGCGGCTGGTGGGATTGTAACTCCCAAACGGAGCCGCCTCTCGCCCAAAAATGTGGAGAGGTTAACAATGATCAAGATGAATCAGCACCTCATACCACCAGATTTCAGAGTACGAGAGAGCGTGCCGGATGAAGAGGAGGTGGCCAGCAGCATAGATGAGGGAATTTCTACTCTGTCAGGTGACACTGAGCTCACCCTGCCTGAATTCGCAGAGTATGATGACGAAGCCTTATTCTCATTCCTGGACCGTGATACCGAGCCCTGAAAATGAGACAACGAATCAATAACTTTCTTTTTCGTCCCTATTCACTTTTATTCCTGTGTGTCTGTCTTTCTTTGTTGTGCACAGTTAATATATTTCAAACTTTAATCAGATAATCACAAAATCAAGCCCATCAGCAGAACTGTCTTCGCTGGTTTGCTAATTGATTTGAAGTTGCCGCAGTCTGCATTCCTCAGGTTCACAAGTTCAGAAGAACATGCTCCTCTATCCTCCTCCTCCAGACTCCTATTTCCATCAAACCAGAGGGCTGGTTTACGCCCAATGAAGAAAGACTCAGCACTTGTGGGGGTGTTGTTGTACCTCTTTGCAGGTGAGTTGACGGCTCTGGGACCATTGTTGGGAAGCTCTAATACCGGATAAAAGTGGTTTGGACCAAATCCCAGGAAGAATTTTTTTGTGTGTTTTTGATGACTTGCTTGCCTTTTAGGTGCTCTTAGGGAAGGTTCCGTCTGTTTGTGGGTGAGTTTCGTGGTCTGGGAGCATTGCTGGGACACTCTAATCTTGATTGCATTTGCATTTCAGGAAATCCGTCGTGCCAACCCCGACTTATGGCCTAGCTACGCAGCGCGTTTGGACCGAAGGCCCAGAAATATTGCAAGTATGAGATTTTGCTTTTGGCCTGTTTGGGGGTGTTATGCTTCTTGGCGGGTGGTTTGGCGGGTCTTGGGGCATTCCTGGGAAGGTCTAATACCGGGTAGAAGTGGTTGGGACAAAATCCAGGCCGATTTTTTTTTGGCTATTTCTGACATTTTGCTCTATGTAGCGTTTTCGGGGGCCTGTTTGGGGGGCTTCCTGGTGTTTGTGGGTGAGTTTCGTGGTCTGGGAGCACTGCTGGGACACTCTAATCTTGATTGCATTTGCTTTTCAGGAAATCCGTCGTGGCAACCCCGACTTATGGCCTAGCTACGCAGCGCGTTTGGACCGAAGGCCCAGAAATATTGCAAGTATGAGATTTTGCTTTTGGCCTGTTTGGGGGTGTTATGCTTCTTGGCGGGTGGTTTGGCGGGTCTTGGGGCATTCCTGGGAAGGTCTAATACCGGGTAGAAGTGGTTGGGACAAAATCCAGGCCGATTTTTTTTTGGCTATTTCTGACATTTTGCTCTATGTAGCGTTTTCGGGGGCCTGTTTGGGGGGCTTCCTGGTGTTTGTGGGTGAGTTTCGTGGTCTGGAAGCACTGCTGGGACACTCTAATCTTGATTGCATTTGCTTTTCAGGAAATCCGCCGTGGCAACCCCGACTTATGGCCTAGCTACGCAGCGCGTTTGGACCGAAGGCCCAGAAATATTGCAAGTATGAGATTTTGCTTTTGGCCTGTTTGGGGGTGTTATGCTTCTTGGCGGGTGGTTTGGCGGGTCTTGGGGCATTCCTGGGAAGGTCTAATACCGGGTAGAAGTGGTTGGGACAAAATCCAGGCCGATTTTTTTTTGGCTATTTCTGACATTTTGCTCTATGTAGCGTTTTCGGGGGCCTGTTTGGGGGGCTTCCTGGTGTTTGTGGGTGAGTTTCGTGGTCTGGGAGCACTGCTGGGACACTCTAATCTTGATTGCATTTGCTTTTCAGGAAATCCGTCGTGGCAACCCCGACTTATGGCCTAGCTACGCAGCGCGTTTGGACCGAAGGCCCAGAAATATTGCAAGTATGAGATTTTGCTTTTGGCCTGTTTGGGGGTGTTATGCTTCTTGGCGGGTGGTTTGGCGGGTCTTGGGGCATTCCTGGGAAGGTCTAATACCGGGTAGAAGTGGTTGGGACAAAATCCAGGCCGATTTTTTTTTGGCTATTTCTGACATTTTGCTCTATGTAGCGTTTTCGGGGGCCTGTTTGGGGGGCTTCCTGGTGTTTGTGGGTGAGTTTCGTGGTCTGGGAGCACTGCTGGCTATATATACTTTACTTTGCAAGAGGTTTCAAGCAAATCCATGGTGGCAGAGGGGAGTTAGGGCCTAGCTGCAGAGCGCGCGCGGAGTGATTTGGGAAATTTGTGAAAAATTGACTAAGTCCCCATTTTTGTACTTTTGCTCTTTGGCTGTTTGGGGGTCTTCTACTCGTTTTCTCCTGGGTTGACGGCTCTGGGGCCATTGCTGGGAAGCTCTAATACCGGATAAAAGTGTTTTGGACCAAATCCCAGGCGGAAAATTTTTTGTGTTTTTGATGACTTGCTTGCCTTTGAGGTGCTCTTAGGGGGGGTTCCGTCTGTTTGTGGGTGAGTTTCGTGGTCTGGGAGCACTGCTGGGACACTCTAATCTTGATTGCATTTGCTTTTCAGGAAATCCGTCGTGGCAACCCCGACTTATGGCCTAGCTACGCAGCGCGTTTGGACCGAAGGCCCAGAAATATTGCAAGTATGAGATTTTGCTTTTGGCCTGTTTGGGGGTGTTATGCTTCTTGGCGGGTGGTTTGGCGGGTCTTGGGGCATTCCTGGGAAGGTCTAATACCGGGTAGAAGTGGTTGGGACAAAATCCAGGCCGATTTTCTTTTGGCTATTTCTGACATTTTGCTCTATGTAGCGTTTTCGGGGGCCTGTTTGGGGGGCTTCCTGGTGTTTGTGGGTGAGTTTCGTGGTCTGGGAGCACTGCTGGCTATATATACTTTACTTTGCAAGAGGTTTCAAGCAAATCCATGGTGGCAGAGGGGAGTTAGGGCCTAGCTGCAGAGCGCGCGCGGAGTGATTTGGGAAATTTGTGAAAAATTGACTAAGTCCCCATTTTTGTACTTTTGCTCTTTGGCTGTTTGGGGGTCTTCTACTCGTTTTCTCCTGGGTTGACGGCTCTGGGGCCATTGCTGGGAAGCTCTAATACCGGATAAAAGTGTTTTGGACCAAATCCCAGGCGGAAATTTTTTTGTGTTTTTGATGACTTGCTTGCCTTTGAGGTGCTCTTAGGGGGGGTTCCGTCTGTTTGTGGGTGAGTTTCGTGGTCTGGGAGCACTGCTGGGACACTCTAATCTTGATTGCATTTGCTTTTCAGGAAATCCGTCGTGGCAACCCCGACTTATGGCCTAGCTACGCAGCGCGTTTGGACCGAAGGCCGAGAAATATTGCAAGTATGAGATTTTGCTTTTGGCCTGTTTGGGGGTGTTATGCTTCTTGGTGGGTGGTTTGGCGGGTCTTGGGGCATTCCTGGGAAGGTCTAATACCGGGTAGAAGTGGTTGGGACAAAATCCAGGCCGATTTTTTTTGGGCTATTTCTGACATTTTGCTCTATGTAGCGTTTTCGGGGGCCTGTTTGGGGGGCTTCCTGGTGTTTGTGGGTGAGTTTCGTGGTCTGGGAGCACTGCTGGCTATATATACTTTACTTTGCAAGAGGTTTCAAGCAAATCCATGGTGGCAGAGGGGAGTTAGGGCCTAGCTGCAGAGCGCGCGCGGAGTGATTTGGGAAATTTGTGAAAAATTGACTAAGTCCCCATTTTTGTACTTTTGCTCTTTGGCTGTTTGGGGGTCTTCTACTCGTTTTCTCCTGGGTTGACGGCTCTGGGGCCATTGCTGGGAAGCTCTAATACCGGATAAAAGTGTTTTGGACCAAATCCCAGGCGGAATTTTTTTTGTGTTTTTGATGACTTGCTTGCCTTTGAGGTGCTCTTAGGGGGGGTTCCGTCTGTTTGTGGGTGAGTTTCGTGGTCTGGGAGCACTGCTGGGACACTCTAATCTTGATTGCATTTGCTTTTCAGGAAATCCGTCGTGGCAACCCCGACTTATGGCCTAGCTACGCAGCGCGTTTGGACCGAAGGCCCAGAAATATTGCAAGTATGAGATTTTGCTTTTGGCCTGTTTGGGGGTGTTATGCTTCTTGGCGGGTGGTTTGGCGGGTCTTGGGGCATTCCTGGGAAGGTCTAATACCGGGTAGAAGTGGTTGGGACAAAATCCTCGCGGAAAAGCCTTTTGGCACTTTTTGTAACTTAGGGTTCGTTAGGGTTAGCCCTAGCAGCAGGATTGCATGTGTTTCGGGGTGTTCTAGATTTTTCCAACTGAGTTCTGGGGTCTTAGAGCACTCGTGAGAATGTGTAATTTTGGTTGCAAGTCATTTGAAGAAAATCCATGGTGGGAAAGGGGGGATTTGGCATAGTTAAAGAAAGCCTTTGCCACTATTCTTAACTTAGGGTTCGTTAGGGTTAGCAGTATTTCTATTGCATGTGTTTGAGTGGGGGGGATTTCGAGTCTTGGAGCGATGCTGGCTATGGCTACTTTTGCTTGGTTGCTTGCAAGTGGTTTGAATGCAATCCACGGTGGGTAATGGGTAATTAGGAAGGGGGTACTTCGGCCTACTTTTACTTTCAAAGTAAGTTTTGTCACCAGTTTTCTGCTAGGCCTCGTTTTTTGAGATTTGATTGGGGGTCTTCTACATTTTTGCGACTGGCTTTAGTAAGGGTCTGGGTGGGAGCACTGCTAGGAAGATCTAATTTTGTTCTAAAACACAGTTTACAGTACACCTAGCTTGAGGGGCAAGATCCGCTACATTAATTTGCCCATACTTATTTATCCTTCAAAAGGTGACTCAGAGTACGCACTTTCAAAAATATTGTACTGTCTACTAGGAAAATCAAATTGTGACTTTTTGCACTCCACAGCCTACATACCTTATATTTATTTATCAGTGGTGTTGTAATATTATATCACTTCCTGTTTTTCGTTGAATAATTACAGGCCGGGTTTCAGTCTCTGCAATGGGGAAAAAAGGATGGAGTCAGGCTTCACAGTAGCGAGCCACAATTCAGCATCAGGCAGGCAGTGGACAGGGTGTCTTCTGGTGACCAACATCGATGGACGAAGCGTCGGCTGCAATGGAGGAGTGCCGCTAATAGGAGGATTTTTTTTCTGCAGGCAACTTACTTACCACTTCCAACAGGACCACTACAACCACATAGATACAGTATCCCTTGCCTTTTTCTCTGACTGTGACTGCATTTCTTGGATCTCTCTCTGCTTCTAAATTGATCCCTTAACACATCACTTAGTCCACTCCACTATCACATCTGCACCACACATAGTCATTTGTAAGTGCTCCTACGTAATTCGCAAGTCGCAGCACGCCCCAGGCCGTAGAGGACTGGGATGGCCCCAATGATGAAGCATGTCACCAAGGGGCAACCCTGGTGAGTGAGGGGACACCTAGAAAACAAGCAATTTCTCCTTTTTTATCTACTATACCTTCCAGACCAACCCCACTGAGTGTTGTTGTGAATGGATTTATAGTGACCAGCAAGGCTCTCGGGTATCTGGCTAAGTACAGAGACCTTATGTTGAATATCGTTATCAATAATTCCACACAGGCCCTGTACTGTCGCATTCTTTCTTCCACAGTTGTCGAATGTACTACTTACTTTTCACTGACATGCATGCAGTAGTGCATGCACTTTCAAAGATTGATGGATAGGTTTGTACCCAAAGAATTGTTTATGTTCCATTGTTTGTCTATGCTGTGCTTTTTTTTACAGGGTGTCTTCTGGTGACCAACATCGATGGACGAAGCGGCGGCTGCAATGGAGGAGTGCCGCTAAAAGGAGGATTTTTTTTCTGCAGGCAACTTACTTACCACTTTCAACAGGACCACTACAACCACATAGATACAGTATCCCTTGCCTTTTTCTCTGACTGTGACTGCATTTCTTGGATCTCTCTCTGCTTCTAAATTGATCCCTTAACACATCACTTAGTCCACTCCACTATCACATCTGCACCACACATAGTCATTTGTAAGTGCTCCTACGTAATTCGCAAGTCGCAGCACGCCCCAGGCCGTAGAGGACTGGGATGGCCCCAATGATGAAGCATGTCACCAAGGGGCAACCCTGGTGAGTGAGGGGACACCTAGAAAACAAGCAATTTCTCCTTTTCTATCTACTATACCTTCCAGACCAACCCCACTGAGTGTTGTTGTGAATGGATTTATAGTGACCAGCAAGGCATTCGGGTATCTGGCTAAGTACAGAGACCTTATGTTGAATATCGTTATCAATAATTCCACACAGGCCCTGTACTGTCGCATTCTTTCTTCCACAGTTGTCGAATGTACTACTTACTTTTCACTGACATGCATGCAGTAGTGCATGCACTTTCAAAGATTGATGGATAGGTTTGTACCCAAAGAATTGTTTATGTTCCATTGTTTGTCTATGCTGTGCTTTTTTTTACAGGGTGTCTTCTGGTGACCAACATCGATGGACGAAGCGGCGGCTGCAATGGAGGAGTGCCGCTAAAAGGAGGATTTTTTTTCTGCAGGCAACTTACTTACCACTTCCAACAGGACCACTACAACCACATAGATACAGTATCCCTTGCCTTTTTCTCTGACTGTGACTGCATTTCTTGGATCTCTCTCTGCTTCTAAATTGATCCCTTAACACATCACTTAGTCCACTCCACTATCACATCTGCACCACACATAGTCATTTGTAAGTGCTCCTACGTAATTCGCAAGTCGCAGCACGCCCCAGCCCTTAGAGGACTGGGATGGCCCCAATGATGAAGCATGTCACCAAGGGGCAACCCTGGTGAGTGAGGGGACACCTAGAAAAAAAGCAATTTCTCCTTTTCTATCTACTATACCTTCCAGACCAACCCCATTGAGTGTTGTTGTGAATGGATTTATAGTGACCAGCAAGGCTCTCAGGTATCTGGCTACAGAGACCTTATGTTGAATATAGTTATCAATATTTCCACCCACGCCCTGTACTGTCGCATTCTTTCTTCCACAGTTGTCGAAAGTACTACTTACTTTTAACTGACATGCATGCAGTAGTGTATGCACTTTCAAAGATTGATGGATAGGTTTGTACCCAAAGATTTGTTTATGTTCACATTTGTTTGTCCATGCTGTGCTACTTTTTCTTGTCTCCCAAAACCTTTCCCAAAAACCCCCGTACCCATCCATTTTTCAAACCCTAACCCTCTTCCCCCGGGCTGTGTGGTTTTGATTGATGTGTGACTAAATTACAGCAATAAATCCACACACTTGCTGGGGAGGATAAGGTGATAGCAACAGGCTGGTGAAGAAATCCGAGGATATATTCTTACTCTGCTTGACAAAGACCCATGGCTAATGTCAAAGAACTTCAACCGAATTAGTTATACTTTAACATTTGTTAGGCTACAATGTGGCACTGTTCTAGTGTACTTCTGTCACCTGCTATATTCTGTATTGTACCTTTGTATTGCTCAGGAGGACAAACCAGATTTCATTTTCTTTTTTTTCATAGGCAAGCAACTGCCACTGTGTCACACCACTAGTACCACCGCTATGAGGAAATTTTATCCGCCCAGGATTGCCAACCTTATTTGCTGTTTCCCGTGGAGCCAGCCCTGGGCCTAGCCCTACTTGCAAACAGAAATTACAGGTAAGATAGGCGTTTGGTTGGAGGTAGTATAATGGAGTATTAGGAGAGACGAGAGATTTGATTGACGGTAGTACTACTAAAGTCCTAGGACTATTCAGGAAAACAAACTTACTGTTATGTTAAACCCCCACCCACCAGACTCAAAAGCAGTAAAAAACAGGTATGGTCAGATAAAGTTTCAAAAAGTATATTTTTATAGCCCTAACAAATGAATCTCCCGCAAGACCCTCCCTAACCCCAACGATTGTCCTTCAAAAGTCCCCAAAAATCACAACTCCCAATTCCCACCCCCCAAAAGTCTCTAAAAAAGGGGCAAGGGACACTATGGCAGGGTGCTGTTGGAATTAGCAGCCAGGGCATCATGCTCCTTGCGGAGGGTGGCAAGTTCGAAGCGGAGGCCCTCCACCACGTTCTTATAATTATGGACCTCCTGCTCCAGGTAGGACAGTCTGAGGGATAAGCGGCGCCGGTGTGCCTTGCAAATCCTGTGAGGGGCAGCTGCTTTCTTTGCTGCTGGGCGGTGGCGTTTGGCTTTGGTAGCCCGGCTCCGTACCGCTGGAGCACTGCGCTGGCTGGCAGCACGCACGGAGGAGGATGCAGCTGTCCCAGTGGACGTTGTTGTTGTACCAGACTGCGTCTCCTCCTCCTCCAGGGCCACCAGCCGCCGATATTCAGCAACAGTGGCATCCAGCCTCCGTTGCCGGGCCATTCGAGCCAGCTCCTTCCTCCTTGATGGTGTCTTGGATTTGGAAGGAGCAACTACATGAAAAAAGAAAGACATAGTCTGTAACCAATGCTCCTTAAGATTAACACAAAATGATTGAGCAGAAAGTTGTCACAGTACAAGTAGCAAATTGAAAGCACAGTGCATAACTATTGAGGACAGTATCTATGTAACCTCCGACTTCTTCATCCTTGCTCTAACATTAGTGGGAGTTTAAGGAACAAATTCTACGAGCACTATGGACTTCTATTACAGTCGACTATGACAGTACACCACTCTTATTCTTCTTCTTCTCTCTTGTTTAGGAAAATTGGTACGTTATCTTATGCAAGCCGGCATAATGCCAGCGCAGTGAACTTGCACCCGAGAAAAACAGACGCACACCATGGTGAGTGAGACAGACTTGCGTTACTGTACCGGTCCAGTACATGCAGGTGGTGAAGCTCTTACTTTTCTATTACGGGTGGCACTGAGAATACTCTGTTAAAAGGGCTACTGCTTAATTAATTTAGCTTTCACCCTACAGTGCAAATGAGTATTAGAAAAGGAAAATGAAGAAGCTAAATTATCGGATTATCTATCACTTCACATGGGATGTATTTGATGACATATGGGATGACTTTAGGTGCTTTGCTTATTATTGAGTGAACAGTGATACCCCCACACATGAATGACGTACTACTACTAAACTAAAGTTATTAAGGGAGGTAGGGAGTGTCCACCGTAATAACTGGATATATGCTGTGCTTGCAGTTGCAATACAAACTACTGCTACTATTCATGGTAGTCTTTGGACAACGTTACAACTTCTTTTCCTTCCCTTTCCTACACTGGAACGGACGTGCGGGTGCGGTGTTACATGCTCTTCAAAGTAACACTTAGTTCATCCAGTGACCGTCTACTCTCTCTAGATTCACATATGCTATCTAAGAGTCAGATAGTACCATGAATGATCCAGGCATCCATCCATTCAAAGTATATTGCACACATACAGTTTCTGTCTCACCCACCCAGGCTGTTCTCCTTCCACCCATCCTTGCTTCATCATTCACCCAGCCATGCACCATACCATTTTCTTACCTTCCCAGCCACCTCGGGGACCAAGCAAACACATATCATTCTTCTTTGCCAGTCATCATTACATTTCTCGTGCTTCCACACTTACACCCTTCTTTCGCTTTTCGTTCATCCCATCCATCAAGTTCACCTCAGATCTGATTGGGATTCTTCTCGCCAAAAACTTCACAGCTAAGTCGAAGTACATTTAGAGGAGGCTACTACCTGCTTTTTTTATAATACACCCGTGCAGAAAGCACACTCTGCAGTCTTCAATCCCAATGACTAAGGAATGTATAGCTTACCTCTGCCCGCCACCACCGTGTGAACCCTCACAGGCATGTCCTTGTCCGGCACTTGCACCGCCTCCTCCCCAGAGTTGTCCTCCTCGTCCAATGCCACCACCACCTCCGCGCTGGCCCCGTCTCCAGATGTTCCACCTACAAAGTACATTTAATAATGTTAGAATACACCACTCACTACTATATAATATTTGGTCTAGGAGGAAGAAAGAAATGTGAAAAAAAGTGTACAATTTAATAATTTTTGACTGTGTACTCTAGAGTAAAAATGTCCCTTTTTCCAGGGAAGGCTGTTGTCTTGCTGCACTTTTTGGCACAACTGATGAATGTTTGCTTTTTACTTTTTAACACGCACCACTTTTTCTCCTAACAGACAGAACCTTGACTTCTAAGAACACGAGCAGGATCAAGTTCAAACCAGGTGAGAGCTCGGCTCGACCACAAGAAATGTGTCCAATTAATCGTCAGCACTAAGCACTTTTCCATTTTCAGTTACACGTTCACTTTTATGACAAACTTGAATTTAATAAATGTGTTTACTTTTAATAAAGCTTTTAAACTTAAATAGACTCTGTGGTTTTTGGTCCTCCAGACTAGAGTGGATGAGCTAAAGGTTTTCGAATTTTTGCAAGCATGAGTCCGTGCCTCTGCCATCGGTGACTTTGGGAGCTAAATGACTCTGCCACACTATCTAGTCAGTAAGGAGATTGGGGGTTCAACTACAAAGTCTGTTATCACTGAGGTATGTGGAAAGTCTAACAGTTACAGCACCTATTATAATTGATAAGCTAAGCGATGCATTATTTAGTGTCCATAGTTCTGTTTGTGCAGATTTGTCCCTGCAACAGTAGTAGAATGGATTGTCCTCCTATCGAAACCAAAAGTAAAGTAGTATCTTATTATTTCTTGGTGGTGGTCATTCACCTTTTTATTGTTGGCAATGGTCAAAGCATAAACATTTAGAATACTTGAAAAGACATTATGGACAATCCCAGAGGACTACACTCAGTGCATAGAGCTATTGCTGACTAGAATGGGAGTCCAATGGAAATGCCAAATGTGCAATCTTAGTTAGCTACACAGACAGACTAATAAGAATAATCTAGTAATACCACACGGAGTCATAGTCGAGGCAGGATAAGAATTTAGATCCTGTCTACAAGAAGATCAAAGACGATTTAGAAAAAATCGAATGAGGAACGCTAGGAAAAAATAAGTACTCTATATTAAAATTAAAACTTACTGGGGCCAGCAAAGGAGCCCTCGACTGCCCGGTCCTGGCCTGCATCGACAACAGCACCCTCCTCCTCCTCCTCCTGTGTCCTCCTCTTGCCCCTGGGGGAAGCTGATGTACAACATGAAAGAAAGAAAAACAGAAAACATGGATGATATTTCTCAACCAAATCAAACATTTAAAAAAGAACTAACAAAGTAACAAAATATTTTTGCGAAATAGCAAATAGGGAACGACTCCACGGGATATATTATTGACCAATCTCATGTGGTCGACTACGTCATTACTTTAGTATTGCTTGATTTGAGGACCGTCGAATTGGAAACTACCCTATGTAACTCACTAAACAAAGTACTAAAAAGGTTTGCCTAGGATTGGCAGGCAGCAGTCCGCAGCACGCAAAGTGACAGCCAAAGTCCATCGTGATTGAAGATCAGCGACAACACTAAAGTTTCCTACTACATTCACCAGTCATTAAAATACTCAAACTATTAATCCACCACCACTATTTCTTCTTATCGCCATGTGTACAAAGGAAGGACTGGACTTGAGTCTGTAGGGGCTGATTTAGAAGGCCCTTCCGGCTCTTTTGCTCCATTGTTGCGTGACTTTTGTGACGCAGCGACAGCACAAAAGAGGCGCAATGGTGCGGCGTATATTAACAACGTGACGCATCTGGGAGATGCATCACGTTGTAAAGCCCTGCGCCAATAGGGGTGTTCCGGCGCAAGGGAGGGCGTTCCTGCGCAGGAACGCATCCTAAAACTGGCTGAGGGAAATCTACAAGATTTCAATCAGTCACTTTGAGGACAATGATGCGTGACTCAAACCCTGCGCCTGCTTGAAGCAGACGTACGGCTTGACGCAGCATTGGGGAGATAGGGCACCCCAGAGCATTGATGGAGCTGCACCATCGTTGCGACGCAACTCCAGCAATGCGCCGCCTTTACGGCACAGATGCGTAACGCTTTGGTGACGTTTTGGGCCCATGGCGCGCCGCATTGTAAATACGGCGCACCATGGGTGATGGTGGCGTGACGCACAATTACTGGCGCATCCCTGCAACTTTGCAGGGATGCGCCGGTAATTAAAAATCTGAACCTTAGTGTGTAGCATTACGCAGTTCTTTCAACTACACTCATACATAATTTCACAGGCCAATGAAATGAACACAAAATCTAAAACAAATAAGCATAGTAGCAACACTACTGAGAAGAAGGAGAGCAGTGTACCTGAAATGCACAGAAAATTTTGAAATAAAATTTACCTACAATGTAATGAGCAGCATTATTGCTCTTGGTAAAAAACAAAAATTTGCAATATAATAACACAGCAGGAGAAAACATAGTAGTAAAGACATAGCTACTACTACTCACCAAGCCCGGGGATCTCAAGGCCAAGGAGGTCGAGCAGATCTCGCTCACGGGTCAGGACATCCGTCCAGCGGTGGGTGGCCTGGTTGTAGGTGCGCCAGACCCGAGAGTGGTGGTAAATGGCCTGGCACACCTTCTCCCACCGCTTCCGGCGCTCCCGGGCCCCGTACCCGGCACTGATCTTGCCGCCTCCCATGATGGTCCTGGGGAGGCGGTGCTGAACATAAAAAATGAGTTGGGCCACCTCCTCCGGGGTAAAGATCTCCCGTGGCATCACTAGCTCCCCCCTCAAACGCCCGCACGGGAGCCGGACACGGGGTGCGGGACCCTTCCCCTTCTCGGGATGCTTCCCGGCTCCCTTCACCATGGTCTGGGCGGAAAGGAATAAAGAAAATAGAATAGGGAAGAGAAGAAAAGAAAAGAGTTTACAAAAGTAGTTTAAAATTAACCAAAAGTAGCAGTAAACACAAAAATATAGGGCTAGAAAAATAGAGGGATAGATAATAAGTAAAATAGATAAAAAAAAACTTCAAACAAGCAAAGGATGGCAGAGATTAACAGAGGATACAAAGACCATGCCCAGAACCATAGCAATGAATGAGAAACAAGATGGCCGCGCCCGTTCACGACCGCGCGGGTAAGTTCGCGCGAGATTTTCCTTGCGAACACGCGCGAGACTGTACTGGCAAGCCGCGGACTTTGCGAGATTACACTTCGCGCCCGGAAACGGAAATACGTCAGGCAAACAAGATGGCTGCGCCCTTGAACGACCGCGAGGGTAACTTCGCGTCTTGCGCTACGAGCGGCTCGCAAAAACGCACAAAACCTTGCCAACTAACACGCCGCAAAAAAACCAAATTGCATATTCGCACGAATTTGCGGCTTCCGAATCCGATCTCGCGCGTGTTCCCACCCCGCGAACCCCGCGAAATTGCAGAAAAACGAGTTTTTCAAAACTGAAAGCACTCGGCAGGGGCAAGAGTTCAAACTCATCATTAGTAACAGTTCCCGGTAGTGCTTCCTGACTGGGGCCCCTCCAGAATTCAGTTGCTAGTTGCAACAATTGTATGACCCTGCTCTGACCCTCACAGCAGGCTCATACAATAGCTACAAGTAGGCCACAAAGAAGGTCCTGGGGAAACAAAATGCACTGCAACAGAAAGCAAAATTACAGATAAGGAAGCAGGTGCCAGACTGGAATTTTAAAACAGTGACACATTAATAAACTAACCCCAAATTAATTCATCTCAGTTGAAGCAGGGCTGGTGTGCTTGCTTTTCCCCCCATAATCTACAGTAATGATGAACCAGAGGGTGGCATTGATGTAACAGAGGGTTGCAGTGGTGAAACAGAGGGTGCTGGGAACCTGTGATGATGAACCAGACGTAGAAACAACATAATTCGCGACCGTTGCGCGACGAAATGTAAGTTCGCAATTGCGAACTGGTACGAACCCCTCGCGAACTGGCAGAAATCCTTGCGAACACAAAAAAAAAAAAAAAATCCGCAAATTCGCAAGAATTCGCGGATTTTGCGGATTGCGAGTTCGCAAATCCGCAAAATTCGCGAACGCGAGATTCGCAAAATTCGCCCATGCTTACTGTGAGTCGTAGATGGTTGTCGGATATCACAGGAAATTCAAGTTCTTTCCGTAAAAAGCAAATGTTGATAGTAAACAATAGTGATCCAGAAAACACAGCAACCCTATCACTCAATGTCTCATCTTTTAACCCCTTGCATGCTGGCGTCAGCCATTGGCTGATGGCAGCACTACCTCTCTGGTGCTGCTGTCGGCCAATGGCCGAGGCGGCCCGCCCGTTTTTTAAAACGGCCGCACTGCAGCGAAATCGTAGGAGCAGCCAACGGGTTAATACTGGCAATACTGTCCAATATACCGCTCTACTGTAGCTAACGTGGTCATAAACTAGTAAATTTAGGACGTTTGTACTCACCCATCTTTGTGTGGGAGTACTCCTCACCTCACCTGGCAACTGCTCAGTGAATGAGGCCCCGCTCTGTATTGTGGGTAAACAAATAAGTCACAAACAGAGTGAGTATCTCTGTATGCCAGACTCCTATCTTACACACATATAAAACCTTGTCGCTAAAATAACCATAGTGACCATGGCCTCCCTAGTCAGCTATCATAGCACTCCAGTATGAGAGTGGTGAGAATATCGGCTGGATATGGGTCTCCAAAGTGAGAAATATGCCTAACAAGATCTTACCCTATGGATGCAAATTATGGGTAATGTGCAGATATTCGACTTATTTTAAATTACATTATGGATTGAGCCCACCTATCTGTGTCATCCATCATAAATATTTAACACAGAAATGCAGTCTAAACACTAAAGTGGTTGAAAAACCTCTTCATCACCTGTTTCAGGCAGTTTGCTATGGTGGAAGTTACAACCTGGAGGGCCTGCCTTGATTTGATGTAGTTACCCCTGATTCTCATCATCCTCTTTCCCCGTCACCCACATTAAGAACCCGGACATGTGTACATCTGAAGTAAACAGAACAGAAAGGAGAAAAGGTGGGCCCAATGTTTTTCTATATGTAGGTATCACCAAAACCTATTTAAAAAAGAAACTCTGTGAAGACCTTGGGCCTTAGTTAGCAGGTAGGTCCACACCATGCTCAACACATGATACACCCTGATGCTGCACATGTTGTCCACCTTTCAGTGTCAGCCATTAAAATCCCAGGTAAAGCCCTCTCGGCTCTAGAGCCCGGAAGATGGGGGGTGGCAATGAGACTCCCTGAAAAGTTCACTCTGTATCCGAAGAGCTTTCCTCCATGCGCTTAAGAAAATTCAAGACTGTAGCCTTTCCTGCACGCAGAAACATGACCAAAACCTCTGGGCGTTGAGCTGTTTAGTCCAAGCCTTACAACTAGGTGCTCAGACTAAAAGCCTGCTGACTGACTGATGGACAGCCTTTACATGGACGTCAATTCAACGAAAAGCCAGGGGTGGGAGAAGTGACATTGCATGCCCTTTGACCTCCACTTTCTCTCTCACACACATACTTACACATACACGCAAATTCACACATATACAGGGTCGTGGACCAGGGTCAGCGGACTCGATAATTCTCGCCTCGGTGCCTACTCTAACCAGGGATCACACTCGGCAACTCTGGGCATTAGCTTGCCTCATCTCTACAACGGCCCCCCACATTCGCTGGGGATGCCTGGTTTCACCTTGGAGATACCCAGTAGGGACCATCTCACAGGGATAGCCAGGACGGGTTCCCCAGCGGTCTACAGTGTCACGACGCCTCAGGGCAGCAGTGCGCTTTACAAGACACATACATTTACATCTACATTTACACTCTCTGTCACTTAAACACACCCTTACCCGCAAGCACACACACAGCATACATTTAAAAGCTTTTTTGACTTACCTCAGCTGCCATGGAAGGTCATTTACCAACTTATTGTACTATATTTCAAAGACACAATTAGTGAATAATATATTTTATTTATTCATTATTAGTGTAATAAAAAATTGACAGAAAATAAAGAGAGTGGAGCCCATGCTGCCCCTGTGTTCCTGGCACTGAATTTGCCACATCTGAGGCCAGGGGTCGCAAAGGGCAGTTGCTACCCCTGGCGCCCCCTAAATGACGTCCATAGTCACACACACTACCCAGACAAGTCTCTTGGTGTCGGCTTCTCCTGAAGGGTATCCAGAAGTCATAGTTCCTCACCACAGGCAGGTATGCTTTGGAGAAGGTTGATCTTGTCTCTCTTCTCGGAGGTAATTTACATGTGTGCTTCTACGGTCCGTGGGCAGAGAGCAGGAAGGGCTCCTGCTGTCAAAATAGAAGGAGGTTCAATGTTCACATGACTTGAAAACTGTTGACAGAACGTCTGCAGACCATCCCTGGCCGCAGCTCTGCCCATCAACAACATGAGTTCCTGCCTTCAAATAACAGTGGCAATGTTCTTCCCTCTACCACGGTCAAATCGTTTGCCGTCATAATGGTTGCAATTACCCGCCTGTTCAGAACACAACATAATGTATTTCAATAGCCCAAGGGCTATGATGGCGACCATTTCTGCAGGATCTGAATCCCAATCTCCATAAGTGTCAAATGATAGACATCTCATCTCAATGCAAATGCAATTCTCAAAAACACACATATAAAACCTTGTCGCTAAAATAACCATAGTGACCATGGCCTCCCTAGTCAGCTATCATAGCACACCAGTATGAGAGTGGTGAGAATATCGGCTGGATACAAGCCCATCAGATTTCTGATAGAAGATTAAGGTGTGTTATTCAATGTATTAACGGCAATGATAAAGCTCTTCATACTGGCCCTCAAGCTATTGCAGTGCAGTTTACTCTCTTTTATCAGGATGTTTATAGCCAGCCTCAACTATTCAATCTATCTTATAGTTTGGAATATTTATAGGGTTGTAGACGACTCCACCTGGAAGATAGCCAGTTGTTGGTTCTACAGGGAGACATTTTGAGTTTGAAGTAGAGGCTGCTATTAAGGCTCTGCCACCTGTAAAGGCGGTCAGGAAAGATGGCATCCCCCTTGAATTTTATAAAATATACATTGATATCTTACTACTGGTATTTATCAATCTGCTAGGGCATAATGATAGAGGGGAGAGGTTCCTGCCTCATGGAATCTTACTAAAATGGATGTTTTTTTGAAGAAAGACAAGTCACTAGAGGACAGGGACCCTTATCGGCCGATCTCTCTGATTAATTTGGACGCAAAGGTTTTTGCCCAAATAGTAGGTACTTGTTTGGTCCCTTTATTTCAAAATTTGATCTTGCCCCAACAGCACAGTTAATACCATGAGTCATATTAATACGGCAATTGATATATTTAATATTGCTGAAAGAACACGTAAAAGGATCGGCATGATCTTATTAGACACCAAGAGGGCTTTCGACCAGTTCACATGGGAATGTTTATGGGTAAAAATGGGGGGCCTTGGCATTGGGGCAGATTTATCAAAAGGGTTCAATCTCTCTATAAGAATCCTGTGGCTAAGTTAGTTTATGACAGAAACTGCTTGTTAGACCTAGGGGATCCTAGACTACATAGGGTAGCCTGGCACAGAAGGGGGTACAGCTAACCTCCAAGGCGTTGGTTAAGTGCTTACAGAACCCACTCACAGTAACCCAATGACTTGCCACTAAAAATAAAGGACACCACACCAATTTAGAAAAATACCAGTACCTTTTATAAAAGTTCTCTTTGGTCTTTTCTTAGTCAAAAGTAGTATACATTCAGTTCAGCATAAGTGTCCATATACAATTCACAAGCTTCAGCACTTTTCTCAATTCAGCGAAGATTAATCAAAGGTACATTACATTTGAGGTAAATCACCATCAGTTACATCAGTATTGCTTCCTCAATTAGCTAATGTAGAAGGGAAAATTCACTGTATAAGTACAATGCGCCACTTTACATAACCTGGCATGTACATTACCCATCTGCACTCAGGGTCCAAAACAGCTCGAGCTCACAGCTCCACAGAATTCTACCCCCAGCAGCGTTCCTCACAAAGCTCGCAGCCAGCTATATGGCTAAAAGAAGACAAGGCAAATTAATTATGCTTTCTTGTGTCTATTCTATTACTCTACCCCTATTGGAGATGTTCTGACTTTTAGGGGTTAACTGCCTGGAGGGGTTTTCAGGGTGAACTCCGGTTGCTACTGACACCCTGTAGCCCAGCTTTCAATACCCTTGCTTAAGGCTCATTTACTCGGTGCTCAGTTTCCCTTCCAACTCCCCCAATATCTTGGTGTTATTCTCTGAGGGTTAAAATCAAGTTTCTTAAGTTTCTGTTCCAAAAACGGGATGTCAGTTGACAGTTAATCTCTCTGCCGGCGATTCAGGGGACACTGTTCACCAGCTGTGCCGCCTCCCGCTTCCCCACGGTTTTCCCCGCTTACTTCCTCTGAAGGGGCAACCCGGCTGGAGTTGCCCACACGCTCCGGTGTCTTGTTCCAGCGCCGAAGATGAGGGCTCCGTGGGAGTCGGCGACGGGGGGGGAATAAAAGGTTATTCCGGTCCGTGCTGCTCCTCCGGCGAGTCCGTGACGGCGCTTCAACCTCCTTCCGCGTTCCCTCAGGCCAAAGCTCCGCCTCTTCCGACCAGCTTACTTGGCTTCAGGCGCGCCTCCTCTGACGCCGCCGGGTTCTTCCCGATTCCGGACTCCGCCTCTCCCTCCGCGTCGACTCCTCCTGTCAACAACACGGGTCAGCTGGGCACTTCTTTCGCTACCGATCTCGCGTCAGGGATCGACTTGGCGGCAGCGTCTCTCACAGGTAAGAGCCACAGCTGATCCTACCGCTTTCCTCTTTAGGGCGTATCTCGGACTAGAGTGCTGCAGTTGCGGCTGTTCTTACTCCTTGCCCCCCTAATTCCTGGGCCAGTCAGCGTGTCACTGGGTCCAAATTCGCCTGCTCTGCACACGACCTTCAGGGCGGGGCGGTCAGGACACTCGAGAGCCGCACTACAAGAGTCGTAGTGATTTACAGAACTTGGCACAGAGTCTCTGATCACTGATTATGGTCGCCGTGACAGTGGGGTTTGGTCAGCCTAAGAGGGGGCACTTCCAAGTAGAGCGGCAGCCGGCCCCAAAGGTCGATCTTGTCTCTACTAGTGCGCAAACCTCCTCCACAGGTCGCCTCTCTCCACACTGGTCACTCCTGATAGTGCACAAAATGGCTGCTGGTCACTGGCCTTTTATAGGCTGGCCTCAGACCCCTGGAAGCCACTAGATGGTTCTGGAACCTTCCTCAGGTTAGCCTATGGGTCTGCCTTCCTTGGATGTCCCTTATGGCAGTTGGTGGACACCATTTTAGGTGTCTGAATGTCCCTAGATTTCCAGAAGCTTAACTAGGCCTCACAGAGTATGAAGGAGAAAATGGCGTCACAGTCAAGGAACACCTAGCCCCCCTGACAGCACTGAAAAATCCTGGTGAACATAAAAAAAGAAATAAAAAAGAAACACTGGGAGGCTAAGGGTGACAAAAATAAATAATAATGGTTAGAACATCCCCAGATGCAGACAGGTCTAACACGCGTCCCCCCCAGCTGAAAGTGGGGAGAGCTACCCAATCCCTTGGGAGTTCTCATCACTAAGGCGGAAATACCTAGATAGACCGTCTGCGTTGGCATGGTCCATTCCAGGCCGATGTTCCACCCGAAAGTCCATTCCCTGTAGGGAGATGGACCACCTTAACAACTTGGGATTCTCCCCCTTCATTTGCATCAGCCAACGAAGGGGCCGGTGGTCGGTCTGAACCAGGAAGTGCGAGCCAAACAAGTATGGACGCAGCTTCTTCAGAGCCCAGACCACCGCAAAGGCTTCTCCCTCAATGGTACTCCACCTCTGTTCCCTGGGGAGTAGTTTCCTAGACAGGAAAACCACGGGTTGATCCAAGCCCTCATCATTTAGTTGCGATAACACTGCCCCAATGCCATGTTCTGACGCATCTGTTTGGACAATGAATTCTCTAGAAAAATCAGGGGCCTTGAGTATTGGAGCAGTACACAATGCTTGCTTTAAGGTCATGAAGGCTCGCTGGCAAGCCTCCGTCCAGACTACCCGTCGGGGTTGTTTCTTGGAGGTAAGTTCAGTGAGGGGTGCCACAATGGTGCCATACCCCTTCACGAAGCGACGGTAGTATCCAGTGAGGTCCAGGAAGGCTCGGACCTCAGTTTGAGTCTTGGGGGGCTCCCAGGCCATGATAGCCTCAATCTTTGCCTGGAGGGGCTGCACCGACCCTCTGCCCACCAAGTGGCCTAGGTACACCACCGACCCCTGCCCGATCTGACACTTGCTGGCCTTGATTGTCAAGCCAGCCGGTTGCAGGGCATGAAGAACAGCTTGCAAATGTTACAAATGGTCCCCCCAGCTGCTACTGAAGACAGCAATGTCGTCCAGGTAAGCAGCAGAAAAAGCTTCCATACCAGAAAGGACCTTGTTCACCAGCCGCTGAAAAGTGGCAGGGGCGTTCTTGAGCCCAAAGGGCATCACACAGAACTGGTAGTGTCCCTGAGGCGTGGAGAAGGCTGACCTTTCCTTCGCCCCATCAGAAAGGGAAATCTGCCAGTACCCTGAAGTAAGGTCAAAGGTACTCAAGTATTGGGCAGCTCCCAGCCGGTCGATGAGTTCATCCGCCCTTGGGATGGGATGAGCATCAGTCTTTGTTACTGAATTTAGTCCTCGGTAGTCCACACAGAATCTCAATTCAGGTGTGGTGCCCGGCGGGGCAGCTTTTGGTACCAAAACCACCGGACTGGACCAAGGGCTACTAGAAGGTTCAATCACTCCTAGCTCCAGCATCTTAGCGACTTCACCCTTGATGCTGGCCTTCACCTTGCCCGACAGCCGGTAGATCTTAGACTTCACAGGTGGGCTGTCTCCTGTGTCCACATCATGGGTACACAGGTGGGTCCTACCCGGGACAAGGGAGAACAGTGGAGAAAATTGCTCCAGGATCTGGCAGCAATCTCTTTGCTGTTCAGGAGTCAGGGATGGTGAGAGAATCACTCCCTCCACCGACACATCCTTTTCTTGAGACGAGAGAAGATCAGGGAGAGGTTCGCTTTCCTCTTCCTCTGCTCCATCGGTCACCATCATTAAGACAACCTCGGGCCTCTCATGGTGTGGCTTGAGGCGATTGGCATGCAGCACCCGGTGGGGCTGTCTCGGGGTCTTAAGATCCACCAAGTAAGTGGCCTTACCCTTTTTCTCCAATACCTCAAAGGGGCCTGTCCAACGATCCTGGAGGGCATTTAGCTCTCCAGGTTCCATCACCCACACTTTTTGTCCAGGCTCCAGTTCCACTGGGTGAGCATTGTGGTCATACCACTCCTTCATAACTGCTTGGCTGGCTTCCAAGTTGTCAGAAGCTTGCTTCCACAACTTGGCCATTTGGCTCCGGAAGGCCAGCATGTAGCTCACCACGTCCTGGGGAAGCTTCCTGGGAGTCTTTTCCCATCCGTCCTTCACCAGGCTGAGAGGACCCCGTACAGGGTGCCCATACAGAAGTTCGAAGGGGCTGAAGCCCACTCCCTTCTGTGGCACTTCCCTGTAGGAAAACAAGAGACAGGGAAGGAGGACGTCACATTTCCTCCGCAGGCTCTCAGGCAGACTTCTTATCATACCTTTTAAGGTTTTATTAAACCTTTCCACAAGACCATTGGTCTGTGGGTGGTAAGGGGTGGTAAACTGATAGGTAACGCCACACTCCTTCCACATAGCCCGCATATAAGCTGATAGGAAGTTGGTCCCCCTGTCGGACACAACCTCCTTGGGGAAACCCACTCGGGTGAAGATCCCCATCAGGGCCCTTGCCACTGCAGGTGCGGTGATGGTCCTCAGAGGAATTGCCTCTGGGTACCGTGTGGCATGATCCACTAGAACCAGGATGAACCTGTGACCAGCTGAAGTTGGTGGATCCAATGGCCCTACAATGTCGATGCCCACCCTTTCAAAGGGGGTGCTAACGACAGGTAGTGGTTCCAGGGGAGCTTTTAGCTTCACCCCTGTTTTCCCACTGGTTTGGCAAGACACACACGCCCGACAATATGTATCAGACGCCACTCTCATCCGAGGCCAGTAAAAGTGGGGGACAAGCCGGGCAAAGGTCTTGTCCTGTCCCAAGTGTCCTGCCAATGGCATCTCGTGAGCCAGTTCCAAAAGAAAGGCTCTAAAACATTGAGGGACCACCAAGGCCCTGGATGAACCATGTCCGGGTGCCTTGGGCTCACTGTAGAGGAGTCCATCCTCCCAGTAAATCTGGTAGCTCCCTACAATGTTCCCTGCTGCCTGGGCTTTGGCCTGTTGCCTGCAGCTCCTCAAGAGTAGGACACTCCTTCTGAGCTTTGCAGAATTCCTCCCTGGAAGGACCTCCCTCTACATGCCACTCAGCGGGGATGGGTAGGTTCTCCAAGGAAGCAACACTCTCCTCTGTGGACTCCAGATCCACCTCCGCAGGTGGCCTGTCTATCTCACGAGGTAGAGATGTCGAGGCAGGGCCCTCCTGCCTTCTGTCCTTCTCTTCTCTGGCAGCGGGCTGGGCCATTGTTCCAGGCTCCAGCGTAAGCGAACTCCCCCTCCGGGTAGTCGTGGACCTTGTGCGGACACAGGCCCAGTCAGGTGTTCCCAGCATTTCAGAATGAGTCTGGTATTCCACCCCCCTCCAAGCATTGTGCTCCATATCATTTCCTAACAGGCAATCAACAGGCACGGCAGGGCTTACGGCAACTCGAAGTGAGCCTGCAACCCCTCCCCACTCAAAGGGTACCTCGGCCACGGGATAGGGGCCCAATCTGCCGTCAGCCATCACAGCGGGATGGAGTACATTTGGGATGACCTGCTCTGGAGACACCAGTTGACTCCTTATCATAGTCATACTGGCTCCTGTGTCTCTCAGAGCCTCCCCTCTACGGCCGTTGATGGTGACCCACTGCTCATACTTGGTAGTATTGGAGGGCAATTGGGTCTTTGGTACCATCTCCTTATCACCCAGGGACACTAAAGTGACACCCGCCCGCTCCCCTCCGTTACCCAAAGGCATCTCCTCCCCGAGCACTACACTAGTTATTCCCGGGGCTTTTCCTCCAGTGGGAGGGGGTGGTCTTTTTGGGCATCTCACGTCTCCTTTATAGTGTCCCACACCACCACACTCAAAGCAATGAACAACCCTTGGCTGCTGGCTCTGGCCAGGATTAGGGTTGCGGGGGGGGGTTACCCTTAGGGATGAATCCTCTGACCCTTCCTTGTGAAGTATTTTGGGGACCTTTTGAGAACTCCCTCTTATTATCTCCCCCCTCTTTCTTCTGGGGGGTGCCCTGTCCAGACTTCTGGGAATCCCCTCCAGTCCCCTTCGAGGACACCCGGGTACTAGCCCAGATGTCCGCCTCCTCAGCAAGCTTCCTGGGGCTGGTCAGCTTGCTGTCCACCAGATGCTGTCACAGCTCGGGAAAACATTTCTCGAGTAGGTGTTCCTTGAGTATGAGGTCATATAAACCTTCATAGTCCCCTACCTCGCTGCCTTTCACCCAACCCTCCATGGCCTTCCTGGCGTAATCAAGAAAGTCCACCCAATTCTGTGTGCCTAGTTTGTGGAATTTCTGCCTATACTTCTCAGGAGTTAGCCCAAACTTCCTTATCAGCGCCACCTTCATAGTAGGGTAGTGGGTTTGCTCATCCTGCTCCAGGGCCAACAAGGTATCCCTGCCAGCAGGTGGCATGTATTTATACAACCCACCCCCCCAGTGGGCTTCCAAGATCCCATGGGCCCTCAATGAGACCTCATAGGCGGCTAGCCATTTTGCAATATCATCACTTGGTGTGTAGCTAGCCATGACATCCTTGGGTAAGTAGGGTCTGGGTTCTCTGGTGTTCACCTTAGTTTCGCTGCCACCATTATCTGAATTGGAAGATCTTAGGGTTAAAGCTTGTAGGTCCATCTCTTTAATGGTTCGCTCATGGGCTAACCTCTTGTCCTCCCTTTCCATATCCATTCTAGCTAATTCCAACCTCATCCTCCTCTCCTCCCTCCTATCTTCTAGCTCGGCGTCGGTCAAACCCCTCTCCGAGACGCTGCTGCCCACCCTCGAAGGTGTCCTGGGACCTGTCAGTAGATTCCCCCCTCCAGCTTGGTACAACATTGCAGTCTCAAGGACAGTGTCCCTGTCACTCCCTTCTGGGTCCGGTTCCTCCCCGGTATGAGCCTCCACCCATGCCCTTATGCTTGTCAGCAACTCGCCATTCCTGGCACCTTTTTTAAAGAATACCCCCTGTTGCTGACACCATTCCTTAAGTTGGGTCACGGTATAGGATTCCAGCTCTTCCAAATTTAACTCCATTTTCACTATGGAATAAAATTAACACACAGGAGAAAACGAAAAAGTGACCTGGGGTTAACCTCCACCCACCACCAGAAATAAATTTAGAAAAAACAAAATTCAAATTAGGAGGGCCGCAGGGAGAAAACTCCAGGTGTAGGCCCGTGGTAAGCACTGCGTTACTACTAAGTGAGTGTAAGCACAAATCCGTTATCCCACCGCTGAAACACCAATTATGTTAGACCTAGGGGATCCTAGACTACATAGGGTAGCCTGGCACAGAAGTGGGTACAGCTAACCTCCAAGGCGTTGGTTAAGTGCTTACAGAACCCACTCACAGTAACCCAATGACTTGCCACTAAAAATAAAGGACACCACACCAATTTAGAAAAATACCAGTACCTTTTATAAAAGTTCTCTTTGGTCTTTTCTTAGTCAAAAGTAGTATACATTCAGTTCAGCATAAGTTTCCATATACAATTCACAAGCTTCAGCACTTTTCTCAATTCAGCGAAGATTAATCAAAGGTACATTACATTTGAGGTAAATCACCATCAGTTACATCAGTATTGCTTCCTCAATTAGCTAATGTAGAAGGGAAAATTCACTGTATAAGTTCAATGCGCCACTTTACATAACCTGGCATGTACATTACCCATCTGCACTCAGGGTCCAAAACAGCTCGAGCTCACAGCTCCACAGAATTCTACCCCCAGCAGCGTTCCTCACAAAGCTCGCAGCCAGCTATATGGCTAAAAGAAGACAAGGCAAATTAATTATGCTTTCTTGTGTCTATTCTATTACTCTACCGCTATTGGAGATGTTCTGACTCTTAGGGGTTAACTGCCTGGAGGGATTTTCAGGGTGAACTCCGGTTGCTACTGACACCCTGTAGCCCAGCTTTCAATACCCTTGCTTAAGGCTCATTTACTCGGTGCTCCGTTTCCCTTCCAACTCCCCCAATATCTTGGTGTTATTCTCTGAGGGTTAAAATCAAGTTTCTTAAGTTTATGTTCCAAAAACGGGATGTCAGTTGACAGTTAATCTCTCTGCCGGCGATTCAGGGGACACTGTTCACCGGCTGTGCCGCCTCCCGCTTCCCCACGGTTTTCCCCGCTTACTTAATCTGAAGGGGCAACCCGGCTGGAGTTGCCCACACGCTCCGGTGTCTTGTTCCAGCGCCGAAGATGAGGGCTCCGTGGGAGTCGGCGACGGGGGGGGAATAAAAGGTTATTCCGGTCCGTGCTGCTCCTCCGGCGAGTCCGTGACGGCGCTTCAACCTCCTTCCGCGTTCCCTCAGGCCAAAGCTCCGCCTCTTCCGACCAGCTTACTTGGCTTCAGGCGCGCCTCCTCTGACGCCGCCGGGTTCTTCCCGATTCCGGACTCCGCCTCTCCCTCCGCGTCGACTCCTCCTGTCAACAACACGGGTCAGCTGGGCACTTCTTTCGCTACCGATCTCGCGTCAGGGATCGACTTGGCGGCAGCGTCTCTCACAGGTAAGAGCCACAGCTGATCCTACCGCTTTCCTCTTCAGGGCGTATCTCGGACTAGAGTGCTGCAGTTGCGGCTGTTCTAACTCCTTGCCCCCCTAGTTCCTGGGCCAGTCAGTGTGTCACTGGGTCCAAATTCGCCTGCTCTGCACACGGCCTTCAGGGCGGGGCGGTCAGGACACTCGAGAGCCGCACTACAAGAGTCGTAGTGATTTACAGAACTTGGCACAGAGTCTCTGATCACTGATTATGGTCGCCGTGACAGTGGGGTTTGGTCAGCCTACGAGGGGGCACTTCCAAGTAGAGCGGCAGCCGGCCCCAAAGGTCGATCTTGTCTCTACTAGTGCGCAAACCTCCTCCACAGGTCGCCTCTCTCCACACTGGTCACTCCTGATAGTGCACAAAATGGCTGCTGGTCACTGGCCTTTTATAGGCTGGCCTCAGACCCCTGGAAGCCACTAGATAGTTCTGGAACCTTCCTCAGGTTGGCCTATGGGTCTGCCTTCCTTGGATGTCCGTTATGGCAGTTGGTGGACACCATTTTAGGTGTCTGAATGTCCCTAGATTTCCAGAAGCTTAACTAGGCCTCACAGAGTATGAAGGAGAAAATGGCGTCACAGTCAAGGAACACCTAGCCCCCCTGACAGCACTGAAAAATCCTGGTGAACATAAAAAAGAAATAAAAATAGAAACACTGGGAGGCTAAGGGTGACAAAAATAAATAATAATGGTTAGAACATCCCCAGATGCAGACAGGTCTAACACTGCTCCTCAGGATTCAGGCTCTTTAGGGGTACCTGTCAGGGGTGCATGCTCACACCTCACTTGTTTGCTTTGTATATTGAGCCTTACTTGAAGTCCCTTTTATTACTCAAGTGATCCAGTCAGTGGTATCTACTGGCTGCAAGATTAAAATTGCAGTCTAGGCCGATGATGTGGCCATTTTTACATCAAACCCACTCGCTACTATCGACCTACTCTCAGACAAGGCCAACAGGTTCAAATCGTAGCATATTCTGGCTAAAAATTTAATGAAGCCAGTACGCATGTACTACTTAACTTTCAGTTGGTGGATCTGATCCTGGTGATTGCAGCAACAGCTGCTTACATAGGAGTCAGTCTGAGTAGCTGGTTTGATAGTATTCTTAAACTTAACTACATACCTCTGTTGCAGTAATTCATTGTTAAGTTGCATTAATGGAATAGACTCCCTATTAGCATATTAGGCCATGGTATAATTATAACAAGCATTTGCAATGCAATAGGTCTTGCAGTTACATAAGTTTAAGCTATTGGCATTATAAATGACAATGCCTTTTATTTAACACAAATAAAAGGCATTGTTATTTGCAATGTCAATAGCTCAAACTTGCGTAAATGCGAGACCTATTGCATTGCAAATGCTTGTTTTTAGAAGTCATTACGAATTCGAGAAGCAGATTTCAACTTTTGGTAATGATTTTACTACGTACCTTGACTAATAATTAATGCTGAGGGTCGACGGGGATTCACAACATAGACACTGTCAGTAGACCAGTGCATTCTGACAAATCAGGTGAGCTCATTTTTATAACAAGGAGAGCCTCGTTGGGTCTAAGGGCAGAAAAGGAAGCCTTTTATCTTCTTTGACTAGAGTAAAAGATGTGCTGTGAATGGAAGGGCCGCGGCTGCTTGAATCAATAAGTTGAGACCACGGCGGAACGCTTCCTGGTTAGCCTTTAACTCATCTTTCTCTATAGAAAATGCATTGAGCGGGACTCGTTGGCATTCAAATTCTTGGAATATTGTGAACTGTGATCAAACTTGAAGTTGAAATGTAACAAATCAGATGAACAGGTGAAGAATAAAAATCACCGGGTGCATGTGCTAAGGTAAGTTTTAAACAGTGGCGTAACAAAACTTGAGGGGGCCCCCCTGCAAAGCGTCGATTTAGAGATCTTGTTGATGATTTCCAAAATGAAAGATGAAACATGAATTGGGAAGAAAAAAAAAGTTTTGACTTGTTTAGAAACTGCTTGACTTTTTGTTTCTTTGTTGGTTACTGCCTGGGCCGTGACCAAACATAGACACAAGTAAACACTGGTAGAGAAAGATTCTTGGGCACAAATGTTGGGTATTCTGCTGGTAAGCACTGCACTCATAACCGGGGAACGTTCATTACATATTGTTCTGCATTTAAAACTCCAGGAGCAAAGCGGCACACGGGAGCACGTTTATTTTCCATTCTTGGTTGTATCCCCCCACTTAGCTTGTGTAACTGCCTTCCTGTCCTCCTTTAGCAACCGCCTCCCGCATGGCGTGATTCATGCTCTCCGGCCCGCCTTTGAAAAGGAGGCTATGCTGTGTGCATGCTTTTTTTGTGAACACAAATGTCACGTTCAGGGCCTCCTGATTATTGATGTTCCTTTCATCTGTCCGATACTGGAGCCTTCTGCAGCCATGCCATACGCAGAAGCGTTTGGGGGACCATCTGCACTTTTGATATAATATTATATGTTATAATCTTTGGCAGATTGGTGCACGAGGACAAATGTTTCACAGATCTGCCAGTCACCCCATAACTACACCACTGAACAACGTCAGGGTCTCATGTGTCTATATATTCCCATGAGTAACATTTTCTATTCCCTTGATTTACTTCCCCTTTCACAACATCTTTACTATAATTGACTGCAAGAAGACATCCATTAGGTTGACCTGAGTACCCACGAAGTGTCCTGTTGTCATGCCTGGTCACGAATGACATATTCTTTCTACATATAAAACATTCCTTCCTGTTATAGACCAGGGGGCATATTATCAAGGGGGTTTATCTCCTCTTTTTTGGCTATAAAAGCCAAGACAGCGGAGAAAAAATTATCTCCCTATTACCTAGCTGTCGCTAACACCAGTTAGCGACAGCTAGTAGGAGATAGCGACCATCTCGGGCCCCACTTTGCATGTCAGTGATATTTATCACTAATGACATGCAAAGTGGGTGTGCCAAGATGTTAGCGACTGAAAACAGTCGCTAACATCGCTATCTCCTATTACCAACTTTTGGAGATATTCGCGCTAAGCGCGAATATCTCCAAAAGCTAACACCTGCCCTGAGCAGTTCTTAGCCATGTTATCCAATGGGAGGTGGATAACATGGCTAAGAGCATTAGCTCGGTAATGCATGAATATTGCTGGCTTTTCAGCAATATTCATGCATTGCGGCGATTTTTATCGCATTTGCGATAAACCTTGGTAATACCAAGGTTTATTTGCGGTAAAAATCGCCGCAGCTCAGCGGTAAATGTTTGTCTCTAACCAAGCAATAGCGATAATTATCGCTATTGCTTGGTAATATGCCCCCAGGTTCTTTGGGCTTCACTGAAACGTGATTTCATGCAGCCGCTCCTGTTAAGATTCTTTCAGGCATATAATTACCAAATTATATTTTCAAATGGTGATTTAACTAATTTTTTAACATGTTAATTTGTTAACTCACTATTCGATAAGCAGTGCTTCATTTTAGCAGGTGGTGTGCACCTGCACTTGTTTTTGGGAACTTGCATTTCATAAAAGTGTAACTCGGAAAAAGAGAGAGAATGGCAGAAAATGGAGGAAAAACAGGAAAAGAAAAAAAGATACAAAGAGCTAGCGAATGGATGAGAAAACTCCTGTTGAAGTGTACTGTGGTGAATGAAGTGTGTGGCGGGCTAGCAAGTGAGAGGCATCACAACGAAGCGGCCTTGGTATATGGCAAAACTGCCATTGAGCCTTTCCAGCTGCTGACTCGGAGGAAAATCGTTGGGCCCCAGCACTTATGTATTTGTTTAATATTTTAATTTTAAATTAAACCGTCATTATAAATCGTTTCAGCATACAACTTCTGCACGCATATTGCATAACAGTACACACGCATCTTGATCGTCTAGGGATCCATGCAAAGCTATTCTAAAAGAACTGCCATAATTTTTACATGAAATGCCTCATCATAGCTCTAATGCGCATCTATGGAGAGATTTCAATGTGTGAGCGCACCCCAGGGCAAGGTCCAGCTGTGTCAAAATGTCCATTTCGTCAAAGCAGCAAAATGACCCCCAAGATTCGGAATAGCACATACAATTAAGACATTCTCTTGACTGGCTTATTTCAGTGGCATTTTGTTAAATGCCATGGCTTCTGGTTGCACGTAGCAGAAGGCTGGCACAGCGAGGGAGGCTAAGAAGCCAAAGATCAGACAGAGAGGTGAGCAGCATAAGACACACGTTTTACTTTTATTTAGGAGCCTCAGAGGACTGGGCCCACGCGTGTGCCGCAGTTGTTGTTGCGCACCATTCATGCAGAACAGGGTCTCTGTGCAGCTTCTGAGGCCCGGGGCGGGGGCCCCGGGCCAGACATTCATGCCTTTCTCACCATTTTTTAATTTACGAATGGTGCCGTGCGGACAATTCATCAAGAAGTAAGTGAGGGGCCCCCTGGAGCGCGAGCCCCCCCCCCCGCAACGCAGGGGCTGCGGGGGCCTGTGTTACGGTTTTAAAGACCCGGGCCCTTATTTATGAGGCCTTGCGTCAGTTTTGCGCCGCCGGTGCGTCACTTTTTGTGACGCACCAGCGGCGTTAAATATGCGCCTTGTTGCGCCATATTTAAAAAGTGACGCATCTAGGTAGATGCGTCACTTTTTAAACCCCTGCGCCACATTATACCTGCGTCAGGTATAATGTATGCAGTAAAAAGCCTCGTAATAGTGACGCAGTGAAATCTATGAGATTTCACTGCGGCACTTTTAGGATGCTGTTGCGTCAAAATCTTGCGCCTGCCTCACAGCTGGCGTAAGACTGATGCAAGCCCTTTCACATGGGGCTTTCCCCATGTGAAAGGACGCATTGCGGGAGTTGCGTCACTTTTGTGACACACTCCAGCAATGAGTCACTTCTGAGCTTACAGATACGTCAGAAATACTGACGTATCTGTAACTCCTTGCGCAATGATGCGTCATACTGTAAATATGACGCATCATTGGTGTCACAAGGAGGTCGTAATGAAAAGTGACGCATCGCTGTTTTCACGCAGCGATGCGTCACTTTTCATAAATGAGGCCCCCTGTCTGCAAAATATGGCAAGAAAACAAGCATGACACCGGCTTTGATCCCCAGGGCAAAAATGGCACCCCAATAGCAGACCGGCTAAGCAGGAAGAATACACACCATTACAGTCGCAAGTAAAATACACTGCTGCACAGTTTGCACGAGAGGAGCACAACTGCAAAAGAGAAAAGTGCCGTAACTGCAAATAGGTTTATTCTGTAAAAAAAAAACGGGTTCCTTTAAAATGACAGGTCTACATACTGAGCTCAGAAGGCAATTCTGTGAGCAAATACGTTGTTTAGTACTTGTATGGGAGGCTACACGCGAGTCATTCCGGACTCCATTAAAATGTTTTGTATGTGACCCTTCAAGAGAGTCTGTAACCTTGTTGGGCAGCAAGTACATGAACTCTGAACATGCTCTAAGCTACTGTACGGTGATATGTATGTTCCCTGTAATACAAGTGTGCCCTTATCAGTTTTCACATACAAGAGTTATGGATATTATGGATTTGCCAGTTCAGACTGTCCAAAACAGGTATATATACAATAAGCTTACAAATGATTTGCCTTTTCACCACCTTAAGGTCAAACATGTGGGGGCAGATTTACAAGCCCCTTGCGCCGCTTTTACGCCGCCGTTGCGTCACTTTTGTGATGCAGCGGCGGTGCAAAAGATGCACCATGGTTGGGGTATTTAAAACGTGACGCATCTCCCAGATGCGTCACGTTATAAAGCCCTGCGCCAGAAGAGGAGTACTATCGCAGGGGGAGGCGTTCCGGCGCAGGAACGCCTCCCAAAAGTGGCTGAGTGAAACCTACAAGATTTCACTCAGTCACTTTTGGGCCCATGCTGCGTCAAAACCCTGCGTCTGCTTGAAGCAGGCGTAAGGACTGACGCAGCATTGTGCACATAGGGCCCCCCTGAACATTGCTGGAGCTGCGTCACGCTTGCAACGCAACTCCAGCAATGCGCCGCTTTTGCCGCACAGATGCCTCACGCATCTGTGCCGTTTGTGCCCCATGCTGCGCCGCATTGTAAATGCGGCGCATCAAGGGTGTTGGAGCTGCGGCGCACAATTACTGGCGCATCCCTGCCGATATGTAGGGATGCGCCAGTAATTGTAAATCTGCCCCGTGATCTTTAGACGTCATTGTATAATTTTTTTAAGATAATTCACATTTCATTAACAAGCATTTTTGCACAATTGCAATGGACCAAATAGATCTTGGTATAAATTGTCTTAATTAATTTGTTTGTATCTGTTGCCCCATTTCATTCACTGCTTACTTTAAAATCAAAAATCTCCAATCACATGACTGAGGTGTGAACAAGACTCAAAATAGCTGCGACACATCAGGGCTAAATGTCTGACAAAAAAATGTAAACAGACACCACTTCATAATCTCTCACCTGGGAGTAGATGTCATTTTGTCTCCATTCCTCCAGCAGGGGCAAACATACATCGGGCCTCAGGGATATGGCCCCAAGGCCCTAAGGCCCTGCACCACCATTGGCTGCTCCCCAGCCGGCACCTATTTTGGGTGATGGAGGGAGTCAGAAACATTTTGTTTGGTGGGTGCCCAGGTACCCACCATGGGCACCCACATCTATCAAAATACATTTGGGCCCCAGGGGTATTACAGGGCAGTATGCTTTAGGCTGTTTCCTGCCAAGGGCACTAGGTCTACCCACACAAGCGAGGTACCATTTAAATTGGGAGACTTGGAGAAATGCTGGGTGGGTGGAAATGTGTGGCTGTCTGTAGATTCCAGAACTTTCCATCACAGAAATTGAGAAAAATGTTTTGTTTTGTACAAAGTTTGGGCTTTGCAAGGGATTCTGGGTAATGGGTATCAGAACCTGGTGAGAGCCACTCTCGTCACACCATCCTGGATTCCACTTGATGTCTAGTTTTCAAAAATGTATAGGTTTTCCAGGTTTCCCAAGGTGCCGGCAGAGCTATGGAAAAAATCTGCTGCTCTCTGCTGCAGCACTTTTTCCCTATTTTTCCTTATTTTTCCCGAAAAAAAACAAATGTACCTGTATTTTGTCCAATTTCACGGTCCCCTTCAGGGGAATCCACAAACCCTGGGGACCTTTGGAATGCTCAAGATGTTGGAAGAAAAGGACACAAATTTGACATGGATACCTTATGTGGACAAAAACAAAATGTTACAGGGGCTTAAGCACAAACTACCCCAAATAGCCCAAAAAAAGGCTCAGCACATAGGCCTAGCAGCGAAAGGGTTATATATTCATGTAGGTTTTTTAATGCAAATGTAACTTCAGTGCCATGGGGGTGACATGTCACGGTGTCCAGAAGGTGAGTCTTTAAGAAGTGTCACTTTCAGTAGCAAAAAAAAACCACTACATCAATTAAACCAATGTTAACAATGCATTAAATAAATTAATTGAAGGTCGTGGTAAATGTACACATTTTTCAAATTAACAGGATTAAGGACAAGGAATTGTTGGCATCCGCTCATGTCATAAACACATTTCATTTCTCAGAACTCTTTGAAAGTGACCAAGAGGGTCCATTTGTTATTTAATGAAAAAAACACAATTTGCATTTCTTAGTACGAAAAACGGAAATAGAAGGTCCAAAACAGTGGCCTGTATCTTCTATGATTACTTTCCCCATGCACAAAACGTATTTTCAGTCCAGTGTAGCAGATGAATCGTTCTGCTTTCAGTTAATGATTGTTCCAGCAGGTGTCGCTATAAGACAATGGTGCACATCCTACCATGGGCTAGAAAGAGCACAGCAAAAATGAGGATATACACCTACAAGAATCGAGCCTAGCATTTATTAGATGTTTATATAAAGGATGAAAATACAATGCAAAATGTACTAAAGGTGGGGGTTTGAAATTGTGTGCATGTTTTCTAGGGTACAAGCCTTGTATTACTTCAATGGATGACCCATTTTCACTGGATACATCTTCAATAGCCTTTAGCTTTTGAATTGTCATTTGAAATGTTCTCAAATTTGTGTTACACATAAAAGTATAGCTTGTACTGATAACAGCAAGCTTTTAAATAAAGACACATAGGTGGAATTAACAGAATTAAAAGTTTCAAATCAATAATCATTTTTCAGAGCGACGAAATATGAGTAAGTCACATATTTACAAAATAAGAGTACACATTTCCTATCCAACAGCAGGTGAACTAACAAAAAGGGCAGTTTAGGTGATTATTAATAGCAGTGTTGTCTGGGAAGGAGAGGGGCTGACAGAGAAATAGTGAGGGTTTTTTTTGTAAACCAACACGTTGCTGTATCTTGTAAGGGGGCACAAACTCGTGATATACAATCCACAATATGCCATGCTCTTAATTGTCATCACTTATAACAGTCTGCCTCGTGGTGGCGACCTTTGTCTAATTTTAGAGATCAGTACAACAACACTATTTATTAATTAAATCTGCAAATGACTAATACCTGCCGCCCAAGCCATTCTTATAGTGTTGGAGACCTGAATTGTCTAAATGGCACACTTGTAGGTGTATGGTGATTAATAGCTGTGTTCGTACTGTCGCTGGCAGGGCTGGTATGGGCAATGGGTGTTGCAAGCTACAGTGGCCTCCTTTTGAGGGCCATAGCACTTATTCATTTCCAAATTAAGCACTGAATTTTACTGAAAGGAGTTTGGCAGATTTAAGCAAAGACATGTTTTCTCCCTAGGAAGAATGATGGAAACCTTTACTGCACACTACCAGCACACCACCATTAAAAACAAGCATTTGCAATGCAGTCAATCTCGCCTTTGGGACCTTATAAGTATTAAGCCTTACAGATGAAAGGGCCAAGCCCATTCACTCTGGGTCTTTTCTAGAGACACACTCTGATGTTTCTTTTAAGCACCATAAAAGTGTGAAGGGGAGAAGATCAATTTCACTAACAAACTCATTCAGGACAACTTATTTTCTAATGCTAAATAACGAGGGACAACTGGAACAGAATTTGTTGAATTTATTGCAAAGCCAAAAATAACTGAACATAGATACCTCTCAATACAAGAGTATAGCAGTACAAAGGGAATAACATGAAGCTGTGTTGACGAAACCAGTGTAGTCGGTATAGCATGGATAAAACAATTTGAGAATAAGCAATCAGAAAGCAAAAGTCCGGGGGGCGTGGCTTACGCGCCGGCGTGGGATGGCGCTTCATCCGTGAGCTCCGGACCTACGCGGGAATCCTGGCTGTTTCCTTGCGGTTTCTCCGCACACGGAGTCCGGCGGGCGGCATCATTGCACGGCGGAACATGGTCCCCGTGTCTTACGAGCAGCAGCGGCGCTCGTAATTGCCGCTTTCTTCTCTTTTTGCCGCCGTCACTTCTTCAAGTGTCTCGGGACGCGGGCGGCCGCCATTTTGTGCCGCCGCGCTCGCGTCCCGTTTTTTTTGGGCATTTCCTCTGCTCCAATGGCCCGTTTGCTGCACTGAATGCTCAACTTCCTACAAGGTATGTGCCAAATCATGCGCCTCTTGCCACCATTACATTTTTTATGACTTTTACCGCCAAAGCTCTCCTCAGGACTTCTAATTTCATTACCATTACATCTCGGCGGCCATTTTGAGGTGCTCATTGCGCATTGCTTCATACCTTCCACTCCTATGCTGGTAATCCATCGTGACACGTTTAATAATCACCTTGGGTCCCATACTTCATGGACGCTTTGCTGTTTCTTTGATGCCATACTCCTGGATGGTTTCTTTGGCTTCGCATAAAATTGATTTTTGCTGCAGTTCGACACCTACCGTATAGGTTTTGTGGTATTGCTTCTCCATTGCCACATGTTACCTCTTACATGACCTCTTCTTTCCAGTACGTCATATACCTCTGCTCATAGGGTCTCAATACTGTTACGGTGTGGCTTCCATTCCTGCGGTCATCCCAGTTTGCCCCTCTGTTGACATCATGTCTCAGGACGCAGGCCATGCTAGATCGTCTGTCACCGGAACCAAGCCAAAACGCCCTAAAAATGACCCTCCATCTCCAATTCGCACCTCTCCAAACCCCGTGCTGGATTCCATTCTAGAAGAGGTTCGTGGTTTACAGCCTTTCATGGTAGCAACAAATGAGAAGCTCAAGCAGATAGAAGACAGATGGGTCGTCATGGAAAACAAAGTCCTGCAATTAGAACAACGCATCAGTGACGTCCAGGATGTCTCTACGAAAATTCCTATTCTTGAAAAGGAGATACAGCAGTTGAAACTTCACACAGAGGACCTTGAAAATCGTAACAGGAGGAATAACCTCCGTATTTATGGTGTTCCGGAGTCCCTTGGTGAGGGCGATATGGTGTCCTTCATCCGCAAATTCCTCTACGAACTTTTGGAACTCCAACCAGAATCTAATCCTCTAAACATACAGCGTGCTCATCGTCTGGGTCGTCCAACGTCTAACCCGACCAAACCTAGAGGTATTATCCTGCTTTTTCTTGAATTCACTGAATTGATGACTGTTCTTAAAGCTGCAAGATCAAAACGTCGCCTCATTTGGTCGGGCCACACCATCTTTATAGCACAGGATTTATCGAATGCCACGAATGCACGTCGTAAGGAGTTCCTTAATCTGCGTCCACGTATGAGGGAATTGAGCATTCAATATGGAATTCTTCATCCTTGTCTCTGCAAGATAACCCACAATGGTCGTTCCCGTACCTTTGATGATCCACAAAAGCTTCGAGAATATCTCCAAACCGTCTCTACTTCTACGATGGACACTAATGACTGAAAATAACTTTTTCCTATTTTTTGCAATCACTTATCTTCTGTCTGACGACTGTTGTGGCCTTGTCCCGGTCTCTTTCTCGTCATTACTTACTACGACTTTTCTTCGTGTTGATTATATCCTATCTATATTCCCGCGTTTTCCTCGCTCTGTAGGGTGGGCGCCCCCGTTGGCGTCTCCATGCTCCTAATATCTAGGTATTCTCTTTTTTCTCAGATCAGGCATCCTTACCTTGATCTGTTTCTTATCTATTTCCTTCTTTTTCTTTCACTTCTTTTTCCTCCTCTTTTCACAGGCCATTCATGTTTATCCCTTGCTCAGTTCTGTTCCGTTCTCTTCTTTGTGTCTCTTATTTCTTTTCTTATTCCAGTACTCCTTATTGTTCCTTTTCGCTTTGCCTCATGACTGTATTGCATCTTTGTTTACCGTATCTCTATATTTACCTGATTTGTCTTGCCTTTGTTTATATTTGGAGTTTAATTCTCATTTCTAACATGTCTGTCTCCATTGTCTCTCCTTGTAGTTCCTTACCTGCAGTGTATTGGACCCAGTTGTTACCTTCCTCCCTTGCCTTCCATCATGTGTAACTTTGTAACGTGGAATGTCCGTGGTCTTGGCAACCCTGTTAAACGTCAAAAGGTATTGTCCCATTTATCCAAGTTAAATACTCAGATTGCTTTTCTCCAAGAAACTCATTGTACTGATGTTGAATCGTTGAAACTCAAGAGGGCATGGGTGGGTCAAGTTGTATTTTCTCCTGCTATTGATAAAAAAGGTGGTGTTGCTATATTATTTCGTAAAGGTTTGGATGTTCAAATTCTATCTTCACAATCGGATGATGAAGGTCGTTGGGTTATGTCAAAAGTGACTATACAAAACAAAACTATGGTGCTCCTCAATATTTATGGCCCTGTCCGACCAGACCCTAAATTTTGGACTGATATCAAAATCCTCATTTCCTCCATTGACTGCCCTAACATTATCGTAGCTGGTGACCTTAACCAATGGTTAGATCCCTTTTCAGATAGATTATCTTCCTCCAAATTCCAGCCTGATAAGACACATAAATCCTTCCAATCAGCCATTGCCTCCCGTCCCCTTTTCGATGTGTGGAAAACATGCAATCCGAACTCACTTGAGTATACATTCTACTCCAATGTTCACCATACCCGGTCCAGGATTGATTACATTCTAGTCAGCAAATCCCTTCTACCTGCGATTCAAAAATCTGAAATTGGTTCCATTTTTCTCTCAGATCATGCACCTGTTTTTGCCACTTTTGACCTGGCCCAAACTTCCTCCTCTTTCAATCGATGGAAATTTAACACTTCCCTTCTCTCCGACTCTGTATATATGTCTAAAGTTAAAGATTTCATCTCTGAATACTTCACCCTCAATCTACCCACCGAAACATCTGTTTCAAATAATTGGGATGCCTTTAAAGCTGCTTTACGAGGTTTCACAATTTCTTATGTATCTAGGAAAAAGAAACTCAATCGGGACAAATACACCGCCCAACTCTCCAACATTAAGACTCTAGAACACTCTTACTTTTCTTCCAAGAATCCTGACGCTCTCCTCCAACTAATCAAAGCCAAATCCGATCTTAATCAAATTGCCACAGTTGAAGCCTGTAACACCCTCTTGAAGGTTAAATCTAAATTTCATGGGGGTCAGAATAAAGCGGGAAAAATGCTAGCAAACTATCTTAAAATTAAATCTGAACGAAAATCAATTGGCTCTATTCTCAATGAAGTAACAAATACAACGGTTTCCTCTGATGAGGATATTGCACAAGTTTTTCATAACTACTATAAACTCCTATATACTGATGATACACATCCTGATGATGATGACCTCTCCCGTTTCTTCGAAGACCTCCCTCCTCCCCCATCTCTCCCTACCGAATTCCATCTACTAGAGTCTGAAATTACCCCTCAGGAAATTCTCAAGGCAATTACCTCCCTCAAGAAAGCGAAAGCCCCTGGTCCAGATGGTCTCCCAATTGAATTTTTCGCCAACATGCATTCTATTTTTGTCCCCCATCTTTTACAACTTTTTAACTCCTTTATTGCAAATGCTAAAGCATCTGGCTCATTTCTGGACGCCCTAATAGTCATAATCCCCAAACCTGACAAAGACCATTCCTTGTGTAAAAACTATCGCCCCATTTCCCTTATTAATTACGACTGTAAAATTTTTGCCAAAATTTTAGCGGCCCGCCTCGAATCCCTTATTCCTCTACTAATCACAACCGATCCAGTTGGCTTTGTGAAAGGTAGACTTGCAGCTGACAATGCCCGTGTTTTTGCCAATATTATTTCCCACAGTAAACAATTTAAAGCCCCTCTAGCTGCCCTATCCGCTGAGAAAGCGTTTGACCGAATTAATTGGAAATTCATGTTTAAAGTTTTACAATGGTTTGGATTTGGTCCCCACTTCATTTCCTTAGTTAAATTACTTTATTCTGCTCCCCGTGCTAGTGTTTTTGTTAATAATCAATTCTCAAAATGTTTCCCCTTATCCAGAGGGACAAGACAAGGTTGTCCTCTTTCCCCTTTACTTTTTATTCTTTGTCTTGAACCATTCCTCATTAGAATCCGTTCCAACCCCCTAATTCAGGGGTTCAAACAGTCATCGATTGAGACAAAAATTTCAGCATATGCTGATGATGTCCTGATCTACATGGCTAACCCTGTCTCTTCCCTTCCTCCATTTTTAGAAGAAGTCCGCTTATACTCCTCTGTTTCTGGTTATAAACTTAATCTCTCTAAAACGGAGGTCCTACCCCTCAACTCATCCTGTTACCAATATATGTTTGCATCAACTGATTTTGCATGGTGTCCCTCCAAGATCAAATACCTGGGTATTTGGTTCTCCCCTACCTTGCGTGACACACTCAAATTGACCTTTACCTCCCTTACTCAAAAAATTCAGTCGCTCCTTCAATTATGGTCTCCTCTTTTCCTTTCATGGTGGGGTCGTTTAGACACCATCAAAATGATGATTTCCCCACATATTTTATACACTGTATCCATGCTTCCTGTGAAAATCCCTAAATTATATTTCAATCGGCTGAACTCCATCTGCTCCAAATTTCTGTGGAATAATAAGAGACCTCGTATTGCCTTACATAAACTTATACTCCCAAAATCTGAAGGTGGGGTTCGCTTTCCTGATTTCCAATCCTATCATTCTGCCTTTTTAATAAAACAAGCCTTCTCACTGGCATTTGACTTCAATGATACTCCTCTACCCAGATGGATTGCTGTCGAAAGGTCCCTGTTAAAGGACTTTACTTTCCAACAATCCCTTTTCATGTCAAAGTGTTCATTCTTGACTACACACCCTGTACTGAAATACTCACATACTCTACTGCACAATGTATTCTCGAAAGACTCGTCCCCCTTACAAACTTTTCTTTCTTCTAGCGTATGGTATAACAAATATCTTAAGTACAAGGGTAAATCTTTCTATTTCAAGTACTGGAAAGAAAAGGATGTTATGTTTGTGTATCAATTTTTCTCTGATTCATCCATTATTTCATTTGATGTAATGCAAACTATGTTTGATTTACCTGCACATTTTCGCAAAGAATTTGATATTATTACTTCTGCCATTTTATCTCATCTATCTACCCTTCCTACTTTTGATCTCCTTCCTTCCCTTACTCCTTCCACTCCTCTATATCCTATGTTTACTCAACAAATCCCCAAAGCTGCTCTAATTTATAAACTGTTATTAGATAATGTTGGCCTTAGGCCTAAAACCGTTACTGAAACTGTTTGGGAAACTGATTTATCTTTCTCGCTATCTGTTGATGTTTGGGATCGCTTATGGTCTAAACTATTTAAGACTTCGATTTCAGCCCGTATTACTCAATCACTTTTTTTTCTTTACCATAGAGCTCTTATTACCCCCGTAAGCATAACAAAATTCTCCCCTTCTTCCTCCCCCCTTTGTTGGTCCTGTTCCTCTCACCCAGGCACACTCAAACACCTCTTGTTTGATTGCCCATTAGTTCTTATTTTTTGGAACTCAGTTTGGAAATATTGCATGCGTATTTTTCATTTCTCTGAACCATATTCATCGTTGCATATTTTTTTAGGTTCCTTATCTGATGTTTTGGATTTACATTCGTATAACGCTAAATTGTTTGATCTTCTCATTGCAACTGCTTTCAAAGTAATTTTATCTTGCTGGAAGGATAACTCTAAATTATCTGTGCATACATGGTGGAATTTTGTATGTGATGAGCATAGAATTGCAATTGCCTCTTCTTCTTCTGTCGCCTTAAAAATTAAATCTGATCTTACCTGGCTACCTTTCTCTACCTTCTTATCCTCTTATCCCCCTCCCTAACCTCTCCTTCCTTCTACTCTCTCTCCCTCTTTATCTCTTTTCTTTTCTTATCTATCTTTCTCTCTACTATTTTCTTCCATTTCATATTTTTTCTGAACCTTTTTTTCATCTCCACTTATCTTTCATGATTATCTCATATTGGTTCTGTTATATGTCATACTGTTATATTATGATGTACTATTTTTCTTAACCAAAATAAAAACCTTATTAAACTAAAAAAAAAAAAAAGAAAGCAAAAGTCCAAATTCCCCTTCATTGAGGGTTGGTGAGTGAAAAGCATTTAATCTATCCCCACTCTGTTGCTACCATGACTTCCCTAGGATAACGGGAAAGCATTTCAGGAAAAAAGTTTCAGTCGTGGAGTCTTCCTAAGAAGTCAGAGTCAGAGCTCTGAAATGCTCTCTCTCCAAAGTCAAGAAAAATTGATTGTTGAAAGTCCCTACTTTCAACAATCAATCATTCATGGGTGCATCTTCCCATGAGCCTCTTGGGGCACATAATCCTTCAGAGGCACAGTTCTCAATATACTTTACCACGGTGTTCTCCAGGTTTATTTTGCAACATTTTGTCCTTGGTTGCCAAACCTTCTCCTGCCGGAAACTGACTCTCATGTCTTATCGCATCCATGGCATGCAAATGTAACTTCTTCCTTCCTTGCCTAGTTTGCGAAAACAAAGACATTACTTTTCTTATGAGAATACTTCTTCATCTGTAATGTAAAACCTGAGAAAGAACAGCTTCCACAGTACACAGGAAAATCATAACATAAATCCTAAAGCGAGAGGCTGTCAGGGGAGGGCACTTTAGGCCTCCAACTTTAGCCAACACAAGACAATATTGCAAGCATTACGATATAATCATTTGAATCCAAAATAACTCTTACAGGTATACTAATACGTTTTTGATTCTTAAAATAAAATATTACTATTGAACCACTTTTAGTATCTAATTATTGAAACAGGGTTTCTTTACATGAATGCTCCTGCTAGTGACATCTACTAGCAATGATATTCGTAAATTTTCTGGATGGCTACCAAAAGATGACACGTAAAAATGCATTAACAAGAATCACATTTCTAACACGCATGTTTACACAAAACAGAGACATATGCAGGTGCTTTGTACGTGTGATTATGATACACCGCTACAATGAGTAAATGCAAATGCAAAAATTCTGCTCCATCACAGCACATTATCCTGGGTGCCGCAACATCGACTGTTTTTTATCATGAAAACCTTGACATTAATAGGCACATGATAGGGATGTATGACGGTACAACACGTGGTATTACCACGCGTACCGTTACCACGCAGGTTTTACAACGCAAGTCGTTACAACGACTTGCGTTGAGGGGCGCTGGATAGTGGAATAGTTTAATTTACTATTCCAAATCCAGTCTCTGTGGATAGTAGGGAAGGTTTTGGATAGTAAATTAAACTATTCCCTATTCTACAGCGCCCTCCAGCGCAAGTTGTTGTTACGACTTTTTTTGTAAAACCTGCATGGTAACGGTACCGTGTTGTAAAAGTTCTGTTGTAAAGGATGTTCCCCCATTATAGCACTGCTTTTAAGCTGATACAACTCTTTAAGCCATCAAGCCCTATATTTAATAGATTAATGGTCTGTTTTTTTATATATATTCTTCAGTCTCACAACCTAAAAACAAAGGAAAGTACATAAAACGGTGAAAGAGTTCCACACCACCCAATTCCACAACAAACTATTCCAATCCAATCCACATAATTCCACTCCACACCACATATCTCCACTCCACTCCATAATACGTCTAAAAGACATTGTCTTTTACAGCGCCAATAGCTCTCATATTGGAAATGCAAAACATTATTGGAAATGCAACGGGTCTGACATTTGCTTGAGTTAGAGCTATTGGCGTTGTAAATGACATGAACAATATCTTTTGTCCATATGTTATGGAGTAGATGTATGTGGTGTGGGGAGGAATTATTGCTGAGGAAGGGCACCATTTGGTGGATTAAGATGGACGAGGGATGGAGAGACATGGACACCATGAGATACACTGGGAGATCTGCCAAATCTCAGTGAGCTTTGCTGCTTTCCTTTTTGGTTACTAAGAAGAGGATCCTTATTGCTCCTGGCAATAGTTCTTCTGAGTGTTGATGAGCTGCTCAAAATCTTATAAAAACCAACACCCCCCCAAAGTCAATGAGATCCTGCTTCATCAGAGAAGAAAACGCTTAACCCGATAATATAAACTAGCAGCCAGCCATTAGTGAATATGTTTTAGAGTAAGGAACCAGAATTCCATTTGGGAATGTGGACCTACACCTGACCTGTCATGGTAAAGAAGAAAATCTCTATATGCTCATCACATATAAACCAACTTGAGGTCATTGCAGTTACATCTGACCTGACATCACTAAACAGACACCTCACATGTGACATTGTAAACTGTACATATAACTTGATAGCTCAGTACAGTGGACCGCTTGAGGCGTCTATAATCACACTTGACTTGAGAAACCTTGAAATGTTCACATTCTGCACAAAATTCCTGAATCATGAACATAAAAACACCCACCCACAAGCACTGCAACAGACGCAGCATCCATCACACCCACAGTCCCTGGCACATCAAAGGGGACGGCTCTAAGCAGGGTTTGCACTAGCCATTCTCTTGTCACGTCTTATCACTGTAATAACGTTGCGGTCTGTGCTGCAGTCAGTAGACAATGGGCGAAAGAAAGACAATATTGATGTACTTCTGCTGGGGGACCGGAAACCGGTGCTCTATGTGCCTTGACACTGCAAGCCTTTGTGGACCTCTGATGGGATGAGCCAGATCCCCTAGGCTCCTGACAGACCCAACAGGCCTACCCTACAAGCTCCCCATCAGAAAACTCCCTGCATCCTGCAGGGCTAGAATCAGGGGCTCCCCTGTCAGGCACAGCCACGCCTCCAGTCCTGAAGTCCCGCCTCATTGCCTGATAAAATCAGCCCGGGGAGAGGAATCTCTCAGAGCAGAGATTAATTGGACGCCCAATGAGGCTCATTAAATCAACAGGAGTTTTTGTAAGCCTGCCACTTCTGAGGGGAGCAAGGACCTTGTAGTGACTTTGATTAAAGGTTTGCCTCGTACATAAATAAATACAAAATAAAAACAAAACAAAAAAAAATAAACTTTGCTTGGCTTGAATGCTTTGGTAGGCCTCCGGTGTCAGCTGATCAGGGCTCCTGGCAAACAAGGCTACCCCTGGCATATAAATATGTCATTGGTAAGCTATCATGTATGGGTTATTTATGTGTGGGATAGAGGTACTTTTAATGCATAGAGGTGCAGAAAGGAGCCCTTCCAACAAAATTGTGTTGTTCTAGT
The DNA here is from genome assembly GCF_964263255.1 of Lissotriton vulgaris. Classification (NCBI taxonomy): domain Eukaryota; kingdom Metazoa; phylum Chordata; class Amphibia; order Caudata; family Salamandridae; genus Lissotriton; species Lissotriton vulgaris. The sequence goes on along the minus strand of NC_141695.1, from coordinate 1,634,250,246 downwards.
TTCTCAGGCACACTTGGATACTCCGAAATTCCTGATGTTAGTGTGAAAATTCCAGACATCAGAAGTCAGAATCACAAAGTAGCAACCACCACTCTGACTACTACAAAGTGTTACAGCATGGTCTGTGGCAGACAGCACAGTTTTGTCGAAAACAAGCGCGCAGCTCCATACTGCACATATACGTAGAGTTCATTAAGGCTTCTAGGCTCCTTTTAGGTGTGCATATGTTTGCAAATAGGGTCCTCAGAGAATAATTTTGTACATCTTGGCTTACTGATAAATGATAATTAATTTCCTCTGAAACAAACCCAAATTTTTTCTCGCGAAAAGTTTTGACCACAATTACACTGTAATATACAGCACCGAACAAATGACACTCAGGGGCATATTTACAAGCTCCTATTGCCACCACAATGTCACTTTTCTTGATGTTGTGGTGACGATAGAGGCTTCACCTTAGTCATAAGACGGAGTTAAGCCTCTTAACATGGCTTACCGCCACCTTGTTATTAAGGCACCCTTTCCCGCTATGCTTAGCGTGAAAGGGGCTGGGAATGTGTGTTCTGGGAGGCGCTCCACCACTACACCTATTGATTTTGACACTGCTCCATATTTACAAGGGTGGCGTAAATATGGGGCAGTGGCAACATTAAGACCAAGGATAACCTGGTTTTACCCTTGCGCAACGAGAAGAAATTATTAATTTCTTCTCGTTTTTGCTGTTTGTACGTGTTTCTCGTTGTGCGTCTCACATATAAATAGCAAAATGCCTTTGATTGTTTATGTGCAGGAAGGAGTCCCTTCCTACACATAAACAATCATAAAAAACATGCTGTTTTGCAACTTCTGTGTGTGCTGCATTAGGTAGCACACATAGAAGTTTTAAAACGCCATTTCATATTTTTTATGTGCAGGAAGGGACACCTTCCCTCAAATAAACAACCATTCCCCTCAATGCAGGCACCCTTGCGCTATGGTGAAAGGGTGCCTGCATTGGTACTAGGCTGTTGAATTAGTGCCAGCGCAGGGGGAAATGCAAGGCTGCACACTATTCTTGTAAATACGGTGCAACCCTGCGTTTCAGAAGTGGCGGAGCGCGGCGTTAAGCCAAGGAGGCGAACGCTGCTCCACTTGCTTGTAAATATGCCCCTCAGGTTGGTAAAAAATGTATAGCTCTGTGGTATTGAGCATTCAGATATATCTTCTATAAGACAAAGCAGAACAGCCTTAAAACTGCTGGAATTTCTTTCTTTCAATGACAGATGAATGTTTACTCTAAGGAGCGCTAGACATGTCCATTCTTTGGTGCACTGCCCCAGGTAACTCTCTCCGGCTAGATCTTCTCCACATCATGTTTGATCCCAGAAATCTGGAAAACAGTTGGATCAGCCTATATACTTCCAAAGGAATTGCTTGAAATTTATTGGAAGATCATTTGAATTAATGTTTTTTTGTTAGACAAGAATAATGACTTGTTTGCCCACGTGCTCCCGGTATGAACCAGGTCTCTGATTTCAGAGAGCCCAGGGAAATAAAAGCCCAAAAATCATAAAATTGGACTTTTGAATCATCTCACACAGAGAACAGTATGTAAACACTAACTCTCCCCTACAAATCTCGAATTTGTGTTATAAGTGGGGCATTAAAGCTAACCCCAGCCTTTACCTGCACGATCCATGCACTAAAACCCTGCACAGTCTGAGACTGTGAACCCATGGACACGATTTAATGGTTGCCAGGGGTCAATGCTGAGTCCCCTGGCTTGCCCCTTGCGACCCCTGGCACTGCATTTGTGCCCCTGGCCTAAGAGGTGACAAAATCACTGCCTGGAACACAGGAGCAGGTTATCCTAATGGACGTCATTTGGAGCTCCATTTTCCTGGTTTTCTGGCAGATTTTGTATTTCACAAACAGTGAATAATATTATTTACTATTAGTGTAATAAAAAAAAAATGGAGTCTATTGTGCTGGAATATGACCATATCTGACAGCTAATGTATGTAAAAAAATGCTTTTAAACCCTTCACTGCGGCGGCTATTCCGCCGCAGTGCTAAGGGGGCGGGGCGAAAATACGGCAGGCGCATGCTGGTGACGGAACCGCTCCGTCACCAGCGTCGGTTGCGCTGTGCTTATGACGGAGCGGTTCCGTCATGGCCCACCCGCTCAATAGAACGCTCAGCGCAGGCGCGGAATTTGCGCCGCGCATGAGCATCGGGCGGGCCATGACGGAACCGCTCCGTCATCAGCACAGCGCCACCACAGCTGATGACGGAGCGGTTCTGTCATCAGCAGGGGAGGGTTTAAATGTATGTTGTATGCAGGCTTGCAAGTGAGTGTGTTTATCTGAGAGGGTGTACATGAATGTGAGTATATGTTTAACATGTGTGTCTGTGTGCGTCAAAGTAAAGGCCAAATGGTGCGTGATGTTTCCTTCCGCTACCCCAAGGATTTTAGTGAACTGACGCCCATGTGTGCACCACGAGGTGTGGGAAAGCAGAGTATATTACAGCACTATTATCACATTTTCCAGGTCCAAAACTCAGGATTTTGATGTAATTGTGCATCTGATAAGTTGGGCAAAATGGTGACTGCGTTTTTAGAGGAGAGACAAAACAACCCAGGATGGGCCTGCAGATGGAACGAGCCATTTACTATATAATCACCCACTTGCTGAAGGGGGATCTTATGCACATTGCAAAATATTGTATATGTTTAGCTCTCCAAGCATTAGTTAACTTTGCTTGAAGGATTGGGAATATAGCCTTTTTTACAACTGTAATTGTAGGTGTGTGGCTTGTAGTAGATGGGTCGTGCTTTGTTACTCAGTGCTTGCCAGCTCCAGCATTGTGCTCATCACAGTAACACTGCACCACAACACCCAACTCTTCACAATTTGCAACTTCTATGTTTTGAAGGTAAGTAGATGTGAAGCTAAGAATAGTAAATCAATACTTCCCTATATTTGCTTATCTTGAGAATAAGGTGAGAGTCGATATTTTGGATATGACGTTACTGCAGGGCGATATAAAAACCTCAATTGGTGGGAGAACACCATTAATCAATGGAAAAGTGAACAAATAGATATGGGTGTCCAAAGTGAGAGATATGCCTAACAAGATCTTAACGTATGGATGCAAATTATGGGTAATGTGCAGATATTCTACTTATTTTAAATTACATTATGGATTTAGCCCACCTATCTGTGTCATCCATCATAAATATTTCCCACAGAAATTCACTCTAAACACTAAAGTGGTTGAAAAACCTCTTCATCACCTGTTTCAGGCAGTTTGCTATGGTGGAAGTTACAACCTGGAGGGCCTGCCTTGATTTGATGTAGTTACCCCTGATTCGCATCATCCTTGTTCTCCGTGACCCGCATTAAGATCCCGGACATGTGTACATCTGAAGTAAATAGAACAGAAAAGAGAAAAGGTGGGCCCAATGTTTTTTTATGTAGGTATCACCAAAACCTATTTAAAAAAGGAACCCTGAGAAGACCTTAGGCCTTAGTTAGCAGGTAGGTCCACGCCATGCTCATCACATGATACACCCTAATGCTTCACATGTTGTCCACCTTTCTGTATCAGCCATTGAAATCCCAGGTAAAACCCTCTTGGCGCTAGAGCCCGGATGATGAGGGGGGCCATGAGGCTCCTTGAAAAGTTCACTCTGTATCCGAAGAGCTTAAGAAAATTCAAGACTGTAGCTTTCCCTGCACGCAGAAACATGATCAAAACCTCTGGACGTTAAGCTGTTTAGTCCAAGCCTTACAACTAGGTGCTCAGCCTAAAAGCCTACTGACTGACTGATGGACAGCCTTTATATCACACACATGGACGTCAATTCAACGAAATGCCAGGGGCAGCGGAAGTGACTTTACATGCCCTTTGACGTCCACTTTCTCTCACACACACATACTTACACATACACGCAAATTCACACTTATGCACTCTCTGACACATAAACACACCCTCACCCACAAGCACGCACACACATACATTTAAAAGCTTTTTGACTTACCTCAGCTGCCATGGAAGATCATTTACCAACTTATTGTACTATATTTCAAAGACACAATTAGTGAATAATATACTTTATTTATTCACTATTGGTGTAATTAAAAATTGACAGAAAATAAAGAGGTGGAGCCCTGGCTACCCCTGTGTTCCTGGCACATGATTTGCCACATCTGAGGCCAGGGGTCGCAAAGGCAGTTCTAGGGGTAGCAAAGGGGAGCTGCTACCCCTGGTGACCCCTAATTGACGTCCATGGTCCATGGTCACACAAACTACCCAGACAGGTCTAATGGAGTCATAGTTCCTCACCAGAGGCAGGTCTGCTTTGGAGAAGGTTGATCTTTGTCCCTCTTCTCGAAGGCATTTAATTGTGGGCTTCTAAGGTCCATGGGCAGAGAGTGGGAAGGGCTCCTGCTGTCAAAATAGAAGGAGGTTCAATGTTCACATGAATTGAAAACTGTTCAACAGAAAGTCTGCAGACCATTCCTGGCCGCAGCTCTGCCCATTAACAACATGTGTTCCTGTCTTCAAATTGCAGTGGCAATGTTCTTCCCTCTATCATGGTCAAATCGTTTGCCTTCATAATGGTTGCAATTACCCGCCTGTTCAGCACGCAAGATGATGTATTTCAATAGCCAAAGGGCTATGATGGCGACCATTTCTGCAAAATCAGAATCCCAATCTCCATAATTATCAAATGATAGACATCTCATCTCAATGCAAATGCAATTCTCAAAAACCAGGAAGATATCGTCAGAAGATTTGATAATGTTTAGAAGAAAATGCATCTCTTTTTTCTTCTTTGGCTTTCTGATACCTTTAATCTGCCTGAAACTTCAATGGTAAATCCAGAACGTGCGCCTCCCATAAAGACACTTCAATTCACCACCCAGGAATATTATGGTTTAAACACCCTAATAAAGCCGGTTTATATATTGATTTCCTTGAAAGACTGGAGCTGTTCTTTAGCCACGGAGGAAAGCAAAGCTACCGAGACAAATGTGTTTTAAATACACAAGTAAAGGCTGGAAGGAATCCTTGGGCAAGAAATTCCACACCAGTTTGCATGCAGCTGCCCAGAATAGAATACCAACGTTTCTGATTTCTGTAAAACCACAGAATGTCCATTTAAATGGTAGCGGCTTCTGGAAGAGCACCAGCCCCCTGCAGGCTTCTGTGCCCATCCACTGTACTGACAACTTGTTCAACATGATTAAATCAAGGATAATAGAATACAGCAGCGGCAGCAAACTGGAACACACAGAGAGCTTGGAAAAGAATGTATGTACATACACTGGAAATATTTACATTTCTTTTCTCCCAAAAAATGAAATACTTTTGATTTAACTATAAAATAGCTAAATGTTATCAGTGTTACAAATGCAAGACCTCCTTTGAGTGAGAGGAACGGGGATTCTGCAGGTCCTGGTGCAACCTGTTCCATGCATGATCAAGCATGTGTGCATAGTGGGTCGGTGTGGCGCATACTACCAAAGTCCACGCTTTGAGTATCTACCTCAGTCTGCATTCTGTGGTCAGCAACTCAAAAGCATGGCTACTTATAAGCGGAGTGTACGGACCATGCCTATGCACTGAGAGCCCTGAGGTGGGCAAAGACAGAGAGAATGGTTTGATGTCCAGGATCAGAGGTCCTCTTTGCACAGTGCCGGTTCTCTTCAAGTCTACATGGTCGACTAGGTAGCGAGAAACTCAGTTCTGCTGTGTCTGTATGAGGAGGAAGTGGAGACATGTATACGCTGACATTGTAAGCCTGAGATGATTGTGAGACGGCTACACAGGGACCAGCAACAACTTGATAATGTGCTCCCATCTGAGTAACCCCCAATATCCCATCTCCTCAATGTGACAGTGCCCTCCAAGGGAATAAGGCCAACTAACAAAAGTCACACAAGCTTCACACTGTCCATTAGGTTTGTACGACTCCTAGGGGCATATTTACAAGCCCCTAGTGCCACTGGAGTGTCATTGTTTTGATGCTACAGTAGTGCTGTGTGCTGGTCTATACTTATAAGGCCACACAAAGGCACTTTGTGTGGCTTTACATGGCCCTGTAAATACGGCACTCTTTCACATGATAATCTGCGTTAAAGGGGCGTGTCATGGGTGTTGCTATGGATTGGTACATCTGAGGAGGCACCAAAAACTAACGCCTTTCAAGGGCTGGGAGTTTAACATTATGAACTCCACAGCTCCATGATGGCTTTACTGAATGATAAGAAGTTTGGAATCAAACTTCTCAGCACAATAAACCCACACTGATGCCAGTGTTGGATTTATTGTAAAATGCACTCAGAGGGCAGCTTAGAGATGCACCCTGAAAAACGACCAACTCCCTAGTGTACAGCTGACTGGTCTACTCCAGATTGCCACACACAGTCATGTTTCTGACCCCCTGAGGTGGAGGCCCTTGTGCTCTCCTGAGCCAGGAACAAAGCCTGCGTGCGGCGGAGGTGCTTCTCACCTATCCCCAAGCAGGAACAGCAATCAGGGCAGGAAGCCTCAAAGGCTTCCTGCCCTTTGTTTGATATGCTGACCAGGGCCACTCCAGCTACAGGAGATGCTGACTTCCTGACCAAGTCCCACTTTTGGCGGCAAGGTAGGTAGGAAAATTAGTAATCAGGAGAGGTGTGTTTCCGCTCTGCGAAGCCCGCCCCTAAGGTGCCCTGGACCGAGGGGACCCACTGCTTAGAATATCCTCCATCTCGAATGGAAGGATTTTAGCCAATCAGGTTAGGGGATGCCCCCTCCCCAAAGGGAGGGTAAATACAAAGGGTGTAGTAACCCTAACGGCAGGCAGCCCATTGGCTACCATCTGCCATCACTTCTAATGCCCCTTAATTCAGTATTTAGGGGCACCCATGATCCTTGATCCTCAGATTCCTGTGACCTAAGAAGAAAAGGACCAAGAAGGCGCTGTGCAGTCTAGTCTGTAGACGACTACTGGTTTGACCTCAGCCCTACTGACCTGTCCCCTGCTCAGAGACCCTGCAAGAAGATGACACCTTTCCTGTGGCCAGCGACTTCTAGAACCCAAGAAAGACTGCCTATGCTTCAACAAAGACCAGATCTCACACGGACAGTGGCCCTGTCCAGTAGAAACCAACTACAAGGACTTCAGATCCAGCTTGATACTGGTCTCCTGTCCACTCAGCACCCGGGGACCATGGACCAATCTGAGTGGCTCACCTGTTCAGTGAAGTCTTCCCAGCGATGCTGACCTTGACTTCATTGGTGGCTGACCTCTCCTGGACAAACACAAGGAGATGATGAACGGAGCGCAGAAAATGTTCAGACACTCACCCTCAGTCAAAGATCTGGGTTGAATCCATCAATCGTTCTTTGGCTCACTTCACCACCCCAGTTCAGACCTAACCGTACACAAATCAGTCTTGATTCCGTTCCTCATGGGAACAGTCCTGCCGGAAATACCAAGCTACTTCTTCCCTGGACCAGAAAAAAGCATCCTGGGACCAGTTTCGGGGTTACACCCCTCATCAGCCAGGCTAGCATGAAACCTGTGCCAAAGTGAGCAAGGGACCCACGTCTGGTCATAACCTGCCAACTTAGGGCGAAAAAAGCAAACACAAGGAGATGATGGACGGAGTGCTGAAACCTTTCAGACACTCACCCCCAGTCACAGATCTGGGATGAATCCAACATCGTTCTTTAGCTCACTTCATGACTCCAGTTCAGACCCAGCCATATGCAAATCAGTCATGTCTCTGGTCCTCATGGAAACAGTCAAGCCCAAACTGTCAAGCCAGGTCTTCCCTGGATGGGAAACAAGCAGCTTGGGACCAGTTTGGGGGTAAAACCCCTCGTCAGCCAGGCTAGCTTGAATCCAGTGGCAAAGTGATCAAGGGACCCATGTCTGGACATACCTTGTCAACTTAGGGCGGACAAAGCAAACAAGATGTTGATGGATGGAGGGCTTAAACTTTTCAGACACTCACCCTCAGTCACAGATCTGGGTTGAATCCATCATTGTTCTTTAGCTCACTTCGCCACTGCAGTTCAGACCCAGGAGAACGACGTTGCCCATGCCTTTTCCGATATCTCAACTTACCTGTTCAGCAGGTGGTCACCTTCGTTCAGCCTCCTGATCCGAGCCTGTAGCTTTTTTGTGCAAATTAGAACCACCATTGAAAAGAATTGGGTGCCCGATGCTAATTTGCATCCTCCACTCAGCCACCTTGTGCCACTGGTGGTGAAAGATTGGTGCTGCCTTGTGGCCCCACTGTGCTTGCTCTAACCCCTGGGCCTGAGCCATGAAATTGCGGGTACTTACCTGCAAACCACACCCTTGTGGGTGCCCCCCATCCCAGTTGATTAACATTGGGCCCAGTGACCTCTGCACCCAGCCGCCCAGTACCACTGGTGGTGCAGTGTCTACTTTGATCTGACCCTTGTCCAGTACTGGTCCAAACCCCCAAAGACTGGGGGCCTTATTTATGAGGCCTTGTGACATTTTTGGGCCACAGTTGCGTCACTTTCTGTGACTCACTTGATGCGTAAAAAACTTTACCATGTTGTGCCCTGTATGCAAAGTGACGCATCTAAGGAAATGAACCACTTTGTAAAACCCTGTGCTACATTATACCTGCATCAGGTACAATGTATGCAGGGTGGGCTTTCCCCAGCAAAAAGCCTTGTAGAAGTAGCGCAGTGAAATCTATCAGATTTCACTGAGCCATTTCTAGAGTGATGATCCATTGTTGGAGCTGCGTCCATTTTGCGACCCACCCCAGCAATGCGTCATTACTGCGCCTACACATACATCAGAAATACTGACGTATCTCTAACTCCTTGCGCCACTGATGTGTAATTTGAATACTTACATGTAAATGCATATTCCTGTTTTCAGTCCATATGATTGAATTGCATTATTGCCTATTGCACTAAACGTCTATCTCTTAGATTTGCTAAGATTGCGACGGTTTGATTGACATTGTCAAAGTATTTTCTAACATTACTGTAATGTATTCTACTGGCTTTACAACACAATACCTACTGCATTTGAAAAGTATGACTATTCTTAAAAACTGGTACTTACCTGCAGCTGAGGTCCTCTTGGTTCTAAAATAAAATAACAAAGTAATAACTTTTTATACAAAAACAATTGTTCTTGGAGTCAGTCTTTGAGTGTGTTTAATCATTTCTTGCCTGAGTGTGTAGAACCAATGCTTAACATAAGCCTAACTGCTCTACGACACTAGCACATACGAGGGTAAGGTAGTATTTACTCTGTAAAGCCTCTGGGGATCCACTGGACTCTGTGCACACTATACCTTACTTTGGTAGAGTATATACAGAGCCAGCTTCCTACAACTGTGCTTTAGTTTCAGGAATAAACAGGTAAATGAATATAAGTACAACCGCTTCCATCAGACCATGGAGGAGAAAAGTCCAGGACAAGCATATGGAATCTGCAGGAAAAACAAATGTGAAATAAATTAACTTTATGTATTGTCAACCAACTGTACTGAAAAGATTAAGATTTGATGTAGTGTGTAGGGCACTTCCTGTGAAATTATACCACAGAATAAAACAAGATATCAACCAACATCGTATGTTACTTACTGAAGACCTGGGGATCAATATTTAGTCATTAAATACATCAAAATCCAGATTTCTTATAGGTTACGTACAGAACAAACAAAATGTCAAAGTTCTTCTCGCAGAGGACATGTGAAGATCTCTTTTCTACACGGTGTTATGAGACCTTGGTTAAAAAGACAGGCTCTTGTCCTGCCCCAAATGACAATCAAACACCACCTTAGGCACATAACAATGTGTACATAGAACACATTTTACATAGTATTTATTTTTCAGAAATTGTGTGTAAGTAAACAATGTTTGCTTGCACTATAGAAGACATAAGTGAGATATGATCATTTACGCTGACAAGTGAACTTGACTATAGAAAGGATTAGGAGCACTGTTGTGTGGAATTGACTGTAGAAGCAAAGTGCATTACAAAGTAAAGCAGATGCATCAATCTACATACAAGTCCAGGGCAGTTGCCTTTCCATTTTAACATATTTGCAAAGTTGCATTTCTTGGCTACGGTAGGAGTTAGTTTTAACACCTGCTGTGAAAGGCTAGCACTTGCAACACATGGAAGTAAGCTCTGTAAAGAGATAGAAGGAACAAAACCTTGATTCTGTGTGAAGCACATTGAGTTACAATAGGAGGTGCTAATTGGCAGATCGGAATCTGCAGGTTGAATTCTATCAGGCTAACATATCAGAGAGGGTTTGGCATTGACACATTTGCAGAACAGCTTCCAACCATGATAATCAGGGGATGATCAGCAGGGTCAATCTTATAAAAAATATGAAAGGTTCAGCAGGCCCAGGATAAGACTTTGTCAAATGGGGGAGCCTAATGTGGAAGACACACTAAGAGACTCCTGCAGCAGTCCCGCTTGCTGAGGGTAAGAGTGTTGATCAATCAATATCCGGAACGGAAAGGGATACATTGGTGGATCTTTCATATATTTAGGATATGATACCTTGCTGCAGCAGCTGTAGTCGCAATCAAGGCATCATCCACATAGAAAGCTAAAAAGAACATCAGGTTTCTAGAAAATGAAGTGAACGTCGAGATGTCGGCGGGAAGTTGGGAGAACTAGGAAGAGACTTGGTTGTACTGGAGGAAGTATAGGGCCTCTGTTTGTAATGTCTTCAATATAGGGTAAGGTAGGGCCATCCACTCCAGGACAGTAGTAGGAGAGCTGGATATACATGTCTGGAGGTGGTTCACGAAAGCTTTGAAGGATAGCGTGGTTTGTGTCCCCTCTATCTAAACTGTATGAGAAATCCATCTGAATTCTGTGGATCACCAGCTGATCATGTTGTGGGAGGGACTGTTTGGATTGTTGTGGTGCCTGGCACAGTAAGGGTGCCTGAGCCAAGGACCAGGAGCCGAAGGAGGTTCCGGAAAACCGTGAGGGCGCCCCGTTAGTCCTTCGGGCGGTCGGGGGCCTGAACCGACCGGGGGTGTGCCACACCGCTCCGCCCTGACAGGGGGGGCGGGAGTGTAACAAAATGGTAATGTGCTGCATCGTCAGAGCATTGACTCGCCATGCAAGATGGCTCCTTAGGCATGCGGGACAGCGAGGGGCTGCCTGCTTTGGATCGCCCGTAAGATGACCCACCATAACGTCATACCTGTGTTGTATGAAATAAACCTGCAGCAGTTCTTTCCAACAAATATGTCTCCTGAGTTTCTTTTGAGTGGGAATCGTAATTGTGTATTGTACAAGCAAGGGAGCGCATGGCGGTGTGGGCACTATGTCCCCTGTATGTAAACTGTATGAGAAACCCATCTGAATCCTGTGGAACACCAGCTGATCATGTTGTGGGAGGGACTGTTTGGATTGTTGTGGTGCCTGGCACAGTAAGGGTGCCTGAGCCAAGGACCAGGAGCCGAAGGAGGTTCCGGAAAACCGTGACGGCGGCCCGTTAGTCCTTCGGGCGGTCGGGGCCTGAACCGACCGGGGGTGTGCCACACCGCTCCGCCCTGACAGGGGGGGCGGGAGTGTAACAAAATGGTAATGTGCTGCATCGTCAGAGCATCGACTCGCCGTGCAAGATGGCTCCTTAGGCATGCGGGACAGCGAGGGGCTGCCTGCTTTGGATCGCCCGTAAGATGACCCACCATAACGTCATACCTGTGTTGTATGAAATAAACCTGCAGCAGTTCTTTCCAACAAATATGTCTCCTGAGTTTCTTTTGAGTGGGAATCGTAATTGTGTATTGTACAAGCAAGGGAGCGCATGGCGGTGTGGGCACTATGTCCCCTGTATGTAAACTGTATGAGAAACCCATCTGAATCCTGTGGAACACCAGCTGATCATGTTGTGGGAGGGACTGTTTGGATTGTTGTGGTGCCTGGCACAGTAAGGGTGCCTGAGCCAAGGACCAGGAGCCGAAGGAGGTTCCGGAAAACCGTGACGGCGGCCCGTTAGTCCTTCGGGCGGTCGGGGCCTGAACCGACCGGGGGTGTGCCACACCGCTCCGCCCTGACAGGGGGGGCGGGAGTGTAACAAAATGGTAATGTGCTGCATCGTCAGAGCATCGACTCGCCGTGCAAGATGGCTCCTTAGGCATGCGGGACAGCGAGGGGCTGCCTGCTTTGGATCGCCCGTAAGATGACCCACCATAACGTCATACCTGTGTTGTATGAAATAAACCTGCAGCAGTTCTTTCCAACAAATATGTCTCCTGAGTTTCTTTTGAGTGGGAATCGTAATTGTGTATTGTACAAGCAAGGGAGCGCATGGCGGTGTGGGCACTATGTCCCCTGTATGTAAACTGTATGAGAAACCCATCTGAATCCTGTGGAACACCAGCTGATCATGTTGTGGGAGGGACTGTTTGGATTGTTGTGGTGCCTGGCACAGTAAGGGTGCCTGAGCCAAGGACCAGGAGCCGAAGGAGGTTCCGGAAAACCGTGACGGCGGCCCGTTAGTCCTTCGGGCGGTCGGGGCCTGAACCGACCGGGGGTGTGCCACACCGCTCCGCCCTGACAGGGGGGGCGGGAGTGTAACAAAATGGTAATGTGCTGCATCGTCAGAGCATCGACTCGCCGTGCAAGATGGCTCCTTAGGCATGCGGGACAGCGAGGGGCTGCCTGCTTTGGATCGCCCGTAAGATGACCCACCATAACGTCATACCTGTGTTGTATGAAATAAACCTGCAGCAGTTCTTTCCAACAAATATGTCTCCTGAGTTTCTTTTGAGTGGGAATCGTAATTGTGTATTGTACAAGCAAGGGAGCGCATGGCGGTGTGGGCACTATGTCCCCTGTATGTAAACTGTATGAGAAACCCATCTGAATCCTGTGGAACACCAGCTGATCATGTTGTGGGAGGGACTGTTTGGATTGTTGTGGTGCCTGGCACAGTAAGGGTGCCTGAGCCAAGGACCAGGAGCCGAAGGAGGTTCCGGAAAACCGTGACGGCGGCCCGTTAGTCCTTCGGGCGGTCGGGGCCTGAACCGACCGGGGGTGTGCCACACCGCTCCGCCCTGACAGGGGGGGCGGGAGTGTAACAAAATGGTAATGTGCTGCATCGTCAGAGCATCGACTCGCCGTGCAAGATGGCTCCTTAGGCATGCGGGACAGCGAGGGGCTGCCTGCTTTGGATCGCCCGTAAGATGACCCACCATAACGTCATACCTGTGTTGTATGAAATAAACCTGCAGCAGTTCTTTCCAACAAATATGTCTCCTGAGTTTCTTTTGAGTGGGAATCGTAATTGTGTATTGTACAAGCAAGGGAGCGCATGGCGGTGTGGGCACTATGTCCCCTGTATGTAAACTGTATGAGAAACCCATCTGAATCCTGTGGAACACCAGCTGATCATGTTGTGGGAGGGACTGTTTGGATTGTTGTGGTGTACATTCACTCAGATGGAAGGTGGATGGTGGAAGATTTCCTTTTATGTCCAGTAAACCCAAGCACTTTCTGCCAAGCAAGAATAACACAGAAGGACAGAAATGTGGCCGACTTCCCTTCCCTGTCCTTGTGCCACATTAACAATGTGCACATGGAGAGCATTTTTTCTGCACCCTGTACCATGTTCATGGCAGCAGCTTAACACTGAGCTGGACAGACACCCCCTACAGTTAGTGTTATATGAAAGCAGACAGCTCCTTTTACAGCCATTAAAATACCCTATCTCGCGAAGCCGAAATTAAAATCTGGTACGAGAATACCCAGGCACACCCACTCAGCATACAATGTATTGTACGTCATATTTACATTTATTTCAGCTTCCTTTAGGAGCTTTTTGTTTTATACTCGTCATGATTTCACAATATCTTACATGTTACAAGGTGCAAGGAAGCACCAATAGTGGAGGGAAAGGTAGTGGAGACTCATTGAGACAAGAAGCTCAGAAGGATTAATATTTATGCTGTAATTATAATATTTAGATGTCCCCATAAAAGCATATGCATCTTAAAAACATGACATATATTTCCTTGTTCCCCTGCGTACATATCAATGTACCTTTTGATATTATTCATCCCAAATTTAACTTCTTTCACTTCTTTTCTTGCTTTGTATAATTGTCTTTAGTTTTGCTACTTCAAAATAATTAGATCTTTTGAAGTGAAAAAACGGAGGGATCCTTGTTTCAGCTCTATAGAAACCAATGATTCATAACTGCAGATGGCGGGGCACGTGGAAAGCTGGGCTGCTGGCCAGAGCTGCAAAAACTCAGCTCTGCCAGAAAGGCATGATTAAATTGAGGCATATACAATAGCTTGAGAGTTGTAAATGGCCTAACTGAATTGGTTTAATGTGGCTATGATAACCTCGGAGCTCTAAGTCAAATGTTTATCACTGTTTATAAGGGCAGAAGATGGTACAACTTCCTCAGTTGTTTCCAGACATTCATGGATTGTGGCACGTTTTGTGTATTGTGTTGTCATGCTCTATTTAAAGCAAAGGCCCTAGTTAACACCCTCACTTGAAAGGGATTGTTTATTCTCTACTTTAGGATGTCTGCAGTAACTGGAGGCATCTATTTGCGTGACCTTGAACCACTCCACTAAGCAATAAAACATTTAGGGTCATATTTACAAGGAAGTAATGCAGCGCGATGCCACAAGCCGTTTGGCTGTGCCGTGCTGCGGTATTTCCGAAGCAAAGGGACACATCATATTTACAAAAACATGATGTTTCCCTGAGCTTGAGTACAATTGGATGCCATGCGCCAGACCAGGCATCCTTGCATCATGGTGCAAGGGCGCCTGCGTTGCGGGGATGATTGTTTTTTCGCAGGAAGGGACAAATTACTCCATAAAAACAATCACTAGAGGGGTTTTCCTCTTTCTATGTATGCTGTAGAATGCAGCACACAGAGAAAGAGAAAAAAACGAGGAGAAATAAAAGTATTTATCTTCGTGGTGCCTTCTTACGCCTTCCCTGGGGAGGCGTAGGATTCTGACGCATTTCCAGGTTTACGAAACATTATAAATCTGGTAATGCAGCAGAATCTATGGGTGTTGTGTAGGAACGCCCACAGCAACACCCATGGAACGCCCCTTTCACTCAAAGTGCTGGTGAAAAGGGGCCGTATTTACAAGGACATGAAAAGCCATGCAAGCTGGCTTTACGTGTCATTGTAAATATGGAGCACCACACTGTGCCGCCAGTGCATCACAAAAAGTGAAGCACCATGGTGCAAGAGCCTTGGAAATATGCCCCATAGAAACTTAAGGAAGCTCAGGCCACACTCTCTCCTCAATGCATTTGTTGTACGGAGTTGTTTGCAATGTGAGATTTAAGCTGATGCGTTTTAACTATCCCCATCTCGTGTCTAACCCAGATTAAGATAAACAGAATGTATGTGGGTAGAATGGGGGTTCCTGCATGTTGCGGGACAGACAGTGCCACCTTCCTGCTCCTGACTTGACCAAGCAGCCATCAACCTCACCCAATGGCTATCCAACAGCGCCGACATCCTAGCACCGCTGAAAAAACGTCAAATCAAACTAGGCAGCAAAAACGCCTCCTGGTTCAACGATGATCTTAAGAAATCCAAGAAACTCTGTCGCTCCCTAGAAAAGGCCTGGAAAAAAGACCCCAACACCAGCACCAGGGACGCCTTCAAAAACGCCACCGGCATACACCACCAACTAATCCGATCTGCCAAGAAAGCCGCATTCAAAGACCGACTAGATAACAACGCCCACAACAGCAAAGAATTATTCAACATCGTCAAAGAATTTACCAACCCATCAGCCAACTCCAACGACATCACCCCCTCTCAAGCCCTCTGCGACTCCCTAGCTTCATTCTTCCACAACAAAATCGCGGACATCCACAACAGCTTCGACATCCGACCCGGAGACCAACCCACCCAACCTTCTGCAAGACCTTCACCCCCCTTGAACATCCTTAATGACTGGAACCCAATCTCCACTGAAGACACCATCCGCCTGATGAACTCCATCCACTCAGGATCCCCCACAGACCCATGCCCTCACCACATCTTCAACAAAGCAGACTCCATCATAGCACCACACCTCCGAGACGTCATCAACTGCTCCCTCTACTCCGCCACCTTCCCGGAAAGTTGGAAACACGCCGAACTCAGCGCCCTTCTGAAAAAACCCACAGCGGACCCCACAGAACTCAAAAACGACCGCCCCATCTCTCTCCTCCCATTCCCGGCCAAAGTCATCGAGAAAGCTGTCAACAACCAGCTAGCCGCCTTCCTCGAATCGAACAAATCCCTCGACTCATCACAGAACGGCTTCCGAGCCAAACACAGCACTGAGACCGCACTCATCACAGCAACAGACGACATTCAAACTCTACTGGACAATGGAGACACAGTCGCCCTCATCCTCCTCGACCTCTCCGCTGCCTTCGACACAGTCTGTCATAGCACCCTTTTACAGCGCCTCAGAAACGTCGGAATCCAAGGAAAAGCACTGGAATGGATCACCTCGTTCCTCACCGGAAGAACCCAGAGAGTCCGCCTCCCACCATTCAAGTCAGAGGCCACTGAAGTCATTTGCGGCATGCCACAAGGATCGTCACTCAGCCCCACCCTCTTCAACATATACATGAGCCCCCTTGCGGCCATCGCTCACCAACACAACCTCAACATCATCTCCTACGCTGATGACACTCAACTGATCCTCTCACTCACCAAAGACCCTAACACCGCCAAAACCAACTTACACGAAGGAATGAAAGAAGTAGCCGAGTGGATGAAGCACAGCCGTCTGAAACTGAACTCGGACAAAACTGAAGTCCTCATCTTAGGCACCTCCCCCTCTGCCTGGGATGACTCTTGGTGGCCAGAAGCCCTTGGAAAAGCACCCATCCCGACGGACCACGCACGGAACCTGGGCGTCATCCTGGACTCCTCACTCTCGATAACCAGACAAGTCAACGCCGTTTCATCATCTTGCTTCAACATTCTTCGCATGCTCAAAAAAACATTTCGCTGGATCCCCACCGAAACTAGAAAAACGGTCACCCACGCACTGGTCACGAGCCGCCTGGACTACGGAAACACCCTATACGCCGGTACCACCGCAAAACTCCAGAAAAAACTCCAATGCATCCAGAACGCTTCAGCCAGGCTCATACTAGACATCCCGCGTAAAGAACACATCTCCGGTCACCTGAAAAACCTCCACTGGCTCCCCGTAAATAAGAGGATTACTTTCCGCCTCCTAACCCACGCACACAAAGCACTTTACGATCTTGGACCCGAATGCCTCAACACACGACTGTCCTTCTACACCCCCTCCCGCCAGCTTTGATCCTCCAACCAAGCCCTTGCCACTGTACCTCGCATCAACAAAACCACCATGGGAGGTAGATCCTTCTCCTTCCTGGCAGCTAAAACCTGGAACTCACTTCCCACCCACCTTCGCCTTACTCAGAACCACCTAGCATTCAGAAAGCAACTTAAAACTTGGATATTCGACAAGTAATTCCCCACCCTTCTTCAAGCGCCTTGAGACCCTATGGGTATGTAGCGCGCTACATAAATCTCTTGACTTGACTTGACTATACCCTGGCAGAGCCAGCTCTAGGGCAGTGCAGTTGGCGCTGAAGCACTGGGCGCTGACTTGGGGGGGGGAGGGGGGGGGTTGGGCTGTTTTTAAAAATATGTCATGGATTTAAAAGCACCTGCTGCAGCGTTCCTCGTCTCCAGCACTTTTCCGGCAACAATAAAAATGTAAAAATAACTCTGGTAATTAATGGAGCTGCTTGAGAGGAATGAGAGTTTTGTCTAGTGAAACTTTTAGCTCATCATAAACTAGCGCAGAGGGTTAAAATGCCTGCTGTAAAGCAGATGTACCATGCAGATCACAAAGTGCATATAATGCAAACAGGTTAGTGTGTTACTTCTTTTGTCAGAGAGATTAATTTATTAATTGTAGTTCAGACATTAAAATCCTAATATAGAACAGTGACCTATGAATAGTGACATATGAACTGTCATCAAAAAGCTGCATGCAGTAATGCATGTGAGAGAGCATGGTTGGGTATTGTGGTGTAATTGCATTTATATAGCGCTTTTTACCCCTGACGAGGCGTTGAATCGCTTTTTTCATCGAGTAACACACTACTCCGGAACCCATACAGGATTAGTGGTGATTTAGTACAGTGAAATATGAAAGTAATTTGAGTGGTGGATATGTTCGTCTGTTATGTGGAGTGTGAGGGTTAGGGGGAAAAGGTTTGCATTTATATAGCGTATGCTACCCCGATGAGGTGTTGAACCGCCTTTTTGGCGAGTAGCACGCTACTCTGGAAACCATAAAGGATTAGTATAGGGAAATATGAAATTAATTTGAGTGTTGGACATGTTAGTCTGGTTTTTGTTTGGAGTTCATAGCAGTAGGAGGGGGTTTGGGATGAGTAAAGGGGAGGTGGAGGGGGAAAGTCAGAGGGAAGGGTTAAAAAAGGCTTGTTTGGGAGATCTGAATGGTAAAAGAGGTATGAGATGATGCATGGCAGGGTAGAGGAGGGAAGAGTCTAGAATGGGTTATTTTGGGGATCATAGTAGTGGTTTTGGGGTTTGGGTTGAATGAGACAATGGAGGTAGATGATATATTGACAGAGGTATAGGGTGAGTAATAGGGTACTGCATTGGAAACAATAGTAGAATGAGGTTTGAGATTAGTCAGAGAGTTGAGGTAGAAGATATACACTAGTGCGTTATAGGGTAAGTGCATTGGATATGCTGAATCAGAAGCAAAGTAATAAATATATAGATACATAAGTATATGGAAGGTATATATATATATATATATATATATATATATAAATATATATATATATATATATATATATACGACCCTGAGCACCACTCACCTGGGAGCCACTGTTGCTTTCTGGGACACTGTGTCTTGAGACTTGCCCTGACCAGCTGAACTGAGATAATTGAAGCTTAGGGGCGGAGCTGACATCTGCACCTATCGTAGTGAGGTTGGACTCATTTAAACTGCAATAACGTGGGGCTCTTCAAACATTTATTGCAGGCGCTGACGAAGGCCACACCGGCCGAAATGCATTCGCCTTAATTGTTATGAAAATGGAGCTGCCTTTCACCCCCGCTGAGGTTTCTGCTTCTTTTTATTGGAAAGGAGATGTGTTGTTTCATATATATATATATATATATATATATATATATATATATATATATATATATATATATATATATATATATATATATATTACCTACTGGCGGTCGCCAGTAGGTATATATAGTTAGGATTTTTTCTCTATGGGATTTTTGAAAATTCTATGTCTAATAACTTTGGCGTTTGTGGACGGAATTGGCTGAAATTTTCAGGAAAATGGAGCATTGTGTTTCTGAGCAGCCCCTGACAGTTTGGGGGGGGTTTCATCAAGGGGGGGCCGAGAAAAAAGGGGGGTCCCAAAACGCGTTTTTCCCATGTTAATTTCCATAGGGCGGTTGGCCTCACTTTTAGCTCGAACGGCTGAATGGATTTGCACGAAACTTGGCAAAATTGTAGGGACTGTTAGCCCAATGTGCCTTTGCTAGGTCTCAATATATGTGCTCCAGTGGATTTTGAGTAATTTAGGTTCAAAAAAAGATATATATCTGGGCGGAGCCTAACCACACATCTGATCTGATTGGCTGTCAGCACTTCATCCAAGAAGTGTTGGCAGCCATCTTGGGACCAATATACATGATAGCACCTCATTAAAAAGCATTGTAGTTAATAGAGGGTTTTAGGACTTTAGTTACATTATAAATCATTTGTTGATGGTACCATACTCGTTTTAGGAATTGTGGTGGGTTCTAAGGTGACTTTACCATGTGAAAAAACTTTATGCTGTGATATCATGAATATTGTTTGAAAGAAAACTAATATCTCATGATTTTCCCACAGTGGTTTGGAAGGGGATCTATAAGCTAAACTGAAAGCATATTTTCTGTAAATTCACATTATCTTTCTCAGTCATGTGAAAATGAAGTCTGACATTCTCAGTAAAACATGTACATCCAACAAGGACAGAGACTGTCAGTTGATTCCTTTGTGCTCTACTGCAGCCTCCTAAAGTGTTCTAAAGAACAACTAGAGCGCTAACAGTCCTACGTATTACAAAGGTATAGCACACCTGGAGCCATCGTGATGGGAATAAAGTGGTAACTCTTAAAACATTTAATTTAAAAAGGAACAAAATGAGGGGGTATATTATTCAATAGAAGGTATTATTAGTGCTGCAGAAAGAAAAATTAGGGCACATTTTGAGTGGCTTTTCAAATCCTCTTCTATTTCATTAAAAAATTCTGACATGCAGTCTCCCAAAATGGCCACCAGAGACAAAAGAGCCCAAATGTAGCCCAAATATCACCCAGATGTAGCCCAAGTATAGCCCAATGACAGAATGTCCCAGAGTGTTCTAAAGAACAACTAGAGCGCTAACAGTCCTACTTATTACAAAGGTATGGCACACCTGAAGCCATCTTGATTGGAATAAAGTGGTAACTCTTAAAACATTTAATTTAAAAAGGAACAAAATGAGGGGGTATATTTTGCCATATGAATTATGATTAGTGCTGCAGAAAGAAAAATTAGGGCACATTTTGAGTGACTTCTCAAACCCTCTTCAATGTCATTAAAAAATTCTGACATAGAGTCTCCCAAGATGGCCACCAGAGACAAAAGAGCCTAAATGTAGCCCAAATATCACCCAGATGTACACCAAGTATAGCCCAATGACAGAATGTCCCAGAGTGTTCTAAAGAACAACTAGAGCGCTAACAGTCTTACTTATGACAAAAGTATGGCACACCAGAAGCCATCTTGATTGGAATGAAGTGGTAAGTCTGAAAACACTCAATTTAAAAAGGAACAACATGAGGGGGTTAATTTTGCCATAGAAAGTATGATTAGTGCTTCAGAAAGAAAAATTAGGGATCATTTTGAGTGACTTCTCAAATCCTCTTCTATTTCATTAAAAAAATTCTGACATGCAGACTGAAACATGCACTTTGAATACCAGCAGCAGACGTCCCTGGTGAGCAGTAGCTTTACTACAGTGATCTAATGTGCAACTAGAGTGCTAACATTCAGAATTTATGGCAAATGTGTGACACATCTGAATGCCTTCTTGATGGAACCAAAGTAAACAAGCATTGAAAATGCAATAGATCTCGCCCTCGTTTAAGTTAAAGCCATTCTGTTTGTAATGAGGTGGCTTTTTAGCTTTGCTTTTATTAGTGTTTTTTCAACTTTCATGTAAATAACATGCATCTGTATGCATATAAGTATATGTATGCATGCATTTATGTTTGTATTTATATAGATATACAGATGATATATGTTTATATATGTATGTATATATATATATATATTCACTGAAAAAACCATAGGTTATAGACCATATATAGTTAGGAATTAGCATTTACAAAACCTTGAAAATTCACTGAAAAAACCATAGGTTATAGACCATATATAGTTAGGAATTAGCATTTACAAAACCTTGAAAATTCACTGAAAAAACCATAGGTTATAGACCATATATAGTTAGGAATTCGCATTTACAAAACCTTATTTTACTCACACAAAACCATTGAAATTCCATATATAGTTAGTTGCACTAACTATATACCGCGCACCCGCAATCCACTGCTGATGATGTCACATATTACATCATTCATGACATGGTCAGTGACATCACTGATGACATCACTGATGACATCTGAAATGACATCACTGATGACATCACTGATGACAACATCCAGTGACTGTATGTTTCTGTAAAGTTAAAATATGTCTTACATATTGAAGAATGAGTGGATGTATAAGTGTCTGGATGAAGGATTTAGTAGGTGCATGACTGACTGTATGAGTGAGTGATTAAATGTGTCTCACTGAGTGCATGGGTTAGTGACTAAACTGTCTTAATTTGTGCATCATTATGTCTGTTGTTCTGTAAACTGTTGCATGTGTTGATAAGTAGCTATATGAGTAACTATATGGGTTATTGATTGGTTGCCCAAGTATTTGTATGGGAGACTGAGTGTGTGTGTGGGTGGCTGGGAGGTGTATGACTCTGTGCATAGATGTGTGAGCAGTTGATTCACTAGATGTATGGTTTCAAAAGTGCATGTGGAAACAGCTGTATGGGCGGTTGACTGTGTGCATGAGTGTATTGGTGAGTGAATGGATATCTCAGTGCTACATGTCAAAGTAAGTACATATGTAAAACACAGTACATGTGAGAGTTGACATATATAAATAACTGTGCATAAGAGCCAGTGAATGTGTGAGTGGCTGTATGGATCATTGTGAACTTGTATCAGGGATTGTATAAGAGAGTAAATATGTGTTAGTATATGTTTGAATAAGTAAAGTTTGTATAACTGTATAGTTGAGGAAATGGAGGTGTGATTGATTCTTTGCATGACTGACTAGGTGTGTGAGTAACTCCATGGATGAGTGACAGTCTGTGAGTGTCTGTTTACACTGATTGTATCTAAGGTTATATTAGAGTCTGAAGAGGTTCATCGTATTATCACATGAATGATATCATCAGTGATGTGATCAGTAATGTCAAATGAGATGTCATCAGTGATGTCATCAGTGATGTCATTTGAGATGTCATCAGTGATGTCATTTGAGATGTCATCAGTGATGTCATCAGTGATGTCACTGACCATGTCATGAATGATGTAATATGTGACATCATCAGCAGTGGATTGCGGGTGCGCGATATATAGTTAGTGCAACTAACTATATATGGAATTTCAATGATTTTGTGTGAGTAAAATAAGGTTTTGTAAATGCGAATTCCTAACTATATATGGTCTATAACCTATGGTTTTTTCAGTGAATTTTCAAGGTTTTGTAAATGCTAATTCCTAACTATATATGGTCTATAACCTATGGTTTTTTCAGTGAATATATATATATATATATATATATATATATATATATATATATATATATATATATATATATATATATATATATATATCCAAAGATCAGCGTTTTCTTACGTGTACCAGGAATCCTCCACGCCACAGATCACGCAGACACGGACCAGATTAAGGTGCTGTTTTCTTTATTTAGTGCAAGATAGCCGCATGACGTTACGGCTCCGAGGAGCCTTGTTCACATGACAGTGTTCACATCACTGAGACGTTCTTTCAAAGTGCCAGTGTTTGATGTAGATTAGGTCACATGTTAGGGCTAAGTATAGACATAGTAGAAATATCGATAATAAGGTTTCACCAAGGTACATATTGTTGTATCTGTCGTAATGACCATAACCTTTGCATTTTTGGCAGTGTATCACAGTTATCCATTTCAATTTAAAATTGAAATTAAATTTTTTGTTAAAAGCTGACTTATAAATCACGGTTAAATTCCTGGTATTATGGCACATTTAAAATATGCTTTGTACATTCACTTATCAGTTAAAAATGGTTATTGTCTAATACAAGTTCAAATATATATAAATATAAAATATAAATATACATATAAATATACAACTGGTTGATTGGAAAAATTACTTCATAATGTTTAGATCTAAAGTGCTCATGCCAAAGTGCTAGTGCCTGATTAGATGTCCAAATTACGCATATGTGCACATAACAATTTTATAGGATACATTGTTCCTATTTTGATGAATGTTCAAAACAGGACATAAATGTAAACATAGTTATATGAAGTTTCTTCCCTCCGACCAAAGTACATTTGATTGCTCCTTATAGTTATAATTTGGTACCATCGCAAATATAACTCTATGTACATAATGAAATCAGCTTCATTCTAATTTGGTCAAATAATTGCCTTGAGTTTCTTCAGTTTCAAATGGGAAACCTTAGACTATCTACACATATGGTGATATAGTGAATAGAAACAAAAAAATAATACTGAACTTGTAATTCATGTTCTGAAAATCAACTATTGGGGTGTAAGGGCCCTCTAAGTTGTATCAGATATTATGTGCCCCTGTGTTATATTCAAATTATCAAATCAGTTAGCAGCAGAAATTATACACCTGAGGCCTATTTCAATATTTGATTGATCCTTATTATATATCATGATATATCCCAGCCGGGTATAATATCAAGTAAAAGTAGTTACATTTCGGTAAAGCAGTACATGATAACTAATCAGCTCATGGTAGACATGTATACATATCTTCTGTAATGTTCAACCCTGTAGGTGCCTTGGTATCAAGTAAGAGGATATACCTGGTCTCAAGTTTCCTTAGTTTGGCCTCTCTGTCACCACCACGTCTCCTTGCATTAATCGTGTCAATCACGTAATATTTGAGCGAGCTGTTATTGCTCTGGTGATGATCATGAAAGTGCCTGGCTACAGGGTAGGTGTTATCCCCATTTGTAATTGCCCTCAAATGTTGAAGTATACGTTGGTGCACTGGAAGTTTCGTGCTCCCAACGTATTTTAGAGGATATGGACACTGCAAAACATAGATAGCGTATTCGGTCTTGCAGGTCAACACCAGTGATATTTGATGTTGTATCTCACTAAAACCGTCCATGTATGATTTGGTGTTGACTCCATGGCTACACGCCTTGCAAGTCTTACATTTGTAGAACCCCTTGTTTGTTTGCCACCAGGTACTCTTCTTGACAGGTTCTGGATTAGTGTCAACTATTTGATCTCTTAAGGAGGGTGCCCTGCTGAATGTTAAAGAGACTTTTTTGGGCAATCCTTCACCAATAATAGGGTCACTTTTAATTAGGGGCCAGTGTTTGTTGACTATCTTATAGATATCTCGAGATTGTCTACTGAAACCAGTAATGATTCTAAACTTGGCTTCTTCCCCTATGTCACCATTTCCCATGTTGGTCTTCCTGGGGTTTCCCTCTAGGAGTTCTTTCCTTGGTGATTGCATTCGATTTGGTTATGGCTTTTTCAATTGTCTGTGCAGAGTAGCCTCTCTCAAGGAAACGCTCCCTACTCTCCAATTGGGCTTTTTTCAATTCTGCAGGATTGCTACACACACGTCTCATCCTGAGCATCTCCCCATAGGGGATGCTTGATATGAGGTGCTTAGGGTGTGCACTAGCCGCATGTAAACTACTATTCCCAGCAGAAGCTTTGCGGAAAATTCTAGATTCCAAACGATTGTTATCAATGTACAGCTCTGTGTCCAAAAAAGTAACTGTATCCTGACTAAGTGTGGCAGTAAATTTAAGATTCAATTTATTGTGGTTAATATTATCAATGAATGTTAATGCTGCTTCCTTACTGCCTCTCCAGACAATAAATAAATCGTCTATAAAACGATACCAGGCTATAATGGTATTCTCAATTTCCTGTTGATATGAGGTTTTGAGTACCAGCTCCTCCCAAGCCCCCATGTGTAAGCATGCGAAGCTCGGAGAGAAGCTGGCTCCCATTGCCACTCCCTGTAGTTGTCGGTACAACAAATTGCTATACATGAAAATATTGCTTCTCAAACAAAATTCCAACATGTCCAATAACATCAAATTATGTGCATCAAATGCTGTTGTGCGTCTAGACAGATAGTACTTTACGGCTTTCAATCCTTGTGCATGTGTTATACTGGTGTATAGCGAGGTTACATCCAACGCTATCAACCAATCCCTTTGTACCCAATCAATGTCTCTTACTTTTACCAGAAAATCACTAGTATCATGTATATAAGAGTCCAATTGTTGTACATAGCCCTGTAAGAAATAGTCAATGTATATAGAGGTTCGTTCAAGTAGGCTACCTCAGGCCGAGATAATCGGTCTGCCAGGGGGATTTAGTGGGTCTTTGTGTACCTTGGGGATAAAGTACATAATAGGCGTTACAGGATTGTTCACCTTAAGATATTTAAATTCTGCTTCACTAATCAGTTTAGTTGTTCTCCAGCGAGCCAATTTCTGATGATATTCCATTTTTACTGATGCCACAGTTTGCACTTTGATGCGTTCCTAGCATTCCCTGTTGTTCAATTGAGAAAAAGCTTCTCTATCATAGTTCGCTTTAGTCATTAAAACTATGTTCCCACCTTTGTCACTTCCTCTGACAATGATTTCCTTCTCTTTTGCTAGGCGGGTCGTAAGTGCTTTGTATCCCTGTGACAGTCTGTCAAATTTCCATTTGGATTTGGGCATGTTGCATTTTTATTCTTTCAATTGTCCCACCACATTTTCGTGAAAAATGTCAATCGAATCTTTGGGGAGTACCGGGGTAAAAGTTGAGGGGGGTCTGAATGGAGTGGTTACCGATGAACGATTGCCAAGTTCATCCAGATCGTCTATATTTTCCATTCTTTGTGTGTTATTTTCATACCCAACCCCCTCCGTCTCCCATAGTTCCGTGATGGTACGAGTACCTTGAGTTAGCGCATCCATGTTCTCCATACTTGCCCCTACAGGTAATGTCTCTTTCTGTTTGGCTTTTAAGGCATATAATTTGCGCAGTTTAAGCTTTCTTACTGCTTTGTAAATGTCACATCTAGTTGCAGGGTAATTTATATTGCACTGTGGAGCAAAAGACAATCCCAAATTTAGTATTTCCTCCTCTTTAGCTGTTAACTTAAAGGGGGTTAAGTTGACAATTGTTTGGTTCTTACCTCTGATTAACTTGACTGGGCTGCAGCTCCCTGCCCCCTGCCTGTCTTTCTTTTTTGATATCCTCCTCTTGCACGCCCTGTACCTCTGGTGCCTCCTGAAGTTTGCCAGCTGTTTAAGTGTTTTTGCTGCGTGCTCGATCTCAGGGTTTGCAGTCTTTGCTGGCATAAAAAAACAATCTCCTGTCCCGGTGACGGTTTTGGGATGCCTGCTGCTTGTGCATGGTTACGGTGTTCTGTTTCTGATTCAGAGTCGATATCGGAACTGAATGTAGAATTTGTCGTGTCAACTTGCTCTCGGGTTTGTCGGTTTGCCTTAGGTTTGGGTTGAGGTTGAGATTTGTTGGTTCCACTTCGTAATGATGTCCTAGCTCGTAATCATTACGATCTCGTTGGAAGTTGTACGTTTTCCTATCGATGATTTTTGCTTCCTCCTTCTTTAGGCGTGCATTCATTGCCTTCAGGAGTTGTTCTTTTTCCTCGCTTTCACCCAAACTTGCTATTTGTTCGTTTATAGTTTCAATTTCAGTTAATAATTTAGCACGATCAATGTCTGCATACTTGATTAAAATCTGAACCTGACGGCGAGATGCTTCCAAATTGCATTCCGCCCATTCCTTCATCAGGTCAGGGTTGGGGTCATCATACGTGGGTGCTGTTAATATGCGCAGACCACGTGGAATGCGATTCACTTCTACATATCTGTGTAATGATTTAGACTCCCACCATTTCGACTGTTCACTGCGGCATTTTTTCTCCAGTGTCTTAAAAAGGTCTCGTAGTGTACTGTTACTGCTGCTACTGGCTAAATTGTCGGATCTCTCCCGGGTGTTACTTGGGGGAGGAGAACTATCGGAAAACATTGTTAACGCCAATGCCTCCCGGTCTCGAACACTGTCAGCCGACATGCTTGCAATCTACTTCGTTGTTAACAGGCGTCTTAATTGTCCCAAATTAAATCGTTTGATAACAATGCGCGAGAGCACTTGACTCTTCTCCTAACAGGTTACCGCTGCAAAATTACTAACTGGTGTGTCGAGTCTGTACTCGACGGTTTCACTTCAATCAGGCTCACCACCTCGTGGGCTCGTCCACCTCCAGTGATTCAAGATTCGTTTTTCGCGGTATATATATATATATGTATAAGGAAGGTAATATATGAAAATTAAAGTTACATTTTATAAACTCCGCCTTTCAATTGTTGTTGTAGTTAAAATTAATGTATTTATTTTTAATTTTTGTAATTCAATAGTAAAGCAATGTAGATAAATAGTTATGATAAAAGATTTACTTACTTCACTGTAAATGCAAGTGCAAGTGCAATTTAAGTGCAATCACTTAAATACATGTTAAAACATCGAATATTGTAACTATAAGGGGAAACACCCTTTACAACACATTCATTACATCGCACTACCTTTACAACACAGTCATTACAACGCAACATTCTTTACATCGCATGCCATTACAACGCAGCCATTACATTGCATGTCACTACAGCGCATGTAATTACAATGCATGTCACTACAACACATGCCTTTACAACGCAATATAAGGTAAGTAGTGGGCAATAGTAATTTTTACCCCTCCCCTATCCAACACTTGCCCTACTGTTGCACTCACAAGACTGGGAATAGTAATTTTTACCCCTACACTATCCAACACTTACCCTACTGTTGCACTCATTGGAGTGGGAATTCTAACGTTTACCCCTGCACTATCCAACACTTACCCTCCTGTTGCCCTAAAAGTAATATGCTTTGTAATGGTACACGTTGTAATGGTATGCGTTGCAATGGAATGCTTTGTAAATGTAGTGTCTAAAAATGCATTGTGATGGCATGCGATGTAAAATCATGCGTTGTGATGGATGTTGCGATGTACAAACTGTGTCGGAAGGCATACTTTGTAAATCTTTGCGTTGTATTGTCATTTAAAAACATAATTATTATACACATTTCTACAAAGCAAAACACATATGTAGGTAGATATGTATAGTCCAAATAAATGCTTATATATAGAGGGATATGCTGTATATTAGTTATCCACGAAGATGCCACTGTTTTAAGCAATACCTCTACTCAACTGGAGTACTTCCTACTGGCTAGTGGCTAATCAGTAAGTGCTACCTCGTTGGGTAAATGTATAGTGCTTTTCCTACACTGCAGAAGCGTAAAGGGCCAGAAGATTTGTCTCCACTGACCGTGTGTGCCTGTAACTTTGCCACCGTGCCAAAAGGCGGCGAGGTCCCTTGAGTGAGCTGTTCATCATAGTTGGGAAAGGGCGGGAAGATGTTTGAAACCGCTAGTGTGTGGTGCGGGGCTTCTATGCGTGTCATCAACATGCCTCTTGTGTATAAAGGGTCAGAGAGCAAGCATGGCAGCAGGTGAGGAGAAAGCAGCCTCCGGGTCACAGGAACTACACGGGGATTGCGCTCGAGAAACTCATGGATTCAAAGACCTCCCTCGAGTATTACACCTAATTTTCGACGGCAGATATGGGGTTAAAGCACACTTGCCCAGCCTCGACCGTGCTCACTATTGTTTTGGGCTGATTAAAACGTTACTGAATTTGAGCTTCAACTCGGGCACCTGCTTTATTTATATCTGTAAGTGCTTCCTGTTAAGGTTTAATTTTTGTGACAGGAACCTCGTGCCAGAATGAATCCTGCCCTGCATAGTTATCCACGAAGACGCCACCGTTTTGTGCAATACCTTTACTCAAGTGGAGTACTTTCTACTGGCTAATCCAGTAAGTGCTACCTCGTTGGGTAAATGATAGTGCTTTTCCTACACTGCAGCTGCGCAGGGCCAGAAGATTTGTCTCCACTGACCATGTGTGCCTGTAACTTTGCCACAGCACCAAAAGGCGCCGAGGTCCCTTGAGTGAGGTGTCCATCATAGTTGGGAAAAGGCGGGAAGACGTTTGATACCGCTAGTGTGTGGTGTGGGGCTTCAATGCGTGTCAACATGCCTCATGTGTATAAAGGGGCAGAGAGCGAGCAGGGCAGCAGGTGAGGAGAACGTAGCCTCCTGGTCACTGGAACTACATGGGGATTGCACTCAAGAAACTCAGGGTTGCAAAGACCCCCCTCGGGTATAACAGCTAGTTTTCGACGGCAGATATGAGGTTAAAGCACACTTGCCCAGCCTCGACCGTGCTCACTAATGTTTTGGGCTGATTAAAACGTTACTGAATTTGAGCTTCTACTCGGGCACCTGCTTTATTTATATCTGTAAGTGCTTCCTGTTGAGGTTTAATTTTTGACCCACAGGAAGCACTTACAGAGTTAAGGCAGGTGCCCGAGTTGAAGCTAACTTTGTAACCATTTTTGAATGGTGCCGGCTAGCTGCCAGAGTTGCTTACTTGCAAGTTGCAACTCTGGCAGCTTACTGTCGCCATTCTAAAATGGTTACAAAGTTAGCTTTCTTCAACTCGAGCACCTGCCTTAACTGAAATCTGCCTGCGAGCGGATTTGCAGATTTTTTGGCCGAAAATCCGCAAATTCCGCAAGCGGAACGGATTTTCCGCCCATAGTTAGAAAAAATGAGGAGAAATTAAAACATTTCGCCTTGTTACGCTTCCCTGTGCCTCCCCTGGGGAGGCATAGCATCCACACGCGTTTTCAGATTTACGATTCCTCGTAAATCTGGAAATGTGTCCTGTTCCATGGGTGTTGCGTGGGAACACCCACAGCAACACCCATGGAACTTCCCTTTCACGCAAAGTGCTGTGTGTAAAGGGGCCATATTTACAAGGACAAGGACAGGAAAAGCCACGCAAGGTGGCTTTTCCTGTCCTTGGAAAAGCCACCCTGCGTGGCTTTTCCTGTCCTTGTATATATGGGGCAGAGGAATACGCCACCAGTATGTCACAAAAAGTGGCGTACTGGTGGTACATTGGGCTTGTAAATCTGCCCACAAGTGTGCACAACCACAGTATACTTTTTGTCGTACTCTTTTTTTCTGTTCGTTGTTAAGCACTGTATGAGAGTGCATGCGTTTTCTACCTCTTTTATGCTATTGTACTTTGTTTTTGTTTTTGCTGTGACATTTTCCCATGTAACATTACCCTTATTAGTGATGCCACTTTTGTTTCTTCCATCATTTCTTGGTACAAAATGACTTTTATTGAATGATAGCACTTCTTTTTATTGTAAATAAAGTTTTTACATTTTAGCGATATGAGTGAGATTCCCCATTGTGCCATTCGTGTCGTAGTAATAAGAGTAGGGCAACAAGACGTTTATGTTAAAAAGCAACAAAAGAAATAATCAAAGTGAGAAAGAAAATTACAGCTAGCACTAAAGAGCAAAAAAACGTACATTAATGGCGGTAACTCCACTTTGGCCGCTCTTGCACACTTTTTGTTCATTGGATCTGACGACTTTAGACAAGACCTTCAGATTTTTAAATTAATATATGTACAATACACTTTTAAAAAGTGGCTTTCAGCCAGTTTATTTAATCCATTGGTCAGTTTGTATGTCATTTATATTTTGCTTCCTTCTATTACAGCAAATGGCCTGAAGCAGCGGGTAGATCTAATTTAGACACTGAATATTGTCACTTTGAGTGACTGAATTTTTCTCTTTCACAAGGAGCACAGCCACACACAAGCTAGTTTCCTGCTGTGTGAACGCTTTTGTTTTTATTTTATTATTTTGTTGTTCCCTTTGTGTTTAGAATCTGAGAGCAGGATGCTTTATACCGGTGAGCTAGGTGATAGCTTATTACATATTACGTACTTTATGAGTTCCTGTCTCCAGCCAATGCTGTTGTAAATTCCTTTTGCTGTGTCCTTTATCTGCCTGCTGGCACAGCATAAGAGAGTGTGTGCATTTGAAACTGTTCTGTATTAAATTATTGAATGCTTCAATATTGCACAAGTGAATTCATAAGCATACATTTCTTCAAAACATGTTTATTCTGAGCTCAATATCAACAATGGTTCTTAAATAAACTTTGCTACGCAAGAAAACCAGTGTTTATTGTTTTGTTTTGCCCTAATTTGTGCAATAATCTACTAGAAAGCAAACAAAAGGGGCTTCGCACTTCCCTCTGACTGGTAGAGTGGCGAAGCATGAATCCCCTGTCTTCCTGTCCCTTGGAGTCCAAACTGAAACAGTCCTAAACCGTGTACCAGGGAGTTATTGCAGAAATTGCTTAATCATTGGACATTTGAATCAGCATTTGCATATTTAACCCCTTCGCAGCTGGGCAAATTCCCATGCTGTGATTGGGTGCGGGGGCGCACACAGCGCCCCTGTGCTCATGACGAGGTCAGCTCATCATGAGCCACGGTGGTCGTGGCGCATGACGAGCTGAGCTCGTCATGACCACACCCGTTTCGATAGAACGTTTGCACAGCAGGGGAATTAGCCCAATGTGCGAGCGTTCTAAAGGTCATGACGAGTACGCGCACCGTGGCTCATGACGAGCTCAGCTCGTCATGAGATGCGAAGGGGTTAAATAACTTAATACACCTGTAAAAATAAACTAAACGGAAAAGTTCTGATCCCAAATGTCCCAAAAATCAAGATTCTTTATGCCCTCCCTGCTCTTATTTAACATACGTACATACATACGTACATACTACATACGTAGGTGGGGGATTGGCCCTAATCCATAGACAACAATTCATCTGTAGAACCTCCGAGGCTCACATTGATGACTGCGAGGGATGCAAATTCTCTATTCAAACCTCCCCGGCCCACACCCTGTCGGGACTCCTGATATATCGCCCCCCAGGTACCCCTGGGAAATTTCTTAACGCCATTACTGAAGCGGTTGCACAACTAGCCTCTTCTGCTTCTGACTTTCTTATAGTAGGCGATCTAAATTTGCATTTCATGGACCCCACCGATCGAATAGCGGTCGAGCTCCTTCAAGACCTGTCGTCTTTTAATATTCGTTTGATTAATAATGAGCCTACCCACGATAAAGGACACCTGCTAGACCCAGTTCTCACCAATGTCGCTAATATCACCACAGGTCCACCCCTGACTTTACCATGGACCGACCACTTCCTAGTCCCGATCTCCTGGGATGTCCCCATTAAGACCCCTCAAACCAGGAAATCTCAAGTCACTGATAGACGGTGGCACAAACTTGTTTCTACAGAATGGGCCACCACTCTTTCAAACTCCATTCCTGTGCTTTCCTCTGAGCCCAATATGGCCAATGAACAGTTTAACACCTGGATTACTTCCTCACTTGATAAATTAATCCCTAAAAAGGTCACTCTTAAACACATCAAAAGAGCGCCCTGTGCCCCATGGTATACCACAGAACTCAAAGCTATGCGCCAGGAGTGCAAGAGGGCTGAACGCATATGGCGGAAAGATAAATCTATTACAAACAAAGGAGCGTATTCCACCTCCCTTGCAACTTATAAATCATCCATCCGCAAGGAAAAAACCAGATTCTTTCAGCAAAGAATAGAAAAAGCATCATGCTCGAGCAAAGAATCTTATGCCATTCTGAAAGAGCTATTGAAACCCCCAGCTCCTGAACCAACAAGCCCCCCAGATCCTACTGTGGATCAGAAAAAATGCCAACAGTTGGCTAATTTCTTTCAAGAAAAGATCCAAAAAATCCTTGCTTCAATCCCCCCCGCCAGCCCATGCGAAGATAGCGTTCTTACGAACACCCAGACACTCAGCTGTCTCCCCTCTTGGGGCCAAGTAACCACCGAAGATGTGGAAAATACTCTAAAATCCATTAAAAGTGGATCCCCTAGAGACCCTGTCCCGCTACGGACCCTGAAAGAAGTAACCCCCATCATTGTTCCCCCTCTTACCCACCTGATCAATGCCTCTCTCCAACAGGGAATTGTTCCCCTGAACTGGAAGGCTGCAGTTGTGAAGGCTCTATTGAAGAAGCCTTCCCTTGATCCCGAAAACCTGGCCAATTTTAGGCCAATCTCCCTTCTCCCTGGGACAAGCAAGATTGCCGAAAAATTGATTAATAAAAAACTGTCTCAGTTCCTGGAAGACAATAACAAATTAAAAAACTCTCAGACAGGTTTCCGGCCAGGGCAGGGCACCGACATCGCCCTCCTGGCGGCGGTAGAGGAGGCCAGGACACTCTTAGACGAGGGAGGATCAGTGGCAGTGATCCTCCTTGACCTGAGTGCGGCCTTCGATACCGTCAATCACCAACTCCTCATTAAACGGCTCGAAAGAGTCGGTGTGGTAGGCTCTGCCCTATCCTGGCTCACATCCTTCTTGGACCAGCGTACTTTTCAGATCTGGGAAAACAACACCTGCTCCTCCGAAACTCCCCTCCAATGTGGTGTGCCTCAGGGCTCCTCCCTGAGCCCCACATTATTTAACATCTACATGTCCCCATTGGAGGAGGTTATCACCCCGTTCGGAGTGAGCGTCGTCAGCTATGCTGACGACACACAATTAGTGGTATCACTATCCCATCCCAATCGAAAACCAGCAGATTTACTTAACTGCCTTACGCAGGTTCAAAACTGGATGAACAGCTCAGCCTTGAAACTAAACGGAACAAAGACAGATGTCCTTCTTCTTGGTCAAAAAGGAATTATTCTCCCCCCAGATATCTGGCCTGATTGTTTGGGTCCTATTCCAGAACCAAAACAAGAAGTAAAAAGCTTAGGTGTGTGGCTAGATACTACTCTGTCATTCTCCACACAAGCAAAAAAAGTAGCCGGGACATGCTTCGGCCTGCTGAAATCATTGAGAAAGATCCTGCCCCTTCTGCCACCCAATTCCCAAAAACTGCTTATACAAGGCCTGATAATTTCTAGGCTTGATTTCAGCAATGTGATATATCTGGGCGCCCCGGAAGCAACACTGAATAAACTTCAGAGAATCCAAAACATAGCTGCCCGGATTCTCACTAAAACCCCTGCCAGAGACTCGGCCAAACCAGCATTGAAACTCCTCCACTGGCTTCCTATAAGGGAGAGAGTTAAATTTAAAGCCTTGTGTCTAGCCCACAAATTATTACAAAATCAAGGCCCTCCCATTCTTAGAAAATTTATCAAACCCTACAAATCCTGCAGATCCCTCAGATCGGACACGGAGAATCTCATCAGCGCCCCTAGAATCAGGAAGGCACGCACAGGTGGAAGGCGGTTCACAGTCCATACCGCAAGCCTCTGGAATGCACTCCCTCGCGACCTGAGAACTGAACCACACTACCTCCGCTTCAGGAAGCAGCTGAAGACTTTTCTTTTTCCCCAATGATCCCTTCCTATCCGAACCACTGTATCCCCGTCCCATCCCTCACTCCCCCTCCTTCTGGCCCCCCATGTCAGGTTCAGGGTAGGGCTCTTAGCGCTGGGATACCTACGGGTGACTACGCGCTCTAGAAGAGTTTTAATAATAATAATAATAATAACGTACCCTTCATACCTAGTCTAACCACTTCATCCTCGAAGGGGGTGCAGAGTTATCCACTTAATGCAGATCTCACAACTAGCCAGAAGTAAAAGCATGAAAAACAGGTTTCTCAGCTTCCTATCCAACCTGACACCCTGACTCTTCCTCCTCATTCAAAACCTCAAAGACACATAAACTCATGCTTATCTCAAGGGTTTACACCCAATACTGTTGTGAGAACCATGCAGACTTACATCATGTCAAAACACCTGGTGGCTGGGCCTGCGGGAAAACATGTGAAGATCATCAGCTTCTTCCTCCCCACATTTAGGACAGCTCCTAACCACCTGCTTGTTCATCTTTATCAGCTTTTACGGAGACCAATATGCCCTATGTATCGTAAACAAATGGTTTTTTTTCTGAGAGAAGCAGCACTGACAACATACCACAACATAGACATCGATACTTGCCAGAGATTGTGTATGTCTCCCGACGGTAGGTCCTTCCTCCAGATCTCTGGGGGGAGGATAAATTCCTCTTCTCCAGCAAGTACAATCAGCCAGCACCACTCCGATAACTCTTTTTTTGTAATGGACCCTTTAAAAAAATTCTCTCTAGGTCTCCATTTCCTGTTTCATTCTTTGATAGTGATTTTGTCCAGCTAACCAGCTGATAATACTTAAATCTGGAGATGTACCCATTCGACAAAGATGATAATTGTTCTGAATCCACTAAGGCTTGTCCATCAAGTAACTGGTTCCATCTTGTTATCCCAGCTTCTGCTAACTGGTCTGAAAGTTTGTCCTTTAAACATTCAGGGGTTCCTGGAGATGCCCATATTGGGGCATGGCTGCTATGATAAGGGATCCGAGCTGCCCTTCTAATTTGAAACCATAACTTGCAAGCTGTGTGAAGATTCTTTAATTTCACCTTCTTAAAGTATTTCGGGTGCCAGAATTTATACAAAAACATCCCCCTTTGACTCAGTAAGTACGGAGGGTACTTCAGCTGATCCTGCATTA
This sequence comes from Lissotriton vulgaris, assembly GCF_964263255.1. Classification (NCBI taxonomy): domain Eukaryota; kingdom Metazoa; phylum Chordata; class Amphibia; order Caudata; family Salamandridae; genus Lissotriton; species Lissotriton vulgaris. The sequence continues at coordinate 1,634,214,242 of NC_141695.1, read as the reverse complement.
CAATTCTCATTGCCTTAATTTGGAATGCCTTGTAGTACTAAAACATATCCGGCCTAGCAATTCCTCCCTGTTGCTTCCCCCTATGAAGTTTCTTCCATGCAATTCTGGGTGCCTTAGAGGCCAGATAAAGCTAGTCAAATCTCCCCGTAATTTGCCAAACTAGGCCTTCTTAAATTCTAGGGGTATTGAGGCGAACAGAAAAGGGAACTTAGGTAGTATTGACATCTTTAGGATATTCTACCTAGGTAAAAAAGAGAGTGGAAGCCCTGCCCAGAATGTTAGTAACCTCATTGTCTCACTTGCCACCTTCTCAAAATTCAAATGTGCCACATACTGTAAGTGCTTATACCCCTTGATTCCTAGGTATCTTATCAAGCCCCTTACCGAGGAATTGTTACTCTGGGAGTTCCATTCCATCACTTTCGATTTCTACCAGTTTATCTGATAACCTGAATCCTCCCCGAACTTGCCCAAGATGTCTGAGGTTATTGGAGGCGAGAGTGACAGATTAGTTGTAAACACCATCAAGTCATCGGCATATAAGGCCACCCGCTTCTCCATCCCAAATGGGAGGATATTTTGACTAGCTCTATGTTTGTTTGTGAGTGTCTCTATATTGATGTCAAAAAAGAGGGGAGAGAAGGGGCATCCCTGCCTTTTACCTCTTGATATAGCTATCTTTTGGGCAAGATTCCCATTCACCAATATCCTGGGGGAAGGGTTCCTGTAGATTGTTTTCAGAACCATGCAGAAAGCTGACCCCATGCCTCACTTTTCTGTGACTTTATACAGAAAAGGCCAGCTGGCCCTGTCAAAAGCCTTTTCTGCGTCAAAGGTAATAGTTGCCAGAGGAAAACTATTTTGAGTCGGTATGTCAATTGCCCCGAGTAACTCATGTGTTAACTTGTGAATATGCCTGAAACCCTTCTGATCCAGGTGTATTAGATTTTCTGCGACTTCTCCTAATCTTGCTGCTAAAATCTGAGTGAAGATCTTATAATCACATCCAACAATCTAAAGTCCTGCATGGCTGGGGCGTGGCCAAGATGGAGAGCTGAGTAGACGCTCTCGCCTCGAGCTCCCGAGACCCCGGAACCCCTGAGCCGTTCTGAACCGCTGATCTCCCCCGGATCGAGCGGAGGAAGAGCCCGGTGCAGTAGTGGAGGTGGGGACGCGGCTTGGATCCCCTGGGGGTCCCGCAAGCACAACGCGATGCCTCGCAGCAGACGTCCCCGGAGCGAGCGCGGGCCGCAGATCCGGCAGTGGCCCGCAGGCCGGCAGCCGTGCAACGCAGGTGGAGCCACGGTAATAACGGAGCTCCGGTGAGGACTTGCGGCTCGGGGTCGCACCCTTCCCAGGCCGCCGGCGAGATAGAGAGACGGAGGCTCCGTGTGGAGCGAAGGTACGTCTCCCGGGCCAGAGCGGGGGAGGAGCCGGCGAGGAGCTGCCACGCCACTCCGAGGATCGACTAGGCCGGAGGCCTACCACTGCGCAGCGACCCCGCGCTTCCTCCCCGTGCCCTTGCAGTGTGGTGGGGCCGGGTGACGGCTGGGGGAAGACTGAAAGCACCCAGCGATCCCCACATACGACATTGGGGGCCCGCCTGACCCGAAGCAGTGGGGATTGTACCTGTCCTGGAGAACGGAGCTGATTTGTACACCGGCGGCCTGCTTGGCACTGGGCCCTTGCCCCCCCCGGCGCCGAGCCCACGCGGTGGAGCCGGGTCCACCGCCGGACGCCCCGTTGGGAGCGGGGTCGCCCCCGGGGCACAACGAGCACTGGCACGACGGACTGCAGTGGCGCGGCCTGCCCAGAAGGGGGGCCTATACCGCCTTTCCTTGTGACGCGGTGGGGCTCGCCTGGACATTGCACTTCTGACGCCGGCCCGAGGTCCGAAACCGGGCCCTGACGACATGGTGGCCCATTCCTGGGCAGGCGGGAAAGCACTTGCCGCTACTGGACACCGGCCAATAACCGGGCTGAGCTGCCGCTGGGAGCGGACCACTGCGCCCCCCCCCTGGATCAGAGCCCTGGGGGCCGGAGCCCCGCTGGTTCGCACCGGACAGCGCAGGGGGGTTGCGAGAGACGCGGAGGCACGAGCCCCGACCCCGGCGCCGCCGCACCCAGCGGGCTGTTGTGGATAGCCCCCCCCCTCCCCCCCTGCGACGCGCCCCCACCTCTGTGATGTTGGGCAACAGAGGGGGCAAGAGGGGAGAGCGCACCCTGCCCGAAATGTTGAACAGAGGTGCTCCAAGACAGGACCGGAATCAGCCAGCCTCGAGCCCTCCCACTGGCTCTAAGGGAGCGGAGGGGGGAGAGCCCCCGGTCACTAGGTCTTTTCTGGAGTCACTGTTCGGCACCCTTAGAGAGGACTTCCAGGTGTTGAAGCAGGAGGTGGCCGCGGAGGTCCGGAGAGAGGTCGACGCGCTTGGGGAAAGAGTATCCACCGTGGAAGACGCAAACCAGTCCAGGGACGAGGAGATTGTGCACTTGCAACAGGAAGTCTTGCGGCTCCGAGACCAACAGATTGACCTCCAATCCCACGCCGAAGATCTCGAAAACAGGTCCAGGCGCATCAACATCAGGGTCCGAGGCGTCCCATCTAAAGAAGAAGGGGAAGACACAGCGGCCTATCTGAGGGACCTGTTCCGCGACATCTTGGGCGATCCCGCAGACTTCCCGGTGAGAATTGACAGGGCGCATAGAGTGGGCCTGCCGCGTCGGGCCTCCGCACCACCCCCGGACATTCTGGCCTACCTGCCGGATTTTCCCCTGAAAGAACGAATCTTGCGCGAGGCACGACGGAGGCAGCCGGTGAGCTTCCGGGGTCATCAAATAGCCCTATTTCAGGACTTATCACCGATCACACTGCAGAAACGCAAGTCCTTCAAGATCGCCACAGACTTTTTGCGGGAACATGACACGCAATACTCATGGGGCCACCCCTTCAGGCTCATCTTTCGCTGGAACGGGACGCTGCATCAGCTTCGGTCCCTCCAGGACACTTGCAGAGTGCTGGGTATCACAGCGGCTGATGACGACGTTCCAACGCCTCGCCGCCGCCGAAGCTCCAGAGAGGGTTGGCAGACGGTTCGACGGCAACGACCCTCACTCCCACCCCCACGACCGGATTCTCCCACGATCAGAGCTGAGATGGACAGCGCCATACGGGAGGTGTCCAGAGATACGTCGTCCAGTGATGTGGCCTTAACGGCCTGAACAGACTCCGGTGGGAGATCATATTGGCTTCTTCATCATTGCAGGTGCGGGGGTTCTGGAGGGGAGGGGGGACTCGGGGACGGCGTAGGTGGTGGCTGGACGTCCACTCGAATACTTTTCCACGGACTTGTCCGTTAGGGGCTAGACTGGGACAATGGAGTTTTTTGAACAGTTGGGGTTGGAGTTGGGGGGGAGAAGGGGGGCTATGGGTAGGCCGGTAGACGAAGGGTGGGGACTTGGGGAGTTGGGCAGTTCGGGGGATGTTTGGAGGGTGGGGGCGGGGGGGACATGGGGTTTCTGCTGTGCTGTATTGTCTTGCTGCTCTGCGCGCTTTGTTCTCGAGCCAATTTCTCAGGGCTGGTTGAGGAATGTTCGGGGGGGGATCTGGGGTTTGTGCTGTGCTATTATTTTGCGCTGCTGCTTTTGCCATGTCTTTCACCCACAGGTATGGGATTTAGAGTGTCATGCTGGAGGGCTATTGCCTTTGTTTCGACCTGCTTTGCTAAGTTGCACTGATTTCTCTCTTGATTCAGGTTCATTAAGCGGTATATCACTGTCCGTACATGGCCCTTAAGATTGTTACCCTTAATGTAAAGGGTTTGAATAACCCGATCAAGCGTAGAGCGATGCTGTCCCTTCTGGAAAGCACCCGGGCCGACATCTTCCTTTTGCAAGAAACCCACCTCTTAGCACGAGATTGTCTCCGGATGCGGTCTCCCAAATTCCCAATACAGCTCTTTTCCTCGGGGACTACTAAAACAGCGGGGGTGGCAATTTTGGTGTCTAGACAGTTTAGAGGGGAGGTCCTGTGCAAGGTGGCGGAACAGAGGGGGAGGCTCCTGGCTTACAGGATTAGGCTAGGGGGACTGCTGTTCACGGTGGGTATGCAGCAAGGAGATTATTAAGGTACCAGAGTGATTAGGCGCACAACCTGTGTGTCCGCAAAGAGGAAAGTACTGTAAAGTAGATGGTACAGGCAATAGGGCGGGCGGTAATCCCACAAAACCGCTCAAGGTTGGACCAAAAGATCCACACAAATAACAATCAAACAACAATGCCCCTGCACTATACAAAATTAGAACATTCGTGATAATGTTAGTGTTCAAAGAGATAATAGGTTTGTGTACATCCACACTTCCGGAGTGACTTTAAGAGAATCAATCATCCAAATCGGGGTATAAAAGTTCAATAAAGACGTTCTGTTCTTGGTGTGAAGTGTCTGTTTATTGTTCCTTTAGTTATGCCAACACGTGTTTCATCGCAGGGAACACACTGCGAATCTTCAGGGCTGGATAGAAACATAAAAAGTGCATTTGCAAAAAGGTTCCTGTTATATAACCAGTATTCCAGTGACTTGGTGTGTATGCCAAAGTGTAGAAGTGGGCATGCCTTAGGTGACTCTGTGTCATTGTGACTCATGTTCAATGGCTGAGTGACTTAGTGAACTATGAAGTGTAAGTGTGGTTGCGTGAATCAATTGTGACATGTATAAATATCCTTTATTTCTCTTAGTGCACTTATCATTCTAAAAGAGGAATTTTGTCAAAACAAATTAAGTCTATGCACTGGCCGTAAAGAAAGTCGTGTGAAAATGTGAAAAGAGTGTTTCTGTGTCTGAAAGGGCGGTATCCCATGTGACTTGAGTGATAACACAAGATCTTTAGATAGCATAATGGTAGTTAATACTCGTTCATATATCTAAAAACATAGCTAGTATCAGGAATGCTTGTTTCCGCTATTAATAATCCTTTTAGTCACAACATTGCGAATGTTTCACTGGGTAATCAATCAAGGTTATAGAACTAATGATAGTTTTCCAGTTCGCTGGGGTGTGTAGTACTTAATCAGGCATACATGGTGTATACAGAGACACAGTCAGTGGCTAGACTTAATGGGGTAATTATAAAGAGATCAACAGGGTTGGTATTCTTGAAAAGACAAAAGAGGAAATGGTTGGTTGGTATAGCTTGAAAATTTATGCCGGGATATATTAATGGTGTCATTATTAAGGAATATTTGGAATGCAGTGAGTGTGTGGCTCACTGTAAATGGCTCCAAGATTAGCTCCACTAAAAAGACATTCCTCAGAAACTATGAGAGCACTCACCCTAATGAAAAACATGTAAGATTTGTGCTGGATAAACCCGTTTTGGGGCGGTGCTTCGGTTTAGTTAATTTCTGGGTATTCGGAGAATCCGTGAAAACGCTGTCTGCGTGATTGAATGATCTGTATAGGAACAGGTATTGTTAGTTCCTATTTGACATATGGTAGTATCGGCAAGGGGATAAGAGTATGATCGCAACCTCCTACCTTGTTCGGTAGTAGTCAGTGCTGTAACCGGGAGGAGTCGGAAAATTCTGAAAAATATCTAGCTCTGCTTTCACCAAGGCGGGTACACCTAAGTGAAAAGAAAGACATGGGGAAAGTATTTGACAATGTACTGGCTTTAGCGTTAAGATAGTCAGGTCTGGGGTCCTATTTTAGGCGGGAGAGCGCTCGCTTACCTTGTTAGTTCTATGCTCCCTCTTGAGGTTCCCGGTGCCGTTTGCCAAAAACGGTCACGTGACAGGAAGTGTCTCAAGCTAAATACCGGTGTTCCGTTTCGTAACTCCCTAAAAAAAAACTAGAGCGTGCGTTGCTTTATTGTGGAAACAAGTACTGGCAAAATGAAGAAAAGTTACTTAAAATTCTTCCATGTTATAGGTGTACGAACGGGTAGATTTGTCGGTTGATCAGTCTCATTGTTAAAAGAATGCTCATGATTTTAAGTATGCTCCGAGCACATTGTCATATATTAGCATGTAGTAGCGTAGTATATTACGTGGGTGAGATTGTTACAAACTGTGAGAGTTTAGTGAGGAGGACACGGAGTACCTCCACACAGAGATGGAATTAGCGATTAGTTAAGAAACAGTGCGTATCTATCATCCATGTCTGACAGAGATAGAGACAGTGTGTAGGAATTATTTACAGGGGGCGCAGTCATTATGGGGATGAGGACATTCCCACATGTATATTGTAATAACTCCAGTCTGATGGTGGCAGTGTATACACCTTGATGGTCTTGATAAATCATTGTGGAGCCATATATTGGGATCATACATGACACTCATGTGTACTGATGTTAAAACATGGTTATGCACAAGATGAAAACATGATAATACATATACACTACACTCTGTCATTACATTCTAGAAACAGAGGCTGTTGTAGTTTTTAACTAATATCTACATAGAGACAAAGTGTCATTATGATGTATTTTTGGATCTTTACAGCTAGAAAAGTTAGCTATTCGTGCAGATAAAACAGGGGGAGAACATATAAACCATGAATGTTCCAAAAATTTGTTATCCTAAGAAAAATTGTAGCTCGGGATCATAGTTGAGCACGAATTCGATACTGCGAAGACGCATGATCCAGGTGGCTTCTTTTCGTCTCAAAATCAATTCCCGGTTGCCGCCTCGTATATGGGCGGGCACTGTTTCAATTCCGTAGAACGAAACACAAAAATCTTCTGTGTTCGGCTGACATTTGGCTACATGAAGGGCTACCGGATATCTTGGATCCTGTTTCTGGATGGCCCTCATGTGTTCAGATATTCTGTCCTTTAGCATCCTGATGGTGCTTCCGACGTATTTTTTACCACATTGGCATTCTATTACGTATATCACGTATTTCGTAGTGCAGTTAATGTTGACTCTGATGTCATAGTTCTCTTGTTTGGGTCCTTGAAAATGCTTGGTTTTGTGTTTAGCCCATTTGCACATAGTGCAAAAACCACATTTGAAAAACCCGTTGCTGCGTTGTGTCAGCCAGTTGGGGGTCATATCTATGTGCGGGACAGTAGGGCTTAGTCTATTTCTCAATGTTCTCCCTTTGCGAAAAGTGATTTGAGGGGTTATTGGAATCACTTCTCTAAGTACTGCGTCTTCTTTTAGCAGATCCCAATGTTTAGTAATACTGTTTCTGATTAAATGGTGTAGACCATTGTATTCAGTGATCATTCTTACAGTAGAGTCTTTCGCCTTTTTGGAGTTGGTCATTTTCAAAATGTCAGGTCTTTGGATTTTATCAAGTCTCTTTTTAGCTATAGTTAGGGTGGCCTTCGGATAACCACGTTTCACAAATCTTGATTCCATATCTCTAACAGTGTTCTCAAGATCCGTGTCATCACTGCAATTACGTCTGGCTCAGAGGAATTCTCCGAACGGTATCGCCCTGATCTGGTGAGAAGGATGAAAGCTGTCTGCACGAAGTATAGCATTGCAGGATGTGGGTTTTCTGTAGAGTCTGCTTTCTAGTCTGTTGTTTTTCACGTAGAGTTCTAGGTCTAAAAATTCTATGCTGGTTTTTCTGGATTTCATAGTGAAGCTTAATTCCCAGTTATTGTGGTTAAGGTGGTTAGCAAATTGTTGTAGTAATTCGTCTGTCCCTGTCCATAGTAAAATACAGTCATCTATATATCGTCCCCAAAATAAAATGGAGTCGGTATATGTGCTTCCTTGGGTGCCCCAAATGTGATCTGCTTCAAATGCACCCATGAAGAGATTGGCGAAAGAGAGAGAGAATTTTGACCCCATGGCTACTCCACGTTTCTGTTGGTACCATTGTTTATGAAAAATGAAAAAGTTATTGTTGAGGATCAGGTTCATCATAGAAATTAGCATTTGGGTGTGTGCCCAAAGGGATGCTGGTCTGTTGGACAGGACACAAGTGATTTCTTTTAAACCTAGTGTTGGATTGATACTGGTGTAGAGTGCTACAACATCCATAGTTACTAGGGTGGTGTTTGGTTGCCATTCTAGGTCACTCAACAGGCTCAGTATGTGCTTAGAGTCTTGTATGTAGGATGGAAGGTTTTTGACTAGTGGACCTAGAAACACGTCCACGTATTCGGCCAGTCTTTCTGTAGGGCCCCCTATTCCAGAGACAATAGGTCTGCCTGGTGGGAACGGGAGATCCTTATGGATTTTTGGGAGAGTGTATAGCCATGGGTATGTAGGTTTATTTACTTTGAGGTATAGAAATTCGTCATCATTCAGGAGACCATCCTCTTTCCATTTGCGTAAGTGGTCGTTGATGGTCAAGGTCAGTGGACCCATAGGGTTGTACGCAAGTGGTTCGTAGCAAGTAGGATCTGCTAATTGGTGTGATATTTCGTTATTGTAATCCTCAGTGTTCATAACCACGATATTACCTCCTTTGTCTGCTTCACGAATAATAATGGTGGGAATTTGTGTAAGAATTTTTAGTGCGTGACGCTCTCCTTTGGTTAAATTATCTTTGAATGTAAATGTCTCGTTCAATTTTCTAGTATTGATTTTATTCAGGTCTTCCAGAACCCGTTTATAAAAATTATCAATATTGTTACCACCAGGTAATGTAGGTGTCCAGGTGGATTTGCCTTTGAGACCACTAACAATCCCAAGTTCAGTATCTATATTAAGTTCTTCCAAAAGTTGCCCCATTTCTACAGGGCTATCTTCTCGTTCAGTGATAGACAACAATAGATGAGTTGCTTGTATGTCTTTTATTGTAAGTTCATCATTTAATACAGAATTAATAGGACCTCATCTAAAATAGTGTAGTTTTTAACAGTGGGTTCTGGTAGGTTGAGATCCTTGATCTCTTGTTCTAGTATTGCAATTTCTCCTAGTAGCTTATTAGATTTGCGATCTGCACTCTCTATTAAGATGTCCATGAGAACAAATGAGTTGTTGGTCACAGAATCTTCCCATTTTTTTAGAAGGTCTATGTCGAGATCATCGTATGTTGGGAAGATGTTGGAGCGCAAGCCTCTAGGTACTTGTTTGAGGCGCATGTATTGTTTTAAAGTCGTAGCATCCCACCATCGTGAGTTTTCCTGTTTTTTTAGTTTTTCCAATTTCTTAAATTTATCTTTAAGGCCCTCTGTCTCATCTAGTAACACGTCTTTAAACACTGCAGGCACAAATGAACCAGAACTAGAATTGGGTGAAAATCTAGATGCCAATAGTCTCCCTTTTTTAGTGGAAATGGAACGAATCCGCAAAGGGAACAGGACTCAACCCCAAAGGGTGGCACAAAATCAAAAACCCATAGAGGCAGTAGAGGAGGTAAACGAAGATTACCGCAAAAAACTAAGATCAGGAACGGCGAGGAAATAGATAGCGTGAATACAGATGTCCAAGTAATCAACCTCTCCTCTTTTCCACTATCTCCTGATATGAACAAACTTCTCTCCAAAGGTCTCAACTTCAATCCTTACTCCACAGGGGACATCTGCCAAACCAAGATTGATCTCTTCAAATTTGTCCGCAGCTTTAAAAAAAAAAATAAATAAATAAATAAATAAATAAATAAATAAATAAAAAAAACATTTTGCGGGGAAAATCTCTAGTAACAGAAATGTACCGAATATTTCTGATTCTGTATTAAATGATGAACTTACAATAAAAGACATACAAGCAACTCATCTATTGTTGTCTATCACTGAACGAGAAGATAGCCCTGTAGAAATGGGGCAACTTTTGGAAGAACTTAATATAGATACTGAACTTGGGATTGTTAGTGGTCTCAAAGGCAAATCCACCTGGACACCTACATTACCTGGTGGTAACAATATTGATAATTTTTATAAACGGGTTCTGGAAGACCTGAATAAAATCAATACTAGAAAATTGAACGAGACATTTACATTCAAAGATAATTTAACCAAAGGAGAGCGTCACGCACTAAAAATTCTTACACAAATTCCCACCATTATTATTCGTGAAGCAGACAAAGGAGGTAATATCGTGGTTATGAACACTGAGGATTACAATAACGAAATATCACACCAATTAGCAGGTCCTACTTGCTACGAACCACTTGCGTACAACCCTATGGGTCCACTGACCTTGACCATCAACGACCACTTACGCAAATGGAAAGAGGATGGTCTCCTGAATGATGACGAATTTCTATACCTCAAAGTAAATAAACCTACATTCCCATGGCTATACACTCTCCCAAAAATCCATAAGGATCTCCCGTTCCCACCAGGCAGACCTATTGTCTCTGGAATAGGGGGCCCTACAGAAAGACTGGCCGAATACGTGGACGTGTTTCTAGGTCCACTAGTCAAAAACCTCCCATCCTACATACAAGACTCTAAGCTCATACTGAGCCTGTTGAGTGACCTAGAATGGCAACCAAACACCACCCTAGTAACTATGGATGTTGTAGCACTCTACACCAGTATCAATCCAACACTAGGTTTAAAAGAAATCACTTGTGTCCTGTCCAACAGACCAGCATCCCTTTGGGCACACACCCAAATGCTAATTTCTATGATGAACCTGATCCTCAACAATAACTTTTTCATTTTTCATAAACAATGGTACCAACAGAAACGTGGAGTAGCCATGGGGTCAAAAATCTCTCCCTCTTTCGCCAATCTCTTCATGGGTGCATTTGAAGCAGATCACATTTGGGGCACCCAAGGAAGCACATATACCGACTCCATTTTATTTTGGGGACGATATATAGATGACTGTATTTTACTATGGACAGGGACAGACGAATTACTACAACAATTTGCTAACCACGTTAACCACAATAACTGGGAATTAAGCTTCACTATGAAATCCAGTAAAACCAGCATAGAATTTTTAGACCTAGAACTCTACGTGAAAAACAACAGACTAGAAAGCAGACTCTACAGAAAACCCACATCCTGCAATGCTATACTTCGTGCAGACAGCTTTCATCCTTCTCACCAGATCAGGGCGATACCGTTCGGAGAATTCCTCCGAGCCAGACGTAATTGCAGTGATGACACGGATCTTGAGAACACTGTTAGAGATATGGAATCAAGATTTGTGAAACGTGGTTATCCGAAGGCCACCCTAACTATAGCTAAAAAGAGACTTGATAAAATCAAAAGACCTGACATTTTGAAAATGACCAACTCCAAAAAGGCGAAAGACTCTACTGTAAGAATGATCACTGAATACAATGGTCTACACCATTTAATCAGAAACAGTATTACTAAACATTGGGATCTGCTAAAAGAAGACGCAGTACTTAGAGAAGTGATTCCAATAACCCCTCAAATCACTTTTCGCAAAGGGAGAACATTGAGAAATAGACTAAGCCCTACTGTCCCGCACATAGATATGACCCCCAACTGGCTGACACAACGCAGCAACGGGTTTTTCAAATGTGGTTTCTGCACTATGTGCAAATGGGCTAAACACAAAACCAAGCATTTTCAAGGACCCAAACAAGAGAACTATGACATCAGAGTCAACATTAACTGCACTACGAAATACGTGATATACGTAATAGAATGCCAATGTGGTAAAAAATACGTCGGAAGCACCATCAGGATGCTAAAGGACAGAATATCTGAACACATGAGGGCCATCCAGAAACAGGATCCAAGATATCCGGTAGCCCTTCATGTAGCCAAATGTCAGCCGAACACAGAAGATTTTTGTGTTTCGTTCTACAGAATTGAAACAGTGCCCGCCCATATACGAGGCGGCAACCGGGAATTGATTTTGAGACGAAAAGAAGCCACCTGGATCATGCGTCTTCGCAGTATCGAATTCGGGCTCAACTATGATCCCGAGCTACAATTTTTCTTAGGATAACAAATTTTTGGAACATTCATGGTTTATATGTTCTCCCCCTGTTTTATCTGCACGAATAGCTAACTTTTCTAGCTGTAAAGATCCAAAAATACATCATAATGACACTTTGTCTCTATGTAGATATTAGTTAAAAACTACAACAGCCTCTGTTTCTAGAATGTAATGACAGAGTGTAGTGTATATGTATTATCATGTTTTCATCTTGTGCATAACCATGTTTTAACATCAGTACACATGAGTGTCATGTATGACCCCAATATATGGCTCCACAATGATTTATCAAGACCATCAAGGTGTATACACTGCCACCATCAGACTGGAGTTATTATAATATATATGTGGGAATGTCCTCATCCCCATAATGACTGCGCCCCCTGTAAATAATTCCTACACACTGTCTCTATCTCTGTCAGACATGGATGATAGATACGCACTGTTTCTTAACTAATCGCTAATTCCATGTCTGTGTGGAGGTACTCCGTGTCCTCCTCACTAAACTCTCACAGTTTGTAACAATCTCACCCACGTAATATACTACGCTACTACATGCTAATATATGACAATGTGCTCGGAGCATACTTAAAATCATGAGCATTCTTTTAACAATGAGACTGATCAACCGACAAATCTACCCGTTCGCTACACCTATAACATGGAAGAATTTTAAGTAACTTTTCTTCATTTTGCCAGTACTTGTTTCCACAATAAAGCAACGCACGCTCTAGTTTTTTTTAGGGAGTTACGAAACGGAACACCGGTATTTAGCTTGAGACACTTCCTGTCACGTGACCGTTATTAGCAAACGGCACCGGGAACCTCAAGAGGGAGCATAGAACTAACAAGGTAAGTGAGCGCTCTCCCGCCTAAAATAGGACCCCAGACCTGACTATCTTAACGCTAAAGCCAGTACATTGTCAAATACTTTCCCCATGTCTTTCTTTTCACTTAGGTGTACCCGCCTTGGTGAAAGCAGAGCTAGATATTTTTCAGAATTTTCCGACTCCTCCCGGTTACAGCACTGACTACTACCGAACAAGGTAGGAGGTTGCGATCATACTCTTATCCCCTTGCCGATACTACCATATGTCAAATAGGAACTAACAATACCTGTTCCTATACAGATCATTCAATCACGCAGACAGCGTTTTCACGGATTCTCCGAATACCCAGAAATTAACTAAACCGAAGCACCGCCCCAAAACGGGTTTATCCAGCACGAATCTTACATGTTTTTCATTAGGGTGAGTGCTCTCATAGTTTCTGAGGAATGTCTTTTTAGTGGAGCTAATCTTGGAGCCATTTACAGTGAGCCACACACTCACTGCATTCCAAATATTCCTTAATAATGACACCATTAATATATCCCGGCATACATTTTCAAGCTATACCAACCAACCATTTCCTCTTTTGTCTTTTCAAGAATACCAACCCTGTTGATCTCTTTATAATTACCCCATTAAGTCTAGCCACTGACTGTGTCTCTGTATACACCATGTATGCCTGATTAAGTACTACACACCCCAGCGAACTGGAAAACTATCATTAGTTCTATAACCTTGATTGATTACGCAGTGAAACATTCGCAATGTTGTGACTAAAAGGATTATTAATAGCGGAAACAAGCATTCCTGATACTAGCTATGTTTTTAGATATATGAACGAGTATTAACTACCATTATGCTATCTAAAGATCTTGTGTTATCACTCAAGTCACATGGGATACCGCCCTTTCAGACACAGAAACACTCTTTTCACATTTTCACACGACTTTCTTTACTGCCAGTGCATAGACTTAATTTGTTTTGACAAAATTCCTCTTTTAGAATGATAAGTGCACTAAGAGAAATAAAGGATATTTATACATGTCACAATTGATTCACGCAACCACACTTACACTTCATAGTTCACTAAGTCACTCAGCCATTGAACATGAGTCACAATGACACAGAGTCACCTAAGGCATGCCCACTTCTACACTTTGGCATACACACCAAGTCACTGGAATACTGGTTATATAACAGGAACCTTTTTGCAAATGCACTTTTTATGTTTCTATCCAGCCCTGAAGATTCGCAGTGTGTTCCCTGCGATGAAACACGTGTTGGCATAACTAAAGGAACAATAAACAGACACTTCACACCAAGAACAGAACGTCTTTATTGAACTTTTATACCCCGATTTGGATGATTGATTCTCTTAAAGTCACTCCGGAAGTGTGGATGTACACAAACCTATTATCTCTTTGAACACTAACATTATCACGAATGTTCTAATTTTGTATAGTGCAGGGGCATTGTTGTTTGATTGCTGTTCACGGTGGGCTCGATATATAGCACTAATGATCGGCAAGATCTCTTTCTACAATCGGCCCTGGAAGAAATCGCGACTACCCCGGACAGACACATAATCATTGGGGGGGACCTGAATATGGTCTTTGACTCGTCCTTAGATAGATCTGCACAGCGACGCCCACACACCGGGGAATTTTCACAGATGAGTGCCTCCCGCTTACGGGATCTTGATATACACGATCTGTGGAGACGCTTACACCCCACCACACAGGCCTATTCTTACTTCTCCCACGCGCACAAAACATACGCTAGGCTAGATTATCTCCTGGTTACGGGATCGGTCGCCGAAATGGCGACGGCTTCCGATATGGGGGTCCTCACGTTGTCTGACCACGCCCCGGTGTCGGGCTCCTTCCAACTACCGCCGATGTCTCCCTTGCGAAGGGTCTGGCGGCTCCGAAATACCCTCTTACATAAGCAGACGGTCGTGAAACAGATACGCGACGCGATTGCTGAGTATAGGAAACACAATGAGAACGGGGATACCACCCGGGCAACGCAGTGGGCCGCCATGAAGACGGTGCTCCGGGGTGAGTTTATCGCCATTTCCTCCGCGGACAATAGGGAACGACAACAGAAAAGGGACGAACTTACGAACACGGTGCGGAAATTGGAACAGGTGCATCAGAGGACGGGGGCCCCCAGAGTCTGGAGGCAACTCAAAGCAGCCCGGAAGCTTCTTTCCGCGCTAGATATGGACAGGGCGGAATACGCGGTGCTGCGCCTGAAGCACGCGTACTACACTGGCGGTGACAGATGCGGCCGGCTACTCGCGAACAAACTTAGGGTGAAGCACCAGCACCAACGGGTTAAGGAGCTGTCCCTTCCTGGCGGCGCTTTGGCCGCGGAGGACCACCAGATTGCGGACGGGTTCCGTCGCTATTACGCCGACCTGTACGCGGGCGCTCCCCCCTCGGCCTTGGCTGAGGATGATTATCTCGCGTCAGTCGACCTCCCCGTCCTTACCTTGGGACAGGCGGAACACTTGGAGCGTGACATTAGGCCAGAGGAGGTGATTGCGGCAATCGCCCGACTCAAACACGGGAAAGCCCCGGGTCCCCACGGTTACACCCCACTTTTTTACAAAACGTTTTGTCAGGAGCTGGCGCCAATGTTGACACAGCTCTTTAACTCCTTTGCCGAGCCGGGGGCTATCCCCCCGGATTTGCTGCGGGCAACAGTGTCGGTGATCCCCAAACCACGGAAGGACCGGACTGAATGTGGCTCCTACCGGCCTATCTCGCTACTGAACGTGGACCTTAAACTCTACACGGGGATCCTAGCGGCACGTTTGGCGCCGCATTTGCCAGGGCTAGTGGACCCGGACCAATCCGGGTTTGTTCCGGGCCGGCAAACGGTTGACAACACTAAGAGAGTGGTCCACGTCCTAGAGAAGGCCTCCCGTATCCCCGGGGAACGCATGCTGCTTTCGGTTGACGCTGAGAAAGCGTTCGATCGGGTGCACTGGCCTTACCTTGAGAAAGTGCTCTGCAAACTGGGTGTAGGTGAGAAATTCCGCACCCTCATATTTAACTGTTACAGATCCCCTGCAGCGACGGTACGGGTGAATGGGTGCTGCTCCGGCCAATTCGTGATAGAGAGAGGGACCAGACAGGGGTGCCCACTGTCCCCGCTACTCTTTGCTCTATACATGGAGCCGTTTGCCCAGAGGATTCGCCGAAACTCGGAGGTGACTGGCGTCCGGATGGGGGGCCACATTCACACTGTTAGTTTGTATGCGGAAGATGTGATCTTAATGCTTGACAATCCAAAGGAGTCGCTCCCCGCTTGCATTGCTGAACTGGACGCCTTCGCAACGGTGGCAGGCTTCAAAATGAATATGAGAAAGTCGGCGGCCCTGGACATCTCGCTCAACACTGCGACGAGACTTGAATTGCAAGGGCGATTCCCTATGCATTGGTCTAAAGATCTGGTCCCATACCTAGGCATACTCCTGGCACCCTCTTTGCCGGCCATGGTAACTGCTAATTATGCAGCCCTGGGCAAGAAAATCAAGGAGGAACTGGCCCGCTGGAGCAAAGGCCCGCTGTCGCTACTGGGACGGATCGCTGCAGTAAAGATGACTCTCTTGCCGCAGGTACTGTATTTGTTCCGGGCCCTGCCGCTCCAGCCACCGAGGGGATGGATACGACAGGCTCAGTCCGATGTTGCATGCTTTGTTTGGCAGGGCCGTAAACCAAGACTCAGAAGAGCCTTATCCACGCTGGCACCTGAGTCTGGTGGCCTTGGCATTCCAGATCTGCACAAGTACTTTCAGGCGGTGCAGCTGCAGTATCTGGTGGAGTGGAGCAAATGGGAATCTGACAGACACTGACTGTTTCAAGACCAGGCAGTGGCAGGCAGGACCCTACAAGAGATACCCTTCATGCGCAGATGTCACCGCCCCCCCAATCTCTATGCGTCCTTTGTCACGCAGGTTCCGCTCCGAGTGTGGGACGCCGTGAATGCCTCGCGTGAGCTCACCACCTTCCCGTCGCCGTTTACACCACTGATTGGGAACCCCGACTTTCGACCCGGGATGGAACCTGGAGCTTTCGCACTCTGGCGGGCAGCCAGATGCTGCGCTCTGTTTCACATGTACGGTCCGGAGGCTGCCGTGTCGTTTGAGGACCTCCGCCGGGACTACCTGAAACTGAGCGTATGCGGTATCTACAGGTGCGCCATTGGGCGCTTCAGCCGCAGGTACGTGTTCTCGCTGACCGGAAACTCACCCCATACGAGATGTGGCTGGCGACGCGTTCCTCGGACGCCAAGCTCATCTCAGACCTGTACCGACTCTTACAACCCCCCACTTACCACATCCATAACCCCGGAAGGGTTCGCTGGGAGCGAGAGCTGGGGAGGGAGCTGAGTCACAGGGAATGGGACGATATCTCCTACAGGGCGCGTCATTCAGCGTATCACACTGGGCTCACCGAAACCTTTACTAAGATTTCCACATACTGGTACTACACGCCTCAGAGGTTGCATGAAATGAACCATAACATTATGGACACCTGCTGGCGCGAATGCGGACAGACTGGCACGCTTACACACATACTATGGGACTGTCATTTACTGAGTCCTTACTGGAAGGCGGTTCTAGACGAGATAGACCAGTGCTTTAACATTGAATTACCCCGCTTTCCTGCCTATGTCCTGCTAGGATTACCTAATGGTTTGATGTACCCACTACGTTCCAGAAGGGGCAGACAGATAGCGATCGCTCTGGGATCGGCGATCCAGAATATACTCATATACTGGCGTACCACCACCCTTCCTGCCACCATAGGCTGGCTGCACAGGTTATGGCACGTTCTGGGAATGGAGAAGCTGTCCCTCACGGTGGCAGGTGAGCTGGATAGATTTGAGGGCCTGTGGCAACCTTTCCATACTTTGCTACAGTCGGAATTCAGAGAACTTACTTGTCCCCGATATCTTAGGCTATTGAGACTGACGCCCCCGGTTGCCTAGTTGACTTGAGGGGTGGACACGGTGGGAGGTGTGGATCCTTCACGAAGGTAATGGACGTGCGGGACAATCGCACAGCACACGGGGGAGGGGGGTGGGTGGTTCGGGGGAGGGCGGGGCGGGGGGGAGTTGGGGGGGTTGTTGGTTCTGGGTTTTGTCATCATGGCGCTCGTGCCTAGATTTACACTATATCACTGCTCAGAGGGTGATGCAATGTATGGAATTCCGAAGGCGCATCTACAGCTGGGACTTTGCAATCTGTTATTGAGATGGCTGTATTCATTGTCTGTATTGTTTTTCCTTGTTTTTTAAACTGCAATAAAATACTTTAAACATAAAGTCCTGCATGCAACATCCAAGCACTGACCTCATTTGAGGTAAATTCGACTCTATGGATGGCTTCATAATTGGCCACCTATCCTTCCTAGAGTCTAATAATAAGTTAAAATCACCGGCCAAGATTATGGGGGCAGTACAATCCAACAATTTATTATACAGGGATTGTAACTGTAAGGGGTCATCGATGTTCAGCCCAGAATACCAGCAATGACATATCATCTCCCCTGGATCTTAACTTTGACTGCCACCCATCTCCCTCTGGGATACGAGTAAGCCTCCATTATTACTGCTTTCACTGCTTTCTTGAATATAATAGCCACCCCCTTGACGAGCAGTTCTGGTTAGTGCATATCAAAACATCCAACAATTTTAACTTCTTTGTTGCCTCCTCCCATTCCGATTTTAACAAGTGTGTCTCCTATAAAATAATGATCTTGCTATCTGCCACTCGCAGATATTCCAATATCTTCTGCCTCCTCCTCTTTAACCTCAACCTGTTGCGTTTACATTTCAGGAAAGTATTCTAATCGAAATTGAGATTGGAATTGTTGATGTGCTACAGCCCCTGCTTTCTCCGCCGCCTAAAAATCACTTTAAGCCACAAATTTCGACATAATTGTTCTTTTTTTCCCTGTGTGCTCCCATCACCCATGTGAAAAAGTATGTGTTAAAGAACTCGTAAAATCCCTCCACCAACCCCCCCTCCCGGAGAACCCTCCCTTCCTTCTTTGGGCGGGACATGTTCGCCCTTCGAGGCCCTACCTGCTTTGGTCCTTATCTCGCACCTTCTACTGCGATTTGATCTGATTTATAAATAACTCCACTTCTTGGGGATCTCTGAAATTATGTATCTTGTTTTGCCACATAACTCTTAGGGACGCAGGGAAACACATGTGCGCGGTTGCCCCCAACAATTTCAACTCGTGAATGAATTTGCCTAGCTCCCACTGACGATCTTGGGTAACCCTGGAGATGTCGGAGCGGATCCTAAACAACCAATCGTCTTGTTTGTATATGCCTGCCTTAAGTAACTCAGCTAAGATCCTCTCCTTCAGAGAATAGGACTGAAAGTTAATAAGAACTTTCCGAAGGTTTTTCCTTGCCCCAGTTTTCCTAAATGGGTCTCTATGGGCCCTTTGTATATATTTCTCCAGTACTGATGGTTCCAGGCCAGGAATGAACTCACAAATTCAATATAAAACTTTTAACATTTTCACCTTCCTACCCCTCCGGGATATTTGACAATCTCAAGTTATTTCTTCGGGCATTATTCTCCAAATATTCCATCTTATCCCTAAGATCCTTCTCCCTCAAGTTGAATGCCTTTATTTCATCCCGGTTTTCCTCGACTTCCTTGCCTAGATCCGTCAATGAGGCCTCCACTACTACCGCTCGATTCATCAAGGAGATAATTTTTTCCTCCAGTGCCTCACAAGACTCACGAATCTTGACCTGGTTTCTCTCAGAGATGGTGAACTTCTCTTACACCTCTAAGATCATTGACTCCATCAGCTTTTCCATCCCAGGGTTTGGTACAGCTTCCTTGGTTATCTGTGGGTCGGTCCACATGCTGATTAGATTGCTAGGATTATTATGATTTTGGGTCTAATGCTGACTCCAGCCTTGGCTATGCACGCCATCCTGCCCCCTTGTAATTCCGAGGCTGTAGTTGCTTCCCGAATAATTTCCTGAATCAATTAATGATCACTCGTTGCTAGTATCTGAAACCTATTAATGAGCGCAATACTTGCCTCTACAAGTCCCCTGCCGCTCTCCTCCATGGTGGGGTGATTTGAGTAATCGATTCGCTAGTGTCTGACTCCGGAGAGGGAGAAGGTAGCCTGGCTTGCACCTTAAAAAAGACAGCAAGGAGGTGCTGTTTTTAGGCTTAAGAGCCTTAATCTTCCCCTTAGATGGGGCAGATAGCAGTGGGGCCAGGGATTTGGCGTGCCTCCCCTTTTGCCTCTGGGAGGTATAAACTGTCAACATAGCTGCACTTTTGATTGGGGAGATAATGGGGGGGAATTCCTTGTCCACAAACAGTAACTTATTCCCTGCTTCAGGCTCCCCTCCCCCTCTGAGGTTCCGTGAATTCTGAACCTGGGTCATAAAGGTCGTGGTTCTGTTACGATTTTGGTAACAGCGAACCGTGAACAGTGAGCTCAGCAAGTATGAGTGTTTTCATCATGTTACACCGATGGATTCACTGTGTATTTGAAGATTTCGTTCTGAACCCTTGGGTTCCATTTTGTGCATGGCAGCCATTTTGTGGTTGCCCTCACATAGGCCGATGATTTTAGCTGACTTTTGAATGACCTGAGTGAACTGACCCTGATGCCTGAAGCTGACCTTGTTAAACCAGTTCCTTGCCCAGTAGCTGATCAAGATTAAGGATCAGAGCACAGGAGATTGTAAAGTTTGGTATGCACATACACACCCCTTATCCTACTTCTCATCTGTTTCTGTTCCTTCTTTTTATGACCTGTTTACGATATGGTTGTGGTCTTCTATTATGGGTTTGTACTGCTTGTGTAAGAAGGAATGTTGGTTTTTTTGCATGCTTGCAAAAGCTAGGACTGCCCCTTACTTTTGTGCTGGGTTTTGTAACCCTAAAACATATATAAAAGGCCTCTGTTCTCTGTATTCCTCAGACTGCCTCATTCAGTTTCTAAGGCAGCTGGATGACATAGCCTCACTTATTGAAAGTTTAATAAAGATGTCTTTTCATATTTCAGCTTCTGTGCCAAGTTTTTTATTGATATTAGTAAGACCCTTGAGAATGAAGATTTCAGTTCTTCAAATGGCGCAGCCAACGTGGGCTTCATCAGAGAAGTGACTTTCTGTTGGAGTGATCTTGTCTGGAGACTGAAATCTACTGAGGAGGACAGAACATGATTCTACTAAGAAGGTACTCTGTGCACAGGGATTCTGGAGATTCTTCGTCTGCAGCCCAGTATATTTCTGATCTTCCTGATTTTGATCCTCCACATGTCACTCCTGACTGAGAACCTTTTTGGCGTGAGTATTTTAAAAAAAAGACCGTTAGGTCATGTAGAACTTGGCAGTTAGAATTTGGATAACCTTTTGATTAAGAAGTACAAGTGGGTCGCTCCCATGACTTTGTTTGGTTTCTTAGTTTTGATTTGGTTATTGCAATTACCAAAGCCGAGGGGTTTGGTTTCTTGGTTTTGATTTGGTTATTGCAAATTACCAAAGCCGAGAGGCTCGTATATTTGGGAGGGTATTGGTAGAGATAACCCCTTGAAGTTTGAAGCTAGATTAGTGAGCTATAAAATGCCTAATCTTAGCAAATTTGGGACTGTAGCTTTGGAACTTTGGAATTTGTGTTGGCCAACTTTGGATTTGTATAGGTTTGGATATTCGAATTGCAATTTGTGTAGGCAGGTAATGAGGAGATATTTCTCCATTTGGTTTAGTTGAACGGTGCACGTACGAAAAGTACCTTAAGCACCACTTTGATTATAATACTTGCATTTTCCGCAGTATTTTTGGCATGCCTGTTTGTAAGCTCACATGGAAAAATGTGTTGCTTTTTTTGGAAGGTACCATAGTGTGATGTGAAGTAAATTAGCCGCCCCCCCCCCCCTAAAGGGAATATCTAAATAGGTTTAGATTTACAAACATATTTCTTCCTTGGTGATTTTGTATCCCCAGGGAATTAAAATATGACATAATACAAAACAAGGATCCTTTGTTCTGCGCAGTTTTATGAACAAAGATATGCAGAACGATTTTGTGTGGTGTTCTGCTAGCCAAAGCTAGTGAATTGAGTGTATTTTCACTTCTTGGACATACATCAGTCTGTTGGGCTGTTTTTGCAGTCTTTTGGAACACTATTGAGAAGCGTTTCTTTTGTTAATATGACTTACAACTAGTATTTGCAAATGGTTTGGTTTAAGTACAGTCTGTGGGCTGTCCTTTATTTCTGTCCTGAGTATTTATATGTGGGTTAAATGTGTGTTTAAATGTCTATGTGGTTTTCTCATTAGTGCAGCTTCTGTAAGTGAATAGCGATGCCACTATTCACGAAATGCATGGCGCGCCGTATTGTGTGTCCTCAGTGTTTTTGACCCTTTTCTGTTTATGTCTGAAATGAGCTCAAATGTGTGTTTGTGTTTTTTTATGTTTTCAGACTATTAAGCAAAATTTTGTAAGCATATTCTTGGGTCTGTTGCTAAATAGAATTGCCCTTTTTAAAAAAAAGATAAAAAGTGGTGCAAACATTTTGTCATGTTATAAGTTAGGCTTCTGTGCTTAGGCTTATAAATGAATGCGTCTAAAATGATAGGTAAGAGATGCAGCTTGTTTTTATATGTGGAATTATCAAAAATGATTGGGTTTATTAAAAATAATTAATACATTTTGAAAAATAAGTATTAAAAATAAGTGCTACAAAATTCGTTTTTTACTATTCATGAAGCTTAATGCTCATATTATGACATCCTAGCATTAAAATTTAATTTAAGTTGTGCTATATCGCATAATGAGAACATTAGCATGTGGAATTTCTCTTAACGCAAGCGTACACAACTCATTTTTCTAAAGATTTACATGGGATATGTCTGATTAAAAATCTCTGTAATTTGTAAAGAACATTCTGAGGATGATTAATATGTATCACAAGTATAGGATATTTGTTTTTAAGAGCCCCAGACGTCAAGGTCGAATTTGGGTAAAATAGACCATTTAAAACAGCATTCTTGCCATTTATGATAGCTTTGGGGTGCTTTAGGCTTCAGTAAGTGCATGCATTTGGGTGTAATACAGATTTGCTGACTGTCCCCATTTGGGGTTTGCTTTTAAATGACCCAGTGAGATCCAATTAAGGTTGCTGAAATGAGTACCATTGCAACAAGCGTTGGGTTTTGTGAATTATTCACAGTGAATGTAGTTTAATAATCTGGGAATAGAGATAATTCACAGTGAGCAGAAGCTGGGGGCTAGAAAAGCTGCAGAGGCTCAAGTCACGCTGAGATGCTATCTTTAGTTTCCCTGTAAACAATGGAAAGAGGCTGCCATGTTGACATTTGTGACCTTTAAAATTAGGGCCTTGTCTCTGTGGAATGCAGAATGACCTTGCTAAACAGGCCTCTAAAAGGTGGGGTTTCTGGTTTCTAAATAAGAACATCAATAAAATTAAAGAACTAAGGGCCCGATGTAGGTAGCCCTTTACCGATCCGAATCGGCCGAAAATACCGATTTTCTGCCGTTTCCGATCGGTAAAGGGCTATTGAGATGTAGGGGCACATTTTCGGTAATTTTACCGAATCGGTATCATTACCGAATCGGTAATTTACCGATTCGGTAATATGTACCGAATCGGTAAAATAATTACCGATTCGGTAATATTTACCGATTCGGTAAAATTACCGAAAATGCAATGTAGGTAGGCAATGTACCTTCTGCACATGGCTTACAGAATCGGTATTTTACCATGGAATACAAATCCATGGTAAAATACCGATTCCGGTGTGCATGCACATGTGTGCATGCACACCTATGTCATGTGACAGGCAGACCTGCCCTTAGGGCAGGTATGCTTGCCACATGGCACCTGTGCCTGTTTTGGGGGTGCCAGAGGGTGTCAAAGTGACACCCCCTGCACCCTTGTGAATTCTTTAATTACCGATTCGGTAAATACCGAATCGGTAATGCCTAATCATTCCTATGGGCTTCAAAGCCCATAGGAATGAATGGGCATTACCGATTCGGTATTTACCGAATCGGTAATTAAAGAATTGTTAAGGATTCGGTAACGAATCCAGATGTTGGGACCTACATACCATTTACCGATTTTGAAATACCGAATCGGTAGGATTCGGTATTTCAAAATCGGTAAATGGGATTTACCTACATCGGGCCCTTAATTCCAAAGGGAAATATAAATAAGGTTTCTTTGACAGTCCCAACATCATGTTAAATGCTCTGCAGAACTGATACATTTGTGTCTCTGCTCTAAAAAAATAATGTCTGCTAGTTGCTTTTATTTGACAGAAAACAAAGTGGTGCATTAAGTCTTAGACAAAAAATAAGACAAAGCCCTTTACTAAAATTTTGAAGGCTACATGCCTAAGTGAGAACGAATTGTGGCGCAAAGATAACATGGAGTGTCAGTGAAAGAATTTTACTTTTGGAAAGTTAAAATGGCTTAATGTTGCAAGCTGACTGACAAGATGGTAACAGTTAAGTAATGGAAATGTATTTTTGTGTTTGTTAATGTGTATCAGGTTTTGTCTTCTGATTAAAAGTTATACTGGATATTTGTTTGTTATGAGAAATGTCTCTCTTTTGTGTGTTGTGTATGTTTTTTTTTTGCTTCTGCCTACAGATCATTCATGGATTGTTCTGGGTAAATTAGGAAGTCAAGACACGTGAGTTTGGTTGGTTGAAAGGAGATATGTTTTTGCGTAACTCCTTTGGAAAGAAATGTTCATGTGTTATGTTTGTGTATTTGGTCCTATCATGTTAGAAAGTTGTATTTGACAGCAGATATCCACTAACTGGTGATCTACTGTCAAAAGGAGGGTGGGGATTTTAAGCCTGACAAATTAAGCAGGCCTGAATATTCTGTTTTGGGCTGCAGGTTCACATTGCATAAAGTACAGGATTTGCTTGATATACAGCAAGTATATCTGATGGCTTGACATGTGCGTTCTGTACGTTTTTTTTGCATGTTTTTCTTGTTTTATGTTGCTGCTTCTGATACTATTACAAGTTTACCTGTGTTGTGAAGGGATATACATGACGATGTGTATCCTGCAAACAGTTGGGTAGATTTGCTTTGACACTAAAGTTCACAGAAAGACAGACAACACTTCATCAGTGTATGTCAAATTTGGCTTTAATGGTATTTGAAGTAAAATAAAAGAAATATACAGGATCAAAGTATGTCACATGCTGTTAGTCACGTACTGCCCCTCCCCTTAAGGAACAGGCAGCCCTAAATTTATGTATCCTGATTGGATGTAAGGATAAATTATAGATTTGTGACTCTAATTTCTATATTACATTAGTCAGTTTTGTTCTGCTTCCTAAGTAGTGTATGGCTTTGTACCATAAAGGAAACAAGGCTTCATTTTTACCTAGTCCCATTTCCCTTTTCCAAATTCCTTTCACCAGTTGGTGTATTGCTCAGGTTCACGCTTCCAGACTGCAGTAATGTACCAGAGACCCCATATTATGTATAATTCCCTTTTGTATGACCAGTCTGGTTTTCAAAAGTTTTCTTTAGGCCTACTCTGATGTTTTCCAGTCTGACTGTTAGGGTAGTGATGGACTGATTAACTGACTCAATACTATAGTAAGATAAGTTTTCCACCTCAATAGGAGACACCTTACTTTTTTGAATATGAAAAATTCAATTCCTATTCTAATTTGGTTTTTAGTTCTTTTTTTCTGCTGCTTTAATTTTTGATGGACCAGATGTATTTTAAATAATGGAAATACCAGGACTCTCTAGTTCTTGTCTTTTGTTTCCACATCTTGATCATTAGCTTTTGTATTGCATAGTCCACCTGATGCACAATTATTAAAGGGAGGTATCTACATGTCCCTGATAATATGTATGATATGATCTCTCTTTTGAGGTGTTCTAGATAAGGAATTTAGGAACACCTATATGTAATCATTGAGAAAAAAAATGTGTTTACCCCTTTAGGCGATGCCACTATGTGTGAAGACATCCATTTAGATAGAATTCTCGTGTAGTTATCTACCCTTAGATGATGGAGGATATGCTCTCACACGGAAACCCAATTGAAAAGCCTAGAGGCACTGTTTTGCCTACTGCCTTTATATTTGTATTGCTTTTTGAGAATGACAGTGTATTCTAGACCAAAATTGTCCCATGGCGTGTGGCCACTCCTTTGAAGATCGCAGGCCACCTGTTTGCAGTCCCCTTGTTATACAATGAACTGTTTAAAGCATCGCACTTGCTTCATCAGAAGGCGTTCAACATCAGAAAAGAAGGGGGAGCTGGTTTTGCCACAGAACCAGAATTTCAGTGCAAAAGAGCGCCTGTCATGTACTGGTAACCTCTGACAGTGTGCAGTCCCTTGAGCCCCTTGGCCTGAGTTTTGGCCACACACCCCCTTTTTCCTTTGTTCCAACGGAAGTGCAGTGCACCGGAGGATCCAAAATTTTCAATAGGCACTACATTCTGGTGCCCATGAAAGAGCAGCCTGAGCGTCCTCTGACACTTAATGATGAGGGTTGGAGCCTGAGAATGGTCCCGGGTCTGCACGAGATGATTTGTGACCATGACCAATGAAGAGCACAATATCTGTAGTGTCTGCCGCAGAGGAGAGATACTGGTGCACTGCCTGGAGACATTGAGACTTTTTGAATGAGCTATGAGTGTTTGCCAGGAGAGCACTCCAACGGATCATGAAAGGCCTGAATGAAGAGGCCCATGCAATAACAAAAGAAGATTTGATGAACAATAGAAGCCTGCCAGAGAGTCTTTTTGAATGGACTCTGGACATAGTTGGTTATACAAATGGTTTCCGTGCGAGTGCATAGAATGGGTGTTAGGAGACTGATTGTTTTGCTGGCATTGTTTTAAAGTACTATTCTGTTTAGTAAAAGCAGAATAAAGTCCATTCTCTGTGGAAGAGTATCCCTTTTTCACCTCAGCGCATTAATGAGGGTCACCACTGTTTCACTTGAACATACAATAAATTCCTGAAATGCATAGGAAGCCCTAAAAATGTTACTAGATAATTTTAGGATTTGCTTTTTGCTTAGGGTTGTGAAAAATTATAATTTCGTTTGTAATAGCGGTCACTACTTTCTCCTGTTGTCTGTATGTTCTTAATAACGTGTTTTCTAGTGTTTTTTAAACATGACGTTGTCTTTTATGGGTGGGATTGTTTTTTCTACTCAATTGACATCTGTACCCACCTCCCAACCTATGTCTCTTCCTACTACTACTTCTTTGCATTCTTTCCATATTTTACCTGAACATGAACTAGTTAAGAGGTCAGAGTTTACTAATAATTCCTTTTGTACAGCTTCTACATCAACACCAGTTAGTAGTAAACATCACTAATTGTTGGGTGTGTGGTCTTATGCCACATACTACAGATAGAGGTATTCCCTATTTGGTCCTGCCATATGTGGCCTTTGTGCTACTACGTGTGTAGGGAGACCTGTCCCGAGAGAGTTACTAAGTAATAGGATTATGCTCCAGCAACATCTTGATGATCTGATGAATATAGACCTGGATTCAGATTGACCCGAGTTTAGGTTATTGCCTATGTAAGGGCAAAAGGAGGGTCTGAGGTTCCGTGAATTCTGAACCTGGGTCATAAAGGTCGTGGTTCTGTTACGATTTTGGTAACAGTGAACCGTAAACAGTGAGCTCAGCAAGTATGAGTGTTTTCATCATGTTACACCGATGGATTCACTGTGTATTTGAAGATTTCGTTCTGAACCCTTGGGTTCCATTTTGTGCATGGCAGCCATTTTGTGGTTGCCCTCACATAGGCCGATGATTTTAGCTGACTTTTGAATGACCTGAATGAACTGACCCTGTTGCCTAAAGCTGATCTTGTTAGACCAGTTCCTTGCCCAGTAGCTGATCAAGATTAAGGATCAGAGCACAGGAGATTGTAAAGTTTGGTATGCACATACACACCACTTATCCTACTTCTCATCTGTTTCTGTTCCTTCTTTTTATGACCTGTTTACGATATGGGTTGTGGTCTTTTATTATGGGTTTGTACAGCTTGTGTAAGAAGGAATGTTGGGTTTTTTGCATGCTTGCAAAAGCTAGGACTGCCCCTTACTTTTGTGCTGAGTTTTGTAACCCTAAAACATATAAAAGGCCTCTTTTCTCTGTATTCCTCAGACTGCCTCATTCAGTTGCTAAGGCAGCTGGGTGACGTAGCCTCACTTATTGAAAGTTTAATAAAGATGTCTTTTCATATTTCAGCTTCTGTGCCAAGTTTTTTATTGATATTAGTAAGACCCTTGAGAATGAAGATTTCAGTTCTTGACCTCTGTTGAGGGGTTGGTAACTTGTCCTCCCTCTCCTGGCTCCTCTGATCCCCTCCTTCCTTCCCTTTGTCCCTTTGAGGCTCGTGTACTTTTTCTAACCCCCCCGACACTTACTGAAGTCATGCACGCTCTCCCTTCTAACCAAGCTCTCCTCCGTAGATGTTGCTTTTCCCCAGAGTTGTTTACACCTTCCACTGCCCTCTTCTGTGCTGGCTCTGCTGTGGATCTAGAGGCTAATTGCTCCCCGGGAGGAAAATCCTTTCCATGGATTTCCTACTCCGCCTGGCACTGACAGCTGCCTCTGCCCACATTGGAGAGCCTGCCGGGGTCCGCTCCTCCGATACCCGTCTTCGCCTGCATTGTGTCTCTGGGGCTCCTCACATTGACGCCAGGATACAGATTAACCCGTAGCGATTATGTTTTGAGAGTTTCCACCACCGCCGCAATATTTATGAAGATCTTCTTTGCGTGTCCCACTAGAAACACTCTATGAAGCGGAGTATCAGTCACTGCACATGCATTGCGCTCAACCGCCAAAGCAGGCAGGGAGCTCCCAATGGGACCTGCTAGCCGTCCACCAAGTTCTCCACCTCCCACCAGTGTTTATTGTGTATAATTGGAAGCACTTGTAATACATTTCCTTTCTCTCTCTCTCTCTTTCTTTCTTTTTCTCACTTTCTTATTTTTGTTCTTTCCTTGTTTCTGTCTTTCTTTCTTGCATTCTTTCCTCTTTTCTTTCTTTCCATGTTCCCTTTTTCATTTATTCTTTCTATCCTTTTTCTTTCTTTATTTTCAATCTTCTTTTCTTTTCTTCTTTCCTTTTTTCTTTCATTCCTTCTTCATCTTTTTTGCTTTGTTTTTCTTTAATTCCTCATGTCATTCTTTCTTATTACTTGCCTTCATTCTCTCCATCCTTCCTTCTTTCTTGCTTTCATTCTCTATAACTTCTGTCTTGCTTACATTTCTTTTTTCTTGATTTCATTACTTCTTTCCTTCTCCTTTCTTTCTTCCTTTCTTTCTTTCTTTCTTTCTTTCTTTCTTTCTTTCTTTCTTTCTTTCTTTCTTTCTTTCTTTCTTTCTTTCTTTCCCACTGGCATTTCTTCTTTCCTTCTTTCTTGCTTTCTGTCTTTCTATTTTTTTCTTTCTTTCCCTTTTCCTGTCTCTCTCTCCTCCATTCTTTCTTTCTTGCCTTCCTTTCCTTCTATGTTGCATAGGTTATTTCTTGCCTTCTTTCTTTCTTTCTTTCCTACTTTTTGCCTTCTTCCTTTCCACCTTTCCTTCATTGTTTCTTGTCTTCCTCCCTTCTTTCCTTCCTTCTTTTCATTCTTCCTTTTTCTGCCTTCTTTCTTTCATGCTTTCTTTCCTTCTGTCTTTATCAAAGGCAAAAGGGTGTTGTCAGCCAATAGCCCAACACTTATTTTTTCAGGTCTGTGTTAGCTTAGACCTTTTGATTTTACTAAAATGATGTGTATGACTTAGTTATGTATAGGGATTTCTAGCCACACTACATCCATTTGTCTGTGGTTGTGTCATTCACATTTTTCTCCAACCCACACAAGCATGTATCAACGGGCAACATGTCACCCCACTTCAGCAAATCGGTGACTTCACTATGACTATGTTGCCGTTTCATCATCATCATAACTTTCATTTCGATCACAAAGATCTTAAAAAGTATATAGAAAACGAAGTAAGTTAAGAGCATACTAAGATAAAAGTCATAAAAAGGAAACAATTCTTCCATATATACAGATAAAAATACAATATAAAGATTTTAGGCAATATATTCCGAGCGTTTGATCCATAAAGCTCCCCAAAATCTGGCCAAACCAAAGACTATTACTCTACGAGTGCCAGTGGATAAAATTCTTAATACATCAAGGTAGTGGCCAGTGCCGATAAGCCTACACAAAGGGATTATCCACTTCCTCCTCAAGCTCTTATAGTGGGGGCAAAAAATAGCAAATGAACTATGGATTTCGAGCTTTCTTTACATGCTGGGCATTTATCATCAGGAGGAACATTAGTATGCAACTTGTTACAACACATTTTGGTAGGAAGGGACTTATATCTGAGGTGGAGAAATAATTCATGTGCAAGGGGTGAAACACTTTCATCAATGGTTTCCTCAAACAACGGAAGAGGTTTAAAGTTCATAAACTCCTGGGTCAGGGTGCCCACCAGCTTTGTCAACTCTTTCAAGAAGGTCTCCCAATAGACAGTTTTTACCCTGCTCTTTGGTATTGAGCACAGCTTCTCTGGGTTAGGCCAATAAGCCTCCATCCCGAGTTTCCATATCAGGTCTCTCAAAGTTCTAAACCAGATGATGGTGGTTACCTGGGTCTGTTTTAAAAGGCCCATCATCGCAGCTCGGAAAGAGGAAAGCTCCTCAATAGTCCACAGATGATGCCAAAACATTAAATGATTCTAATCCAACTTGTGGGCCAGGTCTAGATGAATTGTGGTCAAGGGGGTACTAGTTGGTAGATTAAAAAGCGATCTTATAAAACAGTGTTCTATGTTGGTAAGACAATCCGTGTTCCAGCTACCTCATAGTTCAGCCCCATATAATACACCCCCTAAGGCTTTGATATTAAAGATTTCTAACGCTGGGGCCACTTTCCTGGACACCGTATTTTTATGGATCTTACTTATGTGCGTAGTCTGGTGGATTAGTAACAACTGGGTTTTCTCAATTTGGGGAGCCCATCATGGGTAAGGTGTTAAACAAATGCCAAAGTACTCAAAGACAGAAACTAGTTCCAGAGTACTGTTCCCTACGTGCATAAGTCTGTTAGATGGCTTTGTGACCCCTTCGGAAAAAATTGATATTTCATTTTTGCCTCATTTAATTCCAGGCAATGTTCCTTACAAAAAAGTATAAAAATGTTTAATAACTGTTGGAGGCCCTGTGGGATCTTTAATATTAATAACATGTCATCAGCAAAGAGAATTTCAGGTACTCTTCTCTCCCCACCTTTTGGAGCATCGCACCCATCCGTATCAAGGAATCCTACTACCCCATTAATAAAGAGTGAGACTAGAGTGGGCGCTAGACATCCCTGTCTCACTCAACAATTTATCAAGAATGACACATTTTTTTAAAAATAAATTTTCTTTATTGAGATTCACAATGTACCATCACACACATAAGCATCTGGTAAGATACAACATTTCAATTCGTCCAAGGTAGGTTAGTAATAACAAAGAACGTAACCCAACATTAAACAAGGTACAGAGTACTTTCACCAAAATTAGTGACAATTGTGCTTATAGTGAACCTCATCAATTACAGTTGATCTTACAATTCTTGCTGTGATTCGGAGCATGCATTTATTTCTAACAACCACTAACATTGAATGGGAATCCGTTCCATCCAAGCCTCCCAGTGCAATATACAGTTTAGGGGGAACTACGGGGGATTTTTAGTCCCCATCTAAAGGGTATGTCTGTAAGTAGCTGTTCAGTGGTTGCCAAATGTCTTGTGGCCGTGAGGTTGGTGGCTGTAATGTAGCGTATATGTTGCTCATTGTGTCGCAGTGAATCAGGTCTCGGAGCCAAGTCTTCACCATTAGTGTTTGTGCTCTGCCCCAGTGTAGGGAGACCGGATGTTTCGCAATTAACAGAGCGATTGCTGTAAACCGTCTTATACTTTTCTTCAAAGGCTGGACATATCCCAGCAACGCTGTCAATGGTGCAGGGTGCAGTGTTTGTTGGACCATAAGAGATAGGTGACGGAAAACCTCCCCCCCAGTATGTCAGAATTGAGCCACAGTTTCTGGCAAGATGTGAGAAATTGGCATTAGCAGCAGCGTACCTAGCGTACGCTTGTGAGGCGCTGGTGTCCATCTTGGCCAACAATTGCGGGGTTACGTATGCTCGGTGTATGTATTCATAATGTAGGAGTTTGTGGCGATGATTATTTGATGCATGACGTGTCTGTGCGCAGCAATATTGCCGCTTTTTGTCAGTCAATGGTAGATCCAGATCCCATTCCCAGGCTGTGCTCACTTTGGCACAGTCTGCAGGACATCTTCACCATAGACCGGGGCTACGAGGGGGATGTATGAAATTGTAAGCCTCAATGAAGATGTCTCTTCTGTATGTGCCACACCAGGGGGTCCATAGCTATGATAAATAATAGGGGTGAAAGGGGGCACCCTTGCCTGGTGCCAAGCGTCAGGGGAAACTGAACTGTTTTTTCACCATTCAATTTCAGGCGGGCAACTGGGCAGGCGTATAGAAGTCGGATCAAATTCAGAAACCCAATTGGAATTCCTAGTTTCTGCAGCACTATATACAGGAAGGGCCACTCCAGAGAATTGAAGGACTTATCGGCATCTAGCAGGATGGCCGCTGCTGGCAGGGTTGGTTCTATTTGGTTCATTACAGCATATATAGCGTGTAGATTAACTGCAGTGGATCGACCTGGAACAAAATCCACTTGAAATGGGCACAGTATTGTGTTAACTAGCAAACATAGGCGGGTAGCCAGTATCTTGGCAAGGATTTTATAATCATGATTAAGTAAGGACAACGGCCTGTAGGATGTGCAGTTGTGTGGCGACTTCTCAGGCTTGAGCAGGTGTGTGACTATGGCTCCACGCATGGTGGGGAGAGAGATTCTTTCTAGAAGGCCTCATCATAGACTTCCAGCAGGCGGGGGACTAATACTTGCTGATAGGCTTAGTAAAATTGCCCTGTTAGGCCGTCAGGGCCGGGAGCTTGACTGCTGGCTAGATCCCTTATCGCCTGTTTTTGTCCTCGTCTATCAGGGAGGTAAAAAAAATCACATTGTCCTTCTTTTCTCCAGACCATGGCTACCTCTTGCAGATAATCAGCCAGGGCCTGTCCTACTGGAGGATCGCGCATTGGGTATAAGTTAGTGTAGTAAGAGAGAAAAGCAGCAGTGAATGCTGTCCCCCTCATCAGTGTGATGTCAGTGTCCACATCTAAATTTGTGATATACCCTGATTGATATTGAGGCCAAAGTAGCCAAGCAAGTGTCCTATTGGGCCTCTCACCCTCCCGATACGCTCAGCCCTTGCATATTTGGCTACGTATTTAACTTCTCGGGTGGCTAAGTCAGTGAACTCGGTCAGCAGTGTCGCACAGTTGTATAGTGTCTGTGGGGAAGCGGTCGTCCGGGCAACTGTGTCCATATCTCTTAGTTTCCCCTCCACCACCTCCAAATCTATCAGTATAGAGCGCAACACGCCAGTGTACTTGGAGATACAGACCTCTTGTATAAATGCCTTAAAGGTATCCCACAATGCGGACTGTAAAGTCACTGTTCCCTCGTTTATCTGGAAGTATTCCCTAATGGCATCACCCACCTCAGCATGGAAAGCCGAGTCCTAGAGAGCCACAACAGGAAACCTCCACAAGGGTCATGGTTTTGAAATCATGGGGAATTCAATCATGAGGAGAACAAAAGCATGATTGGACAATGTGCAAGGTAAGTAATCAATCGTCTGGACTTCCAATAGAAGTCATGGTAAAGGGTACCAGTGGTCAAACCGAGACCAGGATCCATGTGGGGCCGAGTAGAATGAATAGTTACGGTCTGTTAGGTGTTGTGTGCACCAGAGATCTGCAAGCAACGCGGACTTCAAGAGTGTGGTAAGGTCCTGCGTTGCATGAGGTTTCGTGATGCGTCCCAGGCCTGTTGTGTCCGTCATGGGGTCCAATGTAAGATTGAAGTCCCCCCATGAGTATGTTGTCAGTGTTAAGTCGTTCAACATGCACAGCAAGCTTGGGAAAGAAGTTAGTAGTAAAAGCGAAAGAAGGGGGTTCCCCAATGGGCTTCTTGTTGGATGTAGGCAGGTCGAGGGGGGAGAAGAACTGAACAAAGAAAAAAGGACGTACCCCGCCAATTGATGAGGTGGTCCCGAGGCCGGGATCCCAATATATGTGGGGTGATAAACCTAGGCGTTGGCACTGCACATTACAAGATTAACGCAATTCAAATATTTGCAAGAGAAAGTTTTTAGCAAATATATAGGTATTTTTATTTTGGTGTAGAAAACATTTATATATATCAATAACACATGGTTGTCTTAAGAATATTGCACAATATACATAGTAAATTTGAGAAAAGATAAAAGTGACAAAAACTGCATTCTTCTTTGGAGCCTACCCAGTAACACTACATACTTCAATCATACTTTCATTCTTTCAGCTTTACAAAACCTAATCCTACCTAAAGTTCAATCATTCCACTCACATTCTTCAATTCATACCCATCGTTCTGGTGTATGCCACACATGGATGGTAGATATGTGGCATAGAGCAGAATATTGTTCCAGACAATTAATCTTACTACGGCCCCTAGTTAAAACTACATAGTATGCCGTATTTCTGGAGCCACGAGCCGACGCGCGTTTCGGTGACAGGCCGGATGGGCCACACCTTCGTCAGGGCTGGGAGTTGTTGACTGGGAGGAGAAGAGGTAATGATCTAAAAATGAAACACAGTGCCTTAGTATTTTTCTATATAGCAATTGAATTTGTCAAAGCATATATCTTTCTAATACATTTCTTTTATACAAAAAATAGATGAAATTTAAAACATGATTGTCATTTTTAATCTGATGTTTATGTGGTTGCCATTTTGACAGTGTGCAGTACCAAACTTATCTAGGGCCACTCCCTAAACCAGACTCCCAAAAGGTGAGATCTGTGAAAGGCAATTAGATAACCAGGGCTAAGTAACCAAAGAGAGCATTTAGCATCTTTCATATCTCACATTAAATAGCATTATAACATACAGTCATTCTCGGACACATGTTAACCAAAAGCACAAAGAATTGTTATACATCAGGTTGGCTACGGTGTTTCGGAGTCCAACCTTTGATACTTCTTGAACCTTAGTTGTCAATACAGGTAAGCATATATTAAATAAAATAGATAAGAACAAACCAC
Organism: Lissotriton vulgaris; assembly: GCF_964263255.1. Lineage (NCBI taxonomy): Eukaryota > Metazoa > Chordata > Amphibia > Caudata > Salamandridae > Lissotriton > Lissotriton vulgaris. The sequence goes on along the minus strand of NC_141695.1, from coordinate 1,634,179,300 downwards.
GATGATATTAGGTAGTATCTGGTTAGTTTTAACTGAACATTATTGCCCCAAGGAAACACGTTGTTACATCAGGTTTTACCTATTGGTGGTATCTGGTTGAAAACGATATAGAGGCTCACAACATGGTCTAGGTATTCAATTTACCTGAAATGGTATACACAGGGTTCCTTAGAGCAGAAGGCGCACTAATTGTTTTTTCAGGAAAACAGGAATCTAGTAAGTAATAAATGAACTCTGATTATATATAATCCTCATTAATTTGTTTTAACCAGACAGTCAGTGATGCTTTTAGTTCTGTTACCTGAATCTTTGGATTTGTTTGCCAAAAGATACGCTCCACTACGCAGGGGTTTACAGGTGAAGGATGAACGGGGGACTGCTATACTTTGAAGGTTTTAGAGATATCACGCAGGCATCCCTAAAGTAAAATAATGTAGTAAGTATGCGTAATGGCCATTAGTTACTCAGTAACAAGGTATAGTTACTAATAATTTATACACACCATGAATGAGAGATGACTTAAGAGCGGTGAGTCTGGAAGATCTGGGTCCACCAAAGCTGCTGGCATATAACCGCCTAATGTTTGGATATAGAGGAAAGCAGCAGAGTGAATAAAACTTCTCAGCGCATTCTACTTAAGAAACCGGGCTATCGGCTAAGTACACTTACTTGGCTGGATGGACACACAGTCCGTAGAAGGGGTTCCGTCGATTGGCCGGACCGACACTTCCTCACGGGGGACAGGGCTCGCAAAGGCGAGTCTGTAGGTCTTTAAACCGCGTAGCTGCCGAAGTAGCTGCCTAGTGTTTAGATGTAGGGAAAAGAAGCAGAGTGAGGAAAACCTCTTAGCGCATTCTGCTTTAGAAAAAGCGGGGGTATCGGCAAAGCGCACTTACTCGGCATCCTTGACAAGTAGTCCATAGATGGGGTTCCGTCGATTGGCCGGATCGACCTTTCCTCACGGGGGGCAGGACTCGCGAAGGCACTGAGCCTGTTGGTTTTTAAATAGCCGAAATATCGCGCCAAACTAGACGCTGATCAGCTATTTAGAGGTAGTGAAATCGAAGACGGACTAAATGGTTATCGGTAGCTCGGTGGCGGCCATCTTTGAACGGGGATTAGATGACTAAATGACTGATTTTATATTGTTGTACTCGCCATCTTTAGGGAGGATTATGTTACTTCGTTTACATAACATATACCTTAAAATATTGCTTTAATCATATATGATTTATGATGTCGATAATTTATTTAATTTTTAGCCTATTATTTAGATTATATCTTGGATATGTCTGCCACCTAGGTTAGGATGATGGAGTCAACATATTTATTTGATACTAATAAGGTTATCCTAGCCATCTTAAAAAGGCTACTCAAGTGCTACGGATGCAAATAATGGACCTATTGGGCAGGCCACTTAACTATTACCCGGATGTAGTGATCTTACTTAACATTGCTAGTACTAAGGGTGTGAATCATGGGCCTATTGGGCAGGTCACTTAACTATTATTTTTAGAAAGGCACAGATGTAGCGGTCTTACTTAACATTATTAGACCAAACCCTGCGATTTAAATCCAGATACAATGTTCTAAGCATATTATAATAGCATGCTCCCTAGAGGGGTTCAAGGAGTCTTAATTTTTAAATTAATTATCCAAGGCAGGACAGTTACTTCATGATTTTTTCCACTTTAGTTGGAAAAAATGTGTTTCTTGGCTTAGTTGTCACAAGGTTCATGTTTTACAAAAATGCTTGGTGCCAGGGGCATTCTTCGTTGAGTCCTCTGTTTACAGTATCCAAGAAAAAGATCCAGAACACCTCCCGTTTTTTTCTTAGACCTACGGGGTCAGTTCCTGGGTTCGCTTTTATCTTTTCTAGGATGAACCAACGAAGATCATGTTCCTTGTGATCTTTTTCAAGCCAGTGGGTAACCAAGGGAGCAGTGGTTTTTTGATTCCTGATATTAGATTTGTGTTCCCCTATCCGCACTCTACATTCTCTGCCCGTCTCCCCAACATATGGGAGGTCACATGGGCACAGAATTAGGTATACGATATTGCCAGTGCGACAGTTTGTCATAGTTCCATTCCGTCGTACAGATATCGTGCGGTCGTTGGTACTGACTGTCTCTCCCACGATAGCTTGAGGACAGATGTGGCAAGTCCCACATTTATGGTTTCCATATATGGGTTCAAGTCCGGTTATTGAGGTTTGAATGTTTTCGGACGTTTCCCTAAATTTGCCCCTTACCAGGTGGTTTTTCAGGTTGGGATTTTTTTTGAAAGCAAATATCGGTCGAGTCAGATGTGGTTTCTCATTTTCTACATTCAAAATGTGCCAACTTGAGTTGATGGCCTGTCTAATCTTGTGGTTCATTTCAGAGTGGCGAGTAACACATACAAGCTGGTTAGTTTTATCAGAGTTTCTTGATGTGAACATAGCCTCTCTGTTGGTGTATCTTGCCCGTTTGAATGACTCTTTAATCAGCCTTGCTGGGTAGCCTCCAAATCGGAGTTTCTCTTGCAGGATATCCGCTTGGGTCAGGAAGTCGTGCATATCAGAACAATTTCTCCTAATTCGGAGAAATTGACTGTAAGGGATACTATCCCTCTGGCTCCGCGGGTGAAAGCTGGAGTACTGGAGCAAGGTATTCCGAGCCGTAGGTTTGGTGTATAGTGATACTTTAATGGCTTTTTTGTCATGTTCAATCCAGATGTCCAAAAATTCAATTTTGGAAGTACTCGTGTGACTAGTGAATCTTAAATTAGCGTCCGCTAGATTGAGCCATTGGATGAATTCAGATAGCTGTTCTTCAGTCCCCCTCCAGATGAAAAAGATGTCGTCAATGAACCGTTTCCAGTTCATGACGTTCTCGAAGAAAGGGGCCAGTTCATTGAAGATGTTAATTTTTTCGAATTCGCCCATGTATAGACACGCTATACTAGGGGCGCAGCTTGCCCCCATGCTGACTCCAGTGGCCTGCCTGTATATGTTGTTGTCAAATTCAAAATAGTTCTCAAAGAGAACTATCCTGAGGCATTGCAAGATGAATTCATCGTTGGTAATCTCGGGCTTTCTAGAGAGTATGTTTTCAATGGCTTCATATGCTCCTCTCTGGGGTATATTAGAATACAATGATTCAACATCGAGGGTAACCATTATTTCAGAGTTCTCCTGGAATGGTAATCCTTCTATTTGTTGAATAAGATGTCCTGTGTCCCTCACATACGATTCTAATTCAGTTACCAATGGGTTTAGAAATTTGTCAATATATTTTGACAGTGGCTCGGTGGCAGAGCCAATGGTAGAAACGATCGGTCGCATGGGGGGATCGGTGCTGTTCTTATGGGTCTTCGGTAGCCCATATATGATGGGCATTTTGGTGTTACTCGGGGTAAGAAATTCTGCTTCCGCTTCACAGATGTAGTTTTGATTGACCCCTCTCTGGACAAGGCTTAGAATTCGTTTTTTAGGGCGTTTTCAGGATTCCTAGTAATTCGAATATAGTGACCTGACGCGGAGAGCAGTTCGGTCATTCTTCTTTTGTAGTCTTTGGTGTCAAATACAGTGATCCCACCCCCTTTATCACACGGTTTAATTGTGATGTTTTTGTTCAATTCAAGCTCTTTTAATGCATTTTTTTCTGGTAAAGGAAGATTTGCTTTTGGTATCGGGACATATTTGGTCACTTTATTGATTTTATTCATGACCGTCTTTTCGAAAATGTTTACCTCCGGGCCCACCATTTCCAACGATGGTGTAAATGAAGACGGAGGTTTGCACCCGGATCTATTGTTCTTGCTGTTTGTAGATTGAGTTTCCAAGAAGAATTTTTGAAGACGCACTTTCCTAAAAAATAGTTGCAGATCCTTATTTAGCTCAAACTTGTTAAAGTTAGCTGATGGTACAAAGGATAGGCCCCTCGTTAGGAGTTGTATGGCCATTGGATCAATGATTTCACTCGATATGTTGAACACAGGGAGCCCCCTTATGTTCGCCAATATTGATGGTGGCGAGTCTGTACGTACATCTGCGGCTGTCCGCGACCCTGACGGTAATTCCTCGTCTGGGGTGCTCTCGATGGAGGACGGGTGTTGCCCCGGCGGTTCCCTAAAAAACGGTTCTGCTGGTGATTATAATTACCATTCCTGTTTCCCCGGTTGGTGTTATGTCCCTGGTTGGGGTTATGACCTTCATCATAAATGGGATCATAGTCTTCAGGGGTATCTCCTTCAGAATCAGTGGTTTCTGAAAAGGTAGTGACTTTTCTTCCCTGGCCCCACCTAGGTGCTTGTCCCCGAGGTGCACTCTCTTCCTGGGCTGTGTAAAAGTTAGTGGCCAGGTAAGGGTATGCCCTTTCTTGGGTAAACATTCGAATGTCTTTTCTTAATTTTTCAGTTTTCCTTTTAAGAAGATAGTCAGAAAAGGATTCCAGTTCAAATTGGATCTCCTCTAGTTTCCTTTTACCGTCATCTACCGCATTTCCTTCTTTCAGTTTGTCTTCTAATTCACGGATTTCCTTGTTAAGGATATCTATCATGGCACGTGCTGTTTCTACAATGAGCATCATCCAGTCCCTGGAGCAACGGTTGGATATAAGTGCCCGTCGCTCCAGGAACTGTCTGATCTCAATGAACATCCCAGGAATATTCCGGACTCTAAGTCCGATCGGGATAGTGCCGGCTCGTAGGTAGTCGAGCATGAATTTGGCATGTAATTCTGTTCTTTTGGATTTTTTACGGAGGTTTAACAGTTTGTTCCAATCACCGTTTAGTCCTTTAGGGACGGTGAAATCCTGATTGCCATCTGCTGGAAGACCAAGCATTTTGGCAAAATCATCGTCAGTAAAACCAAATGTTTTTATGGTATCCATGATAGATACAGTTCAATTAGAGCTATATCATATAAGGTAGGTTTTGCAATAAGGGTTCTAGGAACCTCAACAGTTATAGGTCAAACAATGTGTTCCACATTCACAACACCATTCAAATCATGACAACTATCTATCATAGCCCGTCTCAATTGGTTTACTTAGAAGAGAGACACCCGGAATACCCCCACAGCACAAGGCTGTGAGTGAAAAAGCGAAAGAAGGGGGTTCCCCAATGGGCTTCTTGTTGGATGTAGGCAGGTCGAGGGGGGAGAAGAACTGAACAAAGAAAAAAGGACGTACTCCGCCAATTGATGAGGTGGTCCCGAGGCCGGGATCCCAATATATGTGGGGTGATAAACCTAGGCGTTGGCACTGCACATTACAAGATTAACGCAATTCAAATATTTGCAAGAGAAAGTTTTTAGCAAATATATAGGTATTTTTATTTTGGTGTAGAAAACATTTATATATATCAATAACACATGGTTGTCTTAAGAATATTGCACAATATACATAGTAAATTTGAGAAAAGATAAAAGTGACAAAAACTGCATTCTTCTTTGGAGCCTACCCAGTAACACTACATACTTCAATCATACTTTCATTCTTTCAGCTTTACAAAACCTAATCCTACCTAAAGTTCAATCATTCCACTCACATTCTTCAATTCATACCCATCGTTCTGGTGTATGCCACACATGGATGGTAGATATGTTGCATAGAGCAGAATATTGTTCCAGACAATTAATCTTTACTACAGCCCCTAGTTAAAACTACATAGTATGCCGTATTTCTGGAGCCACGAGCCGACGCGCGTTTCGGTGACAGGCCGGATGGGCCACACCTTCGTCAGGGCTGGGAGTTGTTGACTGGGAGGAGAAGAGGTAATGATCTAAAAATGAAACACAGTGCCTTAGTATTTTTCTATATAGCAATTGAATTTGTCAAAGCATATATCTTTCTAATACATTTCTTTTATACAAAAAATAGATGAAATTTAAAACATGATTGTCATTTTTAATCTGATGTTTATGTGGTTGCCATTTTGACAGTGTGCAGTACCAAACTTATCTAGGGCCACTCCCTAAACCAGACTCCCAAAAGGTGAGATCGGTGAAAGGCAATTAGATAACCAGGGCTAAGTAACCAAAGAGAGCATTTAGCATCTTTCATATCTCACATTAAATAGCATTATAACATACAGTCATTCTCGGACACATGTTAACCAAAAGCACAAAGAATTGTTATACATCAGGTTGGCTACGGTGTTTCGGAGTCCAACCTTTGATACTTCTTGAACCTTAGTTGTCAATACAGGTAAGCATATATTAAATAAAATAGATAAGAACAAACCACGATGATATTAGGTAGTATCTGGTTAGTCGTCTAGTTTGGCGCGATATTTCGGCTATTTAAAAACCAACAGGCTCAGTGCCTTCGCGAGTCCTGCCCCCCGTGAGGAAAGGTCGATCCGGCCAATCGACGGAACCCCATCTATGGACTACTTGTCAAGGATGCCGAGTAAGTGCGCTTTGCCAATACCCCCGCTTTTTCTAAAGCAGAATGCGCTAAGAGGTTTTCCTCACTCTGCTTCTTTTCCCTACATCTAAACACTAGGCAGCTACTTCGGCAGCTACGCGGTTTAAAGACCTACAGACTCGCCTTTGCGAGCCCTGTCCCCCGTGAGGAAGTGTCGGTCCGGCCAATCGACGGAACCCCTTCTACGGACTGTGTGTCCATCCAGCCAAGTAAGTGTACTTAGCCGATAGCCCGGTTTCTTAAGTAGAATGCGCTGAGAAGTTTTATTCACTCTGCTGCTTTCCTCTATATCCAAACATTAGGCGGTTATATGCCAGCAGCTTTGGTGGACCCAGATCTTCCAGACTCACCGCTCTTAAGTCATCTCTCATTCATGGTGTGTATAAATTAATAGTAACTATACCTTGTTACTGAGTAACTAATGGCCATTACGCATACTTACTACATTATTTTACTTTAGGGATGCCTGCGTGATATCTCTAAAACCTTCAAAGTATAGCAGTCCCCCGTTCATCCTTCACCTGTAAACCCCTGCGTAGTGGAGCGTATCTTTTGGCAAACAAATCCAAAGATTCAGGTAACAGAACTAAAAGCATCACTGACTGTCTGGTTAAAACAAATTAATGAGGATTATATATAATCAGAGTTCATTTATTACTTACTAGATTCCTGTTTTCCTGAAAAAACAATTAGTGCGCCTTCTGCTCTAAGGAACCCTGTGTATACCATTTCAGGTAAATTGAATACCTAGACCATGTTGTGAGCCTCTATATCGTTTTCAACCAGATACCACCAATAGGTAAAACCTGATGTAACAACGTGTTTCCTTGGGGCAATAATGTTCAGTTAAAACTAACCAGATACTACCTAATATCATCGTGGTTTGTTCTTATCTATTTTATTTAATATATGCTTACCTGTATTGACAACTAAGGTTCAAGAAGTATCAAAGGTTGGACTCCGAAACACCGTAGCCAACCTGATGTATAACAATTCTTTGTGCTTTTGGTTAACATGTGTCCGAGAATGACTGTATGTTATAATGCTATTTAATGTGAGATATGAAAGATGCTAAATGCTCTCTTTGGTTACTTAGCCCTGGTTATCTAATTGCCTTTCACAGATCTCACCTTTTGGGAGTCTGGTTTAGGGAGTGGCCCTAGATAAGTTTGGTACTGCACACTGTCAAAATGGCAACCACATAAACATCAGATTAAAAATGACAATCATGTTTTAAATTTCATCTATTTTTTGTATAAAAGAAATGTATTAGAAAGATATATGCTTTGACAAATTCAATTGCTATATAGAAAAATACTAAGGCACTGTGTTTCATTTTTAGATCATTACCTCTTCTCCTCCCAGTCAACAACTCCCAGCCCTGACGAAGGTGTGGCCCATCCGGCCTGTCACCGAAACGTGCGTCGGCTCGTGGCTCCAGAAATACGGCATACTATGTAATTTTAACTAGGGGCCGTAGTAAGATTAATTGTCTGGAACAATATTCTGCTCTATGCCACATATCTACCATCCATGTGTGGCATACACCAGAACGATGGGTATGAATTGAAGAATGTGAGTGGAATGATTGAACTTTAGGTAGGATTAGGTTTTGTAAAGCTGAAAGAATGAAAGTATGATTGAAGTATGTAGTGTTACTGGGTAGGCTCCAAAGAAGAATGCAGTTTTTGTCACTTTTATCTTTTCTCAAATTTACTATGTATATTGTGCAATATTCTTAAGACAACCATGTGTTATTGATATATATAAATGTTTTCTACACCAAAATAAAAATACCTATATATTTGCTAAAAACTTTCTCTTGCAAATATTTGAATTGCGTTAATCTTGTAATGTGCAGTGCCAACGCCTAGGTTTATCACCCCACATATATTGGGATCCCGGCCTCGGGACCACCTCATCAATTGGCGGGGTACGTCCTTTTTTCTTTGTTCAAAGAAGTTAGTAGTGTCTACGTTTGGGGCATATACGTTAATTAAGAGAAGTGGTTTCCTCCCAAAGAGCCCAACACCAAGATATACCTGCCTTCGTCATCTGTCACCACTTCTGAGACCTGAAAAGGGAAAGAGCAATGGACCAAGATGCACACTCCGCGCAAGTATGAGCAATAGCTGGGAAAGAAACGGTGGCTGCCCCATGACGATGCAAATCCATGCACCAGGAGTGGGGCGTAGTGTTTTTCTTGACGGAAGGCTAGTTGGATAGTGTGTCTGGACAGATAAGGTAAGACCTGATGTCCCTTCCTAGGGATAGAAAGCCCTCTCACATTCCAGGATAGACATTTAAGGCACAGACTGGATCTGCGCTCACCTGGGTAGGTCATATATACAGGGCAACACAGTTCACAGCATCATGTATCATGCAAATACGTAAGAGCCACACCATCAGCAACGTAAAGAAGCATTACTTTGTACCCAAAGAAAACAAAACAATGAACTATGAAAAACATTCCCAAACACACCCCCACCCACATCGGATACACAAAAAGAAGCACCCAGTAAATCCCAATTGAAATCCAACAGAAAATGCAAAGAAGGGAGAGAAGGGAAGGAAAGGAAGAGAGCAGGATAACATCCTGAGGGGGTTAGGCAATACTCCAAGGGAGCAGTCTATGTAGGGTAGGCATAAAGAGCTGGATAAGTTCCGCTTTATATATAACTGTTATGCAGCTAGGAGCGTTCGAGGTGGAGCATTGCCTCATGATATGTGCACAACTCTCAAACCATGTACAGTACTCCTTCATCGTTGCAAATACAGTTTGCAGGTCCCCATGCATCCTGCCAGGCTAGAGTGCCGTCCCATCCGCACAAAGAATCATGGAGTAGTTAAAAGATGTTAGAAGCTGTGGTCTTGGCCTCCACCATGTTTATGAAGCTTGTTCGAGTTCTGGTGCTGCTTCCAGAATTTCGCAGCATTGTCAGGGGTGTCAAAGTTGTGGGCTTTACCACCGATTTGGATGCCGAGGCGAGCAGGGTATAACATTGCATAGTTGACATTCGCGTTTTGTAGGATGCGCTTGATGTCCGTGTACTTATGATGCGCTTCTTGCACCATTGGTTTAAAGTCTGGGAAGATTGTAATGTCGGACCCTTGGTGATTGAGTGAGCCACGTTACCGGGCCAACCGCAGCACAGTGTCCCGGTCTTGATAATTAAGGATTCTCACTATGATCAGCCACGGAGTGGCCCCTAACATCCAATGTGCTCTTTCCACAGCAAAAGTATCAGAAAAGGCCTCTTTGCCAAAGATATCTACGAGGACTGTTTCTATTAATTTAGCCACGGGACCCGTATTCGTGGACTCAGCAATGCCTGCAATGCAAACATTATTTTAGCGTGAGCGGGACTCTAAGTCCTCTGCCGCAGTGGCCAGTGTTTGAAGCAGGTTCTCAGCCCTTTCCAGCCGCTTCTGAATGGTTGGTTGCCCATCCTCCAAGGCGTAGTTACGTTGCTTGGCTTCCTCCAATGAGGGTATCTTGTGCCTCCAGGTGCCATGAATGTCATCTAATCGGGTGGTAAGAGTGTCCAGGCGGGCATCAATGGCCTGAAAACTAGCAAGCAATTCAGCCATGATTGCAGTGGTGCCCTCCAGCTGGTGTGGGTTCGTCTCAGTGGGGCCCTTGGTCTCCTCGCGCTTAGGCATCTTCCCGGCCTTGAAGTTCAATTGGTGTTGTTTGGGGTAAGTGTGCCCCATCGCAATCGGCAACGCACAAGCAGGCATGCCAAAACCCCAAGACGAGCTTCGATGGGTGGGGCGCTCCGGTGTCCTACGCGGATTCGCTCCTAATGCATGGGTCACAGTGGAGTTAAGTCTCAAGGCGCCAGCCACCGTTTGATGGCTCAATGGAGGGGCACTCACCGCAGGCATGTTGAGTAGCGGTGCAATCAATAATGGCCCTCTATTATCGTTGGGCCAGTAGGAGGGGAGATGCGCAGGATGTCTCACATCATGAGGCAAGCGCAAAGTTCCAGACTGTATGCAGTAATTTTACCCTTTTACCATGTTGGAAAAGTCAGAGGCTGTGGGGTAGGGCGATGCGGCCCAACTCTGTTTGAGGAGGCACCGCGGTTGAATTTTTAAAACTTTTGCTGGGATCACTGGATGCCCCCTTCCCCTCAAGCTCTCCGCTGCAAGAGTACACACTTCGGTATGCTGGCGACCATAGTAGATGTTCTCAGCATATTCACTGCTCTGCCCGGACAGGTCCTCGCCTCATTAGGCAGGTGCGGAGAAGAAGTCGGTCAGCGGCCTGCCTCGCCCTCCCCGGGTCCGGCACTCAGGCTCACCCGAGAACCCTGTGGTCTTGAGGCTTCCGAGTGCCGCACCAGATCAAGAGTGCGTCGGATCGTTCACAGCACAATGGACACCGTACAAGCCAGCTCATGTCAGATCAGCTTCTCTAAGGAAAGGGAGTGCCTCTCTATTCAGCCTTTATTCTTTGTTCAGTCTGGTTGAAGTATCCCAGATTGGCAGTGCAGGCTCAATATTTGCACAAAAGTCTCTTGATGCAGTGTTTTGTTAAAGGGATTTGTTTTAAAAGCAAAAATGTGCCACAACCTGTCTGAGAAGAACCCTGTGATGTCACTGTGCATACCATACGTATTTGCAACTTGTGAACTAAAACTTCAAAGTTGGTTTGTTTCATATATCAGACTTGGAGCATCCGACGCATCTATGCACAAACCAGTCAACGATTCCTAGCAATGTATTGAGGAACTTTCAGCCAGACTTCTATTTTTCATCAAATTATTTAAATCAGAAGAAGACTTTCAATAAGTCACTGAATAAAAAATGGGTGAGTGATTTCTTTTGTTTATTTCAAGTTTATAGCTAAGTTTTAATTGCATTAAAATTTGCCACATTACAATTTAATAGCTGACTTTGGAATTGTAGCTGCCACTTGTTCAGATAACAACTTTGATGGTATAGGGTCAATCATATTACAATATCATGTGTGCTGGTGACCTTTTTCTACTCATGCAGTTCTTGGAAGAGAGGTCTCAGGGCAGGGGTGTTGAATTATTGTCTATTGGCAAAGGTCTAGAGACAGACAAGGTTGAATACGAGCAAGCCCTGTAAATGATCCACTTTGGCCAAAAGTTAACATTTTGGGAACACAGTCCTTCAAGATGGCTGTATGTCTAGAAGAAGACTTATACAATGTTTTATTTGTTATGGGGATGGATTTATTCCTTCAATCCACCTTGTAAAATTATCAGTCATCAAAAATTAATGAACTCTAATATGTTAATCAAGATACTTCAGGAGATTTTGTTTCTGGAAGGTATTGCCTTGGTTTGTTGGGAATTAAGATATTTGCCACAATTCATTTGTGCCATCTGATTGGTGTTCCATTCTTTTTTAGTCTTTCTATCCCAGTAATATAGAGTAATTGCTGAAGGCTGCTTTGCCTCTAAGTTTCTCTTCTCTTGCTGTCCCCTCTTCTCCTTCTGAAGCGAGTGTTGTTTTTGTAACTTATTAATGCAGCTTATGCGTTGTCCTGGTCCTTCCCATATCAAAATTGAATCTTTAAATTCTGTGAACCTGAGAGGTGCATACACTTCACTGTACATGTATTGTATTCTCAGTATAGGTGATGGATGGATAGATGTGAGTTCTCTTTATGAGCACAAGGCAAAAGAGACTAACGTTCAGGTGCAATAGATACAGAAAGTTTGTATGCAAGTTATTCTACAGTCAATCCATTACTAAAATGTCCAAACACTTAAAAATCTAATTTTGTTCAATTCCAAATTCTCCACTAATCATAAAAATATGTTTTTCATTGTTTCTAAGCAGTGCTGACCTTTGTATTGACAAATTCCTTAATTAAACAAAGCAGATTTTAGATTTTAGCACCAACGTCGGACATACTTACAACTCTTAATGTCTAGTAGGGGATGCTGTTGTTTTATGACAGAGTGCAGTTGGCAAATGTCAGTTGGCTATGAGGTGACTTAAGGGCCATGAATCATGGTATCTATCCGGGGAGCCTCATATTGGCTTGACATTTTTTTGACTAGCAATGACTTGGAGACCTGAACAGGAACAAATATCAGGATAGCCTTCAGCAATAGGCTCTCTACATTGTATGGTATACGAAGGAGTCACACGCCCCTTCCATTCTGTTTCCAATATTCATTTATGTATCATCTGGGATTATTGAGTGCTGTAATCTGCATTTTTTGATTTAAGCAGCTAGTACCCTGCTTTATTGGCATTCATACTGAGGAGTGATGCTCTATCATCCTCAAGCAGGCAGCCAGTAGGCACCATAGATGACCTAAATGACATACTGCCCAGTCATGGATTGAAAACCAATTTTCCGACCCTGAATGTAAGACTCAAAGCTCACCAAATGTTTCCCTACATTGTATCTAGATCTCAGGGCCCTGCTTTCACGCACCTTAGCTTCCTGAAGAATTAGTTGAAATTGTAAATTCAGTTAATGTCTACAATATGGACTTATAAGAAATAGCACATTACCGTGACCTCAAAAATTATTGGAGCCTCACAAGAACGTTGGTGCAATTATAAATTGAAGATTGTAATGCCACATTTCTTGAATTTTTGAACCTGATAATGAAGATAGTAATATTGAAATATGGGCAAAGACACTGCTTAGATATTTCATTAGCTAGGACACAGTGGGTACCAATACCATGAAGGGTTGAGGTTTAAAACTTAACTCACAAACAAAGTTTTTTTTTGCAACAATAAAAAAACCAAAAACCTCACAGAATTTAGAAAGGAACTTCTCGGAATGAGGGTAATGCCCTTGGCCATTCCTGAGGAATGGCTCTGCTTGTTCCTCTTCAGCATTTGACACTGTGATCCACAATGCACCAATTTACTGACCTGATGAAGTAGTGACATTGAATGGACTGGTGCTGAAATGCATGTGAAACTTGCATCACTTATCTTCCCTTCTAGCAACAGCATTATTCACCTATGCTGAGCATATTCTAAATATATAAAGTTAAGCAGACCGTACTTAGGTATGGACGAGGGCTCAAATGTATTTGACATCCCTTTTTATTCTGCCATCTTTTAACGTTTGTGCATTGAAAAAATCCTTACACTGATTCAGCTTTTCTCTCTTACTAATTATTTATTTATTTTATGTAATGTCTTTACGACAACAATTCTAATGATCCATGCAGATTTAATTTTTAACCAGTGCATTTCAGAGTTATTTGAACTCCTTCATCAGGGCAAGTACCTCTAGCAGTCACTTGACACCATATGAATGAAGTACACAATTATTCTAAATCTGTACACCTGAGTGTCGCAGGATGCCAACATCACCCAGGTACTCCTTAAAGTTCAAGAGGCTATTGGGGGTGGTCCTAAAATTTTGCCTTGTCTAACACATGTTCAGACATGATGCAAGACTCCTTTTGCTGCTGCTATTTATCAAAGAACCCACAGGGCTGTGAATCCTTTGCCCCTCTCTTGGATGTCCAGCTGACCTGGTCATTGCATACATACTGATACAAAATCTCCTGAAAATCAAATGGTCTAGGACTACCATATCGCCTCTTCAATCCCTTCACTGGATCGCCATCAAACAGTCCATCGATTTATAACCTCGTCTGAAAGACTAGCTCACAAATCTCTACAAGGCAACATGCTTGCCATGTGACTACTATAGTTGTGTCCAGAAGTAGAACTAAGAGGATAGGATCCAGCCAGATGGTATGACTAATCGCTGATTATGTATTCATTACTTACATTACATTACATTGAATATATATAGGGATTTCCAGAAATTGTAGAAAGGGTGCTTCCCTTCTGGATGTATGTTGAACACCCCTTCTCTGGGGAGCTTCAACCCTTTCTACTGAGCAGACTAATAGATTCCCCCTCTTGAAACCTGCTGTCCTCAAATCATGTAAGATAGAAGACCCCTGCCCCAGCCAGGCGTAAAACTTTCGAACCACCGTCCCTGCATCTCCTGTCAGTTTTATGGTAAAAGCAACTTTATAAAGTTCTGAAGAGCACCAAAACCTACCTGTTCCTCCCAGCATAGTAACCATTAACCCATAACTTTCCACTCCAGTGTAAAGGAGCCTTTCAGTGAATGATGTCACACTAGTCCACACAGAACAACCCGGCATTATTAAAGGGACATTACAAAGCCCTTTTGTTGATGATTGTTCATGTGTCAGGGGTAAGAGGACAAGCTTTCTTTTCTTTTCATTAAATAGCCACTTTAATATATTTGCTCTCCGACTCATCTTTTCTGCATTTCCTCCTCTCAAAAGCAATCAAAAGCAGTGACGTGAGGGTTATAAAAAATTGTAAGTAAATGAAAATCAATTAATAATTTGTAAATCTGATGACAGCTGATGACTTTTGAAGGTATTACAAAATCAATGTTGTAACCTGCTCTCCTTTTTAATTTGTCTTTTAGATCCTCAAATGGGATTGCTATTGTCCATTGTCGTGTATCTGCTCGTTATCTGGATTTGTGCATACATGTATGTCATGGTCTTACGAGACTGGCCTCTATTTCAGATAAACAACAACTACCTCCTGTTTTTGATAGGAAAGATCCTCGCACCTGCTTTGTCAATTGAAGGTGGCCTGCAATGGTTTTGTGGAAAATTCGTCTTTCATCGTCTGTTGTCCATTGTCATGTGTCTGGTCCTTGCCCGCATCATGGGAGACCAGATTATGAGGATTGGAGATGCCCATGTGTGGCATGCGAGAGAGATCTACCCTGAGTTGTGGCTAGACAACGTCGTCTTACCTGTTACAGCAATTGAATTTGCTGTGCTAGGTGCTTCTGGAATATTCGGCCCTCGTCCTTGGTTGTTCTTGGTTGTGCGTGCACTCCTTGGGTTCTCCTTGGCACACCTGTATACGATAACTGTAGACGTCCTGCGCCAGTCTCAGATAAATGTCCGCCTACTCGTGTTCATACAAGGGATCGTAAACTGTGCTTTCGTATTAGGCATTCTCAGTACATGGGTTTGGGTAAGACTCATCACTTATTTCCTGCAACTAGAACCACAGGCCACACCATCAGAGTGGAACCTTTTGGAGGAATTCTGCTCGTAAATTTGTTTGCTCTGTTCTTATGGCGGGCGCCTGGGGCGTCATTGTAGGGTTTGCCATATCCATCTCATGCACGTCATGCTGTTTCTCTGTCTCTGAGATGGTGGGTCCTCGTCAAAGAGGCATGCCAGGCCACATCATGAGACTGGCATTCCAATGAATGATATATTACACCTATGCATTGAAATTATTTCTTATGTGATGTAAAGGAGGGCTGGAAGTATGTTTATATTGGCTATTGGGGCAATCTCAGCCTTTCGGTATTCTGTTTCTCCCATCTCATCCACCAAAATGAAACATGCCGCACAAAGAAACCCATGAGGACCTTATTCCATTAGAGAACACTGAAGAAAGCAAGGAACCTCACCCTGAACTCAATTGTGAGCGCCAATATTCATGCATTGACCTCTTCCATTCTAAGGACAACATGAGGATGAGAACTTTGGTTGACATTGGTCTAGTCATCGTTCAGCAGCTAACTAGTCAGCTCTATACCCTACATTGCTATGCATCAGTGATATTTAGCTCCATGGGCTCCTAACCATTTTGGCCCCCGTTGGGCTTGGAGTGGAGAAGGCTGTTTCCACATTGGTCGCCAAGGGCAGGGCTGAGAAAGCTGGAAGGAGAGTCCTACTGCTTGCAGTTTGTGCTGTGATGTCGATATCAGTCACTGGAATTGGGTTAGCAAGATTCAGAATTTTACTGGAGTCCCACAACAGTTGCATCAGCATCACACAATCAAACCTTTCACTGTATATGGTGAGTGCTTCTGCCACACTAGTATCCAGGGACTCCGATTGCAGACCACAACTCACCGTCTGGAGGTCTGGAGAGACTTCATCAATCTGACTGTTGCAGTAACTTGATTTCATGCCCCTAACATAGATTTCATCAGCACTACAAGCTTGAGGTTGCTTAAAAACTTTTTTACGTTCAGAATGTGGAAAACCTCATCCAGTCAAAGGAAATAATGCTACAAAGGAAGCCTAAGTCATTCAATAGCACAGGATTCAATGAATATACAGCTCTGAACTAGATCACTTTATTAAGCAATATGGCAGTTGCGAGCCAGTTTTCAGTTAGATTTCGACCAAGTAAGTTCAAAGATTGCACACCTTGAGCTTTTTTTCTCTCGCAAATGGCCTGATTCGCTGAATAGGGCTGTTCGAGATCAAAAAAAGCTTTCTTCCATGTGCAAACTCTATTTTATGATTCGGTAACCTATTACTGAATCGCAAAATGGGTTAGTGATTTCGTATTAGGAAGTGGTGTGCTAAGGGCGTCCCTTCCTAATACCGACTTACAGTGCTATGTACGAATGTTTTGTGACCTAAATGCGGACGCCAAACATTTGCTTTTCAACACCAATTTCAATTTGGTGCTAGCGTATTCGCGAACAGAAAAAGGTCCCAAGGGACCCTTTCCCCTTTGTGAATTCATATGAAAAGTTTATGGGTGAGCAAGCAGTGGTCCCATGGACCACTGCCTATCCTTAAGCATTTAAAAGAATACTTTTCATTTTATATTTTTGAAATGCATCTCATTTTTCTTTAAGGGAAACGGGTTTCATTTAAAAAAAACTTTTCTTTATTCAAAAGCAAACACAGATATGGTGGTATGCTGTTCCCAGCAGGCCACCATCCCATGCTTTTTAGCGATTTCTAATGGATCGCAAATTGGGAACTATCTCATGAATATTAATGTGTTAGGTACTTTGAGATCCACTGAGAATCAAAGGCAGTGTTAAACACACTGTAGCACATAGTTGTTTGCGAATTTCTAATAGCAAATCTCAAGAATTCACTAATATGATATTGCAAATCCAAAACTACGTACATGTGGCCCCTTTTATGTGGCTAAATTCTATATAGTTACAAGGCTGTCTAGACCACAATTCTCATGCATTGCAAAGTTTTTGCCCTTTGAGTGTTTGTGTACAAATCATCATGATCATGAGAACTAGAAAGCCGCCTTTTTGTTTACTGTTCAGAACATTGATAAGAATGCGTGCAATTATTGTTACTGTATGTGAAAATCTCAATATTGGGGTGCTCACCTCATTGGGTCTTTCTAAGAGGCAGGACACATTGGCAGCACACATTGTCTGGTTACGAGAGACCTATTGTGGGCTTACTAACAACTTACAGTGGGCTTAAAGCTTTCCCATTGCTTGTGATTGGTTGGTTTTATTTTTACTCCTATTTGCTTGCGTCTAACTCAGTGGATTTCCTGGCCCCTTTTTGTCTGACTTGTGTGTTTCCCTTCCCTATAGCGTTACCACTTTGCTTGGCTGCCTTCTATCCTTCCATTGCTTGCTTTTAGAGGACTCCATTTTACTTTGTGGTTAGACACCGCATGGAAGCGCATATGCTTCCTTATAAATCACATGACACAGTGCTACATGTTGCTCTTTATTTCATGTGCTCCTCATGCCAATGCTGCTCTCTTCCACATGTGTATCTCTCACCGGAAAACACTCCATAATCCATGTTGCCCACTCCCTGGTATGTTTTTTCCATGCAGAACATCCAAGCCACTGTGCTCTGTGTTGCTTGAGCCCTGGTGGGCTTCTCCTGGCAAATCCCACAATCAGTGTTACTTTCTCTATTTTGTGCTTCTCCCCATGAAATCCACCCCATCCCACAAATAAAAAATGGGGTTAAGTGGTGCTTATTCCGATCCCTTCCTCACTTTCTTCAGTCGGTCAACATGTTTCAGTGATTCCTATAATGTACATCTGCGGGCTTTCTTCAGGAACAGAAGACCCCTAAACTATCACTATCTTTACTATTTACCAGGTGGAAAAAAGCAAAGCTTAAATAACCTGTCTACGTTGACCATAGGATAAAAGCAGGTAAATAGCATTGTATATTATAGACTGGAATAGCATATGACATATAGGCTCAGATTCACAAAGGTGTCACGCAGGCAGTACAGTACCCAAAGAGGCTGCCATGTGTTGCATGACATGGTAAGAGCAGAGAGAGCACCATATTTACAGAGATATGACACTCTCCTCCCCCTAGTGACGCCACTGATTTGGGCTGCCATGCGCCAGGCACACTCCTTAGCGCCATAGTGCTAGGGTGCGTGCCTGAGTTTACTCTGGGTTTTGTACAGAAAGGGTACTCTTCCTGTACAAAATCCTATTGCTAGACAATTTTAAACCCTTTTCTTACCTTGTAAGTGCAGCACACATGCAAAGCAAGGAGGAATGAAAACATTTCTCCTTTTAACACCTGCTTTTCAGCTGCGTTAGATTTTGGCACTAAACCATGTCAACTAAAGTTAGTAGATAGGGTTTGCATCAAACAGCATGGGTTGTTGCATGGGAATGTCTATGTAACACAAATGTAACACCCTCCTGACACACGGTAATGCAAAGCAGCCCTTTGTATTGGTTGGTTAATACCCAAACAGGTTTAACGTTGGGTGTGTGTTAAAAAAGTAACACTACCCCAATGCTAAACTTTTGTGAATCTGGGCCAAAGTGTTATCTGCAGCTTATCTGTCTCCTGGTGACAGAATAGTATACCTTGATAATCCTGTGCGATATATTCCTCACTATTTTAATTTAAGATCACAGGCACCTGTGGATCTGCTCAATACAGTGATGTGGTCCCTTTTCCCTATCCACAGATCTTGGCGAATCAAGATGTGAGGTCAGTCAGGTTTTAACACAGTTCATGCCTCGGGCTTAATGCGATACACAAGTAAGGGGCCATCCAGTGTCACCAAAAAAAACAATCAAGAGTTTCCTACATACTGAATTAAGCAAAGAGGTGCATGCATTTGATCATTACTTTTTCCCTTGAAAGTAAAAGTAAATGTCACGTTAAGAGGTGGTGATTGTGTTATTACATCCAGTAGAATATTTTAATGTTGTACATTGTCACGTGCAGAATTTCTACACACTAAGGGGCCGATTCCGATTTGGTAAAATCCCGTACGAATAGCTGTACGAAGCATTTTTCTCAAACGAATCGTATCCTCGAACGTCCCCGTAGTACGATGTAGTACGATGCGTACCCAAAGCAGTTCTCCATCCGGATCGTACCAAAGCACGTACGACTCAATAATCCATACGAATCGCATTCAGAACGCGCAGTACACGATGTCCGTATGGATCGAAGCATCATTTTCCGACCCAGCAAGTACAATTCGTCCAGTCAACATTCCATACAACTCTTTTTTTATGAGAGCTCAAAACGTCCGGAAGAGCAGAATTTGACTCGAAATGCGTGCGAAATGGACCCCGTACGGTGCGTACACCCCATGATCATAGGGGTACGGTTAGTACACTTACGATCATGGCGTGTGCGAACCGTACCCCTACGATCATGGGGTGTACTACGATCATGGGGTGTATGAACCGTACCCCTACGATCATGGGGTGTACGAACCGTACTCCTACGATCATGGGGTGTATGAACCGTACCCCTATGATCAAGGGGTGTATGAACCATACCCCTACGATCATGGGGTGTACGAACTGTACCCCTACGATCATGAGGTGTACGAACCATACCCCTACGGTGTAAGAACCATACCCTATGTGATTGTGTGGCTCTCCGTACAAATTGCTCATACGCGACGTTTACTTACGAATCGCATACTCATTCCCCGGTCCGGATTGTACTTGTCGGGTTGTACGGCATGTTTATGATTCGTACGGGTCGCTTTCAGGGTCCGTATCGTATGGATTTTCCCTTCCTTTTCGTACGGTTCGCAACGAATCAGACGTATTTTTTTACTACGGATCGTACTATCAATCAATCAATCACAGCATTTATATAGCGCACTACTCACCCAGAGGGTCTCAAGGCGCTAGGGGGGGGGGGTCCGCTACTGCTCGAACAGCCAGGTCTTGAGTTGCTTCCTGAAGGTGAGGTGGTCCTGGGTCAGGCGGAGGTGGGTCGGGAGGGAGTTCTAAGTCTTGGCGGCGAGGTAGGAGAAGGACCGTCCCCCTGTGGTGGTTCTTCGGATGCGGGGGACGGTGGCGAGGGCGTGGCCGGTCGATCGAAGCAGGCGCTTGGGAACGTAGAAGTTGAGGCGGCTGTTGAGGTATCTTGGGCCTTGGTTATGTAGGGCTTTGTGTGCGTGGGTGAGGAGACGGAAGGTGATTCTCTTGTTGACCGGGAGCCAGTGCAGGTCTCTCAGGTGTCCGGAGATGTGGCTGCGACGGGGGATGTCCAGGATGAGACGTGCTGAGGCGTTCTGGATCCGCTGGAGTATCTTCTGGAGTTTGGCAGTGGTTCCGGCGTAGAGGGAGTTGCCGTAGTCCAGACGGCTGGTGACGAGGGCCTGGGTGACCGTCTTCCTGGTCTCTGTGGGGATCCACCGGAAGATCTTACGTAGCATGCGCAGGATGTTGAAGCATGACGAGGAGACGGCGTTGACCTGTCTGGTCATGGAGAGGGAGGAGTCCAGGATGAAGCCCAGGTTGCGTGCGTGGTCTGTTGGTTTGGGTGCGTTGCCTAGGGCGGGGGGCCACCAGAAGTCGTCCCAGGCGTAGGGTGAAGATTCCAGGATGAGGACTTCCGTCTTGTCCGAGTTCAGTTTCAGGCGGCTGTTCTTCATCCATTCGGCTACCTCTTTTATCCCTTCGTGGAGGTTGGCTCTGGCGGTGGCGGGGTCGTTGGTGAGGGAGAGGATCAGCTGGGTGTCGTCGGCGTAGGAGATGATGTTGAGGTTGTGCTGGCGTGCGATGTCTGCGAGGGGGCTCATGTAGATGTTGAAGAGGGTCGGACTGAGCGAGGAGCCTTGAGGAACGCCGCAGATGACTTTGGTGGCTTCTGATCTGAACGGGGGGAGGCGGACTCTCTGTGTCCTTCCGGTGAGGAAGGAGATGATCCATTCCAGTGCCTTCTCCTGGATTCCGACGTTGCTGAGTCACTGCACTAGTGTACGGTGGTAGACAGTGTCGAAGGCCGCGGAGAGGTCTAGGAGGATGAGGGCTGCTGTTTCTCCGTTGTCAAGCAGGGCTCGGATGTCATCGGTGGCTGCGATCAGGGCGGTCTCGGTGCTGTGGTTGGCCCGAAAGCCAGACTGCGAGAGGTCGAGGGATCCGTTCTTCTCGAGGAAGGCGGCCAGCTGCTTGTTGACGGTCTTCTCGATGACTTTTGCAGGGAACGGGAGCAGCGAGATGGGGCGGTAGTTCTTGAGGTCGGTGAGGTCGGCTGATGGCTTCTTTAGTAGAGCGCTGAGTTCGGCGTGCTTCCAGCTCTCCGGGAAGGTGGCGGTGTTGAAGGAGGTGTTGATGATGTCCCGCAGGTGGGGTGCGATGACAGCGTCGGCCTTGTTGAAGACGTGGTGAGGGCAGGGGTCGGTCGGAGATCCGGAGTGGATGGAGTTCATAGTGAGGACGGTGTCTTCGGTGCTGATCGGGGTCCAGGCGCGGAGGGTGGTGGTGGGGGGCGGTGGTTCGGTCATGGCGTGCGTCGGTTGAGTGCTGAAGCTGTTGTGTATGTCCGCGATCTTGTTGTGGAAGAAGGAGGCGAGGGAGTTGAAGAGGTCTTGTGACTGAGTGATGTTGTTGTTTCCGGCGTTGGGGTTGGAGAGCTCTTTAACGATGTTGAAGACTTCCTTGCTGTTGTGTGCGTTGTTGTCCAGTCGTTCCTTGAATGCAGTTTTCTTGGTGGCGTGGATCAGTTGGTGGTGTTTTCGGGTGGCGAGCTTGAGGGCAGTCATGTTGTCCGGTGTTGGGACTCTGCGCCAGGCTCTCTCGAGGGCTCGGCAGTTCTTCTTGGAGCTCTTGAGTTTGTCGTTGAACCATGGGGCCGTCTTGCTGCCGGGTCTGCTGGGCGGGGTCCTCAGAGGGGCGAGGTCGTCTGCGCAGTCGCTGATC
This sequence comes from Lissotriton vulgaris, assembly GCF_964263255.1. Taxonomy (NCBI): domain Eukaryota; kingdom Metazoa; phylum Chordata; class Amphibia; order Caudata; family Salamandridae; genus Lissotriton; species Lissotriton vulgaris. Next base: position 1,634,156,956 of record NC_141695.1, on the reverse strand, counting down.
CACTTCGTGAGGTTGGTGGCCGCTTGGCTGGGGTTCGCTGCGCTGGTGGGTGGGTTCTTGCTCAGGGAGGTCGCGAGCTGGTCGGCTGTGATCTCGCTCCAGCTTCTGCGTGCAACTACACGATTCGGACGGATTTGTACGATTCGTACGGAAAAGGCTACGAATTTGAATCCTCGTACGGATTTGTTTCCCGAATCGGAATGGACCCCTTAATATAGAATCCCTTTTTGCTTCTCAAAAGCCCCCAGGACACTATTTTCTATTGTTCCAAACATGAAGATAAAAAACATAGCTACAGTCTATGCATTACCATTTTTTATTCTTGACAAAGTTTAACGAAGCCATAATTTTTTGGGATCTGAAACTATAATTCTGTGAAGGTTTGAAAATACTGCACACTTCCCAGAAATCCTCAAAGGCATTTCTGGCAGTAGTTTACTTCCGGGGGACCTTTTCAGTAATAATCGGTAGAAACAATGTTCCTTCCAGGTATTTCTCAAACCTCTGTAAAGTGCATGTCTTAAAATAGCTGCTGGTGATTATAGGGGCAGCTCTGTGCTCCTTTAAGTCTGTGTGAGCCATGCTAATAAAGGGACACAGGCATGCGGGGATGTCTGAGCTCTCTGGTGCATGGCTCGATAGGTGAAAGGATGGTAGGGCCAGGGCAGGTGCTGTCATGCATCTTCCTCACAAAGGCACACTCCTGACATCATGTGACTGACTCCCCCAGACTGACATTCAATAGCCTCAGCTTTAACAAAAGACTGACTCTTCCACAGCTATACTTGCCTTTCACAGGCACAAGCGTGACGGGATGTCACCCCCTCATCCACCATAATCCCAGCCTCTCATAAGCACCAATGTAACATGTGACCAACTCTGCCCATCCCCATCGTCCTTCCAAAGGCAGCAGCTTCACTTGACACACTCTACTCTGGTCTTAATACACCTTTGGAGGTCCCGGCCTGATTTGTGACCCACATTTCTTCAAACCTCTGAGCGATTCATTGGTATCAGACTGACAGAACACTGGCTCTGCCCCAACCCTATGGGCCCGATTCACAGAATGAACTTAAGACTCAATCCTAAACTTTCTACTATTTTGGTATTCACAGAATGCACTTAATACTTTTGGTATTCACAGAATGAATTTACTACTTTTGGGATTCACAGAAGTTAGGATTTTGTCTTAAGTTTGTCTTAAGACAACTTTAAGACAGACTTAAGACAGACTTAAGTTAGAATTTTGTCTTAAGTCTGTCTTAAGTCTGTCTTAAGTTTGACTTAAGACAAACTTAAGACAAAATCCTAACTTCTGTGAATACCAAAAGTAGTAAGTTCATTCTGTGAATGCCAAAAGTAGTAAGTGCATTCTGTGAATACCAAAATAGTAGTAAGTTTAGGATTGAGTCTCAAGTTCATTCTGTGAATCGGGCCCTTAGTATCCTTTCTGGGAAAGAGCTGGACATGTGACAGATTGCCCAGTCTTATATATGTCTTTCACGGACACTCTCCTGATGTTCGACTAACTCTACACTAGACCCAGAGGTCTCTCTAACAAACGGTTTACTTTTCACTATCCCTGCCTACTTTGTGCTGGCTCCAGCTGGGCATGATACTCTCTCCATAGCTGACTGGAATTTTATGACAACTACAATGAGATCGACTGACTCTACCCCTAACCTACATTGCGTCCACAGGTACGACTATGACCTTGAAATGTGACTGACTAAGCAGTGCAACCAACATGTCTCTCATTGTCACAAGAATGAGCTGCAACTGAACTGACCTTCCCCAACCTTAAAGGCTTTTCACTGAGACGGTCTCTGCAAGTGAGTACTTCTCTCCTAGCCTTCTGCTCCTTTCAGAGGAACCAACAGGTCATCACTTACTTGGCACCAGTCCTACCGACTTTAACAGGCTTAGGCCCAGATTCTGAAAACTGTCACAGAACACAGCGCAGCCCCAAAAGAGGCATGGAAGGGAGAGAGAGCAGGAAGGGAGAGAGAGCATGAGAGTGCCATGTTCACGTCCCCTCTCCCTACCATCTTTGCTGATTTACGCTGCTGCGCCCAAGCACACCTTAGCGCCAAAGTGATAGGGTGCATGCCTGGATCTAGTACAGGTTTTTAACAGGAAGGGTACCCTTCCAGTACAAAATACAATGCATAGACACCCTTAAAAGCTTTTCCTACATTGTATGTGTGCTGCACAATGCAGTACACATGCAAAACTGGAAAATAAAGGCGAAATGAAAACATTTCTCCTTTTAACGCCTGCTAAGCAGCAGCATTAAGTTTTGGCACTAAACCCTGTCTACTGATGTTAGTAAATAGAGCTTAGTGTAAAAAAGCATGGGTGGTTTCATGGGAATGCCCATGTAGCCCCCATGTAATGCCTTCATGATGCGAAGTTTTGCAAAGCAGCGTTTCACACTGTTTTGCATTACTTTTCCATACAAACCAACACTAATACCATTTAGCATTGGTTTCTTAATCCCCAAATAGGTTTAGCGTCAGGTTAGCATTACAAAAGTAACGCTAACCCAATGCTAAACCTTAGTGAAACTGGGCCCATTCTGTTGACATCTACCCATCTTTCTGCACCCCCTAAGGTCATGTGCCCCACACTGGTTCTGAGCAATTGAGTCAATCTTCAGGCCCAGAAGGCAAATTGCAGAAACTCTCTCTTACCCTATACCTTGAGTCACAGGCTCTTCAAAACACCATTCTGGGAAGGTGGCTGCCACCTCACCTCACTTGCCAGGAAACCAACACCCTGAGGTGCATGGCTTGGTGAGGCGTTGCAACCTGAAGGCCATCAACGTTTTGAACTGGTGCAGCACCACGGCTGAGAATGCTCACAGACTGATATACAAGCATTTGAAACCTTTTTGAGAAGGTTGACTCCTGTGTGCCTGTCTAGAGCATAGTGACGTAGACTTGGGCGAGGCTGTGCCAAATAGCCATGACTAGGTTACTGCAAATTCTCAATAGATGGACAAACCAAAGACCCAGTAAAAACATGTATCGTAGTGGCAGCAGCAGGCTTGTCAGGGTGCTGATGTGAGATGTCATCTAAGTAAGAATAGTGTCACAACTCGCATATTCATTAACTCATCCACCTAAACCTATAACCATTTCTCAGCCCCTTTGTTTTTAATCATCCGGTAGAAAGATCACACTAAAAACATTTTTAGCTCACCCACATAAAATTTTAATATAGATCTGACAGTTTAACAAAGGGAGTACATAAATGTCGGCATAAGTGGGGTGACCTCACTCAAACAAGGAAACGTAGGAGTAAGAGGCTGTACAACCAGTGTTTGTTAATACTCTTAAATGCTTCCCAGTGCATGATAAGGAACCCACTGATAAAACATACCATGTTTGGTAAGTGAGCATTCATCATCCTATATGATTACATGACTGTATGGTAGGTCTAGAACAGGTCTGGCTAGTTCTAGCTGCAGTTTTTTACTTCTTGGATGTTTGTCTGTTCACAAAAAAATATACAGCAGTCCTTTTATGCCTCTCACCCACTCAAGTGCGTTAGCTATGTGTGTTGTACCTGTCCTGTATGTGTGAGAGAATTGTGTGATGTTTTTTTCTGCTGCTGTCACCTGTCCTTAACTTATTTTTTGTGTTAGGGAAGGTTGCACTCCAAATGTTCATGTTTTACCTTTATTGGGTTGTGAACCTCGTTATAAAACTTTCCACTCCACATAAGAAAAAAGCAATTCACATTGCCAATGCTTGTATTAATGCATGATATGAGTGAAATAGTGAACCGTGACAAAATATGTGGGCAGAATGTACTTTTTATTTTATGCATGAAACAAGCAGTTTTTTAAATGACGTAGGTGATTGTAAAATTTTAAAACAGCTGACAAGTGTCCCCATGTCATTTATAACACCTATAGTTAATTGTTAGCATTTTAGAGAACAGCACTGTGCATGGTGGTATTAACTCATAATGAAACTGTTAAAAGAAAAACTACAAGCTCCGCAATGCAACATGTATTTGGCATAAAAAACATTGATGATTGTATCTTAAATTGTGAAATGCAAAATAAAATGTAGTTCCTGCCTTTCTGCTTTTTTTCCTTGCATGGGTCACCAGGGGTCCTCGCTTAGCCTCAGCTTGTTTAATTTCTATGTCATCCGCTTAGCAGAAGTAATGAGATTACATGGTGTCTCCCTCACATCTTATGCTGATGATACTCAAATCATCATCTCTTTGGCCAGGGACGAAAATGAGACAGGATCCAGATTCCATGACTGCATGGTGGCTGTGAGCACCTGGATGAGAAGGAACTGTTTGAAATTGAATGCCAAAAAAACTGAGGTTTTGCTATTTGGCTCTCATACGTCCTTTAGGGCCCCTAGTTGGTGGCTGCAGGATTTAAGAGCACTTTATCACCGGTTACTAAGTCCCGAAATTTAGGGGTAGTACTTGTTAGAACTGGGGGTCTCTAGTTGGCAGAGGTAGGTACCTTTGACCAAATAAGAACCCTTGTTTCTAGTCAGGGTAAGAGGGAAACACGCAGTTGATAACCTCTGCTCACCCCCTTTGTAGCTTGGCACGAGCAGACAGGCTTATTCCCAACGCAATGTGTAAAGTATTTGTACCAACACTCACTGTAACAGTGAAAACACCACAAATGGACACTACACCAGTTTAGAAAAATAAAATATCTTCATCTAAACTCAACAAGACCAAAAAGACAAAAATCCAACATACCGAACTCATGAAAATGTCTTTAAGAAGGTTGTTGCAAAAAATAAACTTGTAGAAATCAAACATCACCAACTGGGGCTATCACGACGTCAGGACTGTACCAAAATCCAAAGCACGACACCGCCTGCAAGGATCGCGGCGTCGGGCGCGGAGTCACAAAGATCCCTGAATAACAGTACCTTAAAAATGATGTCGGTGACGATGCACGGCATCGAAGAAGAACAATGTCATCTCCGGTGATGATGCAACATCAGCGGTTCTTGCAAGTCACCCTCAGCGGTTATCGGCACCGCACTAACAGGAGGCCGGCACTTGGCGAAGACACAGGGTCGATGCAAGCTGGCCTCGGTCGCGAACGATCACTGCCGGTGTCGGCGAGTGTCATATTGCGTCGGAGATGCAGAGCATGCCGGGTGCAGTGTTGTCACTTCACGAGTGGCTTCCCCGGGCCTCGATGAAGGTGGCGGCGTTGGAAAAAAGGATTTCTTCTTCTTCTTACTCTTGTTAAGCTCCCCACAGCAGAAAGGCCTCACACACAGTTTGAGGCACACTGGAACTCTCAGCAATGAAGTTCAGGGAAAGCTTGGGTGAAGTCATTGTGTGCCTGGGACTTCAGAAACAGGAGGCCAGCTTTTCTCAGGCCCTTGGTGACTTTCCTCAGATGGACACAGCACTCAGCAAAGTCCTTTCTTCAAGCAGGGGACACAGCACACAGCAAATTTCTTTAGGTTTCTCCTAAATAGAAACAGCAAACTGCAGGCCAGCCCTAGACACACTTGGGCAGTCCTTCTCCTCAGTCTCTTCAGTTGATCTCCATTGGCCGGGATTCCTCATGATCAGGAAGTAATAGTCTTGGAAACTTTGATATCATTGATTTCCACAACAGGAGGCAAGCTCTGCTCAGGCCCCCGGAGACTTTCCTTCCAGGACAAAGCACACAGCACAATCCTTTCTTCAAGCAAGGGACACAGCACACGGTAAAGTCCTTCTTCCTTTGGCAGAAATAGCAACTGCCGGCCAACCCTAGACACACTCAGGCAGTATTTCTCCTCCAGCTCTTCAGCTTTTCTCCTCAGCAAAGGTTCCTCCTTGATTCAAAAGTAGTCTAAAGTTCAGGGATTTCAGCTCTAGTACTTATACCCCAAAAGTCTTTGTTCTCCATGTGTGAGGGATCCTGTACCCAGTCCAAGCCAGTTCAGGGTGTATTCTGCCAGTGCACCTTTCTCTCCTTTGTGAGTGTGGGGCAGGGCCATCAGACACACCTCAGGAGCTGGAGTCAGCATTGTGGAGGGCAAGCACAGCCCTATTCAAACCCAGGTGCAACTCCTCCCACCACTCCAAATGCAGATAGGTCTATTCAGCCTAGTGCTGACTCACCCAGCCTCCTGCAGCCATCCCCAGCCCCTGTTACTCACAAACCAGACAGTCAATACACAACCAGACAGAGGCACGCTGAAAGGTTGAACAAGAAAATAGCCACTTTCTAAAAGTGCTATTTTCAAACACAGAATTTCAAAAACCATCCTCCCTAAAAGATGTGTTATTAATTTATGAGTTCAGGGATACCAGATTTTGATTTTCTATCTTGCTCCTATGGGAAGATATGCAGGTAAACATTATACAATGCATTCCCCTTTTTAGCCTATTGGCAAGATGGCCTTTCAACAGTGAAAAACGAAAATGGCTGTATTTCACTACCAGGACATGTTACCCACACTAGTACATGCCATGATTTCACCTTACAATGCACACTGCCCAGGGGGGTACCTTGGGTCTACCATAGGGGTGTCTAATGTGCAAGAAAAGGGAAGGGTCAGGCCTGGCTACTGTGTACACTGGCCAGGACAACATGGCAGTTAGCAACTGCACACAGGCACTGCGGTGGCAGGCCTGAGACACCATCTTAGGGCTACTCCTGTGGGTGGCACAATCAGTTCTGCAGGCCCACTAGTAGCATTTGAATCACCATCCCTGGCACACTCAGTGCACTTTACTAGGGACCTACTGGTAAAACAAATCTGCCAATCATGGATAATCAATCACAATTACAATTTACAGAGCATATGCACTTTAGCATTGATCAGCAGTGATAAAGTGCCCAGAGGCCTATAGCCAACAACCACAGGTCAGGAGAAATAAAGGAGTAGGGGCCATATGTATCAAGCCTTTTGCGATCCGTTAAGGCCAAAATTCGCAGAATTTCGGCCTTAGAGAATGGCAAACGGCCTTTTTTCCGATTTTCAAATGTATGAAAAATTAGCAAAATAAGGAATCGCAAAAAATTGTGATTCCATATTTTGCTTAAGCATTTAAGGAATCGCAATTTTGCGATTCCTTAAATGCTATGTATGAAGCTTTTCAAAATTGCGAATTCAGGTTTAGAAATTGCAAATTACCACCAACATGTAGTTGGTGGTAATTTGCGATTTCTTGTAAAAATGCACAATTGTGCATTTGTGAGGGTGGCATATGACGCACATACATGCCCATTGGGCATGTATGTGCGCCATATGCACACACATGTCATTTTTAGGGAAGCAGCAGGGTGTCCTTGAGACACCCCTGCACCCTTGAAATAATTCTCAAAATGCGATTAGCAAATTGCGAATTAGCAAATTGAGAATTATTTCACAGTCATTTCTATGGGCCTCCTGGCCCATAGAAATAAATGAGAAATTATTCCTTATTTGCGAATTCGCAAATTGCGAATTCGCAAATAAGGAATAATTGGAAATCGCTAAAAAATAGCGATTTTCTACATACATACCATTTTGCGATTTCTAAATAGCGATTCCTTAAAATTTGCTATTTAGAAATCGTAAATGGTGATGATGATACATATGGCCCTATGAATCAAAAAGTTTGGGGATAACCCTGCCTGCAAAAACGGACATTTCCAACAGTAATTGATAACAACTTCACTTTGACAGTTCTAATTAAAGCAGTGACATCCTCTTCTTGTCATAAATTAAGAACCATAAAATAGATCCTACTTTCTATCCCTTCAGATTGAGAGAATACGGTAGTACTAGTACGTATTAAAATAGACTACTGCAATGAACTGTATCTAAACCTGCATCAGCGCTTACTGAACAGGCTGCAGATCCTTCAAAACGCTGCAGCACAACTATTATTGAAGATTCCAAAAGATAATTCAGTGTCTAAATCTATCAGGAAATTACATTGGCTGCAAGTAAGACAGATATTTACTATCAAAGATCTATGTACGGCCTATAAAGCATTACACAACCAAGGTCTTAAAAACTGTTTTCGCTGGTGCTTCCCAGGTAGAACACTACGCTCCACAACAGCCAAATGTGCTGGAGTCTCCAGGTTTAAAAGATCTTCTTGGGGTGGAAGAAGTTTTGTAATTGGAGCAGCAAAGGCTTGGCACTCTCTCCCCTTGCAAATGAGTCATGCCCAATCTGTTTATGTTTGGGAAGGCTTTGAAAACCTTGTTGTTTAATGGAGAATGAGCTTCAATCCTCCTTGTGTCTCGGTTTCTTCTCGATAGCATCAAAGCTAGCACCAAGACTCCTCTGGGCAATTGAGCGCTCTCTTACATTTGATTAACATAACATAACATAACATGGGTGACCACAGATTGTGCTTTAGCTGGAAGTTACAGCATCTTCTTCTAATAGGCGAACGTTACCGCCCTATGCAAAACCAGCGTAATGAAAGGACCTATTTGCCAGAGCAATGCAAGCATCTACAATGGGTCTAGAGACACAGAGAAAAAAAATAACAACCTTTCACCCCCTCTTCTCTAGCCCATTCTCGGGCAGTTTGTATGATTTAGGTGGCATGCTCACAACACCGCTCTGATACACCCTGCCTCAAACAAGTGCGTCACAGGCTGCTGGTGCTGACACACGAGGGCCACCATTGATGGGACATAGATGAGGCCATGGGTTCCTGAGTACTCTTCAACCTATCCAACCATCTGCAATCTTCAGGAAACACAAACACGATTCAACCGCAACTCTGTTCATAAATATACTACAGTCATAAATTGTTTTCAGATTGTATTGCTACAACAATTTGTTGTATCTTGGCACAGTAAACTGCACTTCATAAGGAGACAAATTATATGGGTATATGTTGAGAATGAACTTCTTAAATCTTTTATTTATTTATTTATTTTTAACATTTGTTAAGCGCGAACAATTGCCCGCAGGCATCCAATTATTCTGCAACCTTCACCTCATGTTAGTGTGTGAGAACTATTACAAGTACATGTGTGTGCAGTAGGTGCAATAACACCCTGATCTATCCCATTACGTTTGGAATCTGTGACTAGTATGATACTTATGAATCTTTGCAGCAAGGACATAACACACTGATCCGTTTTAGTTATGTTTTGAATCTGTAACAAATATGTTGTGATCAAATCTTCTGCAGTAGTCTTATTTACATGCTAAGCTTTCACACTGGAGTTAAAATCTGTGACATAAAGCACATATCTCAGCAGTAACTGCATTTTCCACAGTTTTCTTTCTGAGATCAGAACATGCAACCAGAAAACTACACACAGATCTCTGCAGTTGGCATATTAACCCACTGAACTATCTCACAAAAATGATACCAGTGACTTATAGCAGATTACACATATAATGCTACAATAGGTATACCAAGCCCGATCCCGTAAAAATAGCATTTTAACACCTTTCACGTTAAACCTTTTCCCCCTAGAATGCTAAGCCACTTTTTTTGCTATTTGGGGTACTCCATAAATGTTATTTCCACATAAGGTATTCATGTCAAATTGCATCCCTTTTCCTCAACATTATAGGAATTCTAGGGGGCACAGGTTTTGTGTATTTCCCTGGAGGGGAAGAAGAAAATAGACAAAATGTATACAAATTTAGTTTTTCTTAGTAAAATTGGATAAAAACTGCTGCCCAAGAAAGAATATAGTTTTTTTCACTGACAATGGCATCACCAAAAGGCTTTCAGGAACAAGCAGAGCTGTATAAAAATATATTCTTTTACATAGTTGTGGTATTTTACTAAGCGGTAGGCCATTCTTTCCAAATTTTTGTGTCCACAGTGGTGTGACTTGTGTGGATCGCATCAGGTTGTTTTCCCCTAAACCCCTACAAACCTCAAACTTTGGCTAAAAACACACATTTTCTTCACATTTCAGTGAGTTTAACTTCAGGAATCAGTGAGAAGCCACACATTTCATACAAATCAGTGTACCCTCAAATCTCTTGATAAAAATGCTACATCACATGTGTGGGTGATCCTTGTGCCTGTAATAGGAAAGGTCCCAAAACACAACATAGACACATCAAATCTTTCTACTGAAAACAATATTTTTTTATTAATTTGAGTAGCTGAAGATTTTGGCCCTAGCTCAGCCGACACCAAAGAAAACCTACTAAACCTGCACATTTCTGAAAATTAGACACCCAGGGGAGTCCAAGGTAGTGTGACTTTTGCATCAGGTTGCTTTGCCCAGAAACCTTCGCAGACCTCAAACTTTGACTTAAAACACACCTTTTCCTCACATTTCTGTACAGAAAACTTCAGGAATCAGCAGGAATCCACTAATTTCCTGCCAATCAGCGAAACCCCTAAGTCTCTTGATAAAAATGGTACATCACATGTGTGATTAGCCTAGGCCCACAAAAGGAAAGGGCCCAACATGCAACATGTACACATACATTTTTTCCACTGCAAACAGATCCTTTTTTTTCCAATTTGGGTAGCTGTAGATTTTGGGCCCTAGCTCAGCCAGCACTTAGGTAAACTTATCAAAAATGCACCCAGGGCATGTTGCAGGATGGCATGACTTGCATGACTCTCACCAAGTTGTGTTACCCTGAAGCTCTTGCAAACTACTAGCCAACGTCAGTTCACACACATGCCAGCCAAATGCCAGTCCAGATATACTGCTGGTCAAACACCACTAAAACATCAACATAAAAAAACTCCCTGAATGAACAGATTAGACAAACACATCACATAGAGAAAAAAATAAAACATCCAACTAAAAGCAGCACCTTTTTTTCAAATTTAAAATAACCTACCTTTTGGTAAAACCAAATCCAGAGCTCTGCACTCGGAAGTCAGCTGCCCTGGCCGCTGCACAACACTTCACCTCTATCTAGAATATGAAAAAACATTTAGGATTGCATGTACAACAGGTGTAACTAAGCACAACAAACTATTGGCAACCTGCTGTCTAAACAGAAAATATATATCAATACAGGCCATAGTCATTTGACATTTACTCTGATGGTTGTTCCCAATATTTGAGTTGTTTATAGTACAGTTTAAAACATGTGGACAAACATGAACCAGGATCAGAATTTGTACTCCTTTTCGGACACAGACTCTACATCTCCGACAAAGAAAGTATTTTAGTTGCTGTTGGCGGAATGTATTCAGGAAAGTGGCAGTATTTTAATCTTGCCATCTCTTCAACCACTCTGTTTCTAGCAAAACTTGGTTGCTCTATTGCAGCAAGGCTGCCTACTAAGGAAAACAGCATAAACATTAAAGGATGCTAAATGAAAGAAACGAAAATTAATCTCTGGTACCAGATGTATGACTTTTGAGCAGCTTTGTAAGGCTCCAAACTTTTATCTCCTGTATCTACCCCTTCCATGTGCTTCTTGAAGTCTAGAATGCACTCTGGTTTGTACACATCTGCTACCTGACCCCACACAGTCATAGGTGCAGTACTTTCATCATGAATATGTTTGAGGAAGTGGATATCTCTTCTGTCTGAAAAATTCAACATGAGTAGCTCATTAAGATGCACAGCACTGCTCTCTCCCACTTTGAAGTTTCTTTCACAGAAGCTTTTTTTGATAACCTTCATAGAACTGCAATATTAAAATGTCTCAACCCGAATGACCCACAGCTTAATCTCTTATAATACAACTTTCAATCCACTGTGAGGAAGTATCAAAACATGGCTAGTGGCCATGCACAACAGCATTTTTGAAACTTTTGCTGTGTATCCTTTTCATCATCCTACACACTGTATAACGTACCTACTTTGCATACCCTGCGCATTTATGAACACAGATTAACTGTTATTTAGCAACATTATTTCTTTAGACAAGAGGAAGCATCATAACACGATTATGAGCGTAGCACAACTGAACTTTAGCGACTCCATCACACGTCCTTCTCTTCCATTATCCTATCTATTGCAAACCTACTTAAATTCCATATGCTTTAACTGAATGGTTATGGCACTGTTGCAACTTGAATTTTTTGTTGTTGTTATTTAATTAGGATTTTGCAAATGCATTACCCAGCCACATGAAAACACATGTTGAACTGAATAAAATAATACATGAGGCATATGACATATGAAAAATGTACATTAGAAGGATAAAAAAGAAAGGATAGGAAGAAAGAGAAGAAGAAAGAAGGATGAGAAGGAAAGAAAAGAAAAGGAAAGAAGAAGGAAAAAGAAAAAGAGGCAAGTCATGTATAAGGGGAATAGTTGCAAGAAAGGAAGAGACAAAGTCATCTGACGGGAGGCTTTAGAAGAAAGGTAGGTAGTAAAGGGAAGCCAAAGGAGGTCAGATTTAATTTTTAAAGTAACAGAAGAAGAGGAAGCAGCAGCAATCCTGTGTTCATCACAAATAACATTCCACCAGGTAAGTAAAGACAGTTTGGAGTTATCCTTCCAAGAGGATACAATAACTTTAAAAGCTAGAGCAATGAAAAGATCAAGTAATCTTGCATTAGAGGGTAAGATATCTAAATCAGATGATAAAGAACCTAAAAAAACAAAACATTCAATAGTGATAGTGAAGTAGTACAATTAAACATTGTCATACAAATATTCCAAACAGAGTTCCAAAAGGATAGAACAGATTAACATTCGTATAATTGATGCTTAAGCTGCCCGTTTCATTAGAACAAGACCAACAAAGTGGGGAAGAGGTGGGTGAGAACTTACAAATACTAACAGGAGTAATAATAGCTCTGTGATAAATAAAAAACAAAGATTGAGTAATACGGGCAGCAGCAGAAACTTTAAACAATTTAGACCATAGTCTATCCCATGTTAGAACAGATAGGGAAACGGACAAGTCAGTTTCCCAAGCAATCTCAATAGCTGACTTAGAAAGAACAATAACATTAGATAACAGCAATTTATATACAAGGGCAGCTTTAGGTTGTTGAGTCGAAAATAAAGGATATAGTGGAGTAGTGGGAGGGAGAGATGGTAAAGTAGAGGGTAGTGAAAATGTAGACAAATGAGTTTGTATGGCAGCAGTAATGATGGCATATTCATGTAGGAAGGAGTCAGGTAATTGATAAGTGGTTTGTAAGTCATGAAAAGGAATGACAGAATAGTTAAAAAGAAATTGATGGGCAAACGAGATATCCTTCTCCTTCCAGTACTATAGTAAAAAAATTTGCCTTTGTATTTCAGAAATTTGTTATACCACACAATAGAAGATAAAAAGCATTGGAGAGGAGTAAAATCCTTAGAGAATGCGTTATAAAGCAATGTTTGGGAGTGTTTCAAGATAGGAACCATGACCAAAAAAGAACAGTTCAACATAAAAACAATATGTTGAAAAGAAAAATCCTTTAACAGTGAGCGATCAAAAAGGACCCATCTGGGAACAGAGTTTTCCAAAAAGTCATAGGCTACAGAAAAGGATTGTTTAATCAAAAAAGCAGAATGATAAGTTTTAAAGTCAGGGAAGCGAACACACCTTCATTCTTGGGACGATAAAGTTTACTTAGAGCAATACAAGGGTGTTTATTATTCCATAGTAATTTGGTGCAAACAGAGTTTAAACGGGAAAAATATGCAATAGGAATTTTTGTGGAAGCATAGAAACAGTGTATAACACATGGGGAGCAATCATCATTTTGATAGTATCTAGTCTACCCCACCAGGAAAGATATAAGGGGGACCAAATTTGGAGAAGGGATTGAAGTTTTTTGCAAAAGGGAGTTGAAGGTAAATTTAAGCGTATCCGCTAGGGATGAGGAAAACCAAATACCAAGGTGCTTAATTTTGGAGGGACACCAAGAAAAATCATCAGTATTATTTAACATATATTGATAACAAATAGAATTTAAGGGTAAAACTTCTGTTTTGGATAAGTTAAGCTTATAACCCAAAATAGAGGAGTATAAACAAACCTCACCCAGAAAATGAGGAAGAGATTCAACTGGGTTAGCCATATAAAACAATATATCCCCTGCGTATGCAGACATTTTTGTTTCAACAGAGGACAACTTAAAGCCAGAAATCCGAGAGTTAGCTCTAATGCGCTCTAAAAAAGGTTCAAGGCAAAGAATAAACAATAAAGGGGAAAGAGGACAACCTTGTCTTGTGCCTCTAGACAATGAAAAAAACCTAGAGAATTGGTTATTGACAAAAATACTAGCTCGGTCGAAGAATATAAAAGTTTGATAAATGAAATAAAGGAGGGGCCACAACCAAACCATTTGAGAGTTTCAAACATTAATTGCCAAATAATACGGACAAAAGATTTCTCAGCATCTAAAGATAGGGCTTCAAGAGGAGCTTTAAATTGTTTACCATGGCAAATAATATTGGAAAACATACGAGCATTATCAGAGGCTAATCTGCCTTTCACGAAACCAACTTGATCAGTTTTAATTAATAGAGGGACAATAGAATCAAGACAGGATGCAAGAATTTTAGCGAAAATTTTACAGTCATAATTAATTAATGATATAGGACGATAATTTTTGCAATGGGAATGGTCTTTGTCAGGTTTGGGAATATTGACAATCAATGCATCCATAAAGGACCCAGAGGCCCTAGCATCAGCAATAAATGAATTAAAAAGTTGCAACAGTTTAGAAGCAAAAATTGAATGGAATGTAGAATAAAATTCAACAGGTATTCCATCAGGGCCTGGAGCCTTCGATTTTTTCAAAGAGTTAATGGCTTTAAGGACTTCTTGTAAAGTAATATCTTTCTCTAATTGGTCAAATTCATCAGGAAGCAATGGTGGTGATGGGAGACCAGCGAAAAAAGAAGTTAAGTTCTGGGTGGAGGGATGTGTATCATCAATGTAAAGAGATTGATAATAATCATGGAAGACCTCGGCAATTTCTTCATCTGATGAGACTAGTTTATTAATGGCTTCATTGAAAATAGGGCCAACATTTTTACGCTCAGATTTGATTTTTAAATAGTTTGCTAGCATTTTACCCGCTTTATTTTGACCCCCATGGAAATTAGACTTTATCTTGAGTAGGGTATTACATGCTTCAATAGTGGCAATGTTATTAAGCTCAGTTTTTGCTACAATTAGATCATGAAGAGCAACATTGGATTTAGAGGTAAAGTATGTATGTTCTAGACCATTGATTTTCTGTAGTTGATCCTCATATTTAGTTCTATTTGGTTTCTTTTTGTTCGAGACATAAGAAATAGTAAAGGCGCGAAAGGCAGCTTTAAAAGCGTCCCAGTTGTTAGGAATAGAGGTGTCTGATGGGTTATTGAAAGTAAAAAATTCATTAATAAAAATAGTAACTTCCTTTATTAAATCCTTATCAGACAAAAGAAAGGAATTACATTTCCACCGGCTAAAATTAGAGGAGGTATGGGAAAGGTCCAGGACAGCAGAGACAGGTGTATGATCTGAAATAAAATAGAACCAATTTCGGATTTCTGAATAGAGGGGAGGAGAGACTTACTAACCAAAATGTAATCAATCCTAGAGCGGGAATGATGTACATTGGAGAAAAAAGTGTATTCAAGAGAATCGGGGTTACAGGTTTTCCAAACATCATATAAAGGACGAGAGGTAATGGCAGATTGAAAAGATTTATGAGATTTATCTGGTTGAAATTTGGGGGACAATTGGGGTTGATATACTGCAAAAAGACAACTACAAAAAAAAACACAATAGACATAAATATTACATGTAGACAAATTACCCAAAACATGCATATTATTAGAATACATTACTCCTAAAACTGTAATAAAGGACAACAAGAAATATAGAAACCAAAAGAAACAAAAAAGAGATCGTTCAGGAAAAGAACAGAAGAAAAATACATGGACATTGAAATAGGACCAGAAGGAGAAAGAGTAGAGAAGAAAAGAGGAAGAAAGGAAAGAGATGAAAAGAGAAAGGAAGAAATAAGTGGACAGATCAAGGCATAAGAGCCAGGTCTGAGGAAAGATGGAAAACCAACGCAGCGTGAGAGTAATGACGCCAAAGAGGAAACAGACTCCAGCGATCGGTGAAAAAGAAGAAGATAAAACAGAACCTCTAGAGAGGAGAGGAGACACTTAATAGAAAATTACAAAGGAGACATAAGGATTACAAGTAAAGGAACAATCCCAGCAAGGATAAAGATAAATATCAAATGTTAGTACCCATGCCAGATGGAGAAATATTCTGCAGGTAAGAATGGAGCTTCTGTGGATCATCAAAAGAGCGAGTACACCCATTGTGTGTAATCTTACAAAAACATGGGTGAAGAATGCCATATTGGATATTTAACTGTCTCATTTGTGGACGGAGATTCAAAAATTCTTTACGCCGGGCATTCATTGCGTTAGAGAGATCTTGAGAAATAAAGATATTATGTCCAGACCATATGAGACGTTGTTTGAGCTTAGCAGCCTTCAACACAGTCATTAACTCTGTAAATTCAAGAAAGAGCATAATGATGCCACAAGGCTTAGTGGCATTGGGATTAACCCCTTCCATGCTCATGACGAGCTGAGCTCGTCATGAGGCACAGTTGAGCTGTGCTGATGACGAGCTGAGCTCGTCATGAATATAGCAGAATGGCAATTTCCAGCACAGGGGAAAAATAACCACAGCAGCGATGTGGTTAAGACGCCCTAAACGATGAGCTCTTTGAATGTTGAGAGGATGTGATGCAGGTTGAAGCTCCAAAAGTTCAGGCAGAAATTTCTGTAGGAATGATAACATGTCAGACCCCTCAATATTTTCTGGAAGGCCATAAAGGCGTAGGTTATTTCTTCGAATACGATTTTCAAGGTCCCCGGCATGAAGCTTCAGCTTGTGAATTTCTTGTTCCAATAAGGGAATCTTGGAGGAGGCATCTTGAATATCACTGACACGTTGTTCCAAATTCAAAACTTTACCTTCCATGACCACCCACTTTTCTTCGATTTGATTAAGTTTTTCATTGGTCGCAATCATAAAGGTTGTAGACCACGCACTTCTTCCAGGATGGAGTCCAAAACAGGATTTGGAGATGAGAGAATAGGAGAAGGTGGGTCATTTTTCGGTCTCTTTGATTTTGTTCCAGATACAGAAGATTTTGTATTAGTTGAGTCATGAGCCATGCTAAAAGCGTGAAAAGAGGCACTTGGGACAAAATTGGAAATGCTTCTCCAAGGTGTAGAAATGCAAAGAAATACAAATAGGAGAGCTCAAAATTATGCAGCATATATCAGTTCCAAAATGAGAGGTATGTATACTATGGCATGTAGAAAAGAGACCATTCCTTGAGGTAAGAAATCAGAGTCAGTCAAAGAAAAAAGAGTCTCCAAACAGAAAAAGAGTATAAAAAGCTTTCAAGGTATATAAGGCTTCTGTAGAAAAAACAAAGCCATTTCTGGGACACAATATTTTAGATGCCAATAAATATCATGACAGTATTGGCAATGCATCAAAAACGGGCTGTCAGCCATTTTTTCTTTAAATGGCGGCCGTTTAATTTATATTAACAGAGAGGCAGAAGCTGTTGACAAAAGCAGTAGCAGAAAATCGAATAAAAACATTGCGTTTTACACCACACTTGAATAGTTGAAGGAAACGAGGTGGATACGCAATATAATTACAGGCTGAGGAGGCAGCATACCAGCAACACACGCTGAGCTGAGAGCGACGCGGACGCAGCGGCACAAAATGGCGGCCGCCCACGTCCACAGCAAAGAAAAATTACCGGCAGCTGTAAATGGTGAGAAGCGCGTAGGTATCAACAAACGAAGCTTCCCTCATACGCAGCCCATCTTCCGACGACGGTAGGACTTCAATGCGGCTCTTCAGGGTGGCGAAGAGGTCTATAATGCACCGTGGAGACCCGCAGCACTGCGGAGCTCACAAGGAAGCCGCCATCTCCTCTCGGCGTGCAAGCCACGCCCCCCGCAACTTGAATTTTTTAATATGCATATTTTTGTCTATACTTTAATGGTGTTATGTATTTAGATTCATTGGTATATTATTATGGGTTTAATTAACTAATCAATAAATTCTGATTCTGATTCTTTATGGTTAGAGCAGACTGTTCACATGCCACAGTGCTCACTTAAAAAAATTATTTAAATAATTGAACTCCTGTTATAGGAATTGTCCACGTATAACTGTTACTTTTGTAAAAAAATTGTTTTACAAGTTCCTTCACAATTTTTCCACTGACTGCAAGAGTCGAAAGAGAGTAAGGGTGGTCAATTAAAGAATCCCTTACTGGTCTATAGCCTGAAATAAGATTGTGGCAATCTTTGTTTACAATATATTAGCTGCTGATTATCCCCAAAAACTCCTAAAATATTGTAATGCGTCATACATGCCATAAGCTGCGTGACTCCTCATTAATTGAGTATGCACTTTCCAGCCCTTCTTGAAGGAGACGGTGAGTTTACTTGTAATGACCCATATGGAGTGTCCATACTCCAGGAAACATGCTAGAGGGGGTCTATATTTTGTCGTGGGTTTGGAGATATTTGTAGCATCAATTATCCCTCGCTATGGCTTTTTTGAAAACTGCACATACAATTTCATTTTTTCCAGGTTTTATGTAAGTTTGAATCTGGCCGACATTTTTATGAGAGCTGTCATCCTAAAATTAGATCTCCTTTGTCTTTGCATGTAGGGTGTGATGGAATCTTATGTGCATTAGCACAATGTATGTATTAATATGCTCAAACCCAGACTTGGAGCATTGTTGCTTAAACCTGCCTCTTGTGGGTAGGTGAAACTGGATAAATTAGATCTGGAGTTGACGCCGTCTTTCTGTAAAGACTAGGAAATGAGTAAAAACAAAATTGGGGGCATATTTATCATTATATCACTTTGCTGCACTGCACTGAGTGATAGGGAAAGGGCAGGAATATGCTGTACTTAACACTATATAGCACATTCCAGGCTTTGTCTGGCACTGGGCCATAATGTGCTGTCTAGCACCAATGCATGCACCCTTGCACCATGATGCAAGGGTGCCTGTGTTGTCAGCAGGATTGCTTTTGTACAGGAAGAGACACCTTCCTGCACAAAAACAATTCATCAAGGCTATTTCCTCTCTCTATGTGTGCTGCAGAATGCAGTACACATTGAGAGAGAAAGTAACTGTTGTATTTTGTGCTTCATTGTGTTAAAATTGTTTACTCTGTACTTGTTCCCGCTCTGCCGCCTGCCCCGCTCTCCGCTTCCCGCTGCCGCCGTTCTCGCGGCCACGCCCCCTTTTTCCGTGTCCTCCCCACTCCCGCCTCCCAGCTGCTCCTCCCTCCCACTTGTCCATAAATGGGGATCGCGCGGCGCAGGTGAGTGTGACCTGTTCTCAGGACACCCCCGTGCCGCACAGCCCCCAGCTGTGTGTGTGCCCCCTCGTGTGCCCTAGCTGCTGCTCGCAGCCTCATTCTGCCGTCTGCCTGCCTCCCTAGCTGCCGCCTCACCGTTCTGTCCCCCAGCTGTATCGATTTTTTCTGCGTTCAAACTGTTGTATTTTGTACTACCATCAATACCTGGGTTCAGCTTAACCCATGGATCCACTAAGGAATTATTTGACACCATATCTGACAGTGCTCTATGGGTTCTCTTTTTTCTCCCTGCATATACCCTCCCTGTCTGTACAAATGAGCTACTGGGATCATGAATATTAAAGTCTCCACAGCATATGATTGGCTCGGGCCATAGTGCCAACTCAGTATCTAAAAATTGGAAAAGATCTGGTTCATCTTCTGTCGAGCCATACACAGAAACTATGGTACATTTTTCTCCCTTAAATTTTATTTCCAATATTACCCACCTTCCCCATTGGTCCTCCGATTTCCTTATTACCTCTACGTCAGCAGGTCTTCCTAGTACCACCACCCCTCTATGCTTCGTCCATTGCTTAGTATTTGCCAGTACAGAGAACCCTAATTGGTCCATAAGATAACCCTTAGAAGCTTCAACATGCGTTTCTTGGAGGCAAACCAAATCCAACTTAAGTGTCCTAAGCAATGCCGCCACTCTCAATCTTTTACCCGAGTCATTGAGGCAGCAGATGTTAATAGTTGCAATCCTACAAGTCATTAAAATATATCATAAGTTTTGTCCAACTCTGTATACCATACCCGATCTAACACTTTGCTTTGATAACGAATCCAATAGTTATCGTGTATCCTCATCCTTCTGGCTAGTACATACTGAAAAGTGTGAATTCCCTGTGCTCTGAAATGTGCTTTCCTGTGCTGCTTCTTACATCCTCCCACACTTTTTTTTGCGTTTTTAACCCTCTTTTTACCCCCCATTCCCCCTGCTGCCATCCCTACCCCCCTCTGGCTCCCTCCCCCCTACCCCCCTTTACTGGCAAATAGGTCCATAAGACCTATGTGTAGCCACAGTAGCTTGTGGGGATCGCTCCTCTCCCCCCCTTCACCCATCACCCTGTATAATGTATACCCCCCCTCTATGTATTCCCCTTATGTATTTCGCTATTTTGCGTGTGCTGTCCCCTTAACCATAATTCAAACAACGGTATATCAAGGTCTAGCATCTCCCTCTAGCCATGCTTACCCCCCGCATGTACTCCTTGAGAGAGAAAGTAACTGTTGATTTTTGTGCTTCATTGTGTTAAAAATGTTTACTCTGTACTTGTTCCCGCTCTGCCGCCTGCCCCGCTCTCCGCTTCCCGCCGCCGCTGTTCTCGCGGCCACGCCCCCTTTTTCCGTGTCCTCCCCGCTCCCGCCTCCTAGCTGCTCCTCCCTCCCACTTAGCCATAAATGGCGACCGCACGGACGCGCAGCGGTCACGCGCAGCAGGCGCGCCGATTGTGCGCCAAAGGCGCGCCAAAGGCGCGCCAAAGGAAAGCCCGTCTGCGCTCGTCTGCGTCTGGACCGCGCCCAGCACCAGAACCCCTGGCCCCTGAAGACGCCTGCCCACACGATGGACCTACGACGCCGCCACCCTCAACGCACTCAACGCCGGCCGAACCCCCGCCTGCTGCCGAGCCACCCCGAAACGCACCCACAGACCCTTCACCTGCCAAGCCTGCAAGTTCACCTGCATCCGGACCTGCACCGCACCCGCCAAGCCGAGCATCCGCGGCAACCACCTAAAGTGCATCCTGCTCAACACCCGCTACGTCCACAGACACGCCATCGAACTCTGGAACCTGCTCGACACCACATCACCAGGTGTCGCCTTCCTCACGGAAACCTGGATGAACGCCTCCTCAGCGCCCGACATCGCCATCGCCATCCCGGACGGATACAAGATCATCCGGAGAGACCGCGTGAACCATACTGGAGGAGGCATCGCCATCATACACAAGAACACCATCCGCATCACGACCGACTCCAGCGACGCCTTCCCCGCCGCCAAGCACCTCCACTTCCAGATTCACACCGACCCGAAGACAACACTCAGAGACACCCTCGTCTACAGACCCCCGGGACCACGCACACAATTCAGCGAAGACATCACAGACTTCATCAGCCTGCACGCACTCCCCTCCACGGACTACATCCTCCTAGGGGACCTCAACTTCCACCTGGAGAACAACAAGGACCACAACACCGCCGCCCTGCTGGACAACCTCGCAAACCTCGGACTCAAGCAACTGGTCAACACCCCCACTCACTACGCAGGGCACACGCTTAATCCCGTCTTCTCATCCAGCAAGCACATCACCTTCAGCCACTCTACCGACCACAGCTGCGTTCACTTCAGCTTCAGAAGAACAACGACCCACCACCACCCGCAACAGGATCCTCATAGGAGCTGGAGCAAGATCACCACCGAGCAGCTCACCACCTCCCTCAGCCAAAACCCGCCCACAAGCACAACGGACCCCAACGAAGCAGCCCGCAACTTCACACAATGACTGACCGACTGCGCAGATGAACTTGCACCACTGAAGAACCCTCCCAGCAGACCCAGAAGCAAGAGAGCCACCTGGTTCACCGACGAACTCAAGGACTCCAAGAAGAACTGCCGCACCCTTGAGAAAGCCTGGCTCCTCAACCAGAACAAAGACAACATGACCACCCTCAAACAAGCCACCCGCAAGCACCACCAGCTCGTCCGCACTACCAAGAAGAAAACACTGAAGGAACGACTAGACAACAACGCCCACCACAGCAAGGAACTCTTCAGCATCGTCAAGGAGTTCTCCAACCCCAGCACAGGCAACAACGACATCACCCCTTCTCAAGACCTCTGCGACTCTCTCGCCTCGTTCTTTCACCGCAAGATCGCCGACATCCACAACAGCTTCAGCGCACCATCCACGCACCCTACCATCGAACCAACGCCCCCCACCGCCACCCTCCACACCTGGACCACGGTGACCACCAAAGACACAGCCCGCACGATGAACACCATCCACTCCGGATCTCCGACCGACCCCTGCCCCCACCACGTCTTCAACAAGGCCGACTCCATCATCGCACCCCAACTGCGGGACATCATCAACATCTCCCTCGACACCGCCACCTTCCCGGAGAGTTGGAAGCACGCCGAGCTCAGCGCCCTACTGAAGAAACCAACAGCGGACCCCACCGACCTCAAAAACTTTCGCCCCATCTTGCTCCTCCCTTTTCCTGCAAAAGTCATCGAGAAGACCATCCACAGACAGCTTGCCGCCTTCCTCGAGGCGAACGGATCCCTTGACCCCTCGCAGTCCGGCTTCCAAGCCAACCACAGCACCGAGACCGCCCTCATCGCTGCCACCGACGACATCAGAACACTGTTCGACAACGGGGAAATAGCGGCCCTCATCCTCCTGGATCTCTCCGCAGCGTTCAACACGGTCTGCCACCGCACCCTAGTCCAACGCCTGAGCAACACAGGTATCCAAGAGAAGGCTCTGGAATGGATCATCTCGTTCCTAGCCGGAAGAACACAGAGAGTCCGCCTCCCCCCGTTTTGAGCCGAGGCCACCGAAGTCATCTGCGGCGTTCCGCAAGGATCATCACGCAGCCCCACCCTCTTCAACGTCTACATGAGACCCCTTGCAGCCATCGCACGCCAACACAACCTCAAAATCATCTCCTACGCTGACGACACCCAACTGATCCTCTCCCTCACCAGTGACCCCGCCAACGCCAGAACTAGCCTACACGAAGGGATGAAAGACGTCGCCGAGTGGATGAAGAACAGCCGCCTGAAACTGAACTCAGACAAGACGGAAGTCCTCATCCTGGGACCATCGCCCTCCGCCTGGGACGACACCTGGTGGCCCCCGGCCCTAGGCAGCGCACCCAAGCCAAGAGACCATGCACGCAACCCGGGCTTCATCCTTGACTCCTCCCTCTCGATGACCAGACAAGTCAACGCCGTCTCCTCATCATGCTTCAACACCCTACGCATGCTCCGTAAGATCTTCCGATGGATTCTGACCGAAACCAGGAAAACGGTCACCCAGGCACTCGTCACAAGCCGACTGGACTACGGAAACACCCTCTACACTGGAACCACAGCCAAGCTACAGAAAAGACTCCAACGCATCCAGAACGCCTCCGCCCGATTCATCCTGGACATCCCCCGACGCAGCCACATCTCCGGACACCTGAGGGACCTGCACTGGCTCCCCGTCAGCAAGAGAATCACGTTCAGACTCCTCACCCATGCACACAAGTCCCTCCACGACCTGGGCCCCAAGTACCTCAACGACCGCTTGACCTTCTATACGCCCACCCGCCAGCTACGTTCGACAAGCCTCGCCCTCGCCGCCGTACCACGCATCCAAAGAGCCACCGCCGGAGGTAGATCCTTCTCCTACCTGGCGGCCAAGACATGGAACTCCCTCCCCACCCACCTCCGGCTGACCCAGGACCATCTCGCCTTCAGGAGACAACACAAGACCTGGCTGTTCGAGCAATAGCAGTCCCCCCTTCCCCCAAGCGCCTTGAGACCCTCCGGGTGAGTAGTGCGCTATACAAATGCTATGATTGATTGATTGATTGATTAACAAGTAGAAATAAATGTATTTCTCCTTGTTACTCCTCACTTGGGGAGGTGTAGAATATGGTGCATTCCCAGGTTTACCAGTAATGATAAATCTGGGAGTGCACCAAAATCTATGGGTGGATGTGTGGGAACACCCACGTTCCAACCATGAAACACCTTCCCATGGCAGAGAAACACAGCGCAGCGATTTGAGCTGAATTGCAGTACTATAGATTTATCAAGCCAAGCAAAACCATGCAAATGGCCTTGCCTGGCTTGTAAATCTAATTTAAGAGTTGCGTCAGTCTTGCAGCACATGGCGTGGTGAAAGAGCGATGCAACTCTATGATAAATATCATCCCTGATTTATTCATTTGGCGAGTGGAATCTTTCATTTTTACCTTATCCTTGCTGAGTTTATTGTAGGCACACCAGCAGCCATGTCAGTAACATACTTGTGTTATCGATTTCACAATCCATCATTTTTAAATCACTCAACCCCATTCACCTCTGAGATTTTCAGACAAATTTTCCCTTTGACTGTGTACTCATCTCTTACGTATTCAATTATTTACATAATGTCTAATAGTGCTGGGCTGGTCTTACCGGGTGTCCATGTCCACAATTTCCATACAGATTCCGATGTTGGGGCAGATATCTGTAGTAAGGACTAGTTAAAGTCTCAATTTCAGTGCAATAATTGGACATCTTGTAATCTTAACCTATACTGCCATGGTGGGCCTTATACTACATGCAGGCATTGGGCCTACTGTACTAGTCATGGGTTCCAGCCAGCAATAAACAAAAAAATAAAACAAGAACCAGAAAAAAACATTTTATTATATTAGGAGCAGGAGCAGCAACAGTAACAGTAATGACTAGCCCACCAGGTACCTCCTGTAAGTGCCAGGAATCTGCGTTGCGGAGAGGTGGTCCAAGGCCACGTCCCCTTTTTACACCCCTCAGCAATGCAGCTCTGTGACGCTTACTGGTGCTAGCTGGTTGGCTAGTTGGCCCTCAGGGACCCTCAGGACACAAGGGTATTCAATCCCCCAATTTACAACGCACCAGGGGCCGCGTTTGCACAGCGGTGCAGGGAGGGGGCTTGGCCTGATGTGACAAGTGTGAAAATGCACGCGGTGGCACGTTTTAAGTTGGGGGATTAAGTCCCCTTGAATCCTGAGGGTCCCTGGGGGCCAACAAGCCCACCAGGTACCTCCAGTAAGCAACAGGGAGCTGTGTTGAAGAGAGGTTGTCCAAGGCCACGACCCCTTTTTACACCACTCTGCAATGCAACTCTGTGGTGCTTACTGGAGGGCTAATTGGCCCCCAGGGACCCTCAGGACTCAAGGGAACTTAATCCACCAATTTACAGAGCAGCAGGGGGTGTGTTTGCACAGTGGTGCAGGGAGGGGGCGTGACCTGATAGGACAAGTGTGCAAACACGCCCTGTGGCACGTTTTAAGTAGAGGGATTAAGTCTCCTTGAATCCTGAGGGTCCCTGGGGCCAACTAGCCCACCTGGTACGTCCAGTAAGCGCCACAGAGTTGCTTTGTAGAGAGATGTAGAAAGGGGCGTACCTGGGGGGCTAGTTGGCCCCCAGGGACTCTCAGGGTTCAAGGGGAATTAATCCCCCAGATTAAAACCTGCCAGTGGACGCGTTTGCACAGGGGTGAAGGGAGGGGGCGGGGCCTGATGTGACATGTGTGTACTTTTCCAATCACTCCGCCAAACCACAAGCACTTATAAATTCACCATGCACTCTGCTTGTAGCCCGCTAATCATCCAGTCACTATCCATACACTGATGCAATGACCCATGCACTAACTGATGCACTGCTACAATACCCTGAGCACTACCCATGCAGTCCAGCCATCGCCCTGTCACTACCCATGCACTCTCCTTGCAGTACTGTAATCATCCAATCAGTACCCATGTAGACATGCAATGACCTAGGCACTAACCCATGCACTGCTACAATCCTCTGAGCACTACTGATGCAGTCCAGCCATCTCCTTGTCACTAGCCATGCACTCCTTCAATCACGCAGCTGGCACCATGTACTTATCCAATCACTCCGCCAAAAACCAAGCACTTAGATATTCACCATGCACTCTCCTACTCTACACATCCAGTCACTACCCATGTACTCATGCAATGACCCAGGCCCTAACACATGCAGGGGTACAATCACCTGTGCACTGCCCGTGCAGTCTTCCAATCACCAAGCCAGCACCATGTACTTATCCAATCAGTCCACCAAAACCCAAGCACTTATAAATTCACCATGCACCCTCCTTGCAGTACTCTCTTCATTCACTCAATACCTGTGTACTTATGCAATGACCCAGGCACTAACACATACAGTGCTACCATCCCCTGTGCACTACCCATGCAGACCTCTAACCACCTACGCAGTACTGATTCATTACAATTCAATTCAATTCCTTTATTCGGTTTTCATAGAGGTGCAAAAACCATAAAAGTACAATTTAAAAACATTGAGAAAAATAATAAAAATGTCATACTCTACTTATAATAAATAGTTAAAAAGCTTTACAAAACAAAAAATGAGGATACATACCACCAATACTAAATGCCAAAATACCAGATCAATGTTAGAGGACGTTGAATACATAATCAAAGTGCAAAAGTGAAAAGACCTGTATTCTAACATGAAATATGCCGCACCAATCCTATTCTAAATGTGTCCTAAATCTAACACAGAGCCTCAAAAAAGGTGCTATATTTTTTGCAAAGCACTCTACTTCCAAAAATTGCATCGCAAGATAAGCTGGGCGGCATTGTCGCAATCCCAGAATTTTTAATATTGGTGTTACCCATTGTTTTCTCAGTTCCTTATAACATTTGCAAAACCAAACAACATGCATTGATGATTGCATTGATACATCATCACAAGGACAGGTTGATAGCGTTTTAGATCAATCATTCATTTTAGAAAAACTTATCAGATGGTGAAATATATTCATCCTAAATTGTACCAAAACAAATCTGTCATAACCACTCAAGTTAAACGTTAGATAGGGCTGTATGGTTAAAGTAGTTTGAATCATTAAAATATGTTGAACTGAACATTTGTTTGCCTCCTTAGTTAATCTGAGCCCTTCCAGATGAGTCAAGCACTGTTTTTTAAACCTTTTTCTGGGGATCTCTGATATCTGTGGGGGATTA
Source organism: Lissotriton vulgaris (assembly GCF_964263255.1). Classification (NCBI taxonomy): domain Eukaryota; kingdom Metazoa; phylum Chordata; class Amphibia; order Caudata; family Salamandridae; genus Lissotriton; species Lissotriton vulgaris. Next base: position 1,634,129,912 of record NC_141695.1, on the reverse strand, counting down.
TGATAATACCTTATCAATCCTAAATCATCCAAAAAGTTTTTCACGTATGAGAGCCAACCAATCTTGTGTGCGTTTTCGAGGATGAGACAGTTGTTCAAAAGCCCCCGGTTGAGTAGGGTTTTGGGGGATGACCATATACGATGCCATAGCAGGATCGGTTGTAATTTGTACTTATTCAATCACTGGGCAGCGGTCTGCATTCGAAGTACTGAGATAATCCTGCGGGGTTCGATCATTGAAGAAGTTCTGGTATCTTACCCTCCACACGGATTGATATAATTGTGAAGCTGTGGGATGTTGAGACGGGTGCAAGATTTATAAAACCAATCTGTGAAAGAAATGAAATTACTATTGGATATCAGTCGTTGAGGAAATTACTTATTGTTGGATACAGCTCGAGGGAGACCAGACATAGACATTTTTGCCCTGACGAAGTTCCTCTCAGAACGAAACGCGTTGGCTGATGTCCACAAACATTTTAACTTGAAGACTTAATAAAGAATATATTTTGGATTACATCTGAGAATTTCTGACTTCATTCTGGTGCACCGTTCTTCCATTCTTGAATCTTCTTATCTGGTATCCAGTGGACAATTATTTGATTTGGCTTACTTGTGAAACTGAGGTGCAGAACCATGGTCAGCTGCATTGTGGTTTGCTGTATTGTGTCACTTATAAATTCACCATGCACACTCCTTGCAGTACTCTCTTCATCCATTCAATATCCGTGTACTTATGCAATGACCCAGGAACTAACACATGCACTGCTACAATCCCCTGTCCACTACCCATAGAGACCTCTAACCAGCTACACAGTACTGATTCACTCCTGCAATTTCCCAGGTAGTACCCATGCAGTCCATCCACCACCCTGTCACTACCCATACACTCCTCCAATCACCCAGTCGGCACCATGTACTTATTCAATCACTCTGCCAAAATCCAAGCACTTATAAAATCACCATACACTCTCATTGTAGCACTCTAATCACCCAGCCATTACTCATGCACTCATGCAATGACCCAGGCATTAACTAATGGCAAATACAGAGAAGAGGTCATGTTAATCAGAGGGGTACCCCAACTCATAGTGTTCCCTAGTGTATGTAGGTGTTTTCACTGTATTCTAAGTGTCTTTTAGCATAGCACTGGCTCTTGGCCGGGTTAGTCAGGGTCAGTTACCACCAGTACCGGTCAGCAAAAAGTTGGGGGCATAGGAGGACTTTCTGCTCCTCTGCTGGTTCTTTTTACACATCTCTTGCTTCTTCCTACCCTTTTCTTCATATTTCTGGATTCTGTAGCCTCTTTCTGCATTTGTCTTGCTTCTTTCTGCGCATTTCTTCCTTTTTCTTCACTTGTCCTACCTTTGTAGGCATAGTTAGAAATTAGCATTTAAAAACCCTTTGAAATTCACAGAAAAAACCATAGGGTTCAGGGCGATTATATGTAGAAATTAGCATTTGAAAAGCCTTTGAAATTCACAGAAAAAAACATAGGTTTCAGGGACATTATAGTTCAAAATTAGCATTGAAAAAACCTTTGAAATTCCCTGAAAAAAACACAGAATTCAGGAACGTTATAGTTAGTTGGACATTTCACTCGTACAAAACCAGAGAACTTCGTCCGTTATAGTTAGTTCAGCTAACTATAGCTCGCGCCTCCGCAATGCACTTCTGATGACATCACATATTACATCATTCATGACATGGTCAGTGACATCACTGATGACAGCACTGACATCTCAAATGACATCACTGATGACATCATCCAGTGACTGTGTGTTTCTGTAAAGTTTAAATATGTTTTATATATATGCCAAGATGTATTGAAGAATGAGCGGGTGAATAAATGTCTGGATAGATGATGTAGGAGGTACGTGACTGACTGTATAATGAGTGTTTAAATGTGTCTTACTGAATGCATGGGTTAGTGACTGATACAGACAGTCACACAGTTTAGTTTAGCAGTTGGTGTGTAAGCGGTTGCATGGGTTGGTGTGTAGCTGAATGAAGATCTATATGGGTTATTGATTGGTTGTCTGAGTATCTGTAAGGGTGCCAAAGTGTCTGTGTCAGTATGTGGGGGGGATGTGACTCTGCATAGATGTGCGAGTGGATGACCCCCTGGATGCATTAGTTCAAGAGTGCATCTGTGAAGGGCTGTATGGGTGAGTGAGTATGTGTATGGGTGACAGGTGTAAGAATGGATACAGGACAGCATCCTCTTTTTACTCTCCTGAATTTCAAAAAAACCAAACGCTGAGGAGACCCTACCTGGGACGCTGCTGAGGAGACCCTGCTTGGGACGCTGTTGCCGTTTTCCCTCTACCACCGCGTCAACGACTTGCAGCACCCGCTTCGCGGGCGCTGCTGCGCGGCTTGCTGACTGCCGCTATCTGGACACCAGCTGATCTGTGCCTGGGGCTGAGGAGACATCACATCAGGGGCGGTGCGCTGCAGGGACTCCATTTCCCAGGAGTCCCTGCCTGACCTGGGTCATCTGGTATGCGCCCCCTGGTAGCCACGCCCCCCAGACGGCACTATCTACAAATCCCCCAGCACTTCCTGAAACAGGCGGGAACCTAATTTAAAAAAAAACAAACGCTGAGGAGACCCTACCTGGGACGCTGCTGAGGAGACCCTGCTTGGGACGCTGTTGCCGTTTTCCCTCTACCACCGCGTCAACGACTTGCAGCACCCGCTTCGCGGGCGCTGCTGCGCGGCTTGCTGACTGCCGCTATCTGGACACCAGCTGATCTGTGCCTGGGGCTGAGGAGACATCACATCAGGGGCGGTGCGCTGCAGGGACTCCATTTCCCTGGAGTCCCTGCCTGACCTGGGTCATCTGGTATGCGCCCCCTGGTAGCCATGCCCCCCGGACGGCACTATCTACAAATCCCCCAGCACTTCCTGAAACAGGCGGGAACCTAATTTAAAAAAAAACAAACGCTGAGGAGACCCTACCTGGGACGCTGCTGAGGAGACCCTGCTTGGGACGCTGTTGCCGTTTTCCCTCTACCACCGCGTCAACGACTTGCAGCACCCGCTTCGCGGGCGCTGCTGCGCGGCTTGCTGACTGCCGCTATCTGGACACCAGCTGATCTGTGCCTGGGGCTGAGGAGACATCACATCAGGGGCGGTGCGCTGCAGGGACTCCATTTCCCAGGAGTCCCTGCCTGACCTGGGTCATCTGGTCTGCGCCCCCTGGTAGCCACGCCCCCAGGTCGCCTTAGTTAACAACAATAAAAGGACCAAATACACGCTCCGCGGGAGCGCCCGGGGCTAAGCCCGGGCAAAGGGCGGGCCCTCTACGGCCCTCATCGGCCAGAAGAGGCTGGGCTGGGCAACTCCCCTAAAGACATCCAAGACGTCGCGCTAACAAGGTAACTGGTTGTGTATTACAGCATCTGGCTTATTTAAGCTATTGACACTATATCCCTTTTGCCATACTATGAGGAAGCCAGTCAAAAAGTCAAAGATGCCCACACTTAGATCTAGTACAAAATTGAAATCGGCCCCACCGCAACCACTACCAACTTTAACTGCCATCGATAAGATGTTGAAACAAACAATAGGGGCGGTATCTAATGCCATCGCAAACACGGAGAGAAGGATGTCTCTACCACCAGTGACTATCATCCAAGACACGCAGGAAGCACCCATTAACCTATCAGTAGTCACTTTTGACCCCGTAGAAGACCCTGACATTAGTCTGGCTAGCACTCCTTCCTCCTTTGTTGAACTCCCGTGTGCCCAGGCTCCCACCGAAACTAGGAGGGAGCAAACGGCCTCACACAAAAAAAGAGGAAAACAAACACTATGGCAAATAAAGGGCCCAGGGAAGATCTGAATGGCGAAAAAAAGAAAAGCCAAAGTAAAAACACACATCACAACCTGGTGACACCTATAAACCCACCCACAGCGGGAATACCTTGCTGGATCACCAACATGGTGGCTGATCTAAAAACGGACCTTGAACATACCATCACCCCACTGATTAAACCTCTTATGGCCAAAATCGGCAGGCTAACATCGTTGTTAAATAATAAAGGTGTTGGCCTCAAAGGTCAACCAGCTCAAGATGGAGTACCAACAACAGTAAAACAGGATGGGGGCCTAACCAAAAAACCAACAAAAGATAAGGCTACCCCTACAACGGAACCAGCATCAAACAACCCCCCTAGGGCACCACAAATGAACCTAAAAGACGCACAAAATGATATCACAACATCGAAGATTGGCAAGACCAATAGTCAAATAACCCCCCAAACAAATAAAACATGTCAAGGACCCGCCCAAACAAAAGCTGGAACTATCGATCAAACCACAAAAGTCAACCCCAAGACAATTCCGACCTCACCAGTAAAGGCTACGGACAAAAAAACATCAACTCGCTTCAGGACAATCAACCTGCCCCCTGAAGCTTTGCCTTTTGTAGTAGTGCTGACAGGAGTCCCCCCATTAAGAGAAGGCAAAAGGGAAACACAAGTGGAGCTAAAAAACAAATGTGCACAGTGGTTACAAATACACAGACCACTACCCCCCAACATTTACGGAGAAATTCTGTCAGTAAGAAGGGGTGAGTGGATTGGTAGTGGAATAAAAACTATAGCAGGGGATATAATTACAGTGAATTTTAGAGATATTGCAGCAGTTAACTTCATTTGCAACGCACCCCCCAGTAGTGCCCACTCACAAATCCACCCTGTACATTTATCTTACTTTTATCCCTATGCAACTCAAAGACCTGTGCAGAGAAACAGACCCCCGACAAATAGGACCTATCAAATGGAACCCCAATATAGACCGGTCCAGTGGCAAATGCCATTTCATGTGACCCCAAATCATGATCCCTTTCTAATGCAGTATGCACACTGGAACAGGTTTAGTGCACTCGAAGAGGTCGATTGACATGTACGGGGACATTCCCCTGGCATACCAATAAGACCAAGGGAGGAAGGACACTCGATAATAGGAATGGGGGACCAGCAGCAGCGCACCTACCTGCCGCCGACGCCGCCGTGAGGGAAACGGCTGAGGACATCACTGCACCCCTTGCAGCGCCGTGAAAGCAACGGCCAAAACTACATTTCCCAGGTGCCCCGGGGATCACCGGCGCACCGGTGACGATAGAGGCAGCGCCCGGGGGCGCTATTAAACACGAGTGCGCCGAGCACTCTGTGGGGACCAGCAGCAGCGCACCTACCTGCCGCCGACGCCGCCGTGAGGGAAACGGCTGAGGACATCACTGCACCCCTTGCAGCGCCGTGAGGGCAACGGCCAAAACTACATTTCCCAGGTGCCCCGGGGATCACTGGCGCACCGGTGACGATAGAGGCAGCGCCCGGGGGCGCTATTAAACACGAGTGCGCCGAGCACTCAGTGGGGACCAGCAGCAGCGCACCTACCTGCCGCCGACGCCGTCGTGAGGGAAACGGCTGAGGACATCACTGCACCCCTTGCAGCGCCATGAGGGCAACGGCCAAAACTACATTTCCCAGGTGCCCCGGGGATCACCGGCGCACCGGTGACGATAGAGGCAGCGCCCGGGGGCGCTATTAAACACGAGTGCGCCGAGCACTCAGTGGGGACCAGCAGCAGCGCACCTACCTGCCGCCGACGCCGCCGTGAGGGAAACGGCTGAGGACATCACTGCACCCCTTGCAGCGCCGTGAGGGCAACGGCCAAAACTACATTTCCCAGGTGCCCCGGGGATCACCGGCGCACCGGTGACGATAGAGGCAGCGCCCGGGGGCGCTATTAAACACGAGTGCGCCGAGCACTTAGTGGGGACCAGCAGCAGCGCACCTACCTGCCGCCGACGCCGCCGTGAGGGAAACGGCTGAGGACATCACTGCACCCTTTGCAGCGCCGTGAGGGCAACGGCCAAAACTACATTTCCCAGGTGCCCCGGGGATCACCGGCGCACCGGTGACGATAGAGGCAGCGCCCGGGGGCGCTATTAAACACGAGTACGCCTCCCTGCACTGGACAGTGGACGGGCGGGCCACCCCTCTAACATTTCTCTCAAAGGTGAGCACTGCACTTAGATAACAAAATGGGTGATTGTACGGCTACCAGTAACAATATTGAAGTATTAACCCAGGGTGTTGATACCTCCGTCTCCCTCATCACATCCTTTGAGACTCTGATAGAAACTGCTTTTAATGAGATTGTGGAGACTGAGAGGAGGTTCTCCATGGGTTCACTTACCACCAATAACAAATCGAGTGTAACAAGTGGTATAAGTTGTACAAACGGAAATACACATATAACCCCTGAAGTCATCGTGGTTAGACCATTGCATCCTCCTGTTAATGTGCCCATTATTTTGGATGACGAAAATACCGTCACTTATGTAGCACCTGACCCCGCCTCTTCAGCACCAGCTGTTGTCATCTCCAAGCCGGTACTGATTAACACCCCCAGCATCCCTGCTGACAGAAAGCGTTTCTACTATCACAATAGCTTCCCAGGATGTTGCCCTTACCCTGGATAGTATTGATCCTAGTAGCAATAAACCGGGAGGGGAAAAACGCAAAAGAGGCACAACTAAGCAAAGTGCTAATAAAAGGAAACAACCTTTAATCCACAAGAATCAGCCTACTCCCCAAAGTATGTGGAACAAAAATAAATCTTCGGGGGCACAAATTGTTCTTACGGAAGACAATGATTCAGGGGACTTAGACAGTATTTCTGCCACAACTACTACTCAATCTAGTGGGAACTCTAATACTATATGGACCCAAACAACCTTAATGGGAGACAATTATAATCTCTCAAGACAGAATGGGAACCTCATTGAAACCATAGTGGATACTATTTTTAACCGTCTTGAAAAGCAAATGATCAATCAGTTTAATAATGTTTTTAAAAGACTGGATAGATTAGATAACCTGGTCAAAAATGGAGAAATAAAAAGGAAGGGGTCTGTCATCCTGGACCAAATCAGAGCTGACCGCCTCCTAAAAGAATTGGAATCTGTAAATAACACACTGTCATCAAAGAAACAGGAAACTACTACTTCCTTGGATGGGGTTTTGAGTAAGCCTGGAACATTATCCCCGCCAACTGCACCACCTACAATTCAACCACGATCCACCAATGGAGGGTCAAAAGTGACAAAAACTAATCTACCTACTAAACCGACCCCCACACCAGCCCCCAGAAAAACTACCATCCCCCCTATTATCAACAATCCTGCGTCTAAACGCAACAACGGTTCAACCCAGCCCACAACAGCATCAAGACCAACTGCTGCTAACAACAATGAGGGTACTGGCCTACTAGGGACAAGTAAACCTTTCAAACATCAAGGGCCCGCCTTACATTTACCACCAGATGCTTGTCCTTTTGTCCTGGTCCTTGCGGGTGTACCGCCGTTGAGGGAGGACCAGGGGAAATCAGGGGTGCAATTGCGGAACAAATGCATAGACTGGCTGACTAAGCACAAAGGTGTTGGATTTGATATTTCAAGAGAGATTTTATCGGCCCGCAGAGTATCGTGGGTTGGGCCCTTACTCAAAGATAAGGAAGGCGATTGCATAGTTCTTAATTTCAAAAACCCAGGGACTGTAAGAAACCTCCTTAACAGAAACAGCAACTGCTCTACCATTTCCACAGTTGCAACTATGTTACCTTTGAGTTATTTCTACAGACAAATGGCAATACAACCTCGTCCTCCCTTTATGCAATTCCAACCACCATTAATGCATTTCCAACCACCATCTATGCATTTCCGGCCTCCGCCTATGCAATTCCAACCTCCCCCATTCCCATTTAAGATGTTCAACAGATTTGCACCCTTGTCGGATCTGGACATGCAAGATTGACCATCTCTGACTAACTCTGTTGAATCATCTTTGACACCAATCTCCGATCCCCAGATCGTTTCACAAACTTTGCCTCGGACTGTTTTGATTCAAAAACCCCCGACACATAGTCAATTGCCTCTGGACTCCGGATTATCTCTTGTTAGCTGGAATATAGCAGGATTAAAATCCAAATTGAAAATTAAAGAATGGCTAAATTGGGTTGATAATAACTGCGATATATTGATGCTACAAGAAACTTGGTGTATAACGTCACCATCAATGGAGGGTTTTTGTTGTTATAATCTAAAGGCTTCCCCCTCTCATATGGGACGGCCCAGTGGGGGTCTATCTATTTGGACCAAAATAAAATCCGGGGTGCAAACTAAATTGATCCCTACACCGGGTAATTGTTTTATGGCTATGACGTACACTAACAGAATGAAATTATGCATTATTAATTTTTATAATAATGATTTTGTTACCCGTCCTAATGGTAATTTTATGTTATTGTTTACTTTTATTGATGAAATTATGGAAGGGCAAAAGTATGGGCCCTTTGATGGCATTTGCATTGGAGGGGACTTTAACGCACACATGTATCGCAACAGCCCACTATGTAAAAATGGTGAGGAGTTGAAAAACCATCTAGCCTCCCGAGATCTAGTAAATGTAATGGAAATTGCAGGTACTAGTGCAAATAATATTACAACTCCTACCTTCATAGGTCAGGGCTGTGCTTCTACGATAGATTATATGTTTACATGCCCAACTTTAATTGATATAATTTTAAAAGCAGAAGTCATCTGTTCCGCCTACAGTGACCACTATCCACTTAGAATATATTTACACAATCCACAGACCATGAAGGGTGCAGCAAAGTTAGAGCTTGGGCCAACAAATCTGGCATTATCTACTGATAGATTAAGACTAGTATGGAAAGGAGTGGACAATAAAGACATCCTAGCCAGAGTAATTACAAAACATCCTAAGACAGTAGAGATTTGCCTGTCATATACAAGTCCTGGTAGTGATGTGGTTGATGCCTTTGGCAATCTATGTGGGGCCATTAAAATAGAATCCTCCAAACCAGCTAGGCAGAACATATCTCATGGTCCCCGTTGGTTTGACTCCTCTTGCTCTAAGGCAAATAGGGACCTGAGGGCTGCCTTAAATACCAACCCAAGGGATGCTCCACTAGTGAGAGAACTAAGAGCAAAATATAAAATTGCCCTACGAACTAGATCTGAAGCCTTAGTGATTAATCACTGGGAATCTCTCTCGCGCACCACCACACTAAAGGACACAACAGGTTTCTGGAGAGAAGTTAAGTCCTTAAGATCTTTTGGTTCTAACATCAGTCCAATTAACAGTAATATAACGGGTGAGGCGTGGGTAGAGCATTTCTCCCAAATTTATGCTATATCAGCCACTCCCCCAGATACTGTTTCTTTATTTAATAGCGCTGAACCCCTGACCTTTTCACTATTGGAGGTCGAGGATGCTATAACTGAGAGCGCTAGCAATAAAGCTCCTGGCCCGGACGGTCTTTCAATTGACAAGATTAAATCAGAAATTAATTTTTGGGCCCCTCTATTATGCAACTTGTTTAACAACCTGAGCGACAGCTCAATTCCCGAATCCTGGTCGAACAGTGTCATCGTACCGATATTCAAAAAAGGTGACAGGTCGGACCCCGCCTGTTACCGTCCGATCTCACTGATCGATAATACGTTAAAGGTTCTTGGAAGGGTAATCTTTAAACGGATAAGGAATTGGGCCAAGGACAACAATGTTCTTCATTGTAGCCAACTGGGATTCAGAAGCCAAGTAGGCACTGTCGAACAATGTTTGAATTTAAATTTGATCATGGCCAAATACATCACTGTTAAAAAATCCCCTCTTTACTTAGGTTTTATGGATCTGAGTTCCGCATTTGATTTTGTTAATCGTTCTAGGTTGTGGTCACTTTTGCTTAATTATGGCTTGGATGACTCACTGGTGTATTTTCTTTCTTATTTACATAGGGATTTAAAAGCGAGAGTACGAATTAATAATGATGGTGATTTATCTAATGATGTTCATATTAGCAGAGGAGTTAGACAGGGCTGCGTACTTGCCCCACTGCTTTTTATCTTATATATCAATGGGTTAAGTAGCACTTTGAGCAAGATCACTAAGGATGTCCCAATTATAAATGGTTCCCCCATTACTACCCTACTATATGCGGACGACGCAGTATTAATGGGGCGTACCCCAAATGCTTTACGTATTTTAATCTCTGGGTTTGTTACTTTTATGTCCGACCTTGGTTTAAATATCAATTAAAAAAAATCTTTTATCATGAACTGTGGACCAAAAAAGTTTAATATTACATCAATTAAATCTGGTAACAACACTTTAAATTGCACCAGCACTTTCCCCTACTTAGGGTTGTTATTCTCCAACTCAGGCTCATGGCAGCCACATGCCGCCTATGCGAGAAATAAAATTGGCAAGTCAATCAATTCAATTTTATCTCTCCGACAACCCAAACTGGCTGATGTGGTTACCCTCCTGCTCAACATCTATCGTACTCAATGCCAGCCAACTGGGACATATGGAGCCGAAGTGTGGGGTTACTGTAACAGCACGGCTCTCCAGTTGGAGGAAAATAGATTTTGCAGGAGGGTGTTGGGGGGAGTTCCTTGTGCCCCTACATTTATTTGTCACAATGAACTCAGGCTGCCATACATTGTTGATTTTATCAGGTCTAGGCCTGCGCTTTTCTGGGTTAAAATATGGTTAAATCCTGCAGCATCCGCAACGCGCAGCATAATATCTGACTGTTTGTTAAGTGATAGATCCCACCACATACCCTGGTTAAATGCAGTCAAGCATAGTCTGCAGAGCGTGGGCCAAGGCTCTTTATTTAGTTCCCCCAATTCTATTGTACCCGCTCATAAGAATATTATTAAACGGGCATTGCTTGACTCATATAAAGAGGATCGGATGAGATCTGAATCTATCAAACCTGTTGTTACTAGATATATGCGTATTAGTGTCCCAGGCAGTGATAATTTGAATAATCTTTCAAGATATCTGACAATCCCATTAGGAAGATGGAATCGGAGCCTTTTATTCAGGTTTCGGGATGGAAGTATAGTCAATTTGCTCAGCTTCCCCCTTGGCTATAACAAAAAACTAGAAGAGTTGGAATGTCCCTGTTCTCAGGGCGGAAAACAGAGTTTACTGCACTATCTCTTCTTCTGTGGCCATTCCAAATTGTATACCTGTCAATATTTAAGGCCGATTCTCCGCAAATACAATCTCAGAGACTTCAATCTTGCATTAAAATTTTTGCAAATGTTGCACATAGATGAAGTTATATACACTGTAAGCTGCTTCATAAAAGTTTGTGTGAGATCGAGGGCTAGTATGGAACATGGATAATGGACAATAGTTCTACGTTATCTTATGTATCCTGTGTACTTTATCACTCTGTTACAAATTTATTACAGATTTAATTGTATAGGTGTTTTGATATAAACAATCACTTCACGAGTATATGAATTGAATTCTGTATTTAAGCACATTAACAGATTAATGTTTTTCCCTCTACTATGTATTTTGCACTTTACACTATGTACATTGCACTTTACGTTATATATGCTGCTTAAACCAAACTGGAAAATCAGTTTTTAATCTTTCATACATGTTTTTATTCTGTTTTTAATGTCTTTTCATTCTGTATGTACTTTTATGGATGCACTAAAAATCCGAATAAAGATCATTTGAACTTGAACTTTGAATAGGAATGGGAATAGGGGCTGTGAATAGCATAGGATCCGCAGACAGCAAGGGAAGTCACAAAAAGACCGCAGAAACTAGGAAGGAAAGATGCGATCTGACAGAACCCCCAGAGCATAGGATAATTAATGAACAAAGCAGACTTGACACTAATAGCAGCCCACAACCCCGTACTGATACATTAACCATAGAAGTAGATCAGGCAGTGCATCTATGGAGTGGAATAACAGAACAACACAGGGTGGACAATTACGAAAATTTACGAATTGTATCCTGGAATATAGCAGGATTAGCGGCCAAATTTGAATCCCAAGAATGGCTTAACTATATAAATAAATTTCAAATTATATGCCTGCAGGAAACTTGGGCTGCTGAGCCAAATGACTATAGCCTAGAAGGATACAAATGTTTTTTCGTACCGGCTAGAAAGGCATCATCAGGGAGAGCTAGCGGGGGATTAGTAATATATGTTAATTTACACATCCAGGGTACATGGGCAAATCTTAGCTGGGACTCACACAATTTACAAGTAATAAGGTTTCGTTTTAAAAGACTAAACCTTTTTTTGGTTAACTGGTACAATGCCACTGGTACAATGGCAAAGGGTGCAGCAGTTAATGAGCTGGACTCATGTTTAGAAAAATTGATTATTTCGAACAAGACACCAAACCCCCCAAGTTTAATACTCTTGGGGGATTTTAACTGTCACCTTTGTGACAAACTAAAACCATTTAATAAAGACTGGTCAGGCTGCACCACAGTGAAAGGGCCGCATTTTGCTCACGTAAAAGAGGGATGGGACCTTGAGAGATTAACTAAAAGGTATAATTTGGTCCACACCTTGGATCTTGTTGAGCTGGGTGAAAATGGAGACCTCAACCCAACATTTAGAGGTAGAGGTTGCCAGTCTTATATAGATTTTATCTTAGTCTCGCCCCCACTAAAAAGAAACATTAGTAAAATTATAATTGATGCAAGTATCTTTAGTGATCACAACCTGCTGATACTTACCATTAAAGGGTTTGATTTTAAAATAGGCCCAAAGAGAACGGACGTGATAGAAAAGGCAGTGGATCAAGGAAGGAGAATTAAGTGGGCCAGGACTGATGGGGATCAATTCTATAAAAAATTGATATCAGAGGGTCTAAAGGCAATAAACATATGCCTTGACCCCAGAGTGGAAGGAGCTTTAGTGGTCAGGGCATTTGAAGAAATTGCATGCCACGTAAATAATCTCCTGACGACCTCTAAATCTGGCAAAGTGTCCTCCACCCCTCGCTGGTTCGATTCCCTCTGTACCAAGGCGCATAAAAAGCTGAAACTCAGCCTTCATGCCAAACCAAGAGATAAATCTATAATAGCACAGAATAGATCAGAATATAAAAAAACACTAAACACTCGCAAAAAGAGCCTACAAACTCAAGCCTGGGAGGACTCAAGGGACGCCACAGAAAGGCGAGATACATCAGGTTTTTGGAAGATCATCAACACCCCATGCTTCCAGGACCAAGGAGCACCAAAAATAACGAACACTATCCTACCAGAACAATGGCAGAATCATTTTCAGGGCCTTTATAGCCATACAGGACATCCAACCCAGGGTGATGAACCAAGGTTAAGACAGCCCAGAAAACTGGATTTTTCCCTGAAAGAAGTCGAAATGGGAATAACAGGGCTTAGCAAAAACAAAGCACCTGGCCCGGACGGAATACCACCGGACCTCTTCCTAAGCAAAATCGAACTATGGGCCCCGTTGCTAACAAGGGTACTGAATGAGGCAGTGGTGGCAGGACTGCCTCGTTCCTGGTCAACAGCAACCATAGTACCGATTTATAAAAAGGGGAACCGTGACGACCCTCAATGCTACCGCCCCATCTCCCTCATCGATGTGACAGCGAAAGTACTGGGGCGAGTCATCTTACACAGTCTGCAGGAATGGGCAGTGGAGCACCAGGTTTTCTCAGACATCCAATATGGCTTTAGGGAGGGCAGATCCACCACAGACCAATGTCTGAACCTATATCTTCTGGCAGCAAAATATACCATCGCTGGCAAAGGGTCCATTTTCATGGGGTTCATGGACCTTTCCGCGGCCTTTGACCGTGTAAACAGAAGAAAACTCTGGTCACTACTGATAGAGTTAGGAGTGGATCAACCCCTTGTGGATACCCTACAATCCCTTCACTGGAATACATCGGCAAGCGTGAGGTATAACCAAGAGGGAAACAAGACCGACCCCTTTGCTTGCACCAGTGGAGTGAGGCAGGGCTGTATCCTAGCGCCTTTCCTTTTTTCCATTTATATCAACTCCCTGGAAAAAGAACTCCTCAAATTAAAGGTGGATTCGCCCCAAATTGGCTACCGTGCAGTGTCGGTACTACTTTATGCCGACGACGCGGTACTACTAGCCAGAACCCCCCTAGGTCTACAAAAGCTGATTGACGGTTTTGTCGAGTTTATGGATAAACTGGCTTTATCGACAAACCTGGAAAAATCCTATATCATGTCAACAGGGCCAAAGAAAAAGGGGAATTTTATTTACCATATTGGATCACATAAGATTGACCAGGTCAAAACCTTTACATATTTGGGTGTACTGTTCGACAGCCTTCTTAACTTTAAACCTTTGGCGGAGAAACACGCAACAAAACTGGCGGCCTCAACAGGAGCCATCATGGGGTACGGCCAAAGACTAGGAAGGTGGTCTCCTGAACAAATACTAAACTTGTATAGATCAATTTGCTGTGCAAAGGTAACCTACGGTGCAGAAATTTGGGGTTTTATCGATAACAAAATACAGCAAATACAGATAGAAGAAAATAAATTCCTGAGAAGAATCCTGAAAGTGCCACAGAGTGTCCCGGCCTATGTCGTTCACGAGGAAGTCGGAGAGCCATTTATAGAAGATGGTATTAAAGTCAAACCTCTATTGGCTTGGGTCAAAATATGGACCAACCCTGAGGCGGCTCTAACTAGACAAATCATTAAGGACAGCCTCAAACGTGATAAAGGACATAACATCCCTTGGCTAAAGTATGTTAAGGACTCTCTAGAAGAAATCGATTGTATAAACTTTTTCACATCCCCAGAAGCCCTAACTGTTGAAAGCAAAACAATGGTAAAAAAACTTTTTCCAGAACGGTTACGGATGATCAGGACAGAGAGAGAAAGGTATAAACCTACTGTTTTTTCTTACTGTCAACTCACTGCGAAGCAGGGAATGGAACCATACCTGAGGGTCATGTATAACGCTCAGGACCACTATCATATGACTCGTTTCAGACTCAACATGCTCCATCACCTATTTGCGGTTCCTCCTGGATTCACTCACACCGTGGCAGAGAAGGGTACCTGCGGCTGCGACAACAGGTCTCCGCAGGATACCCTTCACTTTGTTTTATTGTGTTCCTTTTACTCAGTTCCAAGACGCAAGTTTTTAGTGGGGATTCTTAAAGAATCAAAGTTAAGACAAGCAAAATTGGCTGTGAAGTTCCTACAAGAAGCAGAAGATGCCCACACTCTATTTTGTATTATAAATTTTATTCGGGTAGCACTTCGCCTAAGAAATACCAGAGAAATTGGACTCTAACATTATCAGATCCCCGAAAAATTAATTCTTTTTCCCCACCAGTCTAAATTGTAATACAGTTCTAGCTAATTTTTAACATTTATTCTCTTTTTAATAGAAATTGTTTTTATTAATGTGTGTATAATGTACATGTGCTTTTATGGTGTCTTTTTAAGCATCGAATAAAGATTATGAATTGAATTGAATTGTATGGGTGTGTTGGTGAGTGAATCGATGCCTCAGTGGTACTTGTGTGAGTAACTGTATATGTGAAAGGCAGTATATGTGAGTGTTGGAGTGTATACATGACTATGTGAGAGTGAGTGATTGTGAGAGTGGCTGTATGGATCAGTATGTGCTTGTATTAGTTATTTTATAAGAGTGTAAGTATGTGTTAGTATATGTTTGAATAAGTGAGGTGGTGTGTGTATAACTTTATAGGTGACTAAATGGGTGTGTGATTGATTCTTTGCATGAATGATAGGTGTGTGAGTAACTCTATGGATGAGTGGCGGTGTGTGAGTGTCTGTATAGATATGTGAGTGCATATGAAAATGCTGTATTGATGGTTGACTGCATGGGTGAATGAGTGGATGTGTGTGTAGACCTAGGAGTTAGTGAGTGGGTACGTACTAACTAGTATTGGTGTGCCTATGGTTTCGAAAATGGTAGTCTGTATTTTAGGCAACACAGCCGAAACGTGTCATGCTGAGATGACTGAAATTGCAATAAAGCACTTTATTTGAATTTGCACATTGGTGGTCCGTACCTGTGTTTGTGTTACCGGACGAAGAGGTAATCCAGGATTTCGTGGTTATATACATATAAGGGGGCAACCTTCTTTGAATGGATGTTAAGCAGCTGTGCCCAGCCGCGGAAGAAGCCTGCCACGCAGCGGACCTGTAATGAGGCCACACGGTGTCATTACTCATGGGAGGTTAGTTTCCTTAATGACATCAGGCATTCAAGCAGGACTCAAAATCTAACCCATTTGGGCTTAATCGTTTTTTATTTTCTGCATGTCAAGACGGACTCACTGGAGAAAAACGTCGTAGCACTACAAGGTCCAGAAGGCTGTGAATACAGCCACGCCCACTGAGGCAGACTCTTTGAAATGCACAGTGCACGAGGGAAAACCGCCATTGACACACAGAACGCCATTGAGGAAGGGAAAGGATTCCCGAAACCAGTCTGACGAAGTGAACTCTGATGCTTGTTTCCTTGCGCTCACCTGTATGCAGCTGCCTTTGAATAAATTGTGGAACATCTCTACTCACCTCGTGGTTTCTTCCAAGGGGGCAACCTTTTTTGAATGGATATTAAGCGGCTGTGCCCAGCCGCGGATGAAGCCTGCCGCGCAGCGGACCTGTAATGAGGTCACACAGTGTCATTATTCATGGGAGGTTAGTTTCCTAAAGACAGCTGATAATGACATCAGGCGTTCAAGCAGGACTCAAAATCTAACCCACTTGGGCTTAGTCGTTTTTTATTTTCTACATGTCAAGACGGACTCACTGGATAAAAACATTGTTGCACTACAGGTCCAGAAGTCTGTGAATACAGCCACGCCCACTGAGGCAGGCTCTTTGAAATGCACAGTGCACAAGGGAAAACCGCCGTTGACACACAGAACGCCATTGAGGAAGGGAAAGGATTCCCGAAACCGGTCTGGCGAAATGAACTCTGATGCTTGTTTCCTTGCGCTCACCTGTATGCAGCTGCCTTTGAATAAATTGTGGAACATCTCTACTCACCTTGTGGTTTCTTCCAAGGGGGCATCCTTTTTTGAATGGATATTAAGCGGCTGTGCCCAGCCGCGGATGAAGCCTGCCGCGCAGCGGACCTGTAATGAGGCCACACAGTGTCATTACTCATGGGAGGTTAGTTTCCTAAAGACAGCTGATAATGACATCAGGCATTCAAGCAGGACTCAAAATCTAACCCACTTGGGCTTTATCATTTTTTATTTTCTGCATGTCAAGACGGACTCACTGGAGAAAAACATCGTTGCACTACAAGGTCCAGAAGGCTGTGAATACAGCCACACCCACTGAGGCAGGCTCTTTGAAATGCACAGGCTCTTTGAAATGCACAGTGCACGAGGGAAAACCGCCGTTGACACACAGAACGCCATTGAGGAAGGGAAAGGATTCCCAAAACCAATCTGGCGAAGTGAAGTCTGATGCTTGTTTCCTTGCGCTCACCTAATAATGATAATCTTTATTTAGATATAAAACAAATATATTTAAAAGGGAAATTTCCGGTTCATGTTGTTTACAAATATTAAAAACAATACAGACAGTCAAACACACAGCAGAAATATAAATATTCATCTTCCTCGGTCTCTTAGTTACAAATATTATTAAAACTGCTCCCCTAATCTGTGATTACATACATAAGAACCATGATCATATAAACTGTTTAGCTATTCTTGTCTATAATTACCTAATGGTTTGGGATTTTTTATTTTAAAAGCGTTGAATAATTTAAAAAAAGGATAGGGGAAAGATGTAACTTGGTCACTTTTGTTTAAAATTGCGATATGCCTGCTGGATCAAGTTTGTCAGTCCTATGTTTAGATCTGTGTTGTCTGGCTCAAAGCCGCAATGATAGCTTGCCTGCAGGACCGGACACCCAGCCGATTCCATTCCCCCCTCAGTTAAACCTACGTTGGAGATCAAAGGCTGGACAAATGCAAACCACATGCAGTAGCGTTTCTGCTGCTTCGCCGCACCCTCTACATATTGTATCTTCCTCCGTACGACGCCAGGGGGGTACATTTTCCAAAAATCGCCAGTCACATATTCTAATTGTTATGAAACTACGTTTTAAGTACAGTGAATAAGGGCTGGAGAAGTAGGAGGCAGGGGTTAGGCGATTATAAGAATTAATAACCGCCCATGAATGACTTCGTTTTGCAAACAGTGCTTTGTCACTAATAAGTGATCGCGTTCTTACACATTTTTTAATTGCAAGCTTAAACGCTGACTGACTGGGGTTAAGGGCCCAGAGGCCGTCTGCTGACATTTGTTGAATGTAGTCCTTGAAAAGATGGCCAAATGTTCCTCCTTGGTTTTTCACACTTAATTCTTGCCAGACTAGGGACTCTAGTGTACCTGAGTTAGATTGTCTTAGTTTGTGGCAAAGGTTAAGAAATACCCCAATACTGGAAGCATCATAATTCAGTAACCCCATCTCTAGTCTAATCTGTGGAGGGGAAGCAGAGTATGGCAACTGAAGGACCTTTTTTATAAATTTTGGTTGTGTGCTGATTTAGAACGGTGTTCAGTTTGCCCTTAAATATTCCTATGCCATACGACAGAGTAGGGGCTATTTTCGCTTTCAGGACTTCCAGAAGGGGTGACAGAGTAGGACCTGACAGATTTTTTGAGAGCTTAGTCAATGACACCGCGAGCGTCGTTGCTTTGACCGCGATCTCATCACGCTGCTTTTTGAGGTCCCCTAGAGTCTAAATGAGTTCCCTAGAGTCTAAATGAATCCCCAGATGTTTATATGACTTGCCTGTGGCTAGGCCATTGTTATTAAATGACCATCCGCCACCGACTTATCGCTTCTTCCCAAACGGAACTACCTGGGTTTTCTTCATGTTGACTTCTAATTGGTTCTTAATCGTATATTGCAGCAGTGTGTCAAGGAGCCTTTGCAACCCCACCCTTGTGAGGCTGAACAGCACCAGGTCATCGGCATATAAGAGATTACTTAATGCCGTGCCCCCTACCTTTGGTGGGTGGCTTTTAATGTCATCCAGGGTGCTGGATAAGTCGGCCAGGAACAGGTTGAAAAGGAGAGGGGCCAGCAGGCATCCCTGCTTAACGCCTCTCGTTGTTGAAATTTTTCGCGAGAGATGCGTGCCGGTCCCTAACTTTACTCGAACCCAGGTACGTGAGTGCAGTTCAATAATTGCATTCAATAGTTTGTCTGGTATTCCCCACTTCCTCAGCTTTTCCCAGAGGGCCTCCCTGGGGACCCTATCGAAGGCGGCTTTGAAGTCGACAAAGCAACAAAACACAAACCTAGATGTGGAGAGGGCGTTGTCGACAATGGAAGACACCACTAATAAATTGGTCATGGTCCCTGAGTTGGCAGTGAACCCGGTTTGGTTCATTGGCACCCGATTATGATCTTTTGCCCAATACCTCAGGTCCTCCAAGAGAAGTCCTGCGTAGTGTTTTGCCTCAATATCCAGAAGGGCTATAAGTCTGTAATTATTGGGGACAGCATGCGAACCAGATTTATAAATAGGGTGAATTATTGCACCCCACCATGAGTCTGGGATTGTAGCAGTTCTCAGTGCATAGTTAAAAAGGTTTGTTAACAATCAAGACCAAAAGATTATGTCCGATTTAAAAAGGTTTGTTGGGATGCCGTTAGGCCGGGATGCTCCGTCTTGTCTGGCCTTTGTCACTGCGGTGATGACCCTGTCTTCGGTCACCTGATAAGCCTCGTCAGACAGGTGTTGTGGCTCGGTAGGGGTACACCCTTTGGGGCCGAGACCGGTGCCCGTTTCTCCTTGCGGTCTATGTCCTGCGGAGTCTAGTTGAGCTTGTGACTTGAAGTGGTCTGTGAGTTAATTAACCCATTCTGCTTCTTCAATCGCCGTCTCTAAGGCCTTTTGGGTTCTGTGATATGTGTTTAGGATCTCGCTGTTCCCAGGGAATGTAACGAGTAGCCGTAGCACGTTGTTTCTTGCTTTTTTAAGCGATTTTGTTTTTAAAGATACTACAAACTTACGAGACTGAGTTCGGCTATGACCCTGCGTTTTAGATGGAAAACTGCTGGTCAGATGGGAGCAGTGCCTCGTCCATGTAACGGTCGGTGAGGCGTCAAAGTTGTTACCGCCATTTATAAAATCCATGCTCACTTGTAGAATTTTGGGGCTGATGTCATCGCTCCACTTCAGTCCCTTTAGATTTTCAGTATATATTCCCTGACAGGTTGGAGGTGCTGGTTTGTGAGACTCTGGCCTTGTATTGAGGGAAATAACTTGAGGCCTTTGATCGCTTTCGATACGTGGGAGGATGCTAAAGGTATCTAGGTAGTAGAGGAGGTCAGTGTTGCAGATAGTATAGTCTAGATGGGAATATTTGCTGCCATTTGACCAAGACCAATTTGACGGAGTGTCACCTGTGGACCTGCCGTTCATTACCAGGAAGCCTGCACTATAGAGTCTCGACACACAGAGTTCTCCCAGTTGACTATGGGCTTGGTTAGGTGGTCTGGTTTGGGTTACGGCCTCTGTGATGTTGAAGAGAAGGTGCTCATCGGTTTCTGCAGTTTTCCCTAAAATAGGTTGGTGTTGAATCCCCCGTAGCGATGCAATCAGAGTTTGGATGCTCAGCTGCTATGTTGCTCATAATTTCTATTAGGCGGGCCAGATGGACTTTTTTGGTACGGGAGTTTGGATTGATATACACATTTAAAAGAAATTGGGAACCCAGAGGTCGCCACCGATTGATTTTTACCCCTAGTATCCAATCTTCTTTCATGGGTAGTTGTTTAATTGTACCTTTTAAATTGGTGGATATGTAAGTTGATAGGCCACCTTTTGCTTGGCCGTAGGGGCTGTCCCTAAGAGCTGGATTCCAGAATTCAATAAATGCAATAATAGGGTGGCCGTCAGTTGTCCAGGTTTCCTGCAGGGCTATTGCTGTGTGCTCACATAGGAAAGATGAGGTTTCTTGGTTCTCGATTTTTTGGTGAAGCCCGCTGATGTTCCAGGAGCACATTGAGAATGTAGCATATCTTTGATGTTCATCAATGATGGGAAAAACTAAAGGCCGTGTTGGTACGCCCAGAGGTTTGTTTGTCGTGGGTGGATTCCCTGCTACTGGGATTCATTCTGGCCTTTAGATGACAAGATGCCTGGAAGCCACCACCAGCCCTGACTAGGATCGACCTCATGGACCTCTGTTTGCAGAGTATTACAATGATCTAATGGCCCTAATGCGTTTTTTAAAATCGAATATGGTCTAACTTTTGCAGACTGTCTAGTGCTGGCGCCTTGCTGGGGCAACAGCGATTGAGGAAGCAAGGAGGTGGAATAGCCAGGGGTGGAGTATGAATAGACTCTGATACCCCAATTTCGCAAGGTAGACTTGTGTTCCAGGAAGGCTCCCACCCATCTGGCCAGCGTAAATGACACCAAGGTTACCTCAGATGGTTGGGTGCCTCTGGGGGGGGAGGAACTCTATGGATTCAATGTCCTCCGAGGTCAGCCCTTCAAGCCCCGGGATGCCTACCACTAATTTCAATATGTTTGATCTATTAAGAATATCTTGGCGGCCCTTTGATTTGTATTCCGGGGCCAGTAGGAGCTGATGATGTGGCGTATCGTTGTTTGTCTTGTGCTCAGACGTGTTTATTTCATTGGGTGGCTGCCCTACATCTATTTCATGCTTCTGGTCGGTCTGCCGATAGGGGGTCTTCCACGTTTGTTGTGCGGGGCTAGGCTGCTTCACATGATCGTTGTGTATTGTTTTTTTGTAGGTCATTCTTGGTGTAACATTGTTCACTCCAGAGAGGGTTGGGGCCGGCGCTAGATTGTTTTTTTCTTGTTTCGTCATCGGCCTCATTGGCTTAGCCTCGTTGGTTTCGTTGATTTTTAACCTTAAGATTTCTGTGGCTATACTGGACTTGTCTGTTGCTATCTGTATTGCTGGTTTGCTTGGGGCGGGTGCACTCGTCATGCCCTGTTGGGTGGCGGGCCCAGTCAATTCTTCTTGACGATTCGTTGGGGGTGGCGAGGCACCCGTCTCACTTGGGGTCCTGTTGTTTGCTGTTTTCTCAAAAATGGGGAAAAACTGCCGATGGACAGTGTGGGTGGGGGCCCTGATTTTGTTTCTATTTTTTCTTAGGCGTTTGCGCTCTCTCTTGCTGCGGGGTGGAGGGAGAGCTGATAGTTCTTCCCGTGTGGACCCATTCAAAGAACCTGGACTGTCCTTCAGCCCTGTGGCTAAATGCTCCGGGTTGATTGTGTGCCTGCACGAAGCACCGCCTTTTTCGATCGTCGGTTTGGCACTTTTTGGTAGGGTTACTGATTGCCCGCTATTTACCTGCCCATTGTGTTGGATTGTGCATGGGGCTGTTCCATCCAATAACTCTGTTTCTTCATTTATGGTGGGCCAAGGGTTGGCGGGGTATTGGAGTGGGGCAGACTGGTTTTGATGTTGCTGGCTGGAGTTTGTGGGTGGATCGGCTCCCTTCATGCACTTAACTTCCTTCATGATGCTGGATAGAAGCTCTGGAAGCAAGGAAAGAGAGTCGATGATTAGGGAGCAACAACAAATTGATTGAACGAGCTTTGTGGATGCTTGCGCCCCTAATATTAAGTTATTTAATTTATCGAGTTTGTTGTCGATCCCAGACGTAAAAAGTGCTAAAGTGTTTAAAAGGTCAACCTGGACCTCCCGTTTTTCCGAATGGTAATTTAGAGCAGTGACTAAGCATGGGCGGAAAATCCGTTCCACTCGCAAATTTTGCGGATTTTCAGTAAATTCGCAATCCGCGAGATTCACGAATTTCCCGCAAAATCCACAAATTAGCACGCAGCGGATTTTTTTTCTTGGTGATGCAATTTTGCGGCGTGCGGCGTTCACTTACCGTCATTCAGTGTTTGCCGAGTTGTTTTTCTCGATATTTTTGCGAGTGCTGCGCCATTTTGGATCTTGCTGCGGGATCCCGCGGGAGTTTGGCGACGCATCGCGAGAGTTCGCAATTGCGAACATGTAGGTGCGGCGGGCAGCAACAATCTCGCACTCACGAAATTACAAAATTTGCAGTTCTGCACAAGAAATCCACTAGCAAGCAGCATAGACCTTCTGAAAATGATGATTGTTATCAGAATAACTCCTCAGGTTGACATTTGCCTGCACTTTTTTAGATTTGAGGCCTTTTGACTCTCTTTGGATCACTTTTGGATTAGAAATCAACTTTCATAAGTAAGTTTGTTTGGGGCATTACAGTTGCTGTTCTGCAGAAAGCACTCAGCAGGTGCAACAGTTCACTCATCATTAGTAACCATTACCTGTAGTACTTCCTGAGGGCCCCCTCCAGAGTTCAGTTGCCTATGTTTGTTTGGGGCATTACAGTTGCTGTTCTGCAGAAAAACGAATTTTCAAAAATGAAAGTACTCAGCAGGTGCAAAAGTTCAAACTCATCATTAGTAATAGTAACCATTTCCTGTAGTGCTTCCTGACTGGGGCCCCTCCAGAGTTCAGTTGCTAGTTGCAACAATTGTATGACCCTGCTCTGACCCTCACAGTAGGCTCATAGAATAGCTACAAGTAGGCCACAAAGGTCCTGGAAAAAAAAAGTTGCACTGCAACAGAAAGCAAATTACAGATAAGGAAGCAGGTGCCAGACTGGAATTTAAAAACAGTGACACATTAATAAACCAACCCCAAATTAATTCATGTCAGTTGAAGCAGGGCAGGTGTGCTTGCTTTCCCCCCCCCATAATCTACAGTGATGATGAACCAGAGGGTGGCATTGATGTACCAGAGGGTGGCATGGGTGAAACAGAGGGTGGCAGTGGTGAAACAGAGGGTGCTGGAAATCTGTGATGATGAACCAGCTGTATAAACAACATAGTCGTGACCGTTGCGAGCCGACAAGTAAGTTCGCAATTGCGAACTTGTACCAAACCCTCGCGAACTGGCAGAAACCCTTGCGAACACAAAAAAAAAATCCGCAAATTCGCGAGATTTCGTGGATTTTGCGGATTGCGAGTTCGCAAATACGCAAATTTGCAAACGCCAGATTCGCAAAATTCGCCCATGCTTAGCAGTGACTGTGTGTTCGAAATTCTGAAGATGTTGTGGCCAGACACTGCTTGCTACATACTCTTCTTTGTGAGGATTTTTATTAAGCGCTGAATTAGGTGTTGAATTGGGAGAGTTTTTGGTGTTTTTGAAAAAGATTGATAAATCCGCTAAAAGCTGCTCGCGTGGGTCAGGCGTTTTTAACTGTTTTTGTGGTGATAAAATAATGGCTCCAGGTGAAGAAAATGAAATATGCTCGGAGAGTTGTGCAGCTGTCTGCTCCATGTCCACCGCGGAAGGCTTAGGCAACTGACCCAGTGGCGGCTGGGCTTGATGTTTTATGATAAGATTCTGGTTAAGAGTTGCATCTCCTCCGTGGTCCCTGGGCTGAACGCTGGGTGAAGATCCAAAGATATAGACTCCAGAGGGTTGGGCCAACTTTTTGATTTCAAAAGACGAAGGTTGGGAAGAGGACGAGTGCTGAGAGAATGCACTTGGTTCAGCTGGTTCGGTCGGGGCTCCAAGCCTCCTTCCGTCCGAAAGTTGGGACTGCCGCTGAAGAGATGAGTTGCTGGTTGTTGGATCTTTTTTTAAAATAATTCAGCAAACTCGAGGATTTTAAGACTCTTGACCTGTCTGCGATACTGTCTTTGTGTAGGTTTATACCATAGGGCGATGGTGGTTTTGCCGCTTTTGCTATTTCTTGTGGGGTTCTGGGCGGTTTTTGACTGTCCAGGTGGGGCTTCTCTGCCAGAACAGGCTGTTTGGATCTCCTCCGTTTAGGGGCCGCTACAGCCTTCCTTACTTTTCCTGATCTCATAGTTCCTGGTTAAAAGGAGTAGCTGGAGCTGTGCAAATTCCAAATTTCGAATTCTGAATTCCAAATACGGGGCACGGAGCCCTGCCAGGGGGATAGAGTTTAAATTTGTCCTATCCCCAGCAGACTGAGTAACAAACTAGTAGGTGAACTCGCTTCCCCTTGGAGAGCTGGAGGAGTTCAGCAGTGTGGCGTAGCTTTTTCCCCACCCGCGCCACTGTGGGTGCCAATGGAGGTACTAGGTCTAAAGGCGCACCCCCGCTCAGCTATACCCTCCCTCCCAGAGCACTGACCTGCAGCGGCCCTCACACGCCGCTCCCCTCACGCCCTATCCGGAGCCAACCAACGACCACACAATTGAGTAGCATGACCAGGCTGACTCACAGGATGGGCAGAGGGGGCAGCGGAGCTGGACACCACTGGACCGGGCTTGAGCAGGGCACAAGGTAAGAAGGCAGGGGGAGCAGCCCCAGAGCTGGAGGCGACGGCCAGACGGCAGGGCTGGCTGGCTGGCAGACCAAACTACCAAGCCAATTCTTCACCAGAAAGGAGACAAGCCTCCGGGGACCGGTTTCTGGCATTTCAGCCGTCGTCGGCCCGGCTTGCTTGAACCCTGATGGTGCAGTGAGCAAGGGACTCATGTCTGAGTATACCCTGCCACACCTATATGCCAGAAACCGGTCCCCGGAAGCTTGTTTCCTTCCCAGTGTAAGAATTGGCTTGGTAGTTTGGTTTGCCCTGTTCCCATCATGCACTGGGACAGGAACAGACTAATTTGCATATAGCCAGGTTCTGAGCTGGGATGGTGCAGTGAGCTAAAAAACGGTGTTGGATCTAGCCCTGATCTCTTGACTGGGTGAGAGTATTCTGCTTAATTCAGAAACTCTGTCCATCACCACCCCTTGTTGTTAAATATTTTGTCACCATAAGCGTGGAAGGGTATACTCAGATGTGAGTCCCTTGCTCATTGCACCATCAGGATTCAAGCAAGCCGGGCCGACGACGGCTGAAATGCCAGAAACCGGTCCCAGGAAGCTTGTTTCCTTCCCAGTGTAAGAATTGGCTTGGTAGTTTGGTTTGCCCGGTTCCCATCATGCACTGGGACAGGAACAGACTAATTTGCATATAGCCAGGTTCTGAGCTGGGATGGTGCAGTGAGCTAAAAAATGGTGTTGGATCTAGCCCTGATCTCTTGACTGGGTGAGAGTATTCTGCTTAATTCAGAAACTCTGTCCATCACCACCCCTTGTTGTTAGATAATGACATCAGGCATTCAAGGAGGACTCAAAATCTAACCCACTTGGGCTTTATCGTTTTTTATTTTCTGCATGTCAAGACGGACACACTGGAGAAAAACATTGTTGCACTACAAGGTCCAGAAGGCTGTGAATACAGCGATGCCCACGGAGGCAGGCTCTTTGAAATGCACAGTGCACGAGGGAAAACCGCCATTGACACACAGAACGCCATTGAGGAAGGGAAAGGATTCCCGAAAACTGGTCTGGCGAAGTGATCTCTGATGCTTGTTTCCTTGCTCTCACCTGTATGCAGCTGCCTTTGAATAAATTGTGGAACATCTCTACTCACCTCGTGGTTTCTTCCAAGGGGGCAACCTTTTTTGAATGTGTATATATATATATATATATATATATATATATATATATATATATATATATATATATATATATTTTTATCTCCTCGCATCTATATGTAATTCAGAAAATGATTGTTTATACAATTTCTTTTAGTTTTCACTCTTTCTTTTAGCACTAATTTGCACTGATTTATGATCGACTGAGTGATTTTTACGCAGGGTATTTAGTGATTGACGTACTACTTTACAATGGCCCACTTGAGTTATAGTATAACAATATATGTGCGCACTACAAAACATTGCACTCAATGGACTATATACCAGGATGGCAAACATACTGAATGTTAGTGGGTATTTTTAGCTATTTATAGATCCATTGGATTATTGTATAAGATTTTAAATGCCATGCGTCATCCTGTGTGCAATTGATATTGACTCTCTTTATTTTAAAGATGATTTTCCATTGCTGCTATGAGTTATTTAACAAATTTGATTTTATATACTTTGTGTATACTTTTAGCATTTGTGAGCATATTTATATATTTATATATTTATTGTCTTATTTATCTTGAAATGCGTAAAGTTTTGCACAGACATCGATAACTCACACTGCTCTCAGTAACTCTTCAGTTACTAAGCACTTGCACTTTGACTCAATGATGTAATTTCCTGCTTGTATCACTTTCAATGTCGTTCAGACTTTAAGCAACGTGTCATGTGATCAAGACTCGAGTTGGGGTTGAAACACGTAATGGCGGACTTGCTGGGCACGAAATAAAAGTCACTTGACGGGCACAAAGAACCTTGGGTCTGCTCTTCGTGTTTTCTCTGCAAGAGGCAGCTGTTGGTGGCGAATTTTGCTCATATACATATATATATATATATATATATATATCACATTATCCCCTCGCTTTTGCCAGGTATTACAGCGTGCACCAAGCAAGAACTTCGCCAATGCACTTACCACTCAGGTGCATGATGGGAGTTGTGGTCTATGGCACTCTGACTGCAGCTGCCAGTAATTTGGCGTGGTCAGCTGACTCTCCCTTGTTTAGGGGAGGAGCGCAGGAGGACAAAAGGAGGAGTTTGGTAGTGTTTCCTGTTTGCTACAGCGTCTGAAGAAGGCTTGAAATGCCGAAATGCATTACGCTTTGCATCCTGTTATTAAAGTTTCCTCCAACAGTTCCCCGCAGTGGCCTCTGATCTCTTACAATTAAGTGGCCCATTGGAAACAATATATATATATATATCGACTCCAAGCTTCCCCAGTGCTTTTGGTGCACAAAACAGAAACACGGACTCAAGAATTAGCCGAAATCAGATTTCTTTATTCATATTATATAGGTGGAACGGTGCATGCCTCAGACGCGTTTCGAACACGAGGATGTGTCCTTGCTCACTAGACAAACAAGGAGGCTAAACAGTGAATTTAAAACACCCAATTGGCGCCAATACACAGTAGGATATAGACATAAAAAGCGGACAAAACCTGTTATGCTGTTTTACATATAGGTGTGGCCATCTTGTAATGCCTGTCCTTCTCCTCATTAAATATAACA
Organism: Lissotriton vulgaris; assembly: GCF_964263255.1. Classification (NCBI taxonomy): domain Eukaryota; kingdom Metazoa; phylum Chordata; class Amphibia; order Caudata; family Salamandridae; genus Lissotriton; species Lissotriton vulgaris. The sequence goes on along the minus strand of NC_141695.1, from coordinate 1,634,101,995 downwards.
CCGTATGCACTTTATACAATTATGCAGAACTCAGATATCAAATGGAAAATACCGTAATTTGCCCTTTATAACAATAATTTAAGCAGCACTATATACAATACATATTTCCCAAATAGTTATATAAATAGATGGTATTAAAGTGCAAAGTGCTTGTATGTATATGAAAAAAACAGTGCATATATGCAATGATAAAAACGCAACTGCTTGTATAAATACATTTCATATATAATACACAAATGTTAAAAAGGCAACTGCTAGCCCTCTAAAATGTTAATGATGTACTAAAAAACATTTGATTAACGGGCAAATAACAATAAATAATACCCTTGATAGTGCAAAATGCAGTGCAAAATAGAGCAAAATTAACGATGTTGGACAAACATGTTGCTACCACTGTACTCGTGCAAATACGCCATTAGACATACGTAATGGATATCCCCTCATTCGTTAATATTTAAACATGTTGAAATATTGATCCAACAGTAATATGTGCAAATACGCTAAAATATAATATCCCATATCTGTAGACATGTCTGTACAAATACATGGAGAGACATGGGATTTCATGGCCTAAATAAAGAAAAATACAGGGGAAAATGTATATCATCTGATGTACGAATGCTTAGCTAGATTGCTCACATCATAATCTCCTACTTATATCTGTCTTAATACCCTTATGGCGCAACCCTGTGAATAGACTAATTGTGATGTGTGGTGCTGTGATAAAAACTGTCAAAAGGTAAAACCCAAATATGAAAAAACCAAAGTGATTAAAAAATGTATAACTGATTGCCTGCGCTGGAGCAGAGAGGAGGCAATGTAACCATCAGAAAAAACGTGGATTGTGTGCAAATAATTAACTTCATAATGAATGGTCAGACCTCGGATTAGTGTAGGGAACGGTGAATATATGTCGCATAATAGCATCAAAAAGGTCTGGGCAAAATGACGGTGACTGTATTTACAAAAATTGTAAAGATCTTCCCCTAAGTTCAAAACTGTTGGTGCTTTGCAGTTCAAATTGACTATATATCTAGATTCGAGTTGTCTTAGGCATTTTTCCCTATTGCCCCCTCTCTTGTTCAAAGCCACTGCATCAATGACAAAATATTGTAAATGATTTAAATCATTGTCATAGGTGGTTTTAAAATGCAGAGCGACCGGATATGCCGGATCAGAGTTCACTATCGCTCTCAAATGCTGCAATATCCGCACATGAACTTGTAGCTTGGTGCTGCCTATGTAGATCATGTTGCAGCTGCATTTTAAAACGTACACAGCAAATTCTGTGCAGCAGGTGTAATGGGATTTGAGAGCTGCTGGAATGCTGGAAAAGGGGGTCAAATAGGATGTGGTATTGACACCGAATTTACAAGCTCGACAAGAGCTACATTTAAAGAAGCCCTTACGAGGGGACAACCAATTGCCTATTTGTCTAGTCTCTGGACTGCTAGTCATTAATTCATTACACATAAAATATGCTCTTCTGAACGTGACTGTAGGGGTCATTGGAACTACCTCCTTAAGTACCTGGTCTGTTAGAATAATAGGCCATTCTTTTTTCACAATTTTTTGGATTTGTCTGGCCTGTCTACTGTAACCGGTAATCAGTCTGTTCTCCCCCATGCTAGCTGAATTGTCATCCATTACGTGTGAATCCCTGTTTGGATCCAAAAGGGAAGGGCGACTGAGAGCATTTGCTTTTTCTATGGCTAAATCTAGGCGACTAGAAGTGAAACCTCTCGCCATTAGTCTGTTCTTAGCCTCCTGCTGATGATGTTGTCTTGTTTCGGGAGTGCTACATGCCCTATGGATCCTAAGGAATTCCCCAAATGGAATGGTAGCTATAGTGTTTTGAGGGTGGAAACTGCCAGCATGCAATATGGTGTTTCCTGAAGTACTCTTTCTGTAAAGGCATGTTTCAATCTTACCATCCTGTATTTGAACTTGTACATCAAGGAAATTGGCCATTCTGGCATCTATATTGGCATATATATGTTAGATTGTATATAAATGTATCATATAGGGATTTCCAGAAAATCTGGCAAGGGTCCTGTCCTTCTGGAATTATGTTGGACACCCCTGCCCTGGGGAGCTCCTAACCTTTCTACTGAGGAGACTAATAGATTCACCCTCTTAAAGCCTGCTGTCCTCAGGTCATGCAACGTATATGGAGATGGAAGGAAGATCCCTGCCCCAGCCAAGCTTAAAGCTTTTGAACCACCCTCCCTGCATCTTCTTGCATTTTTATGGCAAAAGCAACTTTATTAAGTTCTGAAGAGCAGCAAAAACCTACTGTTCCTCTCAGCTTACTATCCCTTAACCCATAACTTTCCACTCCTGTGAAAAGGAGCCATCTGGTGAATGGCATCACAATAGTCCGCACAGAACAGCCAGGCATTATTCAACAAAGGTACATTGCAGAACCCTATTGCATGAATCCCAATCCTCACGATTCAGGCGGGAGAATACCGATTTCAAGGCTAGTTTCTCGCCTCCTGATTCCTGCATTCAAAAACCTGATTCCTTGGAGAGCTTCAGTCAGGATTGGTCTAGTGAGACTTGTAGTATTCACTGCCAGTAACCAGCTACTGCAGGCCAATGCACAACATTTGTGTCATGCAATATAGCGCGTTCTCCATGTTCCTGACAGGTAAGGGGGAAAAAAACATGCATTTCTGATATCCAATCCTGCAGCAGCATACTTTCAAGTCCCATACACAACAATGGACGCCATTCAGGCCTCGATAGAAGTCAATATGAGATGAACAATCTCTGTATTATTTTCCCAAAATCTCCCACTTTTCTCTTCTAAAATGTTCGCAGGCATGCTTTTGTTGATGATTGTTCGTGTGTCATGGGGAAAGAGGACAAGCTTTGTGTTCTTTTCATTGGATGGCCCATTTAATGCATTTCCTCTCCTTCTCCTCTTTCCTGCCTTTCCATCCCTATAAAAGCAATCAAAAGCAGTGACGTCAGGGCTATGGAAAAATGTAAATAAATGAAAATCAAACATTAGCTTGTAATTCAGATAACAGTTGATGACTTTTAAAGCTATTACAAAATTAATTTTAGGGCCTGGTGCGCGAGTCCTCTTGTTTGTCGTGAATCTGCTCCTTGCCTGCGTCTGTGTATATGTGTACACAATCATTTTAAGAGCCCTTCTTCAGCTTCAGATAAACGCCTACTTCCGGTGGTTTGTAGAAGAGTGCCTCTTACCTGCTTTGACAATTGAAGCTGTTGTGGCATGCCTTTTTGGAAGAAACATCTTTTATCATCTGATGCCTGCAATGGCGGATTTTATAGTTGGGTTCATGCAGGGAAACTTGACGATGTGCACTGTATTCGCCCTGCATGGACTTCTAGGATGTTCCTAGAAAAGATCCTCATATGTGTTTTGGCAATTGGAGCTCTTCTGGCAAGAATTTTCGGAAGAATGATCTTCTAGCATCTGTTGTCCAGGGTCATGTATTTGATCTTTGGATCCATCTTTGTAAACTGGTTTGTGACCATTGTACGCTCCTTGTGTCAGCATAGATACATGTTTACCTCCAGTTTTTCCTAGAAGGGATCCTAACTCATGCTTAGTATTAGGCATTCTCATTGCATGCGGTTTGGAAGGAATCATCATTAATCATCATGTTATTAGAACTTCAATGCTGACCAACAAAGTAGTACTTTTTGTGAGAAGCCTAATTTACATTTTGTTAGGATCATTTGAATGGTTTGTGACAGACGCGTTATCTTAGGGTTCACAATATCCATCTCATTCATGTCATGCTGTATATCTATCTCCGAGATGGTGGGTCCTCATCAACAAGGCATTTTGGGGTCACTTCATTAGACTGGGACTTTGACGATTTATATTTTAGACATAAGTTTTGAAATTATTTCTTGTGAGATGTAAGGAGGGCTGGAAATATATTTGGTTTTGCTATCGTAGCAACCCTTGTTCAGCGTTTAAGTATTCTGTTCCTCCCATCTAATCCCCCAAAATTAAAGATGCAGTGCCAAGAAATCCATAAGGGAGTTATTCCATTAGAGAACACTGAAGAAACCGAGGAACCAAACCCTGAACCCAATTTTGAGCGCCAATATTCATTTATTGAACTCCTTCTCTCCAGAGACAACATGAGGATGAGAACTTTGGTTGACCTTGGTCTAGTGCTCTTTCAGCAGTTAGCTGACCAACCCAATGTCCTTTACTGCTATGCATCAATGATATTTACTGGTGTGTGTTTCCAGCGTGATTCTTCAGCCATGTTGGCCCCAGTTGGGCTCGGTGTGGTGAAGGTTGTTTCCAACATGGTCGCCATGGGCTGAGCTGACAACGCTGGTAGAAGAGTCCTGCTGTTTACCGGATGTGCTGTGATGTCAATATCGATCACTGGAATAGGTTGAGCAAATTTCTGAATTTCACTGAAGTCCCGCAACAGCAGCATCCGAATTTTTAACCTTTTACTGTACAGGGTGAGTACTTCATTAGTTTCCAGTGACTCCCAGGGCAGACACTACTCACCTTCTGGACGTCAGGAGAGTTTCCATCAATCGGACTGTTCCAGTAACTGGATCACATGCCCCTAGCATAGACTTAACCAGCACTACAAGCTTAAGGTTGTTTGTAATCTTTTCTTATACTCATAATGTGGGAGACCTCATCCACTCACAGGATTGGCTACAAAATACGCCTATGTCTTTCAATAGCACACAATTTCCTAAGTATACTGCTCTGACCGGTATAATTTTATTAAGCACGATGGTACTTGTGAGTGCATTTTCGATTGAGTTTGGGCCAAGTAAGTTCAACGTTTGAAGACCTTGGGCCCCATCAGGATGGCCGGCAGATCACCTCTGCTGGGCCGGCAGTAGTCTCCGCCAGCCCGGCGGAGGCGATCTGCCCGCCACCCCGCAGAAATGACCCCCGCCATATTACAATGGCTGGGGGGTCAACGGCGAACGGAAAGACCGTATGCCGCTTTCCCGCCCAGTTGACATGTCGACAGGGCGGAAAAGGGTGCAATTTGTTGGCGGTGTCTGAAAGATACTGCCAGCCATATTAGAATGTGGCCTTGGAACGTGCAACTTAAAGTGCGCTCATAGCTTTCCTATTGCTTGCTATTAGTTGGTTTTATTTTCACTCCTATTTGCCTGCACCTAGAAGTGGCTTTCCTGTCCCCTTTTGGTCCATCTTGGGTTTTCCTCTTCCTCATAACATTGCCACTTTTCCATGCTTTTGCTTGGTTGCCTTCTATCGATCTATTGCTCACTTTTAGGGAACTTCTTTTTACTTTTTGGTTAACCACTGCATGGAAGCGCATTTGTTTTCCTGTGTGTTTTTCCTACTGCCGAAACCTATGCCCCTGTGCTGTATGTTCTCTTTCTTTCATGTACTCCTCACTCCCAGTGTTTCTCTCTCGGATGTCTGCACTCCACAGTCAGCGTTGCACTGTCCATTGAGTGTTTTTTTTAATGCAGTGCATCCCGGCCCCTGTGCTCTATGTCTCATGATCTCTGCTGGGCTTCATCTGGCAAATCCCACAAGCAGTGTTACTCTCTCCATTGTATGCTTCTCACCATGAAAATCACCCCACCCCACAATAAAAGAGGGGGTTAGGTGATGCTTATTTTGGATACCTTCCTCACTATCTTAAGTGGAGCGACATGTTTCAGCACTTCCTATAGTGTAAATGTGTGGGCTTTCTTCAGGAACAGAAGACCCCTCAGCTATCTTTATTTTTCCTATTAACCAGGTGGAAAAAACAAAGGTTAAATAACCAGTCTGTTAATGTTAGCAACATAGATCTTCTACATTAACCTATAGAATAAAAGCAGGAAAATAGCATGGTACATTGTATACTGGCATTGCATATGAAATAGAGTGTTATCTGCAGTTCATTTGTGCCCTAGTTCCATCCTGGTGAATAGAGTACCTCGATAATCCTATGTGATATGTTCCTTACAATTTGAGTTTCAGATCACAAACACCCGTGGATCTGCTCAATACATTAATGCGGTTCCTTTTTTACTATAAACAGATCTTGGGCAACCAAGACGCCAGGTCGGTCAGGCTTTAGGCTAGTTTATTCCTGGGATTTACTTAAATAAAGGAGTTGGATGACATTATGCCATAACCAGCTCATAAATTCACATGGTTCTGTGTTGCATTGGAACAATCTGGAAACCCATATTGGACACCACACTGGTGAAAACAAGCATTTATACCACAAACTTCCTGGGGTGTTCTCCCATCATGAGACACATACATCACTCTGGAAATAAACACCATTATAAACATTTCAGAAAGTGAAAGTCTGTGTGGTGGGTCCAGACAACAGTGGGACACTGTTGATGGTTGGAAACTGAAGCAAGGTCAAAATACATGCGAGAAATAGGACAATCAGACTGCAAAATAATACATCAATGCAGTTCATTTGGATGAATATGTCTTAACAAGGGATGTGAAATCAATCAATCAATCAATCAAGAACTTTTATAGCGCGCTACTCACCCGGGAGGGTCTCAAGGCGCTTGGGGAAGGGGTTCGCTACTGCTCGAACAGCCAGGTCTTCAGTTGCTTCCTGAATTCAATTCAATTCAATTCAATTAATTTATATAGCGCGCTACATACCCAGAGGGTCTCAAGGCGCTTGGAGATGGGTGGGGGATTACTTGTCGAATATCCAGATTTTAAGTTGTTTTCACAGTTAATGTTTTAAGGTGGTCCTGGGTCAGCCGGAGGTGGATGGGGAGGGAGTTCCATGTCTTGGCCGCCAGGTAGGAGAAGGATCTGCCTCCGGCGGTGGCTCTTCGGATGCGTGGTACGGTGGCGAGGGCGAGGCTAGCAGACCGTAGCTGGCGGGTGGGTGTGTGGAAGGTCAGGCGGTCGTTGAGGTACTTGGGGCCCAGGTCGTGGAGAGACTTGTGTGCGTGGGTGAGGAGCCTGAACGTGATCCTCTTGTTGACGGGGAGCCAGTGCAGGTCCCTCAGGTGGCCGGAGATGTGGTTGCATCGGGGGATGTCCAGGATGAGACGGGCGGAGGCGTTCTGGTGCTTGGAAAGATTTGTAGAAACAAGTAAAACTGTTTCAGGGCCAGACTGATAGACATCCGGTGTCACACTGAAAATCAAATCGAGGGAATTGACCATAGTGAATCAAGAAAGAGGTGCATGCATTTTATTATTACTATTTCCGTTGAAAGTACAAGTAACTGTCATGTTAAAAGGTGGTGATTCTGTTATTACAACCAGTGGAATATTTTAATATTGTACATTGTCACATGCATATTTTCTTCACACTTAATGAAGAATCCTATAGAAGATGTCTATTTGCTTCTCAAAAGCCTCAAAGACACTATTTTCAGTCGATCAAAACATAAGGGTAACAAATAGCTACAGTAAAGGCAATACCAAAATTTCTATCCTTGGCAAAGTTGAATAAATCTACACTTTTACAGGATGTGATGTTATCATTCTGAGAGGACTTTGACAATACTGCACACTTCCAAAATTCCTCAAAGGCGTCTCTGGCAGTAGTTTGCTTCCTTGGGGACCTCTGCAGTAATAAGAGGTAGAAACAATGTTCCTTCCGGGTAGTTGCCAAATCTCTGTAAAGTGAGTGCCTTAAAATAGTTGCTGGTGATTCTAGCAATAGCTCTGTGCTCCTGGAAGTCCCTGCGGTCCATGCCAAGCAAGGGACACTGGCTTGAGGGGATGTCTGAGCCCTCTGGTGCCCGGCTCGGCAGGTTAGAGGATGTAAGGCCCAGGGTAGAAGCTGATCCTGTCACACATCTGCCTCACAAAATTACACACCTGACATCATGTGACTGACTCCCCCAAAAGACATTCAATAGCCTCAGCCTTGACAAGAGACCGACTCCTGCACAGCCATACTTGCCGTTCACAGGCACAAGCGTGACGTCATGTGACCACTCATCCACTATGAAACCAGCCTCTCATAAGAACCAACCTAACATGTGACCAACTCTGCCCCTCCCCATCGCCTTTCAAAGGCAGCAGCTTCACTTGACAGCAGGGGTTAATTCGTAGAAATATAAGGGCCAGGGCCCATGGTCTGCTGCTGCAGCTGTTCCCCATCCAGAACACCTGCCACTGCTGCAAAATGGCAGGTATAGCATTGCTTATTAATCATAACACATAAACAAGTATGTCAGTTTTGGACAATTGAAGGTCACCACAAGCTTTAGGCAAGGCCTAGAAGTGCACGCTGTATTTTTTTTTTAATAGATTGATTGGATTGATTTTTTAAAACACAGTTCTGCCGTCCATTGCTCAAAAAAAGAGGGTCACCTTGTGGTTTACTCTGAATACTTTGTGCTGGTGGCAAGCGCCCACACTTATTTCTAAATACCGGCACAAACAAAGCACTGTTTGACACACTGTACTCTAGTCTTGATACACCTTTGAAGGTCCCGGCCTGATCTGCGCCCACTTTTCTTCAAACCTCTGCGCGATTCATTAGCATTAGAATGACAAAACACTGACTCTGCCCCAACCCTATGTATTCTTTCGAGACAGCAGCCGGACATGTGACAGATTGCCCAGTCCTATATGCCTTTCATGGACACTCTCTTGAAGTTCGACTAACTCTACTCTAGACTCAGAGGTCTCGCAGACAAACGGTTGACTTTACACTATCCCTGCCTACTTTTTTAAGGCTCCATCTGGGCATGATACTCTCTTTCAAACCCTACTGGAATTTTTTGGAGGCTACCATGAGACCAACTGACTCTGCTCGTACTCTACATCCCGCGACAGGTACGACCTTGACATGTGACTGACTATGCAGTCCTACCAATGTGCCTTTCATTGCTGACTGCACAGTGATACCATGTCTCTCATTGTCACAAGAATGAGCTGCGACTGACTTTCCCCCACCATAAAGGCTTTTCAATGGGACACGCTTGGCAAGCAACTAATTCTCTCCTAGCCATGTACTCCTTTCACAAGCACCAACAGGTCATCACTTACTTGGCCCAAGTATTACCAACTTTAACAGGCCTAGGCCGAGATTCTGTAAACTGTTGCTGAATGAGGCTGCGCTGCGTTGCGTGATAGGGAGAGAACAGGAGAGCGCCATATTCACAGAGATGCAGCACTCTTCTCCCCTCTCACTAGCACCGGCACTGATTTCATTTGCCCAGCGCGAGGCACACACCTTAGCGTCGTAGTGCTAGGGTGCTCCTGAATCTAGCATAGGTTTTGTACCAAGGGTACCCTTCTATGCCTAAACACACTTCGAAACATCTCCTACTTTGTATGTGTGCTGTACAGTGCAGAATGCATGCAATGTCGGAAAATAAAGGAGACATTAAAACATTTCTTCTTTCAATGCTTGCTTTACAGCTGCTTTAAATTTTTGACGCGAAGCTATGTCTACTAATGTTAGTAAATAGGGTTTGCGTCAAAAAGCATAGGTGGTTGAATTGGAATGTCCATGTTACACCCAGGTAGCGCATCCTTGATGCGAAGTAATGCAAAGCAGCATTTTGGGTTGCTTTGCGTTGATTTTCCATACAAACGAACTTAGCATTGGTATGTTAATCCCCAAATAGGTCTAGTGTCAGGTTAGCGTTACAAAGGTAACCCTAACCCAACACTAAACCTATTTGAATCTTACTTCTTCCCACGTTTCTGCACCTCCTAGGATCATGTGGCCAGCACTGCTTCTGAGCAGTGGAGTCACCCTTGCGCCAAAAGGCTATTTTTAGAAATTCTCTCTTACCCCATATCTTGAGTGACAGGCTCTTCTAAACACCTTTCTGGGAAGGTGGTTGGCACCTCCCCTCACTTGCCAGGAAACCAAAACACCCGGAGTTGCATAGCTGGGTGAGGTGTGGCAACCTGGTGGCCATCAACATTGTGAACAGATGCAGCTCCGCGTCTGGGATTGTACACAGCCTGATATAGGAGCATTCAAATGCTTTTCGAGGAGGTTGACACCTGTGAGTCTGTCTAGAGCATAGTGATGTAGACTGGGGTGAGGCTTTGCCAAATTACATTGACCTACTAGGTTACTGCAATTTCTTAATACATGGAAAAGCCAAAGACTCCGTAAAAACAAGGATCAGAGTTTTCATGCAGCACTTTTGTACTTCTTGATGTTTATCTATTTACAAAAAATATAAAACAGTCGTTAAATGCCTCTCACTTACCCTAGTGCGTTAGCTACCTCTGTTGTACCTGTCCTGTATGTGTGAGAGAATCGTGCTGCTGCCAATTGTCCGTAACTTATTGTTTGTGTCAGGGAAGGTTGCTCTCCGACTGTCCAATTTATACCTTTATTGTGTTGTGACACTCGGCATAAAACATTTCAATCCACATAAGAAAAAATAAATCCACTTTTCCAATTCTTGTATTAATGCATGATATGAGTGAAAGAAAGAGTAAACTCTCACAAAACATGTGGGCAGAGTTTACTTTTGATTTTCTGCATGAAACAAGCAGTTTTTGAAATGAAGTAGGTGACTTTGTAAAATTATAAAATATAGCTATCAAGTGCCCCCATGTCATGAACCCCCCAGCCAATTTTTGGAATCTTAGGTAACAGCACTCTGCATGCTGGTGTTTCGATCTCTGCTGGGCTTCCCCTGGCAAATCCCACAAGCAGTGTTACTCTCTCCATTGTATGCTTCTCCCCATGAAAATCAACCCACCCCACAATAAAAGAGGGGGTTAGGTGATGCTTATTCGTTTACCTTCCTCACTGTCTTAAGTGGATCGACATGTTTCAACACATCCTATAGTGTATATCTGTGGGCTTTCTTCAGGAGCAGAAGACCCCTCAACTGTCTTTATCTTTCCTATTAACCAGGTGGAAAAAACAAAGGTTAAATAACCAGTCTGTTAACCCCTTCAGCACGGCGCGAATTTTCTCGCTGTGCTGAAGGTTCTAATGAGCCTATTGGCTCATGACGGAACGGTTCCGTCATGAGCACAGCTCAACCGACGCTCATGACGGAACCGTTCCGTCATGAGCATGGAAGGGGTTAATGTTAGCAACATGGATCTTCTACAGTAACCTATAGAATAAAAGCAGGAAAATAGCATGGTGCATCGTATACCGGCATTGCATATGACGGATGTATGACGTTAAAACGCATACTTTTACATCGCATACCATTACAACGCAATTTTTACAAAGCAGGATCCTTTACAACGCATGTCATTACATAGCAGATGCCATTACAACGCATGCCATTACAACATAAGTATAGGTAAGTATACCTTTTTTTAAAAAATTGTAATTAATAAATATTTAATTAATTTAATTAAATTAATTTAATTTATTTAAAGTCGTTTTTTTAAAAACTGAACCCTTAAAATACCCCTGTACCCCTATACCCAAAACCTATCCCTAATCCCTAAAGCTACCCCTGTACCCCAAAACCCAAACCTAGCCCTGAACCCTAAAAATACCCCTGTACGCCATAACCCAAACCTGGCCCATAACCCTAAAAATACCCCTGAACCCTAAAAATACCGCTGTACCCCATAACCCAAACCTAGCCCTGAACCCTAAAAATACCCCTGTACCCCATAACTCAAACCTAGCCCTGAACCCTAAAAATACCCCTGTACCCCAAAACCCAAACCTAGCCCTGAACCCTAAAAATACCCCAGTACCCCATAACCCAAAGCTAGCCCTGAACCCTAAAAATACCCCTGTACCCCATAACCCAAACCTAGCCCTGAACCCTAAAAATACCCCTGTACCCCATTACCCAAACCTAGCCCTGCACCCTAAAAATACCCCTGTACCCCATAACCCAAACCTAGCCCTGAACCCTAAAAATACCCCTGTACCCCATAACCCAAACCTAGCCCATAACCCTAAAAAGACCCCTGTACCCCAAAACACAAACCTAGCCCTGAACCCTAAAAATACCCCTGTACCCCATAACCCAAACCTAGCCCATAACCCTAAAAATACCCCTGTACCCCAAAACCCAAACATAGCCCTGAACCCTAAAAATACCCCTGCACCCCAAAACCCAAATTAAATAAATGTTTTAAAAAAGATAAACTTACCTATCCTTACATTGTAATGGCATGCGTTGTAATAGCATCTGCTATGTAATGACATGCGTTGTAAAGGCAGGCGTTGTAAAGGATCCTGCGTTGTAGTGGTTGCGTTGTAAAAGTAGTCCGTTGTAACAGTTGCGTTGTAACTGTTGTTTCCCCATATGACATAGAGTGTTATATGAAGGTCATTTGTGCCCTTGTTCCATCCTGGGGACAGAATAGAATACCTCGATTATCCTGTGCGATATGTTCCTTACAATTTTAGTTTCAGATCACAAACACCCGTGGATCTGCTCAATACATTGATGCGGTTCCTTTTTCCTATACACAGGTCTTGGGCAACCAAGACACCACGTCGGTCAGGCTTTAGCCTAGTTCATTCCTCGGGTTGAATTAAAGATACGAGTCGGGTGACATTAAGCCATAACAAGACCATAAATTCACATGATTCTGTGTTACATTGGAACAATCTGGAAACCCATATTGGACATCACACGAGTGAAAACAAACATTATTACTACAAACTTCCAGGGGTGTTCTCCCATCATGACACACATACATCACTCTGGATATAAACACCATTATAAACGTTTCAGAAAGTGAAAGCCTGTGTGGTGGGTCCAGACAACAGTGGGACACTGTTGATGGTTGGAAACTGAAGCAAGGTCAGAATACATGCGAGAAATTGGAAAATAAGACGTCAAAATAATACATCAATGCAGTTCATTTGGATGAATACGTCTTAACAAGCGATGTGAAAGATTTGCTCAAACAAGAAAAACTGTTTCAGGGCCAGACTGATGGACATCCGGTGTCACACTAAAAATTCAATCAAGAGAATTGACCATACTGAATTAAGCAAAAGGTGCATGCATTTGATCATTAATATTTCCGCTGAAAGTACAAGTAACTGCCTTTTTAAAAGGTGGTTATTCTGTTATTACATCCAGTGGAATATTTTAATATTGTACATTATCACATGCATAATTTCTTCACACTTAATGTAGAATCCTATAGAAGATGTCTATTTGCTTCTCGAAAGCCCCAATGATACTATTTTCAGTCGTTCAAAACATAAGGGTAAAAAATAGCTACAGTAAAGGCAATACCAACGTTTTTATCCTTGACGAAGTGGAATAAATCTACACTTTTACAGGATGTGATGTCATAATTCTGTGAGGACTTTGAAAATACTGCACACTTCCCAGAAATCCTCAAAGGCGTCTCTCGCAGTAGTTTCCTTCTGGGGGACCTCTGCAGTAAAAAGTCTTAGAAACAATGTTCCTTCCGGGTAGTTGCCAAACCTCTTTAAAGTGAATGCCTTAACCCCTTCGATGCTGATGACGAGCTCAGCTCGTCATCACCCACGGGGGTCGTGTGCTGATGACGAGCTGAGCTCGTCATGGTGCCACTAAAATGGCATTTTCCAGCACAGGGGGGGAAAACGCCTAGCAGCCAAGTGGTTAAAATAGTTGCTGGTGATTCTTGGGTTGCTTTGCGTTGCTTTTCCATACAAACCAACACTAACACCAATTAGCATTGGTATGTAGATCCCCAAATAGGTCTAGTGTCAGGTAAGCATTACAAAGGTAACCCTAACCCAACACTAAACCTATTTGAATCTGACTTCTTCCCACATTTCTGCACCTCCGAGGATCATGTGGCCAGCACTGATTCTGAGCAGTGGAGTCACCCTTGTGCCAGACGGCTATTTTTTGAAATTCATTCATACCCCATATCTTGAGTGACAGGCTCTTCTAAACACCTTTCTGGGAAGGTGATTCGCACCTCCCCTCACTTGCCAGGAAACCAAATACCCTGAGGTGCATGGCTGGGTGAGGTGTGGCAACCTGGTGGCCATCAACATTGTGAACAGATGCAGCACAGCGGCTGGGAATGTACAAAGCCTGATATACGAGCATTCAAATGCTTTTCGAGGAAGTTGGCTTCTGTGTGTCTGTCTAGAGCATAGTTATGGAGACTGGGGAGAGGCTTTGCCAAATTACATTGACCTACTAGGTTACTGCAATTTCTCAATAAATGGAAAGACCAAAGACTCAGTAAAAACAGGTATCAGAGTTTTAGCAGTTTTGTACTTCTTGATGTTTATCTATTTGTAAAAAATATAAAACAGTCCTTTAATGCCTCTCACTTACTCTAGTACGTTAGCTACCTCTGCTGTACTTGTCCTGTTTGCGTGAGAGTAAATGTAAATGTCACTAGTCCATTACTTATTATTTGTGTTAGGGAAGGTTGCTCTCCGACTGTCCAATTTGTATCTTTATAGTGTTGTGACACTCTGTATAAAACATTTCAATCCACAGAAGAAAAAAAAATCCACATTTCCAATTCTTGTATTAATGCATGATTTGAGTGACAGAGAGAGTGAACTCTCACAAAACATGTGGGCAGAGTTTACTTTTGATTTTCTGCATGAAACAAGCAATTTTTGAAATGAAGTAGGTGACTTTGTAAAATTTTAAAAACATAGCTGACAAGTGCCCCCATGTCATGAACCCCCCAGCCAATTTTTGGAATCTTAGGTAACAGCACTCTGCATGTTGGTGTTTGGATCTCTGCTGGACTTCCTCTGGCAAATCCCACATGCAGTGTTACACTCTCCATTGTATGCTTCTCTCCATGAAAATCACCCCACCCCACAATAAAAGAGGGGGTTAGGTGATGCTTATTCGTTTACCTTCCTCACTGTCTTAAGTGGATCGACATGTTTCAGCACATCCTATAGTGTATATCGGTGGGCTTTCTTCAGGAGCAGAAGACCCCTCAACTATCTTTATCTTTCCTATTAACCAGGTGGAAAAAACAAAGGTTAAATGACAAGTCTGTTAATGTTAGCAACATAGATCTTCTACAGTAACCTATTGAATAAAAGCAGGACAATAGCATGGTGCATCGTATACCGGCATTGCATATGACATAGAGTGTTACATGCAGGTCATCTGTGTCCTTGTTCCATCCTGGTGACAGAATAGAATACCTCGAATATCCTGTGTGATATGTTCCTTACAATTTTAGTTTCAGATCACAAACACCCGTGGATCTGCTCAATACATTGATGCAGATGTATGACGTTACAATGCATACTTTTACCACGCATGCCTTTACAACGCGTTTTTTACATCGCAAACCTTTACAACGCATAGCGCTTTGGGGTGCTTGATAGTGAAAAGTTTAATTTACTATTCCAACTCCAGTCCCCGTGGACACTAGGGAAGGTGTTGGATAGTAAATTAAACTTATTCCCTATCCTAGAGCGCCCCCCCAGCGCAATGCGTTGTAATGGTTTGCGTTGTAATGGTTGCGTTGTAATGGTAGTGCGTTGTAAAAGTTTCGTTGTAATGGTTGTTCACCCATTGATGCGGTTCCTTTTTCCAATACACAAGTCTTGGGCACCCAAGACACCAGGTCTGTCAGGCTTTAGCCTAGTTCATTCCTCTGGTTGAATTAAATATACGAGTCGGGTGACATTAAGCCATAACAAGACCATAAATTCACATGATTCTGTGTTGCATTGGAACAATCTGGAAACCCATACTGGACATCACACTAGTGAAAACAAACATTAATACCACAAACTTCCAGGGGTGTTCTCCCATCATGACCTCATACATCACTCTGGATATAAACACCATTATAAACATTTCAGAAAGTGAATGCCTGTGTGGTGGGTCCAGACAACAGTGGGACACTGTTGATGGTTGGAAACTGAAGCAAGGTCAGAATACATGCGAGAAATTGGAAAATAAGACGACAAAATAATACATCAATGCAGTTCGTTTGGATGAATATGTCTTAACAAGCGAGGTGAAAGATTTGCTCAAACAAGAAAAACTGTTTCAGAGCCAGACTGATGGACATCCGGTGTCACACAAAAAATTAAATCAAGAGAATTGACCATACTGAATTAAGCAAAAGGTGCATGCATTTGATAATTAAAATTTCCGTTGAAAGTACAAGTAACTGTCATGTTAAAAGGTGGTTATTCTGTTATTACATGCAGTGAAATATTTTAATATTGTATATTATCATATGCATAATTTCTTCACACTTAATGTAGAATCCTATAGAAGATGTCTATTTTCTTCTCAAAATCCCCAAAGATACTATTTTCAGTCGTTCAAAACATAAGGGTAAAAAATAGCTACAGTAAAGGCAATACCAACGTTTTTATCCTTGACGAAGTGGAATAAATCTACACTTTTACAGGATGTGATGTCATAATTCTGTGAGGACTTTGAAAATACTGCACACTTCCCAGAAATCCTCAAAGGCGTCTCTCGCAGTAGTTTGCTTCCGAGGGACCTCTGCAGTAAAAATTGGTAGAAACAATGTTTCTCCCGGGTAGTTGCCAAACCTCTTTAAAGTGAATGCCTTAAAATAGTTGCTGGTGATTCTTGGGTTGCTTTGCGTCGCTTTTCCATACAAACCAACACTAACACCAATTAGCATTGGTATGTTAATCCCCCAATAGGTCTAGTGTCAGGTAAGCGTTACAAAGGTAACCCTAACCCAACACTAAACCTATTTGAATCTGACTTCTTCCCACATTTCTGTACCTCCGAGGATCATGTGGCCAGCACTGGTTCAGAGCAGTGGAGTCACCCTTGCGCCAGACGGCTATTTTTAGAAATTCTCTCATTCCCCATATCTTGAGTAACAGGCTCTTCTAAACACCTTTCTGGGAAGGTGATTCGCACCTCCCCTCACTTGCCAGGAAACCAAATACCCTGAGGTGCATGCTGGGTGAGGTGTGGCAACCTGGTGGCCGTCAACATTGTGAACAGATGCAGCACCACGGCTGGGAAAGTACAAAGCCTGATATACAAGCATTCAAATGCTTTTCGAGGAAGTTGGCTTCTGTGTGTCTGTCTAGAGCATAGTTATGGAGACTGGGGAGAGGCTTTGCCAAATTACGTTGACCTACTAGGTTACTGCAATTTCTCAATAAATGGAAAGACCAAAGACTCAGTAAAAACAGGTATCAGAGTTTCAGCAGTTTTGTACTTCTTGATGTTTATCTATTTGTAAAAAATATAAAACAATCCTTTAATGCCTCTCACTTACTCTAGTACGTTAGCTACCTCTGTTGTACTTGTCCTGTTTGCGTGAGAGTAAATGTAAATGTAACTAGTCCGTTACTTATTATTTGTGTTAGGGAAGGTTGCTCTCCGACTGTCCAATTTGTACCTTTATAGTGTTGTGACACTCGGTATAAAACATTTCAATCCACAGAAGAAAAAAAAATCCACATTTCCAATTCTTGTATTAATGCATGATATGAGTGAAAGAGAGAGTGAACTCTCACAAAACATGTGGGCAGAGTTTACTTTTGATTTTCTGCATGAAACAAGCAATTTTTGAAATGAAGTAGGTGACTTTGTAAAATTTTAAAAACATAGCTGACAAGTGCCCCCATGTCATGAACCCCCAGCCAATTTTGGGAATCTTAGGTAACAGCACTCTGCATGCTGGTGTTTCGATCTCTGCTGGGCTTCCCCTGGCAAATCCCACATGCAGTGTTACTCTCTCCATTGTAGGCTTCTCCCCATGAAAATCACCCCACCCCACAATAAAAGAGGGGGTTAGGTGATGCTTATTCGTTTACCTTTCTCACTGTCTTAAGTGGATCGACATGTTTCAGCACATCCTATAGTGTATATCTGTGGGCTTTCTTCAGGAGCAGAAGACCCCTCAACTATCTTTATCTTTCCTATTAACCAGGTGGAAAAAACAAAGGTTAAATAACCAGTCTGTTAATGTTAGCAACATAGATCTTCTACAGTAACCTATAGAATAAAAGCAGGAAAATAGCATGGTGCATCGTATACCGGCATTGCATATGACATAGAGTGTTATATGCAGGTCATCTGTGTCCTTGTTCCATCCTGGTGACAGAATAGAATACCTCGATTATCCTGTGTGATATGTTCCTTACAATTTTAGTTTCGGATCACAAACACCCTTGGATCTGCTCAATACATTGATGCGGTTCCTTTTTCTAATACACAATACACAGGTTTTGGGCACCCAAGACACCAGGTCTGTCAGGCTTTAGCCTAGTTCATTCCTCGGGTTGAATTAAAGATACGAGTCGGGTGACATTAAGCCATAACAAGACCATAAATTCACACGATTCTGTGTAGCATTGGAACAATCTGGAAACCCATATTGGACATCACACTAGTGAAAACTAACATTAATACCACAAACTTCCAGGGGTGTTCTCCCATCATGACACACATACATCACTCTGGATGTAAACACCATTATAAACATTTCAGAAAGTGAAAGCCTGTGTGGTGGGTCCAGACAACAGTGGGATACTGTTGATGGTTCGAAACTGAAGCAAGGTCAGAATACATGCGAGAAATTGGAAAATAAGACGACAAAATAATACATCAATGCAGTTCATTTGGATGAATATGTCTTAACAAGCGATGTGAAAGATTTGCTTAAACAAGAAAAACTGTTTCAGGGCCAGACTGATGGACATCCGGTGTCACACTAAAAATTAAATCAAGAGAATTGACCATACTGAATTAAGCAAAAGGTGCATGCATTTGATCATTAAAATTTCCGTTGAAAGTACAAGTAACTGTCATGTTAAAAGGTGGTTATTCTGTTATTACATGCAGTGGAATATTTTATTTTGTACATTATCACATGCATAATTTCTTCACACTGAGGGCTCGATTCCGATCCGGTAAAATGCGCTCCGAATCGTCGTACGGAGCAATTTTCCCCGTACGAATCGTACCCATCCCCGTACGTACGACGAAGTACGATCCGTACCAGGAGCCAAGGACCGTACGAGTCGTACAGGACTCCGTACGACTAAAATATCCGTACGAGTCTCACTTGGAACGCGCTGTACGTGACATCGCTACGGGTCGCGGCTGGTTTTTACGACCCAGCAAGTACGATTCGTGTCGGGTACGCAGCCTTTTTTTTACGGGAGCTGGAAACAGCAGTAAACGCATAGTTCGCGCCGAAACAAGTACAGAATGCCCCTCCCCGGGGACGCCGCGTACCCCACATGATCGCCGGGGTACGTGCCGTACCCCTGCGATCATGTGGGGTACGCGCCGTGTACCCAGCGTACATGGGGTGCGCACCGTACACCCACCGTACATGGGGTACGGTGCGTACCCCATGTACGCTGGGTGTACGGCATGTACCCCACATGATCGCAGGGGTACGGCACGTACCCCGGCGATCATGTGGGGTACGCGGCGTACGGTGTGTACGTGATTGAGCGCTTTTCCGTACGGATCGCCCTTACCTGACGCGGACCGTACGAATAGCGTCCTGATCACCCGGTCCGGATCGTACTCGCCGGGTCGTACGGTGTGTTTACGATTCGTACGGAAACGGCTCCGGATACGAATCGTACGGGGGATTTTTTTTACCCGATCGGAATCGAGCCCTTAATGTAGAATCCTATAGAAGATGTCTATTTGCTTCTCAAAAGCCCCAAAGATACTATTTTCAGTCGTTCAAAAAATAAGGGTAAATAATAGCTATAGTAAAGGCAATACCAACGTTTTTATCCTTGACGAAGTGGAATAAATCTACACTTTTACAGGATGTGATGTCATAATTCTGTGAGGACTTTGAAAATACTGCACACTTCCCAGAAATCCTCAAAGGCGTCTCTCGCAGTAGTTTGCTTCTGGGGGACCTCTGCAGTAAAAATTGGTAGAAACAATGTTTCTCCCGGGTAGTTGCCAAACCTCTTTAAAGTGAATGCCTTAAAATAGTTGCTGGTGATTCCTGGGTTGCTTTGCGTTGCTTTTCCATACAAACCAACACTAACACCAATTAGCATTGGTATGTTAATCCCCAAATAGGTCTAGTGTCAGGCGTTACAAAGGTAACCCTAACCCAACACTAAACCTATTTGAATCTGACTTCTTCCCACATTTCTGTACCTCCGAGGACCATGTGGCCAGCACTGGTCCTGAGCAGTGGAGTCACCCTTGTGCCAGACGGCTATTTTTAGAAATTCTCTCATCGCCCATATCTTGAGTGACAGGCTCTTCTAAACACCTTTCTGGGAAGATGATTCGCACCTCCCCTCACTTGCCAGGAAACCAAATACCCTGAGGTGCATGGCTGGGTGAGGTGTGGCAACCTGGTGGCCATCAACATTGTGAACAGATGCAGCACAGCGGCTGGGAATGTACAAAGCCTGATATACGAGCATTCAAATACTTTTCGAGGAAGTTGGCTTCTGTGTGTCTGTCTAGAGCATAGTTTTGGAGACTGATAGAGGCTTTGCCAAATTACATTGACCTACTAGGTTACTGCAATTTCTCAATAAATGGAAAGACCAAAGACTCAGTAAAAACAGTTATCAGAGTTTCAGCAGTTTTGTACTTCTTGATGTTTATCTATTTGTAAAAAATATAAAACAGTCCTTTAATGCCTCTCACTTACTCTAGTACGTTAGCTACCTCTGTTGTACCTGTCCTGTTTGCCTGAGAGATTTGTGCTGCTGCCACTAGTCCGTAACTTAATATTTGTGTTAGGGAAGGTTGCTCTCCGACTGTCCAATTTGTACCTTTATAGTTTTGTGACACTCGGTATGAAACATTTCAATCCACAGAAGAAAAAATAATCCACATTTCCAATTTTTGTATTAATGCATGATATGATCGAAAGAGTTAACCCTCACAAAACATGTGGGCAGAGTTTACTTTAGATTTTCTGCCTGACACAAGCAGTTTTTGAAATGAAGTAGGTGACTTTGTAAACTTTTAAAACATAGCTGACAAGTGCCCCTTGTGCCATGAACTCCCCCTCCAATCTTTGGCATTTTAGGTAACAGCACTCTGCATGCTGGTGTTTTGATCTCATATTGAAACAGTTAAAAAGAAAACTACAAACTCCACAATACAACATGTTGGTTGCAGAAAAAACATTGATGATGGCATCCTATGTCATATTACTGCGGAGCTGAGTTTTGAAATGGCAAATAAAATCTCGTTCCTGCCTTTCTGCCATTTTTCCTTGTAGGGGTCCTCGCTTAACCCCACCTTGTTTAATGTCTATGTCACCCCCTTAGCAGAAGTAATTAAATCACATGGGGCCAGATGTACGACCATTGAAAATTGAGAGTCGCAATTTGCGAGTCGCAAAATTCAATGTACAACAGTGTCTCAAACACTGTTTGTGATTCCCAATGGGGTCGCAAAATGCGAGGCGCATGAATATGAATGAGCCACTCGCAATTTGTGACCCCAATGGGAATGGCTGGACGTCCCAGTGATGGTGGCCTGCTCGGCTCAGCAGACATCCATGTCTGGGACTGCTTTAAAATAAAGCAGTTTTTTTATGCAGCCCGTTTTCCTTAAAACAAAATAGGATGCATTTAAAAATAATTAAATTAAACTTTTTCGTTTAATTTTTCAAGGGCGGGCAGTGTTCCCCGGGACCACTGCCTGCCCCTAAAGAATATTTTCCCCTGCATTTACAAAGGGGAAGGGATCCCCTGGGGACCCATTCCCTTTTGCGAGTGCATTACTACCCTCTTGAAGAGGGTCGTAATTTGCAAGTGTTTTGCAACCGCAATTGCAAAATATTCATACATGGCTTTTGGCTCACTATTAGGAAGGGAACTCCCCTTTCTAATAGCTAGTCCCAAAACACTATTTTGTGAGTCTCAATTTCTTTGGGACTTGCAAAATAGTGTTTGTACATGGCCTCAAAAGGATTTAGCACGCACAAACGTGTTGCAAGCCCCATTGTGCATGCTAAATTCCTTTGTACATCTGGCCCATGGTTTCTCATCTTATGCTGACAACACTAAATTTATCAACTCTTTGGTCAGAGACGAAAATCAGACAATATCCAGATTCCATAACTGCATGATGGGTGTGAGCACCTGGATGAGTAGGAACTGTTTGAAATTTATGTCAAATTGCGTCCTTTTTCCTCCACATTTTAGGGATTCTAAGGGTACACTGGGTTTGTGTATTTCCCTGGAGGTGACCAAGAAAATAGACAAAATGTATCTACATTTTTTTTTAAACGAGATAAAAACTGCTGCCCAAGAAACTATCGTTTTTCCCCCAAAAGGCTTTCAGTAACAAGCAGGGTTGTATAATAAAATATATGTTTTAACAAAGTTGTGGGGGTTTGCTAAGAAATAGGCCATTGTTCCGAATTTTTTTGCTTGAAACCTATTTGTGGTGAAAACAGGTTTCAAATCCATGGGTGCACTAAGCAAACTATACATTGCTAAAATGTAGGCAACATTCTGAATTAGGCAAGGGATCATTTGTCAAGGTACCTGGTTTTTCTGAAGAAACTAACTTTTGAAAATGAAAAAATATCGAAAATGAGTAGATTTTGGGCCCTCGCACAGCTAGCATCTAGGGAAAGTTACCAAACGTGTACATTTTCCAGAACTAGACACCAGTGGGAGTCAAAAGTGGCATTACTTGTGTGGCTCACCCAGAAGCCCATGAAACCTCGAACTATGATTGAAAACATATCTTGAGGAAAACGTCTAAATCTGGTGAGAGCCAAAAATTTCCTATCACCCAACATTCCCCTATATATCAAAATACACATGGTACCTCATGTGTGTGGGTATGTCTAGTCCCCCTGACAGTAAGAGGCCCAAAATGCAACATGGACACATCAAATTGTTCCCCTGAAAACCAACACTTTTTTAAATTTGGGTAGCCGTAGATGTTTCCATACAAATCAGTGTACCAACAAGTCTCTTGATAAAAATGGAACATCACATGTGTGGGTGATTCCTACTGCCTACAACATAAATTGGTCCCAAAACACAACATAGACACATCAAATATTTCTACTGAAAACACTTTTTTTGTAATCTGGGTAGCTGAAGATATTGGCACTAGCTCAGCCGACACGAAGGGTAGATCCAAACCTGCACATTTGTACAAACTAGATAACAGGGGGAATCCAAGGTGGTGTGACTTGTGTGGTTTACATCAGATTGTTTTGTCTAGAAATCCTTTGCAGGCCTCAAACTTTTGGCTAAAAACACAAATTTTCCTCACATTTCTCTACAGAATACGTCAGGAATCAGTAGGAAGCCACACATTTCCTGCCAATTAGCTTACCCCCAAGCCTCTTGATATAAATAGTACATCACATGTATGGCTAGCCTAAATGGATAGCCTAGAGCCCGCAAACGAAAAGGGCCAAAATGCAACATGGATACTTCATTTTTTTCAACATAAAACAGACCCATTTTTTACAATTTGGGTGGCTGTAATTTTGGGCCCTAGCTCAGCAAGCACTTAGGAAACTCATCAAAAATGCATGTTTCTGAAAGGTAGACACCAGGGGGGAGTGCAGGGGAAAGACTTGCGAGGCTCTCCCCAGGTTGTTTTACCTTCAAGCTTTTGCAAACTACTAGCCAACAACAGTTCAAACACATACCAGTCAAACACCAGTCCACATACACTGCTGACTAAACACCACACAGACATCACCATGAAGCTCCACACCACTTCCTTTCTAAAAAACCTCCTGAATGAACTGATTACTCAAACAAAGCACATGCAGAAAAAAATAAAACATCCATCTAAAAGCAGCACGTTTTTTTCAAATTTAAAATATCCACCTATTGGTAGAAGATGAAAAAACATTTAGAATTGCATGCACAACAGGTGTAACTAAATACCTATTGGTAACCTGGTGTCTAAATAGAAAATATATATCAATACAGGCCATAGTAATTTGACATTTACTCAAATGGTTTCTCCCAATACTTGAGGTGCATATAGTCAATTTTAAAGCATGTGGGCAAACGTGGGCCAAGATTAGAAACACACTCCGAGCAGTACAAACACCTCTCCTTTTGTACTCCTCTTCAGACACAGACTACACATCTCCGACAAGGAAAGTATTTTTTCCGTGTTGGAGGAATGTATTTAGGAATGTGGCAATTTTTCAATCTATCCACATCCTCAACTACTACGTTTCATTGGTGGATGTGTGGGAACACCCACACTACACCCATGAAATGCCTTTTCATGGCAGAGTAACGCAACATAGCAATTTGCACTGTATTGCGTTACTCTAGATTTATCAACCCAGGCAAGACTACGCAAGGTGGCCTTTTCTGGCTTGATAAATCTAACTTAAGAGTTGTGTCACTCTTGCACCACATTGCATAGTGAAAGATCAATGCAACTGCTTGACAAATATGACACCGGATTTATTTGTTTGGCGAGTGCAATCTTTAATTTTTACCTTATCCTTGTTGAGTTTATTATATGCACACCAGCAGCCATGTCAGCAACCTACTAGTATTATCAATTTCACAATCCATAAATTTTAAATCACTCTACACCATTCACCTCTGACATTTTCAGACAAATGTTCGCTTTGAGTGTGTACTCAACTCTTACGCATTCAATTATTTGCACAATGCGCATTTTTATTGTGCCTAATAGTGTTGGGGTGGTCTACTTGGGTGTCCATGTCAGTGATGTTACGAAACTTGAGGGGGCCACCCCATTCTCCATGCCAGTCAAGAGCTCTTAAGCGAGCGACCCACCATACTGCCCATGAAACACGTAAAAACATGCCTCCCTATGTTTTTAGTTGACCCTCTCTGAAAACCAGGACATGTTCTAAAATTGTCGAAATCTAATGGGACAGCTGGTGAAAAATCTGGACTGTCCTGGTGATTCCAGGACACCTAGTCATCCTAGGCCCTCCAGAGGTTGGTGGCTTGTGCTCTTCTCTAGTAGTCAGTTCTAGCTGCGAGGCAGGGGCTCCTAGTGAGGCACTGCAGCAGATGCAGGAGTCAATGAAAAGTACCAAGAGGAAGGATGCAACCATGGACTATCATTTAGAAGTCACCAGGGATCTCACCTGCGACACCTTGCTACCAAGGGCCCTCCCCTTGCGACCCATGGCCCTCCCCTTGCGACCCTGGGAACTCCCCTTGCAACCCATGGCAGGTAGATCAAAATGAAGAGCAGAGGGCAAATAGGATGCCGATAAGAACTGTTTACTTTCAGAAACTTCTCGTGCTTGTGTCAGCTGCTTTCTGTTTTGTGAAATAAATATATTCATCCTGGCAATGTACGCTCTGATAAACTTTCCTCGGTTGTTTTGATTGCAAAGATTAATACAATATACGATCCTTAAAATGTAAAGCCTTATTTCTCTATTCTGGCCAGATAGATAGCTTCCAAATTACAATGCTTTGTAAAAGGAATAGATGGCCCTGAATCGGGTGCTCCTGGTGACATGGACTACCTGGTAAACTTACTATACATTAATACCAGCCTAAGGGCCTGAGGAAGAGGAGATTGTATATCTATCTGATAGATTTGAGAACAGAGCCAAACTTTGCATTTATAAAAACTTTTTAAAAATAAATTATGTGGCCACCTCCCCGAGAAGACTATTTCATTAATATATAAGAAGCTTATTAACCATATGGAGGACCCGCTGGTACTTCTAAGAACACACTGGAGTGAGGATAGAATGGGGTTGGATGATGAGGACTGGCGGGAGGCGGTCTCCTCTCCACAGGTGGTAGCGATACAGATGAGGCTTAGGTTAGTAAAACTAAAAATCCTTTATAGGTCATATGTTATGGGGCCCCGTCTGGTCCGTATGGGTCAGTCGGAGGGTGGGGAATGTAGGAGGGGGTGCGGGGAGCTTGGAACGTTCATGCATATATTATGGCACTGTTCTGGGGTGCAAATGTACTGGGAGAAGATTCACAATACGTTACTAGTTGTCCTGGGGGTGGAGATACATCCGGAGGCACGCAGGTGTATTCTGAATGTCTGGGAACCTACGGATCAGACTGCATATGGAAAGCAATGGGTAGCATTGGCTTACATGATAGCTAAGCGGAATATTGCCCAGTTATGGGGTGCCAGCCAGCCGCCCCGGGTCGAGAAGTGGGAGGAGGACCTGGATTGGTGCATGTTCAGGGAGAGGTCGGTATATGTGGCTAGGGGGTGTCCGGCGAAATGGGGGAGGGTCTGGGAGGCTTGGATCATTACCACAGAGATGTTTGTAGGCCGCCGATGTGTCCTCAGGAAGTGGAGGCGCATGTGTCCCCTTGATCCATTACCTACCATCTTGAATGTATGAAAATGCACTATATAACTTGCAAGAGCTGCTGATGTCACCTGATGTTTTTCTTTGTCGTTTTGTTAATAAAAAGATTTAAAAAAATAAAAAATAATGATGTGACACCCCACCAAATCAGCTATACCAGGTTTGATAAACTCCAGACAGTCCTGACCTTCGAGCCAATAGCATGTTGCATTTTTGGAGATGTTATTAATTTCCCTAAACAGAGTCGGTAAAATCAAGAACAGTTACAAAATTAATATAATCAAAATGGCACAATACATCAGAGCTAGTGAAGAAGACATCAAACACCTTTCTTTGTATTGAGACAGCCTAATTAACTAAAAGCAGACCGGAGCCTAAATAACTAAAAGCAGACCGGCTGTGTGCTTGCGTTATACAAAAAAATGAGTAAATCTATATACAATTAAATGGTTAGTTTTGCTTTTTGTGCTCTGTAAAAAAAGAGAATGCACATACTTCTTTTAGAGAAATGTGATCCACTTGACTCAACTAGAGCTTGGGTGACCAACCGTCCGTAAATTTCACAGACCGTTCGTATTTTGGATTTCACGTCCGTTGTCCATGACGATCCCTTTTACGGATGCCTTTTGTCCGTAGTTTTGGGCATTGGGGAACTTCACTGTTACCCTGCCAGAAGCCTCACCTCCCTGATGGGGCTGCCACACACTCATCCTCTGAGCGCACTGAGAGCAAGGCAAGCCCCATCCACCCATTGTCTTTCTTTATGGGGCTGATTGCCACATACATAATGACAATGGACATTCTGGGCTCTTAATGCATGTGTTGGCCTCCTGGAGGTTCAGTCTAGGGTTAGGGCATTCAAACAGGTGGAAGAAATGCACAAAAATGCCAATGCTGCAACACGAGAATCGGGTTCACAAAAAGAAGGCAGTGAAACAGGTAAAAAGAAAAAAAAAGGGTTATGGTTCTTTCACTGTCTCATCATTTTAAAACGGATGCATTTTCAGTGTTATATTCAACAAAGCCACGCTTGCTGCTTTTTTATTTTATGCAACTGACAACCATTGACAACGTCAATAGTTCCAGCTTGTAGGTGTAACTCTATTTGTTGTGTCATATATCTGGATGCAATGAAAGAAGCAGCAAATTACCAGTTGGGCGACAAACTATGCTAAGTACAGATTTTTAGCTTAGTTGTTATAACCCATGCCCTTAGTTACATCGAACACCCCCTTTGGAGATACCCCCCCCCCCCCCAGTTTTTTCATCCCACTTATAGCCCTGAAAACAACACCATGTCACAGTGGCACTGTGCTTCATGCATGACTCATGACTTCCACCTTTTTTGGGTTACCCATGTACAGGGGTATAGTGAGCCCTACCCTGTCCCACCCCTTGCTTTAGGAAATACAGCAGGGGTGAAGCACTTGATGGGCCCTTTCTGTTTGAAAGGGTATAGTGAGCCCTACCCTGTCCCACCCCTTGCTTTAGGAACTACAGCAGGGGTGAAGCACCTGATGGGCCCTTTCTGTCTGCAGACAAAGACTCAGCTCATAGTTAATGTGAAAAAGTGAATAAGTGAAGGGATAGATGGATGGATTAGTGAAAGGGTGAATGGATAAATGAAAGGGTGAATGAATGGATAATGAGAGAAAGAATGGACGGATAAGTGAGTGGATGGATGGATGGATGGATGTGAGAAGGTAAATACATGGATGTATGGGTGGAGGGGTCGATGGACGGATAAATAGATGGATGAGTGGATGTATGAGTGAAACGGTGGATGATAGGTGAGTGAATGGGTGGATGGATGAGTGAACTGTGGGAGGATTTATGAATTGATAAGTGAAATGATGAAATGATGGCTGGATGAGTGACAGGGTGGATGTAAGGCTGGATGAGTGAGTGCAAGGGAGGGTAAATGGACAAAAGGGTGGATAGATGAGTGAAGGAGTAAAAGGATGGATAGATGAGAGAAAGGATGGATGGATGAGTGACGGAGTGAAAGGGTGGATGGATGAGAGAAAGGATGAATGGATGAGTGAAAGGATGGATGAGTGAAAGGGTCAATGGATGGATTCATGAGTGGATGAGTAGATGGATGGATGGATGGAAGGATGGATGACTAAGTGAAAGGGGATGGAGAGAGAAAGGGAGGATGGATGGATGACAAAGGGTGAATGGGTGGATGAATGAGCAAGTGAAAGTATGGCTGGATGGGTGAACGATTAAATGGTTAGATGGACGAGTGAATGGATGGATGAGTGGAAGAGTGGATGGATGAGTGTACGAATGGATATGATGAAATGATGAATGGAGGTATGGATGAGTGAAAGGGTGGGTGGAGGGATAGATGAGTGGAATGAGACCCTCAGGGGTGAGTAGCGCGCTCTACAAAGGCACTGATTGAATGCACTAATTGAATGATGGATGGATGGAAGGATAGATGATGGATAGGCTTGCAAATGGTTGAATATTGATATGGATGGGCACACAGATGGAAGGATAGAATGAATGGTGAAAGATTGAACGATGGATGAAAGAATGATTACACCTTGTAACCCCCATTATCTTAAGTAACATTTCCTATACATTGACTTTCATGTTTATATGAGTCATTGTCTCTGTATGATGTGTGTGATGTAACGCACCCAATGCCCTGTCCTACTTACTTAGGATGAGTAGCACTATAAAAGAAATAAAATACACATGAGAGAGGGTCTTTGTGGAGATTAGGGGCACCATTGGAGGGTGGTTGCAATGCCGGACTGGTTGACCCGGCATCATGCGTTTCCCTGGGAGGCTGGAAAGGTGGGGTGGGGACGGTTCTGTTACCACAAAAAGACCTGCTCATTTGCTCAAAGCTGCGCATACTGAACAAAACCATGAAGTGCACAATTGGCTCAATCTAATATAAACCTATTTTCACTTGTACTTAAGTGGTTGTCGATGTACTTACTGATATACTTTTGCGCAACCTCCTCTGATGTGTCTGTAAAACGTACCTTTTGTCCTGAATTCCGACTTCCTGTCCTTAATTTTTGTCCTGAATTTTAACCTTTTGTCCTGAATTTTTACATTCACTGTCCTGAATGTGCACTCATGGCAGTCCGTCACCCTAACTAGAGCTGATTAAGTGGGTTGCGAAGCGCTATAAAAGACTTCACATACAAGAATCGCGATACAGCAGAGGAATGTGTAGGGACTCGCCTAAAACAGAATGATTCAGCCA
This sequence comes from Lissotriton vulgaris, assembly GCF_964263255.1. Lineage (NCBI taxonomy): Eukaryota > Metazoa > Chordata > Amphibia > Caudata > Salamandridae > Lissotriton > Lissotriton vulgaris. Next base: position 1,634,072,624 of record NC_141695.1, on the reverse strand, counting down.
GTCCCATGCAGAGCCTTCTTGACGCCACTGAAAAGGGCTTTACGTAGGGGTCTCTGAAAGGGGAGTGGTCTATGTAATTAAGGGTGTGACTTAAAAAAGAAACTTAATTTCTGTGATTCTGATAGTGTGCCAGCCAATCGAATTTTGGTTCCTCTCTGAGCTTTCTGTACTTGTATCCAAATATATAACATAACTGACAACCGAAAATCACCCAGGACTATTGGCTTTATAAATGATCGTTAGCTCTTCAAGATAAATTAGTAACAGCAATTATTTTGCTATAAATAATTAATATTGATTTTTTTAAATTATGGGACCAGTGGAAGCTGTAGTGATCATCAGAGTGTTTAATCGCTCAAACACACAATGCAACCACTCACCTATAAACACTGTATTTTATTTTGCCTAATCAAACTTTAGACAGCTGTGTATCTCCAGCGCAAACATTACACAAAATGGCAACTGGAATAGCGACCAATTGCTCTGTGCTCTCTACAGAGAGGCCAACGATTGGATGGCTGTCTTCTGAACAACTTTTTTGACCCAGTAACCAGAAGGCATAGGATTATTAAACCGTTTATGATGAGGAGGCATGAGGTGAGTGGCTGAGTGCTCCTGCAGCTGGTACCTGGGCGGCTTTTGTTGATTGACCGTCTTCGTTTTCCTTAAAGGCATCTCCTAGTTACTGATAAGGACCTGCATAGAGTGAGTGGGTAGCACCTCTCTCACCCTGGGAATAAGGGAGGAGCTATACCTGGGGACCACAGTGTGTCTCCTGCTCCCTGTAGGCAGGGGACATGCCATAAATTTGAACCACAGGTGGTGGCCGGGGATGCAGTCTCAGGTAGGGGTTCATGGGTAAGACACATGGGTACATGCAGGTAGGTGCACGGATGCAGAGACGTTTCAACGCATGGGCAAAGTGGGCTCTTGCCCAGGGCCCCAGCCTTTCAAGCGGCCCCCTTACAGAGCCAGTTCTGTTCTGCAGAGTCTTACCCTGATGACTGACAAATTTTTAAACAAAGTCTTTTAAATACAGTTTACCTTTAATTTATTTTTAATAATGTGGGTAATGTGTGAGAGTCTATTACGGGCATTTTGCAGACAAATGTTGTGTTTAGGTTTCATCAAACATCCATAAATATTTTTCTTTTAGATCAAAACCAGACCCCATGTATGAGAAATGGGAGGGGGTCTCGAGAGATTATTTGCAGTAATATTAGTGAGCTGCTGCTGTGTTACAATATTGAAAACACACATCACTGTTACTGAATTTTTAGAAATAAACACATTTAAGAATTTAGATGAGCGAGTCTGTGCATTTTCATTGACCTGGCCAAAGATGGCATAATAGAGCTGAAATAGGATCAGAAATTCAAAACTGTTCTGAACAGGGGCTCCCAAAATCCGCTTGGCCCTGGGCCCCCAAATTCCTTAAGATATCCCTGATTACTAACAAACACTCCTACTTACAGAGCCCTCTAAATGCACATCCCAGGCCTGTAACTCAGAGACCCCCACCCCATCCTTGTTCTGGGCCTGGCTGGTCGCTCTGACTGAAAGCAAACAATGTAAGTTGATACTTTGTTTCTCTTGAGTCAGAGGAGGAGCTCAGAGCAGGCTGCAGACTGCACCTGTTTTAGAGGGAGAAAGGCTTGCTTTAGCGCAAGCAAGCCTCTCTCCCACAGCTCTCTACCGAAGAGCTGAGGGTGCCCCCTTCACCTACTGAAGCCTGGGGGCAGGGGCGGCCTTAGGCATGTGCACCTGCACAGGGCCGCCAAACCCCAGGGGCCGCCACGCCAATATACATCCTTGATATAATAATTCTCTGAGGATGGATACATATTTGGGTGGTGGCCCCTGGAAGGGATTTAGCGGCCTCTGGCTCTGTTCCACTTCCAAACACCCTGACCCCACTCCCCTTCACTGGCCTCCCCGCCTGCGTTCCTCCAGGGGCCCCCTACTTACGCTCCTTGCCAGGGCCGCCATGGGCCTAGGGCCGCTCCTGCTGGGGGCCTCCCGCACTGCAGGGGCTGCGGGGGTGTTTGTTACACCCCTGGTCCATGTCTACAATTGTCACACAGATCCCGATGTTGGGACAGATATCTGTAGTGAGGCCTAGTTAAATCCTCAATTTCAGTTCAGTAATGGAGATCTTGTAATCTTAATCTACACTGCCATGGTGGGCCTTACACTGCCTGCAGGCATTGGGCCTACTGTACTAGTCATGGGTTCCAGCCAGCGATAAACACCAAAATTAAAACAGGAACAGGAAAAAAACTATTTATTGTATTAGAAACAGGAGCAGTAACAGTAATGACTTCTGGAACTCAGCCTTACATAAGCCCACTGTTGGCTACTCTTGTTTTAACACACTAAAGATGTCCTACTGTTTGTTGAAATGCTTTTTCTTTTTTTATACTCGTTGTGGCTTGACCAGCTTCTGCAAATGAACAACAGACACCTAGATATGCTCTGCCGAGCAAATAGTGATCTTGTAAAACTGGTTAGGAACAAATGTTTATGCTTTTTATGATTTGGAGTTTCCCTGTAGCTAGTGGGTGTGAAGGAAAATTGCCATATAGCTAAGCTTAAGAAAGACATGCATCGACAAACGATTGGTGGAGTGTTTTTCAAAATTGTACAGCCAATTGATAAAAGATCAATTGGCCTGCATGTTACATGCAAAATATGCAGTGGGAACGTGGTTTGACCACAGAATCCTGTTTAAATGATATTCAAACAGGATCAAAAGACCATCAATTTACATTCAATTGAGCTAAGAGGGGATGCCTTCTGTGACCATAGCAACATTACGATTTGAAGATTAAGAGCGTGCTGGCCTGACCCTAGCCATATGCAAATCAGCCTTAACCCTGCTACCCAAGGGAACAGTTCAACCCGAACTGCCAAGCCAGGTCCTCCCTGGACCGGAAGCAAGCATCTTAGGGCCGGTTTCAGGATATCATCAGTAGCAGCCAAGATTAAATAATTATTAGTTCCCTGTACATATCATTGTTCTCAGCACATTTTTGACATTTTACAAACTATTTACAGGTTTTTAAAATGTTATAAAATATTTGAAAGTATTCAAGTAAAGTGAAAGTGTGTAGAAACGTCAGCAAAGAAAGTGAAATGATTGTAGCTAAGGAAGCAGAGCAAGGTTTAACTGTGACTAATAAAACTGCAGGCACTGGCCAACACACCCATTCATTTTAAAAAGAGCTTAGCAGCGTTTTAGGCTCAGCTAAGCAGTTAGCAGCTGCCTAATTATTCTTTACAGGGAAGCCAACCAGCCCACATCACCCAGTGACCCCCAAAGAGGCTTGCATTTATATTATTATTTTATTTACAAAGCCTTTAAACACTCGTTAGCCAGGAGGAAAAATAAAATGATAATAACTATGGGCCATATGTATGAAGCAAATTCGCATTCGCAAATGCTGAAATTCGCATTTGTTTGCGAATGCGAATTTGCAAAATGGTATGTATAAAAGAAAATCTGGTGCAGAATAAGGAATCACAAAATTTTGCGATTCCTTATTTTGCAATTGTATTTAAGGAATCGCAAATTTAGCAATTCCTTAAATACAATGTATGAAGCAAAAAAAATTAGCAAATTGTCTCTAAGGAATCGCAAATTACCACCAACTTCAAGTTGGTGGTAATTTGCGAATTCCTTGAAAAATGCACTTAGGGCATGCATGTGCACCACATGTGCACCCATGCTTATTTCAGGGGTGCAACAGGGTGTCCTTTGGACACCCCTGCACCCTTGAAATTATTCTCAATTTGCGATTTTCAAATTGCGAATCGCAAAATTGAGAATACCTTCCTATTCATTCCTATGGGCCTCCTGGCCCATAGAAATGAATGGGAAAGTATTCCTTAATTGGGAATCGCAATTTGCTAATGGCAATTAAGGAATACTAAGAATTCGCAAAAAAATGCGAATTTGTACATACATACCAATGTGCAATTCTGAAATACCGATTTCTTAAAAATCGCTATTTCAGAATCGCGAATGGGTACCTTGATACATATGGCCCTATGTTATTATCATTTTATTTTTTGCAGGTTCGGGGCTGGGTTAAGGCGGGCGTGTCTGCAGGCACCAGGGGAGGAGTGGTTTGCACACTCCAAGTGCATATTACTGCTTGGCCGGCTGTCTTGACCTGGTCAAACAGTCATACAAATGCCTGTTCCCCACCAGGTTGCATTACACAGCCTGGTGGGGGACATGTCCAGGCCTCCAGCCACATCTGAGCACCGATCCATGGAGCTCAGACCAATCACAACTCTGCATTGCAGGCTTGTGAATGACTTTGTGGAGCCAATCACAAAGCTGCATTGCAGCGTTGTGATTGGCAAATGGAGAGCCTGGGTGTCTCCTAGTTCCCCTCGCTGGAGAAGTGGAGGAGAGATGAGGCCGGCAGAAAAGTTAAGTGGAATTTCTTTTTATTTGATTTTGTCCCCCCCCAAAGCTCCACCCTCATTCCCTGCCAGCTGCTACTGTCTCTAGCGAACTATGGCGCTGATATACACGTTTTGCAGGATTTCCCCTAGGCAGAGGGGGGTAGGAGGACAAAAAGGCTAATAGGACAAGAGGGGTTAAGTGTTCTCTTAAAGAGGAAGTAGTCCATCTGCTGATGGAGTGTAAAAGGTATAAAGTTACACATTTTGGGCCCAAGATAGTAAAGTGAGCACCCACATCCACAAGACAACAATGCTGCTCTCTGAAACTGAATGCAGCTTGCACATGTGCCCTGTTACAGTATAATCATCAATGTTTGGGCTGAGAAAAGGGTGTAGGAGGACAGATACCCTGACATGAGGACTCACAAAGGCTTCTGAGAAGTGTGTGGGATGGTAATGTATAGGATAAATGCAAATATTAACATCAGTACCTACAAAGAGTAATCGAAGAAAGTGCACGTGGTAGAAAGAGACCCTGTTTGATGTACTTTTCTCATTTTCAGCTGTGATCTAAGAAACTGCTTTTTTATTGTCATTTCTGCAGATTTCAAAGATATCCTATACAAGGTTTTTAAAAACATTATCTGCAACGTTTCACACATTTTTTTCTTCAGATTGAAACTTCCTCTTCCTGACTGCTTCCTCTGTGTGGGAGGGGCTGAGCCCCACAAAGTTGTCGCTGCAGCATTCAAGGTGCGGAGTCCTTATGAACTGCATGTATCCATTTATTGTGCGACTAGAAGGAGCGGCCAATCTGTTGTTATGGCCCAAAAATATAGGACTGTCTAGCAAAAAATGGCATTGGTCCTAGGCCATCAAGGAAGAGGGATCACCTGTGGCTTGTATATTTGGTGTAGGATTTGTATATGTGCCTATGTCTCTTAACAGGATTTACTGCATTTACTCCCTCAGTCTTTCCAAAGAATATTCCTTGTCTATAATTCAATACCATAACTTACTTATTAAACAACCAGTGGGTTCTCATACAAAAGGAAACAGCACAGACCCCCAACTTGACCTCTGTGGATGCCCTGTCCTTCGCACCAATTAGAGAATCACCCTGGCATTGTTCACTGCTGGGTGATGTTATGTAGAGTAAGTATCTCATCCACCCAGACACTGCCCAATTTTTTCTTTTTCCCTGCTTGTACAGGGCATCAGAAATGCTCTAGATAATGATTTTCTCCAGGGTTTTACTTTAGAATGGCACCCAGATGATTTCGCACCTGCTATTGCAGTTGGTTAAGGCTCCTTTTTTTTAAATCTTGATGGTAATTCCTTGGTACCATTTATCTGGTACTTTCCTTCCCTCCCAAATTGTTATAAACAGTAAATGGAGGATCTTGGCTTATATTTCAGGGTTTGCCTTGACCATTTTTGCATTGAGGTTGTCTTGGTACTGAGATTTTCTGTTGTTGAGAGATTTCACAACAGTAACAATTTCTTCTTTCTGTGGTGGGACAGTTTCACAGTCAACTCTGTCTCTGCATCTTGGATGGCCTCTTCTTAGCTGTTTGGGACTAGTCTGTTCAAGACTTCTTTGAAGTGCTTGTCCCAAGGTGCTTCCATCTCTGTCTCAGTTGTGCATAGTCTGCCTTGCTCGTCCATGATAGGGGTGTTGTATGTTGTGCAAAATTTAACACTGACTATTTTTGTGATCTTAAAGACATTCCCCAGTTCTTCTCATCTGGCTGCCTTCTCTGCTTGACTGACAAGACTGTCGATGTAAGCCTGTTTATTTGCATTTGTTTGACTGCTCTGTTTGCTTTTATGTACACTTGCTTGTACTTCTTCTGCAACCTCTCAAATTTGGCCTCCATGAGTTTATTTTTGTTGAACTAATCCTGGGCACACATAAAACATCAATAGTAAATACACGTACGTAACAATGATACAGTCGACACCGGTGGTTATTTTCTTAAGGGATCTTTATGTTTCTTGGGGAAAGCAAAAAACGCCCGCCGACATGTGTTTCGTCAACAGGTCACTGTGACTCTTCAGGGCTGGGAACAGTATGACATAAAAGGAATGTCTTAATTTAAGACCAAAGTAAACATACATGGGGACGGACCCCCAACATAGTTGAACCAAAAGTGACATATGTGGGGTGACAATTGCAACACCCTAAGTAGCCGTGGAAACCCTATGGAGACCTGAAAATAAAGGAGGAGGAGACAACACAATAACAACAGGGGTTGAGTGGGTACACAAGGAAAAAAAAAGGGGGAACATTTTAGAATGAGGAGATTCACATTCACTTGGAAGGTCTACAGGAGTAGTATAAAGAGGAACCTGTAATCACAAAGTTGAATCCAGGTATTGGTTGGGCGAGGTTTCAAGGAGACGGGGCTGAGAGGGTGTCCGAGTTATTATTTAGAGAGACCCTTGATGTAATATGTATCGTGATGTTGTTAATGGTGCTCTTATTCCTTGAGAAGCACTATCGCTGTATGCTATCCAAGCGAATCGTTCATCTCATTTTTGTACCCTATTCCTTGAGAACAACTACTCCTGTAAGTCTGGACAGTGTAATACAGGGGCAGTGCTGATGGTGTTTTTTAATTCACAGAAACTCTTTTCATGATCAGGGGTCCAGTTAGGGTATTTCTTTGTTAGGAGATCTGTGAGAGGGCTCGCCATGAAGTTTGGGGGAAACCTCCGGTAGTACCCGATGAAACCCAGAAAGGAACAGACCTCTCGTTTGGTTTTAGGGACAGGGATCGCCTTGATTGCATCAACTTTATCCATTTGGGGTTTTATAAGGCCTTCTTGTATGGTGTACCCTAGATAATGGATGTTGTTTGTGCCTAGTAGAGATTTCTTTGGATTTACAGTGAGGCCTGTGGACTGAATGGTGGGGAAAACAGAGTGAAGATGTCGCACATGATCTTCCCAGGTTGGATTAAAGACGACGATGTCATCGAGATATGCAGCAGCGTATTCACTGTGGGGTTTCAGGATTTTGTCCATTAGACGTTGAAAGGTTGCAGGAGCCCCATGCAAACCAAAATGAAGCCCCTTAAAATGGTAGAGACCGGATGGAGTTGAGAAGGCGTTTTTTTCTCTGGCTTGGGGTGTTAGGGGTATCTACCAATAACCCTTGGTTAAGTCAAGAGTTAACATATATCGAGCCTTCCCTAGCCGTTCAATTAATTCATCCACGTGGGGCATGGGGTAGGTGTCAAATTTTGTTATGGAGTTAACCTGTCTAAAATGTATACAAAAACGTATACTACCATCAGGTTTTGGCACGATGACCATCAGGGAACACCAGTTGCTTTGGGATGGTTCAATAATGTGTGCCTGTAGCATGGCTGTCACTTCATTCTCCACTGCTTCTCTTTGGGCTGCTAGGATTTGGTAGGGTTTTTGTCTTATTACTTTCCTATCAAGTGACACAATGTCATGTTGCACTAATGTGCTCAAACTGGGAACGGAGGAAAAAAGACCTGGAAAGGAAGTTAATCATTCCTGCCGTTTGTGGGGGAGATAGGATTGTTTCTGTTCTGGCTTCTTGAGTGGTCAGGGGTGGAATTTCTATGGGTTTGTCGACACGCACTAGGTGTACGGGTGTTCCTATTATATCTGTCCTATGGGGGTCCTCCCACTTTTTCAAGAGATTGACGTGGTATGTCTGTCTGACCCCAGCCCGTTGGGGTAAAAGGGTGCTATATGTAAACGGGGTGATTTTCTTTTCGATGACAAAGGGTTCCTGCCACTGAGTCAACAATTTATTCTCGGGGAGGGCAATAAAAGCAATACCTTATCCCCAAGATTGAACTCCCTTAACTTGCTATTCCTTTAACTTGAACTCCCTTAATTGCATTTTTGTTGTGCTTCCTCTATGTGTGTATGTACCAGTCCCCACAACTTGGTTACTGTATCTTTAATATCAGCAGCATACTTTAGTAGTGGTTTTCCCTCCTCGTCTTCCCCCTGCCACTGCTCTGCTGCCATATCCAGCAAGGACAGGGGTTTCCGGCCAAAAAGTAACTCAAAGGGTGAAAAGCCGGTAGATCTTTGTTCATGTGATCTTATAGAGAACAGGACCAAGGGTAGCTTATGGTCCCAGTCCCTTCCAGTGTAGGAGTGTGGCTCAATGGTTAGAGCAGCAGACCCTGATGCAGAGGTCAGGCCCGGGACCAGGGTTCAATTCCTGATGCGGCAGGGTCTTGGGCTCATTTGTCCATGGACTCGATAATTCTCGTCTCGGCGCCTACTCTAATCGTGGGGTCCCACGTTTCAACTCTGGGCAATAGCTTACTTAATCTCCACAATGGCCCCTACAACACTGGGATGCCTGGCTTCACCTTGGGGGTGCCCAGGAGGGGCATCTCACAGGGAGAGCCAGGAAGGGTTCCACAGCGTTATACAGCGCCGGGACGCCCCGGTGATGGGCAGCTGTGGGCTTTACAAGTATTTTACATTTACTGGGTATGTTTTTGTATCCCCATGCACATATGTGACGCTCTCTTGTTCTTTTTCTATCATTTGTGAGTGGGGTATTAGTGAACTGTCTACTATGGTAACATGACACCCGGTATCTAGGAGAGCCTCTTGTTTGTTTCCACTGAGGAGGATTTCCTTCCTAAACTGTGACCTTTTCCTGTCATATAAATGCGTCCTCTTGAGTAAATGATCTCCATAGGCTCACCAGAAGGCGTCTGATGGGGGCTTTGTCGAGCAATGTGTCCCCATTCGACGCAGTTATAGCATTGGGGCCCTTGTGCACTGGCTGTGGGACTAGGCAAGCTAGGTTTAGGGGATACTCGGGGCCTTACTTGGGGTTTGGGTTCTGATCGACCTATATTACGTGTGGGTTGAAGAGGGGGTTAGGATGCAGTCGCAAGCAAGCTCAACCGCAATGATGGAAGTGATATTGGGATGTTGCTTAACCCAGGCCCTGGATTTGGGAGGTAAGGGGTCTAAGAACTGCTCCAGATATATTTTTTCAGTGAGTTCCTCCACGCTGGACATATGGGGTGTCAGCCACCTGTTGCCCATATCCGGTATCCTATAATAAAGGGCACGTGGGTTATCCCCTGGGGTTCATACGTTTTTTCCTGAATTTTGTTCTATAGTATTCTGGGTCAGAGCTCAGGCGTTCCTAAAAGGCTTTCTTCACATCTTCGTATGCTGCAGTACGGGCTCGGTTGGCTGCCTGGTACGCAGCCTGTAGTTCTCCTGATAAGGGGGGGGGGGCTATGTATTGGCCCCACTTCTCTCTCTGCGGTTTCTGCCACCCTCTCAAAGTTAATAGAAAAATAGTCTGGATCGTCCCCATCCTGATATTTCTGGAAGACGGATCCCAGAACATTCAATTGTGTACTCACTGTGGTGTCAGTGAGTCACAGAATTGCCATATCTTGGACCTGCTGATTGTTTTTAATGAGAGTGGCTTGCTCTTTTATTGCCTCCTGTAAGGCTTCCCGGTCCCTCTGAGCTGTTTGGCCTTCCTGTTCTAGTGCTAGCTGCGGGTGCCGTTGTCCCTCAGCTAGTTGGACTATTATACCCTCTACTGGCAGGGGTTGTGTCATGTTTCGACGCTCTAATTATCCCACTTCTGACACCAAAATTGTTGGAGTGTGGGACAGAGGGACCACAAAATGGTACGTTTTGAAGAAAAGAAAATATTTATTGCAGTTTGTTTTATTTTCTTTAGGAGGGAACTTTTAGGTATTTATCTGACACTGCAACAAAAAGAGGTATAAAACAAATGTCACTAATGGTATAGTTGTGGACAGTCTCTCCAAGTCCTCCGATTTGGGTTCTTGGGCAATGGAGTTCCTGGTCGTACTTGTCCTCTTCCGCTTGGAGCACGGTCAGTTGGCATAAAGAAAGAAAAAAAAGACCAAAAGGTTACCGTTATGTCACGGTCCTTTTCTCTAGGTGCCACTGTCACCAAAAAAGTGAAGAAAAAACAGGTAGTGAGGGAAGGACATGAGGGAGAGGGGGGGGAAACTGTTATGGTGTAAGCGCACACACAAAACAAAATACAGTGATAGTCCACGCACATGATTCACTTCCCCATACCTCCCCACCACCCCCACCAGAAGGATCCCCCTATTGGTACTCGCCTTGAGCCATGGTCCGAGTCCTGGATCGTAGTAAAGGGACCCGGGGCACCTTCTCTCCTGCCTGAGCCACCGGGCTGGGTCGCAATTAAAGCGGCTCTCTCCTGTATCCTTCTCTTTCTCTCTGGTGTTCTCCTCTCGGTCTTCTGGGTCGGTTCTCTGTCTCGTTTCCTCGCTCATTTCCTCTGGGTCAGCTCTTGACGACGATGACTCCGTCACAGCGACTCTTCTTCTGTCCTCAGGCAATGACGTCAGGCGGTATTCCGGGTTCCTCCCTGCCGATGCTAGACCGCATACTTCATCTGGTCTACGCAGCGAATCGGCACCTCCTGTGATGTAGTCCCGGTGTATCTCCTCCTCCTCACAGGCTGAAAGCCCGAAACCGGTCCTAGGATGATTGTTTCCAGTCCAGGGAGGACCTGGCTTGGCAGTTCGGGCTGGACTGTTCCCATGGGGCACAGTGTCAAGACTGATTTGCATATGGCTGGGTTGAAACTGGAATGGCATGGTGAGCAAAAAACGATGGATTTAGGCCCAGATCTCTGTACTGGGGTGAATGTATGACATTGTTCTGTATTCTGTCCATCAACTATTGTTTTTGCATTTATCACCCTGAGTGGGACGGGTATGCTCAGACGTGAGTCCCGTGCTCTCCATGCCACTGGAATCAAGCTATCCTGGCTGATGAGGGCTGAAAGCCTGAAACCGGTCCTAGGATGCTTGTTTCCAGTCCAGGGAGAACCTGGCTTGGCAGTTCGGGCTGGACTGTTCCCATGAGGCACAGGGTCAAGACTGATTTGCATATGGCTGGTTTAAAAATCGAATGTCATGGTGAGAAAAAAAACAATGGATTTGGACCCAGATCTCTGTACTAGGGTGAATTTATGGCATTGTTCTGCATTCTGTCCATCAACTGTTGTTTTAGCATTAGTTTGAACTCAATCATCGGTTGAGTGTAATAACCTACACATATTTAGGTAAGTTGCTGTATTTGTGATTTCTAATAACGTCATACACAGACCAGTCGCTCTGGATTTGTGTTTTTTGCACTAATGCACGTCTTTGCACTGTTGTTTTTGTTTCGTACACTAAATGTCACCGATAGAATTACTCATCTGGTTTTCATTCCGCCACAATAACGCACATTATTGGCAGGATGACATGGTTTCACGTTTTTGTTTGCGTTTTCTCTAGTTATACTTCACAGTTGATAATCTTCCATACCAACATGTTTTCAGCAAAGCAGCATGCTCATTTTGATTCAGGTATCACCTTCATGATACGCTTTGTTTTTATTTAATGCATGTCACTTGGGCCCTCGTTTTAAAACTTGCTACCCGGTTGCACCTCGTTTGTTTGTTTTAGTCATCTTTTTACCTCATGACTCACCCGGCACCGTAGTTCTCACTTTATTCTAAGTAGGCACCCAGCCTTCGACTGCTCACTTCGCTACTCACATCAACTACCTGCAGGAATTTTTGTCTCCTCATTTTCGTCTTTCCTATCTCTCTAGGAATTTACCCCCCTGAAGAAGGGCGATATCACTGACCGAAATGCATTGGGGCTAATATTACTGTGCCTAAAACATTATGGATAACCACCGATAGATCAAAGAAAATTATGTAAAGGTCTCATGAAAACAATGAGTATTAATCATTGCACAATACATTAAAAGGAAGTATTGATTGTAACTTTGGACTACCCTGAATTATTTGAGTAAATGTGTACCTTTGGACCTCTGGCAGTGCGCATTGTGGGACACTTCCCAGTGGGGAAGTGCTACCTGCAGATATTTTTATCCTACATCAAGCACACATCAAGGGGCAACATGTCACCCCATTTCAGCCATTTGCTGACTTCAATGTGAGTTATTGCATGCTGGCCTTTCACACGGAGCAATCCACACACAAAGTAGTTCCATTCAGTGCCGGAGAGTTCAATGCTAATGTATGCTTTTTTGAGACCAAAAACATTTTTGCTTTGAGGAAACATTTTCTTTTTTTTGATTGACAAATGGCAGCTTTCCAAACAATAACGTTTTCCAAAAGTCATGACAAAACAAAACAAAAATCGCCAAAAGTCTGGTGGGCAACACCAGACCTAATGGATTTGCCAATGCTTTTTTCGTTAGCCCCTTCCCAGATCATGTCAGGTGAACTTCTCTAATTAAAGGGTGTGCCTATTCTGTGTTTTTCTTTAGTCAGTCTGGTTAAAGTATGCCAGATTGGCATTATCAAAAGTAAAAATTGATGGACGGAATGCTGAACAATGAAAACATTCAACTCCAGTCACAAACACCTGGGTTTAATTCATTGTTATTTTGCTCACCACGCCACCCCAGTTTGGACCCAGCCATAGGCAAATCAGTCTTGACCCTGCTCCTCATGGGAATTGTGCAGTCCGAATTGCCAAGCCAGATCCTCCCTGGACCGGAAACAAGCATCCTGGGACCGATTTCGGGGCATCACCTCTCATCGGAAAGGCTAGTTTGAATCCAGTGGCTCAGTGAGCGATGGGCCCGGGTCTGGGCATACCCTTCCGACTTAGGGCGACACAAGCAAAAGCATATGGCTGAGTCCAAACTTGGGTGGCGTGGTGAGCAAAAGAACGATGGATTAGACTCAGATCTTTGTGACTGGGTGTGGATGTTTACCTTGTTCAGCAATCTGTCCATCATTTGTTCCTTTTGCTTTTTATTGGCATAGCAGACACAGCATTCGCACATCCAGCTCCATCTGCTCTTTTAAAAAAAAATGTTTTTATTGGCATTTCATACAAGTTCACATACAGAATATGCATAACAATAGAAAGAATCGTAATATGAGGAAGAGTCCAAGTTATGCAATGCAATACTACCAACAGTAATTCACTGGTACTGAGACAATCTTACTTTTAGAATAACAGTGCTCATAGGGTCATGTAATGGCTAACTACAGGATCACCAACAGACCCGTGCCCACACCACATATTTAACAAGGCAGACGCAGCCATCGCACCCCAACTACGGAAGATCATCAATATCTCCTTCGAAACAGCGACATTCCCGGAAAGCTGGAAGCACGCCGAAATCAACGCCCTCCTCAAAAAGCCCAAGGCGGACCCCAAGAACCTCAAGAATTTCAGGCCCATCTCCCTGCTCTCGTTCCCGGCGAAGGTCATCGAGAAAATTGTCCACATGCAACTGACCCGCCACCTCGAAGACAACAACACCCTGGACCCGTCCCAATCCGGTTTCAGACAAAACCACAGCACCGAGACAGCCCTCATCGCCGCCGCAAACGACATCAGGCGCCAATTAGACAACGGCAAAACATCTGCCCTCATCCTCCTGGACCTCTCGGCCGTCTTCGAAACAGTCTGCCATCGCACTCTAAAAACACGCCTCCAAGACGCTGGTATCCAAGAGAAGGCCCTTGACTGGACCACATACTTCCTCTCCTACAGATCCCAGAGCGTCCGCCTCCCACCTTTCCGATCTGAAGCCACTGACATCATCTGCGGCATCCCCCAGGGCTCCTCCCTCAGCCCGACGCTGTTCAACATCTACATGGCCCCCCTCGCACAAGTGGCCCGCCACCACAACCTCAACATCATCTCCTACGCTGACGACACTCAGCTCATCCTCTCCCTCACCAAGGACCCAGACACTGCCAAAACCAACATACACAATGGAATGAAGGCCATCGCCGACTGGATGAGGAGCAGCTGTCTGAAACTGAACTCAGACAAGATGGAGGTCCTCATCCTCGGACCCAACCCCTCAGCCTGGGATGATTCCTGCTGGCCAACCACTCTGGGGACAGCACCAACACCCACCGAACATGCACACAATCTTGGATTCATCCTCGACTCCTCCCTCTCCATGTCCAAACAGGTCAACGCCGTCTCCTCCTCCTGCTACAACACCCTCCGCATGCTCCGCAGGATCTACAAGTGGATCCCGACCAAAACAAGAAGAACGGTGACACAGGCCCTCGTCAGCGGCAGGCTGGACTATGGCAACGCACTCTACGCCGGAATCCCAGCCAAAACACCTACGACGACTACAGCGCACCCAAAATGCCTCCGCCCTACTGATCATCAACGTCCCCCGCTGCAGCCACATCACCCCCCACCTGAGAAACCTACACTGGCTTCCTGTCGACAAGAGGATCACCTTCAAACTCCTCACCCACTCACACAAAGCACTCCACAACGCCGGACCAGCCTACCTGAACAGCAGACTCAGCTTCCACACCCCTCGCCGCCAGCTCCGCTCCGCCAGCCTCGCCCTCGCCGCCGTCCCCCGCATCCATCGAACAACCTCAGGCGGCAGATCCTTCTCCTACCTCACCGCCAAGGCCTGGAACACCCTTCCTACCCAACTACGGCAGACCGAAGACCTACTCGCCTTCAGAAGACTCCTTAAGACCTGGCTCATCGAACAGTAGCGAAGCTTCCACGCCCCCCTCCTCCCCCCCCAGCACCTTGAGACCCTCACGGGTAAATAGCGCGCTCTACAAATAGATTGATTGATTGACTACATCATCGAGTGGTGGTGACTTTCAACAGTGCTTGCTCCACTATTACAATCATTTTACATCTGTTATGTAGGGAGAACAGTTTCCTGCTCACCTGAGTGCTTGCCACACGGAGACCGCCGGACACCATCTCGCACCTGGGGCCCTGACGCTGTGGTCTCGCCGCTCCACGCCATCGCAGCGGCAGGAGACTACAGCTCCCAGAGGGCAGTGCGAAGACTTCCTGTGCTCCACTTCCTGACGCTGCGCGCCCGGAGGCGCTACTTAACCAGGGAGTCCCCTCGGTGGAGCGGGGAGAACAGTTTCCTGCTCACCTGAGTGCTTGCCACACGGAGACCGCCGGACACCATCTCGCAACTGGGGCCCTGACGCTGTGGTCTCGCCGCTCCACGCCATCGCAGCGGCTGGAGACTACAGCTCCCAGAGGGCAGTGCGAAGACTTCCTGTGCTCCACTTCCTGACGCTGCGCGCCCGGAGGCGCTACTTAACCAGGGAGTCACCTCCGCGTCGCGGACGCGCGCGGACGGCGCCGGGCGAAGCCCGGGCAAAGGGCGGGCCCTCTGAGGCCCTCAGAGGTCAACAGAGGTCGGGCGGGCCACCCCTCCAACATCACTCCGAAAAGGTTAGCCTCCAAATTGGTTAATACAATGGCTGATTGCACTGTTATAAGCAATAATGTTGACATTCTTACTCAGGACTCAGAGTCCCCTGAATCACTGATAACGTCTTTTGAGACATTGATAGATACCGCGTTCAATGAGATCGTTGAGACCGAAAGGAGATTCTCTATGGGTTCAATGAGTATTAACCAACTACATGTCATGAGTGGTATAAACGGCAATACCCATATAAACCCAGAAGTTATCGTGGTAAAATCTTCACATCCTGCTGTTGATGTGCCAGTTGTCCTAGACGACGAAAACACTGTCACATACATAGCCCCAGAAGTAGTTCTTGACCCTGCTTCGGTATCAACATCCACAGAGGCTACTACTAAGGTGTCTGAGAAAGCAGCAGCTAAGAGAAAGAGGGGCCCCGCCAAATTAATCCACAACAAAAGGAAGCAGCCACTAAGGAGTGTAAACCAACCAACCTCACAAAGCATGTGGAATAGGGGGAAGAAACAGAAGCTGATTCAGCAAATTGCATCCACGCAGGAACAATCGCATCTGGGTGACGTCGTTGTTATAAATAACGACGATTCAAATTCTATATCCATTTCCACCCAGACTGAACTCCCCAATGTAAATGACAAAAATAGTCACCACTCCAAATCAGAGGGGAACCTTATTGAGACTATTGCAGATACTATTTTTAAAAATCTTGAAGGTCAAATGATCAAACAATTTAATAATATTTTTAAAAGACTTGACAGACTGGAAAACCTAATTAAAAACGAGGATGCCAAGAGAAAAGGCACAGCGAACTAGGACAAAATAAGAGTAGAACGTCTGCTAAAAGATCCAGAATCCACCGCCCGTGTCCTTACTAGCAGTGACCATGGCACTAACAGGGTTGTGGGACAACAGGCTGTCATAAATCCACCACCGTCTGTTATACCCGCGGTGACTAAAAGCAAATGTACAAGAGGCAGCAACCCGCCTGATTCTTTAACCAATACCCCCTTGCCATCACGCAACGTTACATGGGGTCCTGACACCTCGACCAAATCTTCTGCTTCTGTTATCGCTGCAAACGGAACATTAACAAATAATAAAAAGAGTAATTCAGCGATACAGACCACCACAGCACAGAAGGTCCCCGCTAACTCCATCCAGCGCTACAATAAGACCTCGCATGAAGACACCAGGCCGGTAAAACATCAAGGCCCTGCCCTACACCTCCCACCTGAGGCTTGTCCTTATGTTTTAGTTCTGGCTGGTATTCCACCCCTTAGGGAAGGTCAAGGAGAATCGTAGGTTCAACTGCACAACAAGTGCATAGACTGGTTAACAAAACACAAGGGGGTGGGATATGATATTTCTAAAGAGATCATATCCACACGGCGAGTAACCTGGGTTGGTCCTCTTTTCAAAAACATCAATGGGGACGGTATCGTAATTAACTTTAGAAACCCGGGCACTGCAAAATTCTTGCTGAACAGCAACTTTGCTCGACACGGTCCATCTACTGTGGTGACCCCCTTACCATTAAATTACTTTTACCGTCCTCCCCACAAGATGATGCAGCCCCCACCTGTTTTTCCGTTGTATAACAGGTTTGGAATACTTCAGGATCTGGAAACATTGGACTGACTGCCCTCCAGTAGCACCGTATTGCCTCCTACGTGCTCTGCCACAGTCCAGCCAGTGGAAACACCTCCTGAGGCAGTTCCGTTAACACCTAAGATCTCTCCATCTAGCACATTATGTGAACAACAGGGGCATATTACAGCTAAACCTGTCTTAGGATCTGACCGGGGCCTTTGTCCGAGGAGAGATAACAACTTAAAAATTCTCAGTTGGAACATTGCTGGTCTGAAGACCAAGATGGAAATTTCTTCCTGGAGGGACTGGGTCAATTGTTACGACATATTAATATTCCAAGAAACCTGGTGTGTTGAGGACCTGTTATACGAGGGGTATAGTTGCCATAACAGGACTGTTTTAGCCCCCTTGTTTGGCCGTCCAAGTGGCGGGTTGTCTATCTGGATAAAAATCACTGCAGAAGTAAAAGTTGATACATTACTTACTAATTGTCCTAGCTTCATGGCATTATCATATACTCAGAGGACAAGACTATGTCTGATCAACTTCTATAACAATGACTTTTTGTCCCAACCTAATCCAAATTTTATTCTTTTATTTGATTTTATCGATGAAATCATGGATGGACAGAAATATGGGAAATCTGACGGTATCTGTCTAGGAGGGGACTTTAATGCACATATACATCCAAGAAATCCCCCATGTAAAAGAGGTACAGAACTGTCAAATTTTCTCGCAACCAGAGACCTTGTTAACTGTATGGAATATGTAGGTATGGAAAACAGCGCCGCCCCATTCTCCACTTTCATTGGTCATGGGGGCGGCACCACAATTGATTATGTTTTCGTTTCACCTCCTGTTGCCAAGGTCCTAATAAAGGCTGAAGTGGTATGTAAAATTTATAGTGACCATTACCCGATTGTCATTCACCTATCACTCTTGAGGGGTAAACATTCAAGAAATGAAATAGGCGCAAGGGATTTGAAAGTCTCAACCGATAAATTGAGGGTAATCTGGAAGGGCGCAGACAATAAGGGAATCCTAGCAGGAATTTTTAAGAAACATCCAACTTTGATCGAAAATTGTCTCACTATTGATGACCATGGGGTTAACATAATTAAATCATTTTCTGAACTCTGTTCTGTAATTAAAGGTGAGATTTCCATACCTGCTTCTAGTAAAGCTGAGGAAACACCTAGATGGTTTGATGCCCTATGTTCTAAAGCAAACAGGATGCTTAGAGCCGCCCTAAAAGCCGAACCTAGGGATATACCATGAATAAGGCTGCTCAGAGCAGAGTACAAATGTACCCTACGTACTAGATCAAATGAACTGCTTAAAAACCACTGGGATTCCCTGGCACGCTCAGCCGACCTGAAAGATACCACTGGGTTCTGGAAGGAGGTAAAGGAGATAAGATCAATTGGTTCTAACTTAACCGAAATTAATTGTAACATCATCGGTCCCACCTGGCTTGAACATTTTGAAAAAATTTATGCAACACCAGACAACCCTCCTTTGACCCCACTCCCTTTAAACCCACTTAATATTTCTGTATCTGAGGTAGCTGATGCCATATTAGAAAGTGCTGGGAATAAAGCGCCCGGTCCTGATGGACTCTCAATTGACCAGCTAAAGTGTGAGCCGGATTTTTGGGCCCCATTGCTTTGTAATGTTTTTAACAATTTAACAGACGGGCAAATTCCTGAAACATGGTCTCGTGGCATAATTGTTCCCATTTTTAAGAAGGGTGATAGGCTGGATCCAGGGTGTTACCGCCCCATTTCTTTAATCGATAACACCTTGAAAGTGTTGGGACGGATTATATTTAAAAGGATTAGAACTTGGACGGATGAGAATAATATCCTACACCCTAGCCAGCTTGGTTTCCGCAGCAGTGTCGGAACGGTGGAACAATGCTTAAACTTGAACCTGATCATGGCAAAATATAACATTGCTAAGAAATCTCCCTTATACTTTGGTTTCATGGACTTGAGCTCGGCTTTTGATTTTGTCAACCGCTCCCGCCTATGGTCCATCCTTCTCGAGTATGGCTTAGATGATCATTTGGTACACTTTTTAGCCTTTTTACATCGCGATTTAAAAGCATGTGTGCGTGTAAATCAAACCGGTGAAGTTTCTGACGACATCAGCATCGGTAGGGGGGTCAGACAAGGGTGTGTGCTGGCCCCCCTCCTGTTTATTCTGTACATCAACAAGTTAAGTGGCTCCCTGAGTACTTTAACCAGAGATGTACCCCACGTAAATGGAGTTCCCATACCCACCCTCCTTTATGCTGACGATGCGGTCCTGATGGGCCGCACCCCAAAGGCACTCCGCATTTTAATTTCAGGATTCGTCCTTTTTATGGCCGATTTAGGCCTGACAACTAATTTTAAAAAATCCCTAATCATGAGTTGTGGCCCTAAAAACTACAAAATTCCCGAGATCAAATCAGGGTCAAATGTCCTAAAAAGCACTAGCACTTTCCCCTATTTAGGGTTGCTATTTTCAAACACCGGTACGTGGCATGCACACGTATCTTACGCTAGGAACAAGTTGGGTAAAGCCATAAACTGTGTCACTTCTTTGAGACAACCCAACCACGCTGATGTAATAACACCCCTAGTTAAGATCTATCAAACCCAATGTATGCCAACCGGTACTTATGGCGCCGAGGTTTGGGGTTATACTAACTGCTCCAATATCCAAATAGAAGAAAACAGGTTTTGCCGGAAGGTGCTGGTGGGGTTATTTGTTCGCCCAACTATGTATGCCACAACGAATTAAATATTTCATACATAGAAGACTTTGTGAGATCTAGACCAGTACTCTTCTGGATAAAGATATGGAATAACACGGCTGCCACCTTGACCCGTGAAATTATTTTGGATTGTCTAAAATGTGATAGGGGACACCATATACCATGGTTGAAAGCGGTAAAAGATTGCCTTGTAAGCGTGGGGCTGGGTTCTCTGTTTACTACACCAAGCTTAATAAATCGCTCCCATACAACCATTATTCTTAGGGCATTGTATGATTTGTACAGAGAAGAGCGGGAAAGAAAGAACTTGACTAAATGCACTGTTGTAAAATATTTGGCTCACTCTGAACCACACATTAAAAACCCCGGCCCACCATACAGGTATTTACGTTCGCATCTTGGCAGATGGGTTAGGGGTTTATTGTTTCGCTTCCGAGATGGGAGTATAGTAAATTTACTAAACTTCCCCTTGGGTTACAATAAACACCTTGAAACTTTAAATTGTCCATGTAACCCTAACATGAAACAGAGCCTTATGCATTTCCTGTTCTTCTGTGGTTTTTATAAAAAGCTTTCCGGTCATTATTTAATGCCTTACTGTAGAAAAAATGATTTGACTAATTTTAAATTAGCTTTGAGGTCTTTTCTATTATTGGGATCAGATGAAGTCACATTCAGGGTGAGCTGTTTTCTTAAAGCTGCCGTCAGATTACGAGCCACTCTTTATACTGAGGTATAATCATTGCACACTGCACTTTCTCTTATGCACTTTATAGAACCTTTTACTTGCACGCCCTACTTTTTTGCAATAGCTTTTTATGTGGATATAATTACGATGTTGTTTTACCCATCCTTTTTAAATCATGGTCGTCAAAATTGTGTGTTTTTAAACTGTGTTTTTAAACTTCTTTTTAGATTATGGAGGGACAAATTGCGTTTAGATGTGAAATCGCAAATGAAATTTGATTATGCTTGATTGTTCTCTGATTCATTTTCCAGATGTCATTATTGCACTGAATGTTTTTATTGTATTTTGCCTGTACTTTTATGGATGTTTTTATTCCGAATAAAGATCTTTTGACTTGACTTACATCTGTTATGTGGGTAGCCATCCAAAATTGGTCCAACATATGGGTATGCTTGGTTGTATTCATGGTCCCAGCAAATTATAATCAAAATTCAAGCCAAAGAAGTGAAAAACAAAAGTAGAAAAGAAAAAAAAGGGAACAACCACAATTGAAAAGCCAAAAGAAAAGACCAAAGGTAACTTGTGCAGAGGAGTGGTGCCTATGCATTAAAGCCGGTAAGATCCCAAGGGAGAGGCAGTAAACCTGTCCCACAGGCAGGTCCAAGAGCAAAGGGAAAATCCCCTCTATTAAGTATCCCATCTGTAAAGCTAGCCTATCCAGGGTGGGCCGGGGTCTCCATGTAGTCCCCCCACACATCAAATCACCAGAGTTCTGGGGGGATCCCAGGAAAACGTCAAGTGCCATGGCACCGGATGGGGGCCCGTGAGCAAGCCCATTTTCCTCACCACTGGATCCCACAGGTTTCTCCAATTTCGTTAAAGCCACTTTCCACTGTTTAGCAATGGGACGCTTCCTTATTCCGCGAGCCTCTTCTCAACTCAGTATTCTGCCCTCCGCTTCGGCCCATGCAACCACATCCCTATTCCAAGTTGCAAATTGTGGCCCCCTTGCAGACTTCCACTCCATCATTATTTTACGCTTAGTGAGACCCAATGCAAGATTAATCAACCAATTCCCAACCCTACGCTTAGGTGACCTGGGGAAGATGCCCAATAAGCATACCTGCATCGTGGGGGCCAGCACCCTACCTAGCACAACCTTAATTTTGTCCAGCACAGCTTCCCAGAAAGGACGCAATCCTTGAGGGAAACATCATTAACAACGCGGACAATACACCGCGATGCTGTTACATTGCAGTTGTTACAACGACTGCATGTTACCACGATATGGCATTACAACGCAAGTCTTTACATCGACTTGCGCTAGATGGCGTGCTAACATTAGAAAAAGTGTAGTTTACTATCCCAACACCTTCCCTACTGATAAGTGGACTGGAGTTGGAATAGTAAATTACACTTTTCTAATGTTAGCACGCCACCTAGCGCAAGTCGATGTAAAGACTTGCGTTGTAAAGGCATTGCGTGGTAACATGCAGTCGTTGTAACGACTGTGAAGTAACAGCACGGGTTGTAATAACATGTGTTGTAACATCATACAACCATCCTTGACATTCCCAGGTTAAATGACCTTAATTCACACCTGGGGCATTGTCGCACCTCCCCACCATATGTCACGTTAAGTCTGTGGGGCGTCATATAAGTCATGTGCGTGTAATTAAACTGAATATAATTTAGACAGATATTCCGGAAAACCTTTTTGGTATACCGCAACGCCCTGCACCACTCGGAAACAGTGAGGACTCTGCCCCTGATCCTATCCCAATTCGCTGACGCCTCGACCAGAGGGGTGATGGAAGCTTCTATTAGTGTAGCATATAGCCATTTCACCAAATGTCCTACTGTGCCAAGCATGAACAAAGCGTGAAGAACTGGGTGTATGCCAGGCTCTTCCTCCCACTGCCCAACAACTGCTCTAACGTACGTACCAACGCCTCGTAGCACAGGACCTGGCCTGGAGGGAGCCCGCAGTCATCCTTCAGGTCTGCGAATGGGATCAGAGCTCTGTCTGAGGAACAATCCATTACATTGTCCAGTCCAATATCAAACCATAGCGCTAGTTGGTCACACGTAAATATAGATTGTGGATTGCCATGGGGCAACCCCATTAGGGGCAGCATGGGGGACTATTTAATGGGCTGACGCCCCCCTTCTTGGCATCTTTTCCATGTCTGAAAGGCTGTGCGCTGTAATAGGGAGCAGTAAGGGGTAGGCATAGCCGGCAGCAGTAGTTTTGCCATCACCAGTTTAGGGCTAGACACTGGGTCTGATAGGCATGTTCCCTCTTTGTTTACACCCTCCACCCATTGTGCCAATCACTGAAATTGGGCAGCCAACGTATAGAATTCAAAGTTTGGGACCCCCAGTCCATCCTCCAATATGGGGCACTGCAATATTTTCAAGGACAACCTTGGGCGTCCGCTCCCCCATAGCAGGTCCCCAAGAGGGCATTCAGGGGGCGGAACCAGCTGCTCGGCATCAGGACTTGAAAGTTTACAAAAAATTACCAGCCCCAGCTGCTCTTACTGTAGTATTTTGTGAAAGGGATTTCACTGTGTTTGTTTTAAAAGCAAAAATGTGCCACAACCTGTCTGACAAAAAAAGTGTCATGTAGCTGTACATACCATACTTATTGTGCAACTTGTGAAATAAAACTTTAATGTTAGTTTGTACTTTGAGGATTCAGCACGTCTTCGCAAAACCCATCAGCTTTTCCTCACAATTTATTGTGGAACTTTAGATCAGTACTCCTATATTTCATCGAATTATCAAAATCACCTTAGAACAAGAGATCTTTGTCACTGAATAATAATGGGTGAGTGATTTATTTTGTTTATTTCAAGTCTATAGCTACATTTTAATTATATTACAATTCACCAGATTACAATGTAATATCTGACTATGGAAATCTAGCTGCTTCTTTAGACAACTTAACTTTGGTGGAAGGGGGTGAATCATATTACAATATCCTGTATCCTGGTGACCTTTTTATAGTCAAAGCATGCGATTCATGGAACAGAGTTCTCAGAGCATGTGTTTGGACTCTTGTTTGCTGGCAAAGGTCTACAGATAGTCAAGGTTGAATATGAGCAGGTCTTGTAAATGTAAAGTAAATTCACTTTAACCAAAGGTTAGAATTTCGGGAACCCAATCCTGCAAGATGGCTGTATGTCTTGAAAAATACTTAGTTAAAGTTTTACTTGTTATCAAAATTCCTTGGGAATGGACTGGCTCCTTCAATCAATCTTGTAACAGTATCCATTATCATAAATTAAGTCTAATGTGTTAATCAAGATATTTCAGAAGATGTTGTTTCTAGAAGGTACTGTCTTAATTTGTTGGACATTAATAGATTTACACATATGTCTGTATTCGTCCGGAGGTTTTTCTCGAGACAGGACAAAAATCCAAAATATTCTTTTAGATGTGTTTAACTTTTACAGATGTATGTTTTACCGCTATAAGCACTGCCATCCAACCCTTAGCCATTCCTGATGCAGATGGAATCGCTGAGACACAAAAAGAGCGGTACCCATTTATAAAAAATCATTTGGGGACAAAGTTTCTCGTAGGCAGATTAAGTCACAAGAACCCACAAAGCTTAGCCAATCACTGTCCCCTAGTTTTGTACATACTCCCTCTATATGATATGATTCTAAAGGGAGTAGTCATCTTTCCATGAACTGCTTGCCCCATTTTAGCGTTGGCAGGTGTGTCAGTGGTGCAGGCGAGAGTAGATGGTGCCACTATATAGGCCGCCCCCTCAGGGTTTGCTACCAGTGAGGCATTACTTAGTTCCTGCTCTCTTTCTTGGCATGCAAAGGCCAACTGTCAATATATATCTGTCAAGCCAGAAAGAACTTCAAAACGATCTATCTGCTCAAGGGACTGTACGGTGAGAAAGTTAGCCTGTTTGGTCTGATTATGGACTTGCCGTTGGTGATGGGTAGGACTTATATGGGGAGGATAAAAGAAACCTAGGGGACTCACCCTAATAGAGCCAGCCTCCCCAGGAACATCAATCAGGCCTATTAGCAAGAAATACACACATCTGGGATCTTTAAAATGTAGGACCACACAATCGCCCTCCACTGATTTTACTGTGTGGTCTACCCATCCATCCCTACATGCCATTATGATGTTTTGTATTATTTTCACCTGGCAACCTGTTTTGTAATGCACAACTGAGTTGATTTGTTAATGAAACTGCAGCAGACCTCATACTGATCTGTCGGCAAAGGTGAAACTCCTGTTAATATCAGTGTGTATGGGGTACAATCTGGGGGGAAGATTGAGCAAATCTTGTGCCCCCTTGGGCGAGTATAAGTTTTATGTGATTTTGATTAATAGCAGATTGTCTGACATGATAGGGGTCATGGCCAGTGCTTTAAATGGGAAAAGAATAGTTCAGGTACTCATTTAAATGGGGCGAGTGGGTGGGGCTAGGGGCGGGACTAAGAACAAGACATGCTGACACCTACTGACATTAATACTAGTTGCCGCACATACTAAAACACGTGTCAAAAGCATTTCTATGAAGAATAACAGGTTAATTCATTACACAATAACGACAGCCAAACGCGGTAATGTTTTAACATTTCCTTGTTATATAATATTTACAGGTTCCATACTGTTATTTGCTATTGCTTGGCACAACACAATATATTCTGGAGCGTGTGCGCACACACACACAGGAAAAAATCAAGCAGACGTGCACAGACAAAGCATTCCAAACATTTTCTTTAATATACCTCCCAACGGATGTATGACGTTACAACGCATACTTTTATCACGCATACCTTTACAACGCAGTATTTACAACGAATACCGTTACAACGCATAGCGCTTTGAGGTGCTGGATAGTGGTAAGTATAATTTTCTATTCCAACTCCAGTCCCGGTGGACACTAGGGAAGGTGTTGGATAGAAAATTAAACGTATTCCCTATCCTAGAGCGCCCCCCAGCGCAATGCGTTGTAATGGTATGCGTGGTAATGTCTGCGTTGTAATGGTAGTGCGTTGTAAAAACTTTGTTGTAAACGTTGCATACCCCTCCGAACAGTGTATCGAAGCTCTCCCTTTCTCTCACTTTTTCCTCACACTAAAAAGCACTGACAAACGGACAAACATAAGCCACTCTCGCCCAAGAATTAAAGGATTAAAGCCATTTTAACCTCCTCACCTTCCTTTGCTTTCTTAATTGCGCTGTCACCTCGCTGCCTCGATCTTGTGTTTGCAACACAGCAGGATGGTGAACACTGGACGTTATGAAAATGAGCCCCCGATGAATAGTTCAGCGGGGGCTCAGCTCGCCAGTCACGGCTACAGAAGTGCCTGGCTGTCAGAGACAGCTCATCAGCACAAACAGCCAATGCGCCTACTGTTTATGAGTACCGGTACTCTCCTCTGCAGTGGAGAAGTGCCGGTACACAGAGTGCTAAAAATAAGAAGTGCTGGTACTCAGAACCGGTGAGAACCGGCCCATTTAAAGCACTGGTCATGGCCAAATCGATGCTCCAGGTCTAAACTTTCATCCACCCCGCTCTAAAATCTTTCCTTTTAGCCATTGGCTCCCCGATATCCTCCCTAGCTCGTGTGATCGATTTTTGCTGGTGGGTCTCTGACATTTTGGGGATTAATGGTGGTGCGGGGGTTTTGCCCCTTTTTTAAATGGGCACTCTACTAATTGCTTGTATAGGCAGTATCAACTGTATGAGTAGTGACCTCCCTCCTAGTTTTACAACTTGTACAACGTGTACCTTATTCGGATTTCTCCTTCAAGTAATTTAGCACAAGACGGAGTTGCTCTTCATTGCAGCCTAGCCCGACTAGAATGGGCTTCAAAGCATCCGAAATACATTTGATGACCTGGGAGAGAAGAGAATCCTCATGTGCGGAGAGTATCCCCCTCCCTCCCCTTCCCACGGGCCTGATAACACCCTCTTTTGAGAGATCTTGCCGGGTCTTTTTTGGCACAGAGCACTGCCTTTTGGATTTTGAGGCAGCCTCTGTCCTTTTCCTTTTTCCCCTAATTGCTTGCGGTCGTGCAGCCGCTTTCTCGGTCGTAGCAGGGACTTTTGAATTATTTGCACTATCAATTACTGATATGTTTTTAGTGTTAATGATATTAAATATTGGCGATAGACGGGTCTGTGGATGAGGCTCAATTCCAATGTCAATAACCTTGTGGGCCCCACTCAAGTCAAGGGAAGAGAGCGAAGGGGGCGGGACCAGTAATAATGTTCCCTCCGCCAGTCCAATTTCTTTACTAATTGGACCCTCTGCTTTTTGTAGAAAACCATCCAGAGTAGATCTCGTGGATATTGGGGCTGGAGTGTTTTTTACGCCTCCACATATCAGCAGGGCACCGCTCTCGCCATGCAGAACGTGCTTGGCCTTTTAAAGTTTTTAAAGCATATGCATTAGAGGACGGGGTACAGTTCCAAACAACAGTCTTTAGTGCTTTACCCATCACAAAAGGCCGTGCTATTTCATAGTCACATCAGGGCCACATGAACCCCCGCCCCACATGCCCAAACCCCCAAATAACACAAAGACACAAGTGTTAGGTTTGGGAAAAAATTGCTGCAGGTTTATTACATACAACATATGTAATGACGGTGGGTTAACTTACGGGCGATCCTAGGGCAGGCCGCATTCTCGCCACCTGCCCGCCTGTTGAGCCAAACAACACAGTGGCGAACCGCCCAACTGTTGCACAATTACCATAATTATACTGACACGGCCATTGCCGGGCGTAACTAGGCAAACCCCCGGTTGCACAGGCCCACAACCGCCCGAAGGACTACTGGGGCGCCGACACGAATTCCTGCACCTCCCATGAGGTTACAGGTTAGGCTCTGAGGTTATGCTCTGGCACCCCTATGTGCCCGCTGACGTCCAGCGTTTGCACCTCTCTTCTTCCGGATCGCCCAGTAACTCCGCCTGCAACGAAAAAAGGAACACATTAAAAGCTCCCCCCGGAGCCCCCTCAAGCAGACACTCTGGGTTCGAGGAAGGGCGGGAAAAGAGTGTCCCAACATGGAACTGCGACGTCCGGAGCGGCAAAGAGGCCTCCCCAGCGGGGCAGAGGTCTGAAGTCCTCCAGACGGCTCCTCCCAGCCGCCCCGGACGTGCATCACTTACCAGTCTCCACCAACCAGGGGAGACTGCCTCAGGTGAGGAAACTACCGCGTCATGCGGGGGCGGGACAGCCCTCCGTGACTAGGAGCCCGCCCTCCTTATGGCCACTGCGTGGCCTCGGGCAGGCGCATAGTCACATCAGGGCCACATGAACCCCCGCCCCACATGCCCTAACCCGCAAATAACACAAAGAAACAAGTGTTAGGTTTGGGAAAAAATTGCTGCAGGTTTATTACATACAACATATGTAATGACGGTGGGTTAACTTACGGGCGATCCTAGGGCAGGCCGCATTCTCGCCACCTGCCCGCCTGTTGAGCCAAACAACACAGTGGCGAACCACCCAACTGTTGCACAATTACCATAATTATACTGAAACGCCCATTGCGGGGCGTGACTAGGCAAACCCCCGGTTGCTTAGGCCCACAACCGCCCGAAGGACTACTGGGGCGCCGACACGAATTCCTGCACCTCCCATGAGGTTACAGGTTAGGCTCTGAGGTTATGCTCTGGCACCCCTATGTGCCCGCTGACGTCCAGCGTTTGCACCTCTCTTCTTCCGGATCGCCCAGTAACTCCGCCACAGCCCGTGCGGTGGTTCCCGCTGCCGCACGGGCCCCCCCACCACTGCTACTGCTCTTTACCTGCAACCTTCACCTAGAATTGCTTCCTTCAGATAGAGGAGGAACAGGGCAACACCCGTAGGCGTGGGGTGACACCATCAGGCACCATTAACCCTGTCCTACAAAACTAGCTCGGCCGAGCTCCTCGTCAATCCCGGGAACACGACCACACCAGGTGCGGGCACCCTATCCACCTTGAAGAGCCCAAGGCCCCTGACATGACCTTACATGCCCGAAGGAAAGAAAGGTCCCTTCTGCCACTAATCTGCAGGTCCCCCCGGGTCCTTTCACAAATCAGAGAAACTAAAGGGATAGGAAGGGCCCCTACTACTGAAAGCCCTTTGTATCATGAAATAGGCTGTCCAGCACATGCCGCTGGGACGCCAACATATCCCTTCCCACTGAGCGTCAGAAAACTGCGCCAAGGAAGTCACTGCTACAGCTGAAACGCCGTCTTCTACACAATCTAGCAGGAAGTGTGCTTACTGAAACGCTGTCTTCTGCACAATCGAGCAGAAAGTGTGCTTACATGACGCTTGTGCTGCTAACCTCAATAGAGGACCAGGGAATTGGAGGGGACAAGACATACTATAGAGCTTGGACGAGTCCCAGGTAAGCAAAATACCGGGTCCACAGGCAATTACAGCCGGCATCCCCTGCCCCTTGGGTTTTAGGCTGGAAGCAGCTTCAGCCATGATACCAATAAGGTAGCTAGACTGTAAGCCGACTTACGACCACCTCCCGGGGACAGCTGCGCCTGCAACGAAGAGCCCCCTAAGCTCCTGACCTGCGCAGGGACATGCCTGGAGAAATACAAGCCACTCCGACACCAATAGGCATAACCACCCGGGTACAATCCCTCTACCGCAATAGTGAAGACTATCCCAGGCCAGAGACCAGGTGATGGGGAGGGCCCCCCTGCAGAGAATCCCTCCCATTATACAAGCGCTGACACAAAATTTCAATCAAACTGCAAGATTACGCTTGAGCAACTAATCCCCCACAGGATACAGAAGTCTATTGCAGTGCGCAAATGCATATATTGGTATAACTAGCGACGTGGTCTTACAAGTGAAAAACAGAAAACCACGGGGACAGCTGAAAACACATGCCCCCCCTAGTTAATACATGCCCCCCAGTCCAGCCTGTCGGCTGCAGGTCTATCCTACCACGGGGATAGCTTGTCCTTAAGGTTAACTAGGACCCCCCCCAAAAGGGATAGAGAACTGACACCGGGGGGCGGGGGCACTGGGTAATATACCAGATAGAATATTCTCCAAAAGACTTCTAGGGGCCCACCTCAAAGGATTATTGGCAGTCCGGGCTCGGGCTGTGGTAGCCACAGTTGTTCTCCTTATACCTGAATTAAGTGTTACACTGAAGGCTGCAGACCGCGGGTGGGCTGCCAGCGGGTACCCGAGCCTAGGATGAAAGATAGACAGCAGGACCAATGGAAGGGGGGAATGACTATTGACATATGACCTTCCCTACACATGGTAGAGCAACACATGTGCCGATATCAGGGGTGTATAGGTAGGATTTCTCAGTTTCAAGTGGTTGCCATTATTGCAGTGCACTCTATGTACCTGTGTTTGGTACTCTTTGTTGCATGCCACGCCACTTCTCTTAACGCACTGTTTGCTATTTCTCACGTGTTTATCTTTGCACTTGCACCAGTGCAATCATTGCCTACGTGCGTTTGTTCTTGTGCCTGGGTGTCTGGTGTGTATTGCGTGCTATACCTATTGAACCCCACACAGGGTGGCAAGTTTGCCGACCAAGCATGGCACAATCGCTTGTGCTGCACCCCCTTCGCCTGCCCAAAATACTAGGGGGGTACTATCAACTCCCAGGGTTCTAAGCATTTATGATTACCCTAGTTAGTAATACAACACTCAGAAATTTGCTTTCAGGTTCTGCTCAGAAGTAGCCTATGATTGTTACAGCGGATTTGATAAGTGTGATTAGGAAAATTCATACCCACCCATAATGTGCTAAGTACAGTCTGGGTAGCTGGTTCATCCCAGGAGGAGGTGTCTGCCCACAGTTTAGTAGATTAATGTTGCAAGAAATTGGTTGGTTTGCATGTAAACAAAACATTTGGGAACAATACACCTTTACTAGCGCTAACTTCGACTACAGGGCACGCCAAGGCAGTTCCATATGGCATTGGCTTATTTAACATGAACACTCACTTGTTTAGCATAAAACTTAACTCCGGCTGGGGAGTTTACGCCAGTCCGCATACTGCCAGGTGCAGGTTGCTATGTGAGCCATTTTATAATTTGAGTGTAATAATGAGTGACAGTTCAATAGCTTAAAGTGATGCTTTCTCGTGAAGACGAGGGAAAAAGCAGTTGTTCCGCAAGGCTCGTAATTATCAGCTCATTATGACTTGTGCCCTAGCGCATACACTGGTTGTAGGCTTGTATATTCACACCTCATGCACATACATACATAATATTTATTGTAACTGTAAAACAATTAAAGCCCTAGTATTTCAAATAATAGCAAGCCTCCTGTTTAACTTACTGGAGTAATAACGGGGACCTATACATAGTTGACAAACTTTGAGACTAAGTATGTGTGGCATGTCCAGTCTTTTTACGTGTGACATATGAATGTCTTATGTCTAGCACTTCGCCGCATGTTGGAAAAGGACTGAAAAGAGATCGGCCGTTGTGCCTATCTAGTAGGATGATGACCTCTTTTGTGGTAAATGGGACCAAGTTATAACGTAAGTACTTCGTAATTAATAATTAACATAAAACGATACTGGATTTTCTTTGGAGATTACCTGCGTGTCAGTTGCAAGGCAGAACTATCAAATTAACGTAGTCGTGCGTTGCCAAGACGTCAGGTTACTTTCCGTAACATGGCCCGGAGTGCAGCATTATCTATAGCTGCATTTGCCTTGTTTTCTTTGAGCAGGAATCGCAAGGTTTGGGTGCGGGGTGCATGCCTAATAGAGTAGTTGGTGTGTCATAGGCACTGTTACAAGAAAGAATATGGGCCCCAGGATGGAGATAGAATGATAAAATTGCAGCCATGATCAACTACAGCAATAAGGAGGATTCAAGTGTCCTAGGTGCCACTGCACCCGCTGCAGCTACGCTCTTTTTTATGCCTGTCTCAGTGAGGGAGTTTCTTCATATAAGAAACAGGTGTAGGGTTTATTCTCAATTCCTGTCCAGCATCCAGCTATAATATTATCAGACCAGTTCTATCACATGCTAAGCTGATGACATACTCCCACCCACACCATTGTAGATAACTACCTGCAATGCTGATCTATAGCTTGATAAGGGAGTACCAGGGCTACATTAGAGTAGAGTTATAAGCTATAGTATAAAGCTGTAAAAGAAAACCCGATACATGTACAATATGACGACCAGTGTCACTACCACTTCCACAATTTACAAGGGGCAAAATCAGTCATTAAACCTCCATTACTAGTACGAATGAGCAGGTCATACTTGGATCTCTTCGGCAACTCATGCTAGAATCCCAAAATGAAAGATCCGATAAAAGATGGGCAGAAAGCGGGCGGGGCATCATGCCCTTATCGTGCCTGCATCATGCCTCGGTGAGACAGCGCAAGTGCTGCCTGGGAGAGACCTAAGGCCTATACACTGCATGTATAAGAACTAAGTATAACCAACTGTTATAATCTGCAGGAAACATAGCTTCAGATTTGCTAATCACAAGAAGGAAATGTTTTAGTAATATGCGAAATCAAAGACTATATTGGACAGTGATCTAACACAACGAATAACAAAGTGTTTGGTAGACACACACCAAATGCAAGCAAACAATGCCGCTTTGAGTAACTCACTGGTTGGATTCAGGTACTGAACAGGGTAGGTGTAACTACAGTAAGATCGTAATGTCGAACAGGCCACCTATCCACTATAGTTCCCTTCTATCAATAATTGGGTCGCGTGATATATCCGATTTAGACCTCTGCAAGAACTTGACGTTGCCTGTTAGGGTCTCATTTTGGACTCTACTGGTACTGCGAACTCTTGCACCAGGGGGTCTTATGCCGGGAGCAGCAATACCAGGTGGGCAGTTAGCACACATCACAGAATATTCCCTGGGCAGCTTTTGCTAGCAAAACCTGGCATCCTTGAGTTCTTATTATCTAAGTTACATAAGACAATCAGGAAACAAGGTGTGGTAATGAAATGCATCCATAGCAGTAGACAGTATATAGACAGTATATTTTTAGAGTGTTTATGGAAAGCACAAACTCCAGACTCTGAACATACAACAATGGTTGGAATTGGCATTGCTAATAATAGTGCATTCCTAACCAAACAAACCCTTTTTTGGAACATTAGGATAATGAGACTGGTGAAAACATAAGGCTCCAATCCTATAACTTGCAGTTCGCAGGCAACTCTGTGATGGAAGTTAATAGCTCACAGTACTACATTAGGATTGTAACTTATAAACTGAAGTAACAACAGTATCTGTTACAAAAGCGGAAACCCACTGAGCTTATCCAAATAGCAAGATAAGAAATTTTCCGGTATCTAATGGCACGAGCGAGGCGCGGCTTAGGCAACGCGGCCAATACCTAGCTCCAGTTTGTATTACATGGCGCGTACATTTTGGCACGGAAGAAATGCATCGCGCACAAATCACAGGAAGTTCGGGAGCATCGCCGAGGTGCAAACCCGGGACCCATAAATCCCCTCTCGGGCACAGGATGGAAGCATCCCCGAGCTGAGTCAGACCCACGCCGAGGCACAAACCCGGGTCCCTAAAGTCTCCTCGCGGGCACAGGGTAGAAGCATCCCCGATCTGTAACTGACCCGGGCCGCGACCCCCCCTCACCCCGCAAAGTTCTAAACTGTAGCTCCCGCAGACTGGCTGCCGACCAGGGAAAAGCTGGCGAAAGACACCATGCTGCAGAAGGCATTTTTTCTATCCATGAAATTATATTCTGGCCTTAAAGCATCGCCGCAAGCACACGGTTAATGCAGAATAAAAGCAACAAGCTGAGCTTATGCCAAAGTAGTTACATGAACGTGTAAAAAGACCCCACATAATATGCGGCAGGCAGCATCTCGCATGCAGGATATACTGTACAACGCAGGCTAGAATTGACTCGCGGCGGACTAACGAGCTGAAATAAACACAGTCACTTGCTGACGCACCCAGAGATTACTGCCTGAACACGTAGATACCTGGGTAATTGACAAGGCCGACGAAATTGTGTGAGCATACACATACAAGAGGAGCCGGATACCGCACTACCCTCGGAATCCTTACCGCGGCAGATTGCAAAATGTAGCGGAAGAGTGCACGCCTAAGGAAACTAGAAATTGTTCAGTATACCAACATAGGCAACATAATGAGGTAAAACCCGTACACCGTTTCCCCTTTAAACCATGCATTCCAAGGAAATGCCCATCAAAATGTCCGAACTTACCCACATGCGCAGGTATGAAGAACCGTGCCCTTAAGTTCACCGCCCCCAGGCGCCAACACGTCTTGCGCCGGACAAAAGAGACAAGCCGCCCCAGAAAATGGCCGCACTGGACACCATTACCCTTAAGGGCCGAACATCACACCATGGTGTCCCTAAAATGGCCGCACCCGGCCGCTATTGCACACGTGCACCAGTATAGTCGAAAACAACTGCCAGGGACCAGCACCATGCCCACGTTTGCCCATATATGCGTGCACTTTAACAAACCACACTGCGTTATAGAAATCGCGCCGCTCTTTAATCGTTGGGAGACTGACCCAAGTGTGTCAGCACAAACAACCTGCAACAGACATGCTGCGAAAGGCCCGAGGATAGCCGCCACCCAACAATGATATGGCTGAATAACCGGTTAGGAATGAATACACTGATGTCGCCGAGTTTGAATTTATTACCCGTCAGTGACGAGTATGTATGCTGGGAAGGCCACGTAATTCGAATATCTAGCTGAATTAGCGTCGCGGTCGGATGCGTATCAAAAGAAACCACAGCAGGCACCGCCGCATGTCGGAGCCGGTAGCCCAGGGCTAGAGCAATGGAAAATGACCTCATGCCTCTTACAACCACCCCTACGCGCCAAGTCCGGGACAGCAACAATAACAACATGCCGAAATTAATTCCGTATTCCACGGGCGGTGAGCAGCATAAAACCGGCGACGCCCGCCTGTGCCCGCCTCGTACCAAGGTGCTCAGCACAATACCACCACCACCCGTGCTCCAGCCGAACACCCGACAACTTGCCCCAAAATTAAAAAGGCCGTAACCCATATGCGCAACACTTGCTGGCCCCAGAAGGGCAAAACCGCCCGACGCACCCGCTGCCCTACCTAGGATGCGCTTGGATCCGTGAATCCGCCGAGCCGCGACGGGACAATGCCACCGGCAGCCAAGGCCTCAACGCCCACGGGACGGGGCCCAGCAGACTCCCCCGACAACTACCGCACCTGCAAATGACCCCCTGCTGCCATCCAAAACACACCCCGTTACTCGCGCGCAAACCAGGCACTTATGGAAGTGCCACGACTCCACAGAGTCAGACTGAGCAGCAGAGGAGGAGGAAGCCAGTTGAGTCACAGTGGGGCTGCGCCTGTAAACGGCAGAAATTTATCTCCCGCGCCCGGGTGCTGCTACGATCGCGCCGCCCTCGCAGACTTCAAACCTCGGGACCTGCTGTTCTCCCGCCGCTGCAGGTAAAGGGGGGCGCAATGTAACTGGCGTATCTCACGACAGAAGACGCAGGGCAAGACTCACCGCACACGGAAGAAGCCAACAAACACGACGCCAGACCATCGAGGTGCCCCCTTGGGACCTCAGACTGAAAGGGGACCTCCAGCAGCGACAGGAAACAGAGCATCCCCCGCGAGGACACTACCACGCGTCAAGAGTGTCCAAAAAGAGTGTCCCAACATGGAACTTCGACGTCCGGAGCGGCAAAGAGGCCTCCCCAGCGGGGCAGAGGTCTGAAGTACTCCAGACGGCTCCTCCCAGCCGCCCCGGACGTGCATCACTTACCAGTCTCCACCAACCAGGGGAGACTGCCTCAGGTGAGGAAACTACCGCGTCATGCGGGGGCGGGACAGCCCTCCGTGACTAGGAGCCCGCCCTCCTTATGGCCACTGCGTGGCCTCGGGCAGGCGCATTTGCCCAAATGCCTCTATCAGCTGCCCTGGCTTTCAGCTGATTGGCGGAACATCCAGTTCATAGGGCAAAGAGGACTAGCCCAGCCTCCTCCCCCAAACAGCGATGGATTCTGGGGTACCGCAACCCACCCCAGAGAAAGTTACCACGAATTACGTCGCAGGCCTCGGCTCATCCACTCTGAGACACTTTTTACTTTCCAGAAGCTGGCTCAAGTAGGGTTGGAGGCACGATTGTGAATGGGCCCAGCCTAGCCTCAAACAACTGCGGACGGGCGCAATTGGGCCCGCTCCTGGCCCTGTCTATACCCGGGACAGACCTGTCACGTGCTTTGGGACGCCTCTGTGCAATTTAAGCGCTCCACTGCTTGATGATGAGGCTCTGCCCAGGCCGAGAATACTGGGAAGCAGAGTCTAGTGCTCCAAAAGTGCTGGAGTGCAGGATGAGGATCCCGCGCTGCAGGACGCCTCTGTGCAATTTAAGCATTCCGTTGATTGATGATGAGGCCCTGGCCGGGCCATGAATGCCGGGAAGCAGAGTCCGGTGCTCCAAAAGTGCTTGAGGCAGAATGAGAGTTGTGATGTCATGAATGATGTAATGTGTGACGCACCATAAGCAGTGCATTGCAGATTATACAATTCTCATCCTGAGCAGTTACCAAAGCATTATCTTAGAATTCATTCACAAGAAACATCCAAATTATATCAAAACAAATCAGAAGAAATGAATCCAGTATATTTCAAAAACTTCTTCTTTATTTTTCTTCTTTCCAGTCACTCAGTACTTTTTTCTTTTCTTTTTCTTTGCCAACACGTGTTTCGTCCTAACTATATACAGTTAATGGACTTCGTCAGGGCAATGAATATCTTTTATCTATGATATTGACGATACCTCGGGTGATCAAAACTTGAAAATTCCTTCATTAATTTATTGAATCCACAAAGTTCCACATACTCTCATGTTTTTTGAATTTCAAAGTCGAGATGTCTAATATCGGATGAAACGTGAAAGAACCTCGGTTTATGGGGATCCTGGCGTACTCGGCGTCATAAGCAGTGCATTGCAGATATATATATATATATATATATATATATATATATATATATATATATATCGATATATATGTTTTCCAATGGCTCTGCAGCAAGGACGCACTCCTGAACAGATGGTTTCAAAGAAACATTTATTTCCTCAACCGGCAAGTGCATTCCAACCAATTCCATTGCCTGACGCGTTTCAAAGCATTTCAGCTCCTTTTTCGAAGGCAGTGCTGGAAAGTTCACAGTGTTACTGACGTGATGCGTTTGAAGTTTTTTAAATGGTCATGCCTGCTCACTGATTGGTCTCCTGTAGTAGGTAAGTAATCAGTGCAAAATGGGCTCTGTAGTGCACGACAGTTTTAAATTGTTCCTCTTAGTGAGTTCTGTGAATCTTCACATGATATATATATATATATATATATATATATATATATATATATATATATGTTACTCAAAGTGATCCTTCAGCCTCTGGGACGCGCTCAGCAGTGTGTGCTCTGCCTGGGGGTCGGATCCTAAACCCAAGAAATTTTAAAAGACAAAAGAGGCGGCACAATCAGGATGTCTGAGTTTAAGCCTTTATTTCAAGACTATTCACCCCACCAACGCGTTTCAGCCTTACACGGCCTTGCTCACGGTCGGTTAGTCCCTCTACTGTGTTTCTATATATACTGGCCCATAAGCAGCCAATTATGAGGCATTATGGGATATGTAGTTTTTTGTTACATTTTAGTGAAGAAAAAAATAATTAAAAGAAAAGAAAGACTTGGCATGCTTATAATTTCAACATGTTATGAGTAACTTAATCAATGTTAAATAATACAGGGTCTAGTACCCTAGTCTATATGTACCTATATATATATATATTAAAGCTCCATTTTACCAGTGATCACGGGGCACTCGTCGGCGGGTGCTCTACCGCGCTGGTAATCGCGAAACATATGCAGGCTCAGTAATCGATTTCGATTCTTGAAAAGGATTTAAGCACTCCAGGTAGGTGGCAAAGTTTGTATTTCACCAGCAGCAACAGTGATGTAGACAAACGCGTTTCAGACAAAGTCATTCTTCAGTGTCAACATTATTCTGTGCGAGGCTCTTTTTGTGTGCGTCTTCACTGCAGTAAAGTGAAGACGGACTATACTCGAATACATTTTCATTACGTTAAAGAGCGCTGGTAAAACGTGGCGGCCATTATCTAATGGTACATCATGCATGAGAGCGATGTTGCAGTTTGGGATCAATCCCTATTAAACATGCGAACATCACAATTGGCCAACATCCACTGCCAGTCAAGACTATGATCTTGCCGTGTATCGGCATAAGACTGGCATAATTACCTTGATTGATTGATTGGCTTTATTTCGATATATGCAATATCTTAAAATAAGTACAACAGATAAAATGGTCACAATATTTACAATATGTACAACACCTTCACAATGAAAAGAAATAAAAACAGTGACATAATTGAGAACCATATATACAATTAAAATTAGGATTAAATTGAGAGAGAAAGCCTTTTTGCACGAATCAACCAAGACCACTTTAAAAATTTAGACACGCCACAAACCACCAAGGCGGATGTGTCGGACAATAAGATCCGTAGGGCCACAGAGTGCTGGCGGGTTCCTAGGAGTCTGCACAATGGTTTAAGCCATTGCCTCCTAGGAGCAGAATAGTCGGGGCATTCAAAGAGGATATGTGCTACTGTCTCAACCCGTTTGGAACAAAGGGCACAGTAGGGGGACAACTGGGAGGACGATTTCCACCGGGATACCAAGTCACTAACAGGTAGAGTCCCCACTCTAAACTTGAAATATAAAGCCCGGTCAAAGGGAATGGAAATCATGTCGAGGTACGGTTCATAAGCCACCAAGTTTTTGATCTTCAGGAAATCTGAGGTGGAATTACAGCGACTTCGGTCAACAATGAGTTTGGAAGTAACCCAATCCCAGTAAATTTTCTTTAGCGTGGCTTTAGGAGGGGCAGAACGAGTAACCCAGGCATCACCGAGTCCCAGCTCACCCAAAAGGCATTTAACATCCCTCAGCCATTTAATCCTATGCCAGCCTCCCATATCCATAACCTCAGACAATGCTATAGCATAGGAGGCAAGTTCGGGCACCCTCCAAAGCCGAGCCCACAAGAGCAAGGGACGAAGTTGTGCCTGGTCCACAATTGATCTACAGCCTAGATCCAGCAGCACGGGGACTGTGGGTGTGCTCAGAGGGAGAGCCATCAGATCTTTCAAGAATTTGGACTCAGATTTTACTAGTACATCCAAATTACCTTTACCCCACAACTCCGCCCCATACAGAGCTGCACTGACCCCTCTAGCTTTGTAGATCTCCACAACTGGGGCGATAGGTTTTGTTGTGGAGGAACGTTGTTCCCTAAGCAGCACTCCTCCCACCCTTTTGTGGTTAAGCAGCATTTTGTGAATGTGCGGAGTCCAACTCAATGAGTCACTAAGACGGATTCCCAGGTAATCGAACTCCGATACCCTCTCTAGGGGAGCCGAGTTCAACACCGGGGGACGCCCCAGTTTCCCAGGAGGATTCATGATCAAGTATTTGGTCTTATCAACATTGATCACCAATCCCCTAAGGGAACAAAACTCCTGGAAGCGATCAAGCAGTTTTTGGAGGCCCTGGGGGGTCTTTGCAATGAGGAGGTTGTCATCTACAAAGAGCAGTGTTGGAATTTGTGTCCCTGCCAGGGAAGGTGCGTCTGCAGGTTCTTTAAGCAGATACTCAACCACACCATTCACATACAAAGAGAATAGGGTGGGAGCTAGCACGCACCCCTGGCGCACACCCCTTCTCACTGGGATCCTGTCAGTTTTTTCCCCGTTCATACCCCACCACACCTTCGCATAATTGCCTGTGTGTAATTTTATCAGGAGCAATAGGATATAAGGGGGTAGCCCCAGACCCTGTAAAACCCTCCACAATTCCTTCCTAGGTACCAGGTCAAAGGCAGTCTTGAGGTCGATGAATGCCAAGTAAAGACTGCCTTTGCCCAGCACCACCACCTTCCAGTACAGTAGGACTAATCTAAAAGCCTGCTCAATAGTCCCAGTGCCTGAGCGAAATCCAGCCTGGAAGTCTGACAAGATGTTATTGTCATCCGCCCATTGTAGAACCCTCCCCAGGATCACCTTCCCTGCCACTTTCTGAGAAGAATCGATTAGACTTATAGGCCTGTAGTTAACAGTGTTGTCCCGACAGCCCTTCTTAAATATCGGGACAACCTCCGCCCCTTTCCAAGATTCGGGTACGGGAGCTCCCCTCATGATGGCATTTAGTAGTGTAGAAACCAGCTTGCCCCATTCCTTGAGATTGGCATGTAACAAGTCACTGGGAATCCCGTCAGGCCCTGCGGCTTTAAGGGGCACCAGGGACTTGATTACAACCTCCACTTCTCTGGCGGTAAAAGTGTCTCCCTCTATATCCGTTGCGTGGTCCGTTAGAGTCCACGGATTGGTAAGGGCCCCTTCAGAAGCGGTATAGAGAGACAGGAAGTGGCTGAACCAGTTCTGGGCTGGGATACTACACGTCAGCAGAGAGTCAACAGGCCTATCCCTAGATCTTACAAAACTCCAAAATCCCCTAGCATCCCTTGCCGCACTTGCATCCAGGAGGTCCGCCCAAAATTTCTCCTCCCACTCTCTTTTTGCTACTTTGATGGTCTCAGAATAGTCTTTCCTAGCGAGCCTAATTCCAGCCTGGGATTTAGATTTAACAGCACCAACCAGTGCTTTTTTCTTCTCCCTGCATTTCTTAGTAAACCACCCCTGTACTTTGGGCGGCTTCTTCCTATCGTCAGCCACAGGGACCATGCTGGGGAGAATGAACAAATTGCTCAAGGCGCTGGTTAGATCACAGAAGGTCATGGAGACCTCCTCAGACCGTCCAGTCAAAGAGTCCAATTTGCACAATGCTGCAGCTAGGAGCACCCCTATATCTGCCACTTTCTCTTTGGACAAAGTAAGCTTAGCCCATTTCAGCCTTCTGCCACAATTAGATGGAAAGACTTCATGGGAGTGTGGTGATATATGGGAAGGAATTCCCCCCCTGGAAGCAAGCCACTGAGGAGGAAGGACAAGTGAGAGAAGATTGTGATCACTCTCAATAGACGGTATGACCTCCATATCATTCAGGAATTTCCATAGCCTTACGTCAAGAAGAATGTAGTCTATTCTCGACGTATGGTTTGGCCTGTTATAGGTATGGGCTCCCGCTACGTCAGACTTCGTCCTCCCATTAGTAGCCCTAAGATCAAATTCCATATTTAAGGA
This sequence comes from Lissotriton vulgaris, assembly GCF_964263255.1. Classification (NCBI taxonomy): domain Eukaryota; kingdom Metazoa; phylum Chordata; class Amphibia; order Caudata; family Salamandridae; genus Lissotriton; species Lissotriton vulgaris. Next base: position 1,634,031,637 of record NC_141695.1, on the reverse strand, counting down.
ATTGATCTGTACTGCCACTTGGGTCCACCTCCTGATTGGGGTCAAAGTTAGGGCAGGGATCCCCCTCCTGGAGTCCTCCTCGTTGATTCCCAGGGTATCGTCCAGGCCCAAGGGTTCGAAAGTACAGTTCAGGTCTCCTGCCACCAGGGTGCGGGAATTGACGGGGTGCTGTCTTAGCAAGCCTTCTAATAGGGAAATTGTAGGTGACTGTATACCTCCCTTCATGCCTCTGGCATAGATATTAAAAATGTCCAGGAGCAAGCCACCCCGTGCACCCTTTATCGTAATATTGAGGAGATCAGGTGAATTAGTAAAATTCTGGACTACCTGGCAGTCAAGTGAGATCGCAACCCATATAAGGAGTCCTCCCGAAGGGCGACCCCTTCCCGATGCAGGGGATACAGCGGGGACAAAATAAGTTGAATAGCCTACCTTGTGACAGGGATCCCTACTCCAAGTTTCCTGGAAGATACAAATAGAGTAGCCCTCCACAAGGACGTTCCAATCCGGTAAGCCCAGCTTCCTCAAGATACCCGCAACGTTCCAGCTGAAAATCCTAAAGACTGCCCTAGTGACTCCCCCATCGGATCTATGGTCCCCAGACCACTGTCCCCACTTTGGGTTCCTGTACACAGGTTAGTAACCCGATCTAAATTAGAGGCTATTGCTTTTAATACTGTTGCCTATGCATTATATGTATTTGGAGGTCCTTATCTCTGTTATGATCAAATGACACAAGAACTTAGCCAGCTACATATTATTTATGAGAAGGTTATCTCTGGCCTTATCTAGTCCAAATGTTTTGTAACTTATCAGTGGTAGTTATCTCCGGCTGGAGACGCTTATGGTTCTGTAATGAACAAAAATTAGATTCGGGGCAATGCCGATTCACGGCTGTATTCTAAGACGTCCCCCCAGAATTGATTGTTCATATTGTAGCAATATTGGGTGCTTTGTTTTAAGGGTGCAGGTTTGGTAATTATGCCAGTCTTATGCCGATACACAGCAAGATCATAGTCTTGACTGGCAGTGGATGTTGGCCAATTGTGATGTTCGCATGTTTAATAGGGATTGATCCCTAACTGCAACATCGCTCTCATGTATGATGTACCATTAGATAATGGCCGCCACGTTTTACCAGCGCTCTTTAACGTAATGTGAATGTATTAGAGTATAGTCCGTCTTCACTTTACAGCAGTGAAGACGCACACAAAAAGAGCCTCGAGCAGCATAATGTTGACACTGAAGAATGACTTTGTCTGAAACGCGTTTGTCTACATCACTGTTGCTGCTGGTGAAATACAAACTTTGCCACCTACCTGGAGTGCTTAAATCCTTTTCATGAATCGAAATCGATTACTGAGCCTGCATATATATATATATATATATATATATATATATATATATATTCACTGAAAAAACCATAGGTTTCAGGGGTGTTATAGTTAGCTGGACATTTCACTCATACAAAACCATTGAAATTCCTCCGTTATAGTTAGTTCTGCTAACTATAACTTGCGCGCCCGCAATGCACTGATGATGATGTCACATATTACATCCTTCATGACATGGTCAGTGACATCACTGATGACATCACTGATGACATCTCAAATGACATCACTGATGACATCACTAATGACATCATACAGTGAATGTGCTTTCGTTTGAAATTTAAATCTGTATTATATATATATCAATCTGTATTGAAGATTGAGTAGATATAGAACTGTCTGGATGGAAGATTTACTAGCTGTCTGACTGTCTGTTTAAGTGAGTAATTAAAAGTGACTCACTTAATACATGGATTAGTAACTAAACTATGTGAATGTGTGCATCACTGTCTCTGTTGTATAACATACTGCATCAGTTGGTCACTAACTACATGATTGTGTATATTCTGAATCTGAATCTGAAAATGCTTTATTCGATTTTTAAATATCGTAAAAACCATAAAAGCCACAAATATCATAAAAAATACAATTCATTTCATTTCATTTACAAGATAAAATACATACGTCAGCTATCCTCAGAGTACATATATATGGTTAAAATTATTTCTTTTAAAAAGTTAAACTTTTCCATTTTCTTATTGTACTTTTCAGAAGACCAGCCATAATTGCAATTACATAAACATTTTCCAATAACTGTAATAATAAAAAGGCTGGGCGACATTGCCTCCATGCTCTTTTTTTAAAAAAAAGGCATAATCCATTTAGCACGTTCGTTAGTATAGAATTTACAGAAGAGAGTTACATGCATTGTAGTCTGTATGGAAAGATTGTCACATGGGCATAGACAGAGCTGTCTGGACCAATTATTGGTGGTAGGAAAGGATATTAGGCTATGAAAATTATCGAACCTGAACCTAGTCAGGACGTATCTGTCATAACCACCAAGACACACTACTAAGTATGGTTGAATAGTGTCGCAGATCAGGGTCATTTGATGCCTCAGGACAGTGCTCTTATTGATTTCAAACCCAATTTGTAAAGACTCCGGATGACTTAAGCAGATTCTCTTTAGCTCTTTTCTAGACATAGTGCTCATAACACTGGGGTCAGTATAAAAGTCTGTTCTCCCTAGATCATTAGATAATTTTCTTATATAACTTAACCATGGGATTTTTCCTGCCTGTTCTAGACCCATACAATCAGTTACAATCTCTCTGTTTAGTGCTAGGTGTGGCGATGTCCAAACTCTGTGCCAAAGTAGCATGGGCTGCATTTTAATCAGATCGGCAATGTGTGAAATCCCTAGTTCACTGTGGCAGTTAAAAACCGATGTACTTTGTGGGACAGCTAACAAGAATCTTTAAAAAGCATTTTCTATGACCTGGATCGGGGAGACATCATAAAGTCCCCAGATACCTGCCCATACATTGCTATACTTAAGCATTTCGCTTGATAGATTTTTAGCAGGATCCTAGGGGGCCTTTTGCCCATTTTCTGGGAAATAACATCACTGCTACAGTTGATCTTTTAAACAGAAGGGACCTATTCTTAATTGCGGATCTCCCAGATCCCATATCCTGTAGCAAAATGCCCAAATAAGAAAACCTTTTTGTCTGTTCAATTTTCCCTTTGTCCACAACTAGGTTGCGTTGATTATTTCTCCCCTTACCGCAGGACATAACAACGTTTTTCTTCACGTTAAGCTGCAAGGCCCTATTCCCCATAATGTCAATATAGGTAGAGAGGGCTTTTTGTAGGCCCGGTTGAGTTCTAGACATCAGCACGGCTTCGTCCGCATAGAGAAGGGAGACAATCTGATTGTGTATATTAGTAATTGATTAGTTAGGTGAATATTTGTATGGAACACTTAGTTTGTGTATGCAGTGGGATGGGTTTTGTGTAGCTCTATGCATAGATGTGTGAATGGTTGATTAACTAAGTGCATAGGTTTAAGAGTCCTTGTCAAAAGAGTTGTTTGGGTGACTGAGTGTATTTATTTGTGTGTTGGTGACCGAATATATGTTTTAGTTGTACATCTTCAACAAAGTAAAAAAATAACAAGCATTGTATGTGAGATTTGGTGTATTTAAATAAGTATATGTAAGAGTCAGTGATTGTGAGAGTAACTATATGAATGAGTGTATAATTGTAATGGGGATTTTTTTTTACATATTAACTAGGAGTTACTATTTGTTTCAATACATGAGGTGTTGTGCGTATAATTGTGTAAGTGAGTAAATGTAAGTGTGATTAATTTTTTTCATGAGTGAGTAGGATGACTGCATAACCCAATAAGATGACTCCTGATGTGTCAATGTCTATATATGTGTATAAGTGCATTTCATAGTGTTCTATTAATTAGTGACTGCATGTATAAGTGATTCTGGTGTTAAATGGGTAGTTGTGTGTGTAAACTTAGGAATCAGTGAGTGGGCGTGTAGTAACTGGTATTGGTGTGTCAACAGTTTCAAATATGGTACTCTGTATTTTACAGTGAGTGATAAAAGGTTATACTAGTGTATGATGAGGTGTATAAGATTGTCACGTGGATGATGTCATCAGTGATGTCATTTGAGATGTCATTAATGATGTCATCAGTGACAGTGATGTCACTGACCATTTCATGAATGATGTAATATGTGACATCATCAGCAGTGCATTGCGGGCACACGAGTTATAGTTAGCAGAACTAAGTATAACAAAGGAATTTCAATGGTTTTCTTTTTTTTTTTTTTTAATATTTTTATTAAGATGTTTTGCAATTATATACAGGGCACGACAATATTAATGAGAAAAAGAAAAATAAATGCATGACATTGAGGAAAAACAACCAGTAAAACATCAACAGGCGAGATGATATGATATGATATGATACGGTTTTTATAGAGCGCGACTTACACTCCAAGGAGCATCTTGGCGCTAGTGGTAAGAGTGTCACAGAGGAGGGGAGAAAAGAAATGTGCGGGCGACTAGAAGGGGGAGGGGGGGAGAGGGGGCTGACTGAGTTGTGTTAAGTTAAATTAGTTTTAGGACGTGGGTGTCAGATGCATTAAAAATCCAGGTTTTGAGAGCCTTGCGAAACAGGTTTTCTGAAGGGATTAGACGCATCTGGGTGGGGAGCTGGTTCCAGGCTCTAGCTCCCAAAAAACCTAAAGATTTTCCACCTTTGGTTGAGAGCCTAAATCTGGGGACCACCAGTAGGTTCAGGTTGGAGGACCTGAGCGATCGAGAGGGGGTGTATCTTCCAAACCTTTGGGACAGATAGGTGGGACCCGACTGGTGGTAGGCTCTGAAGTAGGATTTTAAATAGTACTCTCTTATGGATAGGCAGCCAGTGTAGGGTTCTGAGTGCTGCTGAGGCAGAAGACTTCCTGGGCAGAGATAAAGAAAGCAACATCCAGTTAAAACAAAGGAGTGAGGTAATTTGATCCAAAATGTTATTCCAGATTGTATAACCTAAGTGTAATCAAACAGAGTTATCCTTTCCTAATCTTTCCACACAATCAAATAAATGTCTCCCATTATAACCAACATACCCATTTATATCTCATATATGACCCTCATTTAACCAAATTTCAGACAAACCTCAATTTTAAACTGTTAAATCATCTTTCCACCGCGTTATAGGATCCCATATTATCTTGCCCAGCTTCCTTCCCCTTTTTCCCTTCTTCGCATAAATCTCTTTCTCCACATTGTATGTTGTTAATAACTTAGCCAGCCATTTATGAAAAGTAGGTGGTATAGGGTCAATCCATGCAGAGGCTATACATAATCTCATAACAGATATTGCAACAAATAGAAATTCCCTCCCACAAAATGGTCGTACATCCTCAACATTGACTCCTAATAAAATAGTTCCGGGAGTTAACATAATTTCAGTTCCTAAAATATTGTTTATGAAACGTTCAATGTCTTTTTTTAGTAAATCTAGATGAGGGCATGTAGCAAATACGTGTTGTAAATCGGCATCTAAGCTTCCACATCTATAGCACTTAATACCCACTGTACCTCCCCATTGTGCTATTTTAGCGGGTGTAAAGTATAAATGATATAGCGTTTTATAATGTTGCGCCTGCAATGGTGCTGAACATAACAAAGAATAACCCTTTTCTAAAGAGATACCAAAACTTTCGGAACTAATATTAAGATTATCCTTCCATTTTTCGCTCCATTTTTGGTAGTCATCCTGTTTTGATTTTATCAGTTCAGCATATAGCCTTTTAATTGTGCAATCTTGCCCCCTTTGAATTATCTCCATAATTGAGTTACGCCTAAATCCCAAAACGCCTCCTTTTTTGTTCAGCAGAAAACTCCTGATTTGTAAGTATTTAAAGAATTGCCTAGTTTCTAGGTTAAATCTAGCTTGTAAATCTGAGAATTGAAGAATCCCCTGGTCCCCCTTTACATCCCCTATAGTTCTAATTCCCCTGATTTCCCACTCTGCAAATATAGGTCCCGAGAAGATATCTTGTGGGAGATTTAGATTATGTGAGAGTCTAGTGTACGAATTATATTTCCCCAAACCTATTTTTTTAGCGAAGCTTTTCCAGATTTCATATGCTGCTATAAGCGTCTTAAACTTTGTCCTCTTATAATAGCTGGCCTCTGTGAATTTCAGCAAAACATCCTTCACTTCCATTCCCAAGGTTAATCCATAGATTGCTAGTGATCCGAATTTGCTCCACTCTTCTGATTCTTCCCCTCCCATCATACCAATCATATTCTGTAGAGCCGCCGCCCAGTAATAAGATTTTAAGTCTGGAACTCCCCAGCCTCCCCTTTCTCTCTGCAATGTCAAGAATCTAAGGGCTCTTCTCGTTTTCCCCTTTGCCCAAATGAATCTATTTATTATACACTCCAGTTTTTTAAATATTTTACCATCAAATAATAAAGGTATTGCTCTAAATAAATATAAAAATTTTGGGAGTATCAACATTTTTACTATATTCGTCCGTCCCACTATACATTCCATGTTACAGCCCTAACACCCATCGTACACATTCTCACATATCTTTTCCCTCCTACACTCTCTTCTGTACACTATCCATTTAGTTATCCAGCATCTTATCAACACTCCATTAGCGTTTTTTCTTATATTGCCTCCTTTAAATTTTCGCCACCCCACCTGTTCCCCCTGACTTGAAAATGCCCTTTTTGAACTCCATCTCTCTATTGTGTATCCTGCCGTGCCCTGTTCCCCCCCTGAGTCCCACCCCACTCCCCCTTCTCTCTCCCCTCCCTCCCCCCCTCTCCCTTACTGGCAAATAGGTCAATCCTGACCTATATGTGACAGCCGCACCCCCCCAGGGGAGTTTCCCCCAGCCACTCCCCCTTAATACATCATTTTGAAAAATTAAATCATATTTTTCGAAGAAAAGAAAAGGCTCAGTTATTTCTTTGTAATAGAAGCTACTTGTTTTAAGCTCTCTATAAGATCAGATTATATATTTCGATCCCTGTGTGTTCTCTCTTCTCGAAGAAAAGTCAAGTACTCTTGTGCAACGATTTCAGAAAAGAAGATTCTGAACTGTCCATTAAAGCCTACTTTGAGGCGGGAAGGGAACAGCAAGTAGGCTTCACAGTCTATATTCTGAAATGGTACTATGAGTTGCCGCATACGCCATCTTCTTTCCACTGTTGTGTGGCAAAAGTCTGGGCGGGCAAAAAAGGTTATGTCTTTATAAGTTTGTTTCTTCATGGGTTTAGCCTTCATTATCACTTCCTCTCTTAACAGATAGTTTCCCACATAGACAAGAATTGCCCTTGCTCTTACGCCCGCACTACCCTTTTTCTGTACAAGGGGAAAACGGTGCGCTCGTTGCACTTCTTTGTCCCAGTCCCATGCGTCCATCTCTGGAAACGCGCCTTTCAGCAAATCTACAACAAAGGCTCTTATATCTCCTCCTTCCTTGCCTTCCTCCACTCCAAGCAGTCTTATATTGTTTCTCCTCTGTCGATTTTCGAAGTCTTCCAACTTCCAAAGTATGTCAGATTCTGTTTTCTCCTGCACCTGCCTGAATTCTTGCATCTTTACCATCTCATCCTCCATTTTGCCAGTCCTCTGTTCTACCTCCGTCAATCTACCTGTCGCTTCAGCACACATTTCCTGTACTTTGTGGAGAGATCTCTGTATTTTCTTATTGGCCCGCTTGGCTCTTTGGCTTTCCAGCCGGGCTTCCCCTTGTATCTGTTGCATTGTGGAGAGTAAAAGATCAAATTTATCCTTGTGCGGGTCTGTATCTGACTTATCCCAATCCGGCATTTTAGATATGCCCTTTTGCGGCAGAGTTCTTATCTTGCTATTTCTTACTCGGGATCTTCCCCTAATCTTATGAGTTTTGCTTTTAATTTTAGGTTTCGGATTACTTTCTTTCACCGCTCTACTCTGCGCCTTCTCTAGACGTAGGGAACAAGTCTCAGACTCTTGGGATTCACTCAATGAAGAGTTCTCCGACTCTACCGAAGAAGTGATCGGTGATTCCGTCTCCTCTTCCTCCTCTTCCTCCTCTTCCTCCTCCTCCTCCTCCACCAACTCATTATAGTCACTGTCATCGCTATATAGTTTTTCTATGAGTGAAATGTCAAGCTAACTATAACACCCCTGAAACCTATGTTTTTTTCAGTGAATTTCTAAGGTTTTTTAAATGATAATTCCTAACTATAACCTGATGAAACCTATGGTTTTTATATTGAATTTCAAAGGTTTTTTAAATGATAATTCTTACCTATAACCTGTCTGAAACCTATGTTTTTTTCATTGAATTTCAAAGTTTTTTTAAATGACAATTTCAAATTATAACTTCCCCATATTTTCAACAAGAAACCAAATCTGCATAGCTACCTAAAAAAACAAGCAATAGTTTCACTTACCACTAACAAATTAACATCAACATTTAACTAGTGTAAGGTCGTCGACTATGTACTGCATGAATTACATCCAACTCATACCCACATTTAAAGAGCAATAAGTGATAGAGGTACTAATTATACACTTCCGACACCCAACAAAATCACAATACCCAGCGTCACCACCACTACAACCACTCCTCCTCACCCCTCTCCTTCTACTACCTCAGAGGTAGCTCAAAACAGGACAACGGACCTTCCCAACATAATATATTCCCTCAACAGCACACTAGCTCAATGTTCAGAGATGTGGTAACCAACTATGATTAAGGGAAGGAACTCCCACATCAGCAATATTTACACGATGCCAAGACTACAGGTGAAATGCTATACACAACTCACTATAGAAACTAAAAACATTTCCATGTGTAGATATACCATTGCTACGTGTGTACTGCATAGTGGACGCAACCATATTATCTCAGACTCTGAGGAATATCTCGGTCATGTTGCTGTGTTGTTTCCCCCCCTTGAAGCAGAAGTCGAGTGGGCTGATCCAACGTACGCAACTCCAGCTTAAGAGTATAAATAAATAGCCTACGCCTTGGGCGTCGTTCACTTCTGCAAAGAGAAAAGACTCTACCACAGCGAAGGTCCTCACCTTGCCACGTGGCTGCCGCCATGACCACGTGCCTCCTCTATACAGGCCGATTGCGAACTCAGTGCAACAGCACTGCAGACTTATGTCTGTATTGACTACTGCCTTCAATCTATACTGCGGAGAGCAAGGTTCACAACTTGAATTCAACTTTACATCTACACTACGGACAGTAGGGAATTCACCCTTGATTTATTTAATGCAGAGACAATTATACTGTATGTGTTCAACTTTTGTTAAAATAGGAGATAAAAATCATTCGTCCATATCTGTGCTCAGTACTGCCTTCGATCTACAGTGCGGACAGCAGGGTTCACAACTTCAATTCAGCTTTTAATCTATACTACGGACAGCATGAAATTTAGCCTTGATTTATTTAAGGTAGAGATAATTGTACTTTATGTCCTCAGATTTTGATAAAGGTTATGACAAAAAGAATTTCTTGATGTTTGTGATAAGTACTGTTTTCTATCTACATTGTGAGGGCTCACGATTCAGGTGGAATGGCAATTTTACATGACGCATTCCAGTAGGCAAGAGACATTGTACCAGTGCGACCTGCCTGAACTACGAATCATCTCACGGGGCGCACACGCTGGGTTCTTCAGGTACCACTAACTCACTGCATCACAAGTCATCTCCTCATGGCCTTATTAAGACAGAATTCACTAGGCAAAAAACATTGCTCCCAGTTCAGCTGGCCCACACCACGCCTCATCGCTGGCTGCGTAGACGCTGAGAGACACACCTACCACTAACTCTATACAGCTCAAGTCAATGCCACATGGCTGTGGGCCCTTCCTGATGACTGCCTCTGGTCTATCCTGTGAACAGTAGAGCTCACAATTCAAGATTAGTACTGATGCAAATTGTGTAAAAGACTATAATCGGTTAAGGAAACCAAATGCTCCCAATCTGCAACATCGCCACCAAACATACGTCCCCATTTTGAGAAAGTTAGAATGCACTGTGTGAAGTGCAATCGTTTAATTTGTTATGGGGAGCAATCAGTAGACCTAGTTTGCAGAACAATTGATAACCATTGATGGTAGTTTTCATTTTTTCCCCTCAAAGTACATGCAATCCAGTACGCAACATTCAATGCTTTGAGTCCAACCCGTTCAGACCACGCATCATTGCAGGGTGAGCACACGCTAAACACCAGACGTACCACTAACTCAGTACACCATAAATATTCGCCCGAGGCTTAATTCAGGGAAAATTCAGTAGTCAAAAAATATTACCCCCAGTGCGGCCTGTCCAGACCACGCATCATCGCAGGTTAAGTACACGCTCAGTCCCAAAAGTACTACTAAATCAGTGCACCATAATTCATTGCTACATGGCCGTATTCAGACAGAATTCAACTGACTCTTCATTCATTATTTGCAGAGTGCAGTACCTAACTAAATAAAACGTTTATCCAACCCTGTACAATATCCCTTTAGTAGCCTTCCTTCAAAAACAACTTTTATATCAGTTCTAGGTTTAGTTAAAAAACAAAATTCACGCTGCAAGTGCAAAGGCACACTCAATGGTAGTCTACACTGCGGACAGCAATGTCCTTGAAACATACACATTTCGACAATGTATTCCATACATGTTTCATCTTTTATTTCAATTGTGATTACATATTATGCAGTCCAGTAGGCAACACGCTGACTACCAGACGTACCACTAACTCAGTATACCATAAATAACCGCCACGTGGCCTTATTAAGGCAAAATTCAGTAGCCAAAAGACATTCTTAGCAGTGCTGTCTGCCTGAACCACACATCATCGCAGGTTCCACACAAACGGACCCTACTTTAGTGCACCACAACTCATGAACCCTTTACGATAAAATCTTCTGTGTATTATTTCACAAGTAGTGCTCCTACCTTTGTACAGCAGAAATCATAAACCATTTACGATTGAATATCTATGTATGATATCATGATTACTATTGTACTTGTTACCAACAGCAAAGTAATAAAATGGAGTCGAGCACACGTGCCCCTACACACTTCAACTATCTATATGTGTCTGTGTATTTATTATGTTTGTAAAATGCTGCTCCAATGCCCTACCACATTATATTGTGATATAAATAGCGAATAAAACCATCTTACCTCTGACAGTAAGTGTGGGCTATTCCTCCTTTTACCAAAAAATCAACCCGCAACTATATCAGCAATTTACATGAGCACCGCATTTACAGTACATTTTCAGGCACGCGTAGATTACGTCAATACTCTACATTAACAGGATGTGGACGAAATTCCGAGCCTGATTTCCAGCACCAAGTTCAACAGTATATCTGAATGACCACATACGTATATATATATTATCTGCCTTTCATGTGCCAAAAACTGCAACCTAATCCTTTCATAGCACTGTATTACTACAGCTACAACACTCCACAGAATGTACAACAAACATTCATAATCGCAGAAATGCGTCATGTCCACCATCTTTTACGTATTCAACTATGAATTAATATAGAGTCAGTGATACCCTGTACCTTCCATGTTGGCCATGTTGTGGAACTTTATAGATATAATGACACATTTGCGTTTAAGACCCGGGTGACATCAGCACTGCAAGACGGACACCCTAATCCCTTGATTTCTCATATAGCTCATGACCGAACCACGCCCATAGCTCCGGAATCATGGTTTAGAGCCTTGCGCAGCACTGGCATACATTAGGCCAGCCTACTCCGCTTACGCTTCAAGGAAAAAACAAAAACGCAACATTGCTCAGATTTCCATTGTACTGATTTCTTAGTTCCAGGTCTAGTTGTCAGAATGGTACACACACACTCCCTCATGTCTGGTATACACCAACACCACACCCATCCAGCACATGCGTCACTACACACGTGACCCTACCAATAAAAAAGATGGAGTGCACATGCTCTACGCCATTTTACAGTTCCTCCCATCGCAAGCGCTTGATGGGCCGTCCTAGTGGTTCGGACACCTTATGTAGGCCCAAACCACAGACCAATCCCTTGCGCAGATTTTCAAAAACATTTCATTGGCTGTTGTGTGCTTAACTGTAGCTTCCTGAGGCTAATGTTGATTGACTTGTTTTTTTTTTATGTGACCTTAGGATACCCTCACCATGTACAAAGCCACTTTGTAACACACTTTATTTTACAATGCGTTTAAAAAAACAAGTTGTGGTAGAAGGTTTTTAACTTATACTGTCTACTCTGCTTATGAGTTTGTTCACTGTGAAGGTATTTAGAAATATTTTTCTAATTTCAATTCTATCATAATTGTGCTGACTTATCTCCTTTAGCCTGGACTACTGTGTCCTTTCATTAAATATATAATTCTTCAAACCATCCTTGAAAGAAAAATGCACAAGTTTTCCAAATATTTGTATTGAGTATTTTTAAATCATCACATGGGTGAGTTGCAAAATCTTTTTTTAAATTCATTGGCATTATGCGTTGGACCACATTTTTTAAATTTTATCAAAAGCACTCATTCCTTATGTTTACATTATATAAAAATGTTGCCCGGTTATCTTTATTTAAATGATTGGGCTTTTTTTTACTTTCAAATAAAGTAGAATAGAAGTGCCACGACAAACACTCCCTCACTACTTCATCTTTCCTTTTTTATTGTACATTTCATTTCATTATTACATTTAACAATCATATTTAAAAAATAAAAGCATTATTAATTAATATTTGAAGGCACAATTATATAATTTTTTTCATAAAAAGTGCTTGCGAAGATAATCCTCCTGTTCTTTACGAGTGAAAATTGGTAAAAGCACTACTCAATATAAATACTTTTAACCCATTTTCACTCTAGAAGATAAAGAGTATTCTCCTTTATTCCAAAGTATTTTCTTTTTGCGTTGATAGTGTATTTATAGTACATTTTTCAATCATTATAATATACTTGCATTCTTAAAAAAATATTATTTATTATTCTTTCAAATCCTTTGTTGAATGTCATCCATCTACACTTGAGGGATCATAAAGTTGAATGTAAATTAAATTATACATTAACAATATATTCCCTCTGTGGAAATGAAAGATAAACTCAAGATGATACCATCGCTCCGAATCATTACCTTGCACGGAGTAATTCCTTAAATCACCTATATTTCTTGTAATGCTTCTTTTGTCAACTTGTTATTATATTCCATTTAAACTTAAACATACTACATTCTATGACCATTTAAATATTTTTGCTTTCTTTTTAAAAATATCAAACATATACCATTTCACATAATTTACCTCTCTTCAATATTCTTTCCTTACTCCGTCGTAATTCATCCAACTCCTCTGGAGGGGACATCATGTTTTATGTATTTTTAAATATACATTAACAATATGTTCCCTCTGAAGAAATGAAAGATATTATCAAGATGCTTCCGCAGCCCTGTATCATTACCTTCCTCGTAGTTTCTTCACCCGTATTGATTATCTGAAACAAAACTATTCATCCCACGGGTGTGGTATATATACTTTTTGGTTAGTTAACACTTTATGGGTTCCATTTGTTGCTCCTCCCTCTTTTAACTCATGTTTTTCAGTTGACAGGTGCTCTCATTTCCACTGTTTTAGTACGTCCCGTGTTTATGTAAACGTGCCTCTTTCCAAACTTTTTAACTTTCGAATAATTTCCAAAATGCTTCGTTTAAACTCGATGTTCTTATAAAAGCATTTCTATAGGCTACTCTCTTTTTTTAATACGAGTATTTACATTCATTCCCCTTTTTTCCCGTCTTAATATTCTATTAACTGCTTTTTTTTCTAACTTTTTTTTTAATACTCTTCACCACCCTAAACCCCTATTTTCACTGCATCCCGTGCCAGAGATACTCTCTATTAATCTTCGAGTATTCTAATTCATACCTGAGTATTAATTTATTTAATTCCTTTAATCAGCGTTTTCATACATTTTTGTAACTAATATTTATAACCTTTATTTAGAGTTCCTACCTACATTTTAATACACTACCCCACCCAAAACCCCTATTTTCCCTGCATCCCGTGCCAGAGATACTCTCTTTTATTCTTCGAGTATTTTAAATCATACCCTAGTATTAATTTGTATAATTCAATTGATCCGTGTTTTCTTACATTTATTTATCTAATATTTATAATCTTTCTTTATAGTTCTTGTCTTGATTTTAATACACTACCCCACCCAAAACCCCTATTTTCCCTGCATCCCGTGCAAGAGATACTCTCATTTAATCATCGAGTATTTTAATTCCTACCGGAGTATTTTTTTTGTTAATTCCACTAATGCATTACCAAACTAAATTGTATATTATAAAATAATAGCTTTGTATTGTTTTTTAAAGCAAGTACTTATTTTAATTTAAAAAAAAAAAGAAAATTGCGTTGTAATGGCATGCATTGTAATTGAATAAGCGTTGTAATGGCATGCGTTGTAATGGAATATACGATGTAAAAGTTTCATTGTAATAGCATTACGATGCGTGGTCTGGACATATCGCACTGGGGGTAATCTTTTTTGACTACTGAATTTTCCTTTAATAAATAAAATCCAAACCAGATTGCTTTTCCACATGCATGTTAGCAGCTCCCCATGTGGAAAAGCAATGTTGGGTCCCAAAGGACGCAGGGAGCCGCGGGACCGTCGGGGCATTGGGACTCCCCCCACGGTCCCCAATGTTTTTATAAGCCCCAGGGAATGGGATCTCCAAGGATATTAGAAATTACTGATAGTGGCTATTTTTTGTGGTAAAATTATAAGTCGCGCACTAGGCTCGGCGCTCAGTGTGGCCCCCTGGTATGCACGCCTTGAATGCACAACTCATAATCTGTAGGGTGCACGACTCCAGCGCGTTAGGTGCACGACTTCTACACATTTGGGAGCCGGCATTGCTTTTCCACATGCAGCTCCCCATGTGGAAAAGCTATCTGGTTTGGATTTTGAAAGAGAGAACAGATTTCCCTGCTCTCTCTTTCAAAATCCAAACCAAGTTTGCTATGGGAGGGCGGGAGCTGCAAGACTCCCGCCCTCTCGTAGCAAACAGCAATGTCCCGGGGGTAGGCACCTCAGGATACTGCAGGAGCCGGCCCTGGGGGGTGCCAGTCCACAGGGCCCTCGAGGGCTCCAGGAGGGGGCCACACAGCCTCCCTCCCACAATACAGAAAGCCCCTGAGGTTGGTGGTCCCTGGAGCTTGGGGGAGGTCGTTGTGGCCCCCACCACTAATTTTGCAGGGGGGCCTTGGAGCCCCCCAATCATTTATTTTAGAAGCCCAGGGTGGCAGTCCCTGGGACTAGGGGGCCCCTGTGGGCCACCCATAAATGTTTTTAATTTGCACCGGGGGCTAATTATGAAAGAACCCCGTTGGGAAACACTTGCCAGGTTTAAAAAAAAACAATAACATTTTGAGCCCTGGGGGTCAGGATATTTCTACCCTCCCCCCTTTCTACATTTGCACACTTGGTCCACTAACCTCTTCAGCCTCGCTTCTACCAAGGCTCAAAATGGCTGCCAACAGTTCCTGGTTTCGAATGTTGACAACCACTTGACAACCAATTAGCATTCAGTGCATGATCGGAAGGGTGCGCTTATGGTGCGCCCATGGTGCGCTGAGAGTCGCGGATCCACCGCGCCCATAGATATATATATGCTTTTAACTGTAATTTTCTCAGGAACTATTGATCAGATTGACACCATTTAAGAAAAAGGCACGAGTCTGAACTAAGGACTACATCTCTGCCAAATTTGGCATAAATCGTTTCAGCAGTTCGGGCTGTAGCTGTGGCTCGAGGTCCTATGGGAAATTGCATGGGGAAAACACGTTTTGGGACCCCCCTTTTTTCTCGACCCCCACTTGATGAATCACCCCACCTGACCTAAGTCGCTGCAGGAACAGTGTGTGGGATACTGTGTTGAAGGCTGCGCTGAGGTCCAGTAGGACCAAAGCTACAATCTGACCTTCATCCGCACACCTGCGTAGTGTCTCAGTGGCGAGGAGTAACGCTGACTATGTAGATTATTTGGCTCTGAATCCTGATTGCATGGGATGGTATAGGTTGTGCCGATTAATATGGGTAACCAATTGCTTGTTCACCACATTCTCTGCTATTTTAGAGAAGTAGGGCAGGAGTGAAATAGGGTGCAGGTTATCTAATAGACCAGGATAAGCTGATGGGTTTTTCTTTAAGGGGAGTGCAATTGCTTGCTTCCACTAACTCGGGACCTCAGCGCAGAAGAAGATCTCCAGGAGTTGCTGTACATAGGGCAGTATTATATCTAAACCTTCCTGTTGGACTTGGCCCTTAAGGCAGGTTCACCCCTAATCTTTTTGCTTTTAATCTGTGATATGCGTGGATGATTTTCTGGTCTGTGCGCACTTTTTCTCTGTGTCCCAGAGTAAAGTGCGTGCATGTAGTTAGGCTGGCCTGCTCTCCCATAGGGATGCATGGGGAATGTCTGTGTCCCTAGTAGTTCCTGATGTGTGGGGAGTGCATGCTCGAATTTGGTATGTGCGAGTTCGTGAGAATGAATGCTTCGCAATGGTGTATGTGGTATGTGTGTGTCATGTGTAGAAATGCCATTTCTAGGACTTGGCATATTACTGTAAAATATGTCTGCAGTATGATTGGCTGGAGCTGTCTGGTGAGCCTGGCTCCAGGAAGGCTGGATGGGTCTGCCCGGTGGTGAGTGTGAGATTAGCATGCTTGATGGCTTGGGAGGAGTGCACCTGGTCCCTGATGGGCCTGGACTTTCCCCAGACAATGCTGGCTCCACCCCCTGTAGTGCGACTGATGGCCCTAGCCCTGCCAGTGAATAGAGAGGGTGGTTGAGGTAAACAGAGTACTTCAAAACCAGCTGCGACTGGTTTTCCCCCACCCTGCACCCTGCACCCTGAGACAAAGGGGTTTTTCTGTATAAGAAGGGGCTGTGTCCCCATACAATTTGTCCTGTCTTTGGTTTTCTTCCAGGATCTTGCCAGAGGGGGCTGCTGCTGCTGCTGGGGCCAAGAGGACCGCCACTTGGCTGTCTCCCTGCCTGGAGACCCAGTGTGCTGGCTCTGGCCCTGCCTTGCCCCTCTGCCTGCCTCCAGACCATGCTGGAGCTGTTGCTGCGCCTGGAAGCGCTTCTACTCGATTTCTAGTGCTAGGAGCGCTTTCCTTGTGCCCCAGCGCTCAATAGCGCTTTGCTTCTATGTCTAGCGCTAGGAGCGCTGTGCTTAGCCCCTAAGCGCTTGGGAGCGCTTTGTGTCCAGCCGGTGCCCACCCGGCATCTGCCCGCCTGATTTTGCCGATTTGCGGCGCATCGCGAGTGCCTACCTCGCTCCCTATTTGATTTCGAGGCCGGTGCCACCCGGCATTGCCCCATCCTTGGAAACTTTATTTCTACGAGGGAGCCCGCCTGCCTGCCTAAAACGGGCCGTCGCGCTGCCCGCGACGACCCGGAAGTGCTTGGACCGGCAACCAATCGCTGCGCGGCCTGGGAGAGGCGAACCGGAAGTCCCGCCCCCGGAGCCGAGCAGCGAGGAGGAGAGCAGCCGGCCGTGTCCCTGAGGCGCCTGGAGAGGGAGAAGAGCCCCGCCCGCGGCACCGGAGCAACCAGGAGAGCCGGTGAGTGCAGGAGGGCTGGGGGCCTCCCAATTGAGAGCAGAGCGGCCCCGATTGACAGCGGGCCGCTCCACCAAGTGAGGCAGAAGGGAGGGGCGCCGGGACACATTGTCGGTGTCCGCCCCCCCGTACCGCGAGCTGAGGCTCCTTTCCAGTGTGAAGCCCGAGGGCTTCAGGGGGCATATATTCTTCAAGCCCTGAGAGGCTCTGGGGCAATTTGTTTATTTAGAGCCCGAGAGGCTCATTGCCCTAACTGTATCTTTGAGCCCGAGAGGCTCCACCCGCCCGCATTGGTTCTTTAGAGCCCCGAGTGGCTCAGGGCATTTCCTTACGCGAGCCCAGCGAGGCTCATTGCCCACATCGTTTAGAGCCCTGAGAGAGGCTCTGGGGGCATATTATCCTGAGAGCGCTGAAGCTCTACACTTGTGCATTTGTTCAGCGAGCCCTGAGAGGCTCTAGGGGGACACAGGCAGCTAGTTGGTTGTAGCCCCGAGGCTCCCACGCTGTGTCTCCCCACCTTGTTCTTGAGCCCTCCTGGCTCCAACGTTGCCCTAACTTTTCCTGCATCAGTTGCCCAGCACTTTGTGGGCAACTGCTACGTTTAGGTTTGTGTGCCTGCGCAGCTTCCCTGACACTGAGACTCAGGGCATTCCGCCCCTTTCGAGGCCAGTTGGCCTGAGGGACATTGTGAGTGTTGTGCTATGTGCACCCCGCGCATTGTAATTTCTTGTATGTGATTCTTGCGCAAAATGTTCTAATCTGCACCTCTGTGTTTAATACCTCATGTGCAATTGTTGACGTCCCACTTTATGTTTATCCACTTTGCTAAATGTGACCTGCATAGTAGATTGTTGATGTCCCATTTTATGTTTAGGTTTCCTTCCCTTTGCTAAGAGTGAATTGCTTAGGTGTTGGTATTCCTTCCTTAGGTCCTGCTGATAAGGTCCTAGTTACCTGCGTGATTGCCTACAGTGTGTTAGGGTTGCGTAGGAGGTCTTGACCCTGTTCCAGTGATTACTGGATGTGCGTTGCATTTATAATTTTGGTGCTAATCATTCTAATGTTTATGTCCTAAGTGTGTACCTACCAGTATTATTTTCTGACAAGTGCCTACCCCTGACAGTGGTCCATGTGGCCCTGTCCTGTACATAATTCCCCTTTTAAATTCTGCCCGTGCCCCTGGCACAGTGTAAAGTTTGTGTGTTATCTAATGTGTTTTTTATTACAATACAAAGGCTATTTTTTATATATCCTTGTGTGGAGTTTTCCTTTGTGGTGGGCCTTGGGTGTTGTTGCTGGGGTGCGTGCGCAAATACTTAACTCATACCGCCTGCAAGTTTAGCCTAGACTGCTCGCGCCACGTTACCTAGAGGGCGAGTGGGGGTTACCTTGGTGTGTGACTCCCTTGCCCTGACTTTAGAAATGGCGATCCCTGACTGACCTCGACGCGAGTCTTGGCCAGCCAGGGTCCCGTTTCTAACACTTCCCTAATGATTTAAGGCAGGGCTGGGTCAACTGGGGAACTGGATTTAAAGCTTAGAGCTACACCTTTTAAATCTTCCAACTAAGAGGGGGGGGAGAACTCCGGGATGGAATTAGCCTCAAACACAGGGATTCTCTCGGATTGAGAAAATGTGCTGTTATGGGTCTCATCAGGAAAGGAATATTTTGCATACCTTAATAGCAAAGAAGTTGGCAATCTGGTTACATGACTCTGGAGAACTAATGGCAGAAGCCATAGTTCTCTCTAGCGAGGATAATTCTTCAAGGATGGCGACCAGTTCTTTAGAGGAGTTGTCCGCATGCTCTATTCTGTTATTATAGTAAGTAGTGCGGGTTTTCTTAATAAGAGAATGGTAGTTCTTTAGTCTGACTTGCAGGCAGCCTTATTGCTATCGGACAAATCTTTCCTCCGTTGGCGCTCTAAGCACTTGCAGGATTTTTTAACCATCATCAGATCTTTATTGAACCATGGCGCCGATTTGGTTAGTCTCTGATGGATATTAGTAGTCCATGGAGCAACTGCATCCAGTGTTTCAACAATCCACTTGTCCACTGCTGTGTTGGCTGCATTATTATCCTCTCCCATTTGAGAATGACTCAGCTGAAGAGCTTGGGTGAAGCTCTCAGTGTTGAATTTGGTTAATTTCCTGCATGGAGTAATTGGCCCGATTCTATCTATGGGAGGGGGTTTGGCTAGTGAAATAGAGAATGCCACAAGATGGTGGTCAGACCAAGGGACTGCGATCGGGGTTTTAACCTCTAACTCTAGAGAGTTGAAAAAGATAGGATCTAATCTGTGACCTAATTGATGTGTAGGGTGAGTGGATTTAAGCTCTAGCTGAAGTGCGGCTAATTCCTGACATAGAGTTTGCGCTTCATTGCTAGTATGGGGGTCAAAAAGTCAATTTAGATCGCCCAGGACAGTCAGATTATTGTGGCGTAGCACTGATTGCATCACTGTTTCCACAAAGCTCAATATAAAACTGGTGGCCGAGCCTGTGGGTCGGTATGATCAGGAAGCCATTGACTGCGTGATTGTTAGCCGCCGTTATAGTAAAAAAGGCTGCTTCACTGTTATCTATATCGTCCATTTTCATGGTACATTTTAGGGATAGTTGGTAGATGATGGCTATCACTCCTCCACGCTTAATGGGGTGGTCCTGCCTGAGGATGCCGTAATCCTGAGGAAGAGCTAGTAGTATCATGTGGCAGAAGCCTCATTCAGCCATATTTCCGTGAGAAACATGGCGTCAGATTGATAATCTGCAATACAATTGTGGATTTCAATTTTATGATTACTAAGTGACCTACAATTAATAAGTAGGAACTTTAATTTTTGCTCTTTCCTGGAACCTACCTTCAATGCAGTCGATTTAAATGGGCAGTAGGTGCAGCACAATGTGTCTACCTCAGTAGATAGAGTGTGGCGGCATGATTCCAGGACCGGGGAATCCAGTTCTTTTAAACGTTCCGCCGAGTACCTCAGGGGATGGTTGCTCTTAAACGTGCAGGGGTTCTAGCCCCGGCCTGCCGTGGACGGGTGCAGACGGGCTTGCCTTTGTCGCGCCAGCACATATCTGGGTCATGGGCATGGAGAAGAAGACCACCTCCGGGGGCGTGGCTAGAGCAGGCCAATCCGATGCTGTGGGTGTGGAGCGAGACGACTCGCCGCGCCCTGCTCCCGATATTCGGTGAGTCCAGGGAGAGAGTGTGATGCAGCAGTAAGTGAAGGGGGTGAGCCAGGCGACTCGGGCACCAGGGTGCTGCACCGGGGTGCTACAAGGAAACAAAAACAGAACAAACCAAGGAAAAAGATATAGTAAGGGAGCCAGGCACCTCCCAGAAATAAGTGCTTACAAGGAAATTAAAAGTTTCATTGAGATAGTGCAAAGGTCTAATTATAACACTACACAACACTCCAGCCTGAGTGGAGGCACACTTAGTGGGGAGTGGGAGCACACATTAACCAGCGCTCCCACCAGGAATAGAATCTGGCGCATCCGGGCCACGGGCATGGAGAAGAAGACCGCCTCCTGGGCGTGGCCAGAATATGCCAATCTGTTTTCAGACACACTCCAGCAATGCACCACTTTTGCGCCCACAGATACGTCAGTAATACTGCCGTATTTGTAAATCCTTGTGACATGGAGCACTGTACGTTAAATACGGCGCATCCATATTGTCGCAGGGAAAGTGTTGCATCGCTGTTTTCACACAGCGATGCAACACTTTTCATAAATGAGGCCCATTGTTTTTGATGTTGTATGCTAGTTTGTACTGGCTCAACATAGAGCTGAGTGTCTGTTTTTTGGGTTTTTTTCAGGTGAGGTGTTTAAAGTTCTAACATGTGACTCCTAATTTCTCAGAGTTGCTGTTTGAACTGTAAACAAAACAAGCCATAAATAGTGAGCAGCCCATGAGTGTCTCTCTCTGTTTCCGACTGGTTTTGGTCAAAGTTCATAGATTTACTCAGAGAAATTCTGAGTTATATGTTTATACTTTAGACTCCACACAATGCAGGTGCTGCTGAGCTCAGCTCTGGACTGAGTCTGCGCAGCCCATCATTACACAGGCTCCTATGTTGTACTCTATAGTTACTCTCTCTCTTAATCTGTTGTTTAAAGATACTGCTGTAAAATACATGTTTAATCTTTTCACCGGCATTTGTCCTAACCACAGACACGAAAATGGCTACCCATCCTGCCGAAGTCACCACCCCGAGTGCCGCCGCTGCCTCTCCTCCGACATATGTCCCAACCTCAGGCACGGATTTCACTGCCCATCCCACGTCGACACTCAAGAACCCTCACTCCACCGAGAAAGATGGGCACAGGGTTATCCCGGAGCCAAAGATTGACGTAACCAACGAGACCAAAAATGATGCATCAGCAGGTGAGCGTTTGGACACAAAGGGCCCGATTCACAGAACTAACTTAAGACAAAATCCTAAACTTACTACTTTTGGTATTCACAGAAGTTAGGATTTTGTCTTAAGTTTGTCTTAAAACAGACTTAAGACAGACTTAAGACAAAATCCTAACTTAAGTCTGTCTTAAGTCTTTTTTAAGACAAACTTAAGACACAATCCTAACTTCTGTGTATACCAAAAGTAGTAAGTTTAGGATTTTGTCTTAAGTTAGTTCTGTGAATCGGGCCCAAAGACCCATTGTGGGGAATAGGAAGAGACAGAGAAGGAACACAATCTAAGGAGGAAACTAGTGTCCTTGTGCATTAATGAGAACTCTGCTCATTCTTTTTTAGTTATAGAAAAGTCCACTTGATACCTTGTTGGTATCCGAATGATGCCTCTTTTTATCAGCAGCTTTTTCTGTGTCGGTTCAATATGTATTCCTAGGTTCAGTTAACTTTGACAGCACCTCTTATCTACCAATATCTTTGTTCTAACCTCCCTTATTAGGATTTTTTCAATAGCATTTTTAATCACAGATTTTTTCTGTAGCACCTCATCCATACTAGTTTTTTTTATTTGTTTCACTCAAAAGCCATGAAGTGCAAAACAAACATGAAACACATTTAAAATCGGCGCATAAGATTCAAATCTAGAGTAGAAACAATACAAACAAGCACTGATGTAGACAAAAGATCTTGACTTTGGGACTTTATAAGTATTTAGCTATGCAGCACATTATCCTGTGTACTAAAACATCTACTTTAACATGGAAGTTTTGACACTAATGATGAAGAGTTTTAGTAAAATAAATAACTTGCCTGATAATACAATTTAAGTGAAGAAGACACAATGCATCCAGGTTTTCTGGTTTCACTTTGTACAAATCAGCCAATAAATGGGTATTATTGTGTCTTTCCTTTCGCTAAGGTTTGTTTTTATTTTAGCGTACTTTTTAAACTAGAGTGCAAACTCGACGGCAAGGTTATTGGAGCACAAATTCCATAACATAAACACCCTCTGCAACTTCCATGCAATGAACTCAATCAATCAATCAATCAATCAATCAAGATCTGTAGAGCGCGGCAGCTTCTCCTATGAGGGTCTTGAGGGGCTGTCGGATTGTTCGGCCTGCTCTCCTATCCCTTGAACATCCATATCTTGAGGTCCTTCCTGAATTGCTAGAGCAATGGTGACGCTCTGGGTGCAGGGGATGTTCCAGGTCTTGGTCGCCAGATGGAAGGAGTGGCCTCTGCTGTTTGTCCGGTGGATGCAACGAGTGGCAGCTAGGGCAAGGGATCCGGATTTGGGTTTCCAAGTGGGTTGTTAAAAGTCATGCGTTGATTGAGGTATGCAGGTCCTTCATTGTGTAGTGCCTTGCATGGGTGAGTGAGTAGCTTGTACTAGCATCTTTTCCTGACTAGCCAGTGGAGTTTCCGGAGGTGAGGAATTTTTGTGCGTCCATCTGGGGAGGTTGAGGATGAGACAGGCTGCTGTGTTCTGCATTGTCTGGAGCTTCTTCATGAGTTGGGCTGTTATTCTTATGTTGGGTGAGTTGCCGTAGTCGAGTCTGCTGGTGACGAGAGTCTGCATGACAGTTCACCTGGTGTTGGTCGGGAGCCATCTGAAAACCTTCCTTATCATAAGGAGTGTGAAGCAGTATGCGGTGGAGACAGCGCTGATTTGCTTCTTCATGGATAGCTGGCTGTCGAGAATGATGCCCAGGTTGCATGCATGTTCGGTGGGTATCGGTGTGGGGCACCATTCGTTGTTCCAGTGGTGTCCATGCCTTTCGGAAGATGAGCACGTCTGTCTTGTCGGTGTTGAGTTTGAGACAGTTATTATTCGTATATTTGGCAACATCTTTCATGCATCTTTGGCACCAGTATTTGATGTTTTTGGGATTTTTAGAGAGAGGATGAGTTGGGTGTCGTCGGCATAGGAGATGATGTTGAGTCTGTAACTTTTGACAATGTTGGCTGGGGGATCATGTCTGTGTTGAAGACAGTTGGCCTGAGGGATGAGCCTTGAGGTACTTGCAGGTGATATTCTTAGGGAGAAAGGAGTAGGGAGAGAGGATCATTTTCTGCTTCCTTCCTGTGAGGTACGATGTCATCCACTTGAAGGCTGCTCCTTGGATTTTAACATGATCTGGTGGACAGTTGATTACTGTGTGGTGGGACATGGTGTTGAAACCTGCTGAGAAGTTCAGGAATATGAGGGCCACTGTGTAGTATTCTGCATCTGTTTGGTTATGTAGTTGACTACTCCTATCTTGGAGATATTTATATCCCAGCATATTGTTAATGTTATCCAATGTACATTTCCTGCTCAGCCAGTGTGTTTGTGCTGAGTGCTGCTTGGAATGTTGGTGATTAATGATGCACCTTGGAATGTTGGGAGGTGGTGTGACAGTTGAGAATGGGCTGAGCAGCAGACAGGCTGCACCTGGTGGGGCTTCTTGAAAGGTCTTACCTACTTGACATTATCTACTTTAAAGACCTCTTGAATTACACCTTCCTGCATGGACCGTCATCACTACACACTGTTTCTCCCTGGTCTAGCAGCATTCATATGTCATCTGTGACTGTGACTATAGCTGTCTCAGTGCTGTGGTTTGCTCTGAAGTCGGATTGGGAGGGGTTCAGGCAGTCATTGTTCTCCAGATGTCTAGTGAGATGGATGTTGATGGCCTTCTTAATGCCCTTGGCTGGAAAGGGGAGCAAAGAAATGGGACGGATAGTTCTTCAGTTCTCCTCAATCAATCAATCAGAGCATTTGTAGAGCGCGCTACATACCCATGAGGGTCTCAAGGTGCTGGGGGGGAGGGGCTGCCGCCGATCGAAGAGCCAGGTCTTGAGAAGTCTTCTGAAGGCTAGCAGGTCCTGGGTCTGTCGTAGGCTGGTAGGGAGAGCGTTCCAGGTCTTGGCGGCGAGGTAGGAGAAGCATCTTCTGCTGGCAGTGGTTTTCCGGATACGTGGAACTGTGGCAAGGGCGAGGTTGGTGGAGCGGAGGTTGCGGTGGGGGTGTAGAAGTTAAGACGGTCATTGGGGTATGTTGGTCCGGTGCTGTGTAGGGCTTTGTGTGCGTGGATGAGGAGCTTGAAGGTGATCCTCTTGTTGACCGGGAGCCAGTGCAGGCCTCTCAGGTGGGGTGTGATGTGGCTGCATCGGGGGACATCCAGGATCATTCGTGCCGAGGCATTCTGGATGCCTTGCAGCCGTCTCAGGAGCTTGGTTGTTGTTCGTGCGTAGAGGGCGTTCCCGTAGTCGAGTCTCATGTGATGAGGGCCTGGGTGACGATTTTCCTTGTGTCAAGAGGAATCCATTTTAAGATCCTGCGGAGCATTCGGAGGGTGTTGAAGCAGGTTGCGGAGACGGCGTTGACTTGTCTGGTCATGGAGAGGGTGGAGTCGAGGATGAACCCAAGGTTGCGAGCGTGGTCAGTGGGTTCCGGGGCTGTGCCTAGCGTAGTGGGCCACCAGGAGTCGTCCCAGGCTGATGGGGTGGGTCCGAGGATGAGGACCTCCATCTTGTCTGAGTTCAGCTTCAGTCTGCCTTCCTTCATCCAATCGGCGTCTCCTGGGTCTGCAGATGACTTCTTCTACAAATGTTTCACGTCAGCGTCTTTCCAGTTCTGGGAGAAGTGGTGATCAAGGAGTTTAGGACCTTGACTAGTTCTTTGCTGATGAGTTGATTGCCGAGATTGAAAGCGTGGTGCGGGCTGGGGTATGCAGGTACTCCAAAGGGGATGAAATTCATGATGCTAGCTGTTTTCTTTTAAGTGAGGGTGTTCGACAAGGTGAGCTACTGTTAGGGGGCGTTGGTCAGCATGAGGAAGTTCATTCTGTCTGTGGCATGGGGTTGGGGTGCAAAGTCTTGGTAGATGGTGTGAGATGTTGTTTTCAGTTGCTGAGGGGGTGGTGAATTCCTTGACTAAATTGAAGAGTTCTTTTGCATTGTTTTAGCTGTCATTGATGCGAGTGGCTAGGGCGGTCTTCTTGGTGCTATTCAGGAGGCTGGTGGTAGCGGTTGAGGGCAGCTTTGAAGCATTCTAGTCCTTGGAGGCCTCACTGGCATGCTATCTCCTTTCAATCTGTATGTAGTTGCGTTACTGGATTTTTAGCTATTCCATGAACCAGTAGAAGTGTTATGTTTGTTTATTGGGGTTGGTAGGTTTCCTCTGGGCAACTTTGTCAGTGCGTGCTGTAATTCAGTTTGTGAAGTTGTCCACTGCTTGTTCTGTGTCCTGGTTGGTCCAGCATTGTTTTGATACCTTGGACCAGCTGCGCCGTGTTTCGCTGGAGGTGGATGTTGGAGTGTTGAGGGATTCTGAGATGATGAAGTGGACGCAGAGATGGTCAGTCCAGGAGAACTCTTCAGGGGGCATGTATTTTACTCTGTTGCTGGCTGAAAAGATAGGGTTGAGCGTGTATCTTGCAATGTGGATGCGGTCAGTGACCAGTTGCTTGAGTCCAAGATTGCCCTACTTTTTAACAGGCCAGCCGTGTTGGTGTCATTGGTGTTCTCAAGGTGAAAGTTGAGGTTTCTTAGGAAGATATGCATATTTGAGTTGATTATGATAGGAGCGATGAAGTAGGGGATGGTGTTGCAGAAGGGAGGGCAGGGTCCCAGAGGTCTAAATGCAAGGGAGCCTTGAATTCTGGTTTTGCTGTTCATTTGGAGTTGGAAGTTGAGATGCTCTGTGAAGTGGGTGGTGGTGTCTGTGGTGGTTGCACATTTGAGGGTCTCTTTGTAGATTATGGCTAGGCCGCTGCCATTTCTATGGGTGCGGTCTCGCTGCACAATCTTGTATCCAGCCGGGGTGACAATGTCAGATGCTGATAAGGGGTTCAGTCCGGTCTCTGTGATGAAGACCGTGTCTGGAACGTGGGTGGTGATGGTGTCCCAGATTTCTGTGGCTTGTTTTCCAAGGGAGCGTCTGTTGATCAGCAGGCAGTTAATCTCTCTGGCGGTGTTGGTACCAGCTTTGCTGCTGGGTGTGAGTGACGTGGTGTGGCTGATGGAGGTGGAGCTAGTTGTTTACCTTGTGGTGTAGGCAAAGCAGCAGTTCTGGCAAGAGAAGCATCCTTCAGTAGTCCTGGGGAAGACCTGGATGCAACTGTTGTTCTGGTGTCCCGGTCCAGGGCTCAAAGTTTGTCCAAAGTGAAGCAAAAGCGATATGTGGTGGTCCGAATGAGGTCCGGGTGAGCGTATAGCATGCCCTCTGTGCATGTTCATTGCTTGGGTGCACTCTGGTCTCAGTGCTAGAGGGTGGGCGAGGTCACTAGGAGTGGGGGAGGCAGTAGTCTCCACAAGGGAATATACTATGCATGACAGGGAACGACAAGGGAGGTACCTGGATTTAGCAGGCCTGCAGATGGCAGAAGGGAGGCCCCAGCAAAGATGCAGGACAAGAGACTGGCTCCAGAGTGGATCAGAGGCAGAGCTAGGCAGGATCAGTTGTGGGCCGGGGTGTGAAGATAAGCAGGAGAGGGACAGCAGGCACTGCAGTGTCCTGTGAAGCGGGTGCCACTGGAGGTTTAAATCAGAGCCAGAAGGTGCAGAACAGGCTAGGCCCGCCTCCAGTGGGCTGATGGAAGATGGTGGCATTGGCTTCTGAGTGGGGCAGGGGTGGAGCAAGGCAAGTGTC
Organism: Lissotriton vulgaris; assembly: GCF_964263255.1. Classification (NCBI taxonomy): domain Eukaryota; kingdom Metazoa; phylum Chordata; class Amphibia; order Caudata; family Salamandridae; genus Lissotriton; species Lissotriton vulgaris. The sequence goes on along the minus strand of NC_141695.1, from coordinate 1,634,004,039 downwards.
TGGGGTGTCAGGGATTTGGAGATCAGCAGGAGAGGGACAGCAGACACTGCAGTGTCCCCTCACTCAAGAAATACATATTTAAAGTGATACATTGCTTTGGGGGAAGTATTTAGATACAATAATAAAATAGCACATTTCAAGCAGCACAGGCCATTCATTCTGTGTACGTGCTAAGGTATAGGAAGTCTGTTCACAGTGTGAAAGATTGAAGCCCACCCCAGGCCTTTTGTTACATTTTACAAACAGCAAGCTTGGCCACGCAAGGTTTGTTGTATCTTCCTTCTGTAGGGAGTAATGAAGAAGGGAAGGCAGAGTGCATGTGTGAAAGGAAGGCAGACACCATGGGGTATGGTGGAAGGGAAAAGGAAGGCAGAGAGCGTAGGAGAAGTGAGGGTAGAGGGCAGAGTGTACAGGAGAAAGAAAGGCGGACTTGGGATAATCAAAGGCAGAGAGTAAGAGTAAAAAGGAAGACAAATTGCATAGGAGAAAGGAAGGCAGAGAGCATGGGAGAAAGGAAGGCCAACATGGAAAAAGGAAGTTTGCAGTGCATCAATCAATGAAACATTTATACAGTGCGGCAAATCACCTGTGCAGGTCTCGATGAGCTGGAGTTGTTTGTTGTTGCATGGAGGTTTGATAATTTGAATATCCAGGCCTTTAATTCTCTTCTGAATTGATGAAACATTTGCAGTCCAGAGAGGCAGGAGGTGGTTGTTACAAGCCTTGGCTTCCAGGTGTGAGAAGGAGTGTCCTCCACTGTTTACTCGACTGATCCGCGGGGTGTCTGCGAGGGTGAGGGAAGCTGATCGGAGGTGTGTGGTCAGTTGGCAGAGGTTCAAGCTTTTGCTTATGTATGCTGGTGCTTCGTTGTGCAGGGTCTAATAGGCCCTAATAGGAATGGGTCAGCATCTTGAACTGGCATTTCTTCTGAATCAGGAGCCAGTGTAGTTTTTTGAGATTTGGTGTGATGTGGTCCTTCTGGGAAGGTCGATTATTAGTTTTGCTGCTAAGTTCTGTAATGTCACAGTCTCTTCAGAAGGTGTGTAGCAATGCCTAGGTAAAACATGTCTTCGTCGTCCAGTCTGATTGTGATGAGGGCCTGCGTGATGATCCTTCTTTTGTTTGCCGGTCACCATCTGAAGATCTTGCGCAGCATGCATAGGGTTTGGAAGAGATGAGGATGAGACTGTGTTGACTTGCTTCTTCGTGGATGGCTGGCTATCCAGGATAATGCTAAGGTTGAATGCATTATCTATTGGGTGGGCTGGCGAGCTCAGTGGGCCACCATATGTCAGTCCATGGCGAGGTGTTGTTCACAAAGATGAGGACTTCAGTTTTTTGTGTTCAGTTCGAGACAGTTGTTTTTCATCCAGTCCGCGACATTCATCATGCATCTGTGGAAGTTATGCAGATGATGCTGTCCTTATTTCTAGAACAGCAAATGGCCTCCAGAAACTACTAAATTCCTTCTTTAAGTTCATGGAGTCCCGTGGCCTAAGCATTAATAATTCTAAGTCCTACGTCATGAAAACAGGACAGGGCTCACGGAAAACTAATTCTTTCAGTATAAATGGGGAAAAAATCCCTACCACCAACACCTTTTCATACCTTGGAGTCCTATTAGATCATAAATTATCCTGGGGCCCCGCTATTATCAAAAAGAAGGGTGAGGCAACACGTGTCAACGCGGCCATTCTTGGCTTTGCGAAAAAAATTGGAAATTGCCCGACGGCCGCTTTGCTTAAATTATATCAGGCAAAAAGTGTTGCTGTCGCCTGCTATGGTAGTGAGCTCTGGGGCTATTGTAAGATAAGGGACCTAGAGGTTACAGAAAATAATGTTCTGAAGAAGATACTGAGGCTACCAAGGGGAACTGGGAATTTTCCGGTGCATGAGGAGTTGGGTGTCCCCTATTTAAGTGACAGAATAGCAGTGAACCCGGTATTGTGCCGGTTGAATTGCTGGCTCAATAAAGATATCCCCTTCACCCAAGCCATATTAAAAGAAGCCCTAACATTGGATGGTAGGTTTAAGGTTCCATGGCTGAAGTATATAAAGGACTGTTTGTCGGCAATTGGCCGGTCTGATTTATTTTTAGCTCCAAATTCGATCACGAAACCCGATGTTATCTTTGTAAAAAATGCCATGCTAACACTTAGATGTACTGACAGGGAAGAGGCTGAGCTACAGAAGGACAGTGTTAGGAAACACCTACTTCTTAAAACTTGTCCACAAATGGAACCTTACTTATCATGGCCCATGACTGGCTATGAACGCTTTCTGTTAACAAGGTTCCGCTTTGACCTATTCCATCTCTTATTGGCGGTACCAAGTGGGGCTCATCGGGGCGTGGTGTTGCCAGCTTGCGGCTGCGACGGGAAGTCTCCGCCAGACCTGGCACACTTTTTATTTATTTGCCCTTACTACACACTACCCCGGAAATTATATCTTAAACCATGCCTCAAAAAACTGAACTTTGCACAGATTAAACCTGCACTTTATTATCTCCAACTACTGAAATGTGATTGCACTCTATTTGTTTGTAACTTTTTGAAATCAACTTTCACTTTCAGGAATAGTATGGATGGATAATTATGCTGCTAATGCCTTGAGCACTTTTACCTTTTATAATGAAATTATTTAAGTATTTATTGTATTTTTAAAAAAATATGTTCATGTTGCCCGTTGCTTTTTCTTCTCTCATATTGTTTATTGGATTCTGTACTTGTCAAATGAATTATCCGGATTGTTTTTAATTGTCTGTTGATGAATTGTACTTTTATGATTGTAATGCTTACAATCGAATAAAGTTATTTGAACTTGAACTGTGGAAGTTAGGTTTAGTGCTAGAGGGATCATTGGACAGTAAGAGGATGAACTGTGTGTCCTCAGTGTAGGAGACACTATTGAGTCTGTTTGATCTGACTGTGGCAGCCAGGGGGTCATGTAGGCGTTGTAGAGGGCCGTGATGGGGGAAGATCCTTAAGGGACTCCGCAGATGATCTTGTGGGCATGGGGAAAAAGAAAGCAGAGTGAATTGGAAAAAAGATTACTTACGTTGAGGAACAAGTAAGGCAGATAGCAAGGGAAAAGAGAAGACGGGCAGCAAGAGAGAAAAGAAAGGCTGAGTGCATAGGAACAAGGAAGGCAGACAACAAGGGAGAAAGGATGGCAGATTGCATGGGAGAAAGAAAAGCAGAGTGCATTGGAAACATAAGGTAAAGTCCAACGGAAAGAATGTAAAGTAGATTTGCAGAAAGTAAGCAAACTTTATCACAGAAAGCAAGGAGGGTATGTGAAAGAAGAAGGCAGCTTATGTAGCAAAGGGAAGGCAAATAATGGCAGTAAGGAAGACGGCAAGTGGGAAGAAACGAAAGAGTACATAGGAGAGAAGAAAGCAAAAATATAGGGCCTCATTTATGAGGCTGTGCGTCACTTTTACGCTGCCGGTGCGCCACTTTTTGTGACGCACCAGTGGCGTAACAAAAGCGCCTTGTTGCGCCATATTTACAAAGTGACGCATCTAGGTAGATGCGTCACTTTTATAAACTCCTGCGCCACATTATACCTGCGCCAGGTATAATGTATGCAAGGGGGGCGTATTGACGCAAGGAAGGGTCGTAGAAGTGACGCAGTGAAATCTATGAGATTTCACTGCGTCACTTTTAGGACACCGTTGCGTCAAAATCTTGGCCTGCCTCACAGCAGGCATAAGACTGACGCAGGCCCTTTCACATGGGGCTTGCCCCATGTGAAAGGAAGCATTACTGGAGTTGCGTCACTTTTGTGACACACTCAAGCAATGCGTCACTTTTGCGCTTACAGATGCGTCAGAAATACTGACGTATCTGTAACTCCTTGCGACATGATGTCTCATACATTAAATATGATGCATTAGGAATTTCGCAAGGAGTGCGCACTGAGAAGTGACGCATCGCTGCTTTCACTCAGCGATGCGTCATTTCTCATAAATGAGGCCCATAGAACTTAGCAGAACAGAAAACAGAGAGCAGTGAAAAATGAAAACAAATCGAGCATACAGGATAGGAAAACAGAGAGCGTGGGAAAAGGGAAAGCAAAAAAGTAAGAAATGAAAATTCACTAAATCCTGAACAGGAGTAGAATCAGGGCAGACATGAGGACAACTTAATTGTGCCTTTCTGGATGTTCTATTCTTGTGGGAAGTGCTGGGATTACATAGTAAAGAAAGGGAATGAAAACCTTTAAAAAAACATCCAAAATGATGATGATGTTGCAGGCTGTGCAAAGTGCACAACTTCACTTCTTCCACCCTCCTGCTTTAATGTGTTCTAACAATCTTCATTCGGTCTACAAAACAGATATTTTGTCGGCAGCCCGGAATCAATAACTGAAAGAAAGCAGGGAATTCCATAGCACTTCCAAATAACTAATATGTAATGTTTATAATTTCTGCTCCTATTCGTTTAACAATTCCATTATTTTATTAGGCTAATTGCATTTAATATCACGTTCTCTTCTTAACATATCTTACCCCTAATTGTGGTTGGACTCGAGCCTGGCAGATCACTCCCTTTCAATTGTCAAGGTCCTCAGTCACACATTCATTCAGTGCATATTGTGGTGTGATGAATCTTGGGTGGTTGACGAGGAAGGAGTGCTTGGAAATGAATGTGAGCAGGGTGTGAGACGTGAGGCACTTCTGACAGGTTCACGCGCTCCTTGACATCTCTGACAACAGCTTAAAGCTACCCCCCAAAGGCCCGCTCTCTCATCTTGTACACTCTGCATCAAAGCAACTTCTGCAATCTGTGGGCATCTTTTAAATATATGCGTTCAAGTACTTCGAAGCACTGGGTTTTTGAACATGTAATGCAAAAGACGACATACTAAACTGTACAGCTATGTAATGTTGTGTAATAATAAAAATGTAAGCGTAGAGCCTCAGTAGTGACTGTAGCAACACTATGACAAAGCTCACCTTTAGTGCGCAATTGAAGAATCAACTACAGCAAATTAATCAATGCCATTGGTGGAGCCCACAGGCCCTGTGCCAACCTCCCACAAGAAGCAAATGGTGAATGCCTGCCACGTTTAGGTAATAAACTACCAACAGAGTGGTAGTCACCACTTGGCTAACAAACACACACTTTACTAAACACCTCCCCAAAAAAGAAAGCAGAACATGTGGACTAATGGGCATGATCTAGAGGCTCATAGACCAGAACTGCACTTTCTTTGAAGGAAGCAAACTCCCAAATGTTGTTTTACTATGTGCACGTGCACAAGCAATCGGTGAAGCGATAACGTGAAGGCCTAGGGCAATCCAGGTGTAAACAGGGCTGGGGCACACTCCAAAAAACAAGTGTTTGAGATACCCAACATCAAGCATGTGGTAGAAAAAAATGAGAAAGATGGAGGTGCTCAATCAATGTTTCTTAATAAGCATACCATTGCTGTTAAACAGGCACCCACTGATTTAATATAACAATAATAGTTATTGTAAATGTTTCTGTGGACGTGGTGTGTTGTATTAAATTTAAAAAAAACATCTAAAACAAAGCGCTGAAAAAAGTACTAAGCATGACAATCTACTACTTGACTCGCAGTACTAAAATCACTGTTGTGGCTTTCTAAAACAACAAGCGTGCAGTGCAAAGACGGGCTGACACATATCCGGATTACGGGATCTGCAAAATTGAAATTAACCTCCAAGAAGAGTGTTATTCTAAAGAATATGGAACATGTACTGCAAATCATCACCTGACATGTGACCCACTCCGTCAAATCAGAATAATATATACACTGCAGAATGTGCTTCTAGCCACTCAAAACAAGGGGAGAAAGTGGGCTGTTCACGCCATATATCCCGATCCGCGTTTCCTTCCAATCCAGGTCATTAGCACTATGAAATATTGTCAAACATTTGGAATTGTAATTCAGCAGGGAGGAATAAAAAGATCAAGTAACACCAAGATATGTAATAATCATAGCGTTATGCAGAACGCCTGAAGAAGGCAGTAGCCGAAACGCGTTGATTGGTTCTGTGTACTATCACCATAGATCATCGCAACTATAACACTTCCATCTTTATATTGTCAATGATTTATAAGATAAAACAATTTTGATGTAATTAGAATCAATTGACCTGATGTTGCTGAAAGATATACATGAGATTTATTATCAGACAATATAAGATATAAATGTATAATTTTTAAATAAGCAAAAATAAATAAAATGATTATTTTTCTATTTTCTTGTTTAATATTATTTATAATTACAAGTGTTCAACGTATGGTTTGTTTTATAATTTCATGCACGGAACCCGGTGCAACTTGTTCATTTTTCCAAAAATAGTTATTCCTTGCTAGAGTTCATCCTTTTAGAAAGGGGTCCGATACTTTTATTTAAAAAAAAAGGCTTTCTAAAACACAATGGGGCATATTATCAAGAATGGCGCTAAAAATTATCGCAAGGTTTAGCGGCAGTAAAGTGTTCTGATGTACATGGGCTTCTATTGGAATTCTCCAGGGCATATTATCAAGCCCATTATTGCCGCTTTTGCAGCAGTTTTCTGCCGCTAAACCGGCAATAATTTTAAAGCCGTTCTTGATAATGTGCCCCAATATGAGTTTCAAATTAGAGTTTGTAAATCAATCTGACACGCCCTGGCATGCTAACCAAACAAAACATATTTAGGAGGTAATCTAATAATGACACGGAAGACCCACGAGCAATTTGTGAAATGACCTGCGCAGTGTCAAGAAGGCATCTGTAGTGACGGGATATTTTGTCCTATTTCTGAGTGATGGGGACTTTAGTCTACTACCATCTTAGTATAGTGGATTGATCCCTATTTTCGGCCTATTCTTAGGTGTTAGCCTACTGACTTTGGCATAATAACATGCCCTTTCATCACTGAAGGCCTATATTAGAGGGTAGATCCTTTATTCCTGACATCATATTGCCTATTGGTAGGGCTTGCTTATGTATCTTGATAGAGCTATGCGTTTCTTTCATCTTTTTCAGGCCTGCAAGACCCAAACGAGAGAGACTCCATTTTCCTTTCTGCCTCGGCTGCTCGAGGTGCTTGTAGGTCAAGAGTGATGTTTTACTTATGAGCTGTTGTTCATTGGAGAGGAACCGGTCAGAGCTGGCCCTTATCGGAGGAATGTAAGAAGAGCTCAGGTTTTAGACGAAACAGCAACTGGCCACTTGGGAGCGTCGGAGGGCCGGAGCCTAGTACAGGAATCTGGTGGGCGGCAGGTTACTGTCTGGAAATTTCTATGAACGAAGAGCTCTTTATATTATTGAGGTGTAGAGAGGAGAGGCCGGCAGAAGGCAATTGGCAGATGACAGTTAGCAGTTGCAGTCGAGAGTTGGAGTTTGGAACGATCGAAGGCTGATGATCTTTTGGAGAGACTGAAGTTACATCGTGAGTCAGTCTGTTAGAGCAGTTGGAGATAGTTAAACGTCAGAGTTAGAAAAATCAGAGTGAAGAAGTTAGTTGAACAGATGGTTTCCAGAGCGGTTGAAACTATATCATTAGATTGAAGTCTGGAGGTGAAGACAGTTCGTGGGAGAGAGGAAGCCAGTGCAAAGTGATCGGTGCAGAGCTGAGACACAGAGAAGAAGACGAGAGAAGGGTTCCAGTGCTTTGAAGGGGCATATGGGTGCAGACGTGTATCCGTGGGTGCAGAGTAGAATCTGAGATGAGCCAAGGCACAGACGAGAGAGGGACCCAGATGACAGGTAGAACCGGACTCCATAATTATAAGGTGAAGTCTGTCCTGCTATTATAGTGCATAAATATACTAACTCTTTCGTTTACTTTTTAGGCTATGCTTAGACTGTTAGGTAGTATTGTGACGTTATAATGTAATGTTTTCTTTGTCTGTTTAATGTGTAATAAAGGGACCCCAGTTTGTAATGAACATATATATTTGAGTATTGTTTCTATGATAAAGCTAACCTTTCTTTACAGCCAGGTGCCAGCGTATGGAAGGATGGGCGATTCCCTTCCTACAGGTAACTGATGCGGGAGATTGATGTTTTATGTCAGGGAATAATTCTTAAGTGTAACAATTTGGCAGTTGTTGTGTGAGAGGATCGGACCTCCTATCTATCACATGAGGGATAACAATTTATATAAGATAGAAGATACTCCCAGTAAATATTAGGTATTTAGAAACTTCCCCAATAGAGAGAGAGAAGAAGGTATTAATAGGATAGTGAGATCGCTCAAGATAGGGCGTTAATGAGAACACCAATTGGGATTGGTGTGTAATAAGATTGCTCAAGATAGGGCATTAGTGAGAGCACCAATTGGGGATGGTGTGTAATGAGATCACTCAAGATAGGGCGTTAATGAGAACACCAATTGTGGCTGGTGTGGTAGAGTGAGCTGCTCTCCATTATGAGGAGGGTAGAATAGTCCGGGCCAGATTGTCACGGGGCTATAAGGTAAGATCATAGGATGGGATATGGAATTCCGTAGTTATTAGTGACTATTCTTAGTAATCCCTTAGATCTAGCAGTGTTTTTGATGATATAAGCTTGTATATTGCAAGTTCCCCATTCCCGGGTAAGTAATCAGGAACCATTGTAAATAGGGTCCGGGAGGGATGGTGTTACGTTTTGGCTGGGTTGGTTGTATCTAGGTAAGTGGGTAATTCTTGGTCTGAGAATCCGGTCATTACAGCATCCCACACAGGGCGCATTTATTTTCCCGTGATTGCACATCTATTTGTAAATGCAGATGTTGTGAGGTAGAAATCCCCTTAATACGTACTCAAAACTGTACATTTAGTCAGCATTTCTAGCATTGACAAGACAAACCCCGACCTATTATCTCCAGTCCCTCATTCTATTTGTGGTCATTGATAGCCAAAATTATAACCAAGAGCAGTTTCAAAGGGCCATTTACAGAGGCAATGCAAGTTATATCCTTGTGCTGTTGCAGTGTTTTGGTGACAGTTTTTGTGCCTGTCTCATTGACAAGTATTGTTTTTAAATACAAGCTTCTGCGATCTGCGGGCCCGATTCACAGAATGAATTTAAGACTCAATCCTAAACTTACTACTGTTTTGGTATTCACAGATTGCACTTACTACTTTTGGTATTCACAGAATGAACTTACTACTTTTGGTATTTTTCTCAATTTAGTGGTAGTAAAGTTAGGAGTCCTAACTTTACTACTACTAAATTGAGAAAAATCCTAATTTTAAGACTTTAGGTATTCACAGAAGGCATTTAGGAGTCAGAAAGTTAGTAGTCCTAACTTTACTACTACTAAATTGAGAAAAATCGTAATTTTAGGACTTTCGGTATTCACAGAAGGCATTTAGGAGTCCTAAAGTTAGGAGTCCTAACTTTACTACTACTAAATTGAGAAAAATCCTACTTTTAAGACTTTCGGTATTCACAGAAGGCATTTAGGAGTCCCAAAGTTAGGAGTCCTAACTTCTGTGAATACTGAAATGAGTAAGTTCATTCTGTGAATACCAAAAGTAGTAAGTGCATTCTGTGAATGCCAAAAGTAGTAGGTTCATTCTGTGAATACCAAAAGTAGTAAGTGCAATCTGTGAATACCAAAACAGTAGTAAGTTTAGGATTGAGTCTTAAGTTCATTCTGTGAATCGGGCCCTGCGTCCATAACTCCCCAACTTTCTCAAACAAACATGGAAGCCAGGGGAGGATAAGCTGGACCCATTAAAGACGCTATGCCAAAATCAGGAGAGCCTGAGAGAGCAGGGGATGGAGAGCGAGCATCCAGGAAGGATAATGTGCGGTGTCCGTGAAGCGGGTTCCACGCTGAGCCTGGGAAACGCTGTTTAAATTGTAAAAAAGGTTCCTGATCAGAAAGTCATACAGAAAAGCAATAACCTGCAACTCCTGTGGCAATGCTTCAGGGGAGAGAACAACTTGCAAAAAGGAAGGACCAGGAAGCCAAATTACTCACTGGCAAGCAAAGAATTTCACAAGACAAAAGATTAGACAAATAAAAAAAATGATGGGAAGAGTCAAAGCCGACATAGTACATACAACAAATCATCCTGACAGTGCATTCGCTGTCTAGGCTCGATCTAAAAAGGAGGCATCACATCCCCTCTCTTTGTTTACAAAAAAAACCCAGCAATCAATCAATCAATCAGAGTTTTGTAGAGCCCACAACTCACCCAGTGTCTCAAGGCGATAAAGGGGCGGGGTGAGCAGCTCTGTTGGGGTCATCAGAAGAGTCAGGACTTGGGATCCTTTCTGAATTGGTGCAAGGAGGCAAATTTATCAAGGTTTCACTCAACGCAGCGAGACAACTTGCTGCCCTGCACGAAAGGGAGAGGACAGGAATATGCCATATTTACCAATAAATTTTGCATTTTTGCTCGTTGTCTCTGCTGATGAACAATCTACTGCCTAGCTTCAATGCAGGCACCCTTGCGCCATGGTGTTAGGATGCTTCTGTTGCAGTCAGGATTGCATTTGCACAGGAAAGAACACCTTCCTGAACCAAAACATTCCTCCAAGGCTTTTTCCTCTCTCTAAGTGTGCTATAGAAAGCAGGTCATTTTGAGGAAACAATGAGGAGACATTAGGATGTTTCTTCTTGTTGTGTATCCCATGGGGAGGTGTAGCATTTTGACGCATTACCAGGTTTACCAGTGTTATTAAATCTATGATTGTGCCAAAATCCATTGGTCGATGTGTGGGAACCTCCACGCCTACCTCTGGAACGCCTGTCCAGATCAGAGGAATCCAAGGCAGCAACTTGCGCAGCCTTGTGTTTCTTCAGATTTACCAAGCAACGCAGGGCCACACAATGTGGCTTTGCGTTGCTTGGTAAATCTGGCTTAAGAATTGTGCTCTCTTGCGACACCCTGCGTGATGCAAAGGCAAGGCAATCTCTTAATAAATGTGGCGCATACTATAATGCAAAGAAAAGATATATGATGGTGCACATGAACAATAATGTCACATGACAAACATTATAAAAACTAATGCCATTCCCAAAATTAAAGAATGCCCAAAATGCATTTGATTTTGTCAATTGTAGAAATATTACCACACAGTCATTGAGTCTTACTTGAGCCCTTCAAACTTGGTTGGTTGGACCTCAAGGTGCTAAGCACAACCCTATCATGGAAATAGGAAGCATAAGTACTTGATGTCCATCACCTGCACACAACTACAAGTTCCAATGAACCACTGTGTCTCTCAAAAACTCCACATCTGACATCAGCACAGCACCACTACAACTACCACCAACGTCTTTCACACAAGGTGTTTGGCAATTGAGATTTTCTCTTTGATACAAAGCTACTCTGTTCTTGTTCCGTTTCTAGCCAGTGTGCAATTTCACATAATTCGTTCTCATTGCAATACATTTTTTTAGGCATCTAAACTTAGACAACCACCCCATCCATGTGTTCCAACTTCACTTTCACTCAGTCCCTTTAATTCACTCTTTTGCGCACTGCTATACCCCTTCATTTTACAAACCTTGCGAGTGCTGTCATGCTTGATGGCCTCCTTCAACTACGTTGGAATAAATTTGGTCTGACCAACCTGTCCTCTCATCATAAAGAAACATGTTCTACTTTTGAATTTGCGCTCATACAGCTTCCAACAAGGCTCTCTCCACATCCAACCAATCTTTCATTGTAATCTCTATGACTCCTCTAACCATAAAGTTCACCCACTCTACAATTCCATTTAATTGTGGATTCTACACCCTCAATTACATGAAAAATCTTCTAATTTCCTCAGAAATCAGTTATTCCTCATTCTCTTTGACAAGATATGATGGCACGCTCACTCTTGCAAAAAATGTTCGTGAGAATCCTGATAGGGATAGTGGTTATTATGTCACTTAAATAAATTAACATGCAACAACTGTGTAACTCAAGTCGTCCAGCAGAGTATATATTTAAGAAAAGTCTAAACACACCTCCTCCAGCGCTGGCCATGATCTTGTTTGTGTAAATCTGTACCTCCTGTCGCCTTAAAATGTTTCTTAGACATTGAGTTACCTTCTCATAGATTTTCAACCACCAAAACTGTTTCTTGACCTGCTTAACAGTCATGGTCTTCCCAAAGAGACCACCAAGTGCCAGTTCACATATTCTCTTCCTTAAGGTATGTATTGACACCACTTCACAGCCAGAACAATGCAGGTAAGTGGTGGCAGCACTGGGGAATGACAGCAAAAAATCAATGTACCTCAATACTGGTGCAGGATTTTCCTGGGAGATGGCTGGATCTTGTGTTCACTTTGCAATGGCTGATACACCTTTACAATATGTATGCACTGACATTAGATATTAAAGTCCAAATCTAAAATATTCTCATGTAGTACATATTGCTGGTCGCTAACAGCAGACCTGCCATTGTTATTGTGCAGAATCCCTACTATGATCATGTGTTTGGTATACCGAGATGCCTGACAGAGAGCACAGCCATAATGGTAGAGAATATGAATGGACAAGATAGTGTTGTGCTCTCCCTGCAGTGACAGAAAGCCTAGCCACAGTGGGAAATTACTTTTGCAGTAAAGGGTTCACATAGTATTTATAGGACCTAGGAAGAGAAGAGGTACCAGTGGTGGGCAACAGGCATGTTCATGTATTTATTTGCACCTTGTAGTACCTCCCTAACACTGAAAGGTCCAAAAAGGTTTAAGTGGCATGTTCTGTGATACACATTTGTGCAAATGGAAAGGTTAAAGTGATGTTATGATTAGGGGAATTTGCCAGTGATAACATTATTGTTTTGAACGTTAGAAACTATAGAAATTCATTAGTTATAGTTAGCAGCGCTAACTTTAACTCACGCCCCAGTCAGGTACTGCTTTTGACCTTCACGTATGACATCGCTCATGACGTGTTCTATGACATAATTTGTCACATCACTCATGAAATCATTGATGACATCATTGATTACATTACTGATAAAATCATCAAAGGGTTGTTTTTCTGCACATTACTCTGCCAATTACAATTGACAGTAAGTATAAAATAGCTCCGGAGAATATCAGCCATCATTACTGCCATCAGGCACAACTACCTTAGGTGTAGAAAGCATGAATTATGTGCAACATTGAGCCTATACCATACATTTTACAGCTACCATAGTTCACCTTAGCAATCAACCACAGATATTTAGGAAAACCTTATTGAATAATTATCCAATTTGTTTACAGCTGTTAAGAGAAAGCAAGTTCCTAAAAATAGTGAAGGTTAGCCCAAAACAAATGATATACTATGGACAGCTTTCATCTGTATCAAACACTTGAAACTCATCATATCTACATTGAGAAATAAAGTTGATATTCATACAGAACTGGGTACTGTAAACAGTTCTTACTCTATGGCGGGAGTTTACCTTATACCACACTGTTTGCAAACAGTGAAACTTTCCTCTCGGACCCTACACCAACCACCTGCGCAGTCCCCCAGGGGTCCTCCCTCAGCCCTGCGCTCTTCAATGTCTACATGGCTCGGCTCACCCCCATAGTCAGAACCTACTGACTCAACATTGTGTCATACGGAGACGACAACCAACTCATCCTCTCTCTATCCAACGAACCCAACACCGCCAGACACAATTTTTGAGAAGGCATGGGAGCTGTTGCCAAATGGATGAAAAACAGCTTCCTACAACTAAACACCACAAAACAGAAGTACTCATCATGGGCTAAAACACTGACGCCTGGAATGAGACCTGGTGGCCCCCTGCTCTCTGAAACCTGCCCAATCCCACGGACCACGTAAGCAACTGGGGAATCATCCTCGACTCCGAGCTCAAAATGGACCACCAGATCAATTCTGTCTTGTCCTCCTGCTTCCACACCCTCCGCCTCCTACGTAAGACCTTCAAATGGAACCCCTCAAACTCAGAAAGACCATCTCTCATGCCCTGGTCACCAGCAGACTTGACTATGGCAACCCACTCTACACCTGAATAAACAAAAACCTCACCCGCAAGCTACAGAACATCCAGAATGCTGCAGCAAGACTGGTTCTCAACCTGCCAAGACACTGCCACATCACCCAGCACCTGTGCACACTCCACTGGCTCCCCATCAAGGTTAGAGTCACCTTCAAGATGCTCACCCACGCACACAAGGCCCTCCACGACACCAGACCAGCATACCTGAACATCCAACTCAAATTCCAAGCACCCCAAAAGACCCTATCATCAGCCCAGGTCGCCGTCACTGTGGTCCCCCTCACCAGACAGACCAGATCTGGATTCTGGAGGCCGATCCTTCTTCCTCACGGCCAGAGCCTGAAAAGCCCTCCCTCTCTACCTCAGACAACAGCGCTCCCAATCTTCACAAGAAACCTAAAATCCTGGCTCTTTGACAGACCCTCTCCTTAATGGACAGGAACTTGCCCTCTCCCCTCCCCCAGCACCTGAAGACCCTTACGGGTGAGTAGTCGCACTCAACAAACGCCTGATTGATTGAGTGATAAGAAACATACCACCAAGTATTAGAAACCTATTACTAAGAAAGTGTACACTGTATGCAACAGTTGTCAAAAAAGACTTCAGATTTGCTACAAAATACCTAAGATCTGAAAGTGCTAAACATCCTTTTACCTACACCCTTTAAATTTTCGTGAAAACGTTACAGATGACCCATCTTCTCATGCAAAACTAGCACATGTACATAGGTTAGTACCTGTTGCACATAGTCTTCTATTATGTAGAGATTTTAATGCTGACACAAATCTGTCTAATTATTTAAGGCTGTTTAAAAACGTTACTATCTTCAATGTAGAATCTTACTCCTGTTGAAGACTTTTATTGCAGTACCAACATACTTGAGTGGAACATATCGAACACAAGTCAACTGTCATCTGCGTACAGAGTTACTCTTGATGACAAAGATTTATAATGTGTTCAACACCTCTACACACCTACACCTACACACATGAGGATCAGATGTGTTTTGTAAACACTTACACCCATTACTGCTGAACCTCTGTTTTTTGTTCAAAATGTTGTCACTGACAAATTCACTATATATATATATATACATATATATATATATATATATATATATATATATATATATATATATATATATATATATATATATACATATATATATATCAATCATTAGATTGTATATAAATGTATCATATTGGGATTTCTGGAAACTGTGGGTGGGGCTGGCTAGGGTCCTGCCCTTCTAGACTTATGATGGACACCCCTGCTCTAGGGAACTTCTAACCTTTTTATACAGAGCAGACTAATGGATCAACCCTCCTAAGACCTTCTTTCTTCAGGTCATGTAAGATATCTGTGGATTGGAGGAAAATCCCTGCCCCAGCCAGATTTAAAGCTTTCAAAGCACTCTCCCTGCATCTTCTTGCATTTTTACGGCAAAAGCAACTTTATAAAGTTCTGAAGAGCACCAAAACCTACTTCTTCCTCTCGACTTACTAACCCAAAATTCATAACCTTCCAATCTAGTGTAAAGGAGCCACCTAGTGTGTTATGTTGCAATAGTTCACACAGAACAATCAGGCATTATTAAACAAAGGACCATTTCAAAACCCTAATGAGTACATGCCAACCCTCCAGATTCAGGTGGGAGAATACTGATTTCAAGGCTAGTTTCCCGCCTCCTAATTCCTATATTTTAAAACAGATACCCAAGAGACCTTTAGCCAGGAGTGGTCTAGTGAGACTCGTAGTATTCATTGGCATTAACCTGCTCCTGTAGGCCAGTGCACAACATTTGTGTCATTCAATATAGCGCTTTTCTGTGTTGCTGACAGGAAAGGGGGAAAAACAAATGTATCTAAATTTTTGAAATCCTATCCTGCAGCACCATACTTTTAAGTTCCAAACATGACAATTGACCCTACTCAGGCCTTGTATTTTTTTTTTTTATATATAGCGCAAACTCGACTTGAAGGTATTGGAGCGCTTTACATGAGCACCGTATTTTACATTACACATTCAGGCACGGGGAGATTAAGTGCTTTGCCCAGAATAACAGGATGTAGATGCGAACCTGAGGCTCGAACCCTGGTTTCCAGCACCAAAGTCCGGCGTTTATGCCGAAAGGAGAAAAATAATCTCCCAATTACTTTTCTAAAATCTCCCACTTTCTTCTTCAAAAATGATGTAATGTATTCTAATGTTGATGATTGTTCATGTGTCATAGGGTAAGAGGACAAGCTTTGTTATCTTTCGTTGGATGGCCCCTTTAATGTATTTGCCCTCCAGCTCTGTTCCTTCATTCCTCCCCATAAAAGCAATTAGAAGCAGTGACGTGAGGGCTATGGAACAATGGGGCATATGTAGGTAATTTCCATTTTGCGATTCTCAGATAGCGATTTTGAAGGAATCGCTATTTGAGACTTGCAAAATGGAATGTAGGTAATAATTCGCAATTTTTTTGTGAATCTCTAACATTCCTTAATTGCGATTAGCAAATTGCGAATCGCAATTAAGGAATGAGTGTCCCATTCATTCCTACGGGCCCCTCGGCCCATAGGAATGAATGGGGATACATTCTCAAATTGCGATATCTCTATGAAAAAATCGCAATTTGAGAATCGCAATTCCAAGGGTGCCAGGGTGTCCAAAGGACACCTGTTGCACCCCTGGAATGTGTCTGTAAGTACATGTGGCGCACATACATGCCCTAAGGGCATGTCTGTGCGCCACATGGCACTTTGATTTTTTTTTAAAAATGCATTTTGACAGGAAATCACAAAATACTAACTACTTGAAGTAGGTGATATTTTGCGATTCCTTAAGCCAAAATCGCAATTTTAAAAACACCCCTACATAGCAATTAAGGAATCGCAAAATTGTGATTCCTTAAATGCTTGAACAAAATAAGGAGTCGCAATTTTTGCGATTCCTTATTTTGCTAAGTAGCACCTATATACCAAAACGCTGTTTGCGATTCGCAAACTCCGAAATTCACAGAATTTAGGGCGTTTGTAAATCGCAAACGCCTACCTACATATGCCCCTTAGTAAATAAACGAAAATCAAATATCAGCTTGTAATTCTGATGACAGTTGATGACTTTTAAAGCTATTAAAAAATTATTTTTGAAAACTAACCTCCTTTTTGTATTGTCTTTTAGGGGCTGGTATGCAATTCCTCCTGTTGGTTGTGAATCTGCTCCTTGCCTGCGTCTGTGTATACGGATATCCAATCGTTTTAAGTGCCCTGCATCAGCTTCAGATAAACACCTACTTACAACGGTTTATAGAAGAAATCCTCTTACCTGCTTTGGCAATTGAAGTTGTCGTTGCATGCCTTTTTGGAAGAATCACCTTTTATCGTCTGTTGTCCGGCGCGGTGGATTTTACAGTTGCGTTCATGCACGGATACTTTACTGTGCGCACTATATTCGCCCTGTCTGTACTTCAGATAACCGTTTCCCAGCGTATGTTCCTAGAAAAGATCCTTGTTGGTGCTATGGCAATTGGAGCAGTTCTGGGATGGATTTTTGGAAGAATCCTTCTCTATCATCTGTTCTCCAGGGTCATGTATTTGATCTTTGGGGCCATCTTTGTATGCTGGTTTGTGACTATCATACGCCCCCTGTGTCAGTTTTAGATAAACGTCTACCTCCATTTGTTCCTAGAAGAGACATGCTTTAGTATTAGACATTCGCATTATATGCAGTTTGGCAGGAATCCTCCTGTTAGTAGAACCTCAATGCTGGCCAGCAAAGTGGTACTTCTAGTGAGAAAACTAATTTTAATGTAGTTAGGATCATTTGAATGGCATGGGACAGGCGCGTCATCTTAGGGTTTACTATCTCTATCTAATGCACGTCTATCCGTATCTCTGTCTTTGAGATGGTGAGCCCTCATCAACAAGGCATGCTGGGGTCACTTCATGAGACTGGGACTATGACGATTAATATTTTAGATGTTGGTATTGAAATTATTTCTTATATGATATATATAGGAGGGCTGCAAATATGTTTGGATGGCTTACTGTGGCAACCCCTATTCGGATTTTCAATATTCTGTTCCTCCCATCTTATACTCCAAAATTAAATATGCAGCATCAAGAAATCCATAAGTGAATAATTCTATTAGAGAACACTGAAGAAACCAAAGGATCTAACCGTGAATTTAATTGTGAGCGCCAAAGTTCATTTATTTACCTCCTTTGCTCAAGGGACAACATGAGGATGAGAACTTTGGTTGACCTTGGTTTAGTCCTCTTTCAGCAGCTAACTGGCCAACCCAATGTCCTTTACTGCTCTGCATGAACGATCTTTAGCTCTGCAGGTTTCCAGCATGATTCTTCAGCCATTTTGGGCCATATGTATCTTTGAAATTCGCATTCGCAAAGGCCGAAATTCGCGGAATTTCGGCCTTTGCGAATGCGAATTCGCAAAATGATATGTATGAAGGAAAATCCAATGCAAAATAAGGAATCACAAAATTTGCGATTCCTTATTTTGCGATTGCATTTAAGGAATAGCAAATTTTGCGATTCCTTAAATGTAATGTAAGAAGGCAAAAAGAATTGCTAAATGGCCTTAAGGAATTGCAAATTACCATCAACTTCTAGTTGGTGGTAAGTTGCGAATTCCTTAAAAAATGCACATTTTTGCATTTTTCAAAATGCCATGTGATGCACATACATGCCCTTAGGGCACGTATGTGCACCACATGTGCACCTATGCTTATTTCAGGGGTGCAACAGGGTGTCCTTTGGACACCCCTGCACCTTTGAAATTATTCCCAATTTGCGATTAGCAAATTGCAAATAGCAAATTGAGAAAAATTCCCATTCCTTCCTATGAGCCTCCTGGCCCATAGAAATTAATGGGAAAGTATTCCTTAATTGCGAATTCGCAATTTGCGATTTCGCAATTAAGGAATATCAAGAAATTGCTAACAAAATGTGTTTTTCTTGATGCATACCATTTTGCGACTCTGAAATAGCGATTTCTTAAAAATCGCTATTACAGAATCGCAAATTGGTTCCTTGGTACATATGGCCCTAAGTCCCCCTTGGGCTTGATATGGTGAAGGGTATGTCGACCTTGGTTTCCCAAGTCTGTGCTGACAAAGCTGGAGGAAGAGTCCTGGTGCTTGCCGGATGTGCAATGATGTCAATATAGGTCACAGGAATAGGTTGAGCACGTTTTTGAATTTCACTGAAGTCTCACAATAGTTGCAACAGCATCATAATATCAAACTAGTTTCCAGTGACTCCCTGGGCAGACCACTACTAGCAATCTGGAGGTCAGGAGTAACTCCATCAACCTGACTGTTGCAGTAACTGGGCCACATGCCCCTAACACAGACGTGATCAGAACTGCAAGTTTAAGGTTGTTTACAATTTTGCTTCTGCTCATAATGTGGGAGACCTCATCCAGTCAAAGGAAATAATGCTACAAAAGAAGCCTATGTCTTTTAATAACACACCGTTTCCTGAGCCTATCACTCTGAACTCTATCAATTTATTAAGCACGATGGAAATAGTGAGCACGCTCTCAATTTGGGGTTAGGCCAAGAAAGTTCAAAGTTTGAACACCCCGTGTTTTAAACAACTAAACCGTATAGTACAGTATGTCTAGGCCGCAAGTAACATACCACTATGTGCTAGTCTCATGCATTACAGAATTACGTTCGAGTTTTAATAGAATGTGTTTTTATCCAAATCATCATGAGTGTTAGAAAAAGAAAGCTGTCTTTTTGGTTAATGGTCATTATATTGAAAAGAATGAGTCCCCTTATTGTTACTGTATGAGAAAATGTAAATATCAAGGGGCAGATTTATGAGTTCTGGCGCATCTCTGCAAATCAGCAGGGATGCGCCAGAACTGATGCGTCACGCAATTCCCTCCTTGCGGCACCACAGATGCACCGCATTTACAATGCGGCACACCATGGTGAAAGGAAGGGCAGATGCGTGACGCATCTTGTGGTGTACGGGCGGCGCATTGCTGGAGTAGCGTTGCAAGTGCGACGCAACTCCTGCAATGTACAGACGCCACCCATACATAACGTGGTGCGTCACTCCTTACGCCTGCTTCAAGCAGGCGTAAGGATTTGATCCAGCAGCGTCGTAAAACTGACTCAGTGAAATCTTGTAGATTTCACTGCGTCAGTTTTACGGGGCTTTCTTACGAGGGAACGGCCACCCTGCGACAGAACGCCCACCTGAAACCTGATGCAGGTTTCATGTGGCGCAGGGCTTTACAACGTGACGCATCTGGCTAGATGCGTCACGTTGTAAATAGGTCGCAGGGATGCGTCATATTTCCGCGCCGTTACGTGACGCAACGGCTGCGTAAACGTGGCGCAAGTCTGACATAAATCTGCCCCCAAGTGTGATAAGAGGAAAACAACTTGGAGGCATGGGTGCTCGTCTCATTAGATCTTGCCTACAAAGCAATGCAAACTGGCTGATTGCGAAATACCTATTGTGAGCTGACTTACAACTTACAGTGGGCTTATAGTTTTCCTATTGCTTACTATTTGTTGGTTTTATTTTCACTTGATTTTGCTTGCATTTAATTCAGTGGCTTTCCTGGCCCCCTCTTGTCCATCATGTGTTTTTCCTTTCCTCATAGCATTGGCAGTTTACCATGCTTTTGATTGGCTGCCTTCTATCGGTTCATTGCTCACTTTTAGTAAACTCCTTTTTAGGAAGAGCATTATACAGCGCACATGCACTGCTCTGGCGAGCTGCTATAGTGCAGGATGGAAGAGAAGCCCTGCCCACTCTCTGCCTATATTTGTCATAGGCTTCTGATTCCGTAATCGGTTTGTTAGTCTTTCCTTCGTATGGCCTTTTTTTCATTTGTAACCTCCCATGACTACTGGCCCCTTTACTTCCGATGTTAGACGGTACGTGTTTATTATCCTGTAAGCACAATTTTCTTTTTTTCTAATGCTTTTCGTAACCAGCACTGCACAGGTGGTGTGCTGCGCTGCTTACGAAAAACGAGAAATATTTCAAAATTGAGTTTGGGGAACTGCGTCGATCAAGTATTTTGACACCACATTATCTATTCACAGCAGAGCTAAGGAGAGGTCGTGTTTAGGGTAACAATAACCATGGCGGAATAGGCTGAGGCAGGATGATGAAAATTGGAGGAACCTGATTTCCAAGAACAGCAGAAATAAAGGGAGCAGACAGTATCTCTTACTAAAACACAGATATCCCTTTGTTTTACCGTAGGAGGTAGTTTGATTGGATCACTGACATAATATTGACCCAAACAGTATCGACCTACCAGAATATCATGTCAAGAATATCGATGTCCAGAATATCGACATCCTATCTACAACATGGAAAGTACAAACATATCAAGAAAAAAATATATTGTTGTTTAAAATATCGAAGTTAAATATATCGGGGTTTTTTAATGTGAAAAATATATTGTAAAATAAAGAACAATATCTCTATTAACTTAAAAATTAATTATTTTAAGTAATTTATCAATGTAAAAATGTATAAATATTAAAATTAACAAAAATAAACATACATATTTACAATTTAATATATATATTTACTTTAAAATAATTATTAAATATTTTCATTTAATTATAGCTATAGCTATTAGCTATAGCTATAGCTATAGCTAACCGGTGTCAGATTCTTATCCAACTGCCACGTCCTCACGTATGTTATGTTATGTTATCCGGATTTATTGAGCCCACAGATGCCCCAGCAAAGGGGCGTCCTGGCGCTTGACAGAACAGAAAAACCGGACAAGTACTCTAACAGAACCAAAACACAACAGCACTAAGGAGCTGGGGGAAAAAGGAAAGTTTTAACGGCCTTCCTGAAAGAAAAAAGCCCATCAATAGCACGTATGTGGGCAGGAAGGGAATTCCATAGCTTGGCAGCAAGAACTCTGAAAGAGCGGCCGCCAGTCCTGGATCTCTTAAAACGTGGCACTATGGCTAAGTGGAGACCAGAAGACCTCAGAGAGCGTGCTGGAACGTAAGGGGAAATAAGATGCTCCAGGATCTGAGGGTACGAGTGTTTGAGGATTTTAAACGACAGACAGAGAGATTTAAACATTATTCTCTGAGCAACCGGGAGCCAGTGGAGTTTGTGAATGGTTTTTCTGGCTGAACAGAATTTGGGTAAACCGACCAGAGCCCTGGCGGCAGCGTTCTGGACGCGTTGGAGACGGGAAAGTTCAGCCTGATTAACTCCAAGAAGAAGAGAACTGGCATAATCTAACTTAGACAAAATCATGGCTTGTACAATGAGTTGTCTAGTGGGAGCGTCGAAGAATTTAAAGATGGATCGAAGCTGACGCAAAATCCCAAAGCACGAAGCAGCAACCTTTTTGGTGTGGGTAGAGAAGCTCAGTTGGGAATCGAACCACACCCCTAGATTTTTGACCTCAGTGACAGAGATAGGGGTAGGACCAAGCTCGTGCGGCCACCAATTATCGCCCCATAGATGGGTTTGTTTCCCAACAATGAGCACCTCGGTTTTCTTGGCGTTCAATTGCAGGAAGTTGTCAGTCATCCAGCGAGCCACAGTTATAAGTCCTTCACGGAACTTAGCGGCCTCAAGATCGGAAGCCCCACTTATGGCGACCGCCAGCTGTGTGTCGTCTGCGTAGGACACCATGGACAGGTTCCCACGCATGGCGACAGCAGCTAGCGGCTGCACATAAAGGTTGAATAAAGTGGGACTAAGAGCCGATCCCGCGGGACTCCCTGGGCGATCGCATGAGGTTTAGATTCAAAAGGAGGGGTGGTGACCCTGAAGGTGCGATCAGATAGAAAAGATCGGAACCACTCAAGTGCCAAATTGTCCACCCCGGCCTCTACCAGACGTTGGAGTAAAATGTCATGGGAGACAGTGTCGAAAGCGGCACTGAGATCAAGAAGAACCAGTGCCGCCATGTTACCAGAATCAACCAACATGCGAAGATGTTCAGCCATATAGAGGAGCGCAGTCTCGGTGCTATGACCGGGCCTGAAGCCATTCTGCTAAGGATCTAAGATATTCACAGAATGGAGATGATTAGCTAAGATGGTATTAACATGGGCCTCGGTCAATTTAGCTGCCCACGGGAGGAGAGAAATGGGATGATAATTCTCAGATTTTTGAGGATCCAGAGCAGGTTTTTTTAAAATGGGAATCACCTGGGCCTGTTTCCAGGCACTAGGAACAGAGCCTGAAGACAGGGACAGATTAATAAGCTTGCAAAGCGGGGAAGACAGAGGGAGGCAGATTCTCTAAATTGAGCGGGTCGTAGTGGGTCTGAGTGTGCATGCGCAGAGGACCCGTTTACCGAGAGGGTACTTCCCCCCTACCCGGCTACCACTGTACGTTCCATAAACTCCATTAACCAAAAGGGGGGCCCTTGCACTCTGCCCCGTTTAATGACATCATAGTGCACATGCGGGGTGGCTAATCAGCCTAAAGAAAGCGTGACTCCCCCCTTCCCCCGCACCCATCCAACCAAGTGGATGTACCGCCCCTGGAGTTCTAGGAGAGACCACTTGTCCCTCCCTCTAGGTGACCCCATTCAAGAATGATTCAGAAGAATGGCGCCGCCCCCTAAGGACCTTAGATTGACTGCTCACGATCATGACTTTACCGCCACAGGCCAGCATAGTTGCCCGACTATCTGCCCCACCCCATATCCTCCAACTCGGAAAGGTCTTGCCTAGCCTACAAACCCCCCTAGCCATGCCAAGATGTTATCCAAAAATAGTTTTCTACCCGCTCTAGTCAGGTGGACCCCTTCGTGTAAGAAGTATTGTTCCCCTCTAACACATCCATGTGGTATGTTCTGCAATTGAGGTGACCGAAACAATTTCTCTATCTTGTTGTTGATCCTCTTTACCGAGTGATTCAACACTTTGACAGAGTCCCCCCCTCCAACTGAGTCTAGGAATCATCTGGGATCATACTATGGTGCAGCATGTCTTAGCTAACCAGCTTACCTCCGAGATTATTTCTTCCATCAGGACCTTCCTGCCCAACTTTACCAGGTAATTTCTGCCCAAATGTAAGATAACAACTGTGGGCGGCGGGGTGTGTCTGGCGAGCAACTCCGCAAAGAACTCCCTAAACTGACTGAGGCAGAGACCCTCCCTGCCATGAAAGAAGACCCTGAAACCTCCCTGCCGTGCCCTCTGTCTGTAACTATTCATAAGAAAAACAGATTTAGCACGTTTCACAAAAGAGTTGTTGTATTGGGTTTCAGTAGGCCTAGGTACGCCGCTAATAACTCTCAATACCTTAGATTAGAAGTTGGCACGGAAACTGGAATTAAAAAACAAGTTTATTAAGACCCCATGGGGTGGGGGTACACTCAAACATTACCCTTCGGCAATGCATGAAGTATCACCCTGAACGGAAGACACATAGTCCTTTTATACCCACACAGGGGTTCGAAAAATAGGCGGCACAAACACAAGACGATTTTATGTACATATATGGGCATTTTTGGTGCATATTCAACATGTGGGAGGAGTTAACAGCTCGACCAGTTTCGGGTAAACATCTTTCGACAGTGATTTATCAGATGTGGTTTGATTGAACATGCGTGTATTTTGACCATGAGCTAAATATAGCTTGTTCCTAGGCAGAATATGCAGGCAACTAGCAGAGAGGTAGGACAGAGCACATGGTGACCACGAGGCAATGCAAGACATACAAAATGGAGGACAGGAACACAAAATGGCCTCCGAAAACGGGCAACATAACATTGAAAACTTGCGTAGCTTCAGAGAATGCTAACCAAATCGCTGCCAATTTACGACAGAGGACCCTTTTAGCGTTTAGCTGAAGCTAGTCCCTTGTCCTGAATATTCTGGATATACATCATATATATCTATTAACATTATTTCTGCTATTTCTTGGTTCATCATTTGGTGAGTTTTTGTCTCAGCAATATTTTTCTTGGAAGGTATACAGGCAGTGATACAAGCAGAACAAAGTGTTGGACCACATTGTAAGCATATACAGAGAATAAAGAATATAGCAATTATTGCACATAGAATAGTTAATAATTTCCAACCCCAAGTGGTAAGCAATGTCCATATCCAACCCGAAAATGTCCATGTACCAGTTTCCGGGTGTATTTCTGCAGCAATTTTATGTAATTTGGAAATTGCACTATATACTGAGGGCGAATCGTCCGGGATGTAAATGCAGCAACTACTTCCGATGATGCGACATGCACCACCTCGATCAGCCAGCATTACGTCTAGGACCATTCGGTTCTGGAGCGTTACAATTCTAGTAATTTGAAGTTCTTCTGTAGTATTTCCTAGTGCCATAGCGGTCTGATAAGCAACAGCTTCTACAACACGAGTTAATCGTCTTATTTTCCTACTATTTAAGGCAGCACCCACAAAAGAAAACAGGCCTAGATTGAAATCGACATATTGTTGTAGGGAAGTATCAGTTTGATCCACTTTATCTGTACTTAGTGTTCTCTTGACTCTATTTACAGCTAGATCATGAAATAATATAAAATCTTTATGATACATTTCAGGTGCTACAAATACAGGGGCAATAAAAACGATATATAACATACCCCTGACCATCCCATTGGAAGCCAGTGATAACCTTTATTACTGCATATAAAATATGAATTGTGTGAAGCCAAGAAAGAGCTATTATTTTTGCCATCAATAGGTAGTACATTCACTTTCTCCAACTGAAATTGGTCCCACATTTTTAATACATAAATCTGCCTTGGCTTTAATAACAGAAATTACGAAAAGGTCAGTCATATTTGTCGTTCTTGTTTTGGTAAAAATATTTGGTGAGGATGCATTGTCCGGTCGGTATTCTTCCCATTCCCATTTAGTTCCTTTCGCTTGCGGGTAACTGTCTTAATCCTGCTAACAGACTTTGTTGAGGCAAAAGTTAATTCTACCTACTGATGGCCTTCTTAAAGTGAACAAAAGCGCATACCAAGCATGACAAGAACCATTATGAGAGAAGGGAAGAGGAATAAAAGGCGTTCCTCCTTTCTTTTGGTGGGCTGGTAGCATCCTGCACACCCAACAGTTCATAATGTTCGTAGCATTGTGCGTATGATGCAACATTTGGATGAAAGTGTTATTCAAATAAGATTGTCGGTGTTTCTGCTCATGGTACGGAAGAGTGAAATGAAAATGCTCAAGCGGAACAGGAGTAGTGGCAAGCAAATATTTTCGTACTGAGGCCACCCTTTCTGCAAACCAGGCTGTTATCGCTATAACCACTATAGCAACAGCAAAACCTACAACACAAATGAGCTTCTTACTACTCATTTTGGCAGCAACGTGAACAAACCTTTTTTTACCAAAAACTTGATGAAACAATCGTTTGAGCGCTTAACCCAAAGGGAAGTCGTTGATTTCTTCACCGAAGGTCAAGACGGGTGTCACTACGCTAGGCAGGGCTGATCCCCCCCTTGCCATTTCGGCATTCCGTTTCACTAACCCCGGGCGGTAGCTCAACCAGTCTTATTTACAACAGATTCTCTCTTGGTATCAGATGATATCTCGATGTTCCAGAAGTAGTGTGGTCCGGGAAGACCTCCTCAGATTCATCGGGTGCGATGGCTAGATTTCTCTCCGCATCCAGAATTTCTCAATGGTCGGTCAGTACAGCAGGCTCTACCAAGGCAGGGGAAACTCGTCGACAATGATTGCCATGTATCCCCCTTTTCCGGTTGGTCACTCACACTGCTGTCCTTGTGGTCAGGAGAATCTGCTCTGGTCGCGCGCCACCTATGCTCCAAACTGCTCGACCTCTCAAACGACTGGATCATCACATGGTCACCAGGTCGAAGATCATGAGCCTCACCCATGGATCTGTCTGGGAGAGCTTCTCGAACCTGTTGATGAATAGAAAGTAAATTATCTGTTAAGCGTGCCAGATAGTCATTCATCAATATACAAAGTACATCATGTATGGGGCGTGGCTTAGGAACTCCCCAAATATTCATTGGTCTCCTGAATACCACCTCATAGGGCGTAAGACCAGATCATGAATGAGGTACTGATCTTATAGATAACAATGCCAGAGGTAAAGCATCCGGCCATTTCAAGGTCGTGGAGGCCACAATTTTCGCTAACTTAAGCTTTAGAGTAGCATTGTATCTTTCCACCAATCCTGCTGATTGCGGGTGAAAAACAGCATGGAATTTCTGTTTTATTCCTAATCCTTTCAGGACATACCCAACAACTTTCCCAAAAAAAAGAGGTCCGTTGTCGCTCCATAAAAGTTTACAAACACCATATCTCGGGAAGTACTCCTTCAGCAGCACCTTGGCTGTAGTCAACACTGTATTATCCTTCGTAGGGTATGCTTCTATCCATTTACTGAAAGCACAAACCACCACTAGGACATACTTTAAGTGATTACAGCACTCAAGCTGGATATATTCCCTTTGCAATACTTCAAAAGGTGCAGTCGGTGGAGCAAACCCTCCTGTAGGAGTTGGTGTCCCTTTACCAGGATTGTGCTGCAAGCAAATCAAGCAGGACTGTACTGCTCTCTTCGCTGTACTGGCAATCTCAGAATGCTCCCAATCTCGTGTAAGCAATTTCGTAATTGCTGAAGCTCCAACATGTGCCAGCCCATGTGCCATTTGAACCATTGGTTGTAAATAGGCCGCAGGTAGTTTCCATCTATCCATATCCTTGCTGCGCCAACAACCTTCATCATATTATACTCCTTCTTTAGACCACTGCTCAAGTTCTGCTTCAGAGGCAGATTTCTGTGCATCTAACACTTCCTCTCTATCATCATGCCATTGCTCAGCTTGAGATTTCACCACATACATAGAGGTGACATTTTGTCGCATCGCAGTCTCATGAGCTGTTTGGTCAGCAAAAGCATTATTTTATCAACCACCTTTTTGTGTGCGCTACACTTCACAATCGCTATCTTCTTTGGATATGTCAATGCGATTAAAAGGTTATGTACCAATTCTCCATGCATTTTTGTATCCCATGTGATGTTAGAAATCCTCTCTCCTTCCAGAGTAGACCAAAATCATGTACCACTCCGAAGGCATAGCGACTATCTGTATAAATGTTCACACACAAACCAGCACTGAGCTCACATGCTCTCGTCAAGGCTATTAATTCAGCTGCTTGAGCTGACCTCTGTGGTATGCAAGCTTTTTCTACCACTGTCTCAAGTGTCGTGATCGCATATGCTGCGGAAGTCGTACCCTCTGGTAGCTTCAAACATGATCCATCAACCCACAGTTCCCCATTGACATCTGGAAGGGGCGTATCTTGTAGGTCAATGTGACCCTTTGTCTGTTCTTCAGTAAGAAAAATACAATCATGTGATTCCTTTGACTGAGACTCAAACACAGGGTATGGCAACAAAGTAGCTGGATTCAGCGTCGCGCACATCTTCAAAGTAATATGAGGCGCTAGCAACGTCAATTCATATCCTGTCAGACGGGCACTAGTTAAATGCTGTGCTTTTGTTTGATTCAACAGGGCATCTACCGCATGGGGTACTAGTACCAACAATTTATGCGACAAAACTATTCCTTCACTCTGCCGTATAGACACAGCTGTTGCAGCAACTGATCGGAAACACCCAGGCAACCCTCGAGCAACTGGATCAAGTACTGCTGAAAAGTACGCACAGTGACACTGCTTATCACTGTGTGTCTGCACTAAAACTGACAATGCGCACCCATCTTTCTCATGTACATAGAGTGTAAAGGTCTTTGTATAATCTGGTGTACCTAACACTGGTGCAGAGCAAAGAGCTTGTCATAACTGATGGAAAGCATTCTGATATTCATCTGTCCATGACAGGGGAATCAGAGTGTCTTTCGTCAAAAGTGCTAACAAGGGTTTTACAATATGTGAAAATCCTAATATCCATTGTCTACAGAATGAAGTCAGACCAATGAAAGCACGAACATCTTTCTGAGTGGAAGGCACTGGTTTGTCTAAAATTGCTTGAATACGATCTGGTGTCAGTGCACGCCCCTCCTTAGACAGAAGATGACCCAAATAGGTCACCTTCAGTCTACAATATTGCAATTTCTTCCGAGACACTTTATGGTGATGTGCAGCAAGAAAAGAGAGCAAAGATAAAGTACTCTCCTCACATTGTTCAGGCGTATCTGCTGCCAACAATATGTCATCGACATATTGAATGAGAGCCACTCCTTTCGGTAACTCAAAAGAATCAAGCTGTCTTTTTAATGCCTGACTGTAAATAGTTGGGATCTCGGTATAGCCTTGAGGAACTCTACAAAATCTGTACGATCGATTATTCAAAGTGAAACAGAATAAGTTGTCAGGATGAATAGGGATCGAAAAGAAAGCGTTCTTCAAGTCTATCACAGAGAATGTAGTCGCTGTGGGAGGAACCAAAGTAAGCAGTGTGGTTATATCAGAAACCACAGGATATAGAGGTACTACAATTTTATTCACCTCCCTCAGATCAATGATAAAACGATAAATCCTAGTATCAGTATCTTTCTTCAAAATGGGAAGAATAGGACTATTGCAAACATTATAAGGGACTTCTTCCACAACTCCAACCTCAATCAAATCTCGAATAATGTGTGTTAGTGCTTCTTCACCTTCTCGTGAGATCTTATATTGCGGCACCCGGGGTAACAAAGCACCCTCCTTGACACTAATATGCACTGAGGGAATAACCATCAGTCCAACATCTGTATCTGAAGTGGCCCACAAAACAACCGGGAGTGAAGCTAATGCAACATCCTCTTTAACAAGACAAGATCTTTCAACCATAGGGTCATTCTCATTCAAGATAACACGCACCCCTTCGGGGGCACAGTGTATTGTAGCACTGAAATATTTTAGCATGTCAAGACCCACAATATTGTCTTGTCCGTTTGGAGACAACAAGAAATGGCAAGGAGCGGTGAACTTATCAATGTGGCATGGAAGTGGTTGTGACAATGGGCTAAGGGAAGGTGTTCCATCGAACCCTATTGATGTAATCATTGAACCAAACAGGGGAGCCCTCTGAACCAATTGCTTAGACAAGGCGCTACGAGTAGCTCCTGTATAAACCAGAAACCGATCAGCAGAACCCAAAACATGTGCTGTAATATATGGACCCGATTCAGAAAAGGGGGTGGTGATGAACAGAGTGTCTGAATTAAGCAGACCACTCTTACCCAGTCCAAAGATCAGGGCTTGATCCATCACCGTTATTTATCTCACTGCACCATCCCAGCTCAGAACCTGGCTATATGCAAATCAGTCTGTCCCTGGCCCAGTGCATCATGGGAACAGGGCAGACTAAACTACCAAGCCAATTCTTCACCAGAAAGGAGACTAGCTACCGGGGACCGGTTTCTGGCATTTCAGCCGTCTTCGGCCCGGCTTGCTTGAATCCTGATGGTGCAGTGAGAAAGGGACTCATGTCTGAGTATACCCTGCCACACCTATAGTGGCCAAAAACGATTCAGAAAAGGGGGTGGTGATGAACAGAGTGTCTGAATTAAGCAGACCACTCTTACCCAGTCCAAAGATCAGGGCTTGATCCATCACCGTTATTTATCTCACTGCACCATCCCAGCTCAGAACCTGGCTATATGCAAATCAGTCTGTCCCTGGCCCAGTGCATCATGGGAACAGGGCAGACTAAACTACCAAGCCAATTCTTCACCAGAAAGGAGACAAGCTACCGGGGACCGGTTTCTGGCATTTCAGCCGTCTTCGGCCCGGCTTGCTTGAATCCTGATGGTGCAGTGAGAAAGGGACTCATGTCTGAGTATACCCTGCCACACCTATAGTGGCCAAAAACGATTCAGAAAAGGGGGTGGTGATGAACAGAGTGTCTGAATTAAGCAGACCACTCTTACCCAGTCCAAAGATCAGGGCTTGATCCATCACCGTTATTTATCTCACTGCACCATCCCAGCTCAGAACCTGGCTATATGCAAATCAGTCTGTCCCTGGCCCAGTGCATCTTGGGAACAGGGCAGACTAAACTACCAAGCCAATTCTTCACCAGAAAGGAGACAAGCTACCGGGGACCGGTTTCTGGCATTTCAGCCGTCTTCGGCCCGGCTTGCTTGAATCCTGATGGTGCAGTGAGAAAGGGACTCATGTCTGAGTATACCCTGCCACACCTATAGTGGCCAAAAACAATTCAGAAAAGGGGGGTGGTGATGAACAGAGTGTCTGAATTAAGCAGACCACTCTTACCCAGTCCAAAGATCAGGGCTTGATCCATCACCGTTATTTATCTCACTGCACCATCCCAGCTCAGAACCTGGCTATATGCAAATCAGTCTGTCCCTGGCCCAGTGCATCATGGGAACAGGGCAGACTAAACTACCAAGCCAATTCTTCACCAGAAAGGAGACAAGCTACCGGGGACCGGTTTCTGGCATTTCAGCCGTCTTTGGCCCGGCTTGCTTGAATCCTGATGGTGCAGTGAGAAAGGGACTCATGTCTGAGTATACCCTGCCACACCTATAGTGGCCAAAAACGATTCAGAAAAGGGGGGTGGTGATGAACAGAGTGTCTGAATTAAGCAGACCACTCTTACCCAGTCCAAAGATCAGGGCTTGATCCATCACCGTTATTTATCTCACTGCACCATCCCAGCTCAGAACCTGGCTATATGCAAATCAGTCTGTCCCTGGCCCAGTGCATCATGGGAACAGGGCAGACTAAACTACCAAGCCAATTCTTCACCAGAAAGGAGACAAGCTACCAGGGACCGGTTTCTGGCATTTCAGCCTTCTTCGGCCCGGCTTGCTTGAATCCTGATGGTGCAGTGAGAAAGGGACTCATGTCTGAGTATACCCTGCCAGACCTATAGTGGCCAAAAACGATTCAGAAAAGGGGGTGGTGATGAACAGAGTGTCTGAATTAAGCAGACCACTCTTACCCAGTCCAAAGATCAGGGCTTGATCCATCACCGTTATTTATCTCACTGCACCATCCCAGCTCAGAACCTGGCTATATGCAAATCAGTCTGTCCCTGGCCCAGTGCATCATGGGAACAGGGCAGACTAAACTACCAAGCCAATTCTTCACCAGAAAGGAGACAAGCTACCGGGGACGGGTTTCTGGCATTTCAGCCGTCTTCGGCCCGGCTTGCTTGAATCCTGATGGTGCAGTGAGAAAGGGACTCAGGCCTGAGTATACCCTGCCACACCTATAGTGGCCAAAAACGATTCAGAAAAGGGGGTGGTGATGAACAGAGTGTCTGAATTAAGCAGACCACTCTTACCCAGTCCAAAGATCAGGGCTTGATCCATCACCGTTATTTATCTCACTGCACCATCCCAGCTCAGAACCTGGCTATATGCAAATCAGTCTGTCCCTGGCCCAGTGCATCATGGGAACAGGGAAGACTAAACTACCAAGCCGATTCTTCACCAGAAAGGAGAAGAGCTACCGGGGGCCAGGGTCAGACTAATTTGCATATAGCCAAGTTCTGAGCTGGGATGGTGCAGTGAGCTAAAAAACGGTGATGGATCAAGCCCTGACCTTTGGACTGGGTAGGAGTGGTCTGCTTAATTCAGACACTCTGTTCATCACCACCCCCTTTTCTGAATCATGTTTGTCCACCATAAGCGTGGAAGGGTATACTCAGATGTGAGTCCCTAGCTCATTGCACCATCAGGATTCAAGCAAGCTAGGCCGAAGACGGCTGAAATGCCAGAATCGGGTCCCCGGTAGCTTGTTTCCTTCCCAGTATAAGAATTGGCTTGGTAGTTTGGTCTGCCCTGTTCCCATGATGCACTGGGCCAGGGTCAGACTAATTTGCATATAGCCAAGTTCTGAGCTGGGATGGTGCAGTGAGCTAAAAAACGGTGATGGATCAAGCTCTGATCTTTGGACTGGGTAGGAGTGGTCTGCTTAATTCAGACACTCTGTTCATCACCACCCCCTTTTCTGAATCATGTTTGTCCACCATAAGCGTGGAAGGGTATACTCAGATGTGAGTCCCTAGCTCATTGCACCATCAGGATTCAAGCAAGCCAGGCCGAAGACGGCTGAAATGCCAGAAACCGGTCCCCGGTAGCTTGTTTCCTTCCCAGTATAAGAATTGGCTTGGTAGTTTGGTCTGCCCTGTTCCCATGATGCACTGGGCCAGGGTCAGACTAATTTGCATATAGCCAAGTTCTGAGCTGGGATGGTTCAGTGAGCTAAAAAACGGTGATGGATCAAGCCCTGATCTTTGGACTGGGTAGGAGTGGTCTGCTTAATTCAGACACTCTGTTCATCACACCCCCTTTTCTGAATCATGTTTGTCCACCATAAGCGTGGAAGGGTATACTCAGATGTGAGTCCCTAGCTCATTGCACCATCAGGATTCAAGCAAGCCAGGCCGAAGACGGCTGAAATGCCAGAAACCGGTCCCCGGTAGCTTGTTTCCTTCCCAGTATAAGAATTGGCTTGATAGTTTGGTCTGCCCTGTTCCCATGATGCACTGGGCCAGGGTCAGACTAATTTGCATATAGCCAAGTTCTGAGCTGGGATGGTGCAGTGAGCTAAAAAACGGTGATGGATCAAGCCCTGATCTTTGGACTGGGTAGGAGTGGTCTGCTTAATTCAGACACTCTGTTCATCACCACCCCCTTTTCTGAATCATGTTTGTCCACCATAAGCGTGGAAGGGTATACTCAGATGTGAGTCCCTAGCTCATTGCACCATCAGGATTAAAGCAAGCCAGGCCGAAGACGGCTGAAATGCCAGAAACCGGTCCCCGGTAGCTTGTTTCCTTCCCAGTATAAGAATTGGCTTGGTAGTTTGGTCTGCCCTGTTCCCATGATGCACTGGGCCAGGGTCAGACTAATTTGCATATAGCCAAGTTCTGAGCTGGGATGGTGCAGTGAGCTAAAAAACGGTGATGGATCAAGCCCTGATCTTTGGACTGGGTAGGAGTGGTCTGCTTAATTCAGACACTCTGTTCATCACCGCCCCCTTTTCTGAATCATGTTTGTCCACCATAAGCGTGGAAGGGTATACTCAGATGTGAGTCCCTAGCTCATTGCACCATCAGGATTCAAGCAAGCCAAGCCGAAGACGGCTGAATTGCCAGAAACCGGTCCCCGGTAGCTTGTTTCCTTCCCAGTATAAGAATTGGCTTGGTAGTTTGGTCTGCCCTGTTCCCATGATGCACTGGGCCAGGGTCAGACTAATTTGCATATAGCCAAGTTCTGAGCTGGGATGGTGCAGTGAGCTAAAAAACGGTGATGGATCAAGCCCTGATCTTTGGACTGGGTAGGAGTGGTCTGCTTAATTCA
The DNA here is from genome assembly GCF_964263255.1 of Lissotriton vulgaris. Classification (NCBI taxonomy): domain Eukaryota; kingdom Metazoa; phylum Chordata; class Amphibia; order Caudata; family Salamandridae; genus Lissotriton; species Lissotriton vulgaris. The sequence goes on along the minus strand of NC_141695.1, from coordinate 1,633,969,845 downwards.
GACACTCTGTTCATCACCACCCCCTTTTCTGAATCATGTTTGTCCACCATAAGCGTGGACTGGTATACTCAGATGTGAATCCCTAGCTCATTGCACCATCAGGATTCAAGCAAGCCAGGCCGAAGACGGCTGAAATGCCAGAAACCGGTCCCTGGTAGCTTGTTTCCTTCACAGTATAAGAATTGGCTTGGTAGTTTGGTCTGCCCTGTTCCCATGATGCACTGGGCCAGGGTCAGACTAATTTGCATATAGCCAAGTTCTGAGCTGGGATGGTGCAGTGAGCTAAAAAACGGTGATGGATCAAGCCCTGATCTTTGGACTGGGTAGGAGTGGTCTGCTTAATTCAGACACTCTGTTCATCACCACCCCCTTTTCTGAATCATGTTTGTCCACCATAAGCGTGGAAGGGTATACTCAGATGTGAGTCCCTAGCTCATTGCACCATCAGGATTCAAGCAAGCCAGGCCGAAGACGGCTGAAATGCCAGAAACCGGTCCCCGGTAGCTTGTTTCCTTCCCAGTATAAGAATTGGCTTGGTAGTTTGGTCTGCCCTGTTCCCATGATGCACTGGGCCAGGGTCAGACTAATTTGCATATAGCCAAGTTCTGAGCTGGGATGGTGCAGTGAGCTAAAAAACGGTGATGGATCAAGCCCTGATCTTTGGACTGGGTAGGAGTGGTCTGCTTAATTCAGACACTCTGTTCATCACCACCCCCTTTTCTGAATCATGTTTGTCCACCATAAGCGTGGAAGGGTATACTCAGATGTGAGTCCCTAGCTCATTGCACCATCAGGATTCAAGCAAGCCAGGCCGAAGACGGCTGAAATGCCAGAAACCGGTCCCCGGTAGCTTGTTTCCTTCCCAGTATAAGAATTGGCTTGGTAGTTTGGTCTGCCCTGTTCCCATGATGCACTGGGCCAGGGTCAGACTAATTTACATATAGCCAAGTTCTGAGCTTGGATGGTGCAGTGAGCTAAAAAACGGTGATGGATCAAGCCCTGATCTTTGTACTGGGTAGGAGTGGTCTGCTTAATTCAGACACTCCGTTCATCACCACCCCCTTTTCTGAATCATGTTTGTCCACCATAAGCGTGGAAGGGTATACTCAAATGTGAGTCCCTAGCTCATTGCACCATCAGGATTCAAGCAAGCCAGGCCGAAGACGGCTGAAATGCCAGAAACCGGTCCCCGGTAGCTTGTTTCGTTCCCAGTATAAGAATTGGCTTGGTAGTTTGTTCTGCCCTGTTCCCATGATGCACTGGACCAGGGTCAGACTAATTTGCATATAGCCAAGTTCTGAGCTGGGATGGTGCAGTGAGCTAAAAAACGGTGATGGATCAAGCCCTGATCTTTGGACTGGGTAGGAGTGGTCTGCTTAATTCAGACACTCTGTTCATCACCACCCCCTTTTCTGAATCATGTTTGTCCACCATAAGCGTGGAAGGGTATACTCAGATGTGAGTCCCTAGCTCATTGCACCATCAGGATTCAAGCAAGCCAGGCCGAAGACGGCTGAAATGCCAGAAACCGGTCCCCGGTAGCTTGTTTCCTTCCCAGTATAAGAATTGGCTTGGTAGTTTGGTCTGCCCTGTTCCCATGATGCACTGGGCCAGGGTCAGACTAATTTGCATATAGCCAAGTTCTGAGCTGGGATGGTGCAGTGAGCTAAAAAACGGTGATGGATCAAGCCCTGATCTTTGGACTGGGTAGGAGTGGTCTGCTTAATTCAGACACTCTGTTCATCACCACCCCCTTTTCTGAATCATGTTTGTCCACCATAAGCGTGGAAGGGTATACTCATATGTGAGTCCCTAGCTCATTGCACCATCAGGATTCAAGCAAGCCAGGCCGAAGACGGCTGAAATGCCAGAAACCGGTCCCCGGTAGCTTGTTTCCTTCCCAGTATAAGAATTGGCTTGGTAGTTTGGTCTGCCCTGTTCCCATGATGCACTGGGCCAGGGTCAGACTAATTTGCATATAGCCAAGTTCTGAGCTGGGATGGTGCAGTGAGCTAAAAAACGGTGATGGATCAAGCCCTGATCTTTGGGCTGGGTAGGAGTGGTCTGCTTAATTCAGACACTCTGTTCATCACCACCCCCTTTTCTGAATCACGTAATATATGGACCCCTCTGATCTACTGGAACTTCAACCGATTCCATACCCCCATCCTAGGCAATCCTATGCATAAGCAGAATCTTGAAAATCAGATGGCACACTATTGGATATTTGATACTGGTTCCGCCTATCAAAAGTGTTGTGCCCATCTAGCCTACGTTCATTTAATTCAAACCTAGCACGATCATTCGTACTCCCTCTAGGGCCTGTATATTCAACTCAATTTCTCAGTTGGCCTCAGCCCCGTTGATTTTGCTGTGCACGTAACACTGAGCAGTCGGAAAGCCAGTGCCCAAACTGCTTACAGTACGCACACTGGTCTGCAGACAAACTAGGACGAGAAAAAGATGGACCATAAGATCCACGTCTACCTCTATCGTTTCCTCTAGAAGGCGGGGCATAAACTTGAGCCATCATAACCTTCGTTTTTAAATATTTAGTCTTTTTGTCCTTGTTACCTTTGTTAGCCTCTAACTCCTGTCGCTCATAATATTGAGCCATTGTTAAAAGAGAAGCTGGAGACGAAGTGGTCCATGAACTTTCACTAGCTTTCAAGCATTTGGCTATTTCTGGTAAGAGATTTGTGACATATTTATCGACAAACAGATGCCTACCCATGTCATCTGTTAGTGATTGACCACTAAAATCATAAAAAGCTTCCTCGAAGCATGTAAAGAAATCTGAAACTTATTCATCTGTTTTCTGTTTACACAAAGCTAACATAGTCCAATCTATTTTTTTAGGAGGGATAACCAGTTTTAATTTAGCCACAATAGCCCCTGGGAGATCTAGAATTAGTTTACACGGTTCACGTGCAGGTTCCCTATCTCTGTCCGCTTGTTCTAAATCACCCGACTCTGCCCCTAAATGTACCCGATCATCAACCTTACGAATAGTTCTCCACATATCAGGGGGTAATATTAATCTGAAAAACAAATCAATATGAGGCAGCGTCATAATGCAAGAACTAATAGCGCCCTCTACTTCTTCGTAGAAAGCTGCTGGATTTTTCCGCGGATCAGGCAATGCTTTTTTAAGGGCCATAACATCCGCTCTATTCCAAGGAGTATAAACCCAATTATAAACAAAATGACCCTTTGCATCGGCAGAATCTTAATTAGAATCTGTCCCTTTGCCTTTAGAAGGAATATACAAAGGTGCAGCTTCCCGCATGGGTTTGGCATGGGCTATCGGGTTCTTATCGGATACGAAGATAGAGGCTTTCACTGCTCCGGTCGGAGACGAAAGCGTAGCTGGACTCGCTGCCTTTTTCACCTCCCGCAGTCGTGTTGCCTCATCTCGTACTTTGACCAGACGCCGAATAAAATCAGTTGCCTGTGAGAGGACAAAAACAGCATTATGCAAACTCTGATAATCACCTGCTATATCCTAGGTTCCAAAACATTCAAAGGTTTCTTAAACCGCTCAATAACTTCTCCAGCAAAATGTTCCGTAAAATATAACTGCTCTTTTTCTGACCAAGCCTTCATACCAGTTAAAATATCAGGGGCAGGAGCAACATTAAGGCTAACTTTACGAGCAAGAGATCGTAGCTCAGCAGAACGAGTATTAGGAAGCAAGGAGCGAGTGTCCCATGCATTGTCCCGATCTTCAGGGGATTTTCTGTCGGCCAGAGCCGAAGGCATAGCATACGGTGGTGGAGAACGATCTAATAATGAAAAATCATTGAGTTGATTATTAAGGACAGGATAAAGAGGGTGCCGGACAGCAAATTGACCAATAATCTGCGAATAACGTTCCCTTTTCTCCCTCTCTTTTTGCAATTTTTTTTCCTTATCCTGTAGCAGTAAAGCTTTGACATGAGCCTTCCGTTGCTCTTTTTCAGCCAATGCCTGCTCACGCTTCATTCGCTCACGTACCGCTTTCTCCCACATTCGCACACAATCAAACATATCTTGTCTAGACTTTCGCTGAAGCATACAGTGCTCCACATATTGAATCTTTCGTAAATCAAATGACCCATGCATTGGCCAACGTAACTCAGGATTGTTTTTAGTGTATTTGTGCCATAACATACTATACATTATGGGAGGAAGTCCAAATTTAACATACATTTCCCTATTAGGTGTCCCCTCTGGGGGAGCTGGCTGTGCTTCATCTAATATTAAACTGGTACCACTACAAAAGCAAAACATCCTTCGAAGTGCGCTGAAAACAGGCATGCCGAAAATACTGCAAAATATGCAATATTATAATCAAAGTAGCGCTTAAAGTATTTTACATACATTGCGCCGTTCAAACAAACAGAAAGATAGAGAAATATCTCCTCATTACCTGCCTATGTGAATTGCAACTCACATATGTCCAAACAAAACATAGACCAAAATGTTAGCTAACACGTACAAATACAGAAGCCACAGTAAGTGTCAGTAGACTACCTTACCAATCAAAAGCTTACCAATCCTCTTAATCACCCAGATTCCAACAGCCAAGTTCCCAAATCGACCAAACGGTCACTGCAAGGCAAACCAACAAACAAGATCTCAGTCGAGGACCGGCGCCACCTGGAAGGTCAGATCGGAAAGAAAGAAAAAAACGCCATAGATGCCAAGACTCGGGTCTCCTCCGGCAGTGATCACGTCCAAAGCAAGCTTCCAATGCTTCATCTCGACCAATCCTTCGGGCATCAGAGTCACCGATGAGTCCCTATGCGGGCGCCAATTTGTTGTATTGGGTTTCAGTAGGCCTAGGTACGCCGCTAATAACTCTCAATACCTTAGAATAGAAGTTGGCACGGAAACTGGAATAAAAAAATAAAGTTTATTCAGACCCCATGGGGTGGTGGTACACTCAAACAATACCCTTCGGCAATGCATGAAGTATCACCCTGAACGGAAGGCACATGGTCCTTTTATACCCACACAGGGGTTCGAAAAATAGGCGGCACAAACACAAGACGATTTTATGTACATATATGGGCATTTTAGGCGCACATTCAACATGTGGGAGGAGTTAACAGCTTGACCAGTTTGGGGTAAACATCTCTTGACAGTGATTTATCCGGAACAGATGTGGTTTGATTGCACATGTGTGTATTTTGACCATGAGCTAAATATAGCTTGTTACTAGGCAGAATATGCAGGCAACTAGCAGAGAGGTAGGACAGAGCACATGGTGACCACGAGGCAATGCAAGACATACAAAATGGAGGACAGGAATACAAAATGGCCTCCGAAAACGGGCAACATAACATTGAAAACTTGCGTATCTTCAGTGAAGGCTAACCAAATCGCTGCCAATTTACAACAGAGTGACCAACCACCCATGCAACTTGTGTCTCCTTTTCTGTGCCGGGGTCGGCCGTGGTGAAGATGCTTGATGGTGATGTGCCGACGGCAGTTCCCGCCCTGCGTGACAGGTTCGAGAAACTGAAATAATAGCAGTCAAAGACACGCAACAGCGTAATTATTAAGGGTGCGCGTAAAATACGTTTTGCGGGCGAATTTGCGGATTTTCCGCGATTTCGCGATCCGCGAATCTCGCGAAATCGTGGTAAAATCTGCGAATCAGCGGGGACACATTTTCAGCCAAGCAAGGGTTACAGCAGCAGGTGCAAAAGTTGAACCTAATTTCTTTGTAACCTTTTACAAAAGGGTTACAAACAAATAACTTCAACTTGGACACCTGCTGCTAATTGCTTCCTGGCGCCTCGTTGCCTACTTGCAACTATTCTCTGACCCTGCTCTGACCCTTGAAGCAGGGTCAGAGAATAGTTACAAGTAGGCAACGAGGCACCTGTCCAAGGAATTAAACCTCATCAGGAAGCACTTACAGATATAAAAAACAGGAAGAAGGGAGAGGATGGCAAATACACCCATTTTGAGTTGTCAGGAGGGGTTAAACTAAAAGAGACCTTTACAGCACAATTTTCATATGCATTTTGCTAAAAATAAAAAGCTGTATGTTCTGTAGGGGCAACTCAGGAATCTGGCCCTTCAGAGATCCGGCCTCTCTTTCTTTCTCTCGTTCTCTCTCTCCCTCTCTCTTTCCCTCTCTTTCTCTCTCTTTCTATCTATCTATTTATCTATCTATCTCTCTCTCCCTCTCCCATAAACGACTGCATGGGTAACTTCGCTATGCAAGCGGCTCGCGAAGACGCAAAAAGCCCCGCGAACACGCAAAAAACCCCGCGAACACGCAAAAAACCCCGCGAACACGCAAAAAACCAAAAATCCGCAAATTTGCACAAATTTGCGAATTTTGCGGATTGCGAATTCGCAAATCCGCAAATTCACGGATCGCGAATTCGCAAAATTCGCCCATGCTTAGTAATTATCCTGCCACCCTCACAACATGTATTTCCGAGACAACGCCTGAAGGAGAGAGACACGTTCCTCTAACCTGTCAATAGTGATCGCATTGCGGCGCTTGAATAAGTGACCTCTAGATTCTCCGCCGGCTGGTGGATGAATCGTATGCATTAATTGTATAAGAATTTTTCAAAGTGAATGATCTCTGAGGAGTGAATATTGTCGGCTGACAGATCCTCCTACCATCGTCTTAGAAACAGACGTAGGCACCTCATCTATACAGGTTGTCCAACAGTACTTTTTAGTCCTGAAGAAGACCCGAGCTGGTTGCGAAAAATGAGCACCGTTATATAGGGTTGAAACGTCGATGTATTGCCATCTATCAGTCCTTATTAACGTTCCAACCACAATCAGAAAATTCAAATAGGGTTGTAACCAAGGTACTGTGATTTTTTGGACTGATTTTTAATTGTCTACATGTATGTTTTTGTGTAAACTGTATTATATGTAATTGTTTTAGTTTCACTCACTTCAGTTTATGTAAGTTCATTGTATGTTTTTGTGTAAGTTTATTTAGGACAACCACTGATAATTGTATAGCACGGTTTTTTGATACAATTAATGGTTTACGAAATAATGAATACACAGGATTGAATCCAAAAATGGTGTGCTTGCTTAATTTTTAATTAGATATTTGTACTTTCAAAATAAGATTACAAATGTCATATGTGATTAATCTGTCCCCAGGGCAAACAAAGTAATTTTTCTCCCAACAGAACCACTGTTGTATATACTATCTTAGAACCCAGATTCTGAGAATCACAGGGCCACCCCATTATAACTAATGACCCTCACAACATGTGCAGCCGGACATAACGCTTGTAACAGTTGGAAGACCATCTCCCAATTCTTTTCACACTGCTATTGTGTAGCCCTCATGCAGTTGCTTCAGTGGCAGCCCCTATTTAGAACAAATGTGTCCCAAATTCCTTCGGGTTAAAAACGGCCTTATCAATTGTCATAGCCAATACCCTCTGGAATTGAAACCTGGTAAGTGGGGTACCATCGGCATGCATTAATAATGCCCCCGACTGTGCCAACTCTCTGATTGAGGAAGGTCTCAACGTGCATCACTGGGCAGCATGGATTAGTCCGCGCCTGATGGAGTACCGGCCCCTCACCACGCGCTTCCTGATCAGTTTTTGATTTGCTGATGGTAATCAACAGTGTATCACCTAAAATCCTTCTGTGTTCCAGCTGGAGTCTACCTAGCAGGTCTCGTTTATTACTAGCCACCAATTCCCCCACCCAGAATGCCCCATAAAAGGCTAATGTAAAGGCGGCTCTGAACAGCAGTACTTCCCCTGAAAAACTGCAGATGCCACACAAGGCACTCAATAATGATGTCAGCCGTTCTAAACCTATGGGTTGTCTTGTGTCCCTGGCGATTGCTTGAAGGCGCCGCCACACCTTTAGCGCCTTCCTTACGATGAAACCCTTCATGGGATCTTTGGTACCCTTAACCTGTGCAAAGAAACCAACGGCTGCCATGTGCTGGCTAGCTGTTGCCGCGGAGCACCCACTTTGTGTAATGCATCTAGATACTGGGTGAAATTCCCTGCCTGATTCCATTTCTCTGCCCAATTCGGACCCAAAAAGGTGCAGTAAGACAAAAATGCCCATTCGTATGCGGCTCTGGTCCTAGGCGCTAGGCTAGCTGCCACGTGGTTCTGTAGTTGGGGGCACCAATCTGCAAGAGTGTTGCTGGGAAGTGTGTGGGTGTCACTTCTGCAGATGGTAGATGTTCCCTGAATGCCTGCATCTTAAAGTGAGAGAGTGTGTCAGCTGCATTATTTAATACCCCTGGAACATGTTTGGCCCTAAACTGTATGTTAAGTTTCATGCACACCAGCACTATTTCTTTCAGTAGGTGAAGTATCATTTTACACCGTGCCGCCTGCTGGTTGATACATTCAACTACTGTCATATTATCAGACCAGAAAATCACAGATTGATTACACAAATGATTAGTCCAAACTGTCAATGCCACCCAAATTGGAAATAGTTCCAAGAAAACTATATTGGTTGTCATACCACTCTCTTCCCACCAAACCGGCCAATGTTGTGCCACCCACTTGTTTCCAAGTATGGCGCCAAATCCCACACTGCCCTCAGCGTCAGTCCATAAACCTAAATCTGCAGACGTAGTGGGGGGACCGGACCACACCATACTGCCGTTGAAGCCCTCCAGAAATGCGATCCAAATCCGCATGTCCCGGCGGACCTCGGCCGGCAGTCTTGTGTGATGGTGCTTCTCCCGCAGTCCCGTCATGGTCTGTGAAATTGAGCGGGAGAATGGGTGTGCCATGGGTATCACTCTCAGTGCGAAGTTCAACTGGCCCACAGTCTGCTGTAGCTGATGCAGTGTCACTTTGTCTTTTGCCAAACATTTCTGGAGAGCTGCTCTAAATTTCGTGATTTTGTCTTTCGGTAACCTAAAACAACCCTCCACTGAATTAAATTCAATACCTAGGAATTCCAATGTAGTTGCTGGACCCACCGTCTTTCCCGGTGCCAGCGGGACCCCAAAAGCCCGCAAGAGCACGCAAAATTCGTGCAATGCCCACGCACACTCCTGGGAGCTCGCCGACCGAGAAAGAGAAAGTCATCCAGGTAATGCATGACGTGGTGGTGTCCTGATGTTTGCCTAAAAACCCATTCCAAAAATGAACGGAATTTCTCAAAGTAGGCGCAGGACACCGAAAAACCCATGGGCATACACATATCCATATAGAATTTGCCTTGAAATGAGAAACCTAGCAGACGCTAATCCAGGGGATGAACCGGCAATAGCAGGAAAGCAGACTCAATATCCAACTTTCCCAACAAGGCCCCAGGACCCAAAGTCCTCAACATCTCTACTGCCTGATCAAAGGACGCATACTTAACACTACAAATGTCCTCGTTGATGGCGTCATTTAGTGATGTGCCCCTAGGTGCAGACAGATTATGGATCAGCCTAAACTCACTCTCCTCCTTCTTTGGCACCACACCAAGGGGTGAGCACACAAAGCTGTGTACCGGGATGTGGTCAAATGGACCCGCTATCCTGCCCAGGCGTAGCTCTTTTACAATTTTTGTCGCTGCCACATTTGGATTGTTCCTAACAGATAGTTGGTTCCTACATTCTACCATTCCGATGTATCCCACCCCTGGGATCCTAAAGCCCTGCAAAAAACCCTCTTGTAACATACTCGCAGAGGCATGGTCTGGGTACCTGTTCAGCAAAGGAGTCATAGCCAGAACGTCAATGGGTGAATACGGTACCAGCCGCACTCTTTCCCTACTCCTGCTTCTTTCTTCCCCTGTTTCCAGAGTGTTACCCTTACTGTGGCATGCTGTTTCCGGGTGGGAAGGTTGGTTACAAATGGAACATGCGTGTCTGAACTTGCACGTGCCTTGTGCCCTGGTGCAGGATCGCTTGTTAAAGTCCCAGCACACCCTTTTTGGCCACTACTACTCCCTGCCCTAGGGGCCGTGCCCCAACCCTGTGCTGGCCAAAAAGGCTGTTGGGATTTGGGGGAGTAGCTTTTGTTCCAACTTGGCCAGGCAAAACCAGGCTGTCCAGCTGTAAACTGGCCATACCATGAAATGGAATCCACCTGATCCCAGGCAAGTGATGCATTAAACTATTTTGCTTCCCAAAAACTCATATCATATTCCTTCCAACCTTCCCCTCCATATTTATCATGAAAAGTCGTGATCCTGCTCTGGTAACACGGCATTTCTGTCTGCAAGTTAGGGGAACGCTCGGCAATAATCGCCATAAACACAGAAAAGGCTCTAATCCAGTTGATTAATGTCTCTTCCACCCAGAATCTTGCCATTTCTACCCGCCTTTCGCTGGGCGACATCCAATCTTTCTGCTTCCTAGCATACTCCATTTCCCTGTTATCCAAATGCTTATGGAGGGATGGGCTATTTCCCCTCTAATGGGTAATTGTTGATACGGGAGGGAAATCGGTTCTGAAACAGGAATATCCAAATTGTAAGTAGACCAGCCGAACATAGCGTAAGAGGTATGTACTGATTTTCACCGGAAGGTGTTGCTGATTCTTGCCGTGCAGTGGCGAGTTGCTGTCTGTTTCTTACCAGTGGTAAGTTGTCCTGTCACCAGAAGGTGTTGCTGATTCTTACCGTGCAGTGGCGAGTTGCTGTCTGTTTCTTACTTGTGGTAAGTTGTCCTGTCACCGGAAGGTGTTGCTGATCTGATTCACCAGAAGGGGTTGCTGATTCTGATTCTGCTGATTCGTCGGGAGACGTTACTATACATACCCTCTGAGCTATTATTTATAATATCTTTAGCTGTTAGTATTATTCCTTTCTCAGGTTGGTGTTTTATATGTTTATGTGTGGTGTTTTTATGAGTCCTGGGACAGGCTGTGGTAAGTTATGTGCTGTGTTTATGGCAGAAGCTCCAAATTGCGCCAAACCCACATTCATTACAAAGAGGGAGAGAGCGGGGAGAAAGGGAGGGAGATAGAGGGACGGAGACAGAGAGAGAGAGACAGAGGGCAACAGGCAGAGAGAGAGGGAGACAGAGAGAGAGGGAGACAGAGGGCGACAGACAGAGAGAGAGGGAGACAGAGAGAGGGAGACAGAGGAAGGAAGACAGAGAGAGAGGGAGAAAGAGAGAGAGGGAGACAAAGGGAGACAGGCAGAGGGAGAGATAGAGAGGGAGACAGACAGAGGGAGGGTGAGGAAGACAGACAGAGGGAGACAGAGGGAGAGAGAGGGAAACAGACAGAGGGAGAGAGAGAGGGAGACAGACAGAGAGAGAGACAGAGGGACGGAGACAAAGGGATGGCGACAGAGGGACGGAGACAGAGGGATGGAGACAGAGGGCGACAGACAGAGGAGACAGACAGAGGGAGACAGACAGAGCGAGACAGACAGAGCGAGACAGACAGACAGCGGTAGGAGGTCGACAGAGGGAGGACGGCGACAGAGGAATGGAGGAATGGAGACAGATAGAGGGAGACAGATGAAGGGAGACAGATGGAGGGAGGGATACAGACAAGAGGGAGAAAGACAGAGGGAGGGAGACAGAGGGAGGGAGACAGAGGGAGAGAGAGGGAGGGAGACAAAGAGAGGGAGACAGAGAGGGAGTGAGAGAGAGAGAGAGAGAGAGAGAGAGAGAGAGAGAGGGATACAGACAGAGTGAGTGAGACAGAGGGTGACAGAGAGAGAGAGATAGAGACAGAGACAGACAGATACAGGAACAGACAGAGACAGGAACAGACAGATAGAGGCAGAGACAGGGACAGACAGAGGCAGCGACTGCGACAGTGAGGCAGATAGACAGAGAGGGAGACAGAGAGAGGGAGAGAGAGAGAGGGAGAGAGACAGAGAGAGGGAGAGAGACACAGAGAGAGAGGAAAGGAGACAGAGTGAGAGACAGAGAGAGGTAGGGAGACAGAGATAGAGACAGAGACAGACAGAGACAGGGACAGACAGAGGCAGGAACAGACAGATAGAGGCAGAGACAGGGACAGACAGAGGCAAAGACTGATACAGAAAGGCAGAGAAACAGAGAGGGAGATGGAGAGGGAAAAAGAGGGAGAGAGAGAGAGCGGGAGAAAGAGGGTGACTGAGGGAGGGAGACAGAGAGAGGGAGACTGAGAGAGAGGGAGACAGAGAGAGAGGGAGACAGAGAGAGACAGTCAGGGGGAGACAGAGGGAAGGAGAAAGAGAGGGAGAGAGAGATAGAGGTAGGGAGACAGACAGAGGGAGACAGAGGAACGTAGACAGAGGGAGGGAGTCAGAGGGACGGAAACAGAGGGAGACAGAGAGCTGGAGACACAGGGTGACAGACATAGGGAGACAGACTGAGGGAGTGAGACAGAGGGAGGGAGACAGAGGGAGGAGGATGACAGAGGGAGGGAGACAGAGGGAGCGATTCAGACAGAGAGAGACAGAGGGAGGTAGACAGACAGAGGGAGAGGGAGAGGGAGACAGTGGGAGGGAGGGAGAGGGGACAGAGGGAGGGAGATAGAGGGAGGGAGGCAGAAGGAGACAGACAGAGGGAGACAGAAGAACGTAGACAGAGGGAGGGAGTCAGAGGGACGGATACAGAGGGAGACAGAGAGCTAGAGACACAGGGTGACAGACATAGGGAGACAGACTGAGGGAGGGAGACAGAGGGAGCGAGTCAGACAGAGAGAGACAGAGGGAGGTAGACAGACAGAGGGAGACAGATGGAGACAGAGGGAGGGAGACAGAGGGAGACAGAGAGAGAGAGAGACAGTGAGAGAGGGAGACTGAGAGGGAGACAGAGGGAGGGAGACAGAGGGAGGGGGCAGAGGGAGAGAGACAGAGGGAGACAGACAGAGCCAGAGGGAGACAGAGGGAGAGGGAGACAGAGAGGGAGAGGGAGAGCGAGGGAAAGGGAAAGGGAAGGTGACAGAGGAATGGAGACAGAGGGAGGAAAACAGAGGGACGGAAACAGAGGGAGATATAGAGCATGAGACAGAAAGCGTGAGACAGAGGGAGACAGGCAGAGGGAGGAGGGTGACAGAGAGTGAGACAGAGGGAGCAAGACAGAGAGAGACAGAGGGAGGTAGACAGACAGAGGGAGACAGACGGAGACAGACAGAGGGAGTGTAATGGCTGGATTTTCTGAGTAGGTGGGATCAGCCCCCAGGGGCCCCTCCAACCCAGCCAGAACGTACTCACCTTCCCTCCTCAGGACTCCTCTATATCCAGGCACCTGGTACCTACCTGAGGATGGGGAACTCGCAATATACAAGCTCATAGTATTAAAAACACCACTAAATCTATAGGAATACTAAGAATACTCACTGATTACTAGGGATATCCATACCCTACACCACACTTATTCACATCAGTTGGTCTCGCGGCCACCCTGACCCAGACCGTTCTACCCTAGGGCAGATATGACACACAATCCGGTGTGTCTACACATGGGCCTGCAGAACCCAATGCTCCCTTTTCCAAAGTGTTCGCGATCCTGCGAAACTACACACTAGTTCAACTACCTAGTGCTCTCATTTACTCAAGCCACAATCCTGTGGGTATCGGCACTGGTCTCCCACCCAGTGTTCTCATTAACGCCGCATATCAACGACGACCACATTCCTATGAACACCTATACATATATATATAGATATTGGGATATTATCTCAGCTGTCTACTCGGGATGAAACTACAATAATGACTTTGAATATAGTTCCAGATTATATAGTGTACTCCCTGCTCTTGGCATCAAAGGTCCACTCACTCCCTATTTATGTGATCACCACTTACCTGATTGGGATTACTCATCCATTCACGTGCCTAGCAAACACCTAGAAGCTATATTTACCTTCAGTGAACAAGAATAGGGGCTACACACCAGTTTGTTATAAACTGGGGGTTGTTTTATTATAGCAATATAAACATTTATACAAATCTAACAAAGACTATAGATAGAACACACCGCTTGAAAGAGAAGGATTACACATAACAGGAACACTCCGCTGAAAGGGAAAAGATTAGACATAAAGTGTAAGTGTAGCTAATGTGATGAAAACAATATCACCTGATTAGTGTGAAGTCTTGTTCTAGCTGTCATCTGGGTTCCTCTCTCGTCTGTGCCTTGGCTCATCTCAGGCTCTCTCTCTCTCCTGCACTCTTGGGTACACCTCTGCGCTGATCACTCTGTCTCTGGACTTCTCTCCCCCACACGAACTGTCTCTCCACCTTCCGTCTTCAATCTTAATGGTTCCTGCCGCTCTGATCACCGTTCATTCCACTAGCTTATTCACTCTGTCTCTGCGCCAATGTCCAATTAACTCCATCTACTCCCATAGGTTAGTCCACGAGCTCTCCTCTATCTCTTTTAAAAGGCATTACTTCAGACTCCAGCTATTCACACCTCCTCCTGATAAGCAACTGCTTCTGACTGCTTCCTTCAGTTCCAGCTCACTATTCAACTCAGCTCTTCTCCAGATTGAACCCTCTCTCTCTCTCTGCCAACTCCACTCCACTGCTCGACTCTCTGCTGGACTCTCCCTCTGCTTGACTCTCTCCTCGACTCTCCTCTGCTTGACTGCCCTCTGCTTGACTGACTGACTCCGCCTCTGCACTTCACTGATATAGAATGCTGTTTCCTCATGGAAAGTTCCAGTCATCAGCCCGCCGCCTACCAGGTCTCTGCATCACCTCGCATCAAGGACACACACCCAGCCGGCCGGCCTTTTGTTGTGTCTTCTACACAGAGAATAATACAGCCTACCGATAAGGGCTGGCCCAGACCGGTTCTCTCCAAGTGAGAACCAGCCTTAACTATAAACTTCGCCTTTGCCCTGAAAAGCCTCCCTGCTTCCATCAAGATGGAGTCTCTCTAGCTCTAGGCCTGTAGGCCTGAAAGGGGTAAAATGCTCCTTAGCTCTGTCAGAATACCTACATAAACCATACCAAAGTGTCTAATATGTCAAAGCCAATAGGCAATAGACAGGTTAAAGTCAAGAATAAAGGCATATTAAGCAGCTATCCTCTTCTAGATCTGGAAAAAAGGCTTAAAAGGGCCAACACAGGCTAAGAATACCTATACTAGATGCGAGCAAGACTAATGATCTATATCACTGCTAAATAAAGCCAAAAACTCTGCCATTACATTGCACCCTAGATCCTTATCTTGCGAGCATCTTATAAACAACAACAACCATCAAAACAAACATCAACATAATCTATCCAACATAGGCTAAGAATACCTATCCTAGATGTGAGCAAGATTAAGATCTATATCACTGCTAAATATCTCTGCCATCCACCCTTAGATCCTTATCTTGCGAACATCTGACAAACAATAACATCTAGATAAACAAACATCAACACAATCTATCAACAAATCAAAACCTAAAAAACTCCCTAAAAACAATGACAACTCAAGAAAATTCCACCTGAAACTCAATTGTAGGAAATAGAAACCTAAAAACAAATCAAAGCACCCTTGACTTGAATGCTGAAACATATCTGAGATTGGATCTGATAACAACAGAAACTAACCAAAGCATCCTCAAACTAAATGTGCCTCAACTTCTAATGATAACTGGTGAAATATAGTGATGTAGGGACTTATGTGTTGAATGAAAACAGCAAGGGGCCTAAATGGGGCCTACTTCGGACAACTTAAGGCTAAATGAGGCCTACCTACTATTGTCAACTTAAGAACTAAATCTGTTTCAACTCCTAATGAGAGAACAAGAAAGGGCCTAAATGAGCCCTACATACTATAGGCAACTTAAGCTAATGATGGCTCATGAAACTATTAGTGTAGGGGCCTGTGTGTGGAATGAGAATAACAATAGGCCTAAATGAGGCCTATCTGCTGACATTTGTCAATTTAAAGTGAAATCTGAGAAATAAACATGATAAACTGTGTCAAAGTTTGGGCAAACATTAATACATAATCATACTAAAAGACACACCACCCAGAACAATCCAAATTTTAAGGTAACCACCCTTTGATCAATCAAGGTGAAAATGTAAGAACAGTAAAAAACTACAACAACAACCCCATTTAAGAACACATGTGGGCACCGCCATTCAAAAAAGTCCTTCATTGGCAAAAACTGTTTTGAAGAAAACAGAAAAACTATAATAGGTGACATATTTTTTTTTTTGTTTAAAAGTGGGACCTGCTTGTCCAAGGGATCATGCATCACATTCTTTTATAATACTGTTACAAATAAAACATGTTTTAGTTTTTTGTTCTTTAAAAGTGGGGCCTGCTCGTAGTGATGACAAGAAAAACATGGGAATAATGCAGGCCAAGGAATTAAATAACTTAGTCATTGGCAAAAACTGTTTTGAAGAAAACAGAAAAACTATAATAGGTGACATGTTTTTTTGCTTTAAAAGTGGGGCCTGATTGTCCAAGGGATTATTCAATGTCCAAATTCTTCAGTGTAGGCCACCACCCTGCATCCTCGGTATCCGGACACTTCCTCCAATGCGGCCATCCATCACCCGGTCTGGTCTGGTCTGGTCTGGTTCCATCATCCAAAAACAATAAACTAAAATAAAAACATGAAAGTAAAAAGCTAAAACAATAAAAGGAGTGGGAGGGGGTTGGGCCGACGCACGCATAACCACACCCCAGCAACCTAGGAACAAGAGAACAAGTATCATTATTCTTGTAAAATAAAATTTTCCATTTAAAAAGCACCCCGGGTGCCTTTCATTATTGAAAAGAAAATATCCTAATTAATTAAAAACATTCAAAATTTAACTTTTAATAACATTGTGTGGGGCCTAACATACCCTAATCCTTACTAAGCCAGTCCCACCCTTCAGAGCAGGAGCCATGCTACAGTGGGAAGCTACTTTAAACACTGCAATATGATGAGCCTCTCTAAACCAACCCCTCCCTTCAGAGCAGGAGCCAGGCTACAGTGTGAAAAAAAAAAAAATTTGAATTACCGCCAAAGGATGAGCTCACAGCCTCAGCAGGGCACTGCAAGCCTCCCAGTTTACCTGAACAGAGAAGCCCGCCCAGGTCTATCACGAGTAACTAACTCCAAGGGAAGAGCCAGGTCACCCCGCCCTTAAATAAACAAGCCGTTCGCGGAAGAAAATTGAACTGTAGCCAATCATAACAAACTGGGACGTGATCGAAACTTGCAGAATGAAAAAACTCGTCTGCACAGACCAGCTGGTCTGCCAAGGTCGAAAAACAAATTTCTCATGCCTTATTTTCTAACTAACGGAAGCTCGAATTTAACAAAAAAAAAAAACAATTCTGTTACAGAGTACTGCCAATTAAAAAAGCTCCAGTTTTGAAAAAGACTTTTGTCCAACTAATTCAGCTAAAGGCAAGACACTTAAAATATGGGCACTTATTTAGAAAGGGGCAACTACCTTTGGCACACAATATTATACATTCTGCATTTGAGAAAAAAAAAACGAAATAACATGGTCCATTTGTCAAAGAGAAATAATTTGTAAAACAACATAAAATGCATATACATTTCAACATTGTATTTCGCTGACACATTTATAAAAGCATATATTTTAATTTACATTTGGGAAAATAATAATGTTACATTTGAACATGTTTCCTTGCAAAGGCAAATGGTTGCCTTTCACTAATTAAAAGCACATGTCACCATGCACTATCGGGCAAGATTTATTAGTCTCAAACCAACACATTCCTGTCTAGATGGAAACCCCTCACAGAAATAATTAATGAAAACAGCTCGTAGCGTGCACTCTAACGGGCTATCTTTTTAACATTTCACTCATTTTAAAAGAACACAGCTTTCTCCGTAAGGTTGATTTAGAACCACATCAGTTCCAAGGTGAACCCACACAAATACGTAGACGCATTTCAAAAGGAATGTGAAATGAACAGAACCCTTCTCAAAACACAAGATGTTACCTTCCCGTCAAGAAACTGACAAAGCACATGGGCAGACCAAGAAATCAAAAAAAGTCAAAATCAAACCATCAAATAATCCACTGACTTTTATAGTCAGGTCAGATAACCATGCATGTTGACAGCATGTAAAAAATAAAGGCTGCCATCTCAACTCAAGATATTAACCCTTTGGCAGCTCAAGCAGAATCATTTCCCAACGTCCATGGATACATGGGAAAATCATTAGCACATTTCTTCACGTTTACAGATGACACGTACACATATTTTCAAAACGTTATCCCCAAGCACCCGAGAGAGATCCAGCTCCCTCCTGCCAAACGTAATGATAACATGCCCTGTCCAAGCCATGACCACATGGCGCTATTCACAAGCCATATTTACAAGACAAGCCTTTCACAAATAACATTTCCAAGGCGCAATGCACAAGGAACACAGCAGATCAACATGAGAACATGCACCTCACAAGCCACATTAATATGGCGCTATTCACAAGTCATATTTACAAGGAGCTATATTCAAAGAACTCCACAGATCATAATACAATGAACACATTTCACATTGCACAGCATAAGCAGATGCAGCAAGCAATTGAATGGGCAATTTAAAAGCATTTTTTACACACATTTATACAATTGGACCATCACAAAGATGTAACTGGCTTCCTCATGTAATGCCATCCTTCAACTCTGACAGTTTAAACACCAAGATGAAAACCATTCCTTCCACCCTGAATAAACCAAATGCCATGATGTAATGCACTCTCCTCACGCTGCAACTGTTCAAGCCAATAGGTCTAACAGGCTACATAAACTGCAACATTACGCCAGATGGAACCGGCGTTCAGGGCACTCCCTCAGAACACATGAGAAACTCTCTAAACACATGGCCAGGCACACAGGTTTCGTAAACTGTTCGACTACGCCAGATGTAATGGCTGGATTTTCTGAGTAGGTGGGATCAGCCCCCAGGGGCCCCTCCAACCCAGCCAGAACGTACTCACCTTCCCTCCTCAGGACTCCTCTATATCCAGGCACCTGGTACCTACCTGAGGATGGGGAACTCGCAATATACAAGCTCATAGTATTAAAAACACCACTAAATCTATAGGAATACTAAGAATACTCACTGATTACTAGGGATATCCATACCCTACACCACACTTATTCACATCAGTTGGTCTCGCGGCCACCCTGACCCAGACCGTTCTACCCTAGGGCAGATATGACACACAATCCGGTGTGTCTACACACGGGCCTGCAGAACCCAATGCTCCCTTTTCCAAAGTGTTCGCGATCCTGCGAAACTACACACTAGTTCAACTACCTAGTGCTCTCATTTACTCAAGCCACAATCCTGTAGGTATCGGCACTGGTCTCCCACCCAGTGTTCTCATTAACGCCGCATATCAACGACGACCACATTCCTATGAACACCTATACATATATATATAGATATTGGGATATTATCTCAGCTGTCTACTCGGGATGAAACTACAATAATGACTTTGAATATAGTTCCAGATTATATAGTGTACTCCCTGCTCTTGGCATCAAAGGTCCACTCACTCCCTATTTATGTGATCACCACTTACCTGATTGGGATTACTCATCCATTCACGTGCCTAGCAAACACCTAGAAGCTATATTTACCTTCAGTGAACAAGAATAGGGGCTACACACCAGTTTGTTATAAACTGGGGGTTGTTTTATTATAGCAATATAAACATTTATACAAATCTAACAAAGACTATAGATAGAACACACCGCTTGAAAGAGAAGGATTACACATAACAGGAACACTCCGCTGAAAGGGAAAAGATTAGACATAAAGTGTAAGTGTAGCTAATGTGATGAAAACAATATCACCTGATTAGTGTGAAGTCTTGTTCTAGCTGTCATCTGGGTTCCTCTCTCGTCTGTGCCTTGGCTCATCTCAGGCTCTCTCTCTCTCCTGCACTCTTGGGTACACCTCTGCGCTGATCACTCTGTCTCTGGACTCCTCTCCCCCACACGAACTGTCTCTCCACCTTCCGTCTTCAATCTTAATGGTTCCTGCCGCTCTGATCACCGTTCATTCCACTAGCTTATTCACTCTGTCTCTGCGCCAATGTCCAATTAACTCCATCTACTCCCCTAGGTTAGTCCACAAGCTCTCCTCTATCTCTTTTAAAAGGCATTACTTCAGACTCCAGCTATTCACACCTCCTCCTGATAAGCAACTGCTTCTGACTGCTTCCTTCAGTTCCAGCTCACTATTCAACTCAGCTCTTCTCCAGATTGAACCCTCTCTCTCTCTCTGCCAACTCCACTCCACTGCTCGACTCTCTGCTGGACTCTCCCTCTGCTTGACTCTCTCCTCGACTCTCCTCTGCTTGACTGCCCTCTGCTTGACTGACTGACTCCGCCTCTGCACTTCACTGATATAGAATGCTGTTTCCTCATGGAAAGTTCCAGTCATCAGCCCGCCGCCTACCAGGTCTCTGCATCACCTCGCATCAAGGACACACACCCAGCCGGCCGGCCTTTTGTTGTGTCTTCTACACAGAGAATAATACAGCCTACCGATAAGGGCTGGCCCAGACCGGTTCTCTCTAAGTGAAAAACAGCCTTAACTATAAACTTCGCCTTTGCCCTGAAAAGCCTCCCTGCTTCCATCAAGATGGAGTCTCTCTAGCTCTAGGCTTGTAGGCCTGAAAGGGGTAAAATGCTCCTTAGCTCTGTCAGAATACCTACATAAACCATACCAAAGTGTCTAATATGTCAAAGCCAATAGGCAATAGACAGGTTAAAGTCAAGAATAAAGGCATATTAAGCAGCTATCCTCTTCTAGATCTGGAAAAAAGGCTTAAAAGGGCCAACACAGGCTAAGAATACCTATACTAGATGCGAGCAAGACTAATGATCTATATCACTGCTAAATAAAGCCAAAAACTCTGCCATTACAGGGAGACAGAGGGAAAGAGAGGGAGGGAGACAGAGGGAGCGATAGGGAGACAGAGAGAGGGAGACAGTTAGAGAGAGAGAGAGGGAGACAGACAGAGTGAGTGAGAACTCCCTCAAACCCCTTTAGGTGGTTTGGGCTCGCTCGCTACGATTGCTCACTACACTGCCTTACTGTGTCACAAAATGATGCATCTCTAAAAAGTGTGTCACCAACATGAAAAGTTTGGAAAGCTGTGATCTAAGCCAATGGTACCAGCTTGTAGTTTTAGGTTCATTTTGTGGATACATCTGGACAATATTCTGACTACAAAGTTATAAGCTGTGGCTGATTACCTTATGAAACTAAAAACCATTACTAGGTCAATAGTCCTGGCTTGCGGCAGGAGCAATAGATGTCCCTGACAATTATTCTTCAACTTGTAATTCGTGCATGTCCAGCTGGCTTAAATTGGGTAAGGCGAGTAGCTAGGGTGGCCAGATTCCCAAAACAAAAACTGTGACAGTTCATAGACATAAAAGTAGGAATACAGTTTGCAGTAACCGTTGACATAAAAGTAGGAATTTTTGACAGCTGTAATGGACATAGAAAAGGGACAACAATGACAGCCGCCTCCACAGACACAGATGAAGAATTACAAATGACAAATCAGATGTGTGACAAGGACAGCAATGGATTTAAGCAAACAGCATGTGCATTATAGGATGTTGGGTTTTTGCTTTACGAATGCTAAGAACGGGCTCCAAACTAGTAACTTGCAAAAATGGCTAAAAGGTTTGCCCCATACCCGAAGTTGAGAAGGGGAAGGGAAAGAAGGAAGAATAAGGGAGACAAATGGCACTCTGATGCGGGAAGGGCTGAGGTGGTAGGCCTGTCTGTGTCTCTGAGATGAGGGGAGAGATGAGAGAAGTCCTGTCTGTGCCTCTGAGGTGTGGGATAGGTTGTGACTATAGGCCTGTCTGTGCCTCTTAGATGGGGGTATGGGGTACAGGAGGAGTGTGGCATTTCTCTGGTACAAGGCTAACTCTAAAATACATGCTGTATGTTACTGGTGAAGTTCTCTCTGTGCACGCTTATGTCGTCGTACATAAGTGTCTCCATTGAACAGCTTTAAAAACACCTCTAGGCACTGTGTAAACATCCGTTTTTTGTTGTGATAAAACCCATGATTTTTTAGTGCTGAAAAACATTTCACTGAGTGCATTTTGGGGAGTGCTTGATTTCTTTAGGGGGCAGTTACTGTCCACTTACAAGACAGCATTTCTGTTTGTCTGGTAGAACTGTCCAGCGCCCAGCTTCTTCCCAGGTCGGTGGTCTGAGTAGTGCAGAGATGGGCGCTACAGCACAGACGTGTTGTAGGTCACAGCAAGCAGAGCTCAACTCTGACCCTATGTTTCTCACCCAACCATGCCCCAGACCACTGCATCCGCAGACGTTTCACCGCTTCAACGTCACATAGGGCCTTCAGATATAGTAGAAATAGTACCCGAGCTGGCATAGAGGCTGCAGTAACTTGTCCACATCACCACTCACGCACGAAACCCAACGATTGCCCCCACACTCCCTTCAACCACTCATGCATCCTGTGCCCTCCCAGCACTCCTAAAAAAGTCAGAGCGCTGGAGTCCCATACAGTGCTCCACAAAGACCAGGTGACATGTCAGAAGTACCCGGCTTTCAGTGGGATGAAAAAACTGGGGGTTGTCTCAAAGGGGCGTGGCCGAAGTAATGAATGGCGCGTCTTCAAACACAGCTAAACATTCCATGCTTACCATAGTGTCCCGCCTTAACATTTTTCTGCTTCTGTCATTGCATCCAAACATATAATACAACAAGTAACATTACACCTACAACAAGCCAGGTCTATTAGCTTTGTCAGTTGTTGTTAGCTGCATAAGATAACTAAGCAACAACTTTGGCTTCGTTGTACAGAACAATGAAAATGCTTCAGTTCTGGAATGATGAGACTGTGAAAGAACTATAATGGTTCTCTTTGAAGGCAGGGAAGGGCAGTATTGCTGCAGCGGTAAGATTTTTTTTTCACCCTGAGGGCTAAAATGAAGAGTCCAATAGAGACCCGTCTCAGCACCTGTGCAAAGTAAGCTGAGAAATGTCCTGTTTTTTAAATAGTGTCTTGCTGCAAGACACTATTTAAAAAACAGGACATATCTCTGTTTAACCCAGGCACTAAACAAAAACCTGGACATTTCTGCAATTTGAAGCAAAGTGTTGAGACACTGGGACACTGCTCCGAAAACCAGGCTGGTCCGGGGAAAACTGGGACGTCTGGTCACCCTACGAGTTTCCCAACAGCTTATGAGTATCATTGTCAGCTCAGAAGGCTCATAGATTAAGGGTTTAATGGCCGGCCAGCATGAGCAGGTGAATTTTTCGCAGGATCAGCCTTGCATGCCACTCTGGGTCTGGATTGTCCTACCAGGGTGATGCAGTGGAATTGGTTGCAGGCAAGGGCCAAGAGATGGGTTTTCGATACCATGCTACCCCATAAACTTAACATGGTTTAGTAATCAGGCCTAGGAGTGGCTGCATGACTCTGGTGCTGGAGAAGGTTAGTTTGTTGGCATGCCTTTCCCAAGTTTGTGGCAAGCTGGCACATCATGGTTCCACTCTCCTTGGGCGACATCATAAATAACAGCCGGCCTGACTTGTTCCTTAATGTAGATATCTTAGCACCATCACTGTGGCCATCCAGGCGGAAATCTTTTGCACAGTTTGGGTTAGGAGTGTGAAAAGGTCATGTGGAAAGACCGGTTTCAGACCTTTATTTAAGTGCAATCAATATCATTGTTGAGTGATATTGCAGAGCGCCCAATGTATTAACTCCTTTTCTCGTGCAAGCAAAAGGACTGCAGAATTTCATAGTAAAAGTGGAGCTGAACTTATCGGTTGGTAGGTCAATTCTGTTGTATCAAAAGGAGTATTATGAGGTGTGTGAAACTGGTGCTTAGGAATTTCAGATGTAGCATTGGTGGTTTAGTTGTCAGAAGGTCCACAGCACTCACCAGTCCGCCTCTACCACAGCTATTAATTCACCCCAATGTTATTACGCTGATCTTGAAAAGTCGTTTCTCAGCTCAAGCAGGATCCCTGTGGGTGGTTTTGATAGATGAGGAACATTATGTTCAACATTCAAATATAAGAGAAAGTTTATACAGGGGATGTCTCAATCACATAGACTTAGGGTGCCCTTATGTCAAATGAACGTACGGATGTATGACGTTACATCGCAAACTTTTACAACGCGCACCATTACAACACAATTTTTATAACGCAGGATCCTTTACAACGGAAGCCTTTACAACGCATGCCATTACAACGTAAGTCTAGGTAAGTATATTATTTTTTTAACAAATGTAATTAATAAATATTGACTTAATTTTATTTATTAAATACATTTTTTATTAATATATTTGTAAATATATATAAATATTTTTTAAATATAATGTAGGTGTATAAAAATAATATTTAAAATCCAGTTAGTGTAAAACCCAAACCCAGCCCTAAACCCTAAAAATACTGCTGTACCCCATAACCCAAACCCAGCCCTGAACCCTAAAAATACCCTGTACCCCATAATCCAAACCTAGCCCTGAGCCCTAAAAATACCCCTGTACCCCATAACCCAAACCCAGCCCTGAACCCTAAAAATACCCCTGTACCCCATAACCCAAACCCAGCCCTGAACCCAAAAAATACCCCTGTACCCCATAACCCAAACCCAACCCTGAACCCTAAAAATACCCCTGTACCCCATAACCCAAACCTAGCTCTGAACCCTAAAAATACCCCTGTACCCCATAACCCAAACCTAGCCCTGAACTCTAAAAATATCCCTGTACCCCATAACCCAAACCTAGCCCTGAACCCTAAAAATACCCCTGTACCCCATAACCCAAACCCAGCCCTGAACCCTAAAAATACCCATGTACCCCATAACCTAAACCTAGCCCTGAACCCTAAAAATACCCCTGTACCCCATAACCCAAACCTAGCCCTGAACCCTAATAATACCCCTGTACCCCATAACCCAAAACTAAATATATACAATTACTAAAATTAATTAATTTAATTTATTTTTAATATTAAATGTTGAAATAAAATGACATACTTACCAATACTTACGTTGTAATGGCATGCTTTGTAATAGCATCTGGTATGTAATGTCATGCGTTGTAAAGGCATTCGTTGTAAAGGATCCTGCGTTGTAATGGTGTGCGTTGAAACAGAATGCGTTGTAAAAGTTGCGTTGAAACGGTTGCATACCGAACGTACAAGGAAACATTTCAGACAATTGACTAGGTTTACACAATTTAGCCAGGCAGGGATATGGGATAGGGGCAGCCATTACTCAAGGCTATCCCACTAGAAGGAGTGTTTCTGGACAATAGTGGGGACAGGCACCAACAATTAACGGCCTTGGGGGATCAATTTGGCAGGGCATTGACACACACTTTAAATCAAAAGGAGCATCAAGGGTTTGACATGCCCTTCCACCTGTAGCAGCAAGAATATGCCAGCAGCAACACGCCCAGCTGGGTGCTTGTGAGCCTGGAGCCACTGGCAAGGGCAGCAATTGAACGGAACCAGGTACCTAGGCCATGCACATTAGGCAGAGGGGCTTCATAGGAGCCACATAAAGGGGAACTGCACCAGAACGCGAAACTGTAACTGTTAGATTCTAACAAGGTCCCCTCTCCAGTGAGATTGTCTACAGTTAAACGGCCTTGAGGGTGATCAGTTGAACAACACTTCATTGAGCTGCACAAGGAAAATTTCTGTAGGAAGTTAATGGACAGATTGTGGCATACAGACTTGCAATTGTGCAACGCCACTCAGGCAGAAACACCAGAAGCAGGGCTGGCAGGTAGCTTGGTGAGGACAGTCACAAACGTATATCTGACGCAGTGGCCCCTCAAGCAAAACAATTTCACACTCTCCTAATGGGAGCTCCTAGGTGGCAAACAGTGAGTGGCGCCTGCCATTAGTGGAGAGGAAAGGGGGTTAAAGAGCATTTCAGGGACCCCTTTGCATCTGCCAAATGACCACTGCACAGGAGGATGGAGAGTGATTAAAAGGGACATGGTGGTGTAATGGCAATGGCAATGCAAGACTGTCAGCTCATGCTGAGTAAAATGTTTCTTATCACCAATCAGAAGGGTGGTATGTGGCGAAACCAGTAATTAGGCAGGCCTTTGATTCTGGTGGAGGGCAATTAACTCTGAAGAAAAGCCTTAGAACTACGTCCAACCCCTGGCTTAAGCAACATGGCCACACCCCAGTTAGGCCATGCTGTTGTCATAATTGAGTTGCCTCAAAGTACCATGGGTAGGGAGCATATTAGTTATCACAAAAGGTGTATCACAGCAGGACTTGTACACAGGATTGCTGAGGCACCATTAAATTGTTCGCCATAGTTCTCAATAAACCTGTGTAAAGGTCTGGTCAAGTCAGCAAAGTGGGTGCACCCTGTAGCCTTAGCAGCCAGGCGGGTTGTGGTAGTTGTCATCCTACAAGTGTTCTGCGGTTCTTAAATTTGGGGCTACAATGGGTAAGAGCACAAATAGGCTACAATGTATTATGAACATTTGGGACTCCAATGATTCAAGAAAGGGCAAGTACTGGTATGCATTGTTCTCCTCCTGTTCCCACCCATGTTTGCTCCCTGGCACACATTAGCAGAAGTGGGGGATGTGGAAAACTTGGGCTAGGGTAGGGCATCCGCTTCGTCAACACTGTATCTAAATATCACATTCAGACAATTGGGGGCTGGCAGGCAATATGGACCTGAAATGATGCCAAATACGTGTGGATCTGAAATGAAGCAGAATATCAGGGGTGCAGGAGCATTGCTTTAGGTGTACATTTGCCCTTACATTTCCCTGTTTGAAATAGGTGGTTTGTGCAAGGTTGTCAATCCAAATATGTGTTTGCTGCGACTTCAAGGAGGAGGAGACAGAAGGGTTCAGTGCACTCATGCCGACAGTTACTAGAACACAGCGTGTATTCGAAATTGTAAGGAGCAGGTAAATTTTCACTGCTGATGCAGTACACGGGTATCAGTTTTAACCCCCAATTTTGGGAATAATCAAGTATGAGGGTAAACAAGGGTTTAGTCATCCTTATATGTAAGGCACATAATTGCACGCATTACACAATGAATTATACCGAACATAACCAGGGCTATGAAGAGCAGTAGATTTGCACTCTCGCTTGGGTAAGAATTCCGGCCGACGTGGTACTCCTATACAAGTTGAGGCCAGCTGGCTCGTGATTCAGGAGAAGTGCTCGCTGTGTCAACAACGCTACTGGAGTAGCTTGTATTGAGTCGCTGCTGTTTGCTGCTGATATCTATTGCCCCAAAGACCCTGTTGCTTCTGTGGCCGCAGAGGAGAGAGAGGCGCCGGCCCCGGGACTGCGAGGACCAGCATTCTCCACCTACAGCTGGTCCTCTTCCCGTGAGTGCCGCGCCCCCTCCCAGAGCCACGCCCTGCTGAAATTGAATAACTACTCGCGGCCCCCGCTTCGCGGGTGCCGCTCGTGATTCAGGAGAAGTGCTCGCTGTGTCAACAACGCTACTGGAGTAGCTTGTATTGAGTCGCTGCTGTTTGCTGCTGATATCTATTGCCCCAAAGACCCTGTTGCTTCTGTGGCCGCAGAGGAGAGAGAGGCGCCGGCCCCGGGACTGCGAGGACCAGCATTCTCCACCTGCAGCTGGTCCTCTTCCCGTGAGTGCCGCGCCCCCTCCCAGTGCCACGCCCTCTCTTCCTGTGAAACTATATAACTCTCATCCATCACGCGCATCGCGGGACGCGCGCGGGTCGGAGCACGGGGCGAAGCCCGGGCAAAGGGCGGGCCGTCTGTGGCAGTCCGTGGACGACTGAGGACGGGACGGGCCACCCCCCTTACGATCATCATATCAGGATCCTGGTATTTACTCAGCCTTCACCGAAACCGATACTAATAGTGGTAAATATTCTCATCTGCCTATTGTGAGTATATTGGGGTCAACTAAGATTCTTTTACAACACTAAAATCCCCAACGATATCAGTGACGTTATAAGAGATTCATTATCCCTGACGACAACCGGAGCACAAATGGGCTTTAAGAAACTGAGATCTCAGACAGTCTATATGAAAAGAATGGGAACGGAAAATGCAGTACGAAATACCACTGATAAAGCTATAAAACAAGGTCGTTTAACCCATACACCAGCCATTACTGCTTATTTCTCTGCACTCTTGCCCAAAGTGAACCAAGATATACAATCGCTAAGTAAGGATATTAATCTCAACGTAACTGACTCTGCTGGGGAGCCTACCCCAACGAAACTTAGCTTACAATTCAAGGAGGAATGTTTGGAATTAGACTTAAGCAACAAATTATCAAGTACTCCGAAAGACTTTCTTCTGTCATATCATGAAACGATCAATCTGAAAACGGTAACACCTATAAAAAGCAGAGGGAGCGTAACTTTATTCGATGATATAAATAATAGCAAACAAATTATTGCGATAGAGAAAAAGGATCTAGGAACAACTAACAGTATCCAGTCAAAAACCTCTTCACCTATCGCTTTGTGTGATCCCTCTATGGACTCCTTCAACCTTAAAAATGACAATAACACTGCTGATAACGCTCCTCCAATATCTAAAGCTCTATTCTCTCTACAAGAGATATTGGAATCTGTTCTTTCATTTCTTGGAAATATTCTTGAAAACTCTGATCAAACATTGGACGTCCAAATAGGCATCTTAAAGTATTTGGTAGAAGAAAAAAAGAAAAAAGATTCCCACGAAGTAGATAAAATCAATACGTTACATAAAACCAATCTTGAGCAACATAGCATACCAAAAGATCACAAAAAAATTCAGGAGAAAAAAACGCGTGACCTTGGTACTCAAACTGTAGACACTCAAACACAAGAAAAACATAAAATTGATAACTCGAATGATTCAGTGATATATTCTTTGAAAAACTTATTTAAAGAAAAACATCAACAGAAAATAAAACACTTTCCATTATTTTCAAAAACTCATGGAACGAATAAGTCTACTAATGCTAACGTTCCTGAAACGCAGGAATCAAGAATAAACATCAGTAACGCATCGAGTGAAGGAAATGAAGACACGCTCACCAACAAGAACCAGGAAAAGAACATTGCAGTTGGGAAAAAATGGAGAAGAAAGCCAGAGAGAAGGATCCAAAAACGGAAAAATCGTAAACTAAAATTCCAAAAATCTGTAATTTCTCATAAATCTGAAGAAAAACAATGTGACATTAAAATAGAGTCTCAAAACGTTGAAAAAGGTATTACCAGTAATAACTATGAAAATATGGTGCCTCAACTAGACCCGACAGTAAAAGAGTATATTCCTACCAAATACCCCAAACAATCAGATCAAAGTAAAAACATCTTTATAGAAGAAAACAATAGCTACTATAAAAAGGGGGAAGGGCCTTCTTCCAAAACTCTTCAAATCGAGGAACTTTTTCCTATCGATTCGGCACCACTCAATAGAGGAAGGATTATAAACTTATTACGACATATAAGGACTTTAGATACAATGACTAGTAATGAAATCGATCTTGTGTCTTTTCCCAAAAAAGAGAATAATAAATTGACAGTGGTAACCTTTTGGTCAACAGTCCTTCCAGGCATAATACCAAAGGAGAAAGAGACACTACACAAGCACGGATATGATGTAATGGAAATAGAAGAATTAAAGGACTATAATACCCCCAATGGGTATAATGCTCAAATACAGGCTATCACCAATTCTCAAGTCAAGAAATACCAGCGAAAAAATGGCATGACTGAAGACCGAGACATCACAAACCTAAAAATTCTGGTGAATAAAGGTCATAGGGCAGTTTGGTACAAAGCTGACATGGAACCTGAAGAGCATACTACTACCGAGTCCTGGGCTTGGGTCTCCGAGACTCTGAATAGCAACAAAATCTCTAACTTCAGACAACATTCTGTTTAGAACGGGACTAAGGATTACATCTTGGAACATCGCTGGCAGAACTAAAAACAAACTGTCCATGGTTATGAGAAATCTCCCAGACATATTGCTTCTACAAGAAACATGGGATACCGTATCTTTCATTCTTAAAGGGTACTTTATATATGAAAAATTAGCACTATCCACTAATCGAGGTCATGCTAAAGGAGGGTTAGCCATATTGCTAAGGGAAGATTACCTGTGGGAACAGGAAATAATAGACACAAAATCTAACAACTTGCAGTGCATTCAAATTTTCGCAAAAAAACATAGCACTGCTTCACCACAGGCAATCTTACTTTTCAATGTCTACGCTCCCCCTGGGAAAGAAAACGACATCACATTTTTGGATATAATTGAAAAGATTACGCATATTACGGAGATCTATACTCATTCTTCCTTCTTAATTGCGGGGGATTTCAATAGTAAAATCTCCAATTCTGAAATTAATAGGTGGGCAAATCTATATGCAGAAGAAGGTCAGGAAATTATAATTCCACAATTCCCCGAGGGAATATTAACCAATAAAAGAGGTGGATTGTTATTATCAGCAATAACAAATCTTAATGGACTAACATTGAATGGAGCTGTTGAGGGAGACATTCCAGCAAAGTATACCAGGCGAGGCAATGGGTCTCCATCCATTATAGATTATATCACAAGCAGTATGGATCTGCTTGATACTGCTTTGTTTTTATCTAATCAATTTTGTCTGGAGAGTGATCATGCGATTATGCAATTAACAGCAGATTGGATACCTAAAACTTCCCAACCTAGCCACATTATTTACATTGAAAGTACTGTACTAATCGAAAGTGAACGGAGACGCATCTACTGGAATTCCTCGACCCTTGATAAAATCATGACAAAGATTGATCATTCAAAGCTTCTGGAGCAGAGACTCTCCAAAAATCCTATAGAAAACTTTGAATTCATAATTAAGGATTTTAAAAAACTTATCCTAAGTATGATATCATCGGGTGCAAAAGGCAATATTAAAAAGAAGGGAGGAAAAAATGTATGTTCCCATAAGAATTCAGAAGTAAAGAAACAATTAAATAAATTTATACGTGCCCAATACATGAACTTTTCAGCAAGTGTAAAGAAGGAAATAAACAGATTGAAGAACCAACTGAGGCGGGAGAACCAAAAGGAAAAAAGAGCTATAGAAGATCGAAACTGGGTCGATATTCAGATTGCTGCAAGTAAATACAATCAACGTAAATATTGGTCCTTAATCGCGAAAATAACTGGTACAAAGAAAAATCTACAAACCATCCCGGTTCCCCCGAACGACTGGGAACTATACCTCTCAGATCTTTACAAAGTAAACCCAATAAAACCTAAAGTAAGCAGTAAAGATACGAATCATGAAAAAGATGAGAGTTCTCTAACACAAACTACAGCCATCTCGGTTGAACTCAACATACGCAAAGCAAAAACCACAGGCGCCTCTGGACCAGATCAAATCCCGATTAAGGCGTTACAAGTCGCACCGAAAGAATGGAGCAAGCTATTATGCCCTCTCTTTAATCACATCTTTGAGAGTGGACATGTTCCAAAATCTTGGCAGGGAAGCATAATTATCCCTATCCATAAGAAGGGAAGCAAAACCCAAGCTGGAAATTACCGACAGATCGCACTCATGGATGCAGTAGGCAAAGTGTTCGCGGCAGAGGTACTAGATCGCCTGAAGGAATGGGCCTTTTCGTCAGGTCTGATACCCATGTGTCAAGCAGGCTTTAGGCCTAAGCACTCGGTCACAGATAACATAGCAGGTTATCTTGGACAAGTACATTACTCAAAAAGCCCAGGTAGTTTATGCCGCATTCATCGATTATTCAACGGCATTTGATCGGGTTGATCGATCTACCCTATGGAAAAAACTTAGGAGGCTTGGAATCCAAGAACAATTGCTGCAAGCAATAATAAGCCTCCACACCAATACCTGGTGCCAAGTCCAGATGGGGGGAGAAAAAGGACTCACAAAAAGAATCCAAACAGAGAATGGACTAAAACAAGGGTGCCTTTTAGCCCCGCTCCTCTTTTCCCTCTATTTAAGTGACTTGCCTCACCAATTGCAAATTGGTTCTAATCTACCGCCGAAGATCGCCCAGCAAAGCATAATTTCATTACTCTACGCTGACGATATAGTATTATTAGATCTAACCCCTTTCGGACTGCAGGCATCATTGGACATTCTGTATCAATATTCGAAGGAAAATTATCTAATACCAAATATAAAGAAAACTAAAGTGATAGCTTTTTCAGGAAGAAAACAAAGCGCCAAGTATACCTGGAAGATTGGTGAAGAAAAAATAGAAGAGGTAGACAATTATCCTTATCTCGGAAGGATTCTCTCCAAAAATTTAACAAATTCAACACAGGTATCAAACTTACAAAGGAAAGCTGATATACATGCCTCTGCTCTCTTGAAACTTTACAGTGCAACAGGGAATAGACACTTCTCTGCACTGTTAGGCACATACAGAGTAAAAATACCACTTGTATTATCATATGCGACGGAATACATCCCCATAAAGCAATGGGTTTTCATGGATCAAAAAGAGGGGAAAATTTTAAGAAGGATCATGAAAGTTTCCGATGCTGTACCTGTACAGGCACTGAGATTAGAACTATCAATCATAAGCTCTTATGCTATAGCTATCGCTAATGTAATAAGGTGGGCCTACAACCTGATACATGCGAAGGAGAACACTCTAAGGTCAGTGTTGAAAAAAGAGTCTTTTGGGGCAGTGCCTAAAAAGCAAGTCTTTCTGGAAAACTTGGCTGTAGCATTTCGGCTGGCACACATTAAAATTGAAATGTTGAGTACTTGGTCTCCAGCGCAATTAAAATTGTTCTTAAAAACTTTTACCCCTAAATTGAGCTACGAATTGGACTGTTTACACTGCAATAAATTAACCATCTACAAGCCATTTGTGGAAAAACTTGAATACAAGCAAACTCGACCTTATATTGGGTTTACCCTGACACATGGTGTAAGGAGAGCGATCACTATGTACCGGTTGGGCATCTTACCACTATTAGCATTCACCTCCAGATGGCTTCCAGGAGGATCTCCTCTGTGTACTTTGTGCGCAGGGGGTGACCAAACTATAGAACATTTATTACTCGTGTGTCCCAATCATAAAGTAACCCTAGCTCGTACAAGATACCTCAATCCTATATTCCGCTCCTGCAGAATTACTAAGGGGAGAGAACTTTTAGATATGTGTGGTCTACCTTTGAATGAATTCATTTGTTACAATTTGTACAAGTTTCTAAAACAATTTTTATCTTTGTATTAATACTGTTGCACTTTTTGTAAAATGTAAATTTCTTTTGTGGTCCTCTGTCGAGTACCAATACAAATAAAAAAAATTTGACTTTTTTTGACTTGGCAGAGTGAAGGGTAAAGTATTGCCCTCTTACCTCTTTCTGAACCTCTCTTGCTTCTTTCTGTACACTTTTTCCCTTTTCTGCACACCTTTCTCTTTCTGCACCTCTCACCTCTTTCTGCACTTCAAATTCTTCTCTCTGCACCTTTCTTGCTTTTATCTGCACTCCACTTGTCCATATCTGTACCTCTCTTGCCTTTTTATGCACCTCTCTTGTTTCTTTTTGCACCCATTTTTCTTTTTTCTATACTTATCTTGCCACTATCTGCACTTCTTTTACCTCTTTGTGTACTTCTCTTGCCTCTTACTGAACTTTTCTTCCTCTTACTGTACCTCTGGCTTCTTTCTGTAATTCTCTTGATTCTTGCTGCACCTCTCTTGTCTCTTTATGTACTTCTCTTACCTCTTTCCTCACCTCTCTTTCCTCTTTGTGCACATTTCTTCCTCTTTATGCACTTCTCTTGACTCTTTCTGCATATTTCGTCCACGTTATGCACCTCTTTTGACTCTTTCTGCACATCTCTCGCCTCTTTGTGTACCTCTCTTGCTTTTTTCTGCACCTCCCTTGCTTCTTTCTTTACCTTTTTCCTCTTTCTGTACTTCTCTTGCCTCTTTCTGCACTTCTCTTGCCTCCTTCTGCACCCCTCTTGCCTCTTTTTGTGCTTCCCTTGCTTCTTTTTGCACTTCACTTGCCTCTATCTGCACATTTCTTGCCTCTTTATGCACAATTCTTCCTCTTTCAGCACCTCTCTTGCTTCTTTCATCACTTCTCTTGCCTCTTTTTGCATCTCTCTTGCCTCCTTTTGTACCTCTCTTGCTTCTTTCTGTACTTTGCTTGCTTCTTTCTGCACCTGTATTCCTCTCTCTGCACTTCTCTTGCCTTTTTATACACAATTCTTCCTCTTTCAGCACCTATCTTGTTTATTTCTTTACTTCTCTTGCTTCTTCCTGCACTTTTCTTGCCTCATTCTGCACTTGTCTTGCCTCTCTATGTACAATTCTTCCTCTTTAAGCACCTCTTTTGCTTCTTTCATCACTTCTTTTGCCTCGTTTTGCATTTCTCTTGCCTATTTCTGCACTATTTCTTGTGTCTTTCTGCACCTCTCTTGCTTCTTTCTTCACTTCTCTTGCTTCTTTCTGCACCTCTCTTGCCACACTCTCTACATCTCTTGTCTCTTTCTGTGGTTCTCTTGCCCCTTTCTGCACTTCTCCTGCCTTTTTCTGTACTTCTCCTGCCTCTTTCTGTACTTCCCTTGCCTCTTTCTGCACATTTCTTCCTTTTTTCTGCACTTCTTTTGCCTCTTTCTGCACTTTTGTTTTTATTGCACTTCTTTTGCCTATTTTTGCACTTCACTTGCCTTTTTCTGCACTTCTCTTGCCTCTTTATGCACAATTCTTCCTCTTTCAGCACGTGTTTTGCTGCTTCTTTCACCACTTCTCTACTTCTTTTTGCACCTCTCTTACCTCTTTCTGCACTTCCCTTGTGTCTTTCTGCACCTCTCTTGCTTCTTTCTTCACTTCTCTTGCTTCTTTATGCACCACTCTTGCTTCATTCGGCATCCCTCTTGCCTCTTCATGCACATCTCTTGCCTCTTTCTGCATTTCTCTAGCTTCTTACTGCACTTCTCCTGCTTCTTTCTGTACTTGTCAAGCCTCTCTTTCCACTTCACTTGCCTCTTTCTGCACCTCTCTTGCTTCTTTCTTCACTTCTCTTGCTTCTTTCTGTGAGAAGTTGGCCTGGTATATGTTGTCCACTAATTATAGTGGTCACCCTGTACCAGTCCAAAGAACCCCTTACTGGTTATATGTTAAAGACAACCTTTATTGAAAGCTATCCTACGGAGAGCAGACTTCAGGCAAAGACTTGAAGGAATGTAAAGCAGCTTTTTATACCAGTCTACAATCTCCTGAGTGCCTAAATGAAAGACAACCACACCAGGTATATATATAAAATATATGTATTTATTTCTAAGCACACCCCCCTAGACTCTTTATGAGACTAGGGCCCGATGTAGGTAAATCCCATTTACCGAATTTGAAATACCGAATTTTACCGATTCGGTATTTCAAAATCGGTAAATGGGATGTAGGTCCCAACATCTGGAATCGTTACCGATTCCTTACAAATTCGGTATTTACCGATTCGGTAAATACCAAATCTGTATTTGCTATTGAATCCTATGGGCCTTTGAAGCCCATAGGATTAAAGTCAAATACCGAATCGGTATTTACCGAATCGGTAAATACCGAATTTGGCAAGGGTGCAGGGGGTGTCACTTTGACACCCTCTAGCACCCCCAAAACGGGCATGTGTGCAATGTGGCACACAGACATGCCCTAAGGGCACGTCTGTCTGTCACATGGCACATGTGTACATGCACAGATGTGCATGTACACAGGAATCGGTATTTTACCATGGATTTGTATTCCATGGTAAAATACCGATTCTGTAAGCCATGTGCTGATGGAACATTGGCTACCTACATTGCATTTTCGGTAATTTTACTGAATCGTTCTCATTACCGAATCGGTAAATATTACCGAATCGGTAAATTTTCCGATTCGGTAATGATAACGATTCGGTAAAATTACCGAAAATGTGCCCCTACATCTCGATAGCCCTTTCCCGATCGTAAACGGACGAAAATCGGTATTTTCGGCTGATTCCGATCGGTAAAGGGCTACCTACATCGGGCCCTAGAGGTCAAAACACATAAGTTACACTTCAAATATGATAGTATTAAGCGCAAATACACGTCAGGCCCTAGGGGCGAGCCTAACCACATACTAAAATAGTGGTATAAGAACCACAACTTAACTAGACACGAGGCCTAGAGCCTGTGGAATCGCTGGGACCCCAAGGAACCACCCAAGGTAGTGACACAGGGGACCCACGGGGGCCGTGTGCAGTTTGAGAACACAGCCGCGAGCTCCTGTAAGCTTCTATGGGGAAAGTCGAGGTCAGATTTCTTAAAGATTAGGGACAATTAGAAGTGAGTCCGGACCAAACCCTTCGGGACTTAGGAAGTTCTAGGGTCAACACCCACGGGATCACTGGAGTACATGTGTTGCCTCACCCAGGGAAGCCGGGTGCTTAGGTGTAAAATGGTGTCGGGTCGTGTCGTCGATTTCAATGGGAGATGGCAAAGAAGTGCTGCTGCCGGGAAGATGCGAAGTATTCGACGAGATCCAGGCCTGGATCAAAGATGAGAAGAACCTGAAAGCAGAGGGGACAGAGTCTGGGTCACTAGCCAGTGACCAGGAAGGCGATAGGCAGATGCCCCCCCATGTTGGGTGATTTCTGGTGAAGAAGGTGAAGCTTGACTCTTCAGCCATGAGGACCAGGAGGTGTTGAGGACAACCAGGTGCTGGATTCGAGCTGTCCCACAAAGGATGTCGAGTGCTGCAGTATCGGTGCCCAGATTGGACACGACAAGCCTTGGCAACAGCAACCCACACAGAAACAAGAAAGATGCTTTGGTGCAGACCAGCAAGGTCTTTGGCACTCACCAATTGGTTAGGAGTCAGGGCATGTGTAAAGCAACCAGCAAAGCTCAAGGAAAATCAAAGTTACCCCCTCAGGGACCCATCAGTCAACAGACCAGGTATCGCAAAGGGACATCAAGAGGAAACACAAAATGGCAGCCCACAGGTCACTCTGGATGACTAGGGCAACAATCTTTGGTGGATCTTTTGCTCAAGGTGAGGGATACAAATAATAAAAATAATAATAATAAAGGGGCTTGTAAAGCGCATGGTGACGCCATCACGGCGTTTCCCCGCTCTGTGGAGAAAAAGTCAGTGCCAAATAGAGGGTATTACAGGGAAAACAAATAGGTTTGTAAGCTTTTCCTGAAAGTGGTCTCAGAGTCCGCAAGTCTGATACTCATAGGGAGTGCGTTCCATTCCCTGGCGGCCATTACCCGGAAGGAGCGGCCACCCATTCTGGCTTTCCTGATACGGGGAATTTTGAGCAGGCCCGTTCCCCCAGAGTGAAGAGTTCGGTTGGGCTCATAGGGAATAGCCAGGTCATTCATGTAGGGGGGAGCTTTTTGGGAAATGATCCTATAGCACATTAGGAGTGCTTTAAAGAGAACTCTCTTTTTTATAGGTAGCCAGTGAAGGGTGTCAAGAGCAGGTTTGGATGGTGCTCTCTTGGGGAGTCTGAGGACTAGGCGTGCCGCTGTATTTTGGAGTACTTGAAGTCTCCTGATGTTGTTTTGCGTTGTTCCGAGCAGAAGCACATTGCCGTAGTCTATTCTCGAGGTCACTAGAGCTTGTGTCATAGTGCGCCTGGCTTCCAGAGGAAGAATATCAAGGGTGCGGTTTAGGGTCTTCATGACCCCAAAACATTTTCCGACCACTTTGTTCACGTGGCAGTCATAGGAGAGTTTGGGATCAACCCAGATCCCCAGATTTTTGGCCGCTTTACAGGGGGTAGGTAACGGCCCCAAACATGACGGCCACCACTCCTTAGTCCAGCTCGTATCCCTGCCTCCAATTACCAGAACCTCTGTTTTTGAGCCGTTGAGCTTCAGGCAATGCTGGGTCATCCAACTTGCCAGCGCCTGCATGCAGGATTTAAAGTTGTTAGCAGAAATGGAAGGAGCTTGGGATAGAGAGATGAGAAGTTGGGTTTTGTCGGCATATGAAACTAATTCAATGCCGAACGATTGAACCACTTCCGCCAAGGGGCCATGTACAAGTTGAACAGGGTAGGGTAGTTGAACAGGGTACAAGTATCCCCAAGCACGACTTCAAGAGATGTCGAGAAGTTAATGCACTTGCAAAAGTGCACGGTGACCAGGAGGTCCGGTTCCACGCTACTCACGAAGGCTGCAGGTCTCAGCTTTGCTGGGGACTCAGGTCAGCCTCTCAGATGTCTGAAAATCCTCTTCCTGGGCTGCAAATACTTCAGAGTCTGGCAGGAGCTCCGGAAATGCAGATTGGTGAAATGCTTTGTGGGTGCCTGCCAAGCAGGGGAGTCAATCCTTGACCCCAAGGGATATTTCTTCAGTCCTCTAGTCTTGAGTAGAGTATTGAAGTTCCAGGATTCAGCTCTAGAGTTTCATCCAGGGATATCCAAAGTTCTGGTTACAGAGGGTCCTTACTTATACCTAAGGAAGGGGTTGGACTAGCTCTGGGGACCCACTTATGGGAGGATTTGGAAAGAGGGGTGGCTACACCCATTTCCGTTGTCCAGTTTCACGCCAGAGCATCTGAACCGGTTTGAGCTGGACTATGCACAGGGACACCAAATGTGCCCCCAGTGCAGGACTTCAAAACACTCTGAGAGTGCTCCCACCCAGCCCCAATACACATCATCCTGTCTGGGAGGTGGTTACACCTCCCTGTGACAGGAAACCTATTGTCCAGGCCTCCCCTGCTGGAGTGTTGGTCAGCATCAGGAGGCCAGACCAGTGTCTGTGGCTACAGCATCCATTGTGGGATGCCAGGGCTCCGTTAAGTTTCTACTGGGTAAACCAGTACTGCCATGTCTCTCCCTCTAGAAGGGTGGGATCGTACTCCCACACCAGTTACTCGTGTGTGGGTATGATTCCAAGGTGTTTGACACCAAACATGACAGGTTTCCGTGCAGCCAGTCCAAAGTTAGCATTTACTGTTTGATTATAATGCACTTAAGAGTATATGGTCAGGCTGTACCACTGACAACCCCGGAGAAGAGATTCCAAAGGCTGCAGAGGGGCTCAGCCCATGCATGGGCACCCTCTCACATATAACCAAGCACTGTGCCTTCAGGATTGTTAAGGTTTGTATGTGCAGTGATATGTAAGGTAAGGTATGGTGAGCCTATACCTCAGTAAGGGTTGCATGCACCACCTTACCCAGGCTGCAGTAGCAGAACTGTGGTATCATTTTGGGTGGCTTTCCAGGGGTGGCATAATACATGCTTCAGCTCCTGGTAGGCCTCTGGGGTACATATGCCCTCCTATGCACTGGGTACATAGTATGCCATATACTAGGAACTCACAATGGTACCTCAGGATCCAATCTCTTGGTGTACCTAAAGTACATGCAGCCAATTTAGTGAGGAAGCAGCTACACTGGGGCCCTGAGTAGCAGGGTCACAGCTAGACAAAAGTAAAAAAAGAGTGAAACACCAGCAAAAAGTGGGGGTAAACATGTGAAGCAGATCCTACTCTCCTACACATTCTACATTCACACTCTCTTGCCTATTTTTGAACCTCTCTAGCCTCTGTCTGTACTTCTCTTGCCTCTTTCTGCACTTCTTTTGCCTCTTTATGCACTTTTCCCTCTCTTTCTCTACCTCTTTTCTTCTTTCAACGCTTCTCTTGCCTCTTTATGCACAATTCTTCTTTTTTTCAGCACCTCTCTTGCTTCTTTCATCACTTCTTTTGCCTCTTTTGCACCTCTCTTGCCTATTTCTGATCTTCTCTTGTGTCTTTCTGTACCTCTCTTGCTTCTTTCTTCACTTCTCTTGCTTCTTTCTGTACATCTCTTGCCTCTTTTTGCAACGCTCTTGACTCTTTCTGTGCTTCCCTTGCTATTTTTTGCACTTTACTTGACTCTTTCTGCAATATTCTTGCTACTTTCTGCACCTTTTTTTGCCTTTCTGCACTTCTCCTACCTTTTCCTGCACCTCTCTTGCCTTTTCTGGTCATTTCTTCCTCTTTCTGCATCTCTCTTGCATCTTTCTGCACCTGTATTCCTCTTTCTGCATTTCGTTTGCTTCTTTCTGCACTTCACTTGCCTCTTTCTGCACTTTTTGTGCTTCTTTCTGCACTCTCTTGCCTCTTTCTGCAAATGTCTTCCTCTTTCTGTACCTCTCTTGCTTCTTTCTGCACTTCTCCTGCTTCTTTCTGCACTCCTCTTTCCTCTTTCTGCACTTCTCTTGCTTCATTTTTGCACTTCTTTTGCCTCTCTCTGCACTTCACTTGCATCTTACTGCACATTTCTTGCCTCTTTCTGTACTTCTCTTGCTTCTTTCTGTAACTTTCTTCTTCTTTCTGTACTTTTCTTGCCTCTCTAAACACAATTCTTCCTCTTTCAGCACCTTCTCATTCTGAACTTCTTTTGGCTCTTTCTGTACTTCTCTTGCTTCTTTCTGTAACTTTCTTCTTCTTTCTGTACTTTTCTTGCCTCTCTAAACACAATTCTTCCTCTTTCAGCACCTTCTCATTCTGAACTTCTTTTGGCTCTTTCTGCCCTTCTCGAGCTTCTGTCTGCATTTTCTTTGCCTCTTTCTGCACTTGGCTTGCCTCTTTATGCACAATTCCTCCTCTTTCAGCACTTCTCTTGCTTCTTTCATCACTTCACTTGCCTCGTTTTGCATCTCTCTTGCCTATTTTTTCACTTATCTTGTGTCTTTCTGTACCTGTCTTGCTTCTTTCTTCACTTCTCTTGCTTCTTTCTGCACCTCTCTGGCCGCTTTTTGTACATCTCTTGCCTCTTTCTGTGGTTATTTTACCTCTTTCTGCAGTTCTCCTGCCTTTTTCTATACTTCTCCTGCCTCCTTTTGTACTTCCCTTGCCTCTTTTTGCACCTTTCTTCCTTTTTTTATGCACCTTTCTTGCCTCTTTCTGCACCGTTCTTTTGACTCTTTCCGCACCACTCTTGCCTCTTCCTACATTTCTCTTCCTTCTTTTTGCACCTCTCTTGCTTCTTTCTGCACTCCTTTTGTCTCTTTCTGTACATCTCTTGCCTCTTTCTGCACCTCTCTTGCTTCTTTCTGCACACTTCTTCCTCTTTCTGCACACGTCTTCCTCTTTCTACACCTCTCGCTTCTTTCTGGACTCTTTCTTCTCAACTTTCTTGCTTTTTCTGTATTCCTCTTGTCTATATCTGCACCTCTCGTGCTTCTTTCTGCACCCATTTTTCTTTTTTGGCACGTCTCTTGCCACTTTCTGCACTTCTTTTGCCTGTTTCTGTACTTCTCTTGCCTCTTTCTGCACCTTTCTTCCTATTACTGCTCATCTCTTGCTTCTTTCTACAATTCTTTTGCTTCTTGCTGCACTTCTCTTGCCTCTTTCTGTACTTCTCTTACCTCTTTATGTTCCTCTCTAACCTCTTTCTGCACATTTCGTCTTCTTTCTGCACTTCTCTTGACTCTTTCTGCATATTTCTTCCATATTAAGCACTTCTTTGGACTCTTTCTGCACATCTTTTGCCTCTTTGTGCACCTCTCTTGCTTCTTTCTACAACTCTCTTGCTTCTTTCTGCACCTTTTGTCTTCTTTCTGCACTTCGCCTGGCTCTTTATGTACCCCTCATGCCTCCTTCTGCTTGTCTTTTGCTTCTTTCTGCACCTCTCTTGCTTTTTGCACTTCTTCTGCTTCTTTCTGTACTTCTCTTGCCTCTTTCTGTACTTCTGCTTTTTTGTATTTTCACCTCTTTCTGCACTTCATGTGCCTCTTTCTGCACATCTCTTGCCTCTTTATGCATAATTCTTCCTCTTTTAGCACCTCCTATGCTTCTTTCATCACTCCTCTTACCTCTTTTGCACCTCTATTACATCTTTCTGCACTTCCCTTGTGTCTTTCTGCGCCTCTCTTGATTCTTTTTTCACTTCTATTGCTTCTTTTTTCACCTCTCTTGCCTCTTTCTGCACCTCTTTTGCCTCTTTCTGTGCTTCTCTTGCCACTTTCTGCACTTCAATTGTCATTTTCTGCACTTCTCCTGCCTTTTTCTGTACTTCTCTTGCCTGTTTCTGTACCTTTCTTCCATTCACTGCACAGTATTGCCCTTTTCTGCACCTCTCTTGTGCCTCTTTCTTCACCTCTTTTGCTTCTTTCTGTACCTCTCTTGCTTCTTTCTGTACCCCTCTTGTTCCTATTTATTTACCTCTTTTGCTTCTTTCTGCACCTCTTTTGCTTCTTTCTGTACCCCTCTTGTCCATTTCTGTACCTCTCTAGCCTCTTTCTGCACATTTCGTCTTCTTTCTGCACTTCTCTTGACTCTTTCTGCATATTTCTTCTATATTAAGCACTTCTTTGGACTCTTTCTGCACATCTTTTGCCTCTTTGTGCACCTCTCTTGCTTCTTTCTACAACTCTCTTGCGTCTTTCTTGACCTTTTGTCTTCTTTCTGCACTTCGCCTGGCTCTTTCTGTACCCCTCATGCCTCCTTCTGCTTGTCTTTTGCTTCTTTCTGCACCTCTCTTGCTTTTTGCACTTCTACTGCTTCTTTCTGTACTTCTCTTGCCTCTTTCTGTACTTCTGCTTTTTTGTATTTTCACCTCTTTCTGCACTTCATGTGCCTCTTTCTGCACATCTCTTGCCTCTTTATGCATAATTCTTCCTCTTTTAGCACCTCCTATGCTTCTTTCATCACTCCTCTTACCTCTTTTGCACCTCTATTACATCTTTCTGCACTTCCCTTGTGTCTTTCTGCGCCTCTCTTGATTCTTTTTTCACTTCTATTGCTTCTTTTTTCACCTCTCTTGCCTCTTTCTGCACCTCTTTTGCCTCTTTCTGTGATTCTCTTGCCACTTTCTGCACTTCAATTGTCATTTTCTGCACTTCTCCTGCCTTTTTCTGTACTTCTCTTACCTGTTTCTGTACCTTTCTTCCATTCACTGCACAGTATTGCCCTTTTCTGCACCTCTCTTGTGCCTCTTTCTTCACCTCTTTTGCTTCTTTCTGTACCTCTCTTGCTTCTTTCTGTACCCCTCTTGTTCCTATTTATTTACCTCTTTTGCTTCTTTCTGCACCTCTTTTGCTTCTTTCTGTACCCCTCTTGTCCATTTCTGTACCTCTCTAGCCTCTTTCTGCACATTTCGTCTTCTTTCTGCACTTCTCTTGACTCTTTCTGCATATTTCTTCTATATTAAGCACTTCTTTGGACTCTTTCTGCACATCTTTTGCCTCTTTGTGCACCTCTCTTGCTTCTTTCTACAACTCTCTTGCTTCTTTCTGCACCTTTTGTCTTCTTTCTGCACTTCGCCTGGCTCTTTCTGTACCCCTCATGCCTCCTTCTGCTTGTCTTTTGCTTCTTTCTGCACCTCTCTTGCTTTTTGCACTTCTACTGCTTCTTTCTGTACTTCTCTTGCCTCTTTCTGTACTTCTGCTTTTTTGTATTTTCACCTCTTTCTGCACTTCATGTGCCTCTTTCTGCACATCTCTTGCCTCTTTATGCATAATTCTTCCTCTTTTAGCACCTCCTATGCTTCTTTCATCACTCCTCTTACCTCTTTTGCACCTCTATTACATCTTTCTGCACTTCCCTTGTGTCTTTCTGCGCCTCTCTTGATTCTTTTTTCACTTCTATTGCTTCTTTTTTCACCTCTCTTGCCTCTTTCTGCACCTCTTTTGCCTCTTTCTGTGATTCTCTTGCCACTTTCTGCACTTCAATTGTCATTTTCTGCACTTCTCCTGCCTTTTTCTGTACTTCTCTTGCCTGTTTCTGTACCTTTCTTCCATTCACTGCACAGTATTGCCCTTTTCTGCACCTCTCTTGTGCCTCTTTCTTCACCTCTTTTGCTTCTTTCTGTACCTCTCTTGCTTCTTTCTGTACCCCTCTTGTTCCTATTTATTTACCTCTTTTGCTTCTTTCTGCACCTCTTTTGCTTCTTTCTGTACCCCTCTTGTCCATTTCTGTACCTCTCTTGCCTCTTTCTGCACCTGTTTTTCTTTTTTCTGCACTTCTCTTGCAGCTTTCCGTACTTCTCTTGCCTCTTTGTGCATCTCTCTTGCTTCTTTCTGCCTCTCTCCTACTTTTTTCTGCACTTCTCCTGTTTCTTTCTGTACCTCTCTTCCTCTTACTGTACCTCTCTTGCTTATATCTGCAATTCTCTTGTTTCTTTCTGCACCTCTCTTACCTCTTTATGCACTTCTCTTGACTCTTTCTGCATATTTCTTCCACGTTTTACTTCTTTTCACTCTTTATACACATCTCTTGCCTCTTTGTGCACCTCTCTTGTGTCGTTCTGCACCTTTCTTGCTGTTTCTGTACTTTTCTTGCCTCATACTGCATCTCTCTTACCTCTTTCTGTATCTCTTTTGGCTCTTTCTGCACATTTCCTCCTCTTTCCACACCTCTCTTGCTTCTTTCTGCACTTCTTCTTCTTCTTTCTGCACTTCTCTTGCCTCTTTCTGTACTTCTCCTGCTTTATTTGCACCTATTTTGCCTCTTTCTGCACTTCTCGTGCCTCTTCATGCACAATTCCTCCTCTTTCAGCACCTCTTTTGCTTCTTTCATCACTTCTCTTGCATCTTTTTGCACCTCTCTTACCTCTTTATGCACTTCCCTTTTGTCTGTC
Source organism: Lissotriton vulgaris (assembly GCF_964263255.1). Classification (NCBI taxonomy): domain Eukaryota; kingdom Metazoa; phylum Chordata; class Amphibia; order Caudata; family Salamandridae; genus Lissotriton; species Lissotriton vulgaris. The sequence goes on along the minus strand of NC_141695.1, from coordinate 1,633,925,409 downwards.
TGCAACTCCCTTGCTGCTTTCTTCACTTCTCCTGCTTCTTTCTGCAACTTTCTAGCCTCTTTCTGTACCTCTTTTGCCTCTTTCTGTGTTGATCTTGCCTCTTTCTGCACTTAACTTGCCTCTTTCTGCAATTTTCCTGCCTATTTCTATACTTCTCTTACCTGTATCTGTACTTTTCTTCCTTTCACTGTACCGTTATTGCCTCTTTCTTCACTACTCTTGCTTCTTTCTGCAACCTCCTTCTTTCTTTTGCACCACTGTTGCTTCTTTTTGCACTTTTCTTGCTTCTTTCTGCACCTCTTTTGCTTCTTTCAATATCCCTTTTATCTCCTTCTGTATATCTCTTGCCTCTTTCTGGACTGCTCCTGCCTCTTTCTGCACATTTCCTCCTCTTTCTGCACCTCTCTTGCTTCTTTCTATGTTTCTCTTGCCTCTTTCTGTACCTTTCTTACTTCTTTCCACAAACCTTTTGCCTTTTTCTACACCTCTTGCTTTTTTCTGTACCCCTCTTGCTTTTTCTTGTGCTTTTCGTGCCTCTATCTGCATCTCTATTGCTTCTTTCTACACCCCTCTTGCCTCTTTCTGCACCTCTCTTGCCATTTTCTGCATTTATTTTGCTTCTTTCTGCAACTTTCTTGCTTCTTTCTGCATATCTCTTGCTTCTTTCTGCAACCCTCTTGCCTCTTTCTGCACTTCTCTTGCTTCTTTCTGAACTTCTCTTGCCTATTTCTGCACTTCTCTTGCCTCTTTATGCACATTTCTTACTCTTTCTACACCTCGTTTGCTTTCATCACTTCTCTTGCCTTTTTCTGCACCTCCATTGCTTCTTTATGTATACTTTTCTTGCCTCTTTCTACACCTCTCTTACTTCTTTCTTCACCTTTCTTGCTTCTATCTGCATCCCTATTTTCTCTTTCTGTACCTCGCTTGCCTCTTCCTGCACCACTCTAACATCTTTCTGCACCCGGCTTGCCTCTTTCTGCACTTCTTTTGCCTCTTTTGGCACTTTTCTTGCTTCTTTCTGCACATTTCTTCCTCTTTGTGCACTTCTCTTGCCTCTTTAAAAGGGGCGTTATAGTTAGGAATTAGGATTTTAAAAAACCTTAGAAATTCACTGAGAAAAACAGAGGTTTCAGGGACCTTATAGTTAGGAATCTGTATTTTAAAAAACCTTAGAAATTCATAGAAAAAAACAAAGATTACAGGGACGTTATAGTTAGGGTGACATTTCACTCCAATAAAAGCAGAGCTATTCAGCTGTTATAGTTTGCTGAGTTAACTATAACTCGAGCCCCCTAATGCACTGCTGATGACACTACATATTACATCACTCATGAAATGGTCAGTGATATCACTGATGACATTCCGAATGACATCACTGATGACATCATCCAGTGACTGAGTGTTTTAAAAGTTTAAGAATGTTATACATATATATATATATATATATATATATATATATATATATATATATATATATATATATATATATATATATATATTTTTTTTTTTCTTGGCGAGCATTAGTCCACTTTCTATGTTGTGTGAAGTGGTGGGGGATTTAATGGCGATATGCACAATGTATGGCTGATACTGAGGAAGCCAAATAGGTGAAACGCGTCTGTCGAGGGGGCAGGGGGGTCTGCCAATAAACCATCCTGGTTAACACACCGACTTGGAGTGCCGTCCTTTTTTGACCTCTAGGAGATTCACGGAGGTGTGTGGAAACATTGTTACGCGTCCCACCAGCGCGGGATAGAGCACCCGGGAAGAGGAGGAGCAACGGCGGTGAAGGGAGCTGTTCGAAAAATTAATTTGGCCGTCGACCCGAGACACGAGGATTATCCGAGGCAGCACGGAAGGGTGTCCTGCCGTCCCACCAGGAAACGAGGGGAATCTGCACACGACGAACCGACATCGAGACTGACGCGGTAGCTGCTTGGAATACGAGCGGCGGCTGGGGAGTTCCGGCGGAGGGTAAGCGGTGCACCAGTACCCAAGTTCTTTTTCTATCTTTGAACATTGGTAGATACGTGTCTCTGTCCCGCAATAGCAAGTCACCTGTGGCGGACCCCCCGCTAACTGTTGCGTTGCCCCCCCAGGACTCTGCTTATTAAACGCGAAAAAAATAGTGCTCTGCCAGAACGCTGCACAACATGTCATCAACAGCGGAAAGGGAACGGTAGGCAGAGAATATTTTCAAAAGCACCAATGCTATCACTATTAATGCTGAGGGTGCCTCAAACTCTATAACACCTACAACAAACTTACAGACTTTGTTCCAACAGCTGGACAGAATGACTGAAAGAGAAGTCCGAAAATGGTGGGAGGCGACTTCACTCCAAAGCTACGTGGACTGCAATCGAGTCCCAAGGGGATTAAGAATCTTTGCCATCCCCTCCTATGAAAATCCGGACCCGCAGTTACTTAAAGATTGGGCATTGTATACTGCTGAGAGTAGCAAAGGCATGTTACTAATGTTAATAAAATATGCCTGGAGTGATAGGGAAAAAGCCCTTGCCGAAATCCAAAAACTGGAGGATCTAATCAGCAAAGACAAAGACACCAAGTCAGCTGAGGACTTGCGGAATGCCATGCAAAAACGATTGAAAGACTATGAGAATGGCATCAAGAAAAGGAAACAAACCAAATTTTTGAGAGACGAACAGGACTACTTAACTGGCAGAATTTTAACCTTCGCCAAAAAATTTGATGCTACAAGAAAAAGACTTGCCCAAGGAGGACCAACACGTTCAGGGGCGGTCACATCGGAATCTGAGGCATCACAATCGGAGGATGAATCCACCAAAAGTAGCAAACAGAAGAAGAAGGCAAATGGAAGTGAAAATGTAGTCCCTGCCCCTTTTTTAGACGAATATCAAGTGATGCAGGAGACAAGATATCGAGCTCCATCACAGGCATCACAAAAAGCTCCCCCCAAAAAAGGAAGAGGAAAACAAGGGCGGGCAGGAGAGGACGAACAGGCAGCACCACCAATCGTGACTTGCAGCAGAGGAAGGAGAGGGAGATGGCAGTAGAAGAAGAACACACTATTGTCAACCTCTCAGAGAGGATACTTACAACACATGAGGAAAATGTCCTAAAGAAAGGATTAACATTCTGTCCCACTGCAAAGTTCGACCCGGTCCAAACCAGAATTGACATTTTTAAGTTCGTCCGCAAACTTAAACTACAGAAAATCTTTGCCACAAAGAATCTCTCAGAAAAACCAGGGATCACGGAGAAAACAACAACATCCGGAGCCAATCTCGTAGTCAATGATCTCCCAACCCTGACTGTAGCACATGAACTCGCGGACTCTGAAGATATACCAGGTTCCGCCGAGGTTCTAAGAAGGGAGGAAATTATACAAACTAGAGATCCAAGTAACTGCAAACGCAAATCCAGATTTTTACCTCATGTAACACATGATGCTATAGACGTCGTCAATGACGCCATCCTCCAGGACATGGAAAAAATGACAGCTAAGAACTCGGAACTAACCAACAAAACTTCCAACATATCAAGATCAGAATGGGAAGCAATAAAGTCTCTCAAGGAGGACAATACCATCGAAATAAAGTCCTCCGACAAAGGGGGAAATATCATCATCTTCAGCAAAACACACTACAAACAAGAGGCTTTGAGGCAACTAAATGACATTGACTGCTATAAAATCATGGAGAAAAGGGATTTCGTGAATTGTGTCACTGAATATCATGCACTACTGTTGGGTTGGAAAGAGGAGGGTATGCTAAATAAACACGAGTACGATTACCTGTTTTGTGAGCACCCTATTATTCCGACATTTTATCACCTCCCCAAGGTGCACAAGGACATCAGAAATCCCCCAGGCAGACCAATTGTCTCCTTCATAGGGAGTCTACTTGAGAAAACATCGAGATTCATAGATGGGTATCTGTCCCCATTTGTGAGAGACCTACCATCCTATGTGAGGGACACCCAGGACTTTATAAGGCAGATTGAGGGCATCGGGTGGGAGGAAGATATGCTTCTTATCACCCTTGATGCCACAAGCTTATACACCTGTATTGAACATCATAATGGAATCTCTGCCATCAAATGGTTTCTGGGCAAAAAGAGTATGCAATACCATCAGCACAACAAAATGATAGTGAAAATGATTGAATTCTGCCTCCACAATAACATCTTTCTTTTTGCAGGCAACATGTACCATCAACTAAGAGGGACTGCGATGGGCACGTGCTTCGCCCCCAGCTACGCAAATTTATTTGTGGGCTGGTGGGAGAAGCACGTGGCCTGGGGGGTCCCAATGAAAAATGGCTGGATAACATCATGATTTGGTCGAGATATATCGACGACTTGTTTGTCGTTTGGCGTGGCGACATCTCCTCTGCGGAGGAGTATGTGGCGGTGCTGAACAACAATGAGTTGAACCTCAGATTTACCAGTACAATGAGTAGAACATCTGTACACTATCTCGACCTGGAGGTCTTTGTAAAGGAGAGTTCCCTACATACCAGGCTCTACCGCAAGCCTACGGCTGGCAACACTGTGTTACACGCGGCGAGCCACCATCTGAAAAGCATGGTTAAGAATATTCCTTTCGGAGAACTACTGCGTATAAAAAGAAATTGCTCAGACTCTAGCGATTTCACGCAGGCACGAGAAGGAGCGGTAGCCAGGTTTAGAGAGAGAGGGTACTCAAGGTCACTCCTCATGGAAGCAACTAGGCGAGTAGACCTTATTGACAGGAAACACCTCATACAAACCATCACGAGGAACAAAGTAGAAGACTGTACAACCAGGATGATCACCAGTTATAACATGAGATCTAACGAACTGGTGCAGATATTTAATAAGAACTGGCACATCCTAGGTACAGACCCAGTGATGAAAAGAGTCATACCGGAAAGGCCGTCTATCACCTATAGACGCTGTCAGTCCCTCAGTGATCATCTTGTAAAAAGCCACTATGTAGACCCCCCCAAAAGTGTAAGAAATAAACCCATCAATGGTTTCTTCCCATGCATGCAATGCAAGGCATGCAAATACAGCAAAAAAAGAACCAAGTATGAAGGGAGAACTAATGACCCACGGCCAATGAGAGAAATAAAGAAATTTCTGAATTGCAACTCAGAGTTTGTAATTTATTGCCTGGTATGCCCATGTGCCAAAAGGTACATTGGGAGCACCATCAATCAAGCTAAGAAACGTATCCTGGAACATATGCGTGCCATCGCAAATAAGGATAAGAACTACCCGGTGGCACGCCATTTCGAGACCCACCATGGAAGCAATAGGGACCTATTATCCTTCTACTTAATAGATCAGCTAGAGAGAAGGGAACGAGGTGGGGACAGGATAAGGCTACTAAGAGCGATGGAGTCCAGGTACATCATTGACCTTCAGAGTATGCAACCGAAAGGGCTTAACAACGACGAAGAACTCTGGGTACATTTAGAATAGATAGTATTCACTCCCAAGCTGGTTCGGGAAGAGAAACCCACACTGCAGATAGAACAACCCAACACTGTAAACTAATATGGGTAACTTTCCAGTTGGCAGCAAAAAAACTGGTATCAATAGATAAGAATAATATGGATTCCTGCCCATACAGGGCATCATAACTTGTGCAAGTTAACAGGGTCAACACATCAACTGTCCACTGAGCCCATTCAGGGCACAATTATGTACATTTATGAATTAATTGCAAATATATTCAATTTCCCCGCGTACATGGGTGAAGGAAAGTGTATTATGAACTGTTGATGCAAAATATGTATATACACAACGGACACCAGTAGAGAATATACCCTGTTACTTGACCTTTGTTTTAAGGATTTTTTATATCTAATGAACTTTTGCACTAGCACTTTTTCCAAACGCCATTTGTCCCCCTGTACACACTGTAAATAGTGTTGTTGATGATATGTTGAATTGCACGTTCAAACATGGCCGCCCCAAAACATCTTGGCGAGCATTAGTCCACTTTCTATGTTGTGTGAAGTGGTGGGGGATTTAATGGCGATATGCACAATGTATGGCTGACACTGAGGAAGCCAAATAGGTGAAACGCGTCTGTCGAGGGGGCAGGGGGGTCTGCCAATAAACCATCCTGGTTAACACACCGACTTGGAGTGCCGTCCTTTTTTGACCTCTAGGAGATTCACGGAGGTGTGTGGAAACATATATATATATATATATATCCTCAGCTCCAAACACCAGCCGGTTGCACGCGTGAGCGGGTGCACGCCAAACGGGGGTGTGCCCGTTATACAAACCATCTGTGTGTGCTGCTTTCTTGACGGACAGATGGTCCGTGGATGTTTGGAGCCTTATATATATATATATATATATATATATATATATATATATATATATATATATATATATATATATATATATATATATATATATATCTATATATATATTCACTGAAAAAAACCATAGGTTATAGACCATATATAGTTAGGAATTCACATTTACAAAACCTTATTTTACTCACACAAAACCATTGAAATTCCATATATAGTTAGTTGCACTAACTATATATCGCGCACCCGCAATCCACTGCTGATGATGTCGCATATTACATCATTCATGACATGGTCAGTGACATCACTGATGACACCACTGATGACATCTCAAATGACATCACTGATGACATCTCAAATGACATCACTGATGACATCACTGATGACATCTCATTTGACATTACTGATCACATCACTGATGATATCATTCATGTGATAATACGATGAACCTCTTCAGACTCTAATATAACCTTAGATACAATCAGTGTAAACAGACACTCACAGACTGTCACTCATCCATGGAGTTACTCACACACCTAGTCAGTCATGCAAAGAATCAATCACACCTCCATTTCCTCAACTATACAGTTATACAAACTTTACTTATTCAAACATATACTAACACATATTTGCTTTCTTATACAATCCCTGATACAAGTTCACAATGATCCATACAGCCACTCACACATTCACTGGCTCTTATGCACAGTTATTTATATATGTCAACTCTCACATGTACTGTGTTTTACATATGTACTTACTTTGACATGTAGCACTGAGATATCTATTCACTCACCAATACACTCATGCACACAGTCAACCGCCCATACAGCTGTTTCCACATGCACTTTTGAAACCATACATCTCGTGAATCAACTGCTCACACATCTATGCACAGAGTCATACACCTCCCAGCCACCCACACACACACTCAGTCTCCCATACAAATACTTGGGCAACCAATCAATAACCCATATAGTTACTCATATAGCTACTTATCAACACATGCAACAGTTTACAGAACAACAGACATAATGATGCACAAATTAAGACAGTTTAGTCACTAACCCATGCACTCAGTGAGACACATTTAATCACTCACTCATACAGTCAGTCATGCACCTACTAAATCCTTCATCCAGACACTTATATATCCACTCATTCTTCAATATGTAAGACATATTTTAACTTTACAGAAACATACAGTCACTGGATGTTGTCATCAGTGATGTCATCAGTGATGTCATTTGAGATGTCATCAGTGATGTTATCAGTGATGTCACTGGCCATGTCATGAATGATGTAATATGCGACATCATCAGCAGTGGATTGCGGGTGCGCGATATATAGTTAGTGCAACTAACTATATATGGAATTTCAATGGTTTTGTGTGAGTAAAATAAGGTTTTGTAAATGCGAATTCCTAACTATATATGGTCTATAACCTATGTTTTTTTCAGTGAATTTTCAAGGTTTTGTAAATGCTAATTCCTAACTATATATGGTCTATAACCTATGGTTTTTTCAGTGAATATATATATATACATACATATATAAACATATATCATCTGTATATCTATATAAATACAAACATAAATGCATGCATACATATACTTATATGCATACAGATGCATGTTATTTACATGAAAGTTGAAAAAACACTAATAAAAGCAAAGCTAAAAAGCCACCTCATTACAAACAGAATGGCTTTAACTTAAACGAGGGCGAGATCTATTGCATTTTCAATGCTTGTTTACTTTGGTTCCATCAAGAAGGCATTCAGATGTGTCACACATTTGCCATAAATTCTGAATGTTAGCACTCTAGTTGCACATTAGATCACTGTAGTAAAGCTACTGCTCACCAGGGACGTCTGCTGCTGGTATTCAAAGTGCATGTTTCAGTCTGCATGTCAGAATTTTTTTAATGAAATAGAAGAGGATTTGAGAAGTCACTCAAAATGATCCCTATTTTTTCTTTCCTGAAGCACTAATCATACTTTCTATGGCAAAATTAACCCCCTCGTGTTGTTCCTTTTTAAATTGAGTGTTTTCAGACTTACCACTTCATTCCAATCAAGATGGCTTCTGGTGTGCCATACTTTTGTCATAAGTAAGACTGTTAGCGCTCTAGTTGTTCTTTAGAACACTCTGGGACATTCTGTCATTGGGCTATACTTGGGGTACATCTGGGTGATATTTGGGCTACATTTAGGCTCTTTTGTCTCTGGTGGCCATCTTGGGAGACTGTATGTCAGAATTTTTTAATGAAATTGAAGAGGGTTTGAGAAGTCACTCAAAATGTGCCCTAATTTTTCTTTCTGCAGCACTAATCATAATTCATATGGCAAAATATAACCCCTCATTTTGTTCCTTTTTAAATTAAATGTTTTAAGAGTTACCACTTTATTCCAATCAAGATGGCTTCAGGTGTGCCATACCTTTGTAATAAGTAGGACTGTTAGCGCTCTAGTTGTTCTTTAGAACACTCTGGGACATTCTGTCATTGGGCTATACTTGGGCTACATCTGGGTGATATTTGGGCTACATTTGGGCTCTTTTGTCTCTGGTGGCCATTTTGGGAGACTGCATGTCAGAATTGTTTAATGAAATAGAAGAGGATTTGAAAAGTCACTCAAAATGTGCCCTAATTTTTCTTTCTGCAGCACTAATAATACCTTCTATTGCATAATATACCCCCTCATTTTGTTCCTTTTTTAAATTAAATGTTTTAAGAGTTACCACTTTATTCCCATCGTGATGGCTCCAGGTGTGCTATACCTTTGTAATAAGTAGGACTGTTAGCGCTCTAGTTGTTCTTTAGAACACTCTGGGACATTCTGTCATTGGGCTATACTTGGGCTACATCTGGGTGATATTTGGGCTACATTTGGGCTCTTTTGTCTCTGGTGGCCATTTTGGGAGACTGCATGTCAGAATGTTTTAATGAAATAGAAAAGGATTTGAGAAGTCACTCAAAATGTGCCCTAATTTTTCATTCTGCAACACTAATCATACTTTCTATGGCAAAATATACCCCCTCATGTTGTTTCTTTTTAAATTAAATGTTTTAAGAGTTACCACTTTATTCCAATCAAGATGGCTTCAGGTGTGCCATACCTTTGTAATAAGTAGGACTGTTAGCGCTCTAGTTGTTCTTTAGAACACTCTGGGACATTCTGTCATTGGGCTATACTTGGGCTACATCTGGGTGATATTTGGGCTACATTTGGGCTCTTTTGTCTCTGGTGGCCATTTTGGGAGACTGCATGTCAGAATGTTTTAATGAAATAGAAAAGGATTTGAGAAGTCACTCAAAATGTGCCCTAATTTTTCATTCTGCAGCACTAATCATACTTTCTATGGCAAAATATACCCCCGCATGTTGTTTCTTTTTAAATTAAATGTTTTAAGAGTTACCACTTTATTCCAATCAAGATGGCTTCAGGTGTGCCATACCTTTGTAATAAGTAGGACTGTTAGCGCTCTAGTTGTTCTTTAGAACACTCTAGGAGGCTGCAGTAGAACACAAAGGAATCAACTGACAGTCTCTGTCCTTGTTGGATGTACATGTTTTACTGAGAATGTCAGACTTCATTTTCACATGACTGAGAAACATAATGTGAATTTACAGAAAATATGCTTTCAGTTTAGCTTATAGATCCCCTTCCAAACCACTGTGGGAAAATCATGAGATATTAGTTTTCTTTCAAACAATATTCATGATATCACAGCAGAAGGTTTTTTCACATAGTAAAATCACCTTAGAACCCACCACAATTCCTAAAACGAGTATGGTACCATCAACAAATGATTTATAATGTAACTAAAGTCCTAAAACCCTCTATTAACTACAATGCTTTTTAATGAGGTGCTATCATGTATATTGGTCCCAAGATGGCTGCCAACACTTCTTGGATGAAGTGCTGACAGCCAATCAGATCAGATGTGTGGTTAGGCTCCGCCCAGATATATATCTTTTTTTGAACCTAAATTACTCAAAATCCACTGGAGCACATATATTGAGACCTATCAAAGGCACATCGGGCTAACAGTCCCTACAATTTTGCCAAATTTCGTGCAAATCCATTCAGCCGTTCGAGCTAAAAGTGAGGCCAACCGCCCTATGGAAATTAACATGGGAAAAACGCGTTTTGGGACCCCCCTTTTTTCTCGGCCCCCCCTTGATGAAACCCCCCCAAATTGTCAGGGGCTGCTCAGAAACAAAATGTTCCATTTTCCTGAAAATTTCAACCAATTCCGTCCACAAACGCCAAAGTTATTAGACATAGAATTTTCAAAAATCCCATAGAGAAAAAATCCTAACTATATATACCTACTGGCGACCGCCAGTAGGTAATATATATATATATATATATATATATATATATATATATATATATATATATATATATATATATATATATATATATATATATATATATATATACACATATATACTAGCAGCCTGTCCTGACCTTGTACGGGAGCAATCAGGCTTCAGGGCCTCCGCCCGCCTCGGCCCCCGCCTCGGCCCCCGCCCACCCCGACATTGCCCATGGGACCCCTGGAGTCTTACCTCATCCGCCGCACCTCGCCGCGCTCCTGAGTTCACCGATCCGCCGCTCCTCCCTGCCTGTCCGCCGCTCCTCTCCGCTCATCCCAGCCTGTCCGCCGCTCCTCGCTGCTCCTCCCAGCCTGTCCGCCGCTCCTTGCTGCTCCTCCCCGCCTGTCCGCCGCTCTTCTTTGCTCCTCCCAGCCTGTCCGCCGCTCCTCACCGCTCCTCCCCGCCTGTCCGCCGCTCCTTACCGCGCTCATGTTCGCCGCTCCTCTTTGCCCTCCTGGACGCCGCTCCTGCCCGCGCTCCTGATGTCAGCATGCACGTTGCGGCCGGCGCTACTTCCATGGGACTACTTTTTTTTTCGCACATTTTTTAAATAACTTATATTTTTTACATTTATATAGCCTATGTCCATCTGCACACCCTGACAATTACAACGATGTATCAGGTGTGTGGATTGGCGCTGTGGTTCCCGAGTTTACCCGCCTCAAAGGTTCAAAGTTCTTCCTTTATAATAGTAGTATAGATATATATATATATATATATATATATATATATATATATATATATATATATATATATATATATATATGTTTTCAACCAAGTGCCTAAAAGCATTAAGGACATACTCAACTTCAAATAAAACCTTCCGGTTCTTTATTGGAGACAGAAACCGGCATTTGTATACCAGGCATTTCATTCGCCTGACGCGTTTCGAGGCACCAGCCTCTTTCCCATAGGCTTTTAAGGAACCTTCAGGGTAGCACTAATGGTTCACTCAGGTCAGCTCCTGTATTGAAAATGTTGGGGTGATTCATCCAGCGGGGCAAAGAAAAAGGGGGTTCCAAAACGCGTTTTCTCAATGTTAATTTCCATAGAAATTTTGGGACAGGCTACAGCCAGAACTGCTGAACGGAATTACACCAAATCATGTACATTCAATCAGTAGTTCCTGAGAAATTAAAAATTTATATATCTGAGCACTGAGGAGGATTTGCGAACCCTCCTGAGCACAAGCTTCTTCTGATTGGCTGCCAACACTCCAAACCAGAATGGTTTGGCAGCCATCTTGTGACTCGGTAGCTGAATCACAAGAAAGCAGTTGAAAAAAGATTTAAAAAACAAGCAAAGGGGGCAGGGTAAAAACACCCTCACGCCTTAGGCCTACTCAGGAAGTTCCCACAAGGACCCCGTATGCCCAAAAAAGAATTTAAAAAAAAATCAGCCGAATTTGTGCTTGGTGCGCGAATTGGACCAAGAAATAAAAAAATCGAGGCGAGGGCTCCTGCCCTTCATTTTCTATGCGCCCCCGAGTGGGCAAGGTTCCGAAGGCAATGTCCAATTATGAAGCAGGTAACTATTTAAAGCAGGGGACAACCCAATTAACCCTTTGGCATCTGGGTAATAATGTACAATCGGAAAATAACAATGCCTCTGGATCAATAGATATACTAAACCGTAAGATGAAGAGAAAATCAATTTGACTCTTCCTATCTATTTAACTATTTTCAATAAGTTTTTATACTTTTCAATATATGTAGTCAAAGAACAACCAAATATTTTGAGTTCAGATTAATCTGTATTGTATTGCATTAAACGCAAAACATCTTATTTTCAAAATAATTATACTGACAAATACATTAGTACAACATATATACACCTATTTACATTTGTACATATAACATAAACACGAATATAAAGAAATTGCTTGCTTTCTTCGCCCTTATTATATACCAGGATGCACCTTACATGATATAAACCAAGTGCATTCCTTTATTAGAGTGGTGTGGCTCACTGGTTAGAGGCAGCAGACCCGGAAGTAGAGGACGGCCCGGGACCAGGGTTCAATTCCCGACACGTCAGAATCGTGAACCAGGGTCAGTGGGCTCGATAATTCTCGCCTCTATGCCTACTCTAACCAGGGATCACACTCGGCAACTCTGGGCATTAGCGTGCCTCATCTCCACAACGGCCCCCCACAAACGCCGGGGATGCCTGGTTTTACCTTGGAGATACCCAGGAGGGAACATCTTACAGGGAAAGCCAGGACGGGTTCCCCAGCGGTCTATAGCGCCAGGACGCCTCCGGGTAGCAGTGCGCTTTACAAGACACACACATTTTACATTAGATCACCATCCTTGGAATCGCCTTAAGGTTTTATTAATTCAAACCCTATATTGTGTTAGGCGCCCTCTACTAATTTTACATTTCATTTAGTTTTTATATGCTGTCTAAACAAATCTGTTGACGCGTTTCAGCCAATGTATTTGATGGCCTCATCAGGACTAGGGCAGTTGAGTGTGTACTTTTCATTTCCACCTATGCAAAAAAAAATACTGAATTTAACACTATATTTTACTTAGGATTCCCATATATACAGATATACATTCATATAGGAACAAGTAACTTCAATACCAAAAAGTGTTCTATGTATTACGTCTCAAGGTACCTGGAGTGGCGGGAAAGAGTGAAGATAAATAAAACTCCAATAAAGACCGAACTGTGAAAAAATAAAAATGCACCAAACGTAATGTGTAGTTTTAACCTTATTTCCCCTACTGTGTAGTGTCCACGCACTCTGTGGATATGGCCATTGTTAACACACAGAGACCCTATATCCCTGTGATATCTAAATTTATGATCTCAATGGAGGTACACACTCACTGGGGTCATAATTGAACCGTAATGTAACGCCCACCATTGTTGAAGAGGTTGAACAAATAGACAATTATGAAGCAGGGGCCTGTGGGAGCCCTCGCAGCCCTGGAGACTGCTACCTCTCCGGGCCTAAAAAAATCAAAGAGCTTGAGGGGCCCCTGTCCCCCCACTCTGTCCCGGGGGCCACTACCTCCCCAGTGCACTTGTACATTTTGGGTGGGGCCCATCGTGGGGGGCGACTACCCCTCCTGTTACCTCCAGTACGTCTCAAACAGTGGGATTGCTAACAGGTCTTCGGAGGCCACGACCTCCTTTCCCCACCACTCTGCAAACCCACCTCCTGGTATGGTAGTCTGTGTTGTGGAGTGGTAACCTCAGGTTTAGTCTTCCTTGTTTCCATAGACACTAAACTATGAACTCAATGAGACAAAAAAGAAGGACTCCTCACTGAGGAGCACTTATGGCCCTAGTCAGATGTATGAGTAGGGCCACTAGAATAATGCGCCTCTCCTGCTGCTCTCTGCATTTCTGTTGCTTCTTTCTGTACCTTTCTTGCTTTTTCTGTACTTCTGCCTCTTTATGTACATCTGTTCCACTTTCTGCACCTCTTTTGCCTCATTCTGCACCCCACTTGCTTATTTGTACACCCCTCCCATCTCTTTCTGCACCCCTCGTTTCCCTTTCTGCACCTCTCTTGCCTCTTTCTGCACCCCCGTTTCCCCTTTCTGCACCTCTCTCATCTCTTTCTGAACCTCTGTTGGTTTCTTTTTGCACTTCTCTTGCTCTTTCTGCATGCTTTGCACCTCTTTCAGCACCTCGGTTGCTTCTTTCTGCACTTCTCTTCCTTCTTTCTGCACCCCTCTTGCTTTTTTCTGTACCTCTCTTGCCTCTTACTGCACCTCTCCTACCTTTCTATGCACCCCTCTCTCCTCTTTTTGTACCTCTGTTGGTTCTTATTGGACTGCTCTTGCTTCTTTCTGTACCTCACATGCCTCTTTCTACACTACTCTTGCTTCTTTCTCCACCTCAATTGCTTCTTTCAGCAATTCTCTTTCCTATTTCTGAACTTCTCTGCCTTCTTTCTGCATCGCTCCTGCCTTCTTTCTGTAGCTTTCTTGTCTGATTGAGCACCTCTCCTACCTCTTTCTGCAATTCTATTGCCTCTTTTTGCACCTCTGTTGGTTCATTCTGCACCCCTCTTGCCTCTTTCTTCACCCCTCTTTTCTGTTTCTGAATTTCTTTTGTTTCTTTTTGCACCTCTTGTGCTTCTTTCTGTACCCCTCCTGCCTCTTTCTCACCCCTCTTCCCTCTTTCTGCATCTCTGTTGCTTCTTTCTTACACTTATATTGCATCTTTCTATACTTCTCTTGCTTCTTTCTGCACCCCTTGTGCCTCTTTCTGTACGCCTCTTCCACTCTTGCCTCTTTTTGCACATTTGTTGCATCTTTCCACACTACTCTTGCTTCTTTCTGCACCACTCTTGCTTCTTTCTGCATCACTCATGCTTCTTTCTGTACCCTTCTTCCCTTTTTCTGCGGCCCAGTTTCTTCCTACTGCTCTTCTTTTGTTTCTCTCTGTACCTCTCTTGCTTCTTTCTGTACCCCTCTTGCCTCTTTCTCCACACCTGTTCCCCTGTTTTGTATCTCTGTTGCTTCTTTCTGCACTTCTCTTGCCTCTTTTTTAACACCTCATTCCTCTTTCTGCACCTCTGTTGTTTCTTTCTGTACTTCTCTTGCTTCTTTCTTCACCTCGCTTCTTTCTGCAACTCCTGTGCCTATTTCTGCTCCCCCTTCCCTCTTTCTGCACCTCCGTTCCTTCTTTCTACATTTCCTTTGTTTCTTTCTGCAACTCTCTTGCTTTTTTCTGTATCCATCTTGCCTCTTTCTCTTTCACACATCCCTCTTTCTGCATCTCTGTTGCTTCTTTCTCCACACCTCCTTCCCCTTTCTGAACTTCTGTTGCTTCTTTCTACACTTCTCTTGCCTTTTTCAGCACCCTGTCCCTTCTTTCTACAACCCTTGTGCCTCTTTCTGCATTCCTCTTCCTTCTTTCTGCTCCCCCCTTGTCTCTTTCTGCACCTCTGTTGCTTCTTTTGTTTCTTTCTTCACATTTCTCGCTTCTTTCTGCTCCCCTTGAGCCTCTTTCTACCCCTTCTTTCCTCTTTCTGCACCTCTCTTGCCTCTTACTGCATCTCTCTTGCTTCTTTCTGTACCCTGTTGTCTTTTTCCGTACTGCTTTTGCCTCTTTCTGCACTTGTCTTTCCTCTTTCTGTACCTCTCTTCCTTCTTTTGGCACTTCTCTTGATTCTTTCTGCTCCTCTCTTGCGTCTTTCTGCACCTCTGTTGCCTCTTTCTACACCTCACTTGCTTCTTTCTACACCCCTCTTGCCCCTTTCTGCACCCCTCTTTTCTCTTTCTGCAGCTCTCTTGCCTACTTCAGCACCCCTGTTCCATTTTTTGCACCTTTCCTGCCTGTTTTTGCACCTCTCCTACCTCTTTCTGTACCTCTGTTGGTTCTTTCTACACTTCTCTTGCTCTTTCTTCACCTTTCACACTTCTTTCAGCACCTCTGTTGCTTCTTTCTGCACTTTTCTTCCTTGTTTCTGCACCCCTCCTGCATCTTCCTGTACCCCTGTTGCCTCTTTCTGCACCTACCTTGCTTCTTTCTGCACTGTTGGCTCTTTCTGCACTGCTGTTGTCTGTTTCTGTATTTGTCTTTCCTCTTTCTATACCTGTCTGGCTACTTTCTCTACTTCTCTTTCTTCTTTCTGCTCCTCACTTGCCTCTTTCTACACGTCACTGGCTTCTTTTGACACCCCTCTTGCCCCTTTCTGCATCCCTGTTTTCTCTTTCTACAGCTCTCGTGACTCTTTCTGCACCCCTGTTCCCTCTCTTTGCATCTTTCCTGACTGTTTTTGCAC
Organism: Lissotriton vulgaris; assembly: GCF_964263255.1. Taxonomy (NCBI): domain Eukaryota; kingdom Metazoa; phylum Chordata; class Amphibia; order Caudata; family Salamandridae; genus Lissotriton; species Lissotriton vulgaris. The sequence continues at coordinate 1,633,908,972 of NC_141695.1, read as the reverse complement.
CTCTCCTACCTCTTTCTGTACCTCTGTTGGTTCTTTCTGCACTGCTCTTGCTTCTTTCTGCACCCCTCTTTCCTCTTTCTGCACCCCTCTTTTCTCTTTCTGCACCTCTCTTGCCATTTTCTGCACCCTTGTTTCCTCTTTCTGCACCTTTCCTGCCTGTTTCTGCACCTCTTTTGTCTCGTTCTGAACCTCTGTTGGTTCTTTCTGCACTTCTCTTGCTCTTTCTGCATGCTTTGCACCTCTTTCAGCACCTCTGTTGCTTCTTTCTGCACTTCTCTTCCTTCTTTTTGTACCCCTCCTGCCTCTTTATGTACGTCTCTTGCCTCTCTGTGCACCTCACCTACCTTTTTACATACCCCTATTGCCTCTTTTTGTACCTCTGTTGGTTCTTACTGTACTGCTCTTGCTTCTGTCTGCACCCCACTTGATCTTTCTGCACTTCTCTTGCTTCTTTCTCCTCCTCTGTTACTTCTTTTAGCAATTCTCTTACCTATTTCTGCACTTCTCTTCCTTCTTTCTGCATCTCTCCTGCCTTCTTTCTGTACCGCTCTTGGCTCTTTGGGCACCTCTCCTACCTCTTTCTGCAACTCTCTTGCCTCTTTTTGCACCTCTGTTGCTTCATTCTGAACCACTCTTGCCTCTTTCTGCACCCTTCTTTTCTGTTTCTGCACCTCTCTTGCCCGTTTTTCCTCATTCCTGTTCCCTCTTTCTGCAATTTTCCTGCCTGTTTCTGCACCTCTCTTGCCTCCTTCTGTACCTCAGCTGGTTCTTTCTGCACTTGTCTTCCTTTTTCTGCACACTTTGTACCTCTTTCAGCACCTCTGTTGCATCTTTCCACACTTCTCTTCCTTCTTTTTGTACCCCTCCTGCCTCTTCTGTACCTCTCTTGCCTTTATGCACCTCTGTTGGTTCTTTCTGCACTTCTCTTGCTGTTTGCTATACCTCTGGTGCTTCTTTCAGCAATTCTCTTGCCTCTTTCTGCATTTCTCTTTCTTCTTTCTGCACCCTCCTGCCTCTTTCTGTACCTCTCTTGCCTCTGTCTAGACACCTGTTCCCTATTTCTGCACCCCCTTTGCCTGCTTCTGCAACTCTTTTGCCTCTTTCTGCAGGTCTCTTGCCTCCTTCTGCATCTCACTTGCCTCTTTCTGCACTTCTCTTGTGCCTTTCTGCACCCTTTGTCCCTTTTTCTGCACATCTCATTCCTCTTTCTGCACCTCTCTTGCCTCATTCTGCACATCTCTTAGTTATTTCTGCACTGCTCTTGCCTCTTTCTGCACCCCTCTTGCCTCTTTGACCACCTCTTTTGCTTCTTTCTGTACTTCTCTCTCTTCTTTCTGTACCCCTCTTGCCTCTTTCTGTACCCCTGTTGCTTCTTTCTGCACTGCCATTGCATCTTTCTGCGCCTCCCTTGCTTCTTTCTGCACCCTGTAGTCTCTTTCTGTACCTCTCTTGCCTCTTTGGGCACCTCTCCTGCCTCTTTCTGCAATTCTCTTGCCTCTTTCTGCACCTTTGTTGGTTCATTCTGCACCCCTCTTGCCTCTTTTTGCACACCTCTTTTCTCTTTCTGCCCCTCTCTTGCCTGTTTCTGCACCCCTGTTCCTTCTGTCTGTAATTTTCCTGCCTGTTTCTGTACCTCTCTAGCCTCTTTCTGTACCTCTGCTGGTTCTTTCTGCACTTGTCTTCCTCTTTCTGCACCCTTTGTGCCTCTTTCATCACCTCTGTTGCATCTTTCTGCACTTCTCTTCCTTCTTTTTGCACCCCTCATGTCTCTTTTTGTACCTCTCTTGCCTCTTTCTGCACTTCTCCTACCTTTTTTGCACCCCTCTTGCCTTGTTGCACTTCTGTTGGTTCTTTATGCACTGTTCTTGCTTTTTTCTGCACCTCACTCGCCTCTTTATGCACTTCTCTTGTTTCTTTCTATACCTCTGTTGCTTGTTTCAGCAATTCTCTTGCCTCTTTCAGCACTTCTCTTCATCTTTTCTGCACACCTCCTGCCTCTTTCTGTCCCTCTCTTGTCTATTTTTGCACTTCTCTTGCCTCTGTCGGCAGACCTGTTCCCTTTTTCTGTACCCCTTTCACCTGTTCTGCAACTCTCTTGCCTCTTTCTGCAGTTCTCTTGCCTCCTTCTGAAACTCACTCGCCTCTTTCTGCACTTCTCTTGCATCTTTCTGCACCCTTCTTCCCTTTTTCTGCACATCTCTTTCCTCTCTTTGCACCTCTCCTGCCTCATTCTGCACATCTCTTAGTTATTTCTGCACTGCTCTTGCCTCTTTCTGAACCCCTCTTGCATCTTTGACCACATCTTTTGCTTGTTACTGCACTTCTCTTTCCTCTTTCTGCACTTCTCTCTCCTCTTTCTGCACTCCTGTTGCTTCTGGCTGCACTGCCATTGCCTCTTTCTTCTCTTGCTTCTTTCTGCACCTCCCTTGCGTCTTCCGTTTTTTGCATCTCTCTTGACTTTCTGCTGTTCTCTTTCCATTTTCTGCACCTCTTTTGCCTCTTTCTGCACCTCACTTGCCTCTTTCCGCACTTCTCTTGCTTCTTTCCACACCTCTGTTGCTTCTTTCAGCAATTCTCTTGTCTCATTCTGCACTTCTTTTGCTTGTTTCTGCTCTTCTTTTGCCTCTTTCGGTACCTCTGTTGCCTTTTTCTACACCTCACTTGCTTCTTTCTATACCCCTCTTATCTCTTTCTGCACCCCTCTTGCCTCTTTCTACACTTCTCTTGCTTTTTTCCACACCTCGGGTGCTTCTTTCAGCAATTCTCTTGCCGCATTCTGCACTTCTTTTGCCTGCTTCTGCTCCTCTCTTGTGTTTTTCTGCACCTCTGTTGCCTTTTTCTACACCTAACTTGCTTATTTGTGTACCCCTCTTGCCTCTTTCTGCATCTCTCTTTCTCTTTCTGCTCTTCTCTGGCCTCTTTCTGCACCCATGTTTCTCCTTTCTGCACCTTTCCTGCCTGTTTCTGCACCTCTCCAGCCTCTTTCTGTACCTCTGTTGGTTCTTTCTGTACTTTTCATGCTCTTTCTGCACCCTTTGTGCCTCTTTCAGCACCTCTGTTGCTTCTTTCAGTACTTTTCATCGTTCTTTCTGCAACCCTCCTACATTTTCTGTACTTCTTGTGCCTCTGTGTGTACCTCTCATACAATGTTCTGCACCTCCCTTGCTTCTTTTTGTACCTCTGTTAGTTCTTTTGCACTGCTCTAGCTTCTTTCTGCACCTTATGTGCCTCTTTCTGCATTTCACTTGCTTCTTTTTACACCTCTGTTGCTTCTTTTAGCAATTCTTTTGCCTCTTTATGCACTTCTCTTCTTTCTTCCGTAACCCCTCCTGCCTCTTTATGTACCTCTATTGTCTCTTTGTGTACTTCTCCTACCTCTTTCTACACTTGTATTGCCTCTTATTGCACATCTGCTGGTTGATTCTGCACTGCTCTTGCTTCTTTCTGCACCTCTCTTGCCTCTTTTCTGCACCCCTATTTTCTCTTTTTGCACCTCTCTTGCCTCTTTCTGCATACCTGTTTCCTCTTTCTGCACCTTTCCTGCCTGTTTTTGCACCTCTGTTGTCTCTTTCTGAACCTCTGTTGGTTCTTTCAGCACTTCTCTTGCTCTTTCGGCACGCTTTGCTCCTCTTTCAGCACCTCTTTTGCTTCTTTCTGCACTTCGCTTCCTTCTTTCTGTACCCATTCTGCCTCTTTCTGTACCTCCATTGTCTCTTTCCGTACATCTCCTACCTTTTTACACACCCCTCTTGCCTCTTTTTGTACCTTTGTTGGTTCTTACTGTACTGCTCCTGCTTCTGTCTGTACCTCACTTGCCTCTTTCTGCACTTCTCTTGCTTCTTTCTATACCTCTGTTGCTTTTTTAGCAATTCATTGCCTCTTTCTGTACTTTTCTTCGTTCTTTCTGAACCGCTCCTGCCTCTTTCTGTACCTCTCTTGTCTCTTTGTGCACCTCTCCTATCTCTTTCTAGAATCCGTTTGCCTCTTTTTGCACCTCTGTAAGTTCATTCTGCACCCCTCTTGCCTCTTTCTGCACCCCTCTTTTTTGTTTTTATACCTCTTTTACCTCTGTCTGTACCCCTGTTCCCTCTTTCTGTACTTTTGCTGCCTGCTTCTGCACCTCTCTTGCCGCTTTCTATACCTCTTTTTGTTCTTTCTGCACCCTTCGGGCCGTTTCGGGCCTCTTTCAGCATCTCTGTTGCTTCTTTCTGCACTTCTCTTCCTTCTTTCTGCACCCTCCTGCTTCTTTCTGTACCTCTCTTACAGAAACACAGTCACTGGATGATGTTATCAGTGATGTCCTTTGAGATGTCATCAGTGAGTGATGTCACTGACAATGTCATGAATGATGTATTATGTGATGTCATCAGCAGTGCATTTTGGGAGCGCAAGTTGTAGTTATCTCAACTAACTATAACTGCCGAATTTCTCTGGTTTTGTACGAGAATTGTCCAACTAACTATAATGTCCTTGAAACCTGTGTTTTTTTCAGTGAATTTCGAAGGTATTTTAAATGTAAATTTCTAACTATACTGTCCCTGAAACCTATGGTTTTTTTCAGTGTATATATATATGTATATATGTATGTATATGTATATATATATATATATATATATATATATATATATATATATATATATATATATATATATACTCCACGAACATGCCTTCACAATGCATGTCTTTTCCAGGAAAATGTACATTTTCATGGTAAAGGCATATGCATTGTAAAAAATTAATTCTGAAGACATTTGTGGTAAAGAATTTTTGTTGTATAGCCTTCATTGTAAAGGAATTAATTGCAAAGTTAGTCGTACTGCCATCATACATCCAATGAGACTGGCCATTTTTTAGGCCAATCTGCCTGTGAGGGGGGTGGAAACCCACTAGACTGTGGAAATATATTTCTGAATATGATGGGAGCTGCCCGTGAGGTAAGGGTCATTCTCATCTAGGGTGCCAATTTTTTGCCTTGTGCCCCCTTGCAGATAAATCAGCCTTTTTTTATTCCGACCTACCATTGTAGTGGACCTCATTGTGTTATTTAATGTAGACTGTTATATTTCTTATAATGTAAATTTGTGACCTTAATGTTTTCCTCTTTTTTGCAGTGCAACGCCTTGGATTTTCTTTGTGGTATATCCTGCTTGGGGTTTTGGCATTGGTAGATCTGTAGATCATATAATTGCATGTGTTTGGTGAGGAAACCTATTTTTAATGTTTTCTTCAAATGTTTATCATTGTCCTGCTTAAATGTTTTTTTACTGTTCTATTAATTTTAGCATATTTAGCTTATGTTTTATTGTCTCTCAAATTCACGTTTGAATTTGTGCAAGATCTATATTGTATCAGTGGCGTAACGAACCTTGAGGGGACCCCCCTGCAGGGTACATGAAGGGGCCCCCTCCGGACTCAATCTAGAACTCCCCAGCTGAAGTGCGGTGCTGACTGGGCCCACTGGAGGGTGAGGGCCCCCCGCACCGCGGGGGATGCAGGGGCCTGTGTTACACCCCTGTATTGTATTGGGAGTCTTTTCCTTTCTTCTGGGATGCCTTTCTAGTGGTGCTTGCTGGGTCTCTGCAGACTAGGTGCAGTCGATCCTCAGTCTTGCCGTCCATGCCAAGTAAGAAGTTTCAATGTATCTTCTTGTAAGATAAAGTTCATTGTGTTGTTTTTCTTGACAGTTTCTTTCAAGACCATTATATTTCAAAAGCTTTATTTACCATTTGATACATTCACATTTGTTGAGTTCTAATTTGACACAGTGTTGTTTATAGTATATTTTCTGTGACAGTTTTATTAGTAAGCTCGCAGGCTGACCGGACAGCGGATTGTTGGTTTGTTTTTTGAATCTGCATCCAAATATGGGTCTGAGACTCACTCTGCGGCTGAGGACAAAGTGCAAAGTTCTGCAAGTGAGTTTCTGTGCGAGAGGAATCATCTGATGATAAATTCACTATTTGCGCCAATGAAGTGCCTCATTTAGAGGAGGACATTGATGCTCCTGCAGTGCAGAATGGGAAATCTGGATTGCAGGCAGGGTCTGGGACGCATCCCATTAGAAGTGCAGGACCATTGGTTGCTCCTAAAATAGTTCAGCCTGTTTTGCCAACATATAGTGGTGCTGCAAAGTGTAGAGTTAGTACAGAAAACATTTTGACTTTCAATTTCTTCCAGCTCTTTCTTTATTATGGGTTTTTGTATGATATTGTTCAACAAACAAACTTGTATACAGAACAGTATTTGAGGGACAACAGTGTCCACTTAAGACCACTCTAGAGCTACCTTGTGGACTCCTGCAAATCTCCATAAAATTAAGCAGTGTTGATGGGATTGCTAAGGAAGCCATCATGGCCTTTATTTTGGTCTGTTGGTCCCTTGATGAGAACTGCTGTTTTCCCAGGACCCCTGAACCAAGATTGGTATTTGCTTCTGCAACAGATACAGCATTTTGTAGTTAATGCTACTGCACTGCCACAAGGTCACCTTGATTGTTACAGTCATTTCAAGAGTTGGCTTGACCTTGACCATTTAGTTGATCGTTTTTCAGATCTGCAGTCCCGGTTAAGAAATATTTGTAAATGACTCTCTGGCACTGTTCATGGGCCATTTGGTTTTTAGACAGTACATACCTAGTAAGAGAGCTCCTTATGTTTTTAGGCTGTATATGTTGTGTGAAAGTGACACTGGATATGCGCATGCTTTCAGAGTATACACGGTTAGGGATTCTTCAATTGACCACCCTGGCTGTCCTTCTACCTTTGGAGTAAGTGAAAAAATTGTGCGTGAATTTGCCTGAGCAATTTCTTCTACAAATTGAGCACTGTGGCATGTGCAAAATCCGCTACCACCATAGAGGTTAATATAAAGAGCTTGAGTGTACAAAATTTCAAAGGAGAGAGAGCAGTGCTTTGAATGGTAATGCCCTACTTGTTTTGAAATTTTCAGACTGAAAATATGTCCACATGCTCAAACCTATTCATGATGAAAGCACTGTACCTGTGACTGTTTGGAGTCAGGTAGCAGACGTATGCAAGCCAGTGTGCATTCTAGGCTTCAAGAAGCTTTTGGAAGGTGTAGATACAGTAGATAAAAGTTTGGAGCCTTCCAAAGCTGCTGAAAAGTCATACATCTGGTGCAAGAGATGCCTTTTCATTTGTTTCATTTATCAAACCTTAAATCTTTACTTGTTTTCAAAGATGATTTTCCAGATTCCAAGATGAGTTTTGTTCACTTTCAGTAGTTTTTAACAGGCAGTTTGCTGTAGCAGAGAAAATAAGTGTTCCTAGAATAGGAGTGGCTAAAGATGTGGCTAGATTGCCACGTTCCTAAATCATACCTCCAACACCCAAAAAATGATTTCCTTGCGGGAGATGTAGAGTCTGTGTCTGAAGAGGAATACGAAAGGAGAGATTTATGTACACCCTGGAGTGTTGTTCTAATACTGGCCCATGTTTGCCAAAAATCTTTGAACTATACTATTCGCAACTCAAGTATTGGGAGCAACCATGAGAGTAAATGTCATCGGACTATAGTCTGTATCGATATATATTTTCTGTTAAGTCACCAGGTTGGCAACAGTTTGTTGAGTTTAGTTACACCTGTTGTTCATGGAATCATAATTTTTTTTATCTTCTACCGATAGGTGGATTATTTTAAATGTTAAAATAATTTACTGCTTTTAGTTGGATGTTTTATTATTTTATGGATGTGCTTTGTTTTTGTAATCTGTTCCTCTAGGGAGTTTTTTTGAGAGATTAATTGATGTGGAGCCTCATGGTGATGTCTGAGTGGCATTATGCGTATGTGGACCGGTGTTTGGTTGGAGTGTGTGTGAACTGGTGTTGTCTAGTAGTTTGCAAGCACTTTAGGGTAAAACAACCTGGTGTGAGAAGCGCAAGTCATGCCACCCTTCATTCCCCAGGGTGTCTACTTTTCTGAACCGTGCATGTTTGATGGGTTTCTCTAATTGCTGGCTGTGCTAGGGCCCAAAATCTACAGCCAACCAAATTGTAAAAAAAGGTCTATTTTCTGTGAACAAAATGGATGTGTCCATGTTGGGTGGTGGGCCCTTTTCTTTCGGAGGCTCTAGGCTACTCACACGTCATGTACCATTTTTAGGTCTGACCTCTTGGAATTGATTCGCTTTATCGCCCAAAAACCTGCACGCTTTGCATTGCTTTCAAAATCAACGCGTGCATGTTTGGAGATTCCCTTGCGGGAGCGAGCTTTGACGGCATCTGTTTGTAATTAACATTCAAACAGATGGTACCCCTGCTCGCTCCCGCAGGGGAAACGCTTTGTGGGTCTGTTCTTTTTTTAACCACAGAGAAGATCTCTCAGAGACTTCTTCCAGCAAACATAATGCTGACATACAGGCTGCTTTGAGCAGACAAGAAATCCCCGCGGCAGTCACTGCAAAGCAGGCTACATTTAGAGGTATTAAACAAAAAGTCATATGGATTGTGTAACAAAGACTTATGTTTTTAATGTTGTTTAGTCCCTTAATTCTTTTAGACAAAATTATGCTAATAAAGGCATTTCTAAACAGCACACAACACTGAGGTACAGTTCAGGAGAAGTACATTTTAATGCCGCCGCACTCGCTGTAGGGCTGTTGTGGGAATTGTCGCATTCACATCTGCATCACCAGAGCAGCCATTCATCCTCCTGGGTAAAAATTCACGGTCTAATCGTAGAGCAAACTTCAGCATCTGTGGCACACAATAGCCAAGCTATAGGCAACATGTCACTTCACTGCTGCGTGCAACAAACACATGCAGCCCGAGTGAGATAAGCACATATCACCAAGTGACGCTACAACTGCCTGTAGAGCTCCAGCGACTCACTGATGCTTTCAAACTTGGGGGAGCCGCACTTTGAGCGCTGGCAACACTCTTCCAAAAAGAGACGTCTGTGTTTTGTTTTTTCAGAAGAGGAAGGGCGACGTTTCTTGTTACGTTTTTTCCCCCCTTTGACGAAACAGCTGAGTACATTGTGAATATCTGACACTTGGTTGACTAGTTTCTCTCTTTGGTCCCAGGACTAGGGCAGTCCAGTTGACCGACATGGCACGTTAAGCTAACAAACAGTTTGATGGGTATGTTTCCTTAAACTAACACTGACTCCCTGACACCAGCCCGCTAGATGCTTCTGAGATCAGTCATCTGGCATTTGTTCTCAAGCCACTGCGGTCTCCACTCCTCAGTCATTTTCATTCTGAGTTGAGCTTCTTACTCAGAGTGTGCGTAAAAAGTACTTCACAGTCCATAGCCACAGTCAACCCCCAACCGACACTCCCCGCATAAAAAAACGCAACAATAGCCAGTCAGACTTGAGGGAAATACTTTAGGAGTTATTCGCATATCCCTGCGCCCTGGCTGCATCGATGCTCTGTCTACTGTGTTGTGACTGCATCCTGAGAATCAAAGGAAAAAACATTTTAAAAATAAAACAAATCTGAGGAAGTGAGTGTATTGGAGCGCATAGAACATGCTGGTTCTGCGACTGTGCAAGGTGAAACAAGGGAACTAGACCGCAAACAACAATTGCCTACTTTCCAAATTGTTGTTGATCAATTGTATATATTACATGGTCGCCTTTACTTGATGTAACAAATCAAAAATAGAAACCTTCCTTTTCATATGTCACTGTAAATGTCACTTGTGTAGTTTAGGTTCTATGATATTTTCACTGGGACACACAAATACCTGTTTTTTAAAACTGTGTATGTATATATTGTGTATATTTTATAGATTTTTCTTTATGTCTATATAAATCATGCAATGAAATACCAAACTGGTCAAATGTGTAGACAGCTTCTTTTCCTGACACCCAAATCATCCCCCATATTGCCTTAGTGTGTCATTTTTATCAAACTTTTTTTGTATTATCCCACAGGTTCTGTGGCTGTGGAAGGTCAATGCACAAACCGGGTATGAAGAGAGATGCAAAGGTGAGAACATTTAATTCAGTCGATATGAAATCCAACCTAAAAAAAAAAAAAGAAACACAACATACTACAAACATTGGCTACTAAAAGGATATAGACATGCGTATACACGTGTATTAAATTTCGTGCTTTCCTTATATTTAGTTTTCTAGTCACAGGTCAAAAACCTTCAGTGAACAATGATTTTAGAGCGTTAACTGAGAATATTTAAACAGGGCGAAGAATCATCATTACAGAAGGTGCCATTTCCTGGGAGACATGCGTTGGAATGTGAGGATGAGCCCGAAAGTGTCCTTTCAGCCAGTTAGTAAAGGTTGGCGGTGCTCTGGCTTTCTACCTCAAGGAGGAAGGATATTGTGCTGCATAACTAAATACTTATAAGGTCCCAAAAGCGAGACCTATTGGCTATGCTAATGCGTGTTATCAAGAGACTTGGGGGTACACTGATTTTTATGAACTGCATGGCTTCTCGCTGATTCCCAAAGTTTTCCACCATGTTCCCAAATAATTTGTCTCCTTGTGGAGTGCAATTTACTTTGCTAAGATACAACAAAATTGGTGCAGCAAGCACAATCTGAAAATATGTTATGACAGTAGTGTTTTTATGAACAGAGTTGCGGTTGCATCATGTTTGTGTTTCCTGAAATGTGCAGACGGTCTGATTGGTTGGAGTGTACTCAGGAACCCTTGGCACGGTATATGGCACAACACTAGGTGCCCTTAGGGGCGGCACCTACAGCCCACTTTGCATCACAGTGGTGTTGTGAGCATGCCACCTAAATCATACAAACCGCCCGAGAATGGGCTGGAAAAGAGGAGGTGAAAGGTTGTTATGTTTTTTATTTCTCTTTTCTCTAGAACCATTGCAGATGCTCTCATTGTTCTGATAAATAGGTCCTTTCAGTAAGCTGGTACTGCATAGTGTGGTCATTTTCGCCTACTAGCAAGAGATGCTTGCCATTTCCATCTGAAACATTTTCTCTGCCCTCACACTCACGGGGCTGTTTAACCTCTGGTTTATTTCAATGAAAAAAGGCAGAGAGGGAGGAACTACATTTTATTTTGCATTTCACAACTCAGCTCTTCAGCGCTACGGCACAGGATACCATCTTCAATGTTTTTTCTGCCAACAGCAGGTTTCATTGTGGAGCTTCTAGTTTTCCTTTTAACAGTTTTGTTATGGGATCAGAACACCAGCATGCGAAGTACTGTTAGCTAGAATTCCTCAAAATGGCTGGAGGTGTAATACATGACATGGGGCCACTATGTTTTAACACCATCGCTGCTGCAGCAATTCTCCTCATATGCTAACTATTCTGCATTCCCATTGTTCATGACGAGCTCAGCTCATCATCAGCACAGCTCAACCGTGCTTCATGATGAGCATTAAAGGGGTTAAACATTTACAAACTCACTAGCTTCATTAAAAAAAACTGCTTGTTTCATGCATAAAATCCAAAGTAAGAACTTCGTACATATTGTGTCAGGGTTCACTCTTTCACTCATATCATGCATTGATACAAGCACTGGCAATGTGGATCTCTTTTTCTTATGTAGAGTGGAAAGTTTTATACCAAGCTTCACAACACAATAAAGGTAAAACATGAACATTTGGAGTGCAACCTTCCTGAATAATAAGTTAAGGACAGGTGACAGCAACAGAAAAAATATCAGACAATTCTGTCACACATACAAGTCAGGTACAGCACAGGTAGCTAACGCACTTGAGTGAGTGAGAGACATTAAAGGACTGTTGTAGATTTTTCGTAAACAAACACACATCCAAGAAGTACAGAACTCCTGCAAGAAATAGCCAAACCTGTTCTAGACCTACCATACTTTCATATATTCATATAGGATGATGAGTGCTCAATAACCACATATGGTACGTTTTATCAGTGTGTTCCTTGTCATGCACTGGGAAGCATTTAAGAGTATTAGCGAACACTGGTTGTACTGCCTCATTGTCCTACGTTTTCCAGTATGAGGAAGGTAATGTCACTTATGTACTCCTTTTGTTAATCTGTCAGACCTGCATTAAAATGTTATGTGGGTGACCTAAAATGCTTTTAGTTGGATTTTCTACCACTTGATTTAAAACATGGGGGCTGAGAAACGGTTATTGGTTTAGGAGGATGAATTTGTAAATATGTGAGTTGAGACACTATTCTTACTTAGGGGCCATTCCAAATCAGCACCCTGACAAGCCTGCTGCTGCCACTCCGATACCTGTTTTACTGTGTCTTTGGTTTTTCCATTTATTGAGAAATTGCAGTAACCTAGTAGGTCATGGTTATTTGGCACAGCCTCACCCCAGTCTAAGTAACTATGTCTATGTAACTATGCTTTAGACAGGCACATAGGTGTCAACTTCCTTAGAGAAAGTTTTGAATTCTCATATATCTGGTTATGTGCTATCCCAGCCGCGGTGCTGCACCAGTTCAAAATGTTGACGGACATCAAGTTACCGCGCCTCATCTAGGCATGCACCTCGGGGTGTTTGGTTTCCTGGCAAGCGAGGGGAGGTGCCAGTCACCTTCCCTGAAAGGAGTTTTGAAGAAATTGTGCCTTAAGGAGTGGGATAAGAGAGAGTTTCTAGAATTTGCTTCTGGGCCCACGGGTGACTCAACTGCTCAGAAATAGTGCAGGGCACATTGCCTTAATGGGTGCAGAAACATGGGAACAATTCAACAGGCCAGGGTCCACAGAACCACATAGATTTCGCGTTGGGTTAGCGTTACTTTGTAATGTTAATCTGATGCTAAACCCTATTTGGGGAATTTGCAAACCAACACTAATTGGTATTAGCCTTGGTTTGTATATAAAATTAACGCTCCTTTGCATTACTTTGCATTAAGGGGGCATTACATACTTTTTGACATTAAACCTTATTTACTAACATTAGTAGTTGGGGTTTAGGGCCAAAGATTAACTCCACTATAAAGCAGGCATTGAAAGGAAAAAAAAAATCTCCTTTATTTTCCGACTTTGCTTGCATGCTGCAGTGTGCAGCACACATACAAAGTAGGAAAAGCTTTGAAATGGGTCTAGGCATAGTATTTTGCATAGGAAGGGTGGCCTTCCTGCACAAAACCTATGCTGACTCTGGCACGCACCCGAGCACTATGGCGCTAACATGTCTGCCTGGCGCAGGGCAGCTGAAATCCTCGCCAGTGCTAGTGAAAGGGGAGGAGAGAGCCACATCTCTGAGAATATGGTGCTCTCCTACTCTCTGCCTCTCACACCATGCAGTGCAGCCTCTTTGAGGGCTACACTGCAGTCTGTGCCAGTTTTCAGAATCTGGGCATTGGCCTCTTAAAGTTGGTAACACTGGAGCCAAGAGTCGAAGACAGTGCCCTTCGAAAGGCAAGTAGAACTGGACAATCTGTCACGGTCCAGTTGCTACCTAGAAAGGATACGTAGGTTTGGGCAGACTGGGTGTTCTGTCAGTTTTATGCCAATGAATCAAGCAGAGGCTTGAAGGTACCTCTAAAGGCCAGACTAGTGTGTGTCAAGTGAAGCTGCTGCCTTTTGGAAGGACAATAGGGATAGTTTGTCTAACATTACGTTGGTGGTTATGAGAGGCTGGGATTATGGTGGATGAGGGGGTTCACCTCACGTCACACTTGGGCCTGTGAAAGGCAAGTATGGCTGTGGCAGAGTCAGTCTCTCGTCAAGGCTGAGGTTAATGAGTGCCATTTTGATTGAGTCAGTCACATCATGTCGGGAACATGTGTGGCAAACTTATGACAGGATCAGCCTCTGCCCTGGTCCTACCATCTTTTCACCTGCTGTGCCGCGCACCAGAGTACTCCAGACATCCCCCATAAACCAGATTTCCAGGAGCACAGAGCTGCAGCTAGAATTACCAGCAGTTATTTTAAGGTATACACTTTAGAAGTATGGAAATACCCGGAAGCAACATTGTTTCTACCGAAAATTGCTGCAAAGGTTCCCCGCGGAAACAAACTACTGCCAGAGATGCATTTGATGATTGATTTGTGGTAAGTGTGCAGTATTTTCAAAGTCCTCACAGAATTGTGGGATCAGATCCAGGAAAATTATACATTTATTCAACGTTGTCAAGGATAACACATGTTTGGTAATTTCTTTACTGTACATATTCCTTTACCTTCACGTTTGGAACAACAGACATTAGTGACTTTTGACGGTTTTGAGAAGCAAATAGACATCTTCGATAGGATTTTACATACAGTGCAAAGAATATGTATGTGACAATGTATAACATTAAAAGATCCCACTGGATATTATAGCAGAATCACCCCCTTTTTAACGTAACAGTTACTTTTACTTTCAAAGGAAAGAGAAATGATCAAATGATCTTTTTTTAATTCAGTATGCTTGAATCTCTTGATTGTTTTTTTGGTGTGACGCCGAATTTCCACCAGCCTGGCCCTAAAACTGATTTACTTGGGTATGCAAATCTTTCAGATAGCCTGCAAAGACATATTCGTCCAATTGAGCTGCAGTTATGCATTATTTAGTTGTCTGATTTTCCTATTTATCTCGTGTATCCTGATCTTGCTTGAAGTTCCAACCATCAACAATGTCCCACTGTTGTCTGGACCCACCACACACACTTTCATTTTCTGAAATGTTTCTGATGCTGTTTTATATCCAGAGTAGTGTATTTGCCTCATAGTGGAAGAACGCCCGTGGCATTTGTGTGGCCAAATGGGAACTGATGTCCTGGTCATGGCTTCGTGTCACCTGACTCCTATGTTTCATTCAACTCATGGAATGAACTAGCCTAAAGCCAGACCGACCTGGCATCTCGATTGCCCAAGATATGTGGATAGGGAAAAGGGTGCATCAGTGCCTTGGCACAGGTGCCTTTGATCTGAAGCCAAATTAGTAAGGAACATATTGCACAGGATTTTCAAGGTATTCTAATCTGTCACCAGGATGGTACAGGGAGAAAGACGAACTGCAGATAACACTCTATGTCATATGCTAGTCCAGCCTATAATGTACAATGCTATTTTCCTGATTTTATCCTATAGGTTACCGTAGAGGATCTATGTTGTTAACATTAACAGATAGGTTATTTAACCTTTATTTTTTCCACCTGGTGAATAGGAAAGATAGAGATAGTTGAGGGGTCTTCTGCTCCTGAAGAAAGCCCTCAGATGTACACTATAGGAAGCACTGAAACATTTCACCCACTTAAGATAGTGAGGAAGGTATCCAAATAAGCATCACTTAACCCCCTCTTTTATTTGTGGGGTGGGGTGATTTTGGTGGGGAGAAGCACACGATAGAGAGAGTAACACTGCTGGTGAGATTTGCCATTTGTAGCCCACCATGGATCAAGAAACACAGAGCACATGGGCCCGGGATGCACTGCATGGAAAAAACACTCAAGGAAGAGCACAATGCAGACTGAGGCATGTTATGTTGGTGGAGATGCACACATCAGAGAGAGTAACACCTGGGGCCGCCTAGACACTATAAAAATGATGTTGTCTCCCATTGTTTTATACACGCTCTCTAATATTCCGGTTCCTATCCCATCCAAATTTTTCAAACAGATCACATCTATTCTAACCTCCTTTCTTTGGAACAAAAAGAAACCACGAATGTCCTTGGCGCGCTTGATTCGTCCTAAATCAGAGGGTGGGGTTAATTTCCCTGATTTCCCAGCCTATCACAAGGCGTTCCAATTGAGACAAGCCTCTTTTTGGCTCCAAGACCCTGACACCCCATGCCCATTATGGACCAAACTCGAACGCCTTCTTCTATCTCCCTTCTCTTTTTCTGAATACCTCTCCTTCCCTCGCAAACCCGCATCTGTTTCTACTCCGATTCATAAGTTTACCACAAAAATACTCCTTTCTTCCTCTCATTCACCCCCTACCACTATTGCCGAATTCCTATCCTCCCCCATATGGCATAACACCTTCATACTTATCCGGGACAGACCCTTTTTCTGGAAATCGTGGCATACTCGAGGTTTGCAATGGATTTCCCAACTTTTTTCCAACTCCTCCTTTTTATCTTTTCATGAACTTCGCACCCTCTATGATTTACCCACCTCCTCTGCACGTCAATATCAATCCCTTAAAAATGCAGTTCTATTGAAGCACGATCTCCTCACTCAACCCAACCCTCCCCCCCCCCCATCCACCCTCACTTCTTTACTTCACTCCTTCTTACGCACTGCACCAAGGGCTACTGCTATTTATAAATACATTCACGCTAGTAAGACTCCGAGACCTAAATCCAAAGTTGAGGAGGCCTGGGAGCATGACTTGTCTGTCTCTTGGTCAGTTCCCTTCTGGGACAGACTCTGGACCAAACTAAGCAAATCTTCAAGAGCAGCAACACTCACTCAGACTTTATTTTTTATTTATAATAGACTCCTCTTCACACCTTCCGACCTGCACAAACGCTTCCCTAATACTCCTCACACATGCTGGTCTTGCTCATCTCCACAAGCTGATTTATTCCACATGTTATTTTTATGTACTCATGTTCGCAGTTTTTGGCTGCAGGTTTGGGCTCAAGTCAATGTGATTTTCCACACTTCTATTCCTTTTTCCCACACACATATTTTTATGGGTAGCCTTTCCCCCTGCTGGGATGATGTTGACTTGAAGCCCCAAATTGTTGACCTTTTACTTGCTGCTGCTTTCCAACAATTAACAGTTAACTGGAAGGATCTCTCCAAAATTTCTTTCAAAGCGTGGTGGTTTAATGTCTGCCACAACCACAGGCTCGATACCACTCATGTTTTCCCGGCATGTTTGGCTATCAAACGCATGGACTTATGGACCCCAGTTACACTTTATTTGGACTCCTGCAGTAAACGTTTGTTTCATCCTCTGCCTCTGCAACAAGAAGTGCCCAAACCCCCTTAATCGCCCGATACATTCCATTCATTCTTCACTGTATCACTCTCTTAAAATTCTCTCAAAGTTTTTATGATTGCCATATTTTATGCTCATGTATTTTTCCTATGTCTTTTCCTTATTTTTCAATCTGTATCCAGATTTATTTCTTATTACAAATGCATTCGTATACTTATGTTCTTTTTTTTTTTTTTTATTGCTTAAGAGTCTTTAACTTTGTATTCCATTGTATTTTGCTTGACACCTGCTTTTCCTTTTTTATTATTATCAAATAAAACTCTTTTGAACTTAAAAAGAGAGAGTAACACCGGGAGTGAGGAGTACATGGCACAGAGAGAGAGCCACATGCAGCACAGGGGCCTGGGTTCTAGCAAGAGGAAAAACACACCGGAAAACACATGCGCTTTCATGCAGTGGTTAACCAAAAAGTAGTTCCCCAAACGTGAGCAATAGACCAATAGAAGGCAACCGGGCAAAAGCATGGAAAAGTGTCAATGATATGAGGAAGAGAAAAACACAAGATGGACCAGAAGGGGGCAGGAAAGCCACTCAGATGCAAGCAAATAGGTGTGAAAATAAAAAAAACAAATCACAACCAATAGAAAAGCCATGAGCCCCCTGTAAGGTGTAAGTAAGCCCACAATAGGTCTTTCGCAACCAGACTGCTTGCGCTGCCTTATAGGCAAGACCTAATGAGACAAGCACCCATGCCTCAAAGTTGTTTTCCTCTGACCACACTCGATATAGACAATTTCATATACAGTAACAATAATTGTACTCATTCTTTTCAATGTTATGAACATTAAACGTAAAAAAGGCCATCTTTTTCTCACGCTCATGATGATTTGAATAAAAACACACTCTATTAAAGGCCATACATTCGAACGTAATTTTGTAATGCATGAAACTGGCACATAGTGGCATGTTTCTTGATGGCTAGACATCCTCTCTACTACAAGGTTTAGCTGCTTAAAAGACAAGGTCTTCAAACTTTGAACTGACTTGGCCCAAACCCAATTGAAAACTCACTCACAAGTGCCATTGTGCTTAATAACGTGATTGAGTTCAGAGCTCGGGAAATTGTGTGCTATTGCAAACCATATGCTTCTTTTGTAGCATTATTTCCAGTGGCTGGTTGAGGTCTCCCACATTATGAGCATAATAAAAAAATGCAAACAACCTTAAGCTTGCAGTGCTGATCAAGTCTATGTTAGGGCTCGTGATCAAGACACAGAAACAGTCAGATTGATGGAGTCTCTCCTGACCTCTAGAATGTGAGTAGTGGTCTGCCCTGGGAGTCAATAGAAACTAGCGAAGCACTCAACATATACAGTGAAAGGTTTGATGTTCTGTTGCTGCTGTTGCGGGACTCCAGTGAGATTCAGAAACTTGCTCAGCCAATTCCAGTGACCGATACTGACATTACAGGACATCCGGCAAGCTGCAGGACTCTTCCTCCAGCTTTGTCAGCACAGCCCATGGCAACCACGGTGGGAACAAACTTCACCACACCAAGCCCAATGGGGGTCAAAATGGCAGAAGAATTACGCTGGAAACCCACAGAGCCAAATCTCACTGATGCATAGCAGTAAAGGACATTGGGTTGGCCAATTAGCTGCTGAAGGAGGTCTAAACCAAGGTCAACCAAAGTTCTCATCCTCATGTTGTCCCTTGAGCAAAAGAGATCAATAAATTAATATTGGCACTCACAATTGATTTCAGGGTTAAATTCCTCGGTTTCTTCAGTGTTCTAATGGAATAACTCCGCTATGGGGTTTTTGGTACTGCATGTTTAATTTTGGAGGATGAGATGGTAGGAACAGAATACTGAAAAGCTGAATAGGGCTTGCCACAAAAGCCAATCCAAACATATTTCTAGCCCTCCTTTACATCCCATAGGAAAAAAATCAATGCATACGTGTAAAATATCAATCGTCATAATCCCAGTCTCAGGAAGTGACCCCAGCATGCCTTGTTGATGAGGGCTCACCATCTCAGAGACAGAGATACAGCATGACATGCATGAGATAGATATAGTAAACCCTAAGATGACGCGCCTATCACAAGCCATTCAAATGATCCTAACAAAACTAAAATTAGGCTTCTCACCAAAAGTAGCAGTTTCTTGGTCAGCAGGATGATAAATGACGATTCCTTCCAAACCACATGCAATGAGAATGAGAAATACTCAAGCATGGCTTAGGATCTCTTTGAGGAACAACTGGAGATAAACATTTATCTAATGCTGACACATGGAGAGTAGGATGGTCACAAGCCAGCATACAAAGATGGCCCCACAGATCAAATAAATGACCCCGGACAACAGATGATAGAAGATGATTATTCCCAAAATTCTTGCCAGAACAGCTCCTTTTTCCAAAGCACCTCCAAGGATCTTTTGTAGGAACATCCGGTGGGAGACGTTTATCTGAAGCCGATGCAAGGCCAATACAATGCACACAGTCAAGTAGCCCTTTATTGACCCAACTGTAATATCCACTACGAAGGACAACAGATGATAAAAGATGATTCTTTTAAAAAGGCATATCACAAAAGTTTCAATTACCACAGAAGGTAAGAGGATCTCTTCTACAAGCCACCAGAAGCAGACATTTATCAGACTTAACAAGTCACCGTAAATGATTGCATACCCGATTGCAATGGCGCAGGCAGTGAGCACAACCTTGGGCAGGATAAATTGCAAACCAGACCCTAAAAGACAATTTGAAAATGAGTGTAGATTTCAACATTAATTTTGTAATAGCTTTAAAATTCATTAACTGTCATCAGAATTACAAGGTAATATTTGATTTTTGTTTATTTACATTTTTCCATAGCCCTAACGTCACTGCTTTTGATTGTTTTTATAAAGAGAAAAGGCAGTAAATATGAGTAGAATAGCAAATACATTAAAGGGGCAATCTAATGAAAAGAAAACAGAACTTGTCCCGCTACCCTTGACACATGTCAATTATCAACAATAGGGCTCTACAATGTCCATTTGTTTAAAAATCCCTGGTTGGCCTGTGTGGACTATTGTGGCATAGTTCACTGAATGGCTCCTTTACACTAGAGTGGAAGGTTATGGGTTAAGTGCCACAAGCCCCCCTCAGCCCCAGAAATGCCACCTCCCCGGGGCTATATTTATAAATAATGTGTGGGGGCTTCAAGACCCCCCAACACAGCCCCAGGGACCACCAACACCGGAGTTTAATATTTGTTGAAGGGTGGCCACACAGCACCCTTTGTGGTGCCGTAAATGGCCCTTGGGACTGCCAACCCGCAGGGCAGGCCCCAGCAATGTCGCGGGGTGCCCACCTCTGGGACACTGCAGTTTGCTATGGCTTGACAAGAGCAGGACTACTGCCAAGCCGTAGGGAATCCTGGTCCGCTTCAAGGAAGCAAGAGCATGGAAAATGCTCTTGCTTTCACGAAGTGGAGCATAATACATTTTGGACAGAGGGAGCAGCACGTCTGCAGCTCCCTTTGTCCAAAAGCAATGCCGGCTCCCACAGGAGATGGGAAGCCAGCAAGGACCCCAACGAGCTGGCTATGCCCTGGTGGTTGGGATCCCGGGGAAATATCGGCTTGGGAAGGGGGGCTGCGCATGCCCCTCTCCCTATAAAAAAGAAAAAAACATGAAGGCTTGACCCCTGAGGATGGTGTCCCCAGGGCCAAAATCAGCCAGGGGAGTAGAACTGCACTGGACCCTCTCCTCTAAAAAAAAAGAAAATACATATGAAGACCTGGCCCTGGGGAATGGGGTCCCGGGGCTGACATTGGTCTGGGGAGGGGTGCTGCACTGCCCCTTCCTTTTTTTCAGCAGCATAAAAAATGAGCCATGCCCCGGGGAATGGGGTCCTGAGGCCCAAAATGGTCCAAGGAAGAGGGCCATGCAAATCGCTGAAGCCCGCCCCTTTTCTCGACCACTCTGCAAACGCACCTTCTTGGGCACTGCTGGGAGGGAGGTGAAAACCCTCGCAGACTCTACTGACCTCAAACACTACAGACCCATCTCCCTGCTCCTGTTCCCTGCCAAAGTCATTGAGAAAGCCATCAAACAGCCAACTCGCCACAGTCATCGATGAGCACAACATCCTTGACTCCTCCCATTCCGGCTTCAGGAAAAACCACAGTGCGGAAACTGCCCTCCTCGCCGCAACAGACAACATTCGCAGCCTACTCGACAAAGGAGAAACAGTGGTCCTCATCCTCCTCGACCTCTCAGCGGCATCTGACACAGTTTCCCACTGCACCCTAATACGCAGACTTCACAAAGCAGGGATCCAGGACAAGGCCCTCGACTGGATTAGCTCCTTCCTCTCCGGCAGAACACAGCAGGTCAGATTTCCCCCTTTCTTCTCGGACCCTTTACCGACCACCTGCAGAGTCCCTCAGGGGTTCTCCCTCAGCCCGACGCACTTCAACGTCTACATGGCTCTGCTCGCCCCCATTGTCAGAACCTACAGACTCAACATTGTGTCATACGCAGACAACACCCAACTCACCCTCTCCCTTTCCAACGAACACAACACCGCCGAACAAAACTTTTGAGAAGGCAATCAAAGCCGTCTGTGGTAAATATTTTAGTAATTTACCTTGATTGGAATTTCTATAATATCAATAAGGTCAAGCATGAAGAGCAGAGTCCGTGGTGGTTAGAATTCGGGGTCTTTTCAGTAACTCGAGTTAAGGGAGAGCTCCGTCACCTAAGGAGGCTCGGGAATAGTCTCTACTTTAATCAATGAAAACATGGCATTTATACATTCTTGACATAGAAAAGAGGAAGGAGCTTCCCTTGAACAAATTTCAGTTACTCGTGTAATAATCATTCAGAAGTCATGGCAGAGGCAACATAACTGTTTCATAATCGTGAGGAAGTCACGGCAGAAGCAGAGTGTTGAGAAATAACCCTAGGCTGGTTCCTTAGATGAGAGAGAGAGAAATGGTTGTGACAAGATGTCTGGTGTCATGTCTTAGCAAACAGGAGCTGGTTTCTCGGAATTGGTTGTTGTGTCTTGGCAAACGGGGGCCTATTTCTCGGAATCGGCCTGACCATAAGAATGTGTGGTTACAACGGGGCTCGTTTCTCGGAATCGGCTCGGCCATAAGAATGTGTGGTTGCAGTTAGAGAAAGAAGTGTGTTGTGTGCAACCTTATGTTTATGTGCCCGCGTTTTCTAGTTACCATCATGATGAGCTCGGGACGTGAAAGAGAGGGTGTATAATGGGACATAAACAACGAAAAATATCAATTTTCCACACGTCGCCAAATGGATGAAAAACAGCTGCCTTCAACTAAACTCCAACGAGACGGAAGTACTCATCATGGGCCCAAACCCCGATGCCTGGAATGACACCTGGTGGCCGCCCACCCTCGGAAATCCGCCCTCCCCCACGGACCACGCGCACACCCTGGGAATCATACTGAACTCCGACCTCAAAAGGGACACCTAGATCAACTCCGTCTCATCCTCCTGCTTCCACACCCTCTGCCTCCTGCGTAAGACCTTCAAATGGATCCTGCTTGAACACAGAAAGACCGTCACTCACGCCCTGGTCACCAGCTCAACTACGGCAACGTCCCTACGGAATAAACTAAAACCTCACTCGCAAGCTACAGAACATCCAGAACGCGCCGCAAGACTGGTCCTCAACCTGCCAAAACACTGCCACATCTCCCAGCACCTGCACACACTCCACTGGCTCCCCATCGAGGCAAGAGTCACCTTCAAGATGCTCACCCACGCACACAAGTCCCTCCACGACACCAGACCAGCATACCTGAACAGCCGACTCAATTTCCACGCACCCCAAAGGACCCTACGATCTGCCCAGCTCTCCTACGCCGTGGTCAAAGGCAGGAAAAAAAACAGATCAGGAGGCCGCTCCTTCTCCTTCCTCGCGGCCAAGGCCTGGAACGCCCTTCCACTCCACCTCATACAGACAACATCACTTCCCATCTTCGTAAGAGACCTCAAGACCTGGCTCTTCGACAGACCCCCTCCTTCATGGACTGGAACCTGCACTTCAATGGGTTACTTCTCCACTTCAGAGAAGATGAACAGATTAGGAGGAGGCACCCCTGCCATATCTGTTTGTTCAAAATGATCATCCTTCCCAAATATTTAAACATGTTATGAAACATTCTTTGTTAGGTTGACAAGATTTTTTTACAAGAATACTGAGGTTTTGAGTCCAGTACTGTTGGATGGGTGCTCACCTCAGCTTTCTTTGAAAAAGAGATCTGCCTTTGTGTGACAGGGGAGTGTTTAAGCTACTTAATGATCATTTTCATCTGACTGTCTATTCTCTATTCTAGTTCTAAATGATCTTTTCTATTTTACTGCCGTTTTCCCATTGTAGTTCTGCTATGTTTCAAATACTTTTAATTATTTATTTATTATTATATTTTTTTTAGGCCAATAGCAAACAGTAAACAATTACATAAAAACATAAACAAGAAGTTAAGACATATTAAACAATACGAACATAAATAGCTTCCATAATGTCAAACTAACACAAAAGTCATATAGTTCCACACATTTAATGTGAGCTAAATAACACCACATCTTACATCATAAATACCACAGACACAGAGGGATGAGTACATAAATAATACAGCATAACAAATAACGAAATATTAATCTTTGAGCCATTGTAGGTGCTAAATGATCGACTAAAGCCTCCCCCATGTCTTACGGCCCAATCTTCGTTTCTGTGGCCCTTTAATAGCATATAAGCTAGAGCCAACTTAAATATAGCAATGCAAAACACCAACGCCACAAACGTAGCGATGAAGCCAACCCCAATACAAAAATCAGTGATAACCAGTGACAGGCCTGCAATTCCCACTCCTCATGCGGGAAAACACAACATAAAAGCAGAGCACTAAAACGGCACAATGACAATTTTCGAGCACACTCCCACATCTGTGACGTAGTACAAATGACCATCATCCCACATCACATAGGCATATCCACACAGTCATATGTACAATGACACGCAGTCTGCATGTAAACTGCGCCAATGCAAACACATGCTTGGAACACGCAGTGAAACCGCATTTTCCCACGGCATTGCAGAGGGACAAGCAACCCCTCCTGCACACAGACGTGTCATGACCATGAGCAACCAATCATTCCAGCGTGGACGAATGTAGAGGCAGTGACTCCCGCTTACGTACAAATTTCAAGTTTCAAGTTTATTTTATTTAGCAGGTACTTAAACCATTGCTACAAATAAGTCATTGCAAGTTAAAAAGTTAAAATCGATTAAAAGACATTATAATATTTACAGTCCATTAAAAAAAGCAAGTAATTATTCTAGCTGCGTCAGTCTCTTTCCTTGGCAGCTGCAATGCTGATCTGATTTAGCATTTTCTTCTCCACTTTTCCTAAAAATTTCACAAACCTGCAGTTGAGCTACGTGTCCCCAGGTGCAAAGCACGCTAACACGGCCAGTCTCTCTGATTGAAAAGTGGTATTAAAAGCTGTCTCCTTTCCTCTGTTAGAACTTTGCACGTACAGATGAGATGCAGCATATCTTCTTGCGTTGTCCCACACAGACGGCAGTTAGAATCAGATTGTTTTTTTAGCCAATGTGGAAAGTGCTTTGTGCATGGCAACAAACCTAATCTGTATTTAAAAATGTGATTTTTATGTGTTTGGCGAAGCCGAAAGCTAAGTACTTTTGTGCAGCCTGAGAAGAATAGGTGCCCAGGGTCTTCCTGCCAGGTGACCTCTTTGTTAGGGCTGCCTTATCTTCAATCCAAGATTCCAGTTTTACAATTTTCTTTGGAGCTTTTTTGAGAAGACAGTGACTTGTCGGAGTTGCCCAAAGTTCGGTAAGGCTCAGGATTGACACATTAGTATCTAAATATTTCGCTGCTGGAGATGACTGTTTCTGTTGTAGCTCAGTCCATAAGTGCCAGTTTAAGGTACCTAGTTTAGATTTCCTTAGTCTGTCTCAGAAAATAACTGTGGCACCTTTCCTTGCAATGGTCTGTTTTTGCACGCCAAACTCAAGCCTGATTTGTGCGGGAGAGACTCGTGTAGGGAGACCTAAGACCATTCTATATACTTTAGCAACCACAGTGTCCAAGAGCTTCGAATCCCTTCCTCTCTGTGCCTCACTCCCGTAGGTTATTGTGGGAAGAAGTTGTGCTCGTATAACTTCAACCAAAGGAGAGAGTGAGGGGCCCGTTAATCTGGAGTTTAGGTTTCTCATTGAGACGGCTAAGGCTATGCCTTTCCCTTTAATTACATCTCTTTGGGTTACAAAATGCCCACCTTTATTAATGGTCACCCCCAGGTATTTATACTCTGAGACTGAATCTATTTGAATCTTATCCCAAAACCAGACAGGTATTTTCTTTAGGTTCTTTTTGATTGTCATGGTTTTGGTTTTCTCCAGATTGATGGTTAAATCTTTAGCCTTCGAGTATTGGAACGTGATGTCTAGAAGACGCTGCAGACCCACCTTCGTTTGACTAATCAATACTAGGTCATCAGCGTAAAGCAGGCATGGTAGTACTAGATTACCAATCTTTGGGGAGTGTGTGTTGCAGGCATTTAATAGTGGAATCAGATCTGCAAGAAACAGATTGAATAACGTTGGGGCCAGTACACCGCCTTGCTTAAGGCCTTTTGTTGTTGGAATTTTCCTGGATAGCGTTGAACCGTCGCCGAGCTTTACTTGCACCCAAGTTTCAGTGTGCAAGTTGATTAACATGTTCAGTAAAACCTGGGGGATGCCCCAGCCTGCCAGTTTCAACCAGAGCTTCTGTCGGATCACATGGTCAAAGGCTGCCCGGTAATCGATAAAGCAGAAATGTAGTGGCGTTCTTGTGGCCTCAGCCTTATCAATTAACAAAGCCATTGTTATTATATTTGTCGAGGTCCCCACAGATTTAGAGAAGCCTGTTTGATTTAGGGGAATGATTGAGTTATCTTCCGCCCAAAGTTGCAGCTCATCCAGCAGTGTCCCAGCAAAGTATTTTGCATTGTTGTCCAAAAGGGCGACTAACCGATAACTTTTGGGATGGGATGGGACTTGTCACCTGCTTTAAAGATTGGTGAAATTATCGAGATCCGCCAAGATGGAGGAAGTCGGCCTGTTGTTCTTATTTCCCAGAACAAAGGACTAAGGGCCAGATGTAGGTAATCACAGTATACCGACTCTCAAATACCGAATCATACTGATTCGGTATTTCAGAACCGGAAAACGGGATGTAGCAAATAAATCGGTAAAAATTACCGATTTGGTAACATTCGGATTTCCAACACAGTATTTTCCGATTCGGTAAATACCAATTCGGTAATTACCATTCAACCCTATGGTCCTCCAGGCCCATAGGAATGAATGGGATTTACTGAATCGGTATTTACCGAATCGGTATATTCAGAATCGGTAAATACCGATTCGGTAAATACCGATTCGGAAAAACAAAAAGAACCCATGTGAGCCAGTCAACCAATCAGGAACACCCACCACACCCCACAACAAAGCAACAGAGGAACCAACAAATCAGATGCAACTACCCCTCCCCAATACATGGATGTGGCCACACCCATGCAGGTGCAGAGCAACTTAACTGTTTGGAGGGCTGGAAGAAACACAAAGGAGCAGGCTGCCCTGAGCATAGCTGAGCTGCATAATAGAGTCCCAGGATGGAGCTGAGCATAGTAGGAAGATGAAATTCAGCCCAGCAGAACTGCAGGTGCTGGTGGAGGAGGTGGTCAAGCACCACACCCAGCTCTTTGGCAAGCAGTCTCTGCATGTTGCAGAGTCTGTAAAACGGAACACCTGGCTGGAGATCCAGTCCAAGGTCAATGCCATTGGGGTCATACACAGGGACATAGATGACCTAAAAAAAAGGTGGTATGATCTGCGAATCATTACCAAAAAAAACTTGCAACACAGAGGAAAGAAGCCGGAGCCACAGGTGGAGGGAGGAGCCGTGCACCAAGACTGGCAGACCTGGAGCCAGACAGTATCCATGGGATCGGGAATGCTGACAGCTCAGCCAAAGCTGCAAGAAAACAAGGTAAGATGCATGGTCATGAATGCCCACCCTTTTCCCTGACCCCCTTCCCCGATGTGGGTGTCTGCATCACACTCCAGAACTGGTTTTAGTTTTTACCAGCAATGCATCATGGGAGACGTAGTCATAGGAACATATATCAATGCAGTCAACATAGAAATCAGCATGGCATGCCACACTACATCCATAAGCTGTTGAGGACTAGGCAATTGTGTGATAGGAATGTGATTCAATAATGTCACACAGGTGAACAACACCGCTGACCCATTGTCCATATCTGTCCACAGGAGAGTCATCGCCCAGTACAGTGCAGGAAAGGGAGGAGAAGGCACCGGCAACGGAGATGAGGGAGAAAACACCCGAAAGATCAGGTCCAAACACTGTTCTGGAAAAAACACCCCCAGTGCAGGCAGCCACAACACCGGAGCGACCTACCCCACAACAGACACTGTCACCTCTGCTGTTTGGGTCACAACATTTGGAACCACCAGCACTTTCCCCCACACCAACCTCAGAGTCATCTGTACTGGGAAGGCCAAGGAGGCATGATGTGCCCCCTCTCAGGATCCTGTAGACATCAGATGAGGAAGATGTGGAGGCTCTCACACCAACAAATCCACCTCTGGCTGACAACGCTGGGCAGCAGACTTCATTTGGAGCTGTGCGTGCCGGTGTCCGAGGCCATAGGGTACGGGAGAGAGGCGAAGGCCAGGATGGAGAGGGGGTCTTCTGTGGTCTTGAGGCCACAATGGTGAAAGTCCAGCACCTGCAGGCAAAGGGCATTTTAGCAGTGCATCGACAGGTGTGCATATTAAACAGCAGGATGTCCAACATAGACAGGAGGATTGGATCCATGACAGAGAGCATAAACTCCATGGCAAAGGGCATGAGGGACATGACACAGTGCATGTGTGCCTTCTGTGAAAAACTAGATAGTGACCACTCCGAGAGGTGCAGGGATCATCAGTGC
Organism: Lissotriton vulgaris; assembly: GCF_964263255.1. Lineage (NCBI taxonomy): Eukaryota > Metazoa > Chordata > Amphibia > Caudata > Salamandridae > Lissotriton > Lissotriton vulgaris. The sequence continues at coordinate 1,633,881,134 of NC_141695.1, read as the reverse complement.
ATTCGGAAACAGACCAAAGCCATGAACTGGCTTGCCACAGCAACCTCTGTCCGTATGCAGGATGACATTGTGCACTGCTGCACAATTTGTCGAGGGGGATGGTGAGAGTCACCTCTGCCATCGAGGTTTTGCTCACACACCAGGCAGCCACTGCTGGAGACACAGGTGTTGGAGACACAGAAGACTCCACCAGCAGGAGTGGCTCTAGCACTCCTGTTCCTGACATTCGTAGGAGCAGCAGGCGCCAATCTGCTGACCCAGGCACCACTGCAACCGTTGACACCCAGCCTCGTGCATCCCGCACTGTAGTGTGTGGGTGCAAACATTGATGATGCCCTCAACCCACAGGACAGGTCACGGTGAGGTCAACTGTGGCCACCCAGTGTTGAATGAAGACATTGTAGTACCATGGTTTGGTATCAGTAAAGTGCCGTAGTGACTTTTAAACTATGTACTTCAAATACTAAGCCTGCCTGTGTCTCCTTACTTACTTAGTAATAGCTGCGTGTGATCTCTGCCCGTCTCAGTCTCCCATCTGTTGCTGGCGCTGCTCCTGCTGCAAAGGACTCTGCCTGTTCTGTTCCATCATCAATGTCCTCATGTTGTGTGACCTCCACCTCTGTGCCTTCCTTGGTGGCAAGATTGTGCAGCATGGCACAGGTCGCTATTATTTTGCAGCGGATGATTGGAGTGTACTGCCGTGCATCTCCACTCTTATGGAGGCAGCGGAACCTGCTTTTTAGAAATCCAAATGTGCGTTCTACAATGCTGCGTGTTGCTCTGTTTGCCACATTGCAACGCCTCTCACTCCTGGTAGATGGATTCATGTAGGGGGTGAGAACAAAGGACCGCAGACTAGAGCATAAGCACTATCACCTAGGTGGAAAAGAGAATGCCATTAGTTACATACTCATGATTGATCCATCCGCATTGACTATCAGGGTGTGTCACAGTTATTTACCTAGCAGGTATCCATTCCCAAAATCGCCAGCAACAAGGCGTGTGTATATCCCACTGTTCTGGAAGATGTAAGAGTCGTGGGTACTCCCTGGGAATTTGGCCACAATGTCTGTTATGATGTTGCCAGCGTTGCATATCACCTGCACATTGATTGAGTGCTTTGCCTTCCGGTTCCTGTAAATGTGTTCTGTGGTTGCATGTGGGCAGATTGGGATGTGGGTGCCATCTATGCAGCCTATGACGTGAGGGAAGTGTGCCAGTTTATAGAAATCTGTTTTGGTCTTCGCAAGTTCCGCAGGTGTGTCAGGGAACCTAATATAATGATGCATTCTCTGCATTATGGCCTCAAGGAAGTTCCTGAAGAAACGGGACAGGCAGCTCTGGGACACACCACCTCCTGCAGCAATCACACTCTGGTAACCCTCAGAGGCAAGCAGGTGTAGGGTACACAGCACCTGCACATGGGGTGGAATGGCGTGCGTCCTTGGTATTGGATGATCCAGGTGGAGGTCCCTGATCAAGTCCAGGATAGTTTGGGAGTGTAGCCTGTACCTTTGCAGTATCTCTGGCTCAGTCAGTTGGAAGAGCGTTATCCTCTGCCTGTAGACTTGCTCCTCCCTTCTTCATACCCTCTCTCCTGCTGCCTGTAGCCGTAGCCGCCTTGCTATGACTTAGAATGCCGCCATTCTGGTTGCACTGTTGTATTTTGGGTCCTTATTTTATAGCCTGCACCTGGTTACCACCTGCTTTCAATCCATGTTATTTACCGACTCTTAAATACCGAATTTCATGAAATTCAGTATTTTTTAGGTTTCCTACATCTCAAAAGTAATTTTTTACCATTTCTTAATTACCGATTCGGTAATTAAGAATTCGTTAAATAAGGATTTGGAATATTCCGAATCGGTAGAATACCGACTTGTATTTACCGACTAGGTAGTATTTTGACTCCTACATCTCATTTTCCAAATACTGGTCGGTAACGGCCGAAATTACCGAATTTCAGCCGTTACCGACCGGTATTTGGCTACCTACTTCTGGCCCTAAGAGCCTTTGCCCAGTATTCTATATTTTGTTTGTAGAGCACGGGTGGGATTCTGTTAGGCCCCGGAGCCCATGCTTTCTTTCCCTTCTTGATGTACTTATTAATTGATTATGTATAATCATTTAAAGAAATAAGACCCGGTGATTCTCCTTCAATAAAGTTCCTCAGAAATTACATTTCCCTCATTGGCTTGATGCTTTAAGGTCATATGCCGGTTTGTAGAGTCTATGCTAGTTTCAGCATGCAAAACAGTTCTTCCTTGCTTAAAGTGGTTTCTAAGGAAAGTGGCCCAGTCCTCTTCAGATACATTTCAAGACAGTCCCTCGTGCGTCGGGTGAGTAATTCTTTTTACACGCACACAAGACCCTCCACAACGCTGGCCCAGCGTACCTCAACAAAAGACTTAGCTTCTATGACCCAACCCGCAAGCTCCGTTCTGCCGACCTTGCCCTCGCCAGAGTGCCGCGCATCCGAAGAACAACCGCCGGCGGAAGATCCTTCTCCCACCGCGCCGCCAAGACCTGGAACACCCTCCCCACCAACCTACGGCAGACCCAATATCTCCTGACCTTCAGACGTCTTCTCAAAACTTGGCTCTTCGATCAGTAGCAGCACCATCCCCCCTCCGCCCCCCAGCACCTTGAGACCATCATGGGTATGTAGCGCTCTTAACAAATGTCTTGATTGATTGATTGATTAATCTATAGTTTCCCCAAATCTCGCACTGTTTTTTAGTTTAGTGTCCGCATGCAATTTTGCCCATAGGGTATCCTCGTTGTTGTGCCTGGCTTCCCAGATCGCTCGCTTTAAGCATGGTTTCTGTTGTCGTAATTCAACAAGTTTTGTGATGTCAGTTGGATACTGGCGCACCTGCCGCAAAGAGTGATTGATGCCTTTTTTTATGGATTTTATCTTACTCTTTTGTTGCATGGTAAAGTTAGCATGTCCCTGCTTTGAATTAGATTTGATTGGGGCGGAGAAAGTCGTAGCCAAGGCATGAGTATAGTTCATCCATTTCTCTATTTTGTACATGTTTCATATGTTGTGGTATTTGAGTCACAGGGGGCATCCCTGCATCAAAGTGGTACATAACCGACCCCACAATGAGCCCTGATGTCACCTGTAGGCCAGAAATGGCAGCCAAATGGAATGACCCTAGACACATGTGAAATGCCGAAGAGTGGAATACTCTACCAACTGTGACATACAGGACTGTCAGTTAGAATATGTGACACCCCAAACAGCACCACTGCACAGAGGTGACACACCCACCATTTCCTGCTGCTAACGCACCTTATTGTCTGTTTTGGGGTCTTATCGCCATTGTGGCTGGTCGTTGAAAATGTTGTGGAGTGGTTTTTTTGTGGCTTTTTGCTCAGGAACGCCTACTCTGCATCTCATGAGCGATAGTTACTGTGGTAATCCTTGGTGATGTTTTTTAGGGTGCTATCGCAGGTAATCTGGTGGTATGGGCAGTTTGCACCAGCTTGTGAATGGGGTGGTAATGTTATCATGACTTTGGCTGCGTTACAGTGCCGTTAACTTGGCGGTAGCTCCTTGAGAATATGCCTCTAAATATCTAAATGTATACATTTCCTTGGTGGCCATGGCATCTTCCAAAACTCCCAAGAGATTAACTGTTGGCGTAATCACAATCTGTACCCCTGTAACCTCCGTCAAAAAGAGCTGCATCCTATTTATCAGATGTCTCAGCTCTGGGCATTCAAACAACATATGCACACTGTCAGCCCGATCCATCCCACAGCGAGTGCATTTGTCCTCATTTGAGCCACCACATTGTGCAATCTTTGCGGTAGAATAGTACAAGTTAAACATAGATTCATATTGTTGTGTTTTAAGACTGAAGGGAATCAAAAGTTTATCAGCCAATACAACACATTCTTGTAAAATATTCCCTCCCTGAGACAATCTGGTATTCCATTTTGAATTGTGTACCTTCAAATCATCATTCTGTATTTCAATGAGAGTTTGATATAAGACACCAATCTTTCCTTGCCTCCATACTATTTCTAACAAATTAAATTTCTGCGCCAGGCAGACAGCACCCCCTCTTTTTACAAGATAGTCCCAGGTCTGTAAGTATTTAAAAAAGTCAGTTTTACAGAGTTCAAATTCTAACATCGGCGAAGCACAGGCTTTCACACCACTGCTATCCACTAAGTCTCCCAAAGTTTGCATGCCTTTTCATCTCCATCTGACCATAGGACCATCAGAAAAAATAGAGGGGAGCAATTCGGAAGAGGAGGTATATTTGTATAAAAATTAAACCTGTCAATCTCCAAGTATCTCCGTATCTAAAGCCATGCCTTATGCGCCGCTTGAACCTCCTTAAAGCCGTTTTTTATAGTAACTGGACTCAAGAATTTGGAAGAAGCTCCTCTTTGCTTTGGGGCCCAAAAGCCTTTGCAAAATATGTGGGGATTCATCTAGCTTACCTTCTCCTTCCCTTACCAGAAAAATTCCCAATTGTTGAAGTAAACATGCCCAATAATAAAACCAGGATTTAGGAACCTCCGAAACCCCTCTAGAGAATGGAAGGGTCATGTACTTCATAGCTCGGCGAGGTTTGCCCTGAGCCCACAGAAAACTGCTACATATAGACTGTAGTTTCTGAAGTTGCTTCCCTGTGAATTTCAGGGGGACCGCCTTAAAGTAGTACAGGACCCTTGGTAAAATATTCATCTTTAAAACATTACACCGTCCAACCATTGACAGACGAAGGCCTTCCATTCTGTCTAGTTCCCTTTTAATTTTCCGCAGAATGGGGTCCCAGTTAGACAATACCATCTTGTCTAAGCATGCATTAATACATACCCCTAAATATGTTGCCTCCTCCATAACTCTAGAATCTTTAAAGAGTGCTTGGTCTGTGCATATTACCTGTGTCTTGGCTAACTTCAGCTTATAGCCGGATCCTTTCCCAAATAGTGTTGTTAATCGTTCAATCTCTGCCAAAGTCTTAGCTGGATCGGTCGTGACTATCGCTCTATCGTCTGCATATGCTAATATATTAATCCCCACTCCTGCCAGGACTCGGTGGGTGAAACCTCGGACCTGGAGGAACTGGGTTCGAGTCTCGGTAACAACGCCAAACTTCCTGTGATTCTGGGAAAATCACTTAATCTCTCCGTGCCTAAAAAAAATGAATGTGTGTCCTAATGTAACGTAACTGGGAGTGGAGAGGTGTGGCTCACTGGTTAGAGGCGGCAGACCCGAGAGCAGAGGACGGCCCGGGACCAGGGTTCAATTCCCGACGAAGCAGGGTCGTGGACCAGGGTCAGCGGACTCGATAATTCTCATCTCGGTACCTACTCTAACCAGGAATCACACTCGGCAACTCTGGGCATTAGCTTGCCTCATTTCCACAACGGCCCCCCACATATGCCAGGGATGCCTGGTTTCACCTTGGAGATACCCAGTAAGGACCATCTCACAGGGAAAGCCAAGACGGGTTCCCCAGCGGTCTACTGCGCAGAGATACTCCTTCGGGAGTCGATTCTAGCGCATTACAAACCCACAATTAATTCATTTAACTGGTGCTATGTAAAGAGCTCTGATACCCGATTCGGTTTGGGTCTAGTTTGCGCTATATAAAAATAAAACTCTGATAAAAAAAGTAAAATGCTTTAATATAAAGAGCAAATAGTAGAGGGGAGCAAGCACAGCCTTGACGTGCATCCCTGGATATAGGTACGAGATTATTTTCAAGCCCCATAGCACATACTCGGGCCGCCGGAGATCCATACATGGTACTAACTGCCTGAATGAAACCACGCCCAAAGCATTGCCACCGCATAGTTGCCCATAAGAATTCCCAGGAGACATGGACAAATGCCTTCTCTGCGTCAAGTAACACAACTCCACAAGGAGCTTTTTGTACATTAGCGGACTCCAACATGGCAACTACTCGCCCTATATGATAGACCGTGCCTCCTCCTGGGATAAAACCATGCTTGCGAACAGAGACTAAGGGAGTTATCACTCGGGAGAGTCGTGTGGCCAATATGTTTGCATTGATTTTCCCATCAAAGTTGAGAAGAGAAATGGGTCTATACGATCCTGGTAATGTAGGTGGTTTATCCTTAAAAAAAAAATAACAATGCTGGCTACATCCCATGACTTTGTGGCCTCCCCTTCCTGTGCTTCTTCAAATACAGTGAGCATATCTGTTTGCATCTCAGGTAAAAAGATTTATAAAATTCTACTGGGAGCTGTCTGGACCTGCGGCCTTCCCTGTTGCTAGAGCGCCAACAGCCTCTGTGAGCTCTTCCATCATTATAGGTTCTTTTAAATCTCTCTGATCATCTATACTTAACATCCTCCTGCATGGATCTTTAAAGAATCTTTCAGTTCTCTCCTGATTATTAATATTCTTTAACTACAGCTCCTCCTAGAAGGTCCTACAGACCTCCATGACCTCCCCCGGTGTTTCTACTATTTCCCAGTTGAATCTTCAAAAGCAGTAATTGTATCTTTAACCTCTTTACACCTAATTTTCTTGGCCAAGCATCTGCTGGTTGCCTCACCATACTCATTGAATTCTCTTCTGAACAAAATATTTTTTTGCTATATCCTTAGCCCACTTTACAGCCACCTCCATCTGCACCTGTGAAATATCTTTTTTCCCCTGCAGAGCATATATCAGGGCCCCTCTGGCGTTCTTCGGCGGCATTCTTAACCATGCTGCTCAAACCCAATCCACTGCCAAGAGTTGACAGGCTCCTCGTGGGAGACACCATACCTGCCCTGCACCCGGGTCAGCAGATCGAGGACCGCACGCTGTTGACCTATGCACAGTAAGTAGGTCCCAGAGTAATTCTCACTGTAGCTTTAGTACTAATGTTAATATTACGTTTGAGAGCTCTTTCTTTCCATACACTGCGCTGCCATGCTTCCCATATGGGAGTTGAGGCGGTGACCGGTTACGGGGCTCACTCGGCCTGCAAAGCGTCCGCCATCTTGCCCCCCCACCCATGTTAAAAATACTATGTTACAGGAGACTGTGGGCATATGCCGGCCTTGGTGCTCCATTTTAGTAATTAGTGCATTAACCTTCTGATCCCAGAGTGGGCCTAAGAGCCTAAGCTATCAGTTCACTAGCCTTACCCACGACTGCCAGTGCTGCTTTGGCAGTGAGTCAGCAGTTCTGTAGACTTGACCAGGTTGTGGGATAAATAGGAGAGCATCGGGGGATTTATGGAACCCCAATAGAGGCTGCAGAGTGCAGAACTGTCTGTTTCAGCCAAACAATTCTAACAAAATAGATGGAATTCACTGGTGCTGAGTAAACAAACACAGACATGCAGACACCCATATGGGCACACATGACTTACCTTGTGTCATGGCCTCTTCTGGCGGGGAGGATTCCTCAGACATCGATTTTGTGGCACTTGTATTTCCATGAGGAACTTAAAGAGATAAGAACAAAGGCCCTCAAGTACAAAGGAAATATACAGGTTGTAAAGGTCAAAGTGGAGTCTTTGAAATGACAAAATGGCTTTTTAAATTTACAAAACCCAAATTACAATTCAGTAAAATGTTACAGAATTGCAATTTGGATTTGCAAGTCTATACCAAATCTGTATTACGAAAGAGGCACATAAAGAGAATCCTTTCCAAATACTGATTCCTCAAATTATGCATTGATGTTTTTTGACCGAAATCCCAAGTCACTAATATATTACCACCAGTTCTAGAAGGTGGTAACCATTTGCAAATGGGAAGATGTCCCCAATGCCCCTTTCCTCTCTGTGAATATGGACATTATTTTTTTTGTAACTGTTTTTATTAAACCATGACATGTTTGTAGATTCAAAGAGCATACACATTGTAACATCAATCTTGTTTTACATTTGATTTTTCTGTTCCTAATGACAAATGAAAGTCCACATTCATAGAGCATAAAAGCGTTCCCTAACTCCCTCTTAAAGTCCCTGATGTACCCACCAAGCTTCCCACATTTTCTCTCCTTTCTTGGGGCACCCTCCACTTTTATAAATCACTGACTCAGCTTGCCAGCACCAGTCAAGGTAATTTTCCCATTCCTCCAATGTGGGGGTGGATGTTGCCCCCAACTTCCAAGCGATGTTCTGTTTGGTCACTATTGCCGCCAATCCCAGCCAGATCTTAAAATGTCCAGGCCAGTCTTCATTCCCCTCCATGACCAGAAGGAGCAATTTGGTGTCCAGTGGAACCTCCATCCCCACCACGACAGACATTTTCCTAGCGACCTTAATCCAAAGTGCTTGAATGCTCGGGCACTCCCAGAGTAGGTGATACGAGGATCCCCCATCCCACATCCTCTGTGGCAACTTACGTCTACACACCTGCCCATTCTAGAGAGTACTGATCTGGGGTAATACGCTCTATCCCATATTTTTTTTTGGATGCGTCTGAATCTGGCACGTATTGCCACTTCCCTTGGGCCTTGAAGTACTTCCACCCATTGCTCGTCCTCTGATGGACCGACATCTTGTTCTCATGTCTGTCTGAGTGCGGTCGTGGGGTCTGGGGAATTGTTGATTATTTTCCTATATGTCTCGGATCTGCTCTGTGAATAGTCATTCCTCTGAATGTGGACATTATTGGCCCACTGCCTGCACCTAAAAAATTGTTGTCAAATTGTCCACCATAAGCGTGGAAGGGTATGCTCAGACATGAGTCCCTTGCTCATTGCACCATCAGGATTCAAGCAGGCCGGGCCAAAGACGGCTGTAATGCCAGAAACCGGTCCCGGAAGCTTGTTTCCTTCCCAGTAAAAGAATTGGCTTGGTAGTTTGGTCTGCCTTGTTCCCATGATGCACTGGGCCAGGGACAGACTAATTTGCATGTAGCCAGGTTCTGAGCTGGGATGGTGCAGTGAGCTAAAAACGGTGATGGATCAAGCCCTGATCTGTTGACTGGGTACGAGTGTTCTGCTTAATTCAGATACTCTGTCCATCACCACCCCCTTTTCTGAATCATTTTGTCCACCATAAGCGTGGAAGGGTATGCTCAGACATGAGTCCCTTGCTCATTGCACCATCAGGATTCAAGCAAGCCGGGCCGAAGACGGCTGTAATGCCAGAAACCGGTTCCCGGAAGCTTGTTTCCTTCCCAGTAAAAGAATTGGCTTGGTAGTTTGGTCTGCCCTGTTCCCATGATGCACTGGGCCAGGGACAGACTAATTTGCATGTAGCCAGGTTCTGAGCTGGGATGGTGCAGTGAGCTAAAAAACGGTGATGGATCAAGCCCTGATCTGTTGACTGTGTACGAGTGTTCTGCTTAATTCAGATACTCTGTCCATCACCACCCCCTTTTCTGAATCGTTTTGTCCACCATAAGCGTGGAAGGGTATGCTCAGACATGAGTCCCTTTCTCATTGCACCATCAGGATTCAAGCAAGCCGGGCCGAAAACGGCTGTAATGCCAGAAACCGGTCCCCGGAAGCGTTTTTCCGTCCCAGTAAAAGAATTTGCTTGGTAGTTTGGTCTGCCCTGTTCCCATGATGCACTGGGCCAGGGACAGACTAATTTGCATGTAGCCAGGTTCTGAGCTGGGATGGTGCAGTGAGGTAAAAAACGGTGATGGATCAAGCCCTGATCTGTTGACTGGGTATGAGTGTTCTGCTTAATTCAGATACTCTGTCCATCACCACCCCCTTTTCTGAATCGTTTTGTCCACCATAAGCGTGGAAGGGTATGCTCAGACATGAGTCCCTTGCTCATTGCACCATCAGGATTCTAGCAAGCCGGGCCGAAGACGGCTGTAATGCCAGAAACCGGTCCCCGGAAGCTTGTTTCCTTCCCAGTAAAAGAATTGGCTTGGTAGTTTGGTCTGCCCTGTTTCCATGATGCACAGGGCCAGGGACAGACTAATTTGCATGTAGCCAGGTTCTGAGCTGGGATGGTGCAGTGAGCTAAAAAACGGTGATGGATCAAGCCCTGATCTGTTGACTGGGTACAAGTGTTCTGCTTAATTCAGATGCTCTCCCCATCACCACCCCCTTTTCTGAATAATTGTAATTGGTGGCAATTTGCTACCTACTTCATGCAGATTAATGAAGTAGGTCAAATGGCAATCCACTACTATTCTGTATTTTGTGACCCAACCTATTAATGCATAGATTGGTTTGCAAAATACCAATGTATTCAGTAGAAGTCAGTACGTAAATTGCGACATGAGGCCCAAAACCTACCCAGTGGCAGAGCGAACAGCGAGTACCATTCATTAATGTGGACATAGGAACACTACCTTAGAAAAGAGTATTGCTTATAGTAGGAGGCACATACCACTGCCAATTTTTTGTTAGCTTAAATTAGTTTCAGGCAAACAGACAGAATTATTGTCACCAAATAACATGTACAGCCAATTCCCTTGAATGGAAAAGTGATGGAATCATAATATAACTAGTGTGCAGAAAGTAGAATGTTACAAGAATACATAACTGGTTTTCTTTTATTTGAAAATGTTGATGGATGCAATACAATATTTACAAAAGAACATTATTTCAGAAATGCCACTTTTCTCATGAAATTGTGTATAATTTCTAGGAAATATGATTAAATGAGTAGTCTGTAACATATACGTTGGATTGCATGCACAGCTCAGGACTTAGGGCCCGATTAGGATGGCGGGCGGACTTACGTCTGACCACCACCCTATCGGAAATGGGACTGACCAACTATCCGTCGGCAGTCCCGCCATAGGGATTACAATGCGACCATATGCTAGGCGGTTGCACCGTGTATTCTTTGCATTGCGATGGGTGATGCTGGCTCCAGCACTAATTGCAGTGCAAAAAATGCACCCTGCAAATATCCCTGCACAATGTGGCAGGCACCATGCGGTGCAGGGATATGTCTGGGGAATCAAAGGTGCCCCTCAGTGCCCACATCGGAGGGAAAGGGGGTAAGGGGGACCCACTACAGGGGCCCAAAATCCCTTTCTACCTGCCTGTTCATGGTGGGTTAACTGCCATGAACAGGCGGGCAGAAAGGGACATCGTAATTCTTAAAACGGTGCCCGATAGGCATCACCATCATTGCAGGGAATACGGCCCCCTCTGCCACACCGGCAGGCTCAAGGAGCCCGCAGGATGCGTGGCAGTGGGTCTTTCCGACAGCCACCCATCCACCCACATTGAAATATGGCGGCTGGATGTGATGGGTTCGATGGGGGTGGGACCGCCACCGATGAGCTGCCTGTGACGGTCCCACCCTCATCCTAATTGGGCCCTAAATCCTGATCCCTATGCAAACAGAAGTTTTATCACACCCTCTCAGTTTCCCATAATAGATTCCAGCAGAATCTGGAGACTGTTGCTGATGTTTTTAAGACTAAAGGCCTGAAAAAAATGCAAGCATGCAGAATTTATGGCCAGGAATATGAATCCATTTAGCAGTCACAAAGCCTGTGATTTGCTACATCACTGGGTTTGCAACCGCTAAATGGCTTTCGGTGATTCAGTAACATGTTACTAAATTGCAAATTTGGCTTAGAAAGGCATAACAAATTGCTATTTGGGCAATGCATTTATAGGGGTCCCTTCTAAATAGCAATTTGTTGTGGTATGAATTCATGTTTTATGAGTAAAATCCGGTTCCAAAACATTGAAAAGCAACCGACTCCTCAATGGGGTGCAGGCAAACTGTCCTCAGCAATTTGTGACGTATCTCATGAACATTGTTGAGGTAGGCCAGATTACATTATACATGATTCAGAATTTTGTAATCCAAACTATTCGTGAATATATCAGTGTGCAAGGACAAAGGCTCAAAGGGACTGAAGGAATATAACAACACGGGTTGGAACCAATACAAGCATTCATAGAAACTCCTCAATAAACTACAGAATGTTTAAAATGCTGCAGCCAGACTAGTCCTTGACACCCACTGCTGCAGCCACATCACCCACCCCTTCAAGAAGTCCACTGGCACCCAGTCAACAAAAGAATCACTTTCAATTTCCTCACACACACCTACATAGCCCTCCACAATGCAGGACCAGCATATCTGAACCACCACCTCTCATCCCACATATCTGCCAGATAACTCTGCTCTGCCCAACTGGCCCTGGCTACCATCCCTTGGATCCACAAGACCAGGACCGGAGAAAGATCCTTCTCCTACCTCGCCACCAAGACCTGGAACACCCTACCTCTCTCCACCTCAGCAATCCCCATTGCTGACCCAATTCAGGAAGGATCTCAAGACCTGGCTCTTGGGCTGAAACCCAGTGCACAGATAGATCAGCAGTCCCCCGTAACCCCCTCAGCACCCTGAGACCCTCATGGGGGAGTAGCCGCCCTTTACAAACCCTGATTGATTGATACACATGCTTCGCAAGATCTTCAGGTGGCTTCTGGCAAACACGAGAATGACCGTCACTCAGGCACTCATCACCAGCAGATTGGACTATAGAAATACACTCTACGTAGACATCACTGCACACCTCCTGCAGAGACTTCATACAATACAGAACTCAGGGGCTAGACTGATACTCAATCTCCCCAGAAGGACCCACATCACAATGCATCTCAAGAGACTACACTTGTTCCGGATTCAGAAGAGATGCCAGTTCAAGATGCTGGCCTATGACTATAAGACCCTGCACTATGAAGGACCAGCACACATCAACATAAGCTTGACCTTCCACCAACCATCCAAACACCTTCGATCAGCTTCCCTCTCCCTCGTGGACACCCCATGGATCTATTAAGCCAACATCGAAGGACGCTCATTCTCACACCTCAAAGCCAAGGCTTGAAACAACCTTCTCCTGCATCTCAGGACTGCAAGTCACTCCAGGTTTCAGAAGAGAATTAACGACCTGGCTGTTCAAATGATCAAACGCCCAAGCAGCAGCAAACAGCTCCAGTGGCTTACAGGTGATTTGCAGCGTTCTATAAATGTTTGATTGATTGATGCACTGCACCTTCCTTTTTCCATGTCTGCCTTCCTTTCTCCCATGCTCTCAGCTGTCCTTTCTCCCATGCACTCTGTCTTCCTTTGCACTCGTGCTCTCAGCCTTCCTTTATCCCCTACACTCTGTACTCTGCCCTCTTTTCTCCTATGCTCTGTACCTTATTTTTCCTTACTCCCATCCCCCAATGCTGTCTGCCTTTCTTTCTCCAATGCACTCTGCCTTCCCTTCTTCCTTGCTCCTTGCAGAAGTAAGATGCAAGGAACTTTGAATAGTTGAGCTTGCAGTATATAAAATTGCAAAAAAAGGGGGGCTCCAATCTTTCACACTGTGAACAAACTTCCTGTACCTTTGCATGTACACAGAATGATTGGCCTATGCCACTTAAAACTTGGTATTTGAATATTGTATTTATTTATTACCCCATTAAGCACTTTAAACATGTATTGCTTGAGTCAGGGGACATTGCATTGTCTGCTGTCGCTCTCCTGCTGATCTATGCACCTCTTTAAACCTCCACTGGCTCTTGCCTTGCGGGGCAGCACAGTGTCGGATGCCCCTCTCCTGCTTATATTTACACACAGGCTTGCAACTGTCACCTGCCTTGCTCTGCCCCTGCTGCAATCTGGAGCCAGCACCACCATCTCTTCTAGGGAACTACAGTTTCCATCATCTCCCAGCAGCGGTTCTAGCCCGTTGTATGCCTCTCAGCTCTGATTTCAACCTTCAGCAGCCCTCACCTCGTGGGACACCTCAGTGTCTACTGCCACTCTCCTGCTGTTCTTCACACCCAGTAAGCTTTGGACACCTGTTTGATCGGCCCCTGCTCCACCCAGGAGCCAATGGGCCATCTCCACTAGGGAAGTAAAGTTCCCATCACAACCTCCTGGCACTGATTTAAACGTCCAGCGGTTCCCGTCTCATAGGACGCATGCGGGCGATGCCTGGGCAAAGGCCAGGCCAAGGGTGGGTCCGTCCGCACCTGTCACAGCCGGAGGAGGCTAGGCTGGGACATCCCTCTTTGGCTCACAGTTCAAGTACAGTGCCCTGCCGCCTTGTGCCCCCTGACACCGCACCCAGCACCCTCCACTTTTCCTGCCCAAGGCTCCCAGTATCTGACTGCCCAGCTGTGCCCCCTTACCCCTGGTCCAGCTGCACCTGGTTTGCAGTTTGGCTTCTCCCCTTTCCCTCTTTCCCTGCCTGTCATGCATGTTGGAGTCCCCCTGACCTGTTCCTTGTCCTGCATCTCTTCTGGGGCCTCCCTTCTGCCACCCGCAGGCCTGCTGCTTCCCTGTTCCTCACCTCCTGCGTCACTTCTGGTCACACCTGGTGTCTTACCCCATGGATACCACTGCCACCTACTTCCTAGTGATTCCACCTGCCCTCCGGCATGGAGACCACAGCGTGGATATGCACAGAGGGCATGCGGTGTGCGCACATGCACCTCACCCTATGCCAGGACTCCAACCACCATGGACCGCCTGCGCTTCACCTCAGACAAACCTTGAGCCCTGGATACCAGAACAATAGCTGCACCCAGGTCTCGCCCAGGACCACTGAAGGCCCCTTCTCCTACCAGAACTGCCGCTTTACCTGCATTACAAGGTAAACAACTAGTGCCACGTCCATCAGCCACATCAAATCACCCACACCCAGCAGCAAGGCTGGCAGCAACACCTCCGGAGAGATTATCTTACTGCTTATCAATGGACGCTCACTTGGAAACTGAGATCTTTTGGTAGCTGAGTAACACCACGCACTACGAGCTATTGCCTCGTAACCCCCTCCAAGAGATTAGCGACCACATCCTGACTATCACTCAAGAGGGCCTAGAGAAGGACTTCATTAGCAAGAACAAATTCTTATACCTGAACAACAAGACTCCAAAGGACACCAGTCGTGTATTCACTACCTAAAATCCATAACAACTTGGAGTCATCACTAGGCAGGCCCATCCTTTCCGGATGTGGCTATATTCTAGAGCCACTGGGAAGATACATTGATTTCTTTATCAAATATCTAGTGCAGGACACCACCATATATGTCAAAGATATGACTCACATGATTAACTTGATTGAGTCCCAACCTTTCAATCCCCAAACTGAACTCCTTGTCACCCTCGACATAGAATTACTAAATACAAACATCCCCAAAATAAAGGAATTGAGGTTATCAGAAAACACCTGAACCTCAACCAAGCCCCCTATCAAGTTCCCACAGAATGTATTACCTCCTAGAAATTGCTTTGACTAAAAACTAGTACTATAGACAGTGTAAAGGCACTTCTATGGGAGCCGTTTTTGCCGCTAATTTTGCAATTTCTTTCGTGGATGACATCAAAACCAACATTCTCCTTAACGCAATGAACCCCCATCTAGACAAGATATGCATATGGCATAGGTGTATAAATGATGTCTTCATGATCTGGGGTCGTGACTCCAATGAACTACAAGATTTCTGCAACTGGCTAAACAATATCCAACCAGATCTCAAATTTACATGCAACTATGAAAACACCAAAATAGACTATCTAGACATCACCATAAAGAGCCACAATGGAGAGCTATACACTACACTATTCAGAAAACCCACCGAAAGGAATGCTTTTCTCCAATACAATAGGTCACCCCCTAGGGCCCTCAGAGACGACCTACCCTATAGCCAAATCCTTCGCATCCGAAGGAATTGTAAATTCAAAGAGGATTTCTTCCAGGAAGCTGACATTTTATGCTAAAATCTCATTGCAAGAAGTTACCCCAGATGTCTAGTGAATACCTCCTTCAACCTAAAGAAAAGACACCACTATCTAGGATCACATGTGTCACCACGTACTGTCCCGTGAGTGACAAACTCACAAAGCTCATCAAAAAGCATTGGGCAGTACTTGCTCCCCTAGAAGTTACTGCAGGGGCCCCACTTTCAAATGCGGCAGCAACATAAAGGATCACCTAGTGAGAGCTCATATACCTACAAGGAAGGACCATTCTATCCATTCCTATCTTAACCTACCTCCACTCCTAGGTCACTACAAATGTAACAACTGCATGGCATGTGACTCCACTTTGAATACTAAAGTCTTTGAGTATGGAGATTGTGAGCACATTTTGAAGTCATTCCCGATTTGCAATCCACAAAATGTAATTTATTGTATTGAATACCCTTGTAAACTGCACTACATTGGCCAAAAGACTAAATAAATCAAGGCCAGACTCTCCCAACATAAGAGCCGGATCTGTTGCAAGATTACTACGGCCCGCTAGTGGAACATTTTTTACAGATAGGACACTCTGAGACTGACTTCACATGGCAAGTGATTGAAAGCCTACAACCGAATTCCAGAGGAGGCAACCAACAGATGATACTCAGCAGACTGGAGTGTAAATGGATTTTCAAATGTCGTACTATTGAGAATGGAGTTGGACTCAAGTCTATGGATGAATGTAACACTTGCACCTAGATCACGCCTACTTTGGCATACTATGACCTTTATATGGCGAAAATGCCATGTATTGTTGCACACCATTGAATTCAGCTTTACGCCATGCGCTTAATGTTCCCAAACATCCCAATGGGCCTCAGATCCATCATTGCCCCTACTGGTCATGTCACACACTACACCGAATTAGCCATTGTTAAGTTGCTCTATGCTTGCTCATATACCTATATATGTATTACTAATAATACACATTTTAGGCAATAACTGCACAGTGTATATATTTGTTTTACACAATAGCACTAGACTTTAGTTATATTTTGGTTATTAGTTTTTCTGATTTAAAAATAATAATTCTCCTTTTTTTGTAAAAATGCTTTTACCACTGTGTATATAATTGGTTTACATAACAGAACAAGATCAGAGCACTATTAACATGAGCTCTATTTTGCTTCTTGCTTTTCCCTTATTGTGTTCCCTTCCCAGGGCTCATTTCTAGCCAGGAGACCCATTACTGCATTATTGTGTTTTGTCTTTGGTTACATGTCTAAAGCTCATCTAACAACTCCACTTCTGGTTTTTCCTCTAACACTGTCTCGCACCCCCCTCGCAACGTAACCACACAGCTGCCTCGAGTTACAGCACCGCCCCAAGTGGGATGCTAGCCACAACCCCTTCCATGTTTTAACTCTGATTCCCGCCGCCACCGGACACTCGCACCGAGCACGTCTCCCGAGCAGCAGGCTTCACTCCTAATTCGTGTCCTGGGATCGGCGAACATGTAAGTACCTCCTACCGCCATCCCACTACTTCACTTTCACCTAGAGGCCACAGAGTTAACTGTTCCCTGATCGCTGTCAGTTTGCTTTACAGAGTGCTGACCCAGCGTTCTACCAATTATTTCACCTGGGGCCCGATGTAGGTAAATCGCTTTTTCCGATTTCAAAATACCGAGGCGCACCGAATCGGTATTCTGAAATCGGAAAACGAGATGTAGGAAAAAAAAAACGAAAAAATACCGATTCGTTCGTCATCGGTATGGACCGAATCGGAATGTACCGAATCGGCTACCACTGAATCGGAAATTGCCGATTCGGCAAATACCGAATCGGCAATTACCGATTCGGAGATCGAAATACACCCCCATGGCCAAAATGCCCATAGGAATGCATTGAACAATCCGAATCGGCAAAATCCGTTTCGGTAGAATCCGATTCGGTAAAATCCGATTCGGTACAATCCGAAACAGCCAATGAGGTGGATCCACCCTCCCCCATCCATGCAGGGAGTGGCTACCCAGGGAGGTGCAGCTCATTAAGAACTTTCTGGAGAGGCAGCCTGAGCTGAACATTCAGTGAGCAGCAGTGGAAGCAGGAGCCAGGGCACTGTGAGAGAAAGATGGCTAGCGGCAGTGAGAGCCAGAAGGCTGGCCACAAGAGAAAACCCAAATTTAGTACCATGGAGCTGCAGGTGTTGGTGGAGGAGGTGGTGAGGGTGCACAGGCAGCTCTTTGGGAGGCTGTCCCTCACTGTACCGGACAGCACGAAGAGGAGGCTCTGGAGCGAGATTGCTGAGAAAGTCAACTCAGTTGGTGTCACCCCCAGGACCCTTGATGACCTAAAAAAAAGATTTTATGACATCCGCAGCCTGACTAAACACAAAATGGCAGAGCTGCAGAGGCAAGCTGGACTGACTGGTGGAGGCAGGAACCCAGCGCCACCCCTCACTGAGCTGGAGGAACTGGTGTCCAGCACCATCGAGAGGGAGAGTGTGACTGGAATCGGGACCCTGGATAGCTCAGCCAGAGCTACAGCTACAGGTAAGAAGCATGTGCATCATGACACACCCTACCAGACACCTCCCCTTTAGACACAATGCACAGCCAAACCCCAGCCCAGTACTGTAACCAACATACAAGAGAAAAGCATCATGGTAAATGTAGTCAGCAGAAGTAGGCAAAATATGGCAGTGCAGTACCACAATATAGAAAACAGTGGAACACATTCAAAGTAAATGCAAGGACATGTGCAATGCTTTAATTGTAGTGACTGTAATACATCGGCACTCAATTCACAAATGCTTCTTTATACCTAGGGGCACCATCAGGCGGAGGTGCACAAGCAACTGAGGCACCAGCACCAGCAACAACTACCAGTGCGGTGGCAGGGCCAAGCACAAGTGAGGCTGCCCTGGAGGAGGAGGAGGAGGAGGAGGACAACACCATTGGCCAGGGAAATGAGGGAGACCTAGGACTTGACTACACATTTCTTCACTCCCCACAAATGTCTGGCACACCCCCATTGCTGTTCTCCCCTGAGAACTCTCCAACAACGGCCCACCCTGCACCTACCACATCTCCTGCCAGGAGTATGGTTGTGGCTCCACTCAACCCTATCCAGGGAGCAGCGGGTCAGGCCCCAGCCACCACCACAACAACACCAGTGGCACCCCAGCCCACACAGCAGGGCGGCAGCAGCAGTTCCCGGAGGCGTGCCATTTCCAGGACTGCACCTCCGGCACGGGAGGGCAGCGCCTTCCAGGGGCTGGAAGGCAGCATGGTCAAGATCCAGCGCATGCAGGCAAAGTCGATCATGGCCCGCCAGCGCCAGCTTCGCCAGCACAACCTGCAGATGGGCGAGATGGTGCAAGGGTTTAAGGCTTTCGTTGACACAAATAAGGAAGTTGCTGCAGGTCTTGGCAGGCTGACCACAGCCATCACACAGCTATGCGGCAGACTTGACGAGCACGAGCACTCGCGCCGGTGGGATGCCCGCATGCACAACAGATCTATTAGCCACCTGTCGTAAATATATAATTTACCGTCTTAATTTCTATGCAGGTAAGTACTTAATCAATAATAACTCAATCGGAAAGAAAGAAACAGAGTCCGTGGTGTTAGAGTTCTTAGGGGTTTTATTCCTTAAAAAGGAATCGTTCCGGAACTGGATATCAGGTTCCTGGCACCACACAGGGTCCAGGAAGGGATAGAGCCATATTTTATTGACAATACATAGCTTATATACTTAATTTACACCATAGAAACCAATATAGGAGGCGTAACAGCTGAGAGAAGACAAGATAACAGCATCCACGTGTTACTAATACGTAATCAGAAGGCGTGGACTAGGCGTGAACTAGAGGTGTGTGCTAGAAACGTCACAGGTAGGTGTCACAAGGGGGTGGCACTAAACAGAAATGTTGCAATGTCAGCAGAAATCGGAAACTTGGATGCGCGCGCAGCTGCATGACGTGTGATTGACGTGGAACTGGAGGGTGCAGGGGGCTTGACATTTACACTGACGGAAAGAGACAGAAGTCTGGCATGTCAGATCAACTCGTACTTCTATCATATCTGATATCTGATGTTTGGGAAACATATTATCAGAACGGAAAAGGTCTCTGGGGCAGAAGCTATTCTATACTGACTATGAGTGCGTGTATAAGCGCCTGAGTGTCTGCATGAGAAGCGTGGGGGCATGGGCCTTCCAGGGGAGCATGGTAACAGAGGCTATGAATTACTTGCATGGAGACAGGCCGGCCCTTTGGCTCTGCAGCTGGGGAATGTTTACTTAAACTAGTAGGCAGGAATGTATTTTCGAGGAGCGGAGCAGATAATTCGAAGGTTGTAGTCAGTCTTGGCAGGCAGCAGGCTGAGCTAAGCGCGGTGAGCCGCGCTGGGAGTAAGTCAGAGTTCACGGGTACAGAGGCAGCCTGGGCTGAGGCTTTCAGAGTCAGAAGCCAGAAAAAAGGCTCGATGGCAGAAATTCATGGCCTACTTTGCCAGAGCTGAAAAACGTGTAAGGTACACTAACAAAAACGTTGGCATAGCATACTTAGGAACGGACTATTCAACCCATTCAGGGTGGGTCTGAAAGAGGACATGTTAACGTTGGACGCAAATGTATTTGCGTCTTCATAGCTGGCACAGGAGGGAAGTTACATGCACTTTAAGCTGGTACATGGAGACGGTGGGGTACACGCTAGGGAACACAACTTGACCATAGAATTTATATTTCCTCATTCCCTCCTTGTTCCCTACGGACCCTTCATGATATATCGATCCTCATGAATCGATCAGTTTGTTCTTGTAACATCATTTGCTCTTCTTTCTTTCTTTCACGTCTTGAAAGGAAACTGGAATGTTCAATGCATGAAGTGGCACACAGTCCACAAATCGCGGGCCCACACTGCAAGCACAGGCAGCAACTGAATACTAGGACTAGGCCAATGCCTAGGAAGGATAGGATCTTCCATCCCCAAGCGGTTAACGTTGTCCAGAACCAACCGGACCAAGTCCAGGTGCCTGGATTCTGATGTATCAGATTAGCAATTTTATGAAGACGTGTAATAGCTTTGTATACAGATGGCGCGTTTTCTGGAATGAAAACACAGCAACTTGACCCGATGACCTTACAGGCTCCACCTCTATCTGCCAAGATGACGTCAATAACAAGACGGTTCTGAAGGACAACAACCCGCATGGCGGACTGTTCTTCGGTTAAGTTGCCTAGGGCGGAGGCAGTTTCATTCACTACTGCTTCAAGTGTTCTAGTTAATCTGCGTATTAGTTTACTATTTTGGACAGGGCCTAAAAAGAAAAAGAATCCTTTATTAAAATCGGTGTACTGTTCCCATGCCGTTTCTGTGTAGTCGACAAGCGGGATATCTCTTCTGAGTCTATTCTTTACTAGATTTGTATTTCTGTGATAATCAGGAGGAGCTAGAAAAACGGGTGGCAGAAGGAATGCAATATAACAGGTACCATCCCAATCTGGAGGTAAACGTATGTATGCGGTATGACCACAAACAAAATAGGAATGACGGATAGCTTTAAAGGACGATTTACCATGATCACTGAATTCGACCACAGTAGTACATTTACTATGACCTAAGTGTACTGAACCTTTCTTCCTGACACATAATTCACCAGTGACTGGTAATACTGACATAGCGGGCAGAACTGGTGCAGCTTCGGATTCAACAGTAAGAATCATAAGGTTAATTGTGTAATTACTTAATCCATATACTTCATTTTCTAGATCAGTTCCTATTCTAATGGGGAGTCCCTCTTTATCAGGGTAACAGACGTCGAGCAGGACTAAGTTCAAGTTTCCCCAAACCCAGCTCCCGTCGAAAACAGCAATATCAGGATCTAAGGAATTAATTATTTTAAACCATGCACCACAGGAGCCGTTGTGAGTGAACGGATACGGAAAGAGGGGCAGAGCTCCCTTGTAATTCTGGTAGGGAGGGAGTCGGCCACATATCCAACAATTTGTAGCATTATTAGTCTGATGGGAATGATGTAGCATACTAATGAAAGTGTTGTTGCGCAGCGCAAGTCTGTAAGAAAGTTCATGTGGAGGTAACTCGCTAAAAGTATGTTCAGCAGAAACATTGTAAGCAGATTGTTCACGCTTGAAAATAGGGCAATAGATAGGAAGGAGTATACTTGCAACAATAATCAGAAGACTTAGAAAAAACATTATTAACAATGTCACTATACAGTGACTACGCAGTGATTTGCAGTATGTACGTTTCTTGAATTGTCTCTCTCTCTCTCTATCTCGATCTAGGGGATACATGTCAGAAACTATTTAACCGATTCACCTAGGGGAGGACTTAAACAATTAAACTGTCTGACTTGCTAGATCGGAGCTTTGATCTGTACTCCTCTTGTGGAGTTTTCTCTTGTTCGGAAACTTTAAAGTCACTGGGCTCGATACAGTCTTTGGAAGGGGTGGACGAGCCTGGGTCTGGTTTCAGTTCATTGCATAGTTTGATATGGCTCGTGTGGATCCACCCCTTTCTGCCCTCCACTTTCACCGCTGTCCTCGTAGTAAGTAGAACGGTCTTCAGCGCTTTCCAGCGGGGCTCCAGCTGACTTTTCCTGTCAAAGTTCCTTATTAACACCAGGTCGCCTGGACGGACATCATGCGGCTTTACATCAGTGTTGTCAGGGAAGGCTGCGGCAACCTGTGAACGACATGATTGGAGTGCAGACATCAAGGAGGCAAGGTAATCTGTCAACATATTGCAATCAACATCAGTAATTTTCTTAGGAATGGGCGTCCCCCACATATTCGGTGGTCTACCAAAGACCACTTCGTACGGGGATAGTCCCGATCTCGAGTGGGCAACCATTCTCATATAGAACAGTGCCACTGGCAGGGCGACTATCCAGTCGACCCCTTTCTCTTGACATATTTTTCCAAGGCGGGTCTTTAATGTCTGATTATGCCTCTCTACAAGGCCTGCGGCTTCGGGATGTCGGACACAATGGAATTTCCATTGATATCCTAGCAGCAAGGAAACTTGCTTCATTAATTCGGATGAGAATGGCTGACCGTTATCTGAGTACACGACACGAGGCATGCCGTACCGTGGGAAGAATTCACGAACCAGCTGCCTGGCAGTGGTCGGAGCAGTGTAATCTGGGACTGGATATGCTTCGGTCCAACGGGACAGTGCACAAACAATTACGAGGACATATTTGAATCCTCGACAACGGTCCATCTGGATATAATCCATCTGGAGGACTTCAAAAGGGTGATCGGGAGGATGAAATCCACCTTGCTCTACAGGGACGCTTTTACCTGGATTGAACTGACAACAGATCATGCAAGTACGCACTTTCTGTTTTGCTGCTGCTCGTAAGTGTTTATTGCTCAAAAGATTTTGTAAACTGTCTAACATCGCTTTCTCTCCTAGATGTGCTGGACTATGTGCTGTATTGATCATGACTTGAACCATAGAATCAGGGAGAAACCATGTAGATTTTCCCTTTGTCATCCAACCTTGATCTGTCGGGATCCCTCCTAGTTCAATCCATTTCTTTATTTCATCTGGGGTAGCATGTGTCTGAATATCGATAACATCTAGTGTGGGATCCCTGACTGTCATACAATTTGTCGGTCCTATTGTCTTTGTCATGTCAGTTGTCTGAGTGTGAGTCAATGCTGTATGTTTTGCTGTCTGGTCTGCCAGGTCGTTACCCTGGGAAACAGAATCTGTAACTTTAGTATGTGCTTTACACTTCATGACGGATATGCCTGAAGGCAGATGTATTGCTTCTAACAGTGCTTGAATGAGGGGACCGTGTTGGATCTTGGCACCATGAGAGGTCAGAAAACCTCGTTCTTGCCATAACATTCCGAAGTCGTGTACAACTCCGAACGCATAACGGGAATCAGTGTATATGTTAACATTTCTGTTCTTGGCTAGTATACAGGCTCGGGTCAGAGCAATAAGCTCTGCCGCTTGAGCGGACAGTGTGTCAATACGATGTGTTTCTTTTACTTCGGTTTCAGTGGTCACTGCATATGCGGCCACTAATTCTCCTGTACTTGTTCGCATACATGAACCATCCACATAAAGTGTCAGGTCCGGATTTGTGAGTGGAACATCTGTTAAGTCTCGTCGGGGCTTTGTTACTGCATTAATGATCTCTATACAATCATGCGGGGCTGGATCTGTCCTAATTGAAGGTAACAGTGTTGCGGGGTTCAGAATGCTGCAGCGTCTGATTTCTATGTGTGGCTGGAATAGCGTTAATTCGTAACCTGTCAGTCGTGCTATGGTCAAGTGCTGAGTCTGGGTTCTGTTTAAAAGAACCTCTACAGAATGTGGAACTTGTACTGTTAACTGATGGCCTAAAACAATTGAATCGCTCTGTCTGATTGCTAGTGCTGTTGCTGCTACTGACTTTAAGCACGCAGGGAGTGCCTGGGCTACTGAATCCAATGTACTTGAAAAATAAGCGCAAGGCTTATGTGAACCTGCTTGGTCTTGAGTGAGGACAGACAATGCTGTGCCATCACGTTCTGTAACAAAAAGTGTAAACGGTTTGCTGTAACATGGTGTCGCTAAAACTGGTGCTCGGCATAATGCTTTCTTTAATTCCTCAAAGGCTTGTGTGTGTTCCTGAGTCCAAGGGAGGACAGTCGAAGTCGCTGCCTCCTGTGTCGTTAACTGGATGAGTGGTTTAGCTAGAAATGCATATTGAGGAATCCATTGTCTGCAGTACGAGGTGAGGCCTATAAAGGCCCGCACTTCCTTTTGTGTCTGGGGTTGTGGCATATTTACAATTAACTGAATGCGATCGGGAGTGAGCTGTCTCCCCACTTTGGACAGCAAGTGACCCAAGTACACAACTTGCTGAACACAGAATTGTAGTTTCGAAGGAGACACCTTGTGTCCCTTGTCTGCCAGGAAATGTAAAACTGTCAGTGATGCTTGTTCACATTCGGGCTCACTTCGTGCGGTGATCAGCAGATCATCGACGTATTGCAGTAAAGCGGTGTTAACTGGCATTTGAATACAGTCTAGTTGTCTTTTCAGTGCTTGACTATAGATGCTGGGGCTTTCTGTGAATCCTTGAGGTGCGCGGGAAAATTTGAAACTTCGTCCATTTAAACTGAATCCGAAGAGATATTGGCTCTCTGGATCAATAGGTACACTGAAGAAAGCGTTCTTGAGATCAATTACAGTAAAGAACGTTGCTTCAGAATCAATAGCAGTCAATAAGGAAGAGATATCAGGGACCACAGGGTACTGTGGTACAATGCATTTATTCAGCTCTCGCAGATCAATCACCAACCGATATACTGGCGGTGCATTGGGATCAGTACGTTTAAGAATTGGAATGATGGGTGAATTACAGATATTGGAGTCGGTCTCTACGACCACTCCTTGGGCAATGAGCTCTTCAATGATTTCCAGTAAAGCCACTACAGCATCGGGTGGTAACTTGTATTGTCTGATTCGTGGTAAAACAACTCCTGTCTTGAGTGTAACACGGTATGGTGTGATATGCATACAACCTACATCAGTTGGGCCTTTTGCCCACAAGTGATCTGGTACATTTTTCAATCTGACGTCAAACTCTCGTAAAACGTAATGACCCTTGAAATCCCGCAGAAAGAGTCTAACTCCCTCCGGGGAACAGCAAATTATGGCTCCTAGAGCCTTCAACGTTTTTATTCCTAACAGATTTTCTGGACATGATTTCGTAAGTAGCAAGTCTGTAACTCGTGATAATGGACCCACAGCCAGGGGGACTGGTTCTGATACTTCATTTACAATGGGCTGTCCTGAAAAACCAAGGGAAACATTCTGTGAGCCTGAGAGGGGTGCCCCTGGGACTTCGTCATGGCTTATGGTGGTGCGGCTTGCCCCTGTGTCAATTAAAAACTTTCTGTCTTTTCCCAATACTTGACTGTGTACATAAGGACCTTCTTGATCTACAGGAATTTCAATAAGAGGCAAACCCATCTCCCTCTCTAGGCTGTTTCATGCGTATCGTTGGTAATCAGGGTAAGCAGCTTGGGCATACTGGTACATCTGCTGAGAAACTTGTTGGGTCGCGGCAATGGGCTGTGGCTGTGATACCGCTACTGTCTGTGCTGTATGAGGTGAAGCATGCATAGGCTGCGTGTTCTGCATGGGCTGTACATTCTGTGAGGTCTGTTGCTGGACCTGATCTTGTCTTGGTGGATGCGGTCTCTCTTTAGTTTTACCTGTTGATATGTTATGTTTCAGAACTGGACATTCATGTACGTAGTGACCTGGCTGCTTGCAATAATTGCATGTCCCTTTAACGGGAGCTGCGGCGTGACCTGTCTGGGTCGTACCCTTTCTGTGGCCGTCGGTTGGGACCGACTGGGCTACTAACATTTTCATTTTCGTGTCTTTCATACGTTTTTGTTCCTGATCCTGTTCTTCTCTAATTCTGTTCTGATGGTATTGTAACATTTGTAACATCTGTGATGGCGTATTTGCTTGCCATGTACTCTCAACCTTGTATACACGATTTTTGACTGCTAACAGGGAATTCTCAAGTAACTTGGATACAAAAAGATGCGGGTACGACTCGCTACTTGGTTTAAGACCACTATTAATAATAAAACATTTCTCGAATCTTGAATAGAAGTCACTAGTATCTTCGTCGTGTTTCTGTTTACATGCTGAGATTGCATCCCAGTCTTCTTTTCTAGTTGTCAATAATCTTGGCAGAACCTGTACTATCAAACCTGGTAATGCTTTAGTTTTGTCCCCAAGGCCTACCCCTGGGACACGTTTGTTCTCTTCGTCTTCTATTTCTGCCCATACAATCTTTTTCTCTCCCACCTCCCATTCTTTTTCCTTTAATTTCTCGTAGATGCCCGTGGGCAGCAGTACCTTTAACATTTTCATGATATCTTCATATGTGTAATCCCCCATCAGTAACATGTCTTTAAGCTCTCGGTGAAAACCTGCAGGGTCTTTATCATGGCACGGGACTAGTTTCTTCATTTCTAACAGTTCTAACTTAGTCAGTGGCGTGTGTACATACACACGTTTCAAGATATGATCCTCACCCATAACTGGGTGCACTTCTCGTAAGGGGTTCTGACTTTCAATGCCACTCAGGCGTTCCATATGATACATTTTTCTTTCTGGGGGCGGAGCGGGAACATATTCAGAGCTTATGAAAGTGTTATATCTATGTCGTTGTTCTAGAATTATTTGTATTAACTTGGTACTGAGACCTCTCCATCTATCCATGAGTAGTGCTTCTAATGTTTCGTGTAAGGGACCTGGATCAGAATGTTGGTTTCTGTATTTCGTGAGGAGGTGCTGAATCATGTATACACCTGCTAATTTCTGCTCGTCTGGGGAAAGGTTCAGGAATGTCTGCGCTACGGTGTCATCATTATATATATCCGGATTTTCAGTCCATAATATGGCTGACCGGGCTAGTTCTTGTTCATCCATAGAATTGAGTACATGGTACCCCATTCTCTCTCGGAGCCTTTTATCAGTCTCCTGGAACTGATGTTCAGAAGAATTCGGGTTTGTTAAGGCAGAGAGAAAAACTCTCTTGCTTTCTGGACGAGTGCCTTTCCTAAGGTAATTTCCCTTACCTACATACGCTATAGTGTCTGTAGTTCTTTCTGGTTCTTCAGGTTCTTCTTCCTCCTCCTCGGAAGCCTTTTCTTTCTCTTCTTTGTGTATATCTATCACTTCTTTTCTTATTTTCCTGTACATACTGGCTATGCAAGTCCCCTTGTCATGTTTTCCTTCAGATATATTTTGACCCCACTTGTTCAGTGCATCTAATTCACTCTGATCTGTCCCAGGCCTGTCTCGTTCTCTTATTACGCAATTTATGAAAAAACGTAGTATCTGTGCTTGAACGTCAACTTTCTGATGCTCCATGGCATCCTTAATACTGTCAGGGTCTTTCCCAGTCTGAACAAACTGATATATTCTATCTAGGCGCTCCTTCATTCCTGCAAAGTACAGCAGGAAATCAGTAGCAGATCTTAACCGTAGTGATGCCATCATCATTCTATCGTCTTTGCCGGGTACTGGATCATATCTGCAAACTGAAAGGTTTTCTTTGAGTATGTCAAGGCGGGGTGATGTGAACGTGAAAGGACTCTGCATATCCCTAAGGTTTACTCTGTGTGCTAATGGCGGGGTCCTGAGACCCCCCATCGCACCTCCTGAAGCGGAAGCTTGGACATTATCTCTCTGTGGAGTCTGTATTTGAACTTGAATTTGTCTTTTAGTAGGGTCAGGTAGACGTGGTTTCAGTAGATCAATTTTAGGTACGGGAAGTGGTGGAGGTGGTGGAACAGGAGGAATCTGTTGTGGTACTGGCGGAATATGATCTTGGGGCGGGTTACCACCCCCGTCCCTGTCGTTAGGCAGGGCGCGGACAGGCAGATTGGTGTAAGCGGGTGCTACATCCTCTAGATAGGAATTCAGGAATGTGTCTTTAGTGGTCCTATGAGTTACTTTAGTTGGAACCAATGGTGGCGGCAGATTTTTCGGTATTTCTGAAATGGCCTCAGGCGAACCCTCGGCCGCGAGATACATACCGTTTACGAGATTGTTTCGTGCGCGGTCTACTTGCTCTGATTTTACTCGGATCCCTTCAGTAACTAATTCGTTTTCTTGGGCCTTATCTGATTCTCTAAGTCTGTCTTCTCTACGTAATTCTTTTTCAGCACTCTTATGTGATTCCTTACGCCAAAACTCTATGGCGTCTTTCTGAGATTGTCTGGCTTTCTTTTTCCATAGTGCTTCCTCTACCTTCATGATGCACTCGGCATCCCATGTTCCGGTAACAGGCCATCTGTGTCTTTCGTCTAGATGTTTAGTATACTCGGCCCATAAGTCTAGATATAATATGGCATCTATGCCATGCTTGTGGTACATAAAATTTCCCGGAGTGTCCCTAGGGGGGATAGGAATTTCTTCCTCTAGTATCCCTTTCCTAGTTCCTATCTGCTTTAACTTGTTGAAAAACGGCATCTTGTTTACTTAGTACTGAATGCTCAATCCTTGCTACTTAATACTGGATACAGCTAGTTATACAAGAACACAATAATACACATTGAAAACAGTCACACTCATACCACGACATTAATCACATGAAGAAGACATTTGAGACATATATGACTACCCCCTATACCGGATGTACTGCTAAACAGCACAGATACACTGCTAAAACAGTGCAGAAACTTGAAATAACGGATGTACTGCTAAACAGTACAGATACACTGTCTAAAAACAGTGCAGACCGGACTTGTGTACCCAAACCCGTCTAGATACGTCCCAGCAATGGTACTCACCGGGAAGCACGGAAACAGAAGGCCTCGGAAAACTCGACTGGACTGGACTCGACTCGACACGTGGATACTTCGGAAAACTTCGGAAAACTTCGGAAAACTGGTGGGCCTCTTGACACCTCGGACCTTGCTTCTTTCGGCTAGGCTCTGGCCGGGATCCTCCGCACTCCTCACCGCCTCGTCTGGGTACTGATCGCAGTCTTCGTCACCTCCGTGGGCCAGAGGGAGATACAGGAAATCCTGCCGGTACGCGTAGTTTCCTTCTAACTGATGGCAGGGGACAGAGCTTGCAACGCACCAACCGGCGCGTGAGGTGGGGGAGGGGTCCCTATTCGGGCGCCAAAATGTCGTAAATATATAATTTACCGTCTTAATTTCTATGCAGGTAAGTACTTAATCAATAATAACTCAATCGGAAAGAAAGAAACAGAGTCCGTGGTGTTAGAGTTCTTAGGGGTTTTAGTCCTTAAAAAGGAATCGTTCCGGAACTGGATATCAGGTTCCTGGCACCACACAGGGTCCAGGAAGGGATAGAGCCATATTTTATTGACAATACATAGCTTATATACTTAATTTACACCATAGAAACCAATATAGGAGGCGTAACAGCTGAGAGAAGACAAGATAACAGCATCCACGTGTTACTAATACGTAATCAGAAGGCGTGGACTAGGCGTGAACTAGAGGTGTGTGCTAGAAACGTCACAGGTAGGTGTCACAAGGGGGTGGCACTAAACAGAAATGTTGCAATGTCAGCAGAAATCGGAAACTTGGATGCGCGCGCAGCTGCATGACGTGTGATTGACGTGGAACTGGAGGGTGCAGGGGGCTTGACATTTACACTGACGGAAAGAGACAGAAGTCTGGCATGTCAGATCAACTCGTACTTCTATCATATCTGATATCTGATGTTTGGGAACCATATTATCAGAACGGAAAAGGTCTCTGGGGCAGAAGCTATTCTATACTGACTATGAGTGCGTGTATAAGCGCCTGAGTGTCTGCATGAGAAGCGTGGGGGCATGGGCC
The DNA here is from genome assembly GCF_964263255.1 of Lissotriton vulgaris. Classification (NCBI taxonomy): domain Eukaryota; kingdom Metazoa; phylum Chordata; class Amphibia; order Caudata; family Salamandridae; genus Lissotriton; species Lissotriton vulgaris. The sequence continues at coordinate 1,633,851,124 of NC_141695.1, read as the reverse complement.
TTCCAGGGGAGCATGGTAACAGAGGCTATGAATTACTTGCATGGAGACAGGCCGGCCCTTTGGCTCTGCAGCTGGGGAATGTTTACTTAAACTAGTAGGCAGGAATGTATTTTCGAGGAGCGGAGCAGATAATTCGAAGGTTGTAGTCAGTCTTGGCAGGCAGCAGGCTGAGCTAAGCGCGGTGAGCCGCGCTGGGAGTAAGTCAGAGTTCACGGGTACAGAGGCAGCCTGGGCTGAGGCTTTCAGAGTCAGAAGCCAGAAAAAAGGCTCGATGGCAGAAATTCATGGCCTACTTTGCCAGAGCTGAAAAACATGTAAGGTACACTAACAAAAACGTTGGCATAGCATACTTAGGAACGGACTATTCAACCCATTCAGGGTGGGTCTGAAAGAGGACATGTTAACGTTGGACGCAAATGTATTTGCGTCTTCATAGCTGGCACAGGAGGGAAGTTACATGCACTTTAAGCTGGTACATGGAGACGGTGGGGTACACGCTAGGGAACACAACTTGACCATAGAATTTATATTTCCTCACACCTTGCTGCTGCTACCGCGCAACTGTGCCAACGTGGGGCTAATATTGAGGCAAGCTTGACACAGAACACCGCTGAGGTCACCAGGGGCATAGCCCGCATAACAACAGCCATGGAGGCAATGATTATTTCCAACACTGCGGCCAATCCAGCCCGGGACCTGGGGAGGCTGGGGACAGCAGCAGCCGCAGCAGCCCGGCCAGCGCTGTGTCGGAGCCGCGCCGGAGCACCAGGCGCTCTGCAGAAGCCGTGGGACATGCGGAAGGGGGAGAGGCACACCCCATTGGGGCTGCTAAGCACAGCAAAAAGTAGGCTTGCCAGGGCGGGTGAGGCAACCCGGACCTTTGGCATTTATTTTCTTTACATTGACATTTTCTTTTGTTGCACATCAGTGCAGTAACGGTGTTGCAACATTATTAAAATTTGCTTTTCATCACAACCATTTACCTGTCTGTGCATCTGTACTCACTCAGAAATAGTTTTCTGTAATCTCCTCACGTCTGTATCTGCCATCACTTGGCGTAGACACCCCAGCAGGTTGTGTTTGTGGCACAGCAACGTCGTCGTCATGGTCCTCGTAGTCAGACAACTCCACCTCAGTGCCCTTCTTCACCGCAAGGTTGTGCAACATTGCACAGACAGCTATGATCTTGCAGCAGGTGATGGGGGTATACTGCCTTGCACCTCCACTCTTGTGCAGGCATCTGAATCTACTTTTCCAGATACCAAAGGTCCGTTCAACTACATTCCTTGTGCTTTTGTGGGCCCGGTTATACCTCCTTTGGCTGGGTGTGGAGGGGTTGAGGTAGGGGGTGAGTATGAATGAGAGGAGGGCATATGCACTGTCGCCTAGAAGGAAAAGGGGTAACATTACTCACATGCATACATGTATTACACTTAGCTACTTTGTGTTATGGGGGTCTGATGATGTGTCTCACCCAGGAGGTATCCTTCACCAAATTCGACAGCCATCAGCCGTGCATAGATGCCGCTCTGTTGAAAAATGTAGGAGTCGTGGGTACTCCCTGGGAATTTTGCTACCAGGTCTGTGATGGTGCACTTCGCATTGCAGATCACCTGAACGTTGATGGTGTGCGTAGACTTCCGATTGCGGTATATGTATTCTGTGTCAGCTGGGGGGCAAATCGGAATGTGCGTGCCATCTATGCAGCCAATGATTTGGGGAAATTGTGCCATCTGGTAGAAGTCAGCTTTAGTTTGTACCAGTTCTGCGTGGGTTGCAGGGAAAGAGATGTATTGGTCCATCCTGTGTATCATGGCGTCGAGGAATGTGTGGAAGAACCTTGACAGGCTGCTCTGGGTCACCCCTCCTACCGCTGCAACTCCACTTTGATAGCTGCCAGACGCAAGCAGGTGTAAGCTGCATAGCACCTGGACGTGCGCTGGGATGGCGTGTGCCCTTGGGGTGGGGTAGTCCAACAGTGGTTTGAGGTCCCTGATGAGCTCCAGAATGGTGTCTGAGTCCAGCCTGTACCTCTGTAGGATCTCTGCCTCTGTGAGCATGAACAGGGTGATCCTCTGTCTGTAGACCTGTTCCTCTCTTTGCCATTCCCTCTGTCCTTCCTGCTGTAGCCGTAGCCGCCATGCAATGACATAAAAAGCTGCCATCCTGCAAGTTGCAATGCATTTTGGTCTATTTTTATGGGTTGGAGTTGGTTACCACCTGATTGTAATCCATGGTAAATACCGAGTGAGAAATACCGATTTAGAGCCAAAATCGGTATTTCTGTGCTTCCCTACATCTCCCTATCTGTCCGAATCGGGGATTTTCCCATTCGGTGAATCTACCGATTCGGTAGGTTATCCGAATCGGCTTTTTTCGGATTCGCTGTCTCTACCGAATCGATACATGGACCGATTCGGAATTTTTCCGAATCGGTGTCACTACCGATTCGGTACATGGTCCGATTAGGATATTTTCCGATTCGGTGTCACTACCGATTCGGTACATGGACCGACTCGGTCTTTTTATCCGATTCGGTATGTTACCGATTCGTTACATTTCCGATTCGGATTATTTTCGATTCGGTAGTCATTCCGATTCGGTATTTGTACCGATTTGGACGTTTTTCTTTGCCCTACATCTCGATGGCTGTATACCGATCGGTAAGGGCCCAAAATCGGTATTTTCGGCCGTTACCGATCGGTAACGGCCTACCTACATCGGGCCCCTAATCACTCCAACGTGAGTATTCCGCGGCGCGCTCCAACCTCGCCTTACGCTAGTCACATATACCATGGGTTACTTAACCACTCATTTATTTTCTCTCCCAGATTACCATAGTATGACACATGGTCTCCTAAGTCTCCCCTCAGCCTGTACTAAGTGTCTTTAAGTGGAATTGACTTAGCCACTTGGTTCTTTAACGTGAATAGCCCATGTTGCGCCCCTATTTGATTTTTATGGCTTACTTTCAGTATAGACCTAATAAGTTTGGCCTCCCTACAGGTTAATTGCACGTCTTACAGCACTGTATTGATTTCTAAGACCCCGCCCTCTCCACCCAAGATGGGTCCTCCCACCTGCATCTAAGGAACCCTTCTACAGTAGCTTCAGTAAGTGCTAATCATACAGCGGTAGGACTTGAACACTGCTGGCCTGCTCTAGTGAGTGTGACCATTTCTCCCGTCATAGATTGGCCTTGAAGAGACCCCACCGGCGCCAGGGCCATACTTGTCCAGCTTCTCTCCCACTGTGGATTCTTGACAGTGTCGGGCGCCGCATTCAGTCCAACTTACCTCATCGGGCCCTCCCGGTCGAGTAAGTTCCTGCCCTACCCTACCACGTACCACAGTCACTTGAGTAGCCATCACTCATCACTTGTGACACAGCTTTGTCACTTTTGCCGCCACTTGATGTTTTCTATTCACTTTCACGTGTGGCGCTGCGTATTCAACTTCTACGCCTGACCATGTCTCTTTTTCCTTTAACAGTGCTACCTACCTACTCTCGAACTTTCACCCTCCTATTGGGCCTCTTGTACTCTTGAAGTCTCCTTATTGTTCCTACCTATTGTGCACTCCACCTTGTAAATACTGACGCACACTACGATCTGAGTAACTAGACCCTGATTCACCACTGTCAATATATGTATATTGTTTTTAAATATGATTGATACTCCTTCCTTCTCAATTTACCCACTGGGAGCACATACTCACTAATAAGTATTACTAATGTGATTAATTATATGTACATACTACAGAGTTCATAATGTAATACAATACATATCATTATTCCAGATTCAGATTGCTCACCTTCTGTATGTCCTGAAGAGGATCTCAAGTTTATAAGATCGAAACGCCGTCGACACCCTACAACAGGAACTTCTTACCTTTTGTACACTACTGTGAAGTCCCAACTACTGTTGTCAATGTGATGTCCTTGTTTTGATTCACCCTCACTTTATCACATCGCATCTACTGTCACTTTTTTGTTCGAGCACCTGAATACTATAATACCGAATTGTGACAAAATAAATAACATTTCTACATGGCCTATATGTTCCCTTGTAAATTACTTTCCTCTCCCAGTATCATTAAATGTCTATAAATAATTTCTCATAGTGTTTTCCCCTGGGATTACTACTTGTCTTCCTGACCTTTGTTGCCATAATTGAACCAATGTTGCACTTAAACATATACTCACCGCAGGTTCACATATCGGGGTACACATGTTCTCCTACACTACACTTGGAAAACACACCACGGAAATCTGGGACACCATCACCACCCATGCCACAGGCACCATATTCATCACAGAGACCTGGCTGAACCCCTTATCAGCATCCAACTTTGTCACAACACTGCAGCTGTATACCAGATCGTACATTGAGACCTCACCAATAGAAATGGCGGCGGCAAAGACATTATGTACAAGGAGACCATCAAATGCGGAACCACCACAGACAGCACCACCCCCTTCATGGAGCACCTCAACCTCTAACTCCAAATGAACAGCAAAATCACAATCCAAGCCACCCTCTTCTATAGGCCTCTGGGACCCCGCCTTTCCTTCTGCAACACCATACCTGAATTCATCGCTCCTATTGCCATCGATTCAAATCTGTACATCTTCATAGCAGACTTCAACTTTCACCCTTGAGAATACCGACAACATCGACATGGCCGATCTCTTAGAAATTATGGCCAACCTTGGACTCAAGCAACTGGTCACGGACTCCACTGACATTGGAAGATACATGCTCAACACTATCTTCGCAACCAGCAACAGAGTAAAATACACTCACACTGAGGAACTCCTCCGGACTGCCCACCTCTGCGTCCACTTTTTCATCTCAGAACCCCTCAACATCCCTGCCTTCACCACCAGTGAAACATGGCGCAGCTGGTCCAAGATATCAGAACAATGCTGGCCCAACTCCCAATCATCCTCCACCACCAAGGACACAGAACACGCAGTGGACAACTTCACAAACTGCATTACAGCAATAGCTGACAAAGTCACCCCAAGGAAACCTACCAACCCAAAGAAATGAACACAACCCCCGTACTAATTCATGGAATAACTAAAAGCCCAGAAAAGCAACTACAGACAGACTGAAAGGAGATGGCATGCCAGTAGGACCCTCGAGGACTGAATACACTTCAAAGCTGCCCTCAACCGCTACCACCACCTTCTGAAAAACAACAAGATAACCTCTGTGACCACTCAAGTCAATGACAGTTCCATCAACTCCAAAGAACTCTTAAACATTGTTGGAAATGGCCCTTTTTGCAGAGTTATCCCCAAACTTTTTTCTTCTTCCTCCTTTATTTTTCCTGTCCTGTGGTTGTTGGCAATAGGACTCTGGGTACTATACCACTGCTGATCAGTGGTAAAGTGCATACGCTCTCTGTATAAATTGTTGTTATGATTGGTTGTCCATGATTGGCATATTTGTGCACCAGGAAGTCCCTAGTAAAGTGCACTGAGTGTGCCAGGGATGGTGATTCAAATGCTACTAGTGGGCCTGCAGCCCTGATTGTGCCACCCACATGAGTAGCCCTAAAATGGTGTCTCAGGCCTGCCACCGTGGTGCCTGGGTGCAGTTGCTAACTACCATGCTGACCTGACCAGTGTTCACACTGGCCAGGCCTAACCCTTCCCTTTCTATACACATTGAACACCCCAATAGAAGGCCCTAGGTACCCCCCCCTGGGCAGGGTGCAGTGTATATGAAAGGTAGAGCATGTACTAGTGTGTGTGACATGCTCTGGTAGTGAATTACAGCCGTTTTCGTTTTTCACTATTGAGAGGGCTACCTTGCCCATAGGCTATAATGAGGAATGCTGTGTATAATGTTTACCTGCATATCTTCCCATATGAGCAAGATAGGAAATTAAATTCTGGTATCCCTGAACTCAGAATTTAATATCCCATCCTTTAGAAAAGATGGTTTTTAAATCCAGTGTTTGAAAACAGCACTTTTAGAAAGTAGCTGTTTTCTTGTCTAGCCTTTCTGTGTGCCTTTGCCTGTTTGTGAATTGACCGTCAGGTTTGTGAGTGACAGGTGCTGTGGTGGCTCCAGGAGGCTGGTTGGGTCATCCCAAGGCTGAATAGCTCCATTTGCATCTTGAGTGGTGGGAGGGAATTGCACTTGGGCCTGAATAGGGCTGTGCCTGCCTTCCACAATGTTGGCTCCACCCCTGCTGGACAGCTGATGACCCTGCCCCTCTCTCTCAAAGGAAGGAAGGTGTCAGGTAAACAAAGTGATCCAGGACTGACCAGAACTGGTTTGGACAAGGCATAGGTCTTTCTGCCTTCAGAGACCAAAGGAAGCTTGGTATAAAAAGGGATACCCAGACCCCAGAACTATAGATCATCCTGGAATCAAGAAGTAACCTCTGCCAAGGAGAAAGCTGGAAGACTGAAGAGGGAGGACTGTCATGCTGTGTGTTTGTGGGCTGACCTGCAATTGCTTTGCTGCCAAGGAGAAGGGAAGGACTTTGCTGTGTCCCCTTGCTTGAAGAGATCTCCAAGGGTCTGAAGAGAGCTGGCCTCCTGTTAAGAAGTCCCAGGAACAAAAGAACTTCACCCCCAGCTTCCCCCCTGAACTTTGCTGAGTGAGTTCTGCCCTTCCTAGAGTGCTTGATCCAATTGTGGGGCCTCTGGAAGTTGTGCCTGCTGTTTGGGGAGCTGGACAAGAAGAAAAGAAGAAGATCTGAAATTTTCACGCATTGCTCGCTTGCGGAGTATATTGTCGACAGTGCGAGAAAATCCCCGTCCCCGCGAAGATCGTTGCAGTGCCTGTTGCCACCGCAAGAACCGACGCATCGTTTGCTTACGAAGCGCATCGCCCCAGTGCGGGAAGATTCCTGTTGCTGCTAGTATCGTCACAGAGCCTGTCATCACTGGGTGAGTTTGTCGCACTGCTTAATTGCGGACGATCAAGTTGCTATGAACATCGTCGCAGAGCCATCACATCGAGGGGACGCAAGAGGAGAAGATCGACGCTGCGCCATGCATCACCACCGCACCTCAGATCGTCTTCGTCCCGAAGATCGTCGCATTGTGCCTGTGCGAGAAGCTTCCTACCGAACCTGCCCACTTTCCCTGGAAATAGAAACATGCTTACGTGAACCCTTTGCTGAAGAGGCCATCAGCGTACTCAGGATAACTTCCGTCCCTTCTCTTTCTCCCCTTCCCAGTGAAGGTCATCAAGAAGGCCCTCAACATCCAGCTCCCTAGCCATCAGGAGAAACATGTCTTCTGGACCCTTACCAGTCCAATTTCAGAGCAAACCACAGCACTGAGACAGATCTAACCACAGCCACAGATGACATCTGAATGCTGCTAGACCAGAGAGAAACAGTGGCCCTCATCCTCCACGACCTCTCAGTACCTCTCAACACCGTATCCCAACACACACTAATAACAAACTCCACCAGATCAGAATCCAAGGAGCAGCCCTCAAATGGATTGCATCTTAACTCACGGGAAGAAAGCAGAAAGATCAGGAATTCAGGAAAGGACCTCAAGACATGGATGTTCAACCGATTGGAGAACAGGCAGAATTATCCGACAGTGCCTTGTGACCCTTACGGGAAAAGCAGCTCCGCTCTACAAATCCTGATTGATTGATTGAGTGCATTGCTTGAGAGTTGCAAATGGAGTTTATGTGATGACATGGGTACTCGTGTAAAATGCTCCAATAACCTTCTTGTTGAGTTTTCACTATATTTTGAAAATTGTACTAAAATAAAAACAAACCTTAGTGTAGGGAAAGAAACATTAATACCCATTCATTGGCTGATTTGTACTAAGTGAAACCAGAAAACCTGGCCACATTGTGACCTCCTCAATTAAATTGTATTATCAGGCAAATTATTTATCAGTGGTGGCTGCTCCAAAATAGCATTAGTGGGACAGGGGGGTTAAAAAAAACTCTTACCTGCCTGCCTCTCCTTGATCCTCTGTGTCCCCTTCCTTCCTTCTGCCTAACAGGAATTAGGAACAGGAAGCACCCACCCAGGCTCCCCATACCAATCACAACACTCCATTGCAGCATTGTGCTTTGCCTGAATGCCGTAGTTCAGAGCTCAGCCAGGGAATGGAAATCTGGGGCATGTTTTCCACCCAGGCTGTAATGTAGCCTAGATGGAGAACATGCACATTGAGCATGAGATTTTGGCTGACCCAAGAGGGCCAGCCAAACATTCATGCTCATTTGGAGAGGACAAACCACTCCTCCCCTGCTATGTGAGCAGAGCAGCAACCCCCCCCCCACACCTACAAAGCTGCAGCAGCATGGAAAAGTAAAATTATATACATGGTGTTACAATGCAAACAATTACAACGCATGCCTTTACAACGCATGATTTTACAATGCCTGCCATTACAATGCATTTTTAGAAACTACCATTACAACGCTTAATATTTTTGGGGCAATAGTGGGCTAAGTATAGGATAGTGTAGGGATAAAAATGACTATTCTTACTCCAGTGAGTGCAACTGTAGGGTAAGTGTTGGATAGTGTAGGGGTAAAAAATACTATTCCCACTCCAGTGAGTGCAACAGTAGGGTAAGTGTTGGATAGTGTAGGGTTACAAATACTATCCCATGTACCCCAAAACCCATACCCACCCTAAAATTTAAAAAAATCCTGATTACCTACTTTAAATGCGTTGTAACGGCAGCGTTGTAATGGCATGCGTTGTAATGGCATGCGTTGTAGTGACATGCGTTGTAATGGCATGCACTGTAATGGCATGCAATGTAAAGGCATCTGTGTTGTAACAGCTGCATTGTAAAAGTAGTGCATTATAATGACTGCGTTGTAATGGTTGTTTCCCGATTAAAAAACATTGCGTTATTATCATTTTATTTTTCCATTTTTTGCAGCGCTGATGGCAGTAGGGTGACGCCCCTCTGGCTTAGCAGAGGAGCCGACGCCGTTATTTATTTCACTAAAACACTTTGTTTTCTTCATTAGTTTCAAAGCTTCCACATTAAAGAACAGTAGATGTTGTACCACCCAGGATAATGTGCTGCATGGCTAAATACTTTTAAAGTCCCAAAGTTAAGACCGATTGGCTACGCCAGTGCTTGCTTGTATTGTTTCGGCTGTAAATTTGAATCTTATGCACCGATTTAAAATGTATTCTGTGTTTGTTTTACACTGCATGGCTTTTAGGCAAAACAATTTAAAAACTAGTATGGATGAGGTGCTACGGAACAAATTTGTTATTAAGAAATGCTATTGAACACATCTGAGCAAGGGAGGTGTGATGAAAGATATTTGTAGATAAGAGGTGCTGTCAAAGTTAACTGTGCATGGGAATACATATTGAACTGACACAGGGGACGCCCCAGATAAAGAGGGGCCTAATATAGATACCAAGAAGGTATCCAGTTGACTTTTCTATAACAAAAATGAATGAGCAGAGTTCTCATTAATAGACAAGGACACTAGCTTCCTCCTTATATTGTGTTCATTCTCTATCCCCTCCTTCTCCCCACAATAAGTCTAAGTGTCCAAACACTCACCTTCGAATTCATCATTTTTGGTCTCGTTGGTTGCATCATTTGTTGGCTTTATGGTTATCCTGTGCACATCTTTTTCGGCGGAGTGAGGGTTCTTGGGTGTCGTCGGGGTGGTGACTTGGGCAGGATGGGTAGCCATTTCCATGTCTGTGGTTGTGATTGAGACAAATGCAGGGGGAAACGTTAATCACATATTTTACAGTGGAACATCTTGTGATTCTGGGCAAATCACTATGGGCCATATGTATGAAACTTTCATTTTGCGAGAATCGCTATTTGAGAATTGCAAAATTGCTATGTATATAGGATTTGCAAATAATTTTGCAAATCCTACATACTCCTTAATTGTGAATCGCAAATTGCAATTCACAATTAAGGAATACCTCCCCATTCATTCCTATGGGCCTAGAGGCCCATAGGAATGAATGAGAAGACATTCTCAATTTGCGATTCTCAATTAGAGAATCGCAAATCGAAAATGCAAATTCAAGGGTGCCAGGGTATAAAAAGGGCACCCTGTTGTACCCCTGAAGTGTGCATGTGTGCACATGTATGTGCGTCACATGGCACTTTGAAAAATGCCAAAAAGTGAATTTTTCAAAGAAATCTCAAATTACCACCAACTTGAAGTTGGTGGTAATTTGTGATTCCTTATGGCCAAAAATGCACTTTTTCTGGGCATCATACATTGCATTTAAGGAATTGCGATTCCTTAAATGCAATAGCAAAATAGGGAATTGCAAATGTGCGATTCCTTACTTTGCGAGGCTGTTTTTCCTTTATACATACCACTTAGCTACTTTGCGATCGCAAACGCCATAATTCTGCGAATTTTGGCATTTGTGATCTCAATTGTTAATTATACATATGGCCCTTAATCTCCCCGTTCTACCAAAAATTAATGTGTCCATCTGTAACTGGTGCTCATGTAAAGCACTCCAATACCTTCAGGTTGAGTTTGCGCTAAAACTGCAAAAAAAAACATTAAAAAAAACATAGATGCCAGTGTAATGCTGGACTGTGCTGATTCAGTGCAGAGCTGACGACCTGTGTTTTTTTTTTTTTGCATGTGTGGAGTCTAAGGTGTAAACATATAACCTGGAATTTCTCTGAGTAAATGTATGAACCAGAGAGGAACAATCAAGGGCTTCTCACAACAGTAATTTAGAAATTAGGAGTCATATGTTAGAACTTTAGACAACTCACATGCAAGAAATATAGGCGGTCAGCTATGTGTTAAGCCAGCACGGCGTACCAAGTACCTTAATTGCGAATCGTAAAGTGCAATTCACAATTAAGGAATACCTCCTCATTCATTCCTATGGGCCTAGAGGCCCATAGGAATGAATGGGAAGACATTCTCAATTTGCGATTCTCAATTAGAGAATCGCTAATTGAAATTTCAAGGGTGCCAGGGTATCAAAAGGACACCCTGTTGTACCCCTGAAATTTGCATGTGTGCACATGTGGCACACATACATGCCCAAAAGGCATGTATGTGCGCCACATGGCACTTTGAAAAATGCCAAAAAGTGAATTTTTCAAAGAAATCGCAAATTACCACCAACTTGAAGTTGGTGGTAATTTGCGATTCCTTATGGCCAAATTGCACTTTTTCTGGGCATCATACATTGCATTTAAGGAATCACAATTTGTGATTCCTTAAATGCAATAGCAAAATAGGGAATTGAAAATGTGCGATTCCTTACTTTGCAAGGCTATTTTTTTTTCATACATACCACTTACCTACATTGCGATCGCAAATGCTGAAATTCTGTGAATTTTGGCATTTGTGATCGCAATTGTTAATGATACATATGGCCCTTAATCTCCCCATTCTACCAAAAATGAATGTGTCCATCTATAACTGGCGCTCCAATACCTTCAGGTTGAGTTTGCGCTAAAACTGCAAAAAAAAAACATAGATGCCAGTGTAAAGGTGGGCTGTGCTGATTCAGTGCAGAGCTGACAACCTGTGTTTTTTTTTTTGCATGTCTGGAGTCTAAGGTGTAAGCATATAACCTGGAATTTCTCTGAGTAAATGTATGAACCAGAGAGGAACAATCAAGGGCTTCTCACAACAGTAATTTAGAAATTAGGAGTCATATGTTAGAACTTTAGACAACTCACATGCAAGAAATATAGGCGGTCAGCTATGTGTTAAGCCAGCACGGCGTACCAAGTACCTTAATTGCGAATCGTAAAGTGCAATTCACAATTAAGGAATACCTCCTCATTCATTCCTATGGGCCTAGAGGCCCATAGGAATGAATGGGAAGACATTCTCAATTTGCGATTCTCAATTAGAGAATCGCTAATTGAAATTTCAAGGGTGCCAGGGTATCAAAAGGACACCCTGTTGTACCCCTGAAATTTGCATGTGTGCACATGTGGCACACATACATGCCCAAAAGGCATGTATGTGCGCCACATGGCACTTTGAAAAATGCCAAAAAGTGAATTTTTCAAAGAAATCGCAAATTACCACCAACTTGAAGTTGGTGGTAATTTGCGATTCCTTATGGCCAAATTGCACTTTTTCTGGGCATCATACATTGCATTTAAGGAATCACAATTTGTGATTCCTTAAATGCAATAGCAAAATAGGGAATTGAAAATGTGCGATTCCTTACTTTGCAAGGCTATTTTTTTTTCATACATACCACTTACCTACATTGCGATCGCAAATGCTGAAATTCTGTGAATTTTGGCATTTGTGATCGCAATTGTTAATGATACATATGGCCCTTAATCTCCCCATTCTACCAAAAATGAATGTGTCCATCTATAACTGGCGCTCCAATACCTTCAGGTTGAGTTTGCGCTAAAACTGCAAAAAAAAAACATAGATGCCAGTGTAAAGGTGGGCTGTGCTGATTCAGTGCAGAGCTGACAACCTGTGTTTTTTTTTTTGCATGTCTGGAGTCTAAGGTGTAAGCATATAACCTGGAATTTCTCTGAGTAAATGTATGAACCAGAGAGGAACAATCAAGGGCTTCTCACTATTGATGGCTTGTTTTGTTTACAGATCAAACAGTAACTCAGAAATTAGGAGTCATAAATTAGAACTTTAGACACCTTACAAGCAAGAAATATAGGCGCTCAGCTATGTGTTAAGCCAGTACAAAGTACAAACCAGCATACAATATCAAAAAATTTGCGAAACACAGAGCACAACATATTGTCTATAACAGGGTGAAACAGAAGATATAAGGGAATGGGTTGTAAAGCGCTGGATGCAAACGCTTAGCGTAAAATACAAAGTATACCAAAACACTTATAACTAACAACTGGTGAAAGAAAAACAAAAGGTCCACAGAAAATGATGCAAAAAAACAGTTCACGAATAAAAGGTGCAGCAATCTAATAAAAACAGGACAAGAAATACTGAGTTTAAGAAAAGAATAAATTGTGAAGGAATACTAAGTGTCAGAACAGATGACTGGAGCATTCAATACAAAGATAACGGTGTACATATGCAAAGTAAAGACAATCAGTTGAAAAAATGATAAAAAAATATATTTATTAGAAATAAAAGTATGAAACAATGGGGTCTACTCCAATATATTCTCTGTCTTCCCAACAGTTATTCCTTTGTTTCAGAAAAACAATGCAAAGATAACGGTGTAAATATGCAAAGTAAATACGATCAGTTAAAAACATGATAAAAAAAGATTCAATTTATAAGAAATAAAAGTACTAAACAATGGGGTCTACTATCACACAGTTTTGGGTCCTTCTGGGATCAGTCCCGTTGTCAGTTGGCGCAATTCCGGCAGGCACCCCAGCCGGTTTTTAGCATACCAAAGTTCAGCAAATAATGCTTGCGCACTCAGAAGGAAAGTGAAAATCACCAGTATTTTAATCCATGATACCGCTACGCGTTTCAACACTCGGCGGTGTCTTGATCACAAGATCGCCGTGTCGGGTGTCGAAACACGTCGCGGTATCATGGATTAAAATACTGGTGATTTTCACTTTCCTCCTGAGTGCGCAGTCATTATTTGCTGAACTTTGGCATATATATATATATATATATATATATATATATATATATATATATATATATATATATATATATATTACCTACTGGCGGTCGCCAGTAGGTATATATAGTTAGGATTTTTTCTCTATGGGATTTTTGAAAATTCTATGTCTAATAACTTTGGCGTTTGTGGACGAAATTGGCTGAAATTTTCAGGGAAATGGCACATTTTATTTCTGAGCAGCCCCTGAAAATTTGGGGGGGGGGTTCGTCAAGGGGGGGCCGAGAAAAAAGGGGGGTCCCAAAACACGTTTTTCCCATGTTAATTTCCATAGGGCGGTTGGCCTCATTTTTAGCTCGAACGGCTGAATAGATTTGCACGAAACTTGGCAAAATTGTAGGGACTGTTAGCCTGATGTGCCTTTGCTAGGTCTCAATATATGTGCTCCAGTGGATTTTGAGAAATTAACGTTCGAAAAAAGATATATATCTGTGACAGCGCTCCGGGCAGCGCTCCGGTTCGCGTACTTGACGCGTAACGGAACTTTGCGAAGCGAAGCTGATTGGCTCTCCGGTGTCTGTCAACATTCTAAACAGTCCGGAGCGGCCGCCATCTTGTCTCTCGGTAGGATCGAGAGACAAGAGGAACCCAAAACAAAGGGGGAAATGAAGGAAAGGGGGCAAGGTAGACCCCTTCTGACCCCCTAGGATTGATGAGGGGGATATTATAGAGCCACGCGGGGCAAAAAAAAAAAAAATAAGCGATTTTTTCGCCGTAGAGACGCGTCTTGGTACGCGAACCGGGCAGCTAACCGGGCAGCTAACCGGCAGCGTAACGGGAGTCTGAGGAGTAGCTGATTGGCTGTCAACATTGTAAACAGTCCGGAGCGGCTGCCATCTTGTCTCTCTGTAGGATCGAGAGACAAGAGGTGGTGAAAAACGAAGGGGGAAATGAAGGAAAGGGGGCAAGGTAGACCCCTCCTGACCCCCTAGGATTGATGAGGGGGATATTAAAGTGCCCCGCGGGGCAAAAAAAAAAAAAAGCGATTTTTCGCCGTAGAGGCGCGTCCCGGTACGCGAACCGGGCAGCTAACTGGGCAGCTAACCGGCAGCGTAACGGGAGTCTGAGGAGAAGCTGATTGGCTGTTAACATTGTAAACAGTCCGGAGCGGCCACCATCTTGTCTCTCGGTGGGATCGAGAGACAAGAGGTGGAAAAAAAAAAGGTGTAAATGAAGGAAATGGGTAAGGTAGACCCCTCCTGAACCCCTAGGATTGATGAGGGGGCTATTAAAGTTCCCCGCGGGCCAAAAGAAAAAAAATTGCGATTTTTCGCGGTAGAGGCGCTTCCCGGTACGTTAACCGGGCAGCTAACCGGCAGCGTAACGGGAGTGTGACATATTGTGTTTTTGGAGCGTTTGTTTGCATACTGGGTAGCGTTCCGGTAAGCGTAACAAGGGGAAAATCAAGAGAAACAGTAAAATAAAATTTAAAGGAGTAGATTTCCACCAAACTTGGCAAAATTGTAGGGACTGTTATTTTGATGTGCCTTTGCAAGGCCTCAAAATATGTGCACGTGTGGATTTTGTCTAATTAAGGTTAAAAAAATATATATATATCTGTAAGCGTGCTCCGGCGCGCTTCCGTTACGGGTTTTGTTTGTGCTGCAGAGACGATACGTCACGGTTATGCGATGCGTCATGAGGCGTCTTACGGGCTATGTGATATGTCACGTAATAAAGAATATATTTTACAGCTATAGATATTAGCTTTTAAAAAACCAATGAAATTCACTGAAAAAACCATAGGTTATAGACCATATATAGTTAGGAATTTGCATTTACAAAACCTTGAAAATTCACTGAAAAAACCATAGGTTATAGACCATATATAGTTAGGGATTAGCATTTACAAAACCTTATTTTACTTGCACAAAACCATTGAAATTCCATATATAGTTAGTTGCACTAACTATATATCGCACACCCGCAATCCACTGCTAATGATGTCACATATTACATCATTCATGACATGGTCAGTGACATCACTGATGACATCACTGATGACATCTCAAATGACATCACTGATGACATCACTGAAGACATCTCATTTGACATTACTGATCACATCACTGATAATATCATTCATGTGATAATACGATGAACCTCTTCAGGCTCTAATATAACCTTAGATACAATCAGTGTAAACAGACACTCACAGATTGTCACTCATCCATGGAGTTACTCATACATCTAGTCAGTCATGAAAAGAATCAATCACACCTCCATTTACTCAACTATACAGTTATACACACCTTACTTATTCATACATATACTAACACATATTTACTCTCTTATACAATCCCTGATACAAGTTTACAATGATCCATACAGCCACTCACACATTCACTGGCTCTTATGCACAGTTATTTATATATGTCAACTCTCACATGTACTGTGTTTTACATATCTACTTACTTTGACATGTAGCACTGAGAAATCCATTCAATCACCAATACACTCATGCAGACAGTCAACTGTCCATACAGCTGTTTCCACATGCACTTTTGAACCCATACATTTAGTGAATCAACTACTCACACATCTATGCACAGAGTCACACACATCCCAGCCACCCACACACACACTCAGTCTCCCATACAAATACTTGGGCAACCATTCAATAACCCATATAGTTACTTATATAGCTACTGATTTAAACATGCAGCAGTTTACAGAACAACATATATAATGATGCACAAATTAAGACAGTTTAGTCACTAACCCATGCACTCAGTGAGACACATTTAATCATTCTCTCATACAGTCAGTCATGCACCTACTAAATCCTTCATCCAGACACTTATACATCCACTCATTCTTCAATATGTAAGACATATTTTAACTTTACAGAAACATACAGTCACTGGGTGTTGTCATCAGTGATGTCATCAGTGATGTCATTTGAGATGTCATCAGTGATGTCATCAGTGATGTCACTGACTATGTCATGAATGATGTAATATGTGACATCATTAGCAGTGGATTGCGGGTGCGCGATATATAGTTAGTGCAACTAACTATATATGGAATTTCAATGGTTTTGTGCGAGTAAAATAAGGTTTTGTAAATGCTAATCCCTAACTATATATGGTCTATAACCTATGGTTTTTTCAGTGAATTTTCAAGGTTTTGTAAATGCAAATTCCTAACTATATATTGTCTATAACCTATGGTTTTTTCAGTGAATATATATATATATATATATATATATATATATATATATATATATATATATATATATATATATATATATATATATATATATATATATATATATTGTCTGTCATCCCAACAGTTATTCTTTTGTTTTAGAAAAACAAGCCACAGTCCGTAACGCACAGAAGGACAAATAGTTTTGAACGCACTCGGTCTTGATCATGTGACAGCTAGCTGCCATCAAGTATTTTCAAAGGTATCCGTACTTTGTAATAGAAATCAAAGATAGACTCGTCAAAACTGTGCATTTCAGTGCCTCAAAATATCTAAAAAATGCAAAAGCAACACTATCAATTTGAATGAAATCCAAACCTCTTCTTACAAATTTAGACATTTAATTTCAGGAGGTAGCTCAAATGGAATTCTCATGATATACATTTATGATGGATAACGAAGAAATAATTGTTTTGGATACAAATTATTCCACACAGTGAGATTTATCACATGTTAGTTCAGTTTTAGTTACGCTATGGATGACATTCACTGATTGTGTTATAATTAATAAAAAATCAAGCTGCAGTAGCTCATTTTAACATTCATCTTTTTTCTCTCCAGTCACTCCATGTGGGCTTGTATTTTCTTCTCAAATAGCGCAATTCATCAACTACTGAATTATTGTATAGTACTAACAAGTTAAACTACAATAATCAAACCGCGGTGTCTGAGTTAGACATTTATCATTTTTCTAAGATACCTCCCTGTAGGATGTGGTATTTTTTTTAAAGTGAAGTGTATCCAGGGCGTGGCTAGCCAGACTGCGAGATGGCCGCCATCTAAGCGAGCTCCTCTGGCCATTGAAATGAATCCTTGAATAATTCTGCAACATGGCGTCCCTGTGAGACGAAAACCGGCGCCCAGTACTTCTGACCCATGGAGAATGTAATGTGTGATTTTTAGCTCACCGGCTGCCCTAGCTGACGGTATTCTGGCTGTGTGGAGGACGGACCCGGGACTGAGCCCACGCTGAGACCCAAGGAGGTGAGCTCCTCCTCCAAACTCAGCCGGAAATCTAACCAGCGGCTTTCTGGGCCCTGCACGAACCGGGAGGAGCGGCTTGGAGACGACTGGCGCTGCTGCGAGCCGGGAGCGGACCACACTGACAGTGGCTCGGACCGCGGTTAACCTGGAGCGGCACCCGTGACTGGGAGAGGGTGGCGAGAGTCGCGGTGAGTGCTGGCGAGGATCTGCGGAGTCAAGAGGCGCCATTTTAGATCCTCCGTCCCCCGAACGTTGTGAGGCGGCGGGACTGCCCGAACACACTCCCTGCTGATGGCTCACGCCAAACAACTACAATACTGCTGTCACTGCATGTTATAGACCGGAGCGCGCTGTCTCCCTGAAGCCCAGTCAGTCAAAAACGCGGCGCATACACCGCGAGACCGGGGGACACCGCCGCCATTGCGGGTGCCGGCCGCCTGATCTAGCGTGGGGAGGACCTCCAACGACACATCTTCCTGGCGCCTGTGGACTGCGTGGCCACTGTACAGGGTGTGACGCCGCCCTGCCTGAGGGCACTGGAGGGCTGCACTCGGTGGGAGAAGGTGAGTGAAGGAGACACCTGTGGAGACGGGCCACTAACCTCCGGAAGGCCCTGCAGCTGCGGTCCGCCGAGGCGGGAACCCATTGCCGCACAAGCCGGACATAAGGGGGCGAAAGCAGGCTGGAGACAAGAGGCGCGCTGATCTCGAGCTATCAGATTCGGAGCACCAGTATATCGGAGGCCGAGCTGAGCCGCCACTAAGTGGGGTGCTGCGAGACTATACTGTTGGTGTGCCCATCCGGTGACTGCCATGGGTAGAAATGACGCCAGGCAGGCAAAAATATCGTTTGATAACGCCAGACCATCAAAGACTAAAAACAAGGTGCCGGCAGAGTCTGGTGCGGCCGGGGGCGAGGTTACGGGCACGGACCAGGAAGACGACCTTCGCACCTTGATGCGGGACGTGCGCTCAAGCCTGCGTAACATTGACGCAAAACTGGACATGCTGACCACTCAGATGGACCAGGTGAAATCACAAGTGGCAACTCACGAAACAAGACTTGATGGGCTGGAAAATCGGCACACGGAATGCGTAGAGTTTCAACGTGAGACGAAGGAACAACTTCTACATATGGATAAGCTGTTAATGTTAATATAAGCTAAAAATGACGATTTGGAAGCGCGTTCCCGACGGAACAACCTCCGCATCACGGGGATTCCGGAAACGACCAACATAGGGAAGATGGAGGTGTTTATTACGGTAAACATCGTTTACCACAAAGTTTTTACAACGCGGTACCTTTAGCACGCATCCCTTACAACGCAAGTCGTTACCACGACTTGCGTTGGAGGGCGCTAAAGGATTAAAAATAGTAAATTTACTATCCCAACACCTTCCCTAGGGTCCACGGGGACTGGTGTTAGAATAGTAAATTATACTATTCGAAATCCGCACCCCCAACGCAAGTCGTGGTAACGACTTGCGTTGTAAGGGATGCGTGTTAAAGGGATGCGTTGTGACGGTACGCATTGTACCGTCATACATCCGTTTATTACAGATCTGCTCCGAGAACTTTTTGGCGCAGACTTGTCCCCAATGTTTGCGGTAGAGCGTGCACATATTGCGCTGGGCCCGAAACCACAAGTGGGTGGAACACCGAGACCCATTCTCGCGAAGATCCTAAATTACCAAGATAGGGACTTGGGGGCATATTACCAACAACTAGCGATAATTTTTGTCTCTAACTTGTTTAGAGACAAAAATTATCGCCGCACATCGGCGATTTTTATCGCAGATAAACCTTGCTATTAACAAGGTTTATCGCAAATGCGATAAAAAACGGCCGAAATGCATGAATATCGCTGAAAAGTCAGCGATATTCATGCATTATCGAGCAAATGCTCTTAGCCATGTTATCCACCTCCCATTGGATAACATGGCTAAGAACTGCTCAGGACAGGTGTTAGCTTTTGGAGATATTCCCGCTTAGCGCGAATATCTCCAAAAGTTGGTAATAGGAGATAGCGATGTTAGCAACTGTTTTCAGTCTCTAACATCTTGGCACGCCCACTTTGCATCTCATTAGTGATAAATATCACTGACATGCAAAGTAGGGCCCAAGATGGTCGCTATCTCCTACTAGCTGTCGCTAACTGGTGTTAGCGACAGCTTGGTAATAGAGAGATAATTTTATCTCCGCTTTCTTGGCTTTTAAAGCCAAAAAAGCGGAGATAAACCCCCTTGATAATATGCCCCTTGGTTCTGAAGCTGGCACGCGAGAAGGGACAAATAACCCACAAAGGAAATAACATCTCCTTTTACCCGGACTTCACGCCTACGGTGCAAGCGGCGAGAAGGGAGTTCTTACCGGAAAAACGGCTGTTATTACAAGCGCAAGTGCCATACGCGCTACTATACCCAGCCAAGTTAAAGGTCACACATGAAGGGTCGGCCCACTTCTTTACCGACGCAAAATCTGCCTTAAAGTTTGCTAAACATGTCTGTGGCACGAACAAGAAAAAGAAAACTCCGAACTCGCAACAGGGAGCAGAGATGAATCAGCTAAGTGATAATGATTAATAGACTTTATCTGATGTATTATGGCTATAATGTGTGGGAGTTGGTTCCGGGGGATGTTCGGGGAGGTTTGAACAGTTTGAAGGAAACTGTGAGACTACTCCTGTGTTCCACTACTATTGAGATGTCAAATGTTGATAGACTTCTTCAAACTAGAAACTCTCCACTGGGGGTATAAATAACGACATTTATTCGCCAATGGGAGCCGGGTAAGACACAGTTGACGCCCATGTCGACCCCATGGCCACCCTGTGAGAACAGGGTAGTATGTCCGGGGATACTCGCCCTCCTGGGGTACATCCCACTGTTAAGTTACATGCACGCGTTGTGTGTTGAAGGGGGGAATATCACACAACCTGATTGGGGGGTTGGAGTGGGTGAGGGGAGGGGAGGGGCAGTTGGGGGTTTTGTTGCATTTGGTTTGGAACAGGTTGCTGCATTATCAAGTCCTATTCACGCTAAACATGCACATGTCTGCCTATTCGGGGGGTATGTACGAATGAGGTTGCTGGAAACGAAATGGGTACGCCTAGGGAAGTGATTAACATTATCACATGGAACATTAGGAGGGAAAATGATGGCAGGAAGGCGAGACTGATGCATTCTTACTTGCAAAGACACAAAATAGACATCTGCCTGTTGCAGGAAACTCACTTAAATTCACGGCCGTCGGTTAGACTAAAACAAACCATCTACTTTTGGACACAGCTGTAGTAATAACACAGCCAGGAGCTTGACCCTGTTGAGATTTATAAGCTAGTCTTTCAGTCGAGTTTTTAAATCAGAGGGCTGTTTAGTAGCGATCCAATGAAGCAATTGAAGACGCAATATCATTTTCCTAGACGATTTGAGCATCAGGGCATTCTATATCGATGTGGATGCGATGGCCAGGCTGTCTGGACATCTGTAAGAGGGGAGAAGGATTCACAGCCCTTTGGAGACTTTGACCAATAGCAGCAGAAAATTGATTCTTGCGTTCATGTCGGAACATGTATTAGGCAAGAAAAAATGTGAAGAGCACGCCCAATGCACTTTTGAACTGTTAGGCATATCTTGGTGATGATTGAAACATGTAGATGCGTAGATTTAGAATAATTTTGATCTTAACGCAAATTGTGTCTAGTGAATGCTGTATGTAATTGCCCTGATGAAGGAGTGCAAACAACTTTGATAATGCATTGGTTGAAAATTAAATTTGCATGGGCTATTATAAGTGCTGTCATAAGATGTTGCTAAGTAAAGATGATTCTGTGAAAAAGAGAACAAAATAACATGAAATAAATAAATGATTGGGGTGAGAGAAAAGTCGAATCGGTGTGAGAATTTTTAATTGTACAAACTATAAAAGATGCTGGAATAAAAGGGATTTCAAATACATTTGAGACCTCTTGAACACCTATGTAAGGCCTACTTAACTTTATATATTTAGAATAAGGTCAATGGTAGATAATTTGTGCTGTTGACGAAAGGGAAGATGTGAGGCAAGTTTCACATGCACTTCAGTGCCAGTCCAATCAATGTCGCAATGCATCAGGATGGTAAAGTGGTGCATTGTGGTTCACAGTGTCAAAGGCTGCAGAGAGACCAAGCAGACCCATTGCTCAGGATTGGCCAAGGCCATCATCCTCACTCTGAGCAGTTCCTTGCTCAGTGAGGTTTTGTCTTTGTTTTTAATGTTGCATGAAGACCTTTGGATGGGAATTAAGTTTGAAACCTCAACCATTCATGGTATTGATAGCCACTGTGCCCTGGCTAATGAAGTATCTAAGCGATATCTTTGCCCACATCAATATCGTTATCTTCATTATCAGTTTAATAAATCCAAGAAATGTTGCATTACAATATTGAATTTTTAATTGTACCAACATTCTTGTGAGGCTCCCATTATTTTCGATGTCAAGGTAAAGTGCTGTTTCTTATACGTCTTTTTTGTAGACTTGTTTATTTACTAAACTGACGGGGAAGGAGGACCAAGAGATCTAGATCAAATGTAGACATTTGAGGAGCTTTTAAACATATATAAAGATTTCAGCCTACCATGTAGGAAATTGGTTGGGCAGTATGTCACTGGGGCTCTAAATGGTGCCTGCTTACGGATGATAGAGCAACTTTCCTCAGAATGAATGGCAATAAAGCAGGCTACTAGCCTTATAAATCTCAAAAGGCAGACTCCAGCACTCAATAACCTCAGTTGATGTGCGCATAAATAAGGGAAACAGAATGGAAGGGGCGGTTGACTCCTTTGTATGTCCTCCAATGCAGAGAGCCTATTGCTGAAGGCAATCCTGTTATTTGCACCTGTTAAGTTCAGATCTCAAAGTAATTGCAAGACAAGCCTTTTTCAATCCAGCATAGGGTTCGCGCCCCTATACGTTTACAATGGTTCATAGTCCTCACGTCACCTCATAGACAACTGGCATTTGCAATCTGCACTCTGTAATGCACCACCAGCACCCCCTACTAGGCATTAAGAGATACAACTCTGCCCAACTTTGGTGCTTAAATTCAAGACTTCCTTTGTTTCATTAAGGGATTTGCCACTTCAAAGGTCAGCCCTGCTAAGTAACCATGAAAAGCATATATTTTATGTTAAGTGGAAGCTTGAAATTGGATACAATCAGTACAGATTTGTAAGTCTGTTTTTTGACTTTTTAGTTGTGAATTGACTGTAAAATAATCCCATACATGTCCTTACATACAAAAATTCTGGACCAAGTGTGCCTCAGAATTAGTCTTTTTTGTCTTGTGCTCATAAAGAGAACTATTGTTGCCGATCATCAAAAGGTGCTCACTCCCATCTACCCATCACCAATACTGAGGCCACAACATGTGTACAGTGAAGTAAAGACACCTCCCAGGTTGGCTAAATATCAGTAAATTTGCTTTTGATAGTGAAGGGACCATGAAAACTCTCATGCAGAACCTGCATTAATGAGGTCCAAAAACAGTTCTTGCTGCAAAAGCAAACCTGCTGACAGCAAGAGAGGAGGAGAAACTTAGAGATGAAACAGCCATCTAGAATTACTTTACAATTCTGAAATATAAAGACTATTAAGTGATGGAACACTAATCAGATGGGACAAAGGAACTGTGATGAGTCTATTCATTTCCAGCAAATTGAGGCAGTACCTTCTAGAAACTAAGGAGTAGATTTACAACCCCCTATCAGCACAGGAATGTCACTTTTATTGACGTTCTGGTGGCAATATGGGCTTCGCCCTATTTACAAGGCAGCATTAAGCCACTTATTGTGGCGTTACCCTCCCTTGTAAATAAGGCCCCCTTTCACAACATACTTAGCGTGAAAGGACCAGGTAATGGGTGCTGTGGTGGGTGTTCCACCGCAAAACCCATTGATTTTGAGGCTTCCCCATGTTTACAAGGGGAGTGTATATATGGGCCAGCACCAGAATTAAAACCAGTGAAAACCTGGTCTTAAACAGACGTAATAAGTAGAAATTATTAATTTCTCCTAGTTTTTGCTGTTTGTATGTGTGCTGCGCTGTGCAGCACACAGACACAGCAAAAGGCATTTGATTGTTTATGTCCCTTCCTGCACATAAGCAATCAATTAAAACACTTACGTTTTGCAACTTCCTGGTGTGCTGCACTAAGCAGCACATATAGAAGTTACAA
Source organism: Lissotriton vulgaris (assembly GCF_964263255.1). Lineage (NCBI taxonomy): Eukaryota > Metazoa > Chordata > Amphibia > Caudata > Salamandridae > Lissotriton > Lissotriton vulgaris. The sequence goes on along the minus strand of NC_141695.1, from coordinate 1,633,827,129 downwards.
AACACCATTTAAAGATTGTTTAGGTTCAGGAAGGGAATCCTTCCTGCACAGCCCTTCGTTTCTGAAGTGATGTAGCTTGTCGTTAGCCTTCTTGGCTTAATGACACGCTTTGCCACTTTACTAGTAAATATACCCCTACATTTTTGGGAATATCTTTATTAACGCATTCGAGTTCATTTATGATACTGTTACAAGATGGATTGAAGGAGCCAATCAATTCACAGGGAATTTTGATAACAAATAAAACATTAGATAGGTCTTATTCTAGACATACAGCCATCTTGCAGGACTGTGTTCCCAAAATGTTAACCTTTGGCCAAAGTGGATCATTTACAGGGCTTGCTCATATTCAACCTTGTCTGTCTCTAGACCTTTGCCAGAAGACAAGAATTCAACACCCATGCACCGAGACCTCTCTTCCAAGAATTGCACGAGTACAAAAAAGTCACCAGCACACAACACATTGTAATATGATTGCCCCATGCCATCAAAGTTAAGTTGTCCGAACAAGTGGCAGCTACAATTCAAAAGTCATCTTTTAAATTGTAATCAGGTGAATAGTAATACAATTAAAATATAGCCATTGGGTTGAAATAAACGAAAGAAATCACTCACCCATTATTATTCAGCGACTTATTGATCTCTTGTTCTAAGGTGATTTCGATAATTCGATGAAATATAGGAGTCCTGACGAAATTTTCTACAATAATTTGTGAAGAAATGCTGACAGTTTTTCGAAGACTCGCTGGCTCCTCAAAGTACAAACTAAGATTAAAGTTTTATTTCACAAGTTGCAAGATAATGGTATGTACAGTGACATCCTCTCATTCTTTTTTTACACTTTTTTGTCAGACAGGCTGTGGCACATTTTTGCATTTAAAATAGACACTGTGAAATACGTGGCATAAAGGTTCACTTGCGGCACATTTTTGCTTTTTAAACAAACACTGGAAAATCCCTTTCACAAAACTCTACAGCATGAGCAGCAGGGTCCCTTCGTGCGAATGCCCCGCCTGCAGTGCCAATCCCACATACTTCAACCAGGTCGAACAAAGAAGGAACGCGGAACTATTGATTGTATATATGTTTATATGCTATACTGAAGTGTGAAACAGTAATGACTGGTTTTGTCCTCTAATGTTCTGGTTTTGTCCACTAATGTACTCGTTTTGCTGAAACGCTACTGTAAAGCGCTCTGATACCCTACTCTGGGGCATGTTCGCGCTATAGAAAACATTAAATAAATAAATAAATGAATAGAGAGGTGCGCCCTTTCTTTACAGAAGCTGATCTGGGACGGGGGCCACCGAAACAAGCATTGGCAAATCCACTAGGTCTGGTGTGGACCCCCAGCCTTTTGGCAATTCTTGTTTTCGTTTTGTCATGGCTTTTGCAAAATTTTATCATTTGGAAAGCTGACATTTGTCAATTAATATATATATTCCCTCAAGGTAAACATGTATTTGTTATTAAAAAAGCATACATTAGCATAGAACTCCTCGGCACTGAAGGGAACTACTTTGTGTTTGGATGCACTCTTTGTGAAAGGGAAGCATGCCAACTCACAGTGAAGTCAGCCAATGGCTGAAGTGGGGTGACCTGTTCCCCCTTGATGCGTACTTGAGTGGATTAGAGAAAAATGTGAATGATACGACCACAGACAAATGGATTAAGTATGGCTGAAAACCACTAGAAATAACTAAGTCATATCCATAATTTTAGTAAAATCTAAATGATATCAGTACATATCTAACAACTGACACCAACGACTGAGCCCTCTGTAGATTCACTTTGATAGCAGAGAGACCATGAAAACACTCATGCATAACCTGCATTAATAAGGTCCCAAAACAGCTCGCGCTGCAGAAAACCTGCTGTCAGCAAGAGAGGAGGAGAAACTTAGAGAAGAAACAGCCTTCAACAATTACTCTACAATTCTGAAATATAAAGATTCTTAAGTAGTGGAACACTAATCCGATGGAACAAAGGAACTGTGGGGAATCTATTAATGTCCAATAAATTAAGACAGTGCCTTCTAGAAATTAAGGGACATATGTACAAGCCCCCATCGCCACAGGGCCACCACTATTGCCACGTTCCTGTGGCAAAATGGGCTTCGCCTTATTTACAAAGCAGCTTTAAGCCACTTTATTTAATCTTATGTTAAAGAAAGAATGAAAGGATAGAATGCAAGAAAGTACTGAAAGCAAGAAAGAAGGAAAGTTTTAATGAAAGCAGGAGATGAAGAAAGAGAGAAAAAGGAAAAGGAAATAAAAGCAAGAAAAGGAAATAGGAAAAGAAAAAAGGAATAAATGAGAAAAAGAAAGCAGAAAAGCAAAAAGATAAGGATGAAAGAAAAAAGGAATGGAATAATGAATTAAAAAAGTAAAGAAAGGAAGAAAGAAAGAAAGAAAGAAAGAAAGAAAGAAAGCAAGCAAGCAAGCACAATGGAAAGAAGAAAATACAAATGTATTGCAAGTGCTGCAAATTATACACGATATACCCTGATTTTCATCCAGAGAAAACTTTATTTGAGAACCATTAGTGAAACCGAGCCCAAAAGAAACATGTTTTAAAGATTTGTCTGCTTATGAATTCATGTGTATAATATTGACACTTTGGCCGATTTAATACAGAACAGTTTCAAATGGACTGTAGTGTGGGCTAGGCCTGGTTTGCACACATTGCTATATCCGCATGGCTTATTAGAAGTTTAAACGCTATTTTATCTTTTTACTGGTTTTGCAAACACCACTGCATATAGCTGTTTTTGTAAATTAGGCTGCGAGAATATCTTCACATGAGAAATGCTTGTTTTCGGCATCCATAGACTTATATCGCGACCCTAGTCTGCACAGTGAGTGCTAAAGCCTCCAAGGTTATCATAACAAGGTAGCTGTTTTTCGGGCTGATCGGCTCACGCTTATAGACATAACATACGTGCAGCTGCAAGCCAACAGAGATTCTGGTGCCTTTAAAAATGCACTGTAAGCATGATTACACACACTTGGAATATTTTTCAGTTTCCAGAGAGACAGAGAGCTTTTGCAGATCCTGATGTGATTCACTCTTGCTGATGTTAGAGGTAATGGGGTCCCCCGCACAAGCCTAAGAGACCTTCTATATTTTATAAAACATAGTTCCTAAGTAGGGAGGGTGAAAAAACTAGGCGCTATCAGACCTGTTTTCACCATCATTGTAATATGATTTCTCCTTTTGTGTTTTATGGAATTGTAACAATGCTGATCATATTATTTCTAATCATATGTCTGCCTATGTTTGCAAAAATACTGCATCTGAGAGCACATCATTAAAATTAATATTTTAACCTTTCCCGTGCCTCTTTTACTCCTGTTGTGGACTGGTATGAGAGTATAACAAAAGAGTTTTCTTGCTTCCCACCATTCCTGAGTATAACATAAGTCGCATGTTCTGGGTTGTCTAATCATTGGTTCCTTTGCTATAGGATGAGGAGCTAATGTGACACTGATGCTAGCTGGTTGGGGTTTTCTAGGTACTGAGGTAAGTTTTTTGGTACACTACAATTCATTGAGGCCCTGGGTCTCTGTGCACAGTTCTGTGTAGGGGCGGTACAAAAGTGGGTGGTGATGGGCGGAGCATCTGAATCAATCAAACACTCACACCCAGTCAAAAGATCTGGCTATAATCCATCACCGTTCTTTAGCTAACTCTGCCACCCCAGTTCAGACATGGCTATATGCAAATCAGCCTGACCCTCTGCCTCATGGGAACAGTCCAGCCCGAACTGCGTAGGAGCAGAATCCTTGCAACAGGACTCAATCTGATATGGTGTGAAATGCCACCAGTCAATCAATCAGTCAAGCAATGCAAATCTTGATTCGGCAAAAATCAATAAATACATTCATTTTCCAACTGAAATCAGAATCACACATTTCTTAGGGCGAAAAAGGAGTATAATAATGGGATTGGACCAATAAATAAAACACACCAGAAGGACCTCAAACCTTTTTCTAATAGTTAGAACCCTTCTCATAAAATGTATTGCTGCATAAGAAATCTCTATCATCCAAAGAGTCTGTAAAAACATCAGGCCTTCCTGGTGTATTCTCAATTTTGAGCTACGTAAAATGGGAATCAAAAATGGGCGCCTAGGTTCTTCATATAGAGAATAAAACAATGTAGAGTGAAAGTGCTGTGCTTAATCACATTATTATTACACGGATATGTGGGTAGACTATGTGACCATTCACATTGTAGAGGATGGGCAACCTTAAAATATATCATACTATGTTTAAAAAGAGTTAGGCAACAGCGATGAATAGAGTTTAAAATCCAAAATAGGTATGGTTCTAGATTGTTTGTAGTTGATATTGGTACATATCTTAACAACTGACACCAACAACTGATCCCTCTGTAGCCTTAGATCCGAACAGTGCTTAAGGAAACGTTGTTTAACTTTCACTTTAGTTATCACCCGAGGATTATCAAACAGTTCTTTCATGCTTATTATCTCAAAGGATTTCTTTAAGTATGCAATCCAAGGAATCTGTCAATTCCATCCAGAGATAATCAATCAGAAACACAGGATCTAACTAAAGCTGCCTTCGAATTTCCCCAGATGTTGACCCACAGCAAAAGCGAGGCAAGACCCATCTGATCTCCCCAAAAAGTGAGGCCTAATTCGTCATGACATACCAGAGTGGTGGTCCTCTAGGGAACCACAAGTAACCTCAGAAGAAAAATGTTTTTACCAGTTGGAGGATTGCCTCATTTGTGTACCCCCACAAACCTGCTCCATAAAGCCCCACAGAGATACATTTACTTTTATACAAGTTTTTCATCTCTCTGCTGGGTTTCTGTCCCAACCTAAGGCGAATCTAAACATTGCCTCTATATTCCTACTAAGTTGTTGTGCCCTTCCAGTTAAAAGTGAGTTCCACTTAAAAGAAGAACTAGGAAGGATCCCTAAGTAATTACAATCTTTCACCTTCTCAAGAAATGATTTCCCCATAGCAAATGATAATGGTTTCGAATTCGTACAAGGGGCCCACAGGTCATTATAAATTATTTGGATTGATAGATCTTAGGTTCCATTTCTTGCAAGTATTAGGTGAAAGAATCCAATAAGGCGAGCAGGCCATTCGCTGTATGGATGATCAATACAGCATCATCCACTGACAGTAAAATTGGGATTTATTGCCTTCCAATTCATAGAGTGTCTGTTTCCTACTTCTGATAGATGTTTAGAAATCCAGTTTACATAAAGGAAAAACAGAAAAGGAGCTAGGATGAAACCCTGTCTTACACCCCATGTAGATCAAATTTGGATGGTTTCAACCTGTGGGCCATAACGAACCCTGACAATTAGGTCCTGATGTAGATGTTTAATTAGGGCCAGGAGTTCCAACTCCACCCCCATACTCTCATTCAGGGTCCAGAGGTTTGAAGGATTGACCATCAAAAGTGCTAGATAAGTCAACAGATGCCAGATGCAGGGTACCTTTGTAGCCATTACATATTTCCCTGCTGTCACATAAAGATTTACACACTTAATACATCAGTTGATTGTAGTCCTCCCTCATATCCTGCCTTGGGGGAACACCCTTCAACACCATCACGAGATGGGTTTCTTGAGGAGATAGTTATATTAATATTCATTGCACTTTTGTAAAGCTTGAACTTATTACCCCTAAGGGTGGGGGGTGTAGTTGCAGTATTGGAAGCTTTGAAGGCTCTTGAGGACAAACAGGGCTGTTACATAACAGCCCACAGGGCTCATTAGCCCAAACCTAAGCCCAACTCTCCCATTTAAGTGTCTTTGTAATCTGTGATCTCTCTCCATAGGTTTATTCGGTGACACACGTGAAGGATGATTGGCCCACCCACAGGCAGGAACAACAGACTCGCCTGGAGTTTGCAGGTCACTTGATTGCAGGTGGGTTCGAAACGGGGAAAACTAATCCAGAAAGCAAAGGACCAACCAACCACCCCTCAGCAAGGAGAAGGCTCACATTGGACATTTTTTCCTAAATTTTTGATAAAAGGTTTATAGTAGGTCTCAAGACAACTGTAAGAGATGTTATGGCGCACTTGGAGATCTCCTGGTCTAGTGAAGCTGATTTTTGCCCTCCAAACATTAAGTTGTTATTGTTTTTAACTTGACCCTGGCTTTGCGGCCACATTGAGGGAGCAGGACACTGTCTTTTTTATTTTGTCACCTTGTTATAAATGGGGTTTATGGTTGGCTAGGGTATGCTCCTAATCCAGGCAGAACCCACCACACTAGTCAGGGCAAGTAAGGTACACACCAAAGATAACCTATGCTCTCTGGTAGCTTGGCGCAGAGCAGGCAGGCTTATCCTCAGGGGTGGTGTGCAAAGCATTTGCACAACACACTCACACGGAAACACAATTAAAGCACCACAAAAGAGACTACTCACAGGGTTATATGAAAATATTATATCTATTGTACATAAAACATCTACCAAAATGACATTAATCATAAATACTGAGCACATTATACAAATCCTGAGCTAAAACTCATCATCCTGACAAAGCAAGTTAAAATTACATCTATTATAACATCAGGGCATGAAATGAAGCAAGTTGGTTGGAACAAAAAAGCACAGGAATCATCCTAAACCATCATAGCCACTTTGCAGATAATGCAGTCCTCTGTAGAGGCCACCACACGACATCTATGTATAATCACAGACCAAAAGATCAAGCACCTCTGTGCTTTGCCATTAGGATTACAGTAGATTTTAGAAGAGTGTTTACGAATCAGGTATAGGCGGCAGGTGCACCTAGGCGCGTACTACGAGTGATACCATAATTTGAGAGGCAGTAAATGTAACTCGTTCCTATTCAGGGGCTCCGGTGAGGACTCACCACATCAGCACAGTCAAGCAAATGCCCCAGGTATGCTAAATCCTTTTTTCTAACTCCAGAAATCAAACTCGGGGCATGTTATTTTCTATCTTCCATTCAAACAGCTACAGGAATATACTCCTCATGTCCTCGCTTACACTTCACTTTAAACTACAATTCCCATCTTTTTGTAGTTCCTTGTCCGACGATCGCGGGCGTTCTAGATCTGAACTACAACTCCCATTTGTGTAGTTCGGAGAAGATCTCGCGCGAACACGTGACAACGAGCATTGACACGCCACGGAAATGTAAACAAGTCTCCGTGTAGCGGCCGCGATTGCACAACGAAGGAGTCTTTGAATAGGGAGTGATTTATCATAATGAGACCAGCAACAGTCTAGTTTCTGGCGCGTTTCTTTTGACAGAGGCGGGCCCTTTGCAGCGCGCGATGGTAGGAGCACACTAAGAGGGTCCTGATCAGCGCACGATGTTAGGAGCACACTAAAAGAGATGTGCCAATAAATATAGCCTCAGCCCTCCCACACGTTGCCTCCCCCAACCTCAGACTTCGACTCGGGGCAACAACGGAGAGGTGAGTTCAACCTGAGTGGTATGGGGTGGTAACAATCTGAGAGCCCTAGCCCATATCACAAAAGACTCTTATTCACCAAGATTAGGCAGTTTGAGCACCTGTGGGTGAGTTCAGCTAGATATTGGCTGCTAGAATATTTAAGCGTAGGATAAGATATTGGTAGGGAGTCTAAACAAGTAGATAAGCCTTTCCTTTTTCTGCTTTATCTTGATTTAGACTGCCTTTTCTTATCCCTAGAGCGTGGCCTCCCTCTGAGTTTGGTCCAGGTGAGGTGAGGTAATTTCCCCTGTCAAGAAGGGTGAGTAAGGAACTACTATGCTCCTTTTTACACTGTCTTATTTGGTTTTATATCCTATGCATTCATACCACCTTCTATTTTTGTAGGTGATATACACACCAGCTGACATGGAGGAATAGGAAGATATATCCTTTAAAGCTGTCACTGTTATTTTTCCTTTTCATTTATGAGTGTGTTTTGCACTTGCAGTAGCAAAAGTCCTTAAGAACAGAGGCCCTGATGAAAGCCATGGGCGTTCCCCCCGTTTGGCAGAAACATGTTGGCCCCTAAGCAGTCATTTGTTTATACTGTTGTTTTGCGCTGTTCTGGTTTTTAAATAGAAAGAGGCTTACAGTCATTAAAGTTCCCTTTCTGTGAGTCCTCTATTCCTTTTTAACTTTCCTTTCCTTTACACTTTCACCCTTTGCACTGCATCTTTGTTCCATTTGGTGATCCCACGCATGGTCAAACAAGCGATTGTGGGCTTGACCACAATCCAACCAGGCGGTTCTGGAGGTAGTCTCACTGATCTAGAGATACACCAGCCCGGCTCTGTGGATGACCAGATGAGAAAAATCAGATCACCAACAAGATTTTGATGGTAATCCATCTCTGGATCTTGGGTCTCACCTACGCTTGCTGGTGGTTACATGCGTTGGATTGTCAAACTTTATATAAAGATCATTCTTTTATCTAGTCATATATTTTGTATACCGTATACAGTATATGGTCTCTGAAACATATTTGGTTTCATGTTAGACACCCAGGTTTCTGTGCATTTAAAGTTTGTAGATTAGGGGATTAAAACCTGGGTATGTCTTTAAACTTCCCTTAGACCCTCCAAACCCCGTTGATGTTGTCTTATGCTAAAGTAAAGATCAGGAGTGTTAGTGGGAACACCCATGCTTCGGGGGCTATGCGCTGTTTCTCCCACTGCACCATATAGCAGTGGGTCTTCAAACAAGGCCCATTCCTGATACAAATACCCACGAAAAAATTGGCAAGGTATTTAAGGTATGCCCCTCTGGCACAATTGCAGGTAGTGTGTGTAAGAACAAGGGTACCTCTGACAACAGTTCCTGAATCAGGGACAGTAACTAGGGTGTGAATATCACAATTTCAGGAACAATGGGAATAAATATGGACCTAAAAAGTATTAAAGACATATACGTGCAACCTTTGTTCAGTAGTATCAAAAGAGTTTTTTATTTATTGTTATTTTTTATAAATAGATAAGGCTAAATACACAAACAAATATAAAACATCGTCCCCTGTACATATGTTTGCACTGGGTACATACAGTCAAAATACAGAATTGTTTTTACATTAATGAAATGACGTATATAGTGCATACAGTTTCAATCATTGATATATGGGAAATTGTTGGCAAAATACAATGGATATCAACAACATACATACAAAATTGAAATATTCAGAGGACAGTCATTTCTGGCATGGCTCTAGTAAATCTGTATCCAAGTGCAGGTGGTCACACAAGTGTTTCCCTAGTGTTGTACCGGCCATAGGGGGACAGTACCTGGTTCAGGAGTGCCTGTGTCCCAGAAACGGATGACAGTGCAGCGGTTTCCCCTCTTCGAAGGGAGAGAGGGGCCCCAGCGTTGCCCGGCAACTCGCCGCTGGGAGGTGTGGCAACACAGCATACATCGGCCTGGCGCGGGGTGGCGGCAGGCCCCAGCCTTCTCCTATTGCACTGGGGGTCCTGAACCTGGCTTGGAGTTGTATATGACCCCGGCATACACAGCCACTGAGAGCCCAGCACAAGTCGGGTAGCCAGGGGTCCCACTCCTGGCAGAGCGAGAACGGCTCCTCCACCCCCAAACTGAGCGCTAGTCTAAAGTGGCTGCAGCATGCTCCACCTCTGCAATGCTTAAAGTTCCCCACAAAACAGATATTTAGGTTATACTGATGAAAAGCGTTCAACACATACTGTTTAGCAGATTAAGGGGCAAGTCAGCATGCCCTTGGAGAACACACTTGGTGAGGCACACTCAGGGGGCAGCCAGGCAGTAGGACAGAACACAGGGCCACTTTTCACAGTAGAAGTCCCTCCAGCAATCCAGCAGGCAGCAAGTTAGCACAACAAAGCAAGTAGTCCAAATGGTGGTTCCTCCTGGCAGCACAGCAGTCCATTGACAATATGCAGTATGTAGAGCCAGGAGCATGTGGTTACAAGTCCATGTAGTGTCTAACTCCTTCGCTGCGGCGGCCTTTCCACCGCAGCGCTAATGGTCGCGGGCGGGCGCGTGGCTCACCCGCGCTGGTGACAGAACCGTTCCGTCACGGCTCGTGGGTGAGCTTTGCTTGTGACGGAACGGTTCCGTCACGGCCCGGCCCGCCTAATTAAACCCGCCGCGCATGCGCGAAATCAGCGCCGCGCAGGTGCGGCAGCCGGGCCATGACGGAACCGTTCCGTCACCAGCACAGCCCACCCGAGGGGCGTGACGGAACGGTTCCGTCAGCAGCATCAAAGGTGCTAAAATCATGGGGCCAGAGCCCCTGTACTTATACTCCAAAATGTCTTTGTTCAAGAGGTGACTTCTATAGAAACCTCAGAAGTGCACAGCATTCTCTTTCAACCCAAGGGGTAAATCAGCCTTTTTGTGAGGGCAGAACACAGCCTATACAAATGTAAAGTGTGAATGCCCTCTCTCTTTGCCAGTCCAGGAAGATCATCAGTATGCAATTGCATACGTAACCCTGTCACACCCAACCCTTCCTGTGTTGTGGCAATCTGGAAAGTATGCAAAAGGCCCAGATGTAGATTGGAGTCAGGGTGCAAAGTACAAGGAGTCATAGCATAGAGAAATGCCCACTTTCTAAAAGTGGCAGTTCTATAATAGTAACATAAATTCCAACTACACCAATGAGCAGGATTTATTACTACCATTCTAAACATACCAAACATGGCAACACTACTCTTTTCAAATCAGGAATTACCACAGAAAAATATATAGGGGAATTCCAAATGCTTGCCGCTGAGAGGTGTAGACTTCATGGCAGTGAGAAACAAAATAGGCCATGACATGATACACAATAAAGGCACATGTCCTACCTTTTACTTATACAGCACCCTGCTCATAGGGCTTCCTAAGGCTTACCTTTGGGGTGACTTCTGTGGGAGTTTCAGGCTTGGCAAGTACCATGTCATAGAGGCAGTAAACTGAGCATACAGGTTCTGCAGTGGTGGGCATGGAACAGGTTTGAAAGGCTGTTGACAGGTGTGGACAACTGTAGGTGGCAACAGCAAAGGTGCAGGCCCACAAGTAGCATTCAATTTATAGGTCTGGGATATATGGATATCCTTTTACAAGGTACTTATATCTAAATTAAATATGCCAAGCAGGTCTTAACCAATCATCCCATGTTTGGAGGAGAGAGCACATGCACTTTAGCACTGATTATCAGTGGTAAAGTGCCCAGAGTCCTAAAGCCAACAAACAGAAGGTCAGTAAATATAGGCAGAGAAAGGCAACAGGTTTGGGGAGTACCATGTAAAAAGAGCCAGGTCCAACACCACCACCCAGCTCCCTTCCTTTTCCCTCTTCGGCACTCTGATTTTCTCCCTTTCCCTGGGGATTGGTTGAGACCCTTTAGCCCTTCCACATTATTAATATGCTCTATGCCAGGAGTAGTGTCATAGGCAGTTGAAATAGGTACAGCATCATGATTCTTATCTATCACAGTTTGGGTTGGGCCTTTATTGACCGTAATAACATATGGCTCCTGTGGGGCTTGTCGGACAGGTGGAGATTACAAGGATAGGCGCCTCTCAGTCAGTTTGATTTACTTACTTATCACCCCCTCTGCCTACTGCAAGAAACAGCCCAATGTTGTACCAGGGGAAGGAGCCAGAGAAGTTGCTGTGCCTTTCCCCATGATGAATCCACTGCAAAATCCCAAAAATAAGATAACATAAGGGAAATACCTTATACTGCAGGAAGTGGCATGTACTTAAGAATGTGAGTCAATAACAGTTAGCCCCGCCCATGGCCTTGATACGTGCTGGGGGACATAGTCCCACCCCAACACCAACAACAGAAGCAGCCAAAGATGCAGTAAGTGCGGGCAGGTAACTGCTGCAGGAATGGCCTCACTGAGGTCCTTCCACTGCAATGTTCTGGGGAAGAAGCCTACTCCTGTGGTGCAAGAAGCATAGGCTGTGGAGTGTCCCATGAAACAGTCTTTAGCTGGGCAGATGCACTAACCTACTAGTTGCATGTACCTCATGGTGTTCGTGCGAGGACTGACCATGTAGTACTGGTCTGAGACCTTTCTACACCTCTGTGCGCTGTTTCTGGAAGTGGGAGCACCTCTGCATCAAGGAGTAACTGCTGGGCGACTCCAACAGCTGTGTGGCCAAATGCGATGGTCACCAACTGACAGGTCCAGGCAGCGGGAAGTACAGTGGCCGCCAGAGGTGCAACTAGAGCCAAATTTCGGGGGGGGGGGGCTAATAATAATTTGGGGGGGGGCTATTTCTTCCAGAAATAGGCAGAGTGGAGGTGCAGGGGCTCTAAGAAGGCGTGAAAACTCAGCAAAGCCTCAATAACACTTAAATGGCCTTTTAAAGACCTGTGAAGTACTCGGCTGCTGCTGCAATAAGATGGCCGCCAGCCCGGGAACCTCTTCTCAGCCTGGGCTGACACACAACAGAGGGGGCTGAAGCCCTTTGAGCACAATGGGCGTTTTACGCCTGGGGCCACCGTAAACTACATGGGGGAAACAGGCGTCTGTCAGACAGGTGGCGTCAAGGAGCCAGCCACCGGCTGGGAAAGGTGGTCTTTCAGGCACTGGTGAGCGGCTCAGTGTGCAGGCGGCTCCAAAGGCACCCAGCCACAAAGCAGATGAGGTGTGAGGGTGCCTACAGCACGTGTCATCATGTCTGCATTATTGCCTTCTATCGGCTTCTCAGGGAAATCCCATACCAGCATTTAGAAGAAAGACATCGCAAAGGGAATTTACAAAAGCATTGGACAGAGACAGGAACTCATTAAGTGGGGAATGAAGAATATGCCATCACCTGGTTCACTGGTATCAAGTGTCCTGCTGTCACATCCGGTTCTAAACACAGAGAGGACAGCAAAGTAACACATTAGAAACAAAACTTTGGCACTGAAGGGAACTAGCTTGTGTGCTGATGTGCTACTTGTGGAAAAAGCATAGTGGGCCCTATGAACTCAGCTTTCATGAAGTTCAAAGACACTCACTTTTGCGGAAGAGTACATGGATGCAATCGATCCCCCGGCGGCTGCCAGAATTCTGTACATTACATTTCGTATAGGGATCTTGCCACTTTAAACATTTACTGTCAAATGGCGTCCCCCCTCTCCAACCAGAGATGAGTTGCCCCTTATACCCTGAGGGTAAGGAATCCATAGATCCTACCCTGTATTTTTGCCTGCATCATCATGTTTATAGGAGGAATGGATTCTGCCATTGAGTCGCAATCTTGATGTTAGAGACTATAAAATTGCAACACTATTTTATAGACTATAAGATCAAACAGCCCCACCGATTGTATTTGCTTATCTATTATACATGTGGAGATATAAGCAGAAAAGGGTTGCTCTGCTGCCACCGACAAGGTCCCGGGACTTGTATGCACTCTATGTTTGTACCAGGCAATTGGTTGCACCTACATGAACTATATGCTGTTTTTGTATTATAAAAATGGGTTATTAGCATATGTTTTAATATTAAGTATTTCCTTAATACTATGAATGTCCTCTTTCCATATGCTGCTATTCCCCTTCGACACTTTTAATATTTTGTACTGAGATGATTTGAATGAATTTTATGGTTTTATTGTATTGATGTATTATAGCTTACTGCTAGTTGTATATATTTTTGTTTTTTACTTTGACTATTTTTTTGTTGCTTTTCAAAATAAAAATCTTGTTGCATTACTTTATTCTCATGCCACAAAAGGGGAAACTCACTCATTTCACTGCAATTTAAATACTTTATTTACATATGGGTTTTCAATGATAGGAGTGCTATTATTAATAAAAGTGATGTTATACAAGGGATAGTTGGATGAAATAAAAGTGGTATCACTGATAAAGGCAATGTTACCTAGGAAAGTGTTACTGAGAAAAACGGAAACCGAGTGCAATAGAAAGCAAGACATGTAGAAAACACATGCACTCTCATACAGTGCTGAACTATGAAGGAAAAAAAAGAGTACGACAAAAAGTAAGCTGGGGTCGAACATATGTAATGAGTCCATATTCCAGTGGAGAGATAAACACATGAAAAGGAAGGAAGCCTATTCTACCAATATGAAGCAAGGAAATGAGTGACCACGAAGCACACCAATGGTAAGTAATGGGTGGATTCCAAGCCTACTGTACAGAAAACAAAAGAGCTCACAAGTTCTGCTTTAGGCAAGACCATTATAGGTGATATAGGAAATGTCCTATTACTTACAGGTAATCTTCATTACCCCGGGTCCCGTTGTCCTCGTCCCCTTCATCTTAACAAGTGAGATAATCTATCTCACCAACAGAAAAAAGAACGAAGGAATGCCGGTACCACCCCTCCCCCTCGCTCTGGGAGTACATAACTGTACCTGTCCCAGCATTCCTCCCATTCTTTTTTCTGTCTACCAACAGTGTGAAGGATGTTCTGGAGCCTGGAGGCTCCTGGTACTTACCGGCTGCTGGGCAGCGGGTACGTTGCTGTTCTCTTTGACTCCCTCGCTGCAAGGCTTGGGGGTATCCAGTTGGCTTCTCTGCTCTCATGTGTCCTCATTTCCAAGGGTGACTCAGTCTTTTCCTGATGGATGACGGTTGCTCGTGGTTTCTGGTTCTATGGCTGAGGAGTCTGCGCCGCACCTCCCGGGTTGCCTGGCATGGCGGTTCTGGCTCTGATTCTGCAGCAGCCCTCAAGGTCTGGGGCACTTCCTTGAGATGGCATTGTCTGACTTTCGGGTTGTTGATGAGGGAATTCAAGCATTAGGGTGCCATGTGGCTGGCGGCTGTGGAACTGGTTGTTGCTGGCCAGTGTGTAAGTTCCACAAAGCGTTTTTCTTTTCCATTTCAATTGGTCTCATTCTGATTCCTAATACTTTCCCTTGCGGATGTTTTCCAGCCTCAGGGATTGACGTTGGTCTGCCTGCAGTATCGGGATTCTGTGCTTCGTCAGTGAAGTTGCCTGTTGGATTCCTCTGTGCTAACGTCTACTGGTGATTTCCTGTTTCCTTGCTTGTTCTTGCGTAGGTTCTCCTGTGTTGGCTGTTGACTTTTCAGATTCTTTCTGGTGTCTTGCTGGAAAGGGTGTAGTGTGCTTCTGGTATTTCCTGCTTCTCGGCCAAGTGAACATGGGTAAACATTCAAGGAAGAGCAGGCATGTGGAGCATTCCTCCTCTTCTTCATCTGTGTCTTCTTCCTCGCCCTCTTCTGCACGCGCTAGACAGCCTAAGGAGGGTGGTGATGCCAGAATTAAATGTTTGATTAAAGGAGACAGTGCTGGCGGTGGGTGGTGCTCCCCAGTCCAAGAGCTCTCGTCGGGCTCCTCTTTCTCATTCTTCTGACTCTGAGGATGAGTGGATGGGGAGTGAAGAACATAAGGGCAAGTACATTGACTAGAATATGTTGTCGGACTTGCTGAAGCATGTCAAGTCCAATATGGGGTTTCCTTGCGATGACGCCCCAGCACTTCTGGGGGTCCTTGCTTCGCCAGTTTCAAAGCTCTGCTGCAGTTGATGTTCTAGTCCATCCCTATATCCATGAGGTTCTTAAACAGGACATCACATCTCACCCACACCTGCCTGCTCTTCACTGGCTCCCAGTAAGAAAGCGCACAGAATTTAAAGCACTCATTATCACGTATAGAGCAATAAATGGCATTGGCCCATGCTATCTAGGTAAACGCATCCAAAAACTAAGACGCACAAGAAACCTAAGGTCGAACTACCAAGAACTACTTGTTATCCCCCGCTTTCTAAAAACCAGACTGGGTGGACGGTCTTTCTCAGTAAAAGCAGCCTACTTGTGGAAATCCTTGCCGCTACAAATCAAACTTGCGCCATCTAAACCCAACTTCCGTAAACTAGTGAAGACGTGGCTCTTCAGCCAATTGTAGTTCAGTCGGGTTCCACTATGCTGACTTTCTCTCTTTTCTGCTCAGCGCCAGGACACTCCCGTCGGGGGTAGCCGTGCGCTCTATAAGATGCATAATAATAAGCACAGGGTCGGGGCAACCATCACACCACACCTACACTACACTCAGTCCAAGCACAACATGAACACTCATACAGAATCTGAACAATCACTCAACTGGACACACAGCCTGTCAAGTCACACAGACATACTCCACACTGACACATAGCCACATACAAAGCCCAGATGTCAGCAGCAATGGAGGATAACAAATGGGAAAGCTAAAGTGAGGTAGACACAAATGGAAGGCCAAGGAGCTAACCACTAAGCTTGTGTACATCACATGCAAGATAAGGAACATATAGCAACTCCCTTAGCCCATCAAATCACACATGGCTGGCACAGTGAGTGAAATTAAACCACAGTCACCTCTGCAACAACTCAGGGAGACAGCAAGACAACCCTTGCATAGGAACAGGGATGAAATGAAGTCTCTGAAGTCAAACAGTGATCAGCCAGACATCTGTATCCAACTACTTGACAGGTGTTTGTCAGCAGCCCGACATACAGGGCCCATTGTCACACTCCATGACTGTCAAACACAAGTTGGATCCTTCACACATACCACCACCAACCTCACACCTGCAGCACCCAACACCAGTGACAAACACACAGAAGGGTGCCAATAATGTCCAGTCAATACAGTGACAAACAATCACACTCCCTGGGGGCATCCACAAACATCACACACACACACTCAGGGATGCTTGAACCAATGCTGGCACAAAAACAACGATTCAGAAAAGGGGGTGGTGATGAACAGAGTGTCTGAATTAAGCAGACCACTCTTACCCAGTCCAAAGACCAGGGCTTGATCCTTCACCGTTATTTAGCTCACTGCCCCATCCCAGCTCAGAACCTGGCTATATGCAAATTAGTCTGTCCCTGGCCCAGTGCATCATGGGAACAGGGCAGACCAAATTACCAAGCCAATTCTTCACCAGAAAGGAGACAAGCTTCCGGGGACCGGTTTCTGGCATTTCAGCCGTCGTCTGCCCGGCTTGCTTGAATCCTGATGGAGCAGTGAGCAAGGGACTCATGTCTGAGTATACCCTGCCACACCTATAGTGGCACAAAAACAACAGCCAAACACAAAACTCACTAACCACACACACAGAAGTACAACAAGCCCAGACCTGTGCAGTAAAACTGTGGAAAGGCAATGGGAGCCTAGACAAAACAGTAGTACACAACATCATCACTCAGGAACAATGCACAGACAACATACCCCAAGACAGACAAGAAGTGCCACATCTCAAAACAATCATGGACACAAACTGAGAACAATGGGCCAAAAAGAAAACACAGACAGACATACCACACCACCCATCAAGTCAATATGGTGGCATACTGTACCATATGCTTGCACATGCACAATCCTGACAAGTGACAGGTCAAATATAAGAGGAGCAAACCCCAAGGATGCACTCAAAACAAACCCAGGAACAAGAATAGCCCTAAGTGCATGTGACAGACACACAAGTAATGCACACTACACTGGCAACATACATCTGAATGAATCAAAAGGCACAAATAAATCACACACACTGACATGCAAATAGAACATCACACACAGAGCATCTGTCAGCTGCAAGAGACAACACAGGCCAAACACTGCACACATCTACATCAAACACACAACAGATGCACATGCCAATCCATCACATTGCAAACACAGCTGGACATCAGGGGATGAGCACCAGGAAATTACAAGGCAACATACACTCACAGCACTGCATGCACGACAAGCAGTGTGTGCAGACCAAGCATACCAGTACCACACAGATATGAGTGCCACACCATGAACCCCCACAACACAAATCACCATAGCACACATACAACATCACACTCAGGAAGGGAAGAAGTACCTCAACAAACACACATACAACTCACCCATCACCCACAGATGCACAAGTCTGTGACACCCAGGTGAAAACAAAATGACTAGAGGACCGTGCAGCCCAAACAGTTGAACTGCATATGAGCAACCATGACTGCAAAATAATACAAGAAAACCACATCAATTGGGAAACTGTCCTGAGTGGCACATTGGTTCTATAACAGATCAGCCTCCCACAGTATAGTGTGCCGCTATGAAGTGGTAGGGAGGCTCACACACTGGCAAGCCATGGGGTTGAAGACATGAGATTGAAGTGCTGTGTTCTTCAGTAGTGGACAGGTGAGGAGTGCCCCATACACAAATAGATGGAGTGTACACTCACAATGGGTAGGCATTAGAAGCACAGATAGGGGATGTTATGACTCCACACCCCACATGCCATACTGAAGCCAAAAAATCCTCAAGTGACAGCAATGCATGAGAAAACACACCGACAATGTCGGTGTGGCTGAGCAGGTCTGCACAGTGAGCACAAACAGTATCAAGACACATGGCTGATCAACAAAACACAACACTGACTAGGTATCCCCTAGAAGTGCAAGGACACACCAATACACTGCACAGTGCACAATCTACAACTCCCACATGTGCACACAATCACAAGCACAGGACTGACTAATCAAACTAACATGCACTCAACTCCTGGGTGGCACGTGTGCAGTTGACATTGCAGGGGCACACACACATCAACAGTACTGACAAACTCACCCCCTTCACACTGCACACTTTCTGTCCACCCAGGTGCACATATTGAAATTTACCCATGTGACTGGCCATCACAAGATGAGCATACACCAACACTGCTGTTCACACATCAAGAAAGATCACACATACATGATGGCCCTGGCCAGCCTGCCTGCAATCCTGTGGATAGAATCCCGCTTTGTGCTGGCAGTGCATCTAAACATGACATGTGTACAATTTAGCTAACCTGAGCAAAGATGAGCATAACAGTAGTTCATCACAAACCATCATAATTGCACCCCAAGCCTCAGAGTCAAGAAGCACTGAAGTGTCTGTCACCTCTGCAAAATCCTGAAAATGGGAAACAACTGCCAATAGCAATGTTGAAGTGGCATATAGAGTAAGTATGGGCAAATTTTGCGAATAAATCCACGAATTTGCGGATCTCCCCGCGAAATCGCGGACTTTTTTTGCAATTGCACTATATTCAACTGGAGTACTTTCTAACAGCTAATCAGTAAGTGATACCTCATTGGGTAAATGCATCGTGCTTTTCCTACACTACAGCTGCGTAAAGGCCTGGAAGATTTGTCTTCAGTGACCACGTGTGTCTGTAACTTTGCCAGCGTGCCCATAGGCGCCGACGTCCCTCGAGCGAGCTGTCCATCACAGTGGGGGAAAGGGCGGGAAGAGGTTGCATAGCCTAGTGTGTGTGGGGCGGGCTTCTGTGCGAGTTCACATGCCTCTTGTTTATAAAGGGTCAGAGACCGATCAGAGCAGCAGATGAGGTGAAAGCAGTAAGTGCTACCTCGTTGGGTAAATGTATCGTGCTTTCCCTACACTACAGCTGCGTAAAGGCCCGGAAGAGTTGTCTTCAGTGACCACGTGTGTCTGTAACTTTGCCACCGCGCCCATAGGCGCCGAGGTCCCTCGAGTGAGCTGCCCATCACAGTGGGGGAAAGGGCGGGAAGAGGTTACATAGCCTAGTGTGTGTGGGGCCGGGCTTCTGTGCGAGTTCACATGCCTCTTGTTTATAAAGGATCAGAGACCGATCAGAGCAGCAGATGAGTAGAAAGCAGTAAGTGCTACCTCGAAGGGAAAATGTATTGTGCTTTTCCTACACTACAGCTGCGTAAAGGCCCGGAAAAGTTGTCTTCAGTGGCCACGTGTGCCTGTAACTTTGTCACCACGCCCATAGGCGCCGAGGTCCCTCTAGTGAGCTGTCCATCGCAGTGGGGGAGAGGGCGGGAAGAAGTTGCATAGCCTAGTGTGTGTGGGGCCGGGCTTCTGTGCGAGTTCACATGCCTCTTGTTTATAAAGGGTTAGAGACTGATCAGAGCAGCAGATGAGGAGAATGCAGTAAGTGCTACCTCATTGGGTAAATGTATCGTGCTTTTCCTACACTACAGCTGCGAAAAGGCCCGGAAGAGTTGGCTTCAGTAACCACGTGTGCCTGTAACTTTGCCACCGCGCCCATAGGCGCCGAGGTCCCTTGAGTGAGCTGCCCATCACAGTGGGGCAAAAGGCAGGAAGAGGTTGCATAGCCTAGTGTGTGTGGGGCCGGGCTTCTGTGCGTGTTAACATGCCTCTTGTTTATAAAGGGTCAGAGACCGATCAGAGCAGCAGATGGGGAGAAAGCAGTAAGTGCTACCTCGTTGGGTAAATGTATTGTGCTTTTCCTACACTACAGCTGCGTAAAGGCCCGGAAGAGTTGTCTTCAGTGGCCACGTGTGCCTGTAACTTTGCCACTGCGCCCATAGACGCTGAGGTTCCTCGAGTGAGCTGTCCATCACAGTGGGGGAAAGGGCGGGAAGAGGTTGCATAGCCTAGTGTGTGTGGGGCAGGGCTTCTGTGCGAGTTCACATGCCTCTTGTTTATAAAGGGTCAGAGACCGATCAGAGCAGAAGATGAGGAGAAAGCAGTAAGTGCTACCTCTTTGGGAAAATGTATCGTGGTTTTCCTACACTACAGCTGCGTAAAGGCCCGGAAGAGTGGTCTTCGGGGAACAAGTGTGTCTGTAACTTTGCCACCGCGCCCATAGGCGCCGAGGTCCCTCGAGTGAGCTGTCCATCACAGTGGGGGAAAGGGCAGGAAGAGGTTACATAGCCTAGTGTGTGTGGGGCCGGGCTTCTGTGCGAGTTCACATGCCTCTTGTTTATAAAGGATCAGAGACCGATCAGAGCAGCAGATAAGGAGAAAGCAGTAAGTGCTACCTCGTTGGGTAAATGTATCGTGCTTTTCCTACACTACAGCTGCGTAAAGGCCCGGAAGAGTTGTCTTCAGTGGCCACGTGTGCCTGTAACTTTGCCACCGCGCCCATATGCGCCAAGGTCCCTCGAGTGAGCTGTCCATCGCAGTTGGGGAAAGGGCGGGAAGAGGTTGCATAGCCAAGTGTGTGTGGGGCCGGGCTTCTGTGCGAGTTCACATGCCTCTTGTTTATAAAGGGTTAGAGACCGATCAGAGCAGCAGATGAGGAGAACGCAGTAAGTGCTACCTCGTTGGGTAAATGTATCGTGCTTTTCCTACACTACAGCTGCGTTAAGGCCAGGAAGAGCTGTCTTCAGTGACCACGTGCAGCAGATGAGGAGAAAGCAGCCTCCTGGTCACTAGAAGTGCAGAGGGATTGCGCTCGAGAAACTCGTGGATGCCTAGACCTCCATCACGGATTACATCTATTTGTAGACGGTATATTTGGGGAGGAAGCACACCTTCCTAGCATCGACCGTGCTCACTAGATGCTTGGGCTGATTTTAATGCGTTACTGAATTTGAGCTTCAACTCAGGCACCTGCTTTATTTATATCTGTAAGTGCTTCCTGCTGAGGTTTAATTTTTGTGACAGAAGCCTCATTGCCTAATTGTAACTATTCTCTGATCCTGCTTCGAGGGTCATAGCAGGGTCAGAGAATAGTTGCAAGTAGGCAACGAGGCGCCGCTCAGGAAGAACTTACAGGGTTACAGCAGGTGCCCAAGTTGAAGTTAATTTCTTTGTAACCCTTTTGTAAATGGTTGCAAAGAAAGTAGCTTCAACTTGGGCACCTGCTGCAGTAAGCCTGTAAGTGCTTCATGGAAAATGTATCCCGCTCGCGGATTCGCAGATTTTTCTGCGATTTCGCGAGATTTGCGGATCGCGAAATTGCAGAAAATACGCAAATTCCGCGAGCGGAACGAATTTCCAGCCCACACTTAATATAGAGCATGTGTCAGAGTAAACCATACCCCCACAGAAAACGCTTTATTTAGCAAGGACACTGACAAGGCAGATGAAAGGAGTAAATGTTTTCATTCACATATCTCACAGATAGGCACCAAAAGTAGACAAGAGCAGTGCCAGTGACCAGGGCAAAGTGCAGAGTATGTCCACTAAATTCTGCACGGGGAAGGGGTAAACAGCAGTGAACATCAAGGCCAGTGGCCAGTCCAAGGTGCAGAGTAAGTACATGAGAAGCTGCACAGGGAGTAGTTTAACACAGCAAGGAGCAACAAGGCCAGTGGCCAGTCCAAGGTGCAGAGTAAGGAAATGAGAAGCTGCACAGGGAATAGTTTTACACAGCAAGGAGCAACAAGGCCAGTGGCCAGTCCAAGGTGTAGAGTAAGGACATGAGAAGCTGCATAGGGAATAGTTTAACACAGCAAGGAGCAACAAGGCCAGTGGCCAGTACAAAGTGCAGAGTAAGTACATGAGAAGCTACTCAGGGAAGGGGTAAACAGCAGGGAACATCAAGGCCAGTGGCCAGTCCAAGGTACAGAGTATGTCCATGAGATCCTGCACAGGGAAGGGGTAAACAGCAGTGAACATCAAGGCCAGTGGCCAGTCCGAGGTGCACTGGAAATGGGTGATACTGTACCCTGCCATGGTCAGCAACACAGTCAGGGGGTAACAATGGGCAGTCCAGGCACTGCTGTGGGAGTGACAGGTGTGTGAGGGGGACTAACACTCGGCTGTCAGTCGGACTGGGAGGTGGTTGTGTGTCAGGGACAGTTGGCGGACTGGACCAGGGAGAGAGAGGCCCAGCTGAGGTAGAGGTAGCAGTGGCTTTGGAAGCTGGAGGGCTGCTTGGACCACGTGGTGTGGTGGCACATGGAGGTGGAGTCATTCTGCTGTGAGGCTCAGTGTGGGTTGGAGATTGTGGAGGGGTGCCTTTCCACTTCTCGGGAACTCGATAGCCAAGAACTATCTTGGTAGGAGTGGTAAGTGGTGCGGGCACAACAGGCACACTCTCCACCAAAGCTGCATCAGGTGCAGCCGGTGTCCCTCCCTCTGGGGACATGCTATATCCAGGGGTGCGCTTGGTCTGGCCTTGCCTCTGCCCCTCTATCCCCTGTTTACCAGGCGTACCCCTACAGTGGCCTCCTTTCCCTGCTTCACACAGCCCTGGATGGCAGTTGATGTTGTGGCTGAATCCCCCTTGGAGCTCTTTTTATGTGTACTCTTAGCAGGCACCTGCTTCTCAGCTAGCACAGCAACTGTCTGCTTGTCTTTGTGAGATGCTTTTGGGACAGGTGAGTCCTTGGCTGGGGATGCCTCTGAGGCATGTGAGCCTGAGGCCTGCTTCTTGGCTTTCTGGCCTCGGCGTTGCCTGAAGGGCTTTTACCTCTGCACTCTTGGGTAGCTTTAGCTTTCTGTGAGGATGGTGTCTGCGCCCGGGACCGCTTGGCCTGCTGCTGTTGTATGCTGTGTGTGCTGAATCTTTCCCTTGAGGTCTGGGGTGTGTGGTCACTATCGTCAGATATAGCCACTGGCAGAGGAGTGGCCAAAGGGACTGGAGCTGGACTCTGAGATTGTGCCAGTTGAATGGCTGCCATCACTGCGAAGCATAAAGACTGGACATTCTGGTGTGGCCCACCCACATTTGAATGAATGCCCTCCATGAAATCAACCACATGTGCCAACTTTTTGTCGTGGTCTAGGAAGGCATTGAGGAGAGTTGTCTGGCCCACACACAGCTGGTGCAAAAGGTCCTCAGATTCACCACTGATGGCAGCAGGGGGGACAGAAGCAGGGGTAGTGGTGCCTGGGGTGAAGGACACTCTTCCCTTCTTACTGGTGCGAACACGGGCAACACTAGTGGAAGTAGGTGGGAGGGTGGGCACTGCACGATGTGTGGTGGAAAGGAGGCAGAGTCCCCGTTCCATGTGCCCGGCAACATTGATGCGTCGCCGCTGGCGTCAGATGACGTTGAGGTTGGTGTCTCTGGCTGTGATTCCTCAAGTAGGCTCCTGTCCCCCTCCAAGGCACTGTTCACATCTGTGTCACTGTGCTCTTGTGTAGCAGTCGTGCTTGATGCCTCACCACTGGTGTCCATCCCCTTTCCTTCCGTGCCTACGAGAGATGCTGCAAGAGATAGAGGCGTAGGGTCAGTTCAGTGGCATCCACACAAAAATCATATGCAAGCAAAGCACTAAACAAGATGATGATATCCCCATGTTGCACACCACCCTGTGCAGTAACAATGTGCAACCTCAATTCCAAACTCGAATTTTGCGTGTCATCATTCAAATGTGGCAAAAGTGAGCCATGTGATGACCACACAGCCAAATAGCCTGACGGTGGCTCCATTTAACCAGACACACAAATGACTCTGATCACACCTAGGGCCCTGAGGGGGGCAAAGATTTACCTCCAAACATGTTGCCACTGTCACATCTGGAGGGAGCAGAAGGGGACAACACATACAGACTCCAAAATAACAGTCCACAATGGCCATGAGCTCATGCCATCCAGCAGGTCGTTCTTTGGGGCACAACTCTAGTTGCACATTGTTGTCAGATGTCTAGTCCTCACAATTCAGACATCAGGCAATGCACACATTGAAGAACGCGCACTCAGATGATGCACACTGCCGTTCCCTTCCATGGGATGTCCCTGACTACCCCACTGCAGACGATGCCAGAATCCCACGACTCAGAATGCAATGTCAAGACCCATTGCTCCAGTGACATGAGAAAGTACAGGTAAGGAAAATGCATCACTGCTGCACCCAACACAGAGGCCACTTACAAGCCACTGAATCACACTACCAACATCACAGAGGCCAGCTCTGTCCCAGGTTGTGAACACATGCAGCCACTCAGAACCCAAGTGACCCCCAGCTTGCTGCTGATGCTCCTTCAAACGTGCATCCAGCTCAGGCTGTGTCACGATAAAGATGTGGGCCATTGGTGGGGTCATGCTCCGGTGCGCCAACCTGCCACGCCGAGGGAGCAGCCCCAGTGTCATCTCTGCCACGTTCTTGCTCAGCCGACAGATGTCTTCCCACCTCTTGTGACAGTGTTTGCGCCTTCGGTTGGAGACACCCAGAGCCCGCACTTGCATGCAAAGGCCATCCACACGGCCTTACGCTGGTGGACTTTGAGCTACAGGCATGGTAGACAAGAGGGTGAAAAAAACAGTGAAACGGTGTAATGTACCACTATCTCTCAATACGGGAGCATGATACTGACTCATCCCAACTTCACCGATATGTCTAGCAGAGACAATAATGCATCTCACATGATACATCAGAATGGGAGAATCATACATAAATGCATGCAGGTATGAGGGTGGACACAGTACCTACCAATCTCATACACATGCAGGGTGCCAGCACAGAAAGCTATGCTTAGGCTGTACACATCTACTATCCAGTTTGAGGGTGAGCAAGACATACATTACATTTCAATATATGTTTAGGGGCAGACTCACTGTGTCCATCACAGCGCAGCCCTCAATGTCCTTGCCCTGTGAATGGCTCACTGTGTCATGGAGGTCACATTGAGGGACATGATCTTACAAACCCACACCCTTCTCACATGACCTGTCGTGTGCAATCTACAGGGCTGAGATGGCTCATTGATTGAGCGTCCTGCAAAAAAAACCCACATATAACACTCTGTACATTCAGTGATGTGTCCTTGTCGGATTGGGCAGTGACTGTGCAGGCCAGGTGGGGTCACACTGAGGTCCAACATGGGGCATAAGAAATGTTACACAAAGGGACAATTTGAGAGCGTAAACAGTGTCTACACATGCGAGTCTGTACACATGCTGGTGGAAATGGAAGGGTCTGCGCACAATATTACGGCAATCTGCTGTGTCATAGGTGAATGACCACCAAGAGTTTCACCCTCGGGTATTGAAGTCCTGAGCTTAGTGCTTTTTAGATCTGGGGGTCTCTAGGTGGCAGAGGTAGGTACCTTTGACCAAATAGGGGCCCTTGCTTCTAAGTCGGGTAAAGGGGATTACACTACTACTACCACCAATTCCTAAACCACTTCCGCTCTGGTGGTGTTGAGCCAAAAGGGGGGGCATCAAAGAAAATCGTCCCTGGTGCAGCCGCCAGTGATCTGAGTCCTGGCCCACGCTCTGACGCCGAACCAGTACCCGACGATCATCAGGCCGCCACATTGGTTGTGTGCTATCGGAGTTCTGCTGAGGATAAGATGGCGACGATCCATCACATCTTGCTCACTAAGATGGCGCACAACACATCCTCCGTGTGAGGCCAGGGTGAGTGGTTTTCCTTTTTACCACCCGAGCCACCCTCGTTGCACCCAATTATCAGGGAAATAATCTTTACAGCCCTGCGATCGGTGAGGCCACGTTTTTCATGAGAGCACAGTGAAACTGCCTGATTACAAAATAGCGGCCGGAATTTAACCCCCGCTACATAGACTACTGCAGGCCATTTAATGCACAAGCTGACATTCTTTAACACTTTTTGAAACTTAAAAGACACATTGAGCCTGTTTATTTTACTTTATTCTATAATTGACTTTGTAATTGATGTTGTTCATCCGCCTCTGAATCACTATTTTTAACTTTACATGACTTGCGTACATTTCGTGGACCCTCTACTATGCATGTTGTTACTCTCTAGTCTGTGAAAATGTTATAATCTCTAGTGTGCCCTCCTCCCCCCTACCTTCGTGGCTCCACAAGAGTGCGTCCAGCCTACTGCTTGATTGCTATTTACGTCTCGACATTCTTACCATTCAATCATGCGCCCATCTAACCCCACCCGGAACTCTAATCTCGTGTGTTACGGACCCAACTCCTGGTCCATTACTTACCCTAACAAAATGACCAGTAATGCAAAAAAGAACTTCAAGCAAAGCACTCTAAAACAGCACCCTGAAATATTCTTTGTAGATATCTATCACTCAGCGACCAACGGCAGCACGAAAACAAGCTTCATTTTCTACACTAATCGCCCGACTAAATGGAAAAACACCTTTTCTCTTCACCTTCAAGTCGCCAAGTAAGTAACAATCCCCTATGGTGAAGAAATCTCCACTACCATCTCCGCGACCTTCAAAGGGGATCTCACCATTTCCATCTACAGAACTGGAACCATTCTCATACAGGCCACCGACCCGCACTTCACCACTTTTAACCGCCACTTCCCCACACTTCTCTCCTCTCTAACTAAACTGAGCCATCAATCCCTTTCTCCACTATCCCCATCACTAATATCGGGGAACCGATCCAACCTCCCTGCCCTGAAGACCCTCTCCTAAACCCATGGACTTCCACCATCACTCACTACAATCAAACTACCCCTAATATTACTCTCCGTCGCAAAACACGCACCGTTGTCAGATCTACTGATCACACCAGGAGCATCAAACTCACAACTAACAATCCCCTCAAGGCCAATCTTAACAGCTTGGTCTCTAACCTCAGCCCTCCTGCGACTGAAATCCCCACAGGCACTACCCTCTCTATCCCTGAGAATCTGAACCCTCCCACACAACCTTCCCCTGCCACCTACACAGACCCTGTTCCCACGACCCTTACTTCCCCCTGGTCTAACGTCATTCCCAATCCAGTGGTCTCTCTCCCCCCCTCTACAACTGCACTATCCCCTTCCGCTATCACACCCCCATACACATCCCGAGAAGTCAGCCCCTTTCCACATCCCTG
Source organism: Lissotriton vulgaris (assembly GCF_964263255.1). Taxonomy (NCBI): domain Eukaryota; kingdom Metazoa; phylum Chordata; class Amphibia; order Caudata; family Salamandridae; genus Lissotriton; species Lissotriton vulgaris. The sequence goes on along the minus strand of NC_141695.1, from coordinate 1,633,799,737 downwards.
TTATTATCGGCTTTAACAGAATCACGAATGCTGTCCACTCGCCGAGACCCCCTGCTCAATACACCTCCATCCACCTAACTCCCCCCATCATCGAGGCTCCCCGTCCTTTCTCTTGCATGCTCCTAAACTGCAGATCAGCAGTACAACATGCTACTGACATTGCTGAAGCTCTTCTCGCTGAAGAAATTGACATCGCTTTCCTCCCAGAGTCCTGGCTCAATGTCCACTCCACCCCCATTCTTGACATTCTCACCCCTCCAGGGTACAACATCATCAGACAAGACAAGCCGATCAAAACTGGGGAGGGGTGGGGGGGGGGAGAATAGCCATCATTCATAGAGCTGGAATACAGATTACCAAACTCAAACCCGCAAAATACCTATCGTTTGAATACCTTGGCGTCGAACTCACTACCAAGGGCACCCCTCCCATCAAATTCCACACCATCTACCATCCTCCTGGAGAGCGTACCCTTTTCCCCGAAGAACTAACTGATCTAATAACACGATACTCCTTGACAGACACCAAAGACGTGTTCTTGGGTGACCTCAATGTCCACTGGAACGACCCAGAAGACTCCACTGTCCTGAACCTATCCAACCTTCTGGAAATATATGCCCTCAAGCAACTCTGCAATAAACCAACTCACATTAAAGGTGCAACACTAGATGCGATCATAACCAACAACAAACTGGTCTCCCTGAGAGAGATTTCTCCGATTGACTGGTCCGACCACCACCTCATTCTGTTCAGGATTGACACACTTGCCAGCCTCCAACCTATTTGTGTTGTCAAACCTAAACTCTTGACCAGAAACATCAAAGAAATACCTTTATCTGAACTTGAAGCTAAGATTCATCCCATCTTCAACTACATCCCTCATCATGGACGGCTGATGACCTCACCTCACACTTTAACGCAAAAATGACTGAGGTTTTAGACCAAGTACCTCCCCTCAAACTCAAACAACTGAGGAAAACCAAATCAAAACCCTGGTTTAATGTGGAGCTGAATGATGAACGGCGGCAGCTCAGACAAAAGGAAAGGACTTGGAGACAAAACCCCTCGACCTTGCACCTAACACAACTTAGATCTGCTCGGTGGTCATACAAAAATCACATCTTCAGTGAAAAGGCTGCATCTTTTTTCCGCAGCCAACTAGATTGGGCGAAAAACAAACCAAGAGAACTCTTCAACATTGTTAAAAGTCAAACTAACTGCACTCCCTCTCAAGAAATTGAAGCCACCAATGAGCGATGTGAAGAAATTGCCACCTTCTTCACTAATGAAGTCTCTAAAACTGACCAATCCTACCTACAATCTGCTAGCCCTCCTTCCCCCTTAACCTGCACCCCCTTCAACCGCCCTTGACCAATCGGAAAGAGTTCTTAACAAGGACAAGCAGACCTTCCTCAAGCTAAAAAATAATGCGCATTGGTCCGACTTTGAGCTAATGTCGGTAAGCGAGGTCTTCAATATAATTTCTAATCTAAAACCTTCCTCCTCGCAGCCACAATTATAAAAGAACTCAACCACACAATTTCCCCTTTCAGGACAAAAATCATCAACGCCTCTCTCACCTCAGGCTGTGTCCCAGACTCCCTCCAACTAGGACAAATTACACCCATTCTCAAGAAACCTGGGGCAGACCCTAATGATCTTAACAACCTCAGATCTATCTCTAACCTCTCATTCCTTGCAAAACATTGGAGAAATGTGTTCTCCACCAACTCAATAAACACATTGATGAGTTCAACCTCCTTGACACCTTTCAATCTGGATTAAGAAAAGGCTGTAGCATGGAAAAAGCTATGCTCAACGTCTCCGACGACATTCACAAGGTCCTAGATGTAGGTGATGCCTGCCTACTCATCCTTATTGACCTATCTGCGGCATTCGACACAGTAAACCATCCAGCCCTTCTGGAGACCCTGTCAAAGCGTTCCGGCATCTATGTCACAGTACTTAAATGGTTCACCTCCATCCTTCAACACCGCTCGCAACCAATTAAAATCAACTCCTGTCTCTCAAAGCCAACAAAAGTCACACTTGGGGTCCCACGACGCTCGATCCTCTCCCCGTCCCCCTTCAATCTCTTCATGGAGCCCCTCACAATCATATTGAAAAAAGCTGGAGTGAATTACCACCTTTACGCGGACGACACCCAAATCTATTTCAGGATCAAGTCTTCCAGCGAAATCCAACTCCTCAATCCCACCCTAACTGAGATCCAAACTTGGTTCTACGTTAACCACTTAAAACTCAACTCAGACAAAACGGAACTAATCCTATTCTCTCCTAAAAGTAACCATCGTCCAATCCAGGAGTGGCTCAAGAATCAGGTTGCCCTAAACTGCCCCCTTACCCTATCCGACTCAGTTAAGTCTCTAGGTATTACCCTTGACAAGAACTGATCAATGGAGGCCCACAGCAAAAACTCTGCAAAAAGTGCTCTTTTCTCTCTAAAACACCTCAAGAAATTGAAACCTTTTCTACCCCACGATGACCTCAAGACAGTAGTCCAATCCCTAGTTCTCTATAAAATCGACTACGGGAACGCCATCGTTACAGGGACTCCAAAAGCTCACCTAGCCCCTCTAAGGGCAGTGCTGAACATGACCACTCGACTTGTATCTGGAGTTAAAAGATTTGAACACATCACTCAGGCTCTCAACTGCCTAAATTGGCTTCCCATGGAATGGAGATGTATCTATAAATTGGCCTGCATCACACACAAAACCCTTCACTCTCCTGCCCCCAGCTACCTAAATAGCAAACTGGTGAGAGCAGGTCAAACCAGAACGCTGAGAAGCCAACACACTCCTTCTTATTCCTCTCAAACTGAAAAAGAAAATACCGATCGTTTTCTGGCAACGCTCCCAGGATATGGAACGCTCTCCCGGGAGTCCTCAGATGCAACCCCTCCTTCTCCTGTTTCAAAAGGGACCTAAAACTCCATTACCTAAACAAATACTTTCCTGACCAACGTCAACTAACCTAGTCTTCTATATCCGAGTTTTCTCCTCTCTCTCAGGACATTCAAGGACAGTGGGTGACCAGACTATGTCATTCTCACCTTTCTCTTTTTATTGTTCTCTCCCCCTCCGCTGCACTGCATATGTATTTCGCATGCTGCATTTTTTTCTCTGTTGTTTGCTTCCTTACTGCCGGCCTACTATGTAATGTAATGTATTTCTGTTTTTTTACTGTATGTATGTAAAGCGCTCTGATACCTACGGGTCAAGCTAGCGCTATATAAAACTTTTAAAATAAAAAATAAATAAACCCCTTTGGTAGCTTGGCACAAGCAGACAGGCTTATCTCAGAAGCAGTGTTAAGCATTTGTGAACACATAAAGTAACAGTAAAAACACTACAGATGGACACCACACAGGTTGTATTACAAAAATAAGTATTCTTTAATGATATAGATTATCACTAGACCATAAACGACAAAACTCCACAATACTGTAGCAACAATAATGCTCTTTGTAGAAATACTTGTAAATCAAAGTTCATACAAGTCAGTAGCTTCGTCCGGCTGTCACGATGTTAAGAAACAACAGAGTCTAGCAATACCAGCTGAGTGCGTCGGTACGGGTCAGAACAAGCGTGAACAGATTTGGTAACAGTACCTTTACTTGCTGCGGCAAACACGGGTGTGCGAGCTGGATGTGGCAACTGTTTTTGTTGCATTGCAAGATGGAAGCGGTGCAGGGTGCTGTGTCTTCTCGATGCGGTGCAGGCAGTGGTTCGGTGATGTCATCGGGACGGTGCCGGTGAGACCAAGGCGTGCGGTGAAGGGTGAGGCGGTGCTCGAAGTGGTGCTGGCAGGCTGCATTGCAGCGACAGAGTTGGTTGGCAGGAGCTGGGGTCAGGTCGGCCCAGATGCGGTCTGGAATGAGACGGTGTGTCTTGAAACTTACGAGCAAGGCGATAGCAACGATGCGGTCATGGGAGTTGAAGTCACCAGCAGCAACAGCATCGGTCAGACCAATGCAGTTTGGTGAAGCGAGGCGGTGCGAAGTGCGTTGCCCACAGGTCATGTGCAAGCAGCGGCTCGGTGGAGGCGGCATCGGGAGGCGGTGTTGGTGAGACCAGGGTTGCAGGGCGAGGTGAGGACGGTGCTCTTTTCGGTGCTGTCAGGACACAGAGCCGGTCGTCGGAGTCGGTCGCAGCTCCCTTCGTCTGTGGCAACTGAAACAGCATTTCCAGAAGCGGCACTCTGAGGTTGGTGAAGTCTTGTAACCCTGAGACTTCAGCAGGAGGCAAGCACAAATTCAAACCCCTGTAGAAATATTCTGCAAGATGATGGAGGTTCTTTTAAAAGGTCCTTCTCCTCTCCTTGGCAATGAAGACACCACTGCAGGCCAACCCGACAACACATCACACTGGCAGGGGGGCAGTCCAACTCCTACAGCTTCCTTTGGTTCTTCTCCTTGGCAGAGGTTCATCTTGTTGTTCCCGAAGTGATCTAAATTCTTGGAGTCTGGGTCCCCATATTTATACTACTATTCTCTTTGTTCTCTGAAGGCAGAAAGGCCTGGGCCTAGTCCAAACAAGTTCTGGTCAGTCTTGGAGCACTCTGTTTACAGGACTCCTTTTTTCCTTTGACAGGGGAAGCCAGGGACATCAGACGCACCACAGGAGGTGGAGCAAGCATTGTGGAGGAAAGGCAGAGCCCTATTCAGACCCAGGTGTACCTCCTCCCATCACTCTACATGCAGATCTCTCTATTCAGCCTCGTGCTGACTCACCCTGTTACCTGGAATCCCCCAGCCCCTGTCAGTCCCAAAACCAGACATACAATACACAACCTAGCAGAGGCAGGCTTGGACAGTTAGGCAAGAAAATACCTATTTTCTAAAAGTGGTATTTTCAAACACAGAATGTTAAAACCAACTTCACGAAAAGATGTATTTTATCATTCTGAGTTCAAGCATACTAAACTCAAATTTTTTCCATGTTCCCTGGGTCAGTTAGGATTAATAGATGTTGTGTTCATACCGCCCATTCGGGCCTATGGGGAACAGGTAGCCTTGCAATAGTGAAAAACTAAAATGGCTGTAATTCACTATCAGGACTAAGCCTGGGTGGTAAATTTTGTTCCGCTCACGGAATTTGCAATATTTTCACATTTTCGCGTTCGTCGGAGAGCTCGAAAATGTCAAAACTTCAGCAAATTTGCCGCAAAACATAAGTATTTTCTTGTTCGCGCTTTAAAAATGCATTCTCATGCGCGCGATAGCGACTTACCGGGTCCCTGCATTCGCCGGCGAGTTTTTCTATCTGATCGCATGCGCCACGAGATGTTGGATTGTTGGTAGTCGGTCACGATGTCCCACGAGAGTTTGCGATCGCGAACACGTCATTCGACCCGGAACAGGAAATAAGCATCGCGAGCAAGATGGCCACGCCCATTAGCGACTGCATGGGCAAGTTAGAGATAAATTTCCCCGCGAACATGCCAAAACACATCGCAAACGGGCGGGGAAAGCAATCACCGCATTTTCGCGAAAGTTCTGCGTTTGCGTTGAGATTTTGAGCAATTTTGCGAAAATTTGCGAAAGTCAATTTCGCAAATTCCGCCCACCCCTAATTAGGACATGCCACACACACCAGGGCATGTCCTACCTTATACCTACAATGCACCCTTCCCTTGGGCCTACCTTAAGGGTGTCTGATATGAAGATAAGGGAAGGTTTAGGGACTGGTAAGTGGGTGCACTTGCCAAGTCGACATGGCAGTCAGAGACTGCACACAGGCTCTGCAATGGCAGGCCTGAAACACACTTTACAAGCTGCTTCTGTGGGTTGCACATCCAGTGCTGCAAGCCCACCAGCAGCATTTGATTTACAAACCCTGGGCACACACGGTGCACTATACTAGGGTCTGATAAGTAAATCAAATAACCCAATCATGGAGTCACTAATTAATACACCAATTTAACATAGGGAGCACTTGCACTGTGGCACTCTATACCAGTGGCACAGTGCCCAAAGGATCTAAAACCAGCAAACAGATCAAAAACAGAGGAGGCAATCAGAAAACAAGCATTTACAATGCAACGGTTTCGCCTTTGGAAAAGTTAGAGCTATTGGCAATGTAAATGACAATGCCATTTATTTATCTTTTTTCAAAACCAACACATAAATACACATTTTGTCATTTACAATGCCAATAGCTCAAACTTTTCCAAAGGCGAAAGCGTTGCATTGTAAATGCTTGTTTTAAATTGATGACATAATATCTTGCTACCTGTTAAAACTTTCTGCAGCTAGATATAATAAATGGTTATGTTGTAGCCAGATCTAATAAAAGATTATGCTAGTTTCATGAATTGCACCGAAACCTTTGGGTGCGTTTCAGTTACATTCTCTATAGAGCTTTCAAAATGGTCTGGTTAGCAGGCCTATCGCCTTTCAAGCTGACCTGCCCCTCACTTTACACAAGTCCAGCGCTTCTAGAGGCCTTTGCTCCTTACTCTATGTTGCAGCCTATGCAGGTCTTGGTTGTGTTCCAGACTGAGGAGCTGTCACACCATTTCTGTCTCATTGCCGTATCTTACATTGGGTTATAGAGTGAACAGGGCTTTTCACTTTTCTCAGGATGTACGCAAACAATTGGCCTCGTTTTGATCTGGCTATTGGAAGTCCTTTGAGAGTGAGAGGGGTCTTTTGACTGTGCAATCGATGAGGATATTATATTATCTCCCTACTACACAATATCATAGTTTACCAGCTGCTCGTGAGGATGAAAAGTGTTCAAAGAGTGAAATATGATTTAAAGTGTGTCAATAAATACTGACTGTCAGCTTGCTTGACAGTGCATACGTCTGTTCTGGAGCATATGAAGATTTGAGAAAAGACCATTTCATCTGACCCTTCATGGTCAATGATGGAGGAGGTAGTTGAAGGTCATGACATCTACCTCAATTGCCTCTTTTGCTAAATAGTTACATTTTATAATTCACAGGCACAGAATTTACTCAGCAGACATTCTTAGCAGTCGAAATTGTGAATGTGTGAGTGTTGATGGATAATGACATTAGTTGCTAACATATTGCTATGAAGAAAGGGAAGAACTGCTGAATGTCAGGCAAGAGGAAATGGACACAGATATCTGCTGAGGAGTTTATTTGACTAGTTTAGGCTAGGTCGCGAAACATAGATCCAGGTATATCACTGAGAATACATTCATGCTTAGGGTTGGTAGGTTTTCATTTTGATTTCCAAAACAGGATTTTGGCCTTCTGGTTTGAGAGTTCCTTACTGAAAGTAATTCTCTTTACATTTTAGATGCAATTTGAGAATTAAAAAATTCTGACATTTGCTTTTATTCCACACGGGAGACAGCTGACAGACACAATAAGATGAATGCCCCAGAATCTTCAATCTTAGAGACCCTTGTGTGGCTAATAATGAAAGAGCATATTACGTTTTCAAATACTGTCAGCTAGACTCCCACCATTAACGAAACCAGGAAATTGTGTCATGTCATGCTGGATTTCAGCAACACTAGTCAAGAAAAAAATGTTGTGTAGTGGGCATTCCTAAAAATCTGTTTTCTTCGCTCCCCATTCAGAGGTAGATCGTCTTTCTTCTGTCAGAGCTGAAATGATGTCCTCCCCAGATCAGATAACAAACAGCACTCTGTTATTCATCTTAAAGTAAACGGATGCACCTGTGTGAGCGGTCGCTGCTATATCGCTCTCACGAGTCTCCGTGCTCTGCTCTACATTTTTCCAGCGAGAGCTACGGCTTACTAAGCTAATGCCGAATTAAAAATGAACTGGTTTATCCCTTTCGAGCAAAGGAGGCGGTGTGGCGAGCTTTCCACTGGGTTATCGATGTAATGATGTTCTTGTGTCCAGGAAGGAAGAGTCTACAGCGTGCCTCTCATTGTATCTAGCCACACTTACAGCAAGCAATGCTTTAGGCTACAGTTGGCGGCTTTCAAGAATCGGAGTGCCCTGGGGCGATAACGTGATTCAGGGATTTTACAACGGAGTGGTGGAGCTGTGGAGTTGTGGTGACCTGCAGGAGCTTTGGATATGTGTACGTGTATCCGGCGCAGACCCGAAAGTCTACCCGTGAGGTGCGCTGTGAGCTCTGACTGTTGGGCTGTTCTTGCAGAGACATAGACTTCGAGGTGAGGAGGTACGTAACCCCCATGTGTTGCAGTAACCTCAAGAGGCTCTCCCTGGTCTTCGACTGTCGATCTCGACATTCACACACTTTAACGGTGGCCTTAAGCTCCCATCCAAGCCGCAGCTCCTGGGCATGTTGACTATCTGGTCAAGGGCCTATAGGGTTCGAGATTGCCGTGCCGTGCTGTGTTGCTGTGTCTCACCTCGGGCGCTCTCTGCACTTTCTGCACTCTCTGCAATCTTTAATCTTGCCGGATAGACCGGTGGCACAGACCGAAGAACCAGAGCATCGCGGTCTTAATGCTTTGTTAACGGGCTCTGTTAACGAGCTGCGGTTGGCACATTAGCGGGGAGGAGTTCTCTCTAATCCTTCTGTGTGCAGGTCCTGAAGCTCCCCCCCCCTCTGCTGGTCCTGTGGGAGGGTGAGAAATCGTCATCGCTCGTATGGAGGAATCGGCAAGGTTTTTCAAGGGAAAAAAAAACGTCAAGACTACAGAAAGAGAATACTAAAGAAAAAAGAAGAAAAAAAAAACGCGGTTCCATTTCACTGCGAATCGGATGCTTGGGTGTTCGGCTCAGATGCTCAGCAGACAACGTGATAACAAGAAAAAACAAGTCAGGTCCCGGGCCGGCAGCCAATCACAGCGCGGTCCGGGGAATGACGTCACGAGGGTGTCCCGGGCTGGCAACCAATCACAGCACGGCATCAAGGGGCGGGGCTTAAAAAAGTCCGAGAAACGCCCCCGAATCGCGTTTTCAGGGGAAAGCGTGATTGACAGCCTCTGTCTCCCAATGGCTAGCCTCCATTTATGGAGCTAGCCAATGGGAAACAGAGGCGGTCCGAACATCCCTACTGTTGACAAAAGTTTTCGATCTGGGCGGGGCACTGCGTGCCCTCGCCAGGTCGAAACCTAAAAATGGAAGGGATACTCACGCCAATGGTACCAGGTCTAACAGTGCTGAACTGGAGATGATGCACATTTTGAGTCAGACCGAATTCCATCACTGCCCTCTGGACGACAACCCTAGCTTTATGGCTGACAAGACAATACATGTCCTTACAATCTTGATGTGGAGGCAGGGAAATGTGTAAAATAGGCCATACACCCCTTTCCCCTGGAGACAGCATGCTAGGCAGTGCATGTTACAACTCCATACTTTCAGGAACATACAGCAGCAAATCAACTTCATGTGTGCCCCCCCCTGCACTCTCACTCCCACTCTGGAAGACTTACCACAACATTTGGATCACCATGTAGCCTCGGATACTGTTTGAGCACCTCGTCCAACAGGACTCCAGCTCCACTGTGGTGAAGGGACTGGCCCGGATCTTCTCAGTCCTCACCATCACTGTGGCCAGGGGACAGCAACAGCAGCAGTTAGTGCTGAGGGCTGGCAGACAGCAGTCCCTGGAGACAGCAACAGCAGCAGTTGGTGTTGAGGGGTAGCAGGCAGCAGTTCCTGGAGACAGCAGCAGGTGGTGTTGAGGGGTGGCAAGCAGCAGTCCCTGGAGACAGCAGCAGCAGCAGATAGTGTTGAGGATTGGCAGGCAGCAGTCCCTGGAGACAGCAGCAGCAACAGTTGGTGGTGAGGGGTGGCAGGCAGCAAGCTCTGGAGACAGCAGCAGCAGCAGTTGGCGGTGAGGGGTGTCAGACAGCAGTCTCTGGAGACAGCAGAAGCAGTTGGTGGTGAGGGGCGGCAGGCAGCAGGCTCTGTGAGCTGTGGAAATGTGAGGCTCTCTCGCACACATATATAGCCCCCTGGGGTAGGTTCAGTGGTTCTTAGCTGCTGCATTTGGTGTTCCAGGTCAGCCTTTTTCAAATGCATCCAATAACCGGCTCTGCGGTGGCGGAGCACGGCTAACGAGATTTTCTAAATTGCATTAGGCTATCTTGATTGCGGTTCCCATTGGCTGTAAGGGCATGGCCCATGGCGGTGACACACTGTGGGCACCAGGCGGGCGCTAGTGCGGTGGTGCATCTTTCAATTGCATACAATAACATGCCCCGCGGTAGCAGAGCACGCCTACCGCGATTTTCAAAATTGTATTAGGCTACCGGGATTGAGGTTCCCATTGGCTGTAAGGACATGATCCATGGCAGTGACACACGGCAGGGGCTGGGCGGTAGCTACTGCGATTTGGGTGCCATACATTGCTATGAATGAACTTGATTTGGGTGGCGGAGCATGCCAACCACCATTTGACCATGTGTATATGCCCATCACTGCCGCGATTGTATGTTGGGCATTGGTGGTGACACACAACAGGGGCCGGACAGTAGCTACCGCGATTTGTGAGCCATACATTGCTATGAATGACCGTGATTTGGTTGGCGGAGCATTTTGACAGCACCTATGGACACATTGTGCTGTGTGAATGGTCAATAGGCAGTTCTCAACAGTGCCTAGTGGCCACATGATTAATGGCATATGATTGTGCACACAATGTCACATTTACCCCACTGCTGACTACACATGCCATGTCTGTGTTTATGCTTTTGAACATTGGCATGTACTCCCTCACATGTCACTTGTGATATTGCTGGGCATGCCCTCAGAACAGTGTTGTGATGGACCCTCCAATGGGTACACATGTCAAAATGTGAAAGTGCTGAGCAACTTACAGTGATGATTGTCTTACTGAACAATGTGCTGATTTACCTGTCTACTTTTCTTGGCTCATGCACACACTTGTTTTTTACGCACTGACTGTGCTCTTTGTGTTGTTGATGTGTGCCCTGTTTGACTTACGCCTGAAGGTGTGGCAGGTACTGTTTTGGAGGTACTTGCTGTGTGAAAAGTGGACAAGTGTACGAGTAGTGTAGCTGAAGATGTCCCTACATGTAAGGTGTGCTGTAAGCTGAACTGTGATGACAGCCATTGTTGTTGTTGTGTCAGTCAAAACATAAGATGTTGGACACATCTCATGGTGGATTGCATTGACAGGTGTCCCCTTTCATCTCACCTAGGAGGATACCAAATATGCATCGTCCCTTCACAGTGCTGGTAGACATGGAGAATGAGGAGGTCATATGGAACTTCCATCTGGATCGAGCCACCCTACAAGACCTACGTGCTATTTTGGAGCCCCACCTGTAGCCTCGCAGAACACATTCAACTGCTTTCACCGCAACTTCTAAGGTGATGGCGTCCCTGCATTTTTTGCTACTGGATCATTCCAGCACACGGTGTCCAGTGCAGGTGGGATGTTGCAACCTATTATCAGCATTGTGCTACGGGATGTCCTGTCTGCTATGATGATCTACAAGGACACATATATCCATTTCCCTAGGAGGCATGAATTGGCGGGTGTTAAGCGTGATTTTTATGCCCTTGGGCACATCCCCCATGTTGTTGGTGCCATTGATTGCACACATGTTGGCCTGGTTCCTCCACAGGCACATGAGCACATCTATAGGAATCGTAAACATTTCCACTCCATAAATGTGCAAGTGGTGTGCCAGGTAGATATGATCATCTTGCACATGTGTGCCAAATTTCCAGGCTCGGCCCATGGCTCATACATCATGAGTAACAGCATTGTACCACAGCTGATGGCTAATCTGCTTCCTGAACGTACAAGGATTGTGGGTGAGTATGCCGAGTCAATCAGCGTGCTGTGTGTGTGACATGCTGTCCTCTTCCACAGTTACATTACAAGGTTTCTCTGTGTTTTTCACACCCAGGTGACTCTGCATCTCCCAACCATTCTTGGTTGCTGAGCCCACTGCAGAATCCCAGGACACTGGCTGAAGTCCACTACAATGATGCCCATGGGAGTGCACGTCGTGTTGTGAAGCGTACTTTCAGTCTCCTGAAGTCACGGTTTCGCTGACTGGACAAGACCGGAGGTGCACTGATGTACTAGCCCGGGAAGTTGTGTCAAATTGTAGTTACATGCTGAATGCTCCACAACCTGGCCTTGAGCAAGGAGAACCCCCTGCTCCTGGATGCTGATGAGCAGCCAAGGCCCCCGCCTGCGAACCAACCCGTGTTTAGTGACGAGGACAGTGGAGAGGAGGAAGGTGTTGACCGGCGTCAACAGCTTATCAACCGCTACTTCACTTGAAGGTGAGTGACAATGTACAATGGACCCATGTCTGATGATGTCGCTGTTGTTGGCAAGGTGTATGTCAGCTTTGTGGTGACTGCAGCTTGTTGTTGACTCAGTGGTGGCTGACAATGTTTCTGGGACAGGGTAGTTTGGCACATCTGCAGGATGTTTATGTCGGCACTGTTGCTCATTGTAATGTGTGCATATTGGAGTAGCTTGATGGGAAGTGTTGTGTGATGTCTGTGATGCCAAGCCCTGTCTAGTAAATATTGTTCTATTGCCTTTTCCTAGGTCCCTTCCACCTCTCCTTTCCTACAAACATTCCATACTCCAGGTACATTGTAACCATGGCAAGCCTACACATCCTAGAATAAACACGGAGCAGAAACAACAACATGTGTGTAATGAGTATTTATTTACAATGAGGGGTGAATATTTACAATGAGGTGATAAGTGAAGCTGTGAGTTGTCAGTTATGGTACATGAGACAATCGAGTAGTCACCACATTGATGTGGTGACCATGTTCAACAGACAGATGCCATTCACAAGACAGTGCATGTAAGGACAGTCCAAAACAGTCAATGCAGTATTGAAGAGTGCTGCCATCATGTCTGGCTCTGTGACTGGCGTTTGGCAGGTGCTTTGCCATGGGATATTCCCAGGGATTTCTTGGGACAGCCCCTTTATCGTTTGGCAGGGAGAACCTCTGCTGCAGGGCAAGTGGGGTCTTAGGACTCACCCCTCTCTGTGGCCGCAGGAGAGGACATTGAACTGTCATCCTGAGGCCCACCAGAGGGAAGTGAAGGTGTTAGTTGTGGTGCAGGCCTGTTCCTCAGTGCCGCCACTAGCAGGCCCAAGAGGTCCACAATGTGGCCAATGTGGGTATCCATGGACCTCATCAGCAGGAGGAGCTCGTGTGAATCTTCCTCAGACCGGCAGGTTTGTCCCTGGGCCCGTTCATAAGCCACAAGGACTCTGTTGATGTTGTCCAGGGTCCCAGTGTCCGGTTGTCTGTGACTGACCCTTGCCCACCACCTGCCCTGCTGCCACAGACCTGTTGCCTCATCACTGTTGGCACCCCCATCCTCTCCCTGCCATCCTCGGCTGGTGGTTTGTGGTGGTCATCCTCTGGGACAGGGACAGTGTTGCAGGCAGTGCTGGTGGTGGTGGTGGAGGACGCACAGGCAGTTACAGCAGGGGTCTGCAGATGAGTTGGTGTTGTTGCATATGTGGTGGGGGTGCGGAGTGGTCCTGGGACCTGTTGTGCCCTGGTACACCAGATGGGCTGGCTTCGAGCTCCTCGTCCTCAGAATCCCGGGAGTCAACATCTGAGAGTCCCTGTTCCGGATGGGAAGACTGGCTCTGCAGGTTGTTGTAGTTGTCCTCTGCAATCAGTTCTTGGTCACCTGTGGGACAGATGTGAAATGGTCATTGAAGTGCATCCCTCAAGCTTGGTGTTAGATGTATCTTATTCACTGTTTATACACCACACAGTTGACTAGGTATCACATTCTTTGTATGCACACTACTGTACAATGTGACATGATGTTGAGGTACATGCATTACTTGTCCATGGTGTGACGCGTCAATACATACCATGCACCACATGCATATTTTATGATTACAAGGGCATGTTGTCATCTAACGACTGGCGCAACGACAAATTTATGTGTAGACTCTTTGTCGATTACTCTGCATGGCAGACGTTACATCTGAGCATGACTTGGTCATTGTTATCTCGGGCATACCTTTGTCATGTCATGTGCAAATCTCAATTTGTACTACCGACCATGCTTGCTTTGTTTTCATATGGCCCTGGCTGCTCTGGCCCCATGGCACTTACACATGGCATTCAGTGCTGTGCATGATTGTGCACAGACTTTCTTCAACAAGTGAATTGGTGTGTCACACCTTGGTTGCTGTAACAGTCACATTCGCTTAGCTGTCTGCACACTGTAAGTGGCAATAGGATCTTTGTGTATTTTTGTGTGATGAAAGGGCGGGTGTTGTCATATGGCACCATACTTTGTGAGAGGGATGGCTAGGTGCATGTACTGTCTACTTACTTGTTCTGTTTTCACATTTGGGTGAAATTTGTGACACATATCTGTGTGTATGTGGTGGAGGTCTCCATCAAACTCAGGGGTGGGACACAGGGGCATAAGATGGCTACCTACCTGTTAGTTTGAAGTGTACAATGCAATGTGGGAGGGAGTGCTCTATTCTGATAAACTGGGGAACCAGGGGGCATGGTGGGAGTAGTAGTGCAGGCATCAAACTCACAAACAGGACAACCTTGGTAAATGGCTACCTACCTGTTAGTGTGAAGTGTACAATGAAATGGCTGACACATGCATCTGAGTGGGAGGGAGTGCTCCATCTTAATGAACTGGGGAACAAGGGGGCATGGTGGGAGTACTAGTGCAGGCCTCCCACACACAAACAGAAAAACCTTGGTAAATGGCTACCTACCTGTTAGTTTGAAGTATTGTTAGGACCGGATTCTCAGACCAGATAGGATCAGCTCACCAGAGCACCGTCAACCCAGCCAAAACGTAACCACCTCCCTCCTCAGGACCCATCTATCCAGGCACCTGGGTACCTACCTGAGGATGGGGAACTCGCAATATACAAGCTCATATCATCAGAAACACCACTAAATCTATAGGAATTACTAGGAATACTCACTGATTACTAAGGACGTCCATGCCCTACACCACACTCATACCTCATAGTCTCGCGACCACATGGGCCCAGACTAATCTACCCTGGGGCAGTTCTGATTATATACCATTACACACTGGCCACAACCAGTGCTCCCTCAAGCCACAATCCGGTGGGTATACATACCAGTCTCCTCCCTGGTACTCGCTAAACAAGCCACAATCCTGTGGGTATAAACACCAGTATCCTCCCTGGTGCTCGCTAAACAAGCCACAATCCGGTGGGTATACATACCAGTCTCCTCCCTGGTACTCGCTAAACAAGCCACAATCCTGTGGGTATAACGCCGCATCCCAACGACGATCACTTTCCTATGAATACCTTCAGCTCTTTCTCTCTCTGTGTTGGGAAGTTTCTCTCACTATTCACTAGGGGTACAATAATATTATGGAATGGCCGAATTACACGGTGTACAACTTATTCTCTTAGCTCAAGGGCTCCACTCTCTCCCTAATTATTCAGTTATTACTTACCTGATCAGGGGCAGCATCTGTTCAAATAGTAACACCTGACTAGAAGAAAAGGTTACCTTCACTGTAGAAGAACAAGGCATACACTGGTTCACTAAGAACTGGGGTATCTTTATTAACAACAACAATATAATACTGCACTATAACACATAGCCTGAAAAGTAAAATGGGAATAGACACATACAAAGATCTGCGGGGTCTCTGTAAAGCGTTATTACTATACCACATCCACATGTAACTAACAGGGACTGTAAATAGCTAAAGAGGGAATGGATTATACTGCACACCGCTGAAAGGTAAAGGATTAGCAACAGGGACAAGGTTAATGTTTAAAGATAAAGAAGGATATCACCTAATGAGTATGAAGTCTTGCTCTAGCTGTCATCTGGGCTCCTCTCTCGTCTGTGCCTTAGCTCGTCTTAGATCCTCCCCTGCACTCTTGGACACGCATCTGCGCTGATCACTCTGCACTGGATTCCTCTCCCCCACGAACTCTCTCCACCTTCCAACTTCAGCCTAATAGTTTCTGCCGCTCTGATAACCGTTCGCTCCACTAGCTTCTTCACTCTGTCTGATTATCTCAGTTCCAATGTCCAATTCACTCCAGCTGCTCCCACAGATTAATCGACGATATAACTTCAGTCTCTTCCAAAAGGCATCACTTCAGACTCCAGCTGATCACAACTGCTTCTGGTTTCTCTCTCTGGTTCCAGCTCACTGACTGTCTGTCTTCTCTCTGTTCCAAGCATCTTCTTCTTTCTCTGGCACCAACTGTCTCACTGACAAACTGACTAACTGACTTCTCTCCGTTCCAAGCATCCACTGTCTCTTCTCCTCTGTTCCAACTCCTCTCCTTCTCCACTCCTTCTGAACTCAACTCTTTCTGCTCCAATCATCGACTGAACTCCTTCCAACTCAAACTCTTTCTGCTTCCAACTCAAACTCTTTCTGCAACACACATCTCTCCTCTGCTCCAATCCAACTCAACTAACTGACTCCGCCTCTGCACTTCACTAATATGGAATGCTGTCTCATCATGGAAAGTTCCAGCCATCAGCCCGCCGCCCATCAGATCTCTGCACCACTCCGCGTCAAGGACACACACCCAGCCGGCCGGCCTTTTGTGGTGTCTTCGACACAAAGAATAATACAGCCTACTGATAAGGGCTGGCCCAGACCGGTTCTCTCCAAGTGAAAAACAGCTTATAACTAAAACGTTACTTTTACCCTGCAAGCATCTCAGTCTGCAGGGACAGAAAGCAAAATGGAGTCTCTCTAGTTCTGGGCCTTGTAGGCCTAAGAAGGATGAAATAACACTTAGCTCTGTCAGAGTACCTACACAAACCATACCAATATGTAATATAAAGTCAAGACTACAGGATCCACCCTCTACTATAGGTAGGATGATGAAAGGACACATAATTATGTCAACGCCAATAGGCAATAGATGGATTAGAGTCAAGAATAAGGGATCTATCATCATATTAAGCAGCTATCCTCTAGTTTATGCTTCTAGGTCTGGAAAAAGGCCTTAAAAAGACCAACACAAGGCAAGAATAAAGATTCAGGATGGTAGCAAGCTTAAAGTCACCATCACTCAGAAGTAGAGCCAAAAACCTGGTCACTACAAGTATACAATGTAACGGCTGACACATGCATCTGGGTGGGAGGGAGTGCTCCTTCTTGATGAGCTGGGAAACAAGGGGGCATGGTGAGAGTGGTAGTACAGGCCTCCCACACACAAACAGAACAACCTTTGCAAATGGCTACCTACCTGTTAGTTTGAAGTATACAATGCAATGTCTGACACATGCATCTGGGTGGGAGGGAGTGCTCCATCTTGATGAGCTGGGGAACAAGTGGGCATGGTGGGTGTTGAACCCTGCCCTTTTGGCAGGTTCACCCCGAGACTTTTTGCTTTTTCCTAGCCTGTTTCTGTGACTTGGTGTTGGTGATTTTAGGCCTTTGCGCACTTTTTCACTGTGGTACAGTGTAAAGTGCGTGAGCTCTCTGTGTATGTGTGGTGAGTGACCTGCCCTCCCATAGGTATGAATGGGGAATATGTATGCCCATGGTAGTTCCTGATGTGTGGGGAGTGCAGGGTCGAGTTTGGTATGTGCGAACTCGTGAGATTGAATGCTGCGCAATGGTATATGCGGCATGATTGTGTCTAGTGTAGAAGTGCCACTTTTAGAAGTTGGCATATTTGTGTAATTTGTGTCTGGCGTGTGATTGGCTGAGGCTGGCTGGTGAGCCTGGCTCCAAGAGTCTGGGAGGGTCTGCCCCGGTGGTGAATGGAGTGTTTAGCATGCTGATGTGAGGGGAGGAGTGAGCCTGGGCCTGCTTGTGGATTGACTGTCTGGTTTGAGGATCCTGAGTGAGGCTGGGTTTTCCCCACACAATGCTGGCTCCACCCCTTGGGGTGCGTCTGATGTCCCTAGCCTGGCCAGTGAAAGGAATTCCCTATAAGCAGTTCTAGCTGGTTCTGACACTGCATGCACCCTGCTAGACAAAGGATTTTACTGTATAAAAAGGGGCTGTGTCCCCTTCCAAAATGTTCTTGTTTCTGACTTGAATCCTGCCAGGGGCGTGCTGCTGCTTGGGCCCAGGGGAAGGCTTGCCTCCCTGGGCCCTGCCCAGCCCCTGGATGTTTGATGGACCCTGCGCTGAGACCCCACTGCTTTGCCTGGGGGACTGGAGGACTTTTCCTTGCTGATGAGCTGGTTTCTCCAAATCTTGGCCCCAGGACTTGTGCTGACCTGTATGCCCCTAGCGCTGGGGAGCGCGTTATTTTTATTCTAGCGCCTGGGAGCGCTGTTTATTCTCCTTAGCGCTTGGGAGCGCTTTATTTTAGCTGGACTGTGTGGTTCCTGAGCGCTTTATTCATATTTCTAGCGCTGAGAGCGCTGCATTTGCCCCAGCGTCTGGAAGCGCTTATTTTAACTATGCCCGTATTTCCGACCTTTTTTTTTAATAGATGAGCCACTGCCCACCCGGCATTTGCTACTCTGTTCCCCCCGCCGCAGAGAGCCCGAAGAAGCCTGTTCCTGGCCGCTGTAGCGCAACCAGGAAGTCAGGCACGGCCGCGAGGGACATGGGCGGGGCTTCCCGGACGGAAGGAAGCCCCGCGAGAGCGGAAGAAGGAGGAGAAGCTGGCTGAGTGAGGGCCGCCGCGTCCCGGGGCTCCCGTGAGTGAGGGAGAGCCCTGGGGCCGCCAGAAGGAGAATTGGGCGGAAGGAGGATGGTGCCTGCCTGTGCAGGGCTCCCATGCGAAGGGAGAGCCCTGCAGGCGCCGGCCGTGATGTCCAAGAGCGCCCCGATGTTTGGGCGCTCTTCCGCTGCACTGCCAGGATCCCCGGTGAACTGGAGAGGATCCCGGTGCCCGTCCTGCGTCTGAAGGAGCCCGGTGAGTGTTGTCGGGCCAGGGGGAAACTCCGGGGGCTGTGGTAGTCCGAGGGGGCGTCAGGGCAGATGGGCAGCATCCAGTTGAGCCCTGTGTGGCACAGTGATGGCGGTGCAATTAGGGCGGCCCCGGTTGGCAGCGGGTCGCCCCAACGTAGTCTAGAGCCCAGAGAGGCTCGTGGGGGCAAGTTGTTTTCGAGCCCGAGGGGCTCCTGGGGCATGTTTGTTAAGGAGCTGAATTGGCTCCCCCCGCCCCCCTTATTTTTGAGAGGAGCCAAGGTGCTCCAAGGCCCACATTGATTTTTAGAGTCCCCCTGAGGGACTTAGGGCATATTTGTTTTAGAGCCTGTGTGGCTCCAACGTTTGGCCATGTGTGGTGACAGAGCCTGTGTGGCTCCAACGTTCTACGCAGTGTGGTGTCAGAGCCTGTGTGGCTCCAACGATTGGGCGCTGTTCTGTTCTAGGGTCAGTGAGGACCCTGTCGCAGTTTTATTTCCCAGCTGCCCAGCAATTAGGGGGCAGCTGCACCGTTTAGGCGCTTGGGATTGTCCTCAGCTGCCCAGAAATTAGTGGGCAGCTGCAACGTTTAGGTTTTTGCGCCGGTGGCGCACCCCTGACTGGTGTTGCATTGGCAGCGCGCCCTACCATTCTGGAAACAGGGCTCTTTAGTCCCTTTATTGTATGGCCTGTTGGCCTGGGGGGCTGATAGGTGAATAGGGCGCAAGGCCCTAAGGTGATTTTGCGCAATGTGGTTATCTGCTATGTTTATGATGGTGGCTTATGTGAGTTTTGCGCAATGTGATGTGGTGCTAGGAAATGTAATGCATTTAATATGATTACGCACCTTGATCTTACACCTCTGAATGTTTTTGGGCATCATGTGTTTTTGCGCTATTAAGTTATGTTCTGGCACCTCTGAATGTTTTTATGCATCATGTGTCTTCCTTGATTTTACACCTCTGAATGTGTTGGTTTATGCATCATGTGTTTTTCCTTCCCTGCACCTCTGAATGCGTTTTTGATGCATCATGTGCCTTGTTATTACACCGCCGAATGTATGTTTTATGCATCATGTGTTTTCCTTCCCTACAGCTCTGAATGTTGTGATGCATCATGTGTAATGTGTTCTTGCTTATACCCCTAATTGTATTGTGATACTTAGGTGTTTTTTCTTTCTAGTACAGGTGGTCCTAGTGAGGTCCTGGTTCCCTGCGTGACATTCTCCTAAGGTGGTTGGGGTTGCGTAGGTGGTACTTACCTGTTACCAGTAGTTACTGGTTGTGAGTTATAACTGTTATTTTGTGCTATACTTATTCTAAGTTCTAGAAGTGCTACTTCTACTAAGTGCTGATTCTGACAGTGGCCCATGTGGCCCTGTCCTGGTGTAAATAATCCCTTGGCACAATGTACATGTGTGATTTCTATCTGATGTGTTTTGACAATACAGAAGTTATTTTTATATAACCTTGTGTGGAGTTCCTTTTGTGGTGTGCCTAGGATGTTGTTGCTGGTGTGTGCTTGCGCAAATGCTTTACACATTGCCTCCGGGATAAGCCTGTCTGCTCGTGCCAAGCTACCAAGGGGGTGAGCAGGGGTTATCTTGGGGTGTGACTCCCTTGCCCTGAATAGAATGGTGGTTTCTGCCTAGCTTTGACGTCAGCCTTAGCCAATAAGAAATAGCCAGTTCTAACAGTGGGAGTAGTAGTGCAGGCCTCCCACACACAAACAGGACAAGCTTGGTAAATGGCTACATACCTTTTAGTGTAAAGTGTACAATGCAAAGACTGCCCCATGCTTCTGTGTGGTTGTGGAGTGCTGCATCCTGCTCATGGGTGGGACAGGGTTGCCTGGTGTTGGTTGTTGTGCAGGACTCCCACCCCCAAACAGGACTCCCTTGGTAGATGACTACCTACCTCTTAGGTGAGGGTGAGCCATACAATGGCTGTTACATGCTTCTGTGTGAGTGTGGAGTGCTGCATCCTGCTCAGGGGTGGGACAGGGGGCCTCGTGTGGGTTGTTGTGTAGGCCTCCCACCCCCAAACAGTCCTACCTGGGTAGATGGCTACCTACCTGTTAGATGAGAGTGGATCATACAATGGCTGCCACATGCTTCTGGGTGGGGGGAGTGCTATATCCTGCTCAGGTGTGGGACAGGGGGCCTGGTAGTGTGGGACGGGGGCGTTGTAGTGCAGGCTTCCCACATACAAACACCCCTTCCTGTGAAGATGGCTACCTACCTGTTTGTTTGTGGTAATACAAAGGCTGCCACATGCTTCTGGGTGGGTGTGGAGTGCTGCATCCTGCTCAGGGGTGAGACAGGGGGCCTGATGGGAGTTGTAGTGCTGGTTCCCTGAACACATACAACCCTGAAAATGTTGGCTACCTTTGGGGTGATTTAGATGGTGTGGATAGTGCATCTGTGGGACCTGTGTTGGGTATTGTGGTGCATATGAACATACTTGGGCCTATGATGTGTAGCTTCGTAGTTGTACAAGACAGTTCATGTCAGATTAATGGTTTACATTTGTTTGTCCTTACCAGCCTGCACTTCGCCGGCTATTCCTGTGAGACTCTCTGGATGCAGTATGGCAAGCACCTTCTCCTCCCATGCAGTGAATGTTTTGGGTGCAATAGGAGGGTCACCGCCAGTCCTCTGAGCCAGCTCACGGTTCTTGTTCCTCTTAGGTCATACCACCGCTTCATGATTTCTTAGTAGTCCCTACTGCATTGACCTTGTCTACTATCCTTTCCCACATTTGTGCTCTTGTGGCTAATGGTGTCTGTTGGACCAGGTTACCAAACACTTGTGGTTCTACTCTGATTATCTCATCTACCATGACTGACAACTCACGCTCTGTGAATTTGGGAATTTTCAGTGTTGCCATGGTGTGTAATGTGCTAATGTTTTGAGGTGCAGTTGTGAGGGTGGTGGGGGTGGTGTAGGTGGCGTGTATGTGTGTGTTGTTGTGCTGGTGTGATGTGTGCAGGTTTGCCTCTCCTTTTTGCCCTGGTGTTGGGCCCTTCAGGTGTGGAGTATTGCAAAGCATTGTGGTCAGGGAAGGGCTGGTTTTATGATCAGCTATGTGGGTGTGACAAGTTGGGATATTGCTGTCTGGTGTGTTGTGCGGATTGTCCTGGAATTTGTACTTTTTGACTTTGCCATGGGGGGGAGTTGTCTTTGGGATGTGTTGGGTGCTTTTGGGGTCAGGACTAGTTTGCTGTGTGCACTTGGTGGCCTTGTTGTGTTTTTTTTTTTAGTCGACCTCCAGTTTTTTTCACAGAGCGTCCGCAGTGATGGCTATGCTATAGCCCTTCTGCCAGATCTCCCATTCATCACTGTTTGCGACCGCGGCGGTCGCAAGCAGCGGAACATACCACAGTCACATTGGGGATATCCTAATTTTCTCTGCAGTGTCTCCGCTGTCCTGACGGCGGTTTGGTGTGTTTCTGCAGAAAATGCAACTGCTGCAGACTGATTTTCACCTTCTCCACCCACTACGGGCAGTTTTTTGTGGCCTTGTTCCGCTGCAGTCTGATTTTTTGCCGGTTGATCCTAATTGTACCGCTGGTTTTGCCATGGTACCGACGGGCGGTTGATTTCCGCTACCATGGCAGTCTGGGTGGTTTTCCAACTGCCATCCTAATAGACCCCTTGAATCTTCTAATCCCAGTGTGCATTGAAAATATTGTAATGTATAGCGATTCAGGTTCAAGGAATCGTTAGTGGTATCCTGAGTTGTGGCTAATCAAAAAACAACCAGCCTTTAATCACTGGGATAATATTGTTAATAGTCAGTTACAGTTGTGTGAGGGGAGGAATTCAGGCTAGATAGATCACAATCGTTGACACTCATGACAAACTAAATGAGACACACCTTCGAAATGGTGTGTCAGATAACAAAGGTACCTGCCGCTGTCTTTGTAATACAAATCAAGTATGAGCAGAGTGTTGTGCTTTATAGAGGGCAACAAAGACACCATAAAGTGGGAGCAGAGTCTTAGTTCTGTAAGCTCAGAGACAGGCAGTGATCAAACGGAGCAGTGTGGTGGTAACTTATGTTGGCCCTGTGACTATTAGTTCTCACAGCATTAGGGAGGTCTTCCCTCAACTTTCTGTCTCCTACCTCCGTTGTTCTGTACTCTTATTGCTGCCTTTAGGACCATGCACACTTTACCGATGCCAACCACTGCTCAAGTGCATGTGCACTCTCTCTAAAACAAGGTAACATTGACTCATACCCAATTGGCATATTTAATTTACTTATAGATCTCTAGCAAAGTGCATTATATATGTTCCTGGCCGGTAAATTAAATGCTTCTATTGGGCCTGCAGCACCGCTTGTGCCACCCACATAAGTATCCCTCTAACCATGTCTCAGGCCTGCTACTGTTGGGCCTGTGTGTGCAGTTTACTGCCACTTCTACTTGGCATTTAAACCCTTTTCCAATTCTTGAACTCCCCTTGTTATTACACATAAGTCACCCCTATGGTAGGCCCTAGGTAACTCACAGGGCAGGGTGCAGTGTAACTAAAATGTAGGACACATACTATTTACATGTTCTGAGAGTGGCAAACAGTTCATTTAATTGTTCAGTAATAGGAGGACTAGTCCTCTCATTAGCAAAAACTGGGAATTCCTTAAGATACCTTTAAGCTATAATTCTTGATTAGAAGGGTGTAACTGCATAATGCTTCATATCTTTGGAATGGTGATGATAAATCGTCTTTACTGGTAAAGTTGGATTTAACATTACTTTTGATGAAATGCTACTTATAGAAAGTGAACATTCCTCTGCACTTACAGTTCAGTGTGCCTTGCAGCATGTCTCCAATACACGTCTGGGCTGGGTGACAGCCACACTTTGTGCATACCTACCAGACAGCCACAAACACAGGAAGGCTAGGTGTGGCTGAGTACTCATCTTCACAATCTGCATGGGCAGGAATGGAGAAAGGGGTTAACACTTACATTTCAATAGGTAGTGGCCTAACCCCACGAAAAGGACAGATTACCCCCACAGATAACTTGGCAGACAGGACTGGGTGGAAAGGGATACTTGTGCACTTCAGAGACACTGTTGGAAGTCTCCCCCATGTCAAATGAGCATTTGGGTATAAGTACTGGGTCTCTGACCCCACCAAATCAGACACTTCTGAACCTACAACTGAACCTCTGTCAATAGAAGTGCTGTGCTTTTCAAAAGACTCCTTGCTGGACTACTGACCTCAGAAGGCCTGCTTTTTCCGTGTGTTTCCTTGCTGCCTGTTGCTCTATGACTCTGCTGAAGGACAGCTGGTTCTACATTCAAGTGTACTCCAAGGGCCTGTTGGTTTGAAGCCTAGTGCTTGAGACCAAGGGATATCAAATACTTCATCCCTGCTCCTGTGCCTGATTCACTGGAAGTGGACCCAGGTACTTGCATCACAGAAATGGACACATCTCCTCTCTGCATGTAGCAGAACAGGCTCATCAACCTGTTGCGGGAGTAGAATCGGCCCATCGCTCTCAGAACTAACCTACGGCCTCGAAAGCCCCGAAGCATCAGAACCACGCATTGCTGCTGCTGCAGCTTGGAGAGATCAGCACATCCCCTCGACTGGATGAAGAAACCCAGCTCATCACAACTCAGCACCAATGCACTGTGGTTCAACATCGTGTCTGCAAAACCGATGCAGTGCCACCACCGCAGGATCAACATCAACAAATAACATGACTGCGCCCCGCATCTCACTGTTGCGATACTTTGTTCACTGGAGCCTGCATGGGTCCTGTAGCAGGCCTGCACTCCATAACAGATGGCCCAAACGTTTGACTTTGTCTAGTCCAGTGTGACCTCAAGTAACCGCTACTGCTCTATTTGTCACTGCTCTCCCCGCTCAGCTCCACCGTTAAATGTCTACCTTTAAGCTCCAGCCTGAACTCCTCTCAGGTAGGTACTCCAGGCCCTCCTCCATCCACAGGCTCCTGCCTGTACCTCATACCTGGTGGTTTAATGGAGAGCAGCCTGCTTTTCTGCTATTCTGCTCTGTGTCCTCTGTTCTCTGTACTTACTTGCCTCTTTTTTCTATTTCCTTGCCTCTTTGGTCTGTTATTTTTCTTTTTCCCTTTGCCCATTTTTCTCCACTTTGCCTCTCTTCCCCCTTTTCTGCTTTTTCTTTTCCCTCTGCCCACCCCGCTTCCCGTGCTCCTCGCTGGTGCTGCTCCGTGGCCCCTCACCCTGGCATGTCGCTACAGCTCCCACCTCTCAGCTGACTGCCCTTCCCTGACCCCTACTTAAGCCTAGCCTGTCTGTGTCCATTAGCAATCCAACTGCGACCAGCGCAAGAGACCATGGCCCCCTGACCCCCGCCATTATGACCACAGCACCCTCCACGCTCTGAACCCCTGACGCAGCAACAACTGCCAGCTCTCGATGCTAAAAAACACCCATGGCCCTTTCTCCTGCCGTCACTGCCGCCACACCTTCACCCACCTCCAGAGCCCAGCAGCAGCCCTCAGCCACCTGATGCCAGTGCACACAAGCCACTTAACTGTATCCTCCTCATCGTACACTCCCTGCACAAACACGCTGTAGAAATCTGGGACCTTCTCAACACTCACACGCCCGACGTCACCTTCCTCCCAGAGACCTGGACCAATGCCTGCGCTGCGCCCGACATCGCAACTGCCATCCCTGGCGGATACAAGATCCTGAGAAAAGACCGCCCCACCCACCCAGCAGGAGGCCTCACCATCATCCACAAAAGATCCCTCTGATTGACAATCACTGACTCAGATGACACCTCATCCCCACTGGAACACAGCCACTTCCGGATCCAAACCAACCTCAGAATGACGCTCTGCAGAAAATTCATCTACAGACCGCCTGGCACCCAATCTCCGTTCACCAACGTCATCGCAGACCTCATCACACCCAACACCCTCGCCTCCATAGACTACATACTACTCGGAGACCTGAACTTCCACCTGGACAACCTCAATGACCTCAACATCTCCGATCTGCTAGAGAACCTCACCAACATAGGGCTGAAGCAATTCATCTCCACCCACACTCACACAGCGGGACACACACTCAACCCCATCTTTGCAGGAGTAAACAGAATCTTCTTCAGCCACACCACAGAACTGCTCTGGACATACCACCACTGCATCCACTTCTCCTTTAGTAAACCCACCCCACACAAGCACCTGCTCCGACTCCCACGTAGAATCTGGAACAAAGTCTTTGAAGAATACCTCACCTCTGCCCCTCTCCTGCACTCTAACCCAGCTACGACAGACACCAACTCTGCAGCAAGAAACTTCAACCAATGGATCTCCAACTGGGCTAACACACTAGCCCCTTCCAGAACACCATGAGACGCCACAACAAGAAAGCTAACTGGTTCACCATGGCACTCCAAGAATCCAAGCGGTCCTGCCGATGACTGGAAAAGACGTAGAGAAACAGCAAAACTCCGGAAGCACGCTCCACCTACAAAACAGCCACAGCGGCACACCACCAACTCATCAGAACCACAAAGAAAAGCTTCCTCCAAGACAGACTCCTCTTCAACAACCATAATTCCAAGGAACTCTTCGCCATCATACAGAAGTTTGCCAAACCCAACAGGGAAACAACTGACATCCCTCCACCCCAAGACGTCTGCAACAGACTCAGCTCCTACTTTCACCTCAAAATCAAGACGCTCTATGACAACTTCCAAGACTAAGACCTTGGCACCGCCACAACTTCCACCCCCAGCGATGCCACCCAACAGACTCTTCTCACCTGGACCCCAATCAGGACAAAATACACCCTAAAGACCATGAAGATCATTCACTCTGGAGCACCTTCTGACACCTGCCTGCCACACATACTCCACAAGGCCGCCACAGCCATCGCACCCGAGCTACATCGAACCATCAACTATTCCCTCCAGACTGCCACATTCCCCGACAACTGGAAGCGTGCCAAAATCAACTCCCTCCTAAAGAAACCCTCCGCAGACCAGACAGACCTCAAGATCTTCAGGCCTATCTTACTACTTCCTTTCACAGCCAAGGTCATTGAAAAGGCTGTCAACACCTAGATAGCACTCTTCATCGAAGCTAACAACATCCTAGACACCTCTCAATCCAGATTCCGTAGCAACCACAGCACCAAGACCACCCTCCTCACCGCCACAGACAACATCCAAGCCCTCCATGACCAAGGCCAAACGGCAGCCCTTATCATCCTGGACCTGTCAGCAGCTTTCGACCCCGTCTCCCACAGCAGCCTAGCCACCAGACTCCATGACGCCGGCATCCAAGGAAAGGGCCTAGACTGTATACGTCCATTCATCACAGGCAGAACACAGACAATAAGATGCCACAGACAACATCCAAGTCCTCCTCAACCAAGGCCAAACGGCAGCACTTATCATCCTGGACCTGTCAGCAGCTTTCGACCCCATCTCCCACAGCAGCCTAGCCACCAGACTACATGACGCCGGCATCAAAGGAAAGGCCCTAGACAGTATACATCCATTCCTCACAGGCAGAACACAGAGAATAAGACTCCTGCCCTTCCTTTCAGAACCAACAGACACCAGATACAGAGTGCTCCAAGGATCCTCTATCAGCCTCACCCTCTTCAACATCTACATGTTCCCCCTCACAACCATCATCAGAAACCACAGGCTCAACATCATCTCCTACGCCGATGACACCCAGCTCATCTGCTCCCTCACCAAGGAACCCGACATCAACAGGCACAACTCCCAAGAAGGGATGAGGAAAAGCTGCCTAAAACTCAGTTTGGAGAAAACAAGAAGTCCTCATCCTCGGCTCCACCCCCATCACATGGGACAACACCTAGTGACCCCCCACCCTCAGAAACCCATCCACCCCGACTGACAAAGCATGCAACCTCAGAATCATACTTGACTCATCTCTCACCATAAATCGCCAGATCAACGCCATATCCTCTGCATGTTTCAACCTCCAGCAAAGCCCGACACTGCACCAATTCAGGAAAGACCTCAAGACCTAGCTTTTCAAGTGACCCCAATGGGGCCGCTCCCCTCTCCCCTCAGCGCCTTGAGACCCTAATGGGTCAGTAGCACGCTCTACAAAACCCTAACTGATTGATTGTAAGCGCTAAAACTTATTTTATTCTTTGGAAATTCATAGTTCAACCTCAGCATATTTGAATTTTGTTGTTTTGGTCTTGTTTGATTTATAGTCATTCTTTTTTTTTTTTTAGACTGTAGTGTTGTTTTTTGTGGTGTTTTCATTGTTTTGCTTTGTGGGTTATTGCACAAATACTTTACACCTTGCCTTCTAAGTTAAGCCTGACTGATCTGTGCAACGCTACGGGAGGGTGAGCAGAGGATAATTTAGGTTGTGTTGTGACTTACTCTGATTAGGATAGTGATCCCTACCTGGACAGGGTGCATAGCTCTGCCAACTAGAGACCCGGGGGCATATTGACAACAGAATGGAGAAGTGTGGCAATAAGCAAACATTGCTTACACTACACTTCTACATTTGAAAAATGCAGGGATGCTCCTTATGCACAAGAATGCGGTGCACCCCGGAATTTCCCCTAGGGTTGGCACTAAATCTAGCTGCCTAGCACCACCACTGTGTTGGGGGAAATTATTCTTTATGTGCGGGAAGGTCTCCCTTCCTGCACATAAACAATCACAAATGGTGATTTGCAACTCCTATGTGTGCTGCATGGTGCAGCACTAAAAGAAGTTGCAAATCATCATTTTTTAAATGATTGTTTATGTGCAGGAAGGGACACTTTCCGGCACATAAACAATCATTCAAGACTTTTCTGTTTCTATGTGTGCTGCAGAATGCACCACACAGAGAAAGAGCAGAACCGAAGAGAAAGGATTTCTCCTCGTTTTGCCATGTTAAGACCAAGTTTTCCCTGGTCTTAATTTTGGCGCTGTCCCATATTTACGTCACCCTTGTAAATATGGGACAGCGTACAAATCAATGGGTGTTGTGGCTGAATGCCCACTGCAACACCCATTGCCACCCCTTTCACTCTAAGTCTAGTATGAAAGGGGCCTTTCTTACAAGGCGGCAATAAGCCACTTTAAGTGGCTTACTGCCACATTGTAAATAAGGCAAAGCCACTATCGCCCTGCACTCATTGCTTTCACGCTTGGACGTGTGTTACTTTAGGGCATCCAAGCCTGTGTTCATCTTCTATTTATCTTTGTTGGACCAATGAGACAATGAGACAATGACAACTGGCCATAGACACGATGAGTGAAATGTCCCCTGCCAGCCCTCCCAAAGGACCACTGCCAGTGTGCCCTTTTCACTCTTTGGTGTGTGAAGCTAAGCACAGAATACTGTGACACAAACACTTACAATGTATGAAGGAGTAGAAACTGCCTCAGTTTCTCGAAGTCCCCTCATACTCTGGGTGCACAAGGCAGTACAGGCTGGAGAGCACAGTACAGAAGTGAACCAGTGTCTTCAAGAAGAATGTGATACCCGTGGAAGAAGTAACACACCCGACAAATGGGCATGATTGTCCCATGCTTTGCCCACCAATAACCTCTCCTCCTCCTTTTTGTCCACCTCCCATTGTTTCTGTTGCGTTTACCTATTGACTGTGACAACTTTACAGATTAGCTCTTCTTTGAAAAATGAGTTTTACATATTTTGTTAATAAACTCATTTTGTACTAAATTCTTTTGGCTAAACTGCTTTACAAAACACGGGTCATTTTAATTGAGAAGAAGAATTTGCCCCATTGCCACTGTTTTAATTAAGAATGAAAATGATGTGTGTAGCATTATGTTGTACTACTTGTAAACTTAGGGCCTCATTTAAAATAAACTGACACATCACTGTGTTAAAGTAGGGATGCATCAGTTTTCTTGCGCCTCCTTGAGAAACCCTTGCACCACTACCGATGCGCTAAATCTATAGGGGCATATTTACAATTACTGGCGCATCCCTACAAATTAGCAGGCATGCGTGACGCAGCTCCAGCAATGCTCTGGGGGGCCCATTCTACTAATGCTGCGTCAATCCTTACGCCTGCTTCAAGCAGGTGCAGGGTTAAGACGCAGCATTGGCCTAAAAGTGACTGAGTGAAATCTTGTAGATTTCCCTCAGCCACTTTTAGGAGGGGTTCCTGCGCCGGAACGCCCCCCCCCCACCCTGCACCAGAACACCTCCTTAAGATGCGTCACATTGTAAATAGCCCGCACCATGGCCCATCTTTTGCGCCACCACTGCGTCACAAAAGTGACGCAATGGCGGCACAAGAGAGGTGCAAGGGGCTTGTAAATATGCCCCATAGTACGGTTCAACGTG
Organism: Lissotriton vulgaris; assembly: GCF_964263255.1. Lineage (NCBI taxonomy): Eukaryota > Metazoa > Chordata > Amphibia > Caudata > Salamandridae > Lissotriton > Lissotriton vulgaris. Next base: position 1,633,769,620 of record NC_141695.1, on the reverse strand, counting down.
ACGCAGAATTTTTTGCAGCATTGCTGAAGTAGGCGTGAAAACCGACGGAACTCCAGCAATCTGTCAAAATGAAGAAGCACTGTCACTTTTCAGTGCTGCATCGCCTACTGTATGGGGACCAATATATTAGAGCGTGAAAAGGTGGAAAATGCACCTTGTGCTAGATTACATTGGACCGTATGGCATGCATACAAGTGGGCAAAGTGTACATATGTGTACCACTATGCCCACTTGTAAGCATGACTTAAGACAGTAACGTCAAAAAATTTGACATTTACTGTTGTACCTACCTCATGAATGCACTTACCTGTTGGGGAGACGTCATTTCTATTGTTGGCACTCACTTCAGCCGGTCATCTTCCACTGCAGCAGCCAATGCGTCATCCCTATGGCTGGGTTTGGCAAGCATAGCGATTGTGATGCATTGGCAGTGCAGGGACAGGCTGCGTGAAAAAATAAAAGTGGTAAGTACCACTGCATCAGTTTCAAGGTAGGCGTTTCCAACAGAATGCCTACCTTGCATACATTAAAATCCCAGGCAGCGCAGGCGGATTTCACCCAGGTGAAAACCGACCCAGCCTGTAAAAAAGTGATGCATCTGCATCCATGTAAATATGGAGCAGATGCAGCGCAGCCGTTATGTCACAACAAATTCTGCAATGGCAGCGCAAGACAACTCAGTGGGTTTGTAAATAAGCCCCATAGTTCTTGGAGGGTAGCGGCCACGAGCCCAGCATTGTGGTCAAGATCTTTTAAGTATCCTGCTCGTGGCTTGTTGGATCCAGTATTTTTTTGACGTGCTGGCCCTCCTGACACTTGATTCTGCCCCACAAAGGTGGGGGGGGGGGGGGGGGGGGGAACATCAGGCACCCTGGGTGGCGAACTGAGATCATTGAAGCCTGGGGGGAAGCCCGTGCTCCCAGCCCACTGTGCTCTGACCTGAGCCCCACTGCCAGATTGTGGATATCCCTGTGATTGACAGCTACTCGAACCACCAATGTCCAACAGGTGGGAGAATCGGATATGTTGACCCAGACAGGGGAGTAACTGAAATGGGTGTGGTGTCCCATTGGAAGGACACAGTGTGCTCGCCGGCCTCAAGGCTGCACTGGGCTGGTGGCGAACATGATGAACTGGGCCCACTCTACACCCTGACCTAAATCGAGGCTTAGAGATGAGGTCCAATTGACTGGGAAGTTCCAGCATTTTACATATTGTTCATATCAGACCCTAGACATAATAGTTCCTTGTTGAGGCATTTGCTTACCCTCCAGGCTTGGGGTATGGAATGCCTAGTGATCACCCCTATTTTTCCTATTCAACAATGGCGCTTAGGAATTGGCCAATATTTTGGGCGCTTGTGCAGACCACTGGGGCTACGGATTACTTTATGACCCAGGATTCCCTAGACAGGTGCTCTGGGGACTCTTTCACACCCACATTGATTCCTGTTTTTTAACTGGTTGGGATGCTCAGACTGGGACATTGCGGAACCTCCTCTTGTTGCTGTTTATGCTGAGTTACCTGTCTTGCAGACCCTTGGACTGCTTGTGTGGCCCCGCCAGTGCTTTGCTGGGAGCGAGAGAGTCCTGTTTCCTGAGTGGTGGTGCTGTTTCGCCTACTCCGGGCCCATCTGCCTGTCTCAAACCTCCTATGGATCTGACCCACAATGGCTTAGCTTAGTCCTTAGACTGTATCTCCTTGGACAAACATACCACAGTGCTAGCCCATAGTCAACAGTAGCCATACCATCAGGGAAGCCTGCCGTGCAGCAGAGGCAAATAGTGAATGAGGACATCACTATTTGGTGAACGAGGCAAGTAAAATCTCTTGCCTCTCCCTCACGCTGCTGAAATGACCCTCTATACAGAATGCACTAACAAGCTCGATCAGATTCTGATGGCCACCAAGACCACTAGACTTCTCTGGAATCCAAAATCAATGCCATCAATGTCAACCTTAAACAGGATGATCACCGCAACATTTTTGGACAGAGCCTCACAAGCGGAAAAAAAAGCGACTACGTGTGCAGTCTCGAGAACAAGACACACATCAACTGCTGCAGGATCTAGTAGAGTGGTCGCTTCTTGAAGAACAGAGTGGAAGATGCGGAAAGGTGCATACAGTAAAACAATAGCACATAGCAGGTCTGTAGGAGGGAGCAGAGGGATCTGACACCATTGAGTCCCTGGAGATTTGGATCAAATTTTGGTCCCAACCATTTGCCTATCATTTTTCTCCATTAAGCGTGCTCAGCGGGTCCCTGCTTACCACCTGCCTCCAGGAGCACCCATGTGCCCTTAGTAGTTAACATTTTTCATTACAGCGATCATGATGCCGTTCACTGTGCAGCATGCCAAAAGGAAAACCATGTGAAGGATGTGAAGAATACCCTCCGATCTCAAGCTGTTTCCTTATTATACATTGGCTATCCAACATCAGTGGGCATCCTATTTGGGTATAAAACACAAAGTGAAGGTTGTAGGTGTATTTAGTACTCTGTACTTTTCCGTACCCACCTTAAAATCATGCTTGATGGCAACACATACTTTTTTATCTATCCAGAATTTGCCAGGGATTTGGGCTAGAAACTTTCCAACCTATGTATGACTCCGGCTGGTCCATATATGAAGACAAAAGAAATAGTCAACACTCTCAAAGACTCTGCAATTAGGGTCACACAAGGCTACAGCCTCTGTCTTCAGAACAAGTTTTCACTGCCCGCAAACAACTTTGTTGATGGAGGCAGCAACATTCGGAGACTCACTCCCACCGGCACTCACACCATCCTCTGGCTCCTCTGACTCTGAAGATGTTTTACATACTCCATCCTTGCCCCATGACTTGGAAAACTCTCCAGCCCCCTCATAACCTCACAGTCGACATGACCTTCTGTAGCTGATGCTTGACTTTTCCTGTTCCCTAATTTGCTAATACATTCTAAAGACATCCATCACAAGGAAGCTTAGTCCGCTGCTGAGGTCTCTTCTCACCTGTTTGTATTCACCTCCTTTCTTTCGCAACTGAACTTCTTTGACTCATGCATTCCTAATGCCCCAGCTTTTCTACTGAGCACAAGACTGCTGAGCATGAGTGACTAGAATCCTTTCCCTTCTGAATTGGCCTTCAGACTTATGCACATCGGGTCTTTGCCAGTTCTGAGTGTGGTCCTGAGATGCCGATTACCCCACCCTTCAACGTAATGTCCATCATGCCTTTTTTTTTTCACAACAAATTTTATTTGTAGGATCGGGCAAGTAATACGCGTGGCTCCCCACAATCAGGAGAACACCACCAAGCATTTTGGTACAGTTTCAGCATAGGACCAAGCGCCCAATCAAGGAGTCAAGAGAAAGCATTTATAAGAGAACACAGCTACACCCTCCCCTACCCCTATCAACCCCAACTACCCAACTCTCCCACACCCTCCCCTGTGCCCCACCCTAACCCCGTGCACGTGTGTACAATTAGCTTCGGTGTTTAATCGTGACATGTTACTCGTGGCGTATTGCAAGGACTTGCATATATCAGGGGACTAAAGATCTTCTTCTAGCTCTGCCGGAGGGTCCAGTGTCAACCCCCTATAATCAGCCCACCTCTTCCACACCTTGAGATGTTTGCGGAGGCACCCTCGTGCTTCAAAGATCGGTCGCTCTAGACCCATACAAAAGTCCATTCCGGCTCTCCATGCACTCAGGGGGGGGGGCCCTCACATCTTTCCACGCTCGAGCCAAGTCTCTTTTGGCCACTACCAGCCCCAGGAGCAACAAGTGACGTTTGTATACGTTTCCACCAACCCCCTCTAGGATGTGGAGTAGGCCCAGGCGATGAGTGCGAGGAAGAGTCCAACCCAGCACCTCCGACAGGCAGCCCCAAACACCCCTCCAGAAGCCAACCAGCCTAGGGCACAACCATATCGTGTGGAGCAAAGTGCCCACCGCATCACCACAGCGCAAACATTCCGGGGATCCAATCAAGCCTGCTTTCCACAGACGCTCACGGGTGTAGTAGGCTCTATGGAGAATTTTGAATTGGATTAGTCTAAACCGTATGGCGATGTCTGCCCCCCTAGCGGATTCTAGGGCCTCCCTCCAATCATCTTCATCGAGGGGGCCAATATCGGCTTCCCAAGTCGTCTTTAATGGAAGAAGGGTGGAGGAACAATGAGTGACCATCGTCTGATATATACGAGAGACTTTCTTGTCACCCAGGTCACCCATAAAGACTTTCGCCTCAATTGGACTAAATTCAGGAAGCGAGTCAATGTTGGCAATACTGGTCATTAGTGCGTGTCTGAATTGTAAGTACCTAAAAAATTGGGACTGGGGCATATTAAATTCGGTGCTAAGCGCCTTAAAGGACTTGAGCGTTGTCCCGGACATCACATGTCCTAGCTGTGAGATCCCGATTGCGTCCCAGCCGTCGAATCCTGATAAGGCCGACAGTTCGGGTAGCAGGCCGTTATGCCATAGCGGCGTCTCAGCGGTCAGTCAACCCCACCAGCCCATGCGGCGCAAGGCCTGTCGCCATACAGCAAAGACGAGTCTTGTGACCCTCGGTAGCTTCCGGCGCAAACGGGCTGAGTAGAGTATTGTGTGGAGTGTATTGTCGCCCATCATTGTGCGTTCCAGGGCATATGCCGGATCCCCGCCGTCGCCATAACACCAGTCGTTCAGGATTAGCAGATGAGCGGCTTAGTAATAGGACAGTAGATCCGAGGTGGCCAGACCTCCGCAGTAAGTGGACAAGAAGCATGTACGCAGTGCTACTCTGGCCGCCCCCCCAGCCCATAGAAAGCGGCCCAAGACCGAATTGATCTGTCGGAACCACCGGGGTGCAATTGGATAGGGATGATTCTGCAATTGGTAGAGGAGACGCAGGAGCGCGACCATCTTAAAAATCGCAGATCTGCCAAATATAGACAGGGGCATCCGAGACCAAGTTTTGACATCCGTCTGAACTCGGTCCCAAACGGGCACTATGTTGCGTTCCCAGGCAACGTTCGCTGACTCCGGCAGGAACACCCCCAGATATTTCAGGCCATTCGTAGCCACCTGCAGTCCCGATGTCCAGGGACCCGTTGCGGTGTCCCCACTCAGCACCCATAGCGTAGATTTCCGCAGGTTCAGATAAAGGCCCGAGACTTCCCCAAAGATTCGCATAATTTCCAGTACGCGCGGTCCCGAGCGCTGCAAATCGGTAAGAAAGAAGAGGACATCGTCCGCGTAAAGCGCAATTCTATCCGATAAGTTGTCGTTCCATACAAAGCCCCGCATTTGTGCATCTATACGCACCCAGGCAGCCAGTGGCTCCATGACCAGAGCGAATAGATAGGGGTAGAGCGGGCACCCCTGTCGGGTCCCTCGTCCAATGTGAAACGTCTCCGACACCGCTCCTGCAACACGTACCGAGGCCGTAATGTCTGTGTATAGTAGCCTGATATAGGACAAGAAGACTGGGCCTAGATTGAGACGGGGCAAAAGTGCAAAAAGATATGTCCAACTGACGGAGTCAAAGGCCTTGTTGATATCCGCTAGCAACAGAGCCGCTTGTTCTCCTGTGACTCCCATGGCGTCAATTGCTGCCTGTGCGCGTCGGATGTTATGCCACGTCGCTCTATGAGGCATGAACCCGGTCTGGTCTGGATGCACTAGGTCTGTTATATGCGGGGATAATCGATTTGCCAGGGCCTTAGCCAGGACCTTAGCCTCAATATTGAGTAATGAAATGGAGCGATACGAGTCATGTCTCTCTGGGGGTCTACCTAGTTTCTGAAATACTACAATCTCGGCATGTCGCCAGTCTCGGGGCAGTGTGCCCTGTTCACGCGCCGTCTCGAGTGCACGGTGATAATGGGACCCCAGTTGTATATGAAACTTCTTGTAAAAGTCACTCGGGTAGCCACTCGGGCCAGGGACCTTCCCGGTATTAAGCTGTCCCAGGGCATCGCCCAGTTCCTCAGCTGTAAGGGTTGCATCGAGGGCCCTCCTGGTCTCATCCGACACCGCCTTAGGGGGCATGCCATCGATAAAGTTAGCCACCTCGTCAGCCGATAGATGGTCGCATGGGGCGTACTGAGTTGCAAAGTATGTGGCAAAACTCGCTGCTAGCTCGACTGGGTCAGTAAGGACCTCGCCGTCGTCGGACGTGAGGCCCGGCAGGGTAGGGCTGGAGGTTATGTTGGCAGAGTCTATGGAGCATCGTACATGACTTATCCCCCCATTGGTATATTCTACTGCGCGTGGCTAGCCACGCCTGTTTTGCCTCATCGAGTAGGACAGATGCAGAGGCTTGTTGAGCCTGGAGAAGCAGCCGTAGCCCGGCTTCATCGCCCCCCACCCGGTTTTGCTGTTCCAAGGTTTCCACCTGTGTGGCCGCTTCTGTGATCATTTCCCGACGCTTCCGACGGGCCGCGGTACACCACGCGATGTCTACTATAGTGGGCTTCATGGCCTCCCATACCACCCTTGCGTCGATGTCTCCAACTAGGTTGTCTCGCCAATATAGGTCTATCGCTTCACGCAAGTGTTTCACATAGGCAGGCTGTTGGAGATGCCACGAGGACATCCTCCATCTAAACGGCTGGCGTTGTCTACGGAGTTCCACCCTAATCAATACCGGGGAGTGATCGGACAGGCCCCTCGGCAAGATGTCAGCACTCTTCACTCTACACAAGCAGTTACCAGGCACAAACACATAGTCCAATATTGAGTAGGAGCCATGCACAGCAGATACATACGTATACTCGCGTGTTGTAGGGTGCATATGTCTCCAGGTATCCGTCCAGCCCAGTCCCTCATTCATAGCATGCAGTCTGGTGTGTGGGGGGGGAAGGGTGGTCTCACCTACTTCCTGGCGCCGCCGGCGATCCACACACACGTCCATCACATCATTCCAATCACCCCCAACCACCGCCAGGGATTCGGGGATGTCCTCCCACACTGTGAACAGCTTCTCAGCCAGGGCCCATTGCAGGGGGGGGGCATAGACACTCCCAAAGACCACAGATTCAGTGCCTACCATGCCCTTGACAAAGATATAGCGGCCTTGTGGGTCCACCCACTGCTTCTCATGGACATAGGCCACCCTGAGATGTATCAAAATGGCCACTCCTCTGGATCCCCGGGAAAATCCGGCATGAAATACCTGATGATAGCCAAACCTCTGTAGCCCCAGCACCTTCGAGCCCATCATGTGAGTTTCCTGGAGTAAGAATACATCAGCACTCTCTCCTTTCCCCCAGCGCAACACCGCCCCACGCTTAATCTTGTCCAGCATCCCCCTGACATTCAACGTGATCACTCGCAGAGACGCCTCGGGGAGTCTATGAGTCGTTTCAGCCATAGTCAAGTGGGACCCACCAAGCAGGTCGTCCACGCCATTGCCACTCATCGCGCACTGTAATGAACACCATTGCAAAACACACATGCAGTCCCACCCTCCCGCCCCAGAACCCCAAGATAACATGGCGAGCAGCTCTCGCCCTACCCCAAACCCCAAAACCAACCATCAACTTATTGTCTTCACATTCCTGAACATGTCTCGGTCCCAACTCAGCGGCCTCGTCCCTGGCCACCCGCACCCCCCCTCCCTCCCCCTATACCTCAAAAAAACATGAAGTACCTGTCGCGGCATGAGTAACCCCGAGTCCAAAACAGAGGACCCAGAACCAGCCATGCCAATGGATCCCAACTCCCCAGAAAACAGTAACCTCATCCCTCCTCCCCCAATACCTCCCACATCAGTAGGAGAGCAGTAGCCCCTCATATGTAGTCCCCGAACCCCATCCCACAACCCCACCCATGTTCAGTGATCAGCCGCAAACCAATCTTGAGGCAGCCATGATGCTACCAGTCTATCGAGCCTCAAGAGCCCTTTTGCCGTTAGCCAGAACCTGTAATGCCAAGTGTACAGAGGGGCGCCGAGTCTTCATAGCTGGCCATGATCTGTTCCAGAGTGATCCGAGTCCTCGGTTCTACCACTGTCCTGGGTGCCGCTGACGGAGGCCGACCGCTTTCGTGACTTAGATCGCCGGTTTCTTCTGTTCTTGGTCGTCTGCCCTCCCCGTTCCTGCGATGACCCCCTCGAAGAGCCCGGGTTCAGTCCGGTTGAGAATTCGGCCTGATCCTCACTGTTTCGTCGGTCCATTTGAAGAGGTACTCCGGAGTGTCGAAAAATAGTGTTTGCGATTGGAAAATCACCCTCAGGCGCGCTGGGTACAGCAGGGAGTATTGGAGTTTGAGACCTCGCAGTTTCGCTTTTGCGGCCATAAATGATTGGCGCTGCTGCTGCACTAGCTTCGTATAGTCAGGGAAGATCATTATCTTTCGATTTTCGTAAAGAAGAGCCTCTATGGTTCTTGCTTCCCTCAGAATGACATCTCGGTCATGATAGTTCAGAAGTCTAGCAATTACTGCCCTGGGCCGTTCGCCTTCCGGTGGCATCTGTGTCAAGGCGCGGTGTGCGCCTTCGATAACGAAGCAGTTGGATAAAGCCCCCGGGGGCAGCCAGGTTCCCAGCCACTGATTGAGGAATTGTTCCATTTTACCCTTCTCACATCGTTCCGGAAAGCCAATGAAACGGAGGTTGCTGCGGCGTGCGCGCCCTTCAGCATCCTCTACTCGGAGCGCCAGGCCCCGTTGCACAGTTTCCATTGCCGCCATTTTATTCTTGAGGGTGCCTACGTCGTCCTCCACTACCGACACCGTGGATTCGGCCTCCGTGATCCGTGCTACGGCATTCCGCAAGTCTTGGCGCAACAGGGTGACATCTGCGCCCACTGCACCTATTTTTGCATCTAGCATGTCCCTCGACTGGGTGATGGCCGCCATAAGTGCTGCGTTGTCCGGCCCCCCTCCCTGCTGTCCACCTCCTGATGGTCCAGGGCCCCCACTGGGCCCGGTGAACTTGTCAATTGTCGCCTGCTTGGTGAGACCGCCACCACCCCTGGTCATGGCTGCAAGTTCCTCGTGAGTCGCCAACTATGTATGTAGATATGGCAGTGCAGGGGCCCCAAGCACCTCCGCTAAGTCTATCAGGGGAGGACCACGCAGCAGCTACCTTTCCACTATGGGGGCCGGATGGTCGTATCTCTGGTGGAATCCTGCGCCCGGGCCAGGTCCAGGCAGGCCCCGATACCAGCTCCCCACTCGCCAACAGTCAGCGCCCCCTACCCCCTGCGGGCTGGGCAGTGTTCCTCCGCAACAATTTGTGGGCGCTACAGCGTTAGCCCAAACTCCTGCAGTGCCCAGGGACCCAGGGGGGTACTCACAGTTTGCCTCTAGGTACGTAGCCAGCCAAGGCGCTCCGGGCTGCCCGCTATTGTCCAGCCACCTTCGGGGCTTCCGTTGTGTGTAGGTAGCAGGGGAGGTTCGCTCCGGGTATAGCAGTGCCCCAGCAGGTGCGGGAGAAAACTCCCGCGGCGGGGGTCGCGAAACTCGAGGCCGCGGCTGCACCCAGGACACAGGGCCGCTGCAGCCGAGCAGGCAGGGTCACAGCGCCAGGAAAGCACACCCCTCCAGCGGGGCCCCAGGAAGAGGATCGTCGGATGTCCCACGGCCCTCAGGGTAGCGAGGGTCAATGGCAAGTGGTGGGCCAGCCGACCCACCCAGAGGCCGTCCGGCCGGGGATCTCCAAAATCGAGGTCCCGGCGTCACTCCGGCATGCAAGGCCTCACTCTTCGTTCCCGTGTTCTGGCGCGTCCAAGCACCCAGGATCTCTGCCGACGGCACCGGAGGATCCCTGGCACCACCAGTAATGTCCGCCCCACAAGGGTTATGTGTAGTGGGTTCAGGGGCCAGGATAATTAGCCGGATCAAGTGCGGGCCGGCGGGAGCTCTAACAAGCTGCGACCGCCATTGCCGCTCGCGAAGCCACGCCCCCCATCATGCCTTTTTGATGATTTGGGTAACTGTTAGACCTGGTACCATAGGCGTGAGTCTCCCTGACATTTTTCGCTGTTGCCTCCTCTGTTTTTGCTGGTGACTCCATGATTGGCTAATTTGATGTACTTGTCAGACCCCAGTACAGTGCACCATGTGTGCCCAGGGCCTGTAAATCAAATGCTTGCAGCACTGATTCTGCCACGTACAGAAGCAGCTTGTAAAGTATGTCTCAGGCCTGCCATTGCAGAGTCTGTGTGCAGTCCAGTACTGACATGTTAACTTGGTTAGTGCACCCACTTTCCAGTCCCTAAACCTTCCCTTTTCTACATATCAGACACCCCTAAGGAAGGCCCATGATCAGGGTGCACTGTATGTAAAAGGTAGGACATTCCCTGATGTGTGTGGCATGTCCTGATAATGAATTACAGCCAATTTCGTTTTTCACTATTACAAGGCTACCTGCTCCTTTAGGCCAGAATGGGCAATTTGATTATAACATCTTATAATCCTAACTATCCCAAGGAACATGGTAGAAAAACAAATTTAGTATGCCTGAACTGATGATAAAATACATATTTTAGTGAAGTTGGTTTTAACATTCGGTGTTTGAAAATGCCACTTTTAAAAAGTAGGTATTTTCTTACCTACTCATCCAGCCTGCCTCTGTAGGTTGTGTATTGCATGTCTGATTTGTGAGTGACAGGGGCTGGGTGGCTCCAGGAGACAGGGTGAGTCAGCACCAGACTGAATAGACCTATCTGCATTGGGAGTGGTGGGAAGAGTAGCACCTGGACCTGAATAGGGATGTGCCAGCCTTCCACAAAGATGGCTCCACCTCCTGTGGTGTGTCTGATGACCTTGGCCCACACTGACAAAAGAAGAAGTTGTGCACTGGCAGAATGCACTCAGAACGGGTTTAGACTAGGTACAGACACTCTCTGCCTTCAGAGACAAAGGATTTGTGTGTTTAAAAAGGTGGACCCAGATCCCTGAACTTTAGGTCACTTCTGGGAATCAAGACGGACCTTTTTCCAAGGAAAAGAATCAGAGAATATGCAGGTGGTTTTGACTACTCCTATGCCAGTGTGTTATTTGCTGGGGTTTGCCTGCAGTGGTTTCTTTATTGTCAAGGAAAAGAGAAAATACTTTTATTGAAACTTTCATCATCTCGAAGAACAATCTCCAAGGGCTTGAATTGTGCTTGCCTCCTGCTGAAGTCTCAGAAATACAAGACTTCACCATCAGCTCCCCTCTGAATTCCCTTGCTGGGGGTTCTGTCTGCAGAAGCCTGCGTGTTGCTGGGAGCTAAAAATGCAATTTAACGAGAAGAAGCGTGTCACATCCAAATCTGTTGCCGTCGCATCATGGGAGAAGCGTGTCGCCACCGCAAGGGTCGCATCTCCAGAGAAGCGTGTCTCTGTCACAGATGTTTGTCATTGCATCATCGGAGAAGCGTGTCACCACTGCAAGGGTCGTCATCGCCTCACCGGAGAAGCGTGTTGCAGGGCCCATCGCAGCTCCAAAGTTACAGAGTTCACCGCACGGCAGCCGGACGTGCACGCATTGTCTTCACATCGTTGCAGTGCATCAAGGGCACCATCTTATTGCATCTCACGGGTAGTCACATCGCATCGAGGCACCATCTTCTCGCATCGCAACCTCATGACATCCTCTCCGGTAAGGAACAGGCACATTGCCGACATTGCGTAGGCACTGAGGAGCAGACGCATCGCCTCCCCGGAGGCAAGGAACAGACGCATCGTTCACCCTGCAAACATTTTGTTTGTTTTGCGTTACGGATTGCAGGTACTTTTGTGAGAAATGTGTCGCATTTACCATCAAGTTGAACTAAGTTACTTCTACCATCTTTAAGTCTATTTTTGGGTGAACGACCAAAATATAGAATCCAAAATATAGACAGGCCAGAATATCGACTCCAAAATATAGATAGGCCAGCATATCGAATCACCAAAATATAGTTAGTCAGAATATCGAAATTGGGGTAGGAAATATCGATTTCCATAATATCGAATTTTTTTAGTGTTATGTATGGTAGTTTATGTGTTAAAATTATGTATTAATTTTGGAATGTATGTTTAATTTTTTTAAAGCAATGAATGTTATGTAATTTAATTTTTGCATAATTTAATTCTGTAGCGTGTTGTTGGTTTATAGGGGAATAGGATGGGAAGAAATTTAATTATAGTGAATTAAATATACATTTTTATGTATATGTATTGATAATTAATTGATTGATAATTAATTATTAATTGGTAATTAATTTGTATTAATTGGTAATACATTTTTATTAATTGGTAATTCATTTTTATTAATTGATAATTATGTTAATTATATTATGTATTATTTGGAGCGGGCTGTGGGTTTAGAGGGGAATAGGGTGGGAAGTAATTGAATTGTAATAAAGTTAATATTTATTTTTTATTTATATGTATTGATAATTAATTGCTTGATAATTATTTTTTAATTGGTAATTCATTTGTTATAATTGGTAAATAATTTGTATTAATTGATTATTTGATAATTATGTTAATTGTATTATTTATTATTTGGAGCAGGTTGTGGGTTTATAGGGGAATAGGGTGGGAAGTAATTTAATTGTAATGAAGTAAATATTTATTTTTATTTATATGTACTGATAATTAATTGGTAATTAATAATTAATTGGTAATTAACTTTTTTTAATTGGTAATTCATTTTTATTAATTGTTTATATTTTTTTATTAATTTTTATTGGTATTGATAATTAATTTAATCTTATTTTAATGTTGAATCATTTCTTTCCCTACTGTTGCACTCTCTGGAGTGGGAATAGTAATTGTTACCCCTACGCTATCCAATGCTTTCCCTACTGTTGCACTCACTGGAGTGGGAATAGTAATTTTTTCCCCTACGCTATCCAACGCTTTCCCTACTGTTGCACTCACTGGAGTGGAAATAGTAATTTTTACCCCTACACTTTCCAACGCTTTCCCTACTGTTTCACTCCCTGGAGTGGGAATAGTAATTTTTACCCTCCTGCTATCCAATGCTTTCCCTACTGTTGCACTCACTGGAGTGGGAGTAGCAATTTTTACCCTCCCGCAATCCAATCCTTTCCCTTCTGTTGCACTCTGGAGTGGGAATAGTCATGTTTACCCTCCCGCTATCCAATGTTTTCCCTACTGTTGCACTCACTGGAGTGGGAATAGTAATTTTTACGCCTACGCTATCCAACGCTTTTCCTACTGTTGCACTCACTGGAGTGGAAATAGTAATTTGTACCCTCCCACTATCCAACGCTATCCCTACTGTTGCACTCCCTGGAGTGGGAATAGTAATTTTTACCCTCACGGTATCTAACACATTCCCTACTGTTGCACTCTTTGGAGTGGGAATAGTCATTTTTACCCCTATGCTATCCAACGTTTTCCCTACTGCTGCACTCACTGGAGTGAAAATAGTAATTTTCGCCCTCTCACTATCCAACAAAATCTCTTTTTTTTACATTACATTAATTATTTTTACATTTTAAGCTTTTTTACATTATTTTAAGTATGTTTTATTTAATTGTTTTTAATATTCAATTACTTTGTTTTAATACATTTAAAAAAATCGATATTTTTGTTAACTATATTTTAACAATCTATATTTTGTATTTGATATTTTAGCACTTACCTGTTTGTAGATAAGGATTCTATATTCTCTACTTCGATATTTTGGAGTCGAAATTTTGGGCATTCTATATTATGTCCCTAGATATTTAGTCACTGAACCCTTTTTTAATTACAGTATTGTGGATTTGTGTTGTTTTGGTGTTGTGTTAAGTCTATATAAAGAATACTTATTTTTATAAAACCTGTGTGGTGTCCATCTGAAGTTTTTTCACTGTATTACTGTATGTGTTTACAAATGCCTTACACACTGCCTCTGAGATAAGCCTGTCTGCTTGTGCCAAGCTACCCAAGGGGATGAGCAGGGTTTATTTTAGAAATGTAGCCCCTTACCCTGGCTAGAAGCCAGGGTCCCTATTTGGTCAAAGGTACCTACCTCTGCTAACTAGAGACTCCCCCAGTTCTAAAATTAGTGGTCAGCAGGGAGGATTTGGACTTGCAATTGTGACTCATATACAGTGATTGCTGTACACTACTAGTTAGTGCAGACCAAACACTACCAGATACATTTTTTGGTAGAATGTGTCTTCCTTGGAACTGTTATTTTTGCTAAAGACTGCCAACTCTTAATGCCATGAGTAAACCAGCATCCAACGCATCTAGTACCATCCCCGCCAGGCAGCAGTGTTTCTTCCAAGGGCAAGTCCCCAGAGGAGCTGGAGGACAGGGAGACAAATAGAGTGCATGCAATGGAGCTGACCAAGCTTAAGATGATGGGTCAACAGGACCTAGAGAATAAGAAGCTGGAGTTTGAAAATAATAAGTTAGGATTGGAAAGAGACAGAATGAGAATAGAACATGAGAGAATGTTGAGGGAGTTGGAAATCAAAGCTAGAAGCTTAGAAACAAATCCCTCTGGTGGCAGCGCACCGTCTGTGCCTACAGAAGGCAGGGTATATATCCCCAAGGATGTCATCAAAGATTTCCATATGCATAAAGATATTGGGCAGTGGTTTGTAGCCTATGAAATAGCAATGATGGCCCACAGAGTCCCTGAGAAGGATTGGGAAGCAGGGTTGTGGGGCCGCTTTGTGAGTGAAGGGAGGGATACTTTGTTAGACCTGCTTGTTGATTTTTTTTTTTAATTTGTTTTTATTGCAGAATTATCAACAATCTTCAAGGTCAGATGACCAGTCTTCCTCTCACAGTACAAGGCACTATACTGTTGTAAAATAGTACACAGCCATTCAGCCCACATCCCGGAGGCTGGGCGGCGCACCAACAAACCCCATCAGGAGTTCTCACGTACCGACCAGAGGGACACCAGGTCAACAGCACAATTATGTATCTGCTTTTGTTACCTATCAAACTCCCCTCTCCCCCTCCCCACCGCCGATACTTTCCAGCACTTTACATTATGCAATGCCCGGGCCCCCAGTGTCCGCATTGTTAGGTCTACGCTTATTCTCTTCTAGGACAGTCGTCCGTTAGCGTCTAACTTCTTCCACTCCTCGTCGACACCTGCGTGCCGCCCTACTCTCCATCTGCTGGGGGACCTGGAGAGTCTCCCTGTCGTAGGTGCCCCCTTTGGTGTGTCTGCGGTGTCCCAGTAACACCCCCCTTAACCCCTCCCTCCCCCGCTGCCTCTGACGTGGGTGGTATCTATGAGTTCCAAGAGGATGTCATATTGCCCATCGGGGTCAAGCATTCGGCCTTCCAAGCCTCATGGAACCTCCCTTTCCAGATGCCCCTCCTCTTCATCCTTGATCAAATGGTCATTCAGATCCTGCACAATCATTTCCCATGCTCTTGCAAGCTCTAAGCTCTTCTCGTTACCAGTCCTCGTGGCCTGCCGCATTCTGATCTCACTCTCACATTTGGACCATTTCCGCAACTCATTCGACCATCTCCGAACAGACGGGCCCTCCATGGATTTCCAGCGCCAAGTAATCTCCCTTTGCGCTAGCATGAGTCCCAGGTCAATAAACTTGCTCGTGATTTTGGTCTTTGTCGTGTGCGGGAACCAAAGTAATATGCACGCGGCCATATCAAATTCCACTTCTCTCTCCGTGACTGCATTCAGAAGCTCCCCCACCTCTGCCCAGTATGTCCCTAACCGTGGGCAGCTCCACAGCATATGATCTAGCTCAACTTCAGGTACTAAGCAACTCGGACACGCTGCATCCTGTACCTGAAAGTGCCTTCTAATTTTCCCTGGTGTCAGGTACGCCCTATGCAATATAAAGAAGTGTATCTGTTGAAAGCGGGCATTCCTACTACCCTTACATGTTCTCTTCCAAATATGGCCCCAAACCGGGTCTGGTATGGGCTTACCTATGCTTTCTTCCCATTTTCCCTTCAGCGCGGCTAATGGTGCAAGACCCTCGTTCAACATTCTTGAATGAATACAGGTCACCGCCTTTACTGTACCCGCAGCCATCACCACGTATTGGCAGGCCATGGTCGTGTCTGGCTCTGCCAGTCCCCCCTCCAGTGCTTTTGTATCGCTGTCGTCACTGCGGCATGCAAGAGGTAGCTCCCATCCGTAAGTCCAAACTGGTCCTGTAATACCCGAAAGGGAACCAGCACCCCGTCGGCATAGAGATCTCCCACCATCTGCAGTCCCAGGTCTTCCCATTCCGCCAACGGAGACCAATCTCCTCCATGAGGCAGTGCCGTCAACATTCCTATGGGGATCTCAGGGGCGTATGGGCGAGCAGCCCCCGCCCTCTTCAGGCTCCTAAGCCAGCACATCCGGAGGGTTTTCTTTTCAATCGTGAGATCGCCCAATCCCAGCTTCTGTTGCATTACAATGTAGGACAGGATGTGCCGCTGAATACCTTTCCCCGTCCTTGGTCAGGGCCCCTAAACTCTCTTGCGATGTTCTGCGTCAGAATCTGAAGCTGAGCCGCTAGGTAGTACAGTTCAAAATCGGGGACCGCCATCCCCCCCTCAAGTTTGGGTCTATGCAACGTATGCAACGCCACTCTGCGTCTGCCTTGGCCCCAAAGGAAGGCAATGACCATCGATCGCAAATCTTTGAAAACCCGCAGGGGGATCCATATCGGCAGGGTGCGGAAATAATAGAGCAACCGTGGCAGAGCCACCATTTTTAACAATGCGATCCGGCCCAGCACTGACAAAGGGAGAGAGGCCCAAAAAGTCATACAGCCCCGCAACGCCCTTATGCAACGGCCTATGTTACCCTCCAGTAGGTCAGCAACTTCATGATAAACCCGGACCCCCAGGTAAGTGAAGCATGAGCCCTCCCAAACCACATCGATCGTTAGAGGGGGGTACGGTACACTCCCCTTCAGTGGGAAAATGCAGGTTTTATTCCAGTTCACCTTGAGGCCTGATAGCCTGCAAAACCGGGAGAGCATTTCCGTCGCCCCTCTTAGGGCGTCTTCCGTGTCCTCCAAATAGAGCAGCAGATCATCCGCATACAGTGGGATATGATGGTTTTCCTCATTGCACCGGACTCCTGAATATGGTACTCCCGTTCGCGCCTGTGCCGCCAGGGGTTCCATCGCCAAAGCGAACAGGAGAGGGGACAGCGAGCAGCCCTGCCTCGTTCCTCTTGTACTAAAAAACAGCGTTCACAAGGAACTCACTCAGAACTTAGAATAATGGATATGGCAATATAATTAATTGCCCTGTCTAATAACAAACTATGTACTGATAATTTCTACTGTATATTACTATGATTCAATCATTAAGTTTCCTACTGACAAGCTTACTTAAACAACCCAATGGTTATAGCCTATTTCTGAGAATAGGCCCTTTATTTTTACAAAAGTCAACAATTTATATACATTACATATAAAAACATTGATATAGACTTTGAAACCAATTTCGAAAAAAACATTTACATAACCCCAAGTGTAGTGACCGTAACCATATTTACAGTGAAATTTTGTGATATATTCAAAAAACGGTTATCAATACAAGCAACAGAAGAAAAGGACACTATATACAATGAAGCAATTTTGTTTGCTGTGTGTATCCTTAGTTTATTTCGTCGACGGCGTTTTGACCCTCTCTAGATACCGGGTCTCATCAGGACTGTTTATCTGGGGACAGTACTTGCACGTGAAGCAAGGCATCCAACGATTATGGGGCTTGTATTTTATCTGAAGCCCATGGAAATAATTACCCTCAGTCCAGACGGATACTCAATTTGATGTTCGGTGTATTTGTGAGATGCAATTTCCTTCTTGCTAATCCAAGAAAGATGGGGAGAATACTCGATCTCACTCTGTTTCCAATCAAAAACACTCGACCACTCAATGGTGAGGTAGAACAGGCAGCATTTTTGCCGATCTTCTGCAGCAACAGTTAGTTTTGCGCACTGGATACACGGGCGATATTACCGGTCCCAGTCTTACCCTGGCCGTTGCATCAGCATAGAGGACTTTCGTCCAGCGGCCAAAGCCACCTCCCAGGCCGAGCTTCTCCAGGACCTTAGCAAGATATTGCCATTCAAGGCTATCAAAGGCCTTCTCGATATCCACTGATAGCACTGCGGATCTATGCTCCAGGGCCTGGGCGCTGTCCAGTATACGGATCAAGCGGCGGATATTAAGGGATGTATTCCTAGTGGGAATGAACCCCGCTTGGTCCTCATGGACCAATGTGGTCATGTGTGGCAGTAATCTAGTGGCCAGAATACGGCTTAAGATCTTGTAATCCACCGTCAGCATAGACAGTGGCCTATATGATGTCACATCTGAGGCTTCTTTACCTGGTTTCAGCAGCGGTACCACTAATGCTTCCCTCATCGATTGGGGGAGGCGTCCCAAGGTCTGGGCCTCGGAGTATACTACTAAGAGTCTTGGTGCCAAAACATCTATGAATTTCACATAGTATTCGATCGGCAGGCCATCCACCCCCGGCGTCTTATTTCTGGCCATCTGTTTAATGGCCACCCGAATCTCCGATATAGTTATTGGGCCGCCCAAATCCTTCGCAGTCTCGTCATCTAGTGTCGGGAGCTGAACAGCGTCTAGGTATTCGTCTATCACAGCGCCGTCTACCCCCAGTTGGCTCTCATATAGAGTCGTATAGTAGGACTGGAAGCGAGTCAAAACCGCGGTCTGGGAATAGACCACCTCCTCTGACCCGGTATTAATGCTCATGATCGGGCAACCCCTAGGTTCTGGGTTAGCGAGTTTAGCAAGTAGCGTGCCCACCTTATCTCTCTCCCCGTGCATCTTGGTGAGGTATAACTTGTAATCATAGCATCTTAGCCTCTCTGTTTCAGTTGCCATTACTTCTTTCGCTTCCAAAAGCCTGCCCTGTAGTTCCGGTCGCTCAGGCCTGCGCCGCTCTAGATCTCTCAGCGCACACTCTGCCTTCTCCAGATCAGCCACCACCGTCGTTCTGGCATTCGAAAATCTACCCATACACACACCTCTCACCACCACCTTCATCGCATCCCATTCCACCGATCTCGTGGCAGTCGTGCCCTCATTCACATCAAAATACTGTTCGATGCCCTGCTGGACCGTGGCGCTAAACACTGGGTCCTCTAATGTGTCAGGGCACAGCCTCCATGTCGATACTGCAGACCTCGCTCGCTGCCATTGCACCGTCATCAGCAAGGGATTGTGGTCAGAGATGGTCCTAGCCAGATACTCTGTATGCGTTATCATGGCTGCCAGGGGGCCAATACATAGTATAGAGTCTATTCTAACATGTAATGCATGCAGTGCTGAAAAGAAAGAGTAGTCCCTAACGTCGGGGTGTTGCTCCCTCCATACGTCCACAAGGCCCCACCTCTCCTGCCAGTCTTTCCTGTGCGCGGCCAACCTCCGTACCGGAGAGTCGGTCAGCGGGGGTGTGATCTATCTTGCGTCACATCAGTGATTGAATTAAAGTCTCCCCCCACTATAATGGGGCCCGCTAGAAAGTGTGCCAATAACCCGGAGAGTTTATCAAAGAAACGGGCTTGGTCGACATTAGGGGCATATATACTGCTCAGCACCACCTCCCGTCCATACAGCCTGCCCTCTACTACCACAAATCGGCCCTCAGGGTCCACTAGCTGATTCGTAACCTGGAATGGGACTCCCGCTCTCACCCATATCAGTACCCCTCTGGCAAACGCTGAATATGTTGTGCCAAACAGCTGGCCACGCCATCTCTTTTGCAACGCAGTACATTCCTGCCTGGTCAAATGGGTCTCCTGCAATAATGCAATCTGGATGCCACGTCTCACCAAATAAGCGTGCACCTTGCTTCTCCGGGACATCGTACGGAGTCCACGGACGTTCCATGTAAGGCTTTTTAAATCAGGTAACGTTCCCATTGCTGCTATTCCCCCTCCATTCCGGCAGCATCATTTGGACCCCCACATCGCGGCAGCGTTCCCCCCAACAGGAAACATCCCAAAAAACTTTCCCAGCCCCTCTCCCCAGAACAGGACCCAATAATGAAGCATCAGCCCCCATCCAAACATATAACATCACACACAATCCACTACTCTGTGGTCGTCACCACAGAAGGCCTTAAGGGCAATGAGGGGAGGCCCGGGCCGACCCGGGGCAAGCCGGGTCCCCGCTCCAAGCCCAAGATCCCTTATAACATGTACAACAGAGTACCTGCCAGTCCGCCAGACACCCCGGATAGTCCGCTCCAGCAGGAGCCGCGTATTAGGCCTGCACTGCAATTATCACTCGTTGAACAACCCATCCGCCGTTTGTGGGGTGACCTTCGGCCCCACGGAGCTATCCGCCTCGGGCAGTTCCTCCCCAGACTTTCTGCTCTCCACTTCTGAGTCTGAGTCTTCCAGTCCCTTCTCCTGTTGCGAGCCCGTGATGATCGCCGTTGCCGCCAGCGCCCCCTTTCTGTCCTCCGCCATCCCGGCAGTTCGCTGTGCATTTTTGAGTTTGTTCTTGCGGATGCGTTGTGATTTTCGAATCTGCACCGGCTTCTGTAGTTCCCGTTCACCTTTATGTTAGCAATCTGTGCCAGTGCGGTACAACTCCAGCCAAGACCACGCCTCATCAGGGGTCTGGAAGAATTGGGTCGCCCCATCCAGGATTACTCACAGTTTGGCCGGGAAGAGTAGGGAATACTGAATACCCTTGTTTCTCAGCTCTTTCTTCACGGCCAAGAATGATGCCCTGTTCCTCTGGACCTCTTGCGTGTAGTCTGGGAAAATCGTGACCGAGCTATTGTCTATTTTGAAGGGGCCCACCGAGCGTGCTCTTTGAATCAGGAAGTCACGGTCCTTGAAGTGCAAGAGTCTGATCACCATTGGCCGTGGAGGGCGCCCCTGCATGGGCGGGCGAGTCGGGACCCTGTGCGCTCGCTCCAGGGAGAAGAAAGGAGACAAGCCCTCCGGGGCCACGACCGTTTTAAACCAGTTCTCCATGTAGGCCACGGCATCGTCCCCCTCAATTTTTTCTGGCAGGCCCACCACCCGTATGTTGTTCTTCCGGTTGCGGCTTTCGGAATCCTCCGCCCGTTTCTCCAGCGTCGCCAGCCTTTCCAGGATATCAGACAATTTGCGTTCTGCGGTGACCACCGCTGGTTTCAGTTCCGAGAGCAGTTGTTCATTATTCTTAACTTTGTCCGATTATTTCGCTTGATCCGCCCTCAGCAGACCCAGTCCCGTGGCCACCTGAGCAATATCCTGATGAAGTGATTCCTTGGTTGCCGTAATCGCATCCAATATGCCGTCCAGCCACGCGTTCAGTCGTAGTTCTTGCGCTGATGCATCCTGTGCTGCGGGAGAACCCCCGTCCGTGTCCGGCATGGCCAGCTGGCCGCTTCCCCTTTCCACGCACACGTTACTGCCACTGGCAGCCATCTGGGTATCTGCGTGTATCACCGCTGGGTAGCCCCCGATTGACCGGCTAGTCCAAAGGCCCCTCCGCCGGGTGGTTGCCCCTTGAGTCTTTCTTCCGCTCCGCATTCCTAACTGTCCGCCCAAGGTATGTCCGCTGCCTCAAGGGAACGGGCCGCACCCCGCTCAAGGAGTCACTCTCACATTCGGGATGGGCCTCCCCCTGCCTCTCCAAGCGAGATCACCCCAACGGGTTCCCCACGGCTCAATGGCTCTGTCGTCCAGCGCCTCCCCCCTGCGCCAGATCCCAACAAGCGCTAGGGCAGGGTGTCGACTACACCTCAGCAGGCACTCAAATCAGGGCAGCCCCAACTGGGCGCGGGCGCTTCACTCCTGCAGTGCAGCGTGGCGATCCCCTTCGCCACCTGGGTCCTGACCTCCTGGTCGGCTCAGCACCAGCTGCGCGATCTTGTGCTCTCTTTTGCTGCTCCCCTCCCAGTGACCATTCGTGTTTGCCAGGCCAGGTCGTGTGTTCCCCCTCCAGCCTCTTTCTCACCGCTCGCGGACCGGGTCTCCCCTTGTGCTTCCGCCGCTGCCGTCAGGCAGCTTCTCTTCCGCGGGCCGAGTCCGCCGTGCCGCTCCCTTTCCGGCTCCTCAGCACTTGCCAGAATTCCGGAGCTCCAACGCCGCTCGGGTTTCCGTCGCTGCAGGGGGATCGGGCGACACCGCAGAGGACCGCTCCCTGGCGAAATGGCCGCCGGCACCAGCAGCGGGGGATGGGCTCCCCGCCAGCAACCCCGGAACTGCAGGCCTCCGCTCCGTGCTCACCTCCACAGTCTCTCTTCCTCGCACGGCAAGGGTTGCACCCGCCAGAGTCCTCCGACCGCCTCCCACGCCGCACCGCAGCCGCGGTCCTCCGTACCCCGCAGCTCAGCCTATGCTGCTCGGGGCGGCCGCCATCTAGGGCTCTTTGTCTGTCTTCCCGCAAGACTCCGATAGTCGGTCGCCTCTCCGTCTCTGGCTACCTGCTGGCCCACGATTGTCACCCGCTGTGTGTCCGGTGACTAAGGCTTGGTTTCTGAGCTTTCTACTCGCCCAGAAGTGAGGGTTTACAGGATAATTATGGGATCAGGCACGGAGCTGTTGGCTCACGCCGCCATCCCGATCGGCGTCCAAGCCACGCCCCAGACCTGCCTGTTGATAATAGGATGTCTTATGCCCACATGAAGGAAGCCCAGATGACAAGGTATGGGTTGACCCCAGACCTCTATAGACAGAGGTTCAGGAATTGTAAAAAGCTGGAGGCAAGTACTTGGATGGAATATGGATCTTTCTTTTGCAGAGCTATGGATGGTTGGGTGAAGGGTAGCAAAGTGAGTACTTTTGAGGAGCTCTATGATTTGTTTGCATGGGAGAACTTGTCTGGTAATTGTTTTCCAGCGCTACGCCAGCACCTTATTGATAGCAAGTTAACTAACCCTAGGAATCTTGCTGAGGAGGCGGTCAGCTGGGTCAGTACCCGCATCCACAAGGGTCATGTGGGAGTCTTCACCAAAGGTGGGTATGGTCCCCAGCAGAAGAGTGGGGGTGAACAGAGGGAGTTCGAGAAAAGGCCTCAAAGTTATTCCCAAGGGAACCAAGGTAAGGGTTCCCAGCCTACCCCTGAGAAAAAGACAGAGCCCAACAAGTAAAACTGTTCACAGGGGGCACCCTACATGCTTTTAGTATAAGCAAGTAGGACACTGTTGGTATAATCCCCAGGGTTCCCAAAAGGGACAGTATGCACCACCTAGTGCACCACCCCGTCAAATGGTGAGTGTAGCCCTGGGGGGAGATGGGTGTTCAAGGTGGGTGGGGTCTCGCAGAAATGTTGGTTGCCTCTTTAGGAGATTGTGAAGTGGTCCCAAGGACCCAGCTTCCTGATAACACTACAAAATACAGGCATTGGGTGACCATCTATGGCTATAGAGTGGAGGCTCTAAGACACACCGGGGCCAGTGTGACAGCTGTCAGTTGTCGGCTGGTGTCTAAGGAGCAGGTGGTCCCCCCATGTATTCTTCCCTGTAGTTGCTGCGGACAACTCAGAGAGCCAGTGTAAGGAGGCTCAGGTTTCCTTTGATTAGGGGGGGTCTAAGGAACCCTTCAAGTAGCTGTGCGGCCAGCCATACCAGTTGATTGTTGGTTGGGTAATTATTTAGAGAGCTCTCCTTGGGCTAAGGTGGAAAGAAGGTCTCATTTGGAGATGTTGGGTCTGCCTGAGTGAGCGCATGTGACCACTCAATCTATGGCAGCCAGTAAGGGTGTTCAAGAGGGCCTGGAAACTAAAAATATGGCCCAGGCACCTGCCTTAAAGAGAAGAAGAAGGGGGCACGAGATACCAGCCCCCATAGTTCCCATGGTTCAGGAGGAGGCAGACCTTGAGGGGGATGCCCTGGAACTAACAGGGGAGCAAGTGGCCGAACTGGGGACCTGCCTGAATTGACCCTCCAGGGAGGAATTTTGCGAGGTGCAAAAGAAGTGCCCTGCTCTTGTTGGTTTACGGCAACAGGCCACAAACCAGGCAGCAGGTGATCAGTCTGGATCACATTGAATCTACTGGGAGAATGACCTCCTGTATAGCGAGCCTAAGGCTGCTGAGCCTGGGTCAGCCCATGTGCTGGTGGTACCCCAACGCTTTGGAGCCTTCCTACTGGGTTTCGCTCTTGATATGCATTTAGATGACAGACTCTATGGTTTGGTCAATACTGTCCATGAGTGATAAGTGCGTGGCATCAAGAAGTAAAGGTGACCTAGCATTAGATGATCACCCCGGTGTAGCCAGATGCAAATTTTCTATGCCCTCCGTAATTTGCTTTTCCAACACAGTGAGACCCTTATTAATCACTGTGTTTGCCTTAGCTAGAAAGTTATCCAAAGTACCTGAGACCATGGAAGTTGCCTTGCTTCTAGTTTCTCTAGTGGCCATTTTGGTAACTCCAAGCTTCTGGGCAGCCAGGCGAGATGGTAAAAGTACCTGGGAGTAGGGCGTTAGGGGGCCTCTACGGCCTGCCCTTTGCCCGGGCTTAGCTCGGCGCCGGCCCGCACGCGTCCCGTGATGCGGGAGCAAAGGACTAGTATTGTACTTTCGGAACAGTGGGCGAGGAGGCGTGTGGGCGGAGCGGGAAGAGAACCCAGGTGCGGCTGATTAAGGTGTTGCTTGGCCCCCTGGTCCTCACAGTCCTGCTGCGCGCCCGTCAGAAGATCCCACTGCCTTGGTCCAGCAACTGCGGGCAGAGCAGCAAAACGGCAAAACTGCAAAGTCCCAGTGCCTCCAATGTGCTTCCACGAACAGCCCAGTAACTATGCAAAAACACCCAGCAGAGACTGCAGCCTCGAGCGGCACCCGCGTAGCGCGGGCTGCAAGACGCTGTTAAAGGCGTGTGGGCGGAGCGGGAAGAGAACCCAGGTGCGGCCGATTAAGGTGTTGCTTGGACCCCTGGTCCTCTCAGTCCCGCTGCGCGCACGTCAGAACATCCCACTGCCTTGGTCCAGCAACTGCGGGCAGAGCGGCAAAACGGCAAAACTGCAAAGTCCCAGTGCCTCCAATGTGCTTCCACGAACAGCCCAGTAATTATGCGAAAACACCTAGCAGAGACTGCAGCCTCGAGTGGCACCCGCGTAGCGCGGGCCGCAAGGTGCTGTTAAAGGCGTGTGGGCGGAGCGGGAAGAGAACCCAGGTGCGGCCGATTAAGGTGTTGCTTGGCCCCCTGGTCCTCGCAGTCCTGCTGCGCACCCTTCAGAAGATCCCACTGCCTTGGTCCAGCAACTGCGAGCAGAGCAGCGAAATGGCAAAACTGCTAAGTCCCAGTGCCTCCAATGTGCTTCCAGGAACAGCCCAGTAATTATGTGAAAACACCCAGCAGAGACTGCAGCCTTGAGCGGCTCCCGCGTAGCAGGGGCCCCGAGGCGCTGTTAAAGGCGTGTGGGCGGAGCGGGAAGAGAACCCAGGTGCAGCCGATTAAGGTGTTGCTTGGCCCCCTGGTCCTCGCAGTCCCGCTGCGCGCCCGTCAGAAGATCCCACTGCCTTGGTCCAGAAACTGTGGGCAGAGCGGCAAAACGGCAAAACTGCAAAATCCCAGTGCCTCCAATGTGCTTCCACGAACAGCCCAGTAATTATGCGAAAACACCCAGCAGAGACTGCAGCCTCGAGCGGCACACACACATATGTATATATATATATATATATATATATATATATATATATATATATATGTATATATATATATATATATATATACATATATATATATATATACATATATATATATTGCCACACGAAAAGGTTGCCCTCAGTAGGAGTGCCCTTAGGAAAAGCACTTGTTGCAGTGAGGACCACAGTCTGCTGGTATTCAGCGCTGGCATCCAGAATAAGCAGGCTTTACGCGTTTCGAATTTGCATTCTTGATCACAAGCCCCCGCTCAAAAAAGAGACAAACAGCAAACTGAGCTGAGAATCACCTGTGTTTTATTGAGGAAGCACTCCTCCAGGGCGTGGTCTACCCGCTTGGGCCTCTGGTATTTGGAGTCTCAGAGATTAAAATCCGCAGTGGGTGTTTGCTGTCTCTCATATTAAGGCACAATGAAATCCACAGTGGGTTGACATCAGCACCAGAAGTCCAACAGTCGCTGTATATTTATAAGTCACTCACGTTTAGTGCCCCTCCATTCCCATTGTGCGTAGAAAGTTCAAACGCTGAGGGTCCGCACTGGACGCGGCGAGCGACTCCCGCGGCTGGAATGGAGGGGCACTAAACGTGAGTGACTGATAAATATACAGCGACTGTTGGACTTCTGGTGCTGATGTCAACCCACTGTGGATTTCATTGTGCCTTAATATGAGAGACAGCAAACACCCACTATATATATATGCATATATGTATATACATATATATAATTATATATATGTCCATAATTTCTTACTGCTATCTTCAGCGCAGTGGACCACCCAGGGCCAAAAAAGCATTTTCTTAAACATTTTTGGCGGGAGTCACACTGGATCAGCAGGTCCAAAGGTTACATGGACATTATAGTTAGGAATTAGCATTTAAAAAACATTAGAAATTCACAGAAAAAAACAAAGGTTACTGGGACGTTACAGTTAGGCTCAGATTTCAATCATACAAAACCAGTGAAATTCAGCAGTTACAGTTAGCTGAGATAACAATAATTCCCGCCCCCCAGCAATGCAATGCTTAAGACCTCACATATTACATCACTTGTGACATGGTCATTTCCTTAGAGCTACCTCTTTTCAAAATATGTGTCTATTATATAAAAAAAATTATAATGGAAAACAGGATTTAATAATACACTAAATGCTTCACCTATCAAGTACGAAAATAAATAGTAAAAATTAATAAAATAACTATATTTTGGTGAAAAGCTGGACTGGAGTAATTTTTTGATTCAATCGACTCTTTTATAATGGAGATTAGCTCCCTTTTCCTCACCTACAAGACAAGTATAATATGGTAAAATCTTCTTTAAAACAACATGAACAGATTCAAAGAAGCCATTTTATTGTTTTACAAAGGGTACAAATAGCAACATATTTTAGTCCTTATCTGAGTGTTAATAATGTATGCAATTCTAGTTTACTCCACCACATTCTGCAGTATTCACAATACAGTAATTATTAAAGAATGCTAAAAGGGCTGGTGTTAAATCCAATCCAGATGCTGAATGGAAGATAGACCTTAAAAATATTTGATCTGGAAAAATATATGATCAAAGATCATGCCAATCTCATCTGCTGCCAAAATCCCCCAAACTCTGATTTCTTTATAATCCAGCTTTCTTTACTAAAGTTTCAATAAAAAATGTAATTCTCAAATGCCCTCTCCTTGTTGGTCATGTTCATGTTATCTTCATACTTCTAAAAATATGTTTTTTAAATGCAGTTTAGTTTAGTTATTTTGGACGCTTGCTTGGGAATATGTTATTATTGTTATATCCCAAACAAATTGTCCACTATTTTTGCAAAATATATTTTTGTAAGTATAATTTATGATTTGCAGTCACCAATGATATATAAATGATCAAATATATTTATTGCATTTACAATAAATCTCACTGAATTAGAAAAATTGCTACAAACATTCCCATAAAGCATGAGAGAATGGGATATGTTATACACATAAAATTAACACTATTAATTGTTCTTCGTTCCAGATGTTCATAAAATATTCCAAATTATGGCTACCTTTGACTAAATACATTTGTCCATTGGATCTTGTGCAATTGCAAATAATAATATTGCAAAACCTCCTAGAAGACGTTGTTAATTTCTTTAGAATTTATTCGGAACTAAGAAATAATCTGATATTGTGTTTCATTACATTGCTGCTTTTATATCATTATTGTACGAAATTGGGTTATAACTTGCAAAAAATGTAAGTCCTTCACAATGTAATAAATCCACAATTGTCTTTTTAGTGGGAGTCAATTACCCCATTGTAGTACCTGACCACTTCATGTTAGCGAAGCAGAGTGGTCCAGCCCTCCTCAGGGGGGGTGGAGTAAACTAGCAATCGCAGTTCACTGTCACACAACAACCCTCAATAAGGTATTGTCCAGTCAGAGCGCTTCTTTTAAAAAGGAAAAACATTTTTTTACTCACACACTACTAAATACTGCACATTTAACAACAAATGTATACACTCAGTTAGATATCAGTAACTTTAGTGACATCCACATCTCACATTATACCCTTAGCGGGTCCTAAGCCCCACAGACACCATACTCTCTCAATTCTACCAGATGCAGAATAACAATATAAGAGGGTATTATTTTAAGTAAGGAAGGCCTGCAGGGTTTGTCACAGTAGTCATGACATTAACAAAACAAGCACAGGTTATATTTAGGAATTGTAACATATTATAAGGGATGTCAATATTTAAAAGCAGGCCTACTGGCTTTGTCAACTTGCCACAACATCATTCAAATAAGCCATGCATAATTTTTCAAAGTAACACCACAATTTTTATTTTATACTCAATGGAAACACTACTACCAGTCATAAACACTATTTTTAATGCAATCATAACATGTGCATCTGAGTCTTTCTTCACAATCTACATGCTACTTAATATTAAAATAAAACCAACTACAATGGGTCACCACATTCCAGAGCCCAAGAACAAATGTTCCAGCACTGGGAGTGCTTGAAAACAACAAAAACTTTTCCTGGGGTCCTATATTTTTCAGGGCCCCAGCAGACTTAGGGTTAATTTCCACGAATGCATTCTCAATGACGACAAAACTGAGCTCATGCTCCTGGGCCCGGCGGCCCCCTCCACCATGGAGCTGATTTGGCCCTCAAGCATGGGTATGGCCCCAACCCCCAGAGATAATATCAAAAGCCTGGGAGTCGATAAATCGCTGAGCCTTAACACACAGGCCACCAAGGTGTCAGCCACTTGTTTCGGCCTCCTTAGGGTGATTAAAAAAATCCTTCCCCTTCTCCCATTCGAGGCCAGACAAATAATCTTACAGGGCCTTATCCAATCCCGTCTGGATTTTAATAATGCCCTCTATCTGGGAGCACCAGACTACACCCTACAAAAGCTTCAGCACACTCAAAACTGTGCTGCCCGGGCGCTACTGGATATGCAAATAGTGGTTCTGTCGGATTGTACTCAATCTCACTGCAGCACTTATTTATTGTCATTATATTTTCAATGTGTAATGACAACCGATCTTTTAATATTGGAAAAAAGAAAAAAAGCTTTGCAAAGTGATTGAATAATTACAACTTTGCTTACAGAAAAAAACGTTTGGTGTGTGCATTATTCTTTAAAGTATTTCTATGTTTTTCAAGAAAAAGTATATATGAAAAAATACTGAGCCAACTAACTATTTGAGCAAAGAGATTGAGTACAATCCGACTGAACCACTATTTGCATATCACGTAATACCCAGGTTCTGAGGGTCACTGGGTTACCCCATTATAATTAATGGCCCGGGCGCTACTGGGCGTCCCACGGAGGACCTCAATAAAAACTGGCCTAAAAACTTTACACTGGCTGCCTGTTAGGGACAGAGTGAAGTTTAAAGCTCTCTGCATTGCCCACCAGACTTTTGGGAAAATGGGCCCAGAAATCAGCTGCTCCCTTATCACTCCATACCTGCCCAACAAGACTCTTCGTTCCTCAGCGGCATCTTTAGCCAAAATCCCCAGAATTTGTAGAGCCAGAGCAGGAGGACGCTCGTTCTCGTACAATGTATCCAAACTCTGGAACACCCTCCCTCTGCAGATGCGAAATAATGCCAACCTATCTAGCTTCCGGAAACAGCTAAAAACTCTCCTGTTTAATAAATAGTAACCTTATGAGGGCATCTTCTGTTTTCCAGCGCCTAGACGCCTCAGGGCAACTGCAGCGCTCTACAAATCCAATTTTCATTTCATTTCATTTCATTTAATTCCCACTGTACCTCCTGCAGTCCCCAAAACATATTCCGACAACTATTGTGGTTCCCAATGGCATTAATTTTGGGGCCACTCAAGGCAAAATAAAATATGCAAATTAGCCCATGAGGGCATTAAGGAGCCCTCCATGAGCAGACTTTATGAATTGTTTAATACTGGCATGGGTAATTGATGAGGCAATATGCAGCACTTTTTATATTCTTTCTGTTATTATGTTTGAGTGCCCACCCGGGGCGCTCACAGCTTCTTCCATTTGTTGGGAGCTGTGTGAGTAGCCAGAAGGTCCCCTTCGCCCCCCTCCCATTTGAAGTGCAGCATATGTGATCCAGCATCTTGGTTTCTGCTCCCGCAACAGCAGGAGCAATTTTGTCTGATGCTCCTACTGGTATAGCAGCTGGATCTTTGGCTCTGACTCACTGCAGAGACAAAAGGCAATATTTGAAGCACCTACTCTTGCGACATGGGCACAGGGTCGGTAACATGCCTACTAAGCTGGTTCTTGCCAAGACCCTTGGCCTTCCCCAGTAGATATTCTCTAAAGAATGGTGGAGCGCCAAGTGCTTGTTTTCGGGTTTCTTTGAAAAATGGCTAATCTTAAAAAAATGCATATCTCGGGTCCCTTTGGGCCAATTTTCTTTACCTTGTGCCCATTTTGAATTTTCTGCAGAGATCCTGGCCTCTAAATTATGCTATTTATGGAAACTTTTACTGCTCTATGCTAAGTGTGGGCGGAAAATCCGTTCCGCTCGCGGATTTTGCGGATTTTCGGGAAATTCGCAATCCGCGAGATTCGCGAATCTCCCGCAAAATCCGCAAATCCGCGAGCAGCGGATTTGGCTCGCACTGCTCGCACTGTTCGCGTGAGTTCGCGCCCCGCGAATAAGTGCAAAATAGCAAAACTGAAAGTAACTACTTACCAGGTTCAAAAGTTCAGGCTCATCATTAGTAGCCATTTCCTGTAGTGCTTCCTGAGGGGCCCCTCCAGAGTTCAGTTGCCAGTTGCAACTATTATGTGACCCTGCTCTGAACCTCAGAATAGTTACACATATGCCACAAAGGTCCTGAATTACAGCTAAGGGAGACAAGCAGGAGCCAGGCTGGAGGTTCAAATCCATTAATCAGCCCCTAATTCATTATTGTCAGTTGGGGCAGGGCAGGTGTTGTAACTAATTTTGCAACAATGAAAGCACTTAGCAAGTTCAAAAGATCACTAATCAGGAAGCACTAAGGAAGCAGGTGCCAGCTAAAAAAATATTCTGTGACACATTAATCAGCCCCAAATTAATTCAGGTCACTTGAGGCAGGGAAGGTGTGCTTGTTGCCACAATAATGTACACTGACTGGACAACCAGAGGGTGCTGTGATGAAACAGAGGGTGGCATGGGTGGGCCAGAGGGTGGCATGAGTAGTCAGAGAGTGGCAGTGGTGACAGAGAGTGGCAGTGATGAAGAAGAGTGTCCCAAACAGGCTGGACACGTAGAAACAACAAGTTCGCGAAACTTGCGACCCGACAGGTAAGTTCGCAATTTGCGACATTGTACAAAACCCTCGCGAACTGGCAGAAACCCGCGCAAACACAAAAAAAAAAAAATCCGCAAATTCGCGGAAATTCGCGGATTTTGCGGATTGCGAATCCGCAAATCCGCAAAATTCGCGAACGCGAGATCCGCAAAATTCGCCCATGCTTACTCTATGCACCAGATCTTTCCTCTGCCTGTGCTCCTGAGGCTCTCTTCTGCTTGGTGGGCTTCTTCCATAGCTCTTTTACAGCAAGATAGCAGAACACCGTCCTTGCTACACTCCCTAGGTCCCATGGCTTCCTGACCATCTTGCAGGGCACATATGTGTCAGCAGCAAAGTCAAGGGCTGTTCAACAGAAGTCCTAGGCCCTCCAACAGATCCTTCAGTAGACCTGGGCTGCCCCAGCTTCAATCTAACTATCAGAAGTAGATTTCCGCCCTATGCCTTCCTTTTGCAGGAACTGAGTCAATCACTGTTGATTACCCTTTTGTGTGGGGAGACATTTTATCCCTCTGTGGTAGAGCAGAGTAATTAGCTTGGCTCAGTAGGGGGGCACAAAGGCCTGGAACCTAAATATGAGCTGAGCCAGAGATTTGTAACAAATCCTGAAGTCCCATAAGATATTGATGTGGGTTAATGGAAACTGCGATTCAAACTCTTTGTGCATGGTTCACAGCAGTTTGATACCTTGCTAGACTACGCAGCCCAAAAATGTACTTTAGGCACATTTCACCTATTTTTTAATATTATAGTAAAAACACCATAGATCTTAGTAATTACCACAGGCTCACACTATGCATACCGTCTCATATTAAAAGGCATACCTCAAGTGAGTACCAATCCTTGCAGAGTCCCATCTGCAACAGGCTACTTGTGCACGATACTGGGTTGCGCACGATAGTAAGCTCACATGTGTGCACACGGGTACACGTGTACTGAGCCCAGTGCCCCTGGCCCCAGCTGTGCACCAACGTACTTTACTTAAAAGGCTGAAACTGGTGGTTTTAACATGCTCACTCCAAATACAGTGAATTTAGTGTGAGACTCAGGTAGTGACACTCACCTACAATACAATACCTGGAAGTTAAAGTCACCTATTCTAGATCTGAATTTTATAATATTTTATTAACAGTTTTTTTCATGTCATTGGACTGCTGGTTCCATTGAATCGCAATTATAGTTATGTTTTATTTATTATAATGTTTATTCTTAGTACAATAAAAATGTATTAAACTGAAAAAGTAGGATCATGTGGTTGTTTGGGCACCAAAAGAATGTTTGAAATATTTACAAACTTTGCCTCCGGAGCTCCTGAGGGGCCCACATGAAAAAGTATCTGAATGGCAGAGCCAAAGCAGCAAATTGAATTTCAGCTTCATCCCACTCAAAGATCCCAGCACCTCTGGTTGCGTAAGCACTTTAAAAATTTGAACGAGGAATCTCCAAAGCACCAGAGCACCCACAGGACCGACCTTTTTCAGGTATCGTACCATCAGTTCAAAAACAGCGTCTACAATATCAATAGTGTCCTGCACAGGCAGATGTTTCTTCTCAAAAAGTCACTCAGTTAGGACTTTAACAGCCTGATTCATCAAAGACCCGTTTTGCAAGTCTATAATAGCGATTCATAAAGAATCGGTATTACAGACTCGCAAAACGGGATTCATCTAGGAATTGCAAAATAAAATGCGATTCCTACACATTCCTTATTTGCGATTAGCAAATTGCTAATCGCAAATAAGGAATAACCCCCCATTCATTCCTATGGGCCAAAAGGCCAATAGGAATGAATGGGGAGTATTCCTTATTTGCGATTAGCAATTAGCTAATCGCAAATAAGATAGCGATTTAAAGGGTGCCAGGGGTGTCCAAAGGACACCCTGTAGCACCCCTTAAAAGCAAATTTAAACAGTTGTTGCGCACACACATGTCCAAAGGACATGTGTGTGTGCCACATACAACTTAGAAAAATGCTTTTAAAAGCATTTTTCTAAGTTTTCGCTATTTACCACGAGGTTTGACCTCGCGGTAAATAGCGGGCCGAAATTGCGAATTCGCAATTTTTAAATGGATGATGAATTGCATTTAAGGCATCTCAAATAGAGATTCCTTAAATGTAATTCCTCGCAAAATAGCGAAATCGCTATTACCGATTTTTGCATTTGGGATGATGAATCCCAAATGCAAAAATTGCGCTCGCAAAGGGCCAGATTCTGAGAATCTGGCCCTTTGCGAGCGCAATTCACCTTCATGAATCTCCTTTTGACTTCCAGACTTTCACTGAAACTAATCAACTTTGGTGCATATGACCCACGCTTTAAAGTGTTCATCTCAAATCGAGCCTAGGTTCTGGTGCACCACTTACATACATCTTAGTGCTTTTGTTTTGCAATTTTTTTTACTTTAAAGGCTAAAAATTCATAGGTTCCAATCTCTTCATTGGGTTTTGGGTATTTCGTTGTAATTTTGTTTTTCAAAATGTACTCTATGTTTCTAATTTAGTGTTTTGACTTTATTACTGTTTTAGTGCTGTATTAATACACATTGTTCTACTGTAAACCGATCTGCTCTGTGCCATAGAGTTGATCTTAGATTAATTTAGTGACTTTGAGGGTTTACAATGACAAGGAGTGTTATTATTCCTTGAGGAGGGCAGTCACCCACCCTAAATAATAGTCCACTTTCTTACATAGGTCATCCCTCCTTCTGTGTCTCACAATGAAATGCACCACTCTGCTTTGTAACATTTTGGTTCATAAAATTGCTCTACTAACTATGCAAAATATTTCGCTCTGCTGCGAGTACCCTATGGCTCTGTCTTCTCCTTGATGCATCTGCTAGGTAAATTTACAGAAGAGCACCAACTTGGCATGCATATGTATTCCAATGTTATTCAGATACATCTAAATGTAGATACAGACACTGGTGGTTGTCAGGAGTTTGCAGCATGCCTGAGTGCACACATGACTCCTTCATGTTCCTTCCACTTAGTTCTAAATGATCAGCTTTTGTGATGCCAGCAAGGTGATGGCTGTTATTAGGGATAGGAATACATTACAAAAATCACGAATTAGAAGGATGCATCTATTTTTTTCATCTGGGCCACTAGAGTAAATGTCTCTAAAATTAAGGGGATTGTGCTCCACCCATTTATTGGAATGTGTGAGAGCTATGTGCTGATATAAGAGCATACATCTGGCTAGTTCTGTATGTCTGAAGGACAAAAGCAAATTATTTCATTCCAAGAAAATAGAGTTCTTACATTTTCCCTTAATTGGCAGGATCTGCCACCCAGAAAACCTATGTATATTCTTGTCATTTCTCTGTATAGGGTATTTCAGCATCAACAGGTATGCAGATGATTAGAACCAAAGCATCATCATCAAGATTACAAAGAAGGGAATATTAACCAACTGCAACAACAGGTGTGTAATCACCCTGGTGTCAATCCCAAGTAAAAGCCTGGTGAAAATCATCATACAGAGCATTTCTGATGCCCTGGACAAGCAGGTAAAAAAGAAAAAGCTGTGTTCAGCAAGGGAAGAAGCTCTGTGGATAAGATACTTACTTTACGCAACATCACCCAGCAGTGCACAGCAAAGAAGAGACAACTATACATCAGCTTCATTGATTTTAAGAAAGTCTTTGACAGTATCCACTGTGAAAGCCTCTGGCATATCATAGCATATAGTTCTCTTCAACTAAAGCTTCTATGACAATGTTACCTGCATAGTGGGAGACAGTGAAAATTGCTTTGAAGTCAAGAGCTGTGTGAGACAGGAATGCGTGACGTCAGCGATGCTCAACTAGCTAATGCAACGCACGACTGAAGACCAAGCCAGAGGCATCAGGTAGACCTTTTTCTCTACACTGGAGGACCTTGGCTAAGCGGATGACCTAGCCTTGCTCTCTAACACACACCAGCATATGCAGGAAAAGTCGTCCCGGCTCAACATGTATGGGCAGACACTGGCTCTGAAGATCAACACAAACACATCAAATGTCATGCCACTCAACACCTCAAACCCTTCCCCAATTATGGTAGTTGGAAAGGACCTAACCATGGCCGAAGAGTTCACCTACTAATGCAGTACTATCAGGCAATATGAAGGGGCAGGCAGTGACATCAAGAGTAGACTGAACAATGCCAGGAGTGCCTTCAGAATGATATAAAATGTCTAGAGGTCATCTCAGTGTAGCAACAACACCAAGCTGAGTCTGTACCAGAGCCTGTCCACTTTCTTGTATGGATCAGAATGCTGGTGGATGATGAAAAGTGACATCACTAAACTTTACGCCTTCCACAGCAGTAACCTGAGAAGAATCTTGCCCATTTTGTTGGCCACAAACCATCACCAACCAGGAACTGTACACTAGATGCAGGCAAGAGAGCATGGACACCATTATCATGAGAAAAACATGGAAATGGATAGGATACACCAGCAGAAGAGAACAAGATTCCTTCACAAGAAAAGCTCTATATGAGGCTCCAGCAGGCAAACAGGAGAGAGGCAGGGCAGAGAACACCTGGATGCGAATTCTGGAAACAAAAATAAAGATCCTGAACCACAGATAGGGTACCATACAGAAACTGTCCGAAGGCAGACAAAAATGGGGGTTCCTCATTGCTACCCTACATGCTAGTCAGCATAACGGGCAGCACGGTATCTCTGGATGGATAAACAGACTGTACTTGGTTAATAAAACGCTGAGAAAATTCAGGTTATGCTTCTCAGTGAAGATGGTCTGAGTGTGATTAGGTAGAGTGCCTGTGTTTCTTATAAGTGAGAAAACAGAGGCTGGTGATCTACAAACAAGACTCAAAAGATGTGGCTTACAAAGAGAACTGGGCTAGTGGCATAAATGGGCAGGGATAGCAAAAAGTGAGAGTGGGAAATAATCTTGTGTTGAAGTTTGAAGGAATGTGTTGTTGCTGAACATGAATTAGTCTATTGATGTTATCTTAAGGAGGGCTACAGAGCATGAGGAGAAATTCATCTGGTGGGAGTTTCGTTGCTTGCCCTGACTTACGTTAGACTGCTGCCTTGATTTCAAATTTTCAGTGTTTTCCCATGTACAAATTATTTTCTTTTCTCCCAAACCTTGGCATGTGTGAGCCATAGACCTAGGCCCAATGTGTTTCCTTCCATGACAGTATTGTGGGCTAAGGTTATGCAAGTTTGATTATCACACAGCCACAATTTGTGAGCAGAGCTTGCATAGGTGGATTTAACATGCGCTAGCATGGGTAAGGTTTGCAGAAGGTTCTGTGGCGCTCTACAGACATACATTTGAAAGTTGTTGCAAACTTATTTATGTGCCGTGCTTTGAGGTGGAGAGATCACCCACTCCCCACCTGGACGACCAAAATCATCCAGTATGTACAAATAATGTGGTTTCTCCAGCACACTCTAATGTCAACATGCATTACATAAATAACAGATATCAACCATTCTTATCTTTCTTTGTATTTGTTAGGTTTATTCTCATATGTTCTTGTTTGGTTCTTTTTTTAGCCTCTTTTTAGCCAACACGTGTTTTGTCGCCCATGGCAAGTGGCCGCGACTGCCTCAGAGCTAAAAGATACAAGCATATGTATTTGCTACTAGAACATGATCTTTTTTTTCCAACAATTTAAAGTATAGGTGACATATGTCTACTTCAATCTTCCTTTTCATTCAGGCGACTTTTGTTTGTGGCAACCTATGCACATTGGTTATGTAATACAGTAGTGAATATACAAAGCAAAGAAAGTTATATTTCCCAGAAAGAATGTGCATCCCAATTATTGAAAACATTCTTCGATTGTTATTTATCTATGTCATATTTATATAGAACAACCAGCTTCGTTTAGACATTTGTATCTTTGAATCCATTTCTATTCACTTCATACATTAGCTTAAATGTATCTTTTTTTGTTTTGTATTTTATATTTGTCTTGGAAACATGCTCCTTTGATGTGATCAATTGAATGCCTATGTGTTTTTTCTAAGAAATATCAATTAACCTTTCGTGCAAACCATTACTTGTTGATTTGTGACCCCTCTAAAATCATATAGTATACCTGTTTCGTCGGTATGGTTAGTGTTATCTGAAATATATTAAGTACAGGTAAAGTCTTTGTCAGTCAGCGGGCCATAATTTGATAAGTAAATCCTACTAGCATACTATATCGCTCGGTATGTGCAGGCCATGCTCCTACCTTTTAACCAGTTGTAATTCCATCCCAGTTTCCCCAAATAGTTCCTAGTCTTCATTAGTTTTTTTTCTCCCCAATCCTATCAGTATTATCCCTGATTATTTGTTGTCATACATTTTTACTGCCTTCTGAAAATTATAATAAAATTAAGTTTGTCAGGGCTAGGTCCTATATGTATGACCATCTAATTATTAAACTCCCTAATCTGCAAGGGAAGTTGAGAAATCTTACCCAAGTGTTTGTTCCTGCAGCCTTCCCTCGTCCCAGCGAGTACGCTTTGACAGTTTCCCCCAGTGACTCTGCCTTTTTTAAGGGAAGGCTCATGGCAATAGAAAGTGAGCTAACCATGTAACAATTATGTTTCCATGGTTGCCAATTTGGAACAGTGTTGAAATTAGTTTCTCTCTTCCTTATCACTTGAAAACTGTGCTTTGTAATGCCGAATAAACATGTCTAACCTATGATGTTATCCATATTTTCAAGGTCAAAGGTGCTAACGGAAAAAAGAAGCTGTTTGCGTTGCCTCCATATTTCTGACCATGTTTTTTTTTCCAAACTAAAGTTTTCATCTTTGAATGGCCACCAGTAAGTGCTGTCATTGATGCCCAGTACACGTCGCAATGGATGTAAAACCTCTTGGTTGTTCTTCATATGGATTGACACTATAATGTAGTGGCCCCTACAATATCAAAACCAATTTCAGTATATTCTTTTTCCAATTATGTGTTTGTATGTTATGGGCAAACTAACAAGTTTCAAGTTTCAAAGCTTTATTCGACATTTGTCATAAAAGCATTCACCTAACCCTAATACAATAAATAACAGTATGGTGCATGTTCACCAAGGACATGTGCAGGTACCCAGCATCTGTATAGGTTCAGACAATCGGTCTGTACAAATCTTGAAGTATTCATTACATTACATAGCTGAAGTGACATGTATCAAAATAGTGGCAATGAACATCCATAATATTTTTAACATCATATTTTAAACATCACAATATTTTAGCACAGACATAATTTTTATTATCCTTCTATAGACACTCCTATTTACCCAGAAAGTACTGAAGCTCATAATCTATATTAAGACCCATTTGAGCACATCTCATGCGTAATATCCACATAGCTTCCTTTCTTCTTAGAGTGAGTTCCCTGTTTCCTCCATGAGGGTCTCTGCGTATGTGCTCCATACTGTAGAAGGTGAAAGATCTGTGTGCCCCTTGTTTGTCACAATCGACAATGTGTGCTGCTATGGGGTATCTAGTGTAATTCTGTATGACAGCTCTCACATGTCAGTTTATTCTATCCCAAAGAGCCCTTATTGTACTGCCTACATATCTTACATTACACTTACATACAACTGCATAGAGCACATATTTAGTGTTGCAGTTGATGTTTAATGTAATCTCAAATCTCTGTTTATTGATCCCTTCAAATTCCTTCTTTTTGTCTGCAGCCGATTTACAACTAACACAACAGCCACATTTAAAAAAGCCTTGTGTATGTTCCTGCAACCAATGTCGTTGTGGAATGTGAGTCCAGGAGCTGGGATTCAACACATTTCCTAGAGAAATTCCCTTACAAACTGTGAAATCAGGTTTGTTTGAGATAAATCCTTCACAACTTTTATACACCTGGAGGATGTACCAATGTTTACCCATGATTCATGTCAGTGTTTTTGAGCCAATGCAATAGTCAGTCACCATGCGTATCTTGTTTGTGTTGTCTTGTTTTTTCCCTTTGTCCTTCAATGTATCCGTTCTCTGTATCTTGGATATTCTTTGGTTAGCTTTCATTAGTGTGTTCTTATTGTAACCTCTATTAATGCATCTGGAGTTCATATCAGTTGCACAGTTCTGAAACTCCACCTCATGACTGCAATTAGTTGTGCACGTACCGACTCTCCATATGGAATGGCATTGATCAGGTGTTCGATATGGCAACTGCTAGCATGAAGTAGTGCGCTGTAGGAGCTTGGCTTGCAGTACAATTTGCTGTGTATCCTGTCCTTCTCAATGTAAAGTTCTATATCCAAAAATACCAGTCTTTGTGTACTGTGTTGGTACGTGAACTTAATGTTGCTCTTATTGCTGTTTAAGTGGTGGCAGAATTCATGTAATTTATCAGTGGATTCAGTCCAAATCATGAGGCAATCGTCGATGAATCTGCCCCAGTATAGGATGAATTCATTCCATTGTGACCCTTTATGTCCCCATATCCATTCCTCCTCTAGACGGCCCATGAACAGATTAGCATAAGATGGGGAAAATCTCGAGCCCATGGCCACTCCCTGTCTTTGCTTGTATGAATCATTTTTAAATAAGAACACATTATTAGTTAGGATCAGTCTTGTCATTTCCACCAGCATTTCTGTATGTTCCAATAAGCTCGCAAATCTAGTATTCATCATACGTTCTAAAGCCTGAATCCCCAGGTTGTACTTAATGCTCATGTATAGCGAAACAATGTCTAAAGTTACTAAGGTCATGTTAGGTTCCCATACTATATCAGGCAATAGGTTCAAGATCTGTGTTCTGTCCTTTATGTGTGATTGTAAGCTTTGAAAGTATGTCATGTTCACTACATGCTACAGAATATGAGCATGACATACTCTCACAGCTTAATGACGAAACATGCCATGAAAAATTGGATAACAAACCAATATGGGGCCTGATGAACAAATCAACCACTCACTAAGGCGGAAGAATGATGCATGCCTCTTAGAGGAATATGAAT
The DNA here is from genome assembly GCF_964263255.1 of Lissotriton vulgaris. NCBI lineage: Eukaryota > Metazoa > Chordata > Amphibia > Caudata > Salamandridae > Lissotriton > Lissotriton vulgaris. The sequence continues at coordinate 1,633,729,411 of NC_141695.1, read as the reverse complement.
ACATATACCTCAAAATAAACGGCCCAAGATTTCTATGTATATATACTCTTCCGAAAATACATGAGAATCTCCCTTTACCACCCGGGATACCAATAATATCTAACATAGGGGGACCTATCAAAAGACTTTCAGAATACGTGGATATTTCCCTACAACCAATAGTGTCCAACTTACCATCAGACATAAAGGATCATGCATAGTAAATGAAGGTAGTTTCGGAGAACCCAATCGACATTTGTCATGCACGTAACTAGGGAAAAGGTCACCGCTTTGAAATGTTATAATGGGAAGACAGAAAAAATGTAGGTCTACATAGACCTAGGATAGGAGAGAATATAACACCCACTCCTCCTAAGGTGGACAAGGTAAAAGCTAAAAAAAGCTAGCAAACTATTAAAGCATAAAAACTCCTTAAAAAGTCATATAAAAAGTATGTTAAAAAAAATTCTAAAAACAGGTTTCCCTTAAAGGTGTAAAAAAGCTCTAAATGTTCACTAAAGTCAGTGTATATTTTGACTAACTAAGCACACTGAAAGCCATGGTGCCTTGAGAGAGCAAATAGGAAAAAATGTAAGTTTTCCATCACCATTCGGAATGTTTTGCAAAAAGGCTGAATTGTTCCCATCATTCGGAGAGAGACAACTGTTAATGTGTTCCGTGGGGGAGACGCAACATCACTGTCGCTTGCATCCGCAGATGGCCATCGCAGTAAAACTTCCTTGATCAGATGTATGGAGCAAAGGTGATCTTCCTCGGTTCCCACAGCAGCCACTGAGTAAGTATTCGCAACCTGTGAAATTGCTGCAGAGCCATTGCATGCACAGCCAGGAGCCGAAGCCTCCCGGGGAGGCTCTAAGAATGCCGTCATCAACATGGGAATACTCTGAGGACATCGATACACATGGGCCTTTAGGGGGTCCAGGAGTCCCATAAGGACCAGAGGCACAACCAATGGAAGTGTCAGATACAGGTCCAAAATGCATTCGTATCCACAGAATAGGCAGCCGAACATAGGCAAGATGCAATCAAACCAGACTGATCTGAAAACAGGAACCAATGCTCACTCAGTTCACAAAGCCGGGGAGTTCCCACAAGGTAAATCAAACGCTCATGGCAACGTCACACAAGTAGTGCATTCTCTATTACACGATTGACTGGGATGCCCATTGTGAAGTAGAAAAAGTAAAATCAGGATGCACGCCACAAGTAGCAGGACCAGAGGGAGCCCTCCAAAAATGCTTCCAAACAACGAGTGAATGAAAGATGTTTTAACTCCAAAGATGGTCTGGAAGGTACTTACCAGTCCAGAGCTAATACACTTAAAAAAGTGCACCATCCCCCTCGTATCAGATATGTTGAAGATACGATGTACCAGTTCCCCGAAATGCAATGGGAAGTTTGTAAGGAGCAGTGTCTGCATCTAGGATGAAGATCTTGCAATCTGGAGATCAAACGTCTCTCAGGCTAAAATTAAGGCCACATTTCTCTGAAAAATCATGGCTTTCAGTTTGCTCAGATAATCATACCGTATGTTCGAAACATTTATTGAAGGCCAGAGCTCTGCCTCCCTAACTGTGTGGACTTGAGGAAACAATACATGCTTACAACAAGTAATTATGGAATTAACGTCACCTGGTATGTGATGTCCGGTACTATCACACAACAACCTTAATCGTTTGGCATCAAAAAGCTCCCATTTGAGAGTGGACTGAATACCAGATGAATCATGGCAGCTGGGGTACCCTTGAGATAACAGGACAAGTTTGCAACCGAAGCATTACAGGCTCCATGAAGAAAGATGTCTTTGTAAACCAAAGAGCCACTTAAGGCATTCTCACAGTCGGAACCACTAAGAAAAACGTCTGTGTCCCTATTCCTGCATCTATACTTGTACGGTAATTCCCAGTACTCGTGTACATAACCTACTCATGTGCTTCATATCTGCCTACCTGGTGGTATTCAACAGTATTGGAATTGGAATGTTGTGACTGGCAGTGATATATAGCTGTGGATTAGCCTCCTGTTGGGAGATTTTCCATATCTCATTGCATATTCCTTACACAAAGCGTTCCTGATGTGGTTGATTGAGACCTAACAACAAATCCCTGAGATCCATGTCTTTGGAGTGAAGGGACAAGTGTTGTTTTGCCTGAGATATTGTTGAGGTTTTCAGCCAATTTAGGCACAACTCTCCACCACTGTAGGATGTCACCACCCCTGAATGTTCTTTCTGTACATAGCACTGATCAGGTCTATACATTCTAAACCCTCCATTTTACCCTTGAATCTAGACTGACACCTATTTGTGTCTGTAGGCCAAACCAACCATCCCTTACTATTGGGCTCTGATGCATTGTAGGAACCATTGCAAATTATGGTGTCTAATGTATTCTCACTGTATTGTGTAAAGTTCTGCCAACCCTCAAAGCGTGTAAACAAGGGAATACGAGGTGTGTTCAAATCCTTTATCTGGGTAACCCAAGACAGGAAGCTTGTTGCACTGTATTGTTCAGAATATAATCTGATGTGGAATATGACATGCTCTAAATAAGGCCTCTGTTCCCTGAACTTGTCAATCTTGTGCCCCCCAGATAGATTTTGTGTCAATAGTGTGCAGTCAGCTGTGACAGAAAGGAAGCAGAATAGATCAGCTTGGTGTTAGTTGGCATAATTTTACATGTAAGTGAGGTGCAAGCCTATAATAATATGAGGGCGGGTCTGACATATCAAAACCAAAAAAATAAGCAAACATTTATGGTCAAATGTCTTTGAACTACCTTTTGGTGGTGTTGGGCAGTGTTCCCATTGGGTTTAATTGTACATCTCACATGGGATACTAGATTTGGGCAAAAAATGATGACCATAGTTAACAGAACATATTGCCAATATTTGATGTACCATCATACACTTCATTGTTAGAAAATGCGGCTGATTGCTCTAGATCTGAAAGTATATTATGTACAGTTTCAATGTCCCAATCATCAGAGAAGGTACTAGAGGTGATGATATCACTTAAAGACTTTTAGCAAACATGGTATTTGTAAAATTTCTGTAGGACCATATGCATCATACAATACTCTGTCCCAAACAATTACTACTGGAAATGGAAACGATGTAATGTTCGTGATGCGAAGATGCATGTGGTTTTAGGACCAAGTTCACAACTTGTGCTGTAGAGCGTTCTGGGAGGAAATGTCCATTCAGAAGTAGGAAAAAGTCACAAAACCAATCCATACGACAACATCCAGGTGAAGAATCATTCAATTGTCCCGGGAGACCTGGTGTTTGTCCGCAATTTCGACCGTTCCAGTCCTCTGGAGCCCCGCTGGCGCGCACCCAAGTTGGTCCTGTTAACAACGAGGACCGCCGTCAAGGTCGAGGGGAGGAAGGGCTGGCTCCATGCCCACCACGTGAAACGCTTCCATGGACTTGGTTCAGTAAAAGACTCTAAGGACTGCCCCGAAAACATTGACTCTAAACTCCCTTTGCTAGAAAAGACTCCGCAACAAGAGTATAGACAAAAACTATGGCCTAGTAAGTCAGACAGCGTTTAATTGTTTAAGTCCCCCTCGGGTGAAGCGGTTAGACAGGTTCCTGACATGTATAAGATCGTAGACCCAAATAGCCAGAGAGATAGGCAGAAAGAGATGAAAAAGAAGTACTGCAAAACCTTACGCAGTAGATGCATAATAACTCTGATCATTATGTTTTTTCTAAGTATATCGATTACATGTATAAGCTTGACGCTACATGTTTTCTTCCCTCCTCTTGGTTCACATATACATTCTTCCTTCAATGACACTGCAGAGCACACATTCAGTGATCTGCCACCCCATGAATTGTCATATCGACTAGCACTGCGCAACAACACTTTTATTCGTATGTTACACCATTCTCACCAGGCCAGCAATGTAACGAATTGCTGGGTATGTTGCCCACCTTATCAGAAAATGAAGGGAGTTCTGCCCCTCTTTCCTTATCCGTTTTCGCACAATGGTTCGTGCGGAGCCTGGTTTGCTTTAATGTCATCAACACAAGACAGACAGTTCACAAATTCCCAGAGTGCATGGATTTGGGGGGACCTGAATATAGTCATGAATAAGGCATGTTTTCCCGATAAAGATGGTTTTCCCCAAAGGAAAGGAACAGACCTAGAAAATGAAGTGTACGAATTAGGAAATGTTTCCCTTAGCCTCATGATTCTGAATGTCCAGTCTGAGACAAATACAGGTTCACCGTTTATAACAGTCTTACCAGTAAAAGGTGAATTATGTGTTAGAAAGAATGGTTCAGTGCACCTAGGACACAGTGATTGTAATACTGTGATCGAATTCAATGATAAAGGAAAGTCTACTTTCAAAGCTTCCCGCCATTCCTATTTCATTTGCGGTCAGACAGCCTACGTACGTCTGCCCTTAGACTGGGGTGGAACGTGTTATATTGCGTTCCTACTGCCACCTGTTTTTCTAGCCCCATCCCATTATCATCGGGATTCCCGACTTGTACATGTTAGACACAAGAGGGAGATCCCCCCAGTTATCTATCAGACTGAGTCAGCGTGGGACCAATATAAGGATTATATTAGAGGTTATTTCTGGTTCGTAGGTCCCGTCCAAAATAGTAAATTAATACGCAGGTTAACAAGAACACTGGAAGCAGTAGTGAACGAGACTACTTTTGCCTTGGGAAACTTAACTGAAGAGCAGTCTGCTATGAGACTTGTTGTTCTTCAGAATCGCCTTGTTCTTGACGTCATCCTGGCCGATAGGGGCGGAGCTTGTAGAGTGATCGGCTCCAGTTGTTGTGTGTTTATTCCAAATAACGCACCATCAGTGTATGCAGCAATAACCAGACTCCATAAAATAGCCCGTGAATTGCATCAGGACCCATGGTCTTGGTCCGGTTGGCTCTGGAGTGTGATATCAGCCTGGGGCTGGACAGTACTATCATTCCTAGGAATAATACTGCTCATAGTATTTAGTTGCTGTCTCTGTCTGCAATGTGGCCCAGCGATTTGCGGCTTGTGTGCCACTGCCTGTATTCCCCGTCCACGGTCTCGTTCCCGTGCACAAATGAAAAAAGACGAGCAAATGATGCTATATGAACAAATAGATGGTCTCATGAATATAGATGTATCCTGAAGGGCACAGTAGGAGACAAGGAGGGAATGAGGAAACAGAAAATTTTATGTGGCCAGTGTGTCCCCCACTCGCACCCTATCCATGTACCTATGCCCCATGTATGTCCATGTTATCATGTAATTCCCATCTCGTGCCTGTAATAATAATGCCCCTGCATTTCTGTCTAATGTTAGCATGTCAGTTATTAGGCCTTCCATGAATGAAACGTTAATTCTGCACTGAGGCCTACGTTGCCAATGCATTTACATGGTACATGTTTTAAAGTCGAGAAGCACACGTTTTTGTGGCCCAGCCGAGCCAGGCTCTGAATTCAGGCTCCGAGCCTCTTCTGACTCTGAAAACTGCAGTTTAGGTATGCATCCTTGACCTCTCCCTTACTCCCTGCTCAGCCGAGAGGTACCCGGCCAGGCCTGCCAAGACGGTATTTTGCCTACAGTTATCTGCTCAGCTCCGCAAAAACACATTCCAGTCTTGTGAAAGGGGTAAACATATTCCGCCTGCAGAGCATAGGGCCTAGCCATCCTGTCTCCATTCAAGTGATTTACTGAATTCGTTGCCATAGAAGGCCCACGGCCCCCACGCAATGCACGAAGAAATATATGCACACACTAGCCTTTGGTGATGAACAGCTTTTGCTCGAGAGACCTTTACTTCAGACAATACATCCTCCAAACACAAGATATCAGATGTGCCAAAGGTGCAGGTCGTTCTGACATCCCAGACTCCTCTACTAGTGCTAAAGTCAGCTCCCCCCAGCTCTCCCCAGTTACACGTCAATTTCACGTCATGACCAGTTTTGTGCGCACAGGTAGGATAAAGGTTTCTGCTGACCCTGCAGACCTCCTCTATGCATCCACCCACCTATGACACACCTATGACTCATCAAGTGAACACCCACGTGTACGCCTCCTTACACGCCTTCATTCACGCCCATGTGTTCTTATCTCTCTCTTTCACTAGCTCCGCCTGGAGCGTTCCGCCTTCTCATTCAATGTAATTGTATGGCTTTACTATATATAATGTGTTATGTGAATAAACCTTTAGATGACGACCCTTCCTGAACCTTAGTGGTGATGGAACCCGATTCTCCATTGACTCGAGTCATTGTATTAAAGCCCTTTTGACTCGGACACCACGGACTCTGCCTCTCATTTTATGAGCTATCCTTATTCCTTATTAATGTATAGAAATTATGACAGGGTAATGACTTATTTACCACATAGTCACAGTTCTTTCTCTCAACTACCGAATTACCCTCGGGATGATAGGAGGAGGAGTACCGCTAGACCGCACCCATACTTCCCATTTGTAAGCCAGAGAGCTAAACATCGGGCCTGGTCAGAATGTAATGTGACAATTGCATATGTCCCAATGAAGACTTACAAATCCTATATAACAGTTCGAGCATCAGCCGAGGGCTGGAGCCAAACACACAGGAATCTGCTGCCACCAGGATATACTTGTAAGCCCCATATGAATGTAAGAGGCCACAGTGAATCACATAAACACGCGTGAGAGGTCTGTCTGAGATCAATGAGGGTGTCTGTACTGGATCTGCCACGGTGGAGACTTTCATCTCCTGACAGATGTTGCATTTTAGGATAAAGTCCTTTGCTCTGTTTTGTGAGACCTGGGCACCAGTAGCGCTGCTTCAATAACGAGACTGTAGCAGGAATCCCTGTGTGTGCTGAACCCAGACCCTTCTGTGCAGCTAATATTAAACCTAATCTGTGATCAAAATGTGGTATTACTCTATCCCCCACTCCTGGAATTTGAGCATACGGAATGTTTTGTACATTTAACTTGTGCAGTACTTGAGTGGATACAATGGGCTAATTCTCTGCAGACTGAGCTGCTGCACATGGCATTGGCAGCTATCAGTGTTGGTCCATCTATCCTCATGCTGGAATGAGTGACAGCAGCAATCGCAGCAGTTTGCACTGTCGCCCTGGCTGCTTTATCAGCCATGGAATTCCCTTCAACATGAACATCAACACGCTGATGATTCAAAGTGTGAATAACAAGAGCCTGTAGCAAGCATTCTTTCAGCTTCGCCACTTGTTCCCATAGTAACTTGTGTTTGATTGTGCAACCCTTCGAATCTTGAAACCCATTCTGGCCCCAGCAGTGAAGATATTCATTGTAAGACTGGACACATTAAAACGAATTACACACAAGGAGATTGGGGAATGCCCAATCCATATTTTGTAGTGCCAGTATCAGGGCTTTTAGCTCTGCCAGCTGCGCAGTGCAATCTCCTAGAGATTGCATCTGTGTATTGCCAGGATGGAACTTGCCATCTCCCCCACTCCTGGAATTTGAGCATACGGAATGTTTTGTGCATATAACTTGGAGTTTTCCATTAGCATGTTGCTCTTACATTTTCATAGTCCTATGATGTCACTGTCATGGTAATTGAATGTTACTGTTTGAATCCAGGAGTTTGTCAGTTCCTGGAAGCTGTGGATATGAACAGTCAATAAAGTATGTGCTCTTACACTTACCTTGTTTGGTGTAAACACAAAACATTTGGCAACGAGGTTGACTGTTCCTCTCTCCAAACCACGTGTGCAAAGGATGTTTCCTGTTTTTCCTGTCTCCTAGAACCATTTCTGCAGTTTGCTGTCCAGAGGAGTTCCAGCATCCATTGTGTCCATCCATCGTAGAGGTCTACCTCAGCTATACTTTTTTTGTGTTCTCGCATTGGATTTCCTAATTTTACATCATGGGTGAACTATGTTTATCTTCAAGTTTTTCATCTCTGCTGGCTGTTCTCTGGATGTTGTGACTTTTGGAACTTTGTTCGTGTGGCTCCTGTGTAACTAGCTATGCCTTGCTGTTCACAGTGAGTTCTCCACGGTCAGTTAAAGGGTTTCAAGTGTTACTCTGGATTTCTCCTTTACGGAAGGCTTTTAGCACAGTTCCCATCCAGACAGATCTTTCTATCACCTGAGTAATTTTCCAACTGATGAGGCAGTGGAATCCCGAGCAGGAGTTGGTGAGACAGTGTTCTCTTCCTGACGAGGAGTCTTTGTTGTTTCTGACTACAATGCGTCATCGTTGCCTAGGAAGCCAACGCGTCACTGAAGGAGGTGCGTCACTGGTTGCTAGCTGAAAAAAAAGTCAGCGCTGAGGATTTACTCGTGACGGAGCAGTGTTTTTACAAGTCTGCGTAGTGCGGTGACGTATAGGTCTTCCTGTCACTGTGGCTAGGAAGACGAACAGGAGGAGCGTTTCTAGTTTCAGTACTTACCTGTGCACCAGTGATTTGAGAGTTGTGGCTACGAAGAAGAACATGAGGAGCGTTTCTGGTTTCAGTACTTCCCTGTGCGCCAGTAATTTGAGCGTGGCCCTTTGCTACAGGGGTGCACGTTGACTTTGTGCCAGTGATCAGCACGAGTCCTTTCTCTACGGGGCAGTGTGTCAGGTTTGTTTTTTCTCTGTGGGGGAACGCAATCAGCAGTGCGTTTCTTTAAACTTCCCTTCAGCAAAGTGTTTGTGTATTTCAACAGCATAGCATTCTTCTACAGTAGGAAGTGTTTCAAACACTCTACTTGCAAGTGCTTCACAGTCTTCTCTATTTGAACAGAAGGAGGAACAGGCGTGTAACAGTGACTTTTGTGTCAAAGTGCTGGGAGACATCAGTCAAAGTAGAATTTTTTTTGTACTATTGCAGAATATTGTAATTGGAGAATTTGTTATATACTCTTTACTTATTGTCATAATTAATTAATTTTTTCCACAGGTAGTCTTCCACACCTAGGGCCAGATGTAGGAAGCTAAATATCGGTCGGTAACGGCCGAAATTACAGAATTTCGTCCGTTACCGACCGGTATTAGGTATTTGAGAGGCCTAATTTAAGGATTCGGTAATTTACCGAAACGGTAATTTAAGGAATCGGTAAATACCGATTCGGTAAATTACCGAATCCTTAATGTAGTAAGCACTCAAGTGAGTGCTTTTCACTTGTAAGGATTCGCTATTTACCACCAACTAATAGTTGGTAGTAAATATCAAAAACCTTAGAAAAACCAATTTTGTGCTTTTTTCAACTGTGCCATGTGGCAGACATACATGCACTATGCAGGGGTGCAACAGAGTGTCAATGTTACACCCTGCCACCCTTGTAGGTCTACCCCCTATTACCGATTCGGCCTCCAGGCCCATAGAAATGAATGGGGAATACTGATTTGGTATTTACCAAATTTTACCGGTTCAGTAAAATTTACCGAATCATTAGCTAAATATCATTTGCCGATTCTAAAATACCGAATTGGTAAAATTCAGTATTTTAGAATCGGTAAATGATATTCACCTACATCTGGCCCCTAGTATTTGTTATTGCCATGCAGAATGTTCAACCTCCTCCTCCTCCCTTTTTACAGGTTCTAGGTGATCCACCAGTTAAGTGGAAAATATGGTATAGAGCTTTTGAGAAATATTTAGGCGCCATGGGGGGTTCGAGGTTCAGTGCAGAAAGGAAACGTTTCATTCTAGAACCCATCTGGGGTTTGAGGGTTAAGCTATTTTAGAACATCTTCCTCCTTTAATTGTAGTTCAAGGAGAAGAGCAATTGAATGTTTATGATCAAGCTGTTTGTATGCTTTAGGAACAGTTTGACGCTGAAAGCAGCATAGTTGTTGCTAGGCACACATTTTTTACTAGAAAGCAAAAGTGTAAGGAGGGCATTGTGTCATATGTAGCTGCTTTGCGCATCCTCGCTTCAGAATGTGAATTTGAACATTTTACATCCCAGCTGATACGTGAACAAATTGTTGTACTTTGCTGGGAGAAAAAAGTTCAAGTAAAATTACTTACTTTAAAAAATCCGTCTTTAGATGAGACGATTGCCATTGTCAAGAGTATTGAACTCTCTCAAAAAGCATCGAAAGAACTTAAAGCTGAGAAGAATTCTGTAGCTGCAATTAAAGATCATAAGGATTTAAGTGAAAAAAGTCAGATAGACAAAGCTAAGCTGAAATCTGAACAAAGAAGTAACAGATTTGTGTCGAATAAGGTTGAGAAGAAGTCTTGTTCAAAGAATGTATGTAATAAGTGTGGGTTTCCTTCGCATTTTCCCAATTCAAAGGTGTGTCCGGCTAAGAATGCTTCTTGTCGTAGATGTGGGAAACAAGGTCATTTTGCCAAAATGTGTGGTTTTTGGGGGATTATAAATGTTGTATATTCGGAGGAACATAAGAGAGTTTCTAGTTGTGAGGTTGTTAGTTCTCTTACTGACTTTGTAGTGGTTGTTAAAGATGATTCTGAAGATTGTGTTGATCCCATTGTAGATGTATTGGTTGATGAGACGTGTCTGCACCTACTGGTAGATACGGGGGCGCGGATGACTATGATTACGGATGAGCTATTTGAAAGTACTTGGGGTAACAGACCTCTGACAGAAGCCCTGTCTGTAATGAAGAAAGGAAAATCGATTTGACAGGTTTCTTTGAGACTTCCTTAGTTTTCAAAGACAGGCACATCCGAGGGAAGGTGTATGTGGCCAAAAAGGGTCTCAACATCTTGGGTTGGGACCACCAGGGGTTGTTCGGAATGACTCTTCGGCCTGGCACTTCTGAACAGGGTTCTGTGGTGGGCGAACAAACCGAAGGAGGAAGTTTAGGTTCTCTGTCCATGTAGTTTCCCAAAGTCTTTGGAGATAAACTTGGTTGCGTTATAGGGTTCAAACATTTTATTAAGGTCAAGGAGGGGGCTCTTCCAATTAAACATAAACTACGTAATGTACCCTTCAGTATCAGAGATGATCTTGCCTTAGAACTGAAGAAAATGTGTGAGAGTGGGGTTATTGAACCCATAGAGTCTTCTCTTTGGTTAAGGCCCTTGGTGGTCGCAAGAAAAATAATGGTAATCTCAGGGTATGTATTGATTTGCGCAGTCTCAATAGAGAAATTTGGATTGACTCGCACCCTCTTCCCCGTATTGATGAAATACTTTCTCAATTTGCTGGTGCTAAGCTTTTCTCTAAAATTGATTTAGCGTCAGTGTACCATCAGGTAGAGCTTGACCCTTCTTCCAAGCATTTAACTGCTTTTGTATCACTGGTTCACACTTTCGGTCTAGCTTTGGCAGCCTCAGTTTTCCCGCATGTGATGGCGGTGGCGATCCGCCCGACATCCAGGTCCGCCCGACATCCATTTCCCCCCACCATATTAGTATGGTGGGGGTACCACGGCAGACGGAAAGACTGTCCGCTGATTTTGCACCCCGGTCGCCTTGCGACCGGGGCAGAAAAGGTTTAATATGGTGGCAGTGTCTATCAGACACCGCCAGCCATATTACAATGGGCTGAAACAGATGCCTTTCCGTGGCGGCAATGCTGCCATGAAAAGGCAGGCGGTCTTCACTTTGGGGGCCCCCTGCGGGTCCCCATGGTGAAGGCGAGGTGGGGGGTGCACATGGTGGGTACCTGTGGCACCCCCCTGCATTTGCATACACAATGCGGCAAGCACCGCGCGGTGCCTGCCGCTTTGTGTATGCAAATGTATACATGCATTTTTAGCATTGTGGCGGGCTGTGCTGAGAGCACCGCCCACCACAATGTTAAAAATGCAGGATGCGCCCGCCACTGTGGCAGGCGCATCCTAATACCCCCCACGGGACCCCACCGTTATGGCGGGCGGTCCCAAGTACCGTGAGGAAAGCGGGTGGGCAAAGTCCGCCCACCATCCCAATTAGGGCCTAAGTCTCCTCTAAATCTTCCTTAGGGGCTTTCAAAGTTTGGTCCTCCTGTTAGGGTGGATGCCACCTCTCACTTTGCTGTTAGTGTCAATGGGAAAAATTGGTGGAATCTTTCTAGGATATATAAGATTCCAATGAAGGTGGTTCTACAATTGGGTCTTGAGATAAAGTTTATTTATTTATTTATTTAGTTTCTTATATGGCGCCAGAATCAACCCCACCGGGGTATCTCCGCGCTTTGCACGCCAGGTTGGTAAAGAATGTACCTCTGTAGATGAGCTAGGGTCTCAGTAAATGAACTAAGGCCAATTATTCTTCTAGGAACAGGTTTGTTTTAAGCATTTTCCTGAAGGATAGATGGTTGGTGTTTTATCTGAGACTAAAGGGCAAGTTATTCCATAGGGTCGGCCCCACAAGGGAGAGGGCGTGGCCACCTTGTCTGGTCTTCTTAATGAGTGGGGATTTTAAGAACAGTAGATTGCTTGATCGAAGAGAGCAGTCTGGTTTATAGAGTTGGAACTTTTGGGCCAGGTATTTGGGGCCATTTCTAAAAAGACATTTATGAACGGTACAACAGATTTTAAACTTGATACGTTGCCGTATCGGTAGCCAGTGGAGTTCTCTCAATAGGGGCCTGGAGGGGGTTCTTGTGGGAGCGTTCAGGATCAGTCTTGCCGCTGTATTCTGGACCACCTGTAGCCGGTTTACGGTATCCTCATTGGCTAATATCAGGAGCCCGTTACAGTAGTCTAACCGACTTATCACCAGGGCCTGTACAAGAGTCTTTCTATACATATCAGTCAAGAGAGGGAAAACTTGCCTTAACAGGCCAATGGTGCAGAAACATGCTCCAGCGGTTACATTTGCGTGCTCCTTTAAAGTTAAGTTTTGGTCCAACTTCACACCCAGGTTTTTAACAGACAATTTTGGGGAGGGCACTGGTCCTAGGTCCAGAGGCCACCAATCGGGAGACCAGAGTATAGTAGCTTTCCCGAAGAGCATTACCTCTGTCTTCCCGACATTACATTGGAGGCAGTTGGAAGCCATCCAATTAGATACTGCCCTCATGCCCTCAGCAAAATTTTCCCTAACATTAGAGTTGAGAGAGTGGAAAGAATAGAGCAGTTGGGTGTCGTCGGCGTAGGACACCGGAGTGAATCCATACTTCCTCACAATTTCAGCAAGGGGGGCCACGTACACATTAAACAATGTGGGGCTTAGGCATGAGCCCTGTGGCACCCCCTTCGTGAGCACCCTTGAGGTGGAACGATAGGGGCCCAAGCTGACAGATTGTGATCGCCCGGAAAGGAAACTCTCCAACCAGGACAAAGCCTGTCCTCCAATGCCCACTCCCTGCAAACGGCCCAGAAGTATTTTGTGAGACACAGTATCAAAAGCGGCCGACAGGTCTAACAGCACCAGAATCATTGAACCTCCTCTATCCTGTGACATCGGTCACGGAGAGGAGTGCTGATTCGGTGCTGTGGTTGGGCCTATAAAACTGGAAACATGGGTGTTGACATGTTTCTCAGCCAGTTTGCTCAGGAGGGGCAGAAGGGAGATGGGACGGAGGTTCGAGAGTTCCGTCCAAGGTGAAGCTGAGTTTTTCCGTATAGGATTCACTACTGCCTCTTTCCATTGCTGAGGGAGTTGCCCTTCTTTAAAAGAGAGGTTCAAGATTTTATAAATGATTGGGCATAGTGTCCTGCTCAAAGTGGTCACCAGTCTGACAGGGAGCAGATCAAGGGGGGAGCCAGTTTTCATGTTATTTAATAGTGATATAATGTCACTCTCAGTGGCTTCAGGAATGTCAAGAAAGGTATCTCTTTGAGTCTCCATGCAAGGGGTACTAGAGTCCTCAGTGTCCATGGGGTATTTGGCCAAGGTGATTTTATTGTAAATAGTTTCAATTTTATCCTCAAAGAATTGAGAGATATTGTTACACAACTCTTGGGAGAATGTGTCGGGGCTTTCACATACCAAAGGGTTAGTGAAGGTCTGCAGGATTTTATATAATTCCCTGGTCAAATTGCCAGCTTCAGCTAGCTGTGATGTTAAGCAGGTTTTTCTAGCTTTTTTAATATTTTTATAATAGATGGAAATTGCCTGCAGATAGTGTTCCTTACTAGCGCTGGTGTGGGTTTTCCTCCAGAGTTTTTCCAACTTTCTGCATCCTTGTTTTTCTAGTTTTAATGTTTCAGTGTACCATATCTCTTTTTTGGCAGTGGAGGATTGTTTAATTAGTTTTTGAGGGGCCAAAAAATTAATAGCATCCAGGAGTGCATTATTAAGTTTGGATAGAGCCGACTCAATATTATCAGAGTCTGATATGATTGACTCTCTCCAGACTTGCTCAAATGTGTCCGGGGTGAATTTATGCCAAGATCTCCGCTTAATACTCAGAGTGGCAGGGGGGTCAGTAGGTTTGGCTAACTGTATGAAGGAGAATTCCAACATACTATGATCGGACCAGTTTATAAATTTGGGGGGGTGACAGTGTATGGTAGGGTGATTAGTAAAGATGAAATCCAGAGTATGACTTCCCCTATGAGTGGGGCCACAGTTTCGCAGATGAAGACCTAGAAGAGCAAGGTCAGCTAAAAGGAGCTTTGTGTCAGAGTGTTCTGATACATCAGCATGAAAGTTAAAATCTCCAAGGGCGTGGCTTCGGGCGCAGCAAGACTGGCTGTGCTCTAGCGGAGCTCTGGCAAGACCCTCCACTCTGGGTGTAAATTATCCGATGATATCTCCGTCTGGCCGGCCACAAATTGGGGCGCGTCATTATAAGGCGGTGGCTAAGCTTTGGACCAAGTCTTGGGGTCCCACGCGCCCCGGAACCGCACCGGCCCTTAGGAGCCCGCCTGAGCCACACAGGAGACCGCGAAGTCGGCGAGCCCTGACAGGCAAGCCCGGGGTCGGGACCGGAAGTGCGGGCCGTGCTGGCCGAGCGCACCCGACGGCTGGGCAGAGACGACAGCGCGGAGGTGCACTACACTGGAGCCGCTCCCCAACGGAGGCTGGGAAGCGAGGGTGACCCTGCCGAGACCACCCCGGCGACGAGAGTCCAGAACTGCAGCGGCGGACTGGAGCCGACGTCCGAGCCGCTGCGGGAGCATCGGATGCACAGAGGAGTCCCTCCCCCCTTGACCTGTGACTGCAATACCAACCGGAGTGAGGGTGAGTGGACCCCGGCGTCGGCAGGGGGGTCTGGCCTTTGAAGTACTAGGCACCTGCTCGGGACCTTCAGAGCTGACCCAGGCGGGGTCCCCAGGGAGCCCGTGAGCTCCTGAGTTGGGGATAGGACTCCCAGCGCCACCCGCACTGGGCCTGAGAGGTGCGCGGGAAAAGCGTGGGCCGCCACTGAGAGACCCCTCCCTCCCCGTCGGCTCCGAGCGAGGGCCCCCTCCTTGCACAGGGGCGCTGGCGGGCCCCGGTGGCCGTGGACCTCGACACCCGACCCAAGGGCTGAGCAGATAGGGCGCCCCTACACCGAGTGCCCCGGGGGACCAGCGCCATGTTCCGCGCCACCAGGTGGATGTGGTAACCGCCGGAGAACACCGGAATCGACCCGGGCTTGGGGCCGCCCACCACCGGAGCACGCAATAGCTGCCAACATCAACCGCCTGGCCGGAGAGAGCACCGTCTGGCCGCACCAACCACCGCTGCAGCGGCGCATCAGAAGGAGTCCAAAACGCAACCTGCGCTGCCGCCCACACTACTGACCCGCTGGGGTTTACGAAACGTGTGGACGCCCACAGGCGCTGTCCCCCTCTGGGTCGTAGTATCGCCAGTTACGTAACGCAGTGGCGGGACAGCACAAACCCCACGACACAAGACCTCAGAGGCCAGGCTACGCAGTGTTTCACGCCCCGCCACGGACCGAGAAGTGACACAGCCGCCACAGGGACACTCCGGCCCACGAGCTGGTTGGCCCCACACGTCCGCGGACGATTCACGGAGAACGCTCCCAACTCCCCTCACTACGGGAGTACAGGCACCATCCCTGCTTGTGGTACAGATGACCCGAAGCACCACCAACTATCGCACTGTCCGGGTCTTCCACGCGCAGGACCCTGCCCATGTCTGGAGGTGCGGGGAAGCGCACAGGAGTCGGGAGCACGTCCCAGAAGGGCAAAATGGACAAGACGCAGAAGCCGGCGGACGCAGACCCGGTGACGGCCAAGCTGGACTCGGTGTTGGCGACCATGGAACGGCCACCCGGACGTCCTTGGAGGCGAAGATAGACGGAGTCACCATAGACTTGACGCACCTGAAAGCGGACCACAAAAAACTATCCGAACGCACCAAGACCCTGGAAACCTCCGTGTCCGACCTGGAACCGCAAATCGCTCAGTCGGACAAGCAGATAAAAGACCTTCTCAACAGAGTGGAGTTCCTAGTGGACAGGGCGGAGGATGCGGAAGGACGGGCGAGACGCAACAACGTCCGAATAGTGGGTCTGCCAGAAAAATGGGAAGGTAGAGATCCGACAACACATGTGGAGGACTGGCTTCGCACCCTGCTGCTGGAGGGTACCCTCTCGCCTCACTTTGTGGTAGAACGGGCGCACAGAGTCCTGACCAGGCCGCTCCAAACTGGCTGTAACCCGCGCCCTTTCCTCATTCGCATCCTGAACTATCGAGACAGAGATGCTGTCCTGAGAGAGACCCGCAAACTCGGCACTATACAAGTGGAAAATGCGAACATAATGTTTTTCCCGGACTATACCATTCAGCAAGAGGCCATGTGGATGGTCTCGGAGCACAGTGGCTCCCCGCCCCACCGCTCCTCGCCTGTCCCCAGCCCCAGGATATCACCAAGTGACGATGAGGCGATCTACGGACTACTGAATTCACAAGTCTCAGGCGATCTGCCAGTAATCACCCCACCAACATCGGATTTGTTCGGCTGACGGAGTGTCGCACCTTGGCACTCTTTCTGCCTTGCTCTGCTCTCCCTCCCATTCCCTGCCTTTACAACTGCTACTCGCCGGGAACGGAGCACCAGAAGGAGACGGCCGATGGGTATCGACTGACCGCACAAGGCGGAAACGGTGAGCCAGCTCCCCCCTGCGAAGACACACACCTTTAGACACAGTAAGTTGACTCTGAGACACGCTTAATGTCGCCTGCCGCCGAACAGCCAGCCTGGGCACCCTACATTCCATGGGACATGCGGCGGCAGGGGTCCTTCCGAGTGGGCGAGAGCTTCCGCAGCTCACTGAGTCCTGATAGCAGTGGTGCCACATGACTTTACAGTCGCACTGCACTTCTGGCGGTGAAGCCTGCCGGTTGGCCGCCAGGAACCATGTATCCCCCCCCTGTGAGAGGTTGCTCACGCATTCACGCTCCACTGGTAATTATTATCCACCTTGCCTGCGTGATGGACAGCAACCCCCCAGACTGGATCATTAGAAATCTCATTAGAGAGTTTGGACAGCTGCACGTTTGGCAGCCAACCCTATGGTATTTCCCCCAGTTCATGTTCACCCTACTTCCCCCTTTTGTAACGTGCTGCATACACAGTTTGGTGGCGAACTTACTGAACTCATTTTGGTGACCTGCGGATGGTTGTGGAGGTGTTGTGGAATTGGGCGGTGGGGGGCTCCCTGGGGGGGTGGGTGGGACGGGGGGGAGGATGGATGGATCTAACCTGATAAATACTGGTGGCTGAGTTTAAAATTTGTACTTGGAATGTGCGCGGTATACACACACCTTCGCGCAGGTACATGATATACTCCAACTTGAAGAGACACAAGGTGCAAATAGCGCTCCTGCAAGAGACACACCTGACAGCCCCTGAAGTGCTCACACTGCGCAGGCGGTGGCGTGGCCAGCTCTATGCAACTGGATTCTCCTCTTACGCAGGGGGTGTGTTAATATGGGTGAGACCGGGGATCCCGTTTGACATTGACGACTCACACATAGACGGGGAGGGGAGATTGGTGGCAGTGAAGGGGCGCCTGGATGGGCGCGCGTTAGTACTAGCGTCCCTTTACGCCCCAAACACGGACCAGCGGGGTTTTCTTGCGACGGTGTCCACGGCCCTATCAAACTGGCACAGGATTCCCTGGATACTGGGAGGGGATTACAACTGCGCGTTGGACACCACACTAGACCGCTCCTTCCCCCCATTGCCCACTGCGCCAGTAGTGGGCGCCATGAAAGCCCTTGTAGCCTGGGCCTCCCATTGGAACTTACACGACGTGTGGCATCACCGAAATCCATCCACCAGGATGTACTCATACTATTCAGGTGCTCACACCCTACATACCCGGTTAGACAGATACATGCTCACTGACGACCTGCTCCCGTTGGTGACGGAGGCACACTACATGGGTAGGACCCACTCCGACCACAATCCTCACATGCTGACAGTCTCATGGGCAAGCGCTCATCCCCCTATCCCCACCTGGAGGCTACAACCAGATCTCCTGCTGGACGCACCCTTTCGGGACTCACTATTTACACATATAGTACAATATTTCGAGGAGAACGCGGGCTCTGCCACCTCCCCACAGATAGAATGGGACGCGTTCAATTAGTCATAAGGGGACAGTGCCTGGGCACGCAGGGCAATCTCAAACGGCGGGTTGAGAGAGATCTTCAGAGGGCAGAAGCTGAGTTGAGCCGGTATGAGCAGGATTCAGTTGGGGGGGATGTCACTGGGTTACAATCTGCGCGAGCGAGCCACAAAAGATTACTGGCGAGGCTTAGATGTCTGAATGACGCGGCCCACGCGGCACAAACTCACGATAGGGGGGACAGGCCAGGAAAATTGTTATCATGGCTCATCAACAGGCAGAAAAAGACAAAACCGGTCATGAAAGTGCTGAGCTCCGATGGGACCCCCTTACATACCCAATTGGAGATCCACGACGCTTTCACTGCCCATTATAATACACTGTATCGCTCTTACCTGCCCACCCCCGCCCCGGACACGGAGGGGTACCTTAGCCAGATACCGCTACCGACACTCCGCGACGCCCAGCGCACCGAACTAGCATTACCTCTGAGGAACTCCGAGAGGTCATAGCAGCTCTCTCCAATGGCAAGTCCCCTGGCCCTGACGGACTCCCAGCGGAGTTCTATAAGGCGTATCCGGACCTCCTGATTCCCGAACTCATAAAGATGTATGAGACAGCGTTCGACGACAACTCACTACCTCCCTCTCTGAATGAAGCCACCCTGGTCTCCCTCTTAAAACCGGGTAAGGACGGGACGCTACTGGGCTCGTATAGACCGCTCGCCCTCCTAAACACCGACTACAAAATATTAGCATCCACGCTGGCGCGGAGGCTAGCACAGTACACACCCACCCTGGTCCACACAGACCAGAACGGTTTTGTGCCTACGCGCAGTACATCGCTCAATATCCGTCGGTTGTTTAGGGTGCAGGAATACGCAAGGGAACCTTGGCCACATTCGGGTTGTCTTGTATTGGATCTGGAAAAGGCATTCGATTCAGTAGAGTGGCCGTATCTCAGGGCGGTATTGCAGAAATTCGACCTGGGAGATGCTTACTTAGATATGGTCAGCCTCCTATACCAAACACCTAGCGTCCGGGTCCAGACTGGGAGCCTCCTATCGGACACCATAAGTGTAAGGCGAGGCACCCGTCAGGGCTGCCCACTGTCGCCTCTGCTCTTTTCATTAGCAATGGAGCCACTAGCGGAGTTGCTGAGGAGTCAAGGTGCAGAATGGGGCATCCCCCTGATAGACGGCACACACGCGGTCTCGCTGTACGCTGGTGACCTGCTTCTCTACATTAGGGACCTCACGCGGATACCGCCAGGGCTCACGAACACCCTACGAGACTTTACGGCCCACTCGGGACTGAAAGTCAATTGGGGGAAATCTGGAGTCTACCCCTTTCACCCTGACATGCAGGAATGCGCAGTGCGATTAGGGGGCACGACGCTGGCCTGGTATATGGGCACCTTTAAGTACCTCGGCATCCACATATACAGGTCTCTGACGGATGTACTGGAGGGCAACCTGGTCAGGGCTATATCCTCCCTGCGAGCCCAGATAACTTTCTGGAACACGCTCCCGCTGAATGTCCCGGCCAGAATCACCCTGACGAAAATGATAGTTTTACCTAGACTCCTTTATTACTACTCGAACATACCGGTGTATGTCCCTGCCAGGATATTTAAAGACCTTGAGACCCTGATACGTACACTAGTGTGGAACGCGGGGAGACCCAGGGTAGCCCTAAAGAAGCTATATGCCTCGACGTCCTCGGGGGGACTTGCGGTCCCCAATCAAGAGCTCTATTATCTAGCGGCGCAACTTCAATGGGTGGTGGCCTGGCTTGCAGGGAGAAACCTAACGACACGGCCTCAATGACCCTGGCCCTGACCCACGCGGGGGCTCTCGCACTGTTCCACCCCCTCAACGGCGCAGCTCGCGAGGTGCAACTGCACCTTGCGGTGGCACTTAGATGCTACAAACGAGCATTAAAGCTAACGAAGGGGATTGCACCCTACGCCCCAGCACTCCCGCTGGAAGGCATGCCCAGGCCTGGGGGAGTGGTGACCGCAACACAACTGGATGGCTGGGTGCGAGTGGGGATTGACTCAATGGCGGATCTATACAACGACGGCACCCTAGTCCAGTTCGAAAGACTGGTTGAAGACCCCGGTCTGCCGGCAGGGCAGTTCTTGCTCCATGCCTCCATGGTCCGGGTGCTCACGAAGCACTGGGGCGATATATCGGAGGAACCTCAGACGCACTTATTGTTACAATATCTACACATCATGGGGGCCGGGTCGCACGTGATACACTGGCTGACACAGGCGCTGCAATCTCATACCACATGTTCACTACAGCCATTGACAGACAGGTGGACGACTGACAGAGGGAGGGACTGGTCGGATAGGGAATGGGAGAGAATCCTGGAAAGCCCACGGCACATACCCCGCAACTCGAGATTTAAAATAATACAATTTTACATCATGCATAGGGCGTATCTATCCCCGGACAAGATCAATCGCTACTTCGCGCTGGACACCTCTAGCTGCCCACGATGCGCGGAACTGAACACAGACCTCCTACATATGCTGTGGGCGTGTCCCAGACTACAGACGTACTGGCAAGATGTCACCACGCTGTTGACAAAAGGGACGGACATAGAACTACGACACGACTGGGATGCCTGTGTACTAGGCCTATTCAAAAGAACGAAACACAACAAGGCTCACACCAGGTTCTGGGATCTAGGATTGATAACCGCCAACGGCTCATAACACGACACTGGAAGGACACGAACCCACCACTAACGAAAAGCTGTTGCGCCTCACTCACCTACTGGGCGACAGCGGAGGGCACAGTATTACGCAGGGAGGAAACCGCGGGATGGAGAGCCATCCCAATAGCCCAGATCTGGGAGGACATCCTACGGGCATTTACCAGGGCCTGCCACGACCGTGGGATAACGTAGACTGGGCGTAAACCCTCCCCATCCCCCCCCTGTAAGGTGAAGTGGTACATCTGGGAAGAGTAAAGTACAGCAACAATATGAAGCCGGAGCCACACACTTGCAGATAGGAGCCATCACTCACACAGATTCTCCTTCCCCCCCCTCCCCCCTCCCCCTTGCTCGTTGGACCCCCTCCCCCTCCTGCCCCCCCCCTTATCCCCCCCGCCCCTCCCTCCCCCCTCTTATTGGGAGTGACAGACCACGAGACTGGCCCATACGGAGCACCTCCACCCCAACACCCGAAGCCTCCGCACACCGCCCACAGCCATTGACCCGCATATACATGACACCATCACCCCGCATAGACACGCCACCTGGTCACTGACCCTGGACAGCAGAAACCACATTACAGCACCCCCTTCCGTTCCTCACGTTAAGGTTCATTACATCCCCAATTTCTTTTCTATTCCCTCCCTTGGTTCGGAGATTGTTAAGACACACTGTCGCCCCCCAGCTGACTATGCTCTACTTTCACGCCTGACAAGCAAGCACATGATCATGAACCACACGGCGACCCACGCCGCAACCCTCTACCGCACCACGACAATAATCAGAGTGTACTCAACATCCACGGCGCTCACGCACAACACCTAGTGACGGACCCGATTGGGAACACCCACCCTTTGGGAAACGACGCATTGCATCACCGGGCAGGGGGTTGCGGGCAATACGGGGTGAGTCGACCAGAAGCACACCCGGTTTGATGGGGTGAACCGGATACTCTGGTGGGAAGTATAACGCAATATATGCTGCTGTGCGAAGTAAGAGTGTCATTTAATGTAGACGCCGAGACTGTTCCCATTGCAGTTGCTTGTGTAATTTGCTGATGTTTGTACTTATTGGGTCCTCGGCTGTCATCAGCGTTCTCACAGACATTGTGCGAGTTGACTGACTCTCTGTTTTCCTCACATATATTGCTCACAGAATTGTAATTGTATGTCAAGTGTTTCAATAAAACATATTTGAAAAAAAAAATGAAAGTTAAAATCTCCAAGTAAAATAAAACTTTCTTTGGCCTTCATGTGAGGTGCTAATATTTCGGTTAGGGCTAATGAGAAGCCAGCATTGGGTCCAGGGGGCCGGTACACTAAAGCACCTTTCCAGTGGTCCCTGGGTCCTGTTTTTATTTTAAAAATCATTATTTCCATGGAAGGTAGTATAATTTGTTCTATCACTGTAATGTGAAGCCTTTCTTTATATATAATGGCGATCCCGCCACCAATTTTATCCGGACGGTCCTGTCTCAGGATTTTATATCCTAGGGGAATCCCCAAAGTAATAGATGGGACGGTATGTGGTTTTAACCATGTTTCCATGAGGAAACATACTTCCGGTTTGAGGCTCTGGATAGTGTCCCATATCTCGACATGGTTGTCGCGGGAGTGATCGAACATTTAAGAGAAAGCTTTTCCAGCCTTTCGTTTCTGGTTTAGTTACCTTAGGAAACCCACTAATGATAGTGTTGGATGTGGCTTGAAACCTGCATAGCAGGCAGGAAAAGGGACCTTCTGGACATGGCCAGCTATCACGGGCACACCTCTGCAACCCCTGAGGTCGAAGAGCTAATAAGGATTGAGAAGTGTACCTGAGACGTATGTCTTCTGACAGGGCCATGGTGATGAGTAGAAAAATGAACAGAGTGAGTGGCCCCTGGCCCAGTCCTGTCACGGACGGGCGCAGATAGGCTACTCTTTGGCTATTCTTCGGCGTAGCTTCGGCTCCACTGTGCGCGATCGCTGCGCGCTCAACAAGGGGCGAGGGCTAAATAGCCCCGAGAGACCCAGGTGCTAGAGCGCTAACCGCCAAGCAGATACTGGACAGGAAGTGGTGTCCTCCCCCTTGCTACAAACAACCAGAAATTCGGCTACTGCACACTAATAGGATGAGTGTGGCGATTTTAGCAGTGAGTGCAAGAAATGCGAAGTGCAATTTTAAAAATATACATTTTTTTCGTTTTAAGTCACAGATAAAAGAATTTTAGCAAATCACAAAGCACATTAAGGCTGGAGCACAGGCTCTATACAATGGCCTCTGGCGAGCTAGCGGGTCAGGGGGAACTGCCACTACCCCTTACCGCCGCGTGCAGTTGTCAGGCTCAGCCTTAATAGCCCAGAGAGACCCAGGTGCTAGAGCGCTAACCGCCAAGCAGATACTGGACAGGAAGTGGTGTCCTCCCCCTTCAGTTGGATTTGGATTTGGCTAAAAAAGGGCTAATGTACATGAGAATATGCATCAGCCTTCTCATGTTGGAAAGTCCTCTTTGAGATATGTTCCTTGGAGGAGGAGGAGTGGTAGGACGAGTGTTCCACCAAAACGTTTAAATCTTTAAACCCATGTTGTCCTTGTTTTTTGCTCTTTCTGCTTACTTTTTGTAGTAATATTTGCCTATATGCATTTTTTTTCTTTAGTTTTCTTTTTCTTTGTTCTGCATCTACGTTGGTCTAATTTGTTCCTTCTTCTTCTTCCTCCTCTTTCGCTTTTTTGTTTATTGATGAAAGGAGAGGAGATGTTGTAGTAGTTTCCCATTAGCATGTTGTTCTTACATTTTCATAGTCCTATGATGTCACCGTCATGGTAACAGAATGTTACTGTTTGAATCCAGGAGGTTGTCAGTTCCTGGAAGCTGCGGAGATGAATAGTCAATAAAGTATGTGGTCTTACACTTACCTTGTCTGGTGTAAACATTACAAGTTCTTGAGTGGATACAATGGGCTAATCTCCTAGAGTCTGCATCTGTGTATTGCCAGGATGGAACTTGCCATTTCGCATAGGACCTTTCGCAATTGCACAGGCCGCGTTGTATTGCTGTTTTCACCCTATGGCAGGCTGGGCAGATCCATCAGTATAAATTATGTATTCATAATTGTATAGAGGCATTATTTCATTTGGTAGAGGATATTCGTGTTCGTACTGCTGGAAATGCTTGTGATTTTTAAATGAGTCGTATCTGTAATCTACACCAGTTGCAGTGCGAAAATTAGCCCATTGTATCCAGCGTAGAAGCAGTGCTTTTGCAACTTGAATGCTTGCTTTTGTAACACCCTCTAAGGTTGGTACTGGAGTCAGGATAATTATGCCTTTGCCCTGAGCCAGTGCTCTTTCTCTCACTACAGTAGTCTGTACAGCTGTGAGTATTTTTTAAGTGGATACAAAACGCATTTCAGGGTTTGTGTACAAATGTTATTTATATGCAATGGGTACTGTCTCACCTTCATTGAAAGTGGTATCAGTGTACCCGCTTTGACCCGCAACTACGCAGATCACCAGGTTTGTGGTGTTTACACATGTGTGTAAGTGCTTGGAAGCTATCATGTCAGCTTGTAAGTTGTCTGTATGTTCCTGTGTCCAGCAATTGATTGAAAAATCAGGTTGAATTAGGTCATAAAATGGTTTTACCCCTTCTGCGTAATCTAAAATGTAAGTTCTGCCGACATTTAAAAATCCTAAACTGGATTGAAGTCTTTTTAGAGTCGTTGGAGGTTGGAGCAGCATGCATTTTTCAAAAAAATTGGCTGCCAGACTTTTTCCTTCACGTGATAGCCCATAGCTCAGAAACAGGACATTGAGGTGGGCAATTTTGAATTTCTTGAAATTAAATTTGTAGCCCAGGTGAGCAGGCCTAAGAATTATATAGTTCACTCAGCGCAAGCGTTTCATTAATTCATCATCCATCAGATAAATATTATCTACATAGGAAAATGCCTTCTCATCAAAAATGGTAAGTAAGTCTGTTACCCTTGCTGAGAACAGCCCGGGACTATTCTTATACCCTTGGGGCAAATGAAAGAATTGGCGCTGAGGGCCGAGTCAGATATCTGCTTCCAGGCGCTATATTCTGGCAGAAAAATCTATTTGAGATATCTAGTGTTCTTTTGTATTTTTTGCGCACAATGTTGTTCATTATTTGCGTTTTCTTCTGCAACTGTATGTGTGCATGTGTTCAAATGCCTATAGTCTAAAACTAGACAGTATGAATTATCGGGTTGCATTACGGGAAACAAAGGGTTATTCATGGGAAAGGTGTAATTCTCAATTACACCCTGCTAGTCAAGTTGATCTAGGATCTCCCTGACTTGTTTCTTTGAATCATGTTTAATTGGGTACTGTCTCTGGGCTTGAGGAGTTGATTTTAATGGGATTTCATTATGAGGAAATTGATCTTCCCACTCTACATGATTGCTGTAAAGTGCTGGAGCTTGCGCTAGTGGCCATTCCTGTGCATATGAAGGTTTTACAAACTCTGGAAAAAGTCGGAAAAAGCTGGTAAAATTACTGTTTCTCCCATTGGGCACTCCATTACGAACTAAGGTGGCCAATCCTCTTCAGCCAAAAGAATATCGAAACCATGTGTCAGGTTCTCCCAAAAGAGACCTTTCACTTTCTTGGGCATGTCCTCCCCCATTTGGAGGGTTATTTAATATAAACGATGTTAGGCACTAACCCTGGTATCAGGTCTTTCCACGGTGATATGCTCATTCAATGCTCTTTGCACCAGATGATCCATCAGGTTTTGGCGAGCTATCGTGACTTCTGCAGCGCTGTCTAGCATTGTCAGTGCCCATTCCCCGTTCAGAAGCTGAATCGTCAGCAGCCTGGGCATTTCTTACTTTAAGCCCAGCCATCTTCTTCTTTTTGAATTGAGGTTTCTGAGTCTATTGTCTATCTTCTTGTTTGATAATGTAGTCTGAAGTGCGATGTGCCTCCCTTTTCGGTTTGACTCACTCTTCTGACAGTATTCCTCTCTCTGATTGTTTGTCAGATTTATCCTGAAAGGAACAAGAGGAATGGTGTTCAGTATCCTGATATCTGTCGGGCTTTGTAATGTTTTCACGGTTTCTAAGGTTGTAACGTTTCTCAGAGGCTTCCTGACGAGGAGACCTACCCAGTAACTGTGACATGTTTTGTTTATCTTTTTGTTTGCTTTCCCATTTCTTTTTAGACAAATCGGGTGCTTGCTTAGAGTTATCCTTTTCAGAATTACCCTTAACCTGTGGTATCCCATGTCTGGCTCCCAAGTTCTCTCTACCCAAAGAAGCATAGGTTTTTTCAATAATCTTTGGTAATTCACGCTTCTGCCGTGCAGGAGTGAATTCTCTCAGGTGCTGGCGTTTAGCCACCACTGCTGCCTTCCCTTTTATGTTTCCCAGCATAATAGCAGAAACCTGAGCAAAATTGCCAATCAGTTTCATCTCCAAGTCCAGGGCAGGTTCTGCCCCATACTCATTCTGTATCTTGTTTCAATACTTCTGGTAAAACTGCAATTGAAGGGGTATCATGAGTTCTGGTATAGACAACTGCGAAGTCTGTCCCCCAATAGGTGCAATCCTCTTTTGTGGGAGCTATCCCCATCGTCACGCAAATTGATAAAATTCTGTGTTTGTCCTGTAGGCACGTATATGAAAATACTGCTTCAAGCTGCGCTATTATTTTTTTTTGTGTTTTTCCTCATACGCCTCTCCTCACCCCATATCGTCACGGTTCCACCCTGGGGTGATTTCATCTCATATGGTAGAAATAGTGCTGTTGGGAGCAAGTATATCACGCACGCCCATCCTCCTTTAAGCAGACCTTCCGCCGAGATTCTGGAGAGGCTTAATCATAGGATTTTATAGTTCTATTACACCTAAGTCTTAGCCCCCCTCACCATCACCCATATTGTTGGAAGAACGGAGTCCAAAATCTGTATCTCTTCTCGTTCCGACCAGCCATATCTAGCTTTTCTATAGCTCTCATAGCTCTTAACCAATTCAAGTCTGATGGAGAGTCAACAGATACCCACATTCTGCAAATTTCCCTCCGAGCCACCAGTATGCCATAGAACACCAACTTTACTTTATCATTGAGGCCCTTACCTTGTAGTTCAGCTCTTCCCGTCATAACAAGTTCAGGGCTTACCTCCAGTTGTTGGCCCAATACGACTGACAAGCAATTACTCACTGCTTTCCAGAAGTCCTCTATCGCAGGGCATGTGACAAACATGTGCAAATCATCTTCGTTCGGGGCACTGCATTTGGAACACCTCACTATTCCGCCATCTTTGAATTTCGCCAATTTCTTTGGTGACCAATACGCCTTGTGGAGAGTGAACAACTGGTTTCTCCTTAAATTCGCAGGTTTTACCACCTTGTAGAGAATCATCATAGATGCTTGCCATTGGTCCTCTGTTGCGATCCTCGGCAAGCTCTCTCCCCACAGGGTCTCAGGCAATGTAAAAGGTCCATCTTCTAGTTCCACTATTGACCAATACCACATCGCCACTTCTTTTTTAATTGAGGTCTCCAAAGCTGTGCTATTTTTTGTATAATCCAAAACGGAATGTGCTCCCGATTGGTGGGACTTTTCCCCATAACCACATTAAGAGTTTTAGGGCTAATGTTGGGTACAGCCATTTGAGGTTGTGCAGCTTGAGCAATCCGCGCTGGATTGTTAGTGTCGATTCAGAAAAGGGGGTGGTGATGAACAGAGTGTTTGAATTAAGCAGACTACTCTTACCCAGTCCAAAGATCAGGGCTTGATCCATCACCGTTATTTAGCTCACTGCACCATCCCAGCTCAGAACCTGGCAATATGCAAATTAGTCTGTCCCTGGCCCAGTGCATCATGGGAACAGGGCAGACCAAACTACCAAGCCAATTCTTCACCAGAAAGGAGACAAGCTTCCGGGGACCGGTTTCTGGCATTTCAGCCGTCGTCGGCCCGTCTTGCTTGAATCCTGATGGTGCAGTGAGCAAGGGACTCATGTCTGAGTATACCCTGCCACACCTATAGTGGCCAAAAACGATTCAGAGAAGGGGGTGGTGATGAACAGAGTGTCTGAATTAAGCAGACCACTCTTACCCAGTCCAAAGATCAGGGCTTGATCCATCACCGTTATTTAGCTCACTGCACCATCCCAGCTCAGAACCTGGCTATATGCAAATTAGTCTGTCCCTGGCCCAGTGCATCATAAGAACAGGGCAGACCAAACTACCAAGCCAATTCTTCACCAGAAAGGAGACAAGCTTCCGGGGACCGGTTTCTGGCATTTCAGCCGTCGTCGGCCCGGCTTGCTTGAATCCTGATGGTGCAGTGAGCAAGGGACTCATGTCTGAGTATACCCTGCCACACCTAAAGTGGTCAAAAACGATTCAGAAAAGGGGGTGGTGATGAACAGAGTGTCTGAATTAAGCAGACCACTCTTATCTTTAGCTCACTGCACCATCCCAGCTCAGAACCTGGCTACATGCAAATTAGTCTGTCCCTGGCCAAGTGCATCATGGGAACAGGGCAGACCAAACTACCAAGCCAATTCTGCACCATTGCTCATTGCACCATCAGGATTCAAGCAAGCCGGGCCGAAGACGGTTGAAATGCCAGAAACCGGTCCCCGGAAGCTTGTTTCCTTCCCAGTATAAGAATTGGCTTGGTAGTCTGGTCTGCCCTGTTCCCATGATGCACTGGGCCAGGGACAGACTAATTTGCATGTAGCCAGGTTCTGAGCTGGGATGGTGCATTGAGCTAAAAAACGGTGATGGATCAAGCCCTGATCTTTGGACTGGGTAAGAGTGGTCTGCTTAATTCAGACACTCGGTTCATCACTACCCCCTTTTCTGAATCATTTTGTCCACCATAAGCCTGGAAGGGTATACTCAGATGTGAGTCCCTTGCTCATTGCACCATCAGGATTCAAGCAAGCCGGGCCGAAGACGGCTGAAATGCCAGAAACCGGTCCCCGGAAGCTTGTTTCCTTCCCAGTGTAAGACTTGGCTTGGTAGTCTGGTCTGCCCTGTTCCCATGATGAACTGGGCCAGGGACAGACTAATTTGCATGTAGCCAGGTTCTGAGCTGGGATGGTGCAGTGAGCTAAAAAACGGTGATAGATCAAGCCCTGATCTTTGGACTGGGTAAGAGTGGTCTGCTTAATTCAGACACTGTTCATCACCACCCCCTTTTCTGAATCATTTTGTCCACCATAAGCGTGGAAGGGTATACTCAGATGTGAGTCCCTTGCTCATTGCACCATCAGGATTCAAGCAAGCCGGGCCGAAGACGGCTGAAATGCCAGAAACCGGTCCCCGGAAGCTTGTTTCCTTCCCAGTGTAAGACTTAGCTTGGTAGTCTGGTCTGCCCTGTTCCCATGATGCACTGGGCCAGGGACAGACTAATTTGCATGTAGCCAGGTTCTGAGCTGGGATGATGCAGTGAGCTAAAAAACGGTGATGGATCAAGCCCTGATCTTTGGACTGGGTAAGAGTGGTCTGCTTGATTCAGACACTCTGTTCATCACCACCCCCTTTTCTGAATCATTTTGTCCACCATAAGCGTGGAAGGGTATACTCAGATGTGAGTCCCTTGCTCATTGCACCATCAGGATTCAAGCAAGCCGGGCGGAAGACGGCTGAAATGCCAGAAACCGTTCCCGGAAGCTTGTTTCCTAGTGTCAGCATGACGAACTGTGTAAGATCTCTATAAAGTGTATGTAGTTCTGCTTCTGTTAATCCAGAATATGGTGTAAAAGCAGCTAGGACCTGCCAGGTCGCGCCTTCTTTGCTGAGCGGATCGAGTCTCGCTTTTTCTGTGGTGCATGGGAGGGAGCCTTTAAACGAGTTTATATGTTTGTGGTAAGGTAACCAAATTTTGTATGTCCATATATTGAAAGTATTCTGCAGTTGTGTTGTCTTCAATGTATGTGGGAAACAACTTTGTTTGTGTATCCACAGGTGGGAATCTAACCCAAGAATAGAGTACTTCTGTTCTGAATGCCTTGTGTGCCTCAACCACCAAGGTGACCTCTCCTCCAATAGCAGGGAGGCCATATTGCATGAATTTCATAGTACTTGCATGTCTGCCATTTTCTGTAATGTAGAGAGGAACATCCTGCTCCTCCTCCTTAGTACGCACAACGTTCTCGCCGTTAAAAGACATTGTGTGGATGAAGACATTTTACAAGAGTTTCTTCAATTTTACAAAACATTATATACATCTGAGACTCTGTCATCTTACCTTTCTATATCCCATTTCCTTTCTAAACTTGACCTTCCCCCTAATTCTCACCATGACTTTTCATCTTTAGAATCTGATATCACTCAAAAAGAACTTCACACTGCTTTCGCGACTCTTAAAAAGGATAAAGCCCCAGGGCCAGATAACTTTACAGTAGAATTTTTTCATCATTTCTCGTCTCTACTGATTCCCAAATTACATTCCCTTATACTTACTTTTTTGCACTCTGGACATTCTATTGGTTTTTTTTCCGACGCCCTTATCTGCATTATTCCTAAAAATGGCAAGGATTCTCAATATTGCAAAAATTACAGGCCAATTTCCTTGGTCAATGTCGACTATAACATCTTTTCAAAGGCCTTGGCATTAAGATTAGAGCATCAACTGCCCGATTTGCTAGGTACTGAGCAATCAGGTTTTGTCAAGGGCAGACTTATTACAGATAACACTCGTTTATTTTTTAACATCCTTTCCAAGGTGTCTCATATCTCCCATCCTTTAGCCGCTATAGCACTGGATGCGGAAAAGGCCTTTGATAGGGTTGAGTGGCCTTATCTTTTTCATACACTCAAATGGTTTGGGTTTGGCCCTAAAATTATCTCGTAAAATCTCTATCTTATATTCCAGCCCAAGGGCTGCCGTTGCTGCAAATGGACAGGTTTCCTCCTACTTTAATCTTGCGAGAGGTGTTAGACATGGTTGTATTTTACCTCCTTTTCTCTTTAATATTGCATTGGAACCTTTTTGCTTAGAATTAGACAGAATGCAGACATACACAGCTTCACATTTCAGGAGACTAGTATTAAAATGGCAGCATACGCTGATGATGTTCTTCTATTCTTATCATAACCCTATACTTCCTTACCTGCTTTCATGGAAGAGGTGGATGCATTCTCATCAGTGTATGAGTATAAATTAAACAAAGACAAGTGTGAAATTTTGCCCTTGACAAAATATACGTTTAGTGCTGATTTTTGATATTTCGGGTTTTTCTTGGAGCCCCCACTCCATTAAATATTTGGGTTTAAACTTTACTCCATCTACTGCAGGGCGATAGTACATTGTATGGAAAATTGTATTGATAGATTATCTTCTTTAACAGCAAAATGGCATCCCTTATATTTATCTTGGTGGGATCGTTTAGACACCATCAAAATTATGCTCTCTCCCATTGTTCTATACACCATTTCCAATATTCCGCTATCAATCCCTCTTAAATATTTTTAAAAAATCAACTCCATCTTATCCTCTTTCTTGTGGGGGAAAAAGAAACCACGCATGTCTCTCTCTAAACTAATCCGCACAAAGCAAGAAAGGGGTACTAATTTTCCAGACTTTCCTCTATATCACAAATCCTTCACACTTGCTCAATCTTCACATTGGCTCTTTGATTCTTCTCTAAAATGTCCTCTATGGATGACGCTGGAACAATCTTCTCTCTCGCCCTTTTCTTTCCATGAATACTTGTCCTTCACACGTAAACCACAATTTGTTTCTACCCCTCTTCTTAAACACGTTTCTAAACTTATTCCCAACCCTTCTGATACTTCTTTTTTGATCTTCCTATATGGCATAATACAAACATTCTAATTCATAACAAACCTTTCTTTTGGAAATCTTGGAGGCGTCGGGGATTGATTTGGGTCCATCAACTATATTGTCAGGATACAATTATACCATTTGCACAAGCGAGCACTATTTTTAACCTTCCTTCCTCATTCAGTGCTAAATATTCCCTATTAATTAATGCCATCGCATCTGCCTCCTTGCAATATACTTCTTCTTCCTCTCATGGTTTTTCTGCCCCTACTGATGCAGACAATTTACGTTCTCTGTTGCTTTGTAACTCTAAAGCTTCTTTGATTTATAACTTTCTGTATTCTCCTTCTAATCCACGAGCTAAATCTAAGATAGAGCTGTCCTGGGAGACAGATTTAGATATTACCTGGAATGTGGCTTTTTGCGACAAAATATGGCTTAAGCTTCGTAAATCGTCCAGAGCTGCAAACACGGCACAGGCACTTTTTTCATATATAACAGACTTTTATTCACCCCCTCTGTCCTTCATACATATTGTTCCACCACTTCACACATTTGTTGGTCTTGTTCACTCCCACATGCTGACTTACTTCACATGCTTTTTGACTGTACATCTGTTCGGACTTTTTGGTTGAAAGTATGGTCACAACAAAATTTAATTTTCCATTCTAATCACCCCTTCTTCTTTTTACATATATTTCTAGGAAGTGTATCTCCCATTTTGAAACCCGCTTGTGTGAATATAAAAATAATTGATCTCTTCATTGCAGTAGCTTTCCAACAGATAACCAAAAATTGGAAAGATTTTACTAAACTTTCATACCAAGCATGGTGGTATGCTGTCTGCTATAATCATAGGTTAGATACTACATTTGTTTATCCCCAACACTTACAATTCAGACGTTCAGATCTGTGGGAACCGGTTACTACATTCATTGACAATAGCGCCAGACGCCTTCCCTCCTGTACTCCTCTACAACAAGAAGCAGCTAAAACTCCGTGACTTCCTTCATGTTACTACACAGTTTGATCTATATTTTTAACTGTTATAATATTTCATGTATTGTTACTTATTTTCATTCTATATCGCACGATATTGAATGCCTTTGATGTTTTGACTCTTTTAATAGACCTATCTTGTTTTCTTTAGTTTCTATTTTATGTATAACCTTACCCAATTGATACAGATTGTATATTCCTGGTTTATCCTTACCGCCTCAATATATTGTATGGTATTGATTTCTCTTCCCTGATAAATTTCTTTCTGAACTTAAAAAAAATACATTGTGTCAAGGAAAGAAAAACATTTTGCTAATGAATTTGAGATTCAGTTTACACAATGTCAGGAAACTTTAATCCTATAAGCTTAATTAACCTACAGCCATTACATAGGGTGTACCTACTCAGCTGAGGCAGATTATTCCCTTCTCACTGCAGACATTTCTTGCTAAAATGTGAGTAGGGGTCTCTAAGAAAGCACGACTGAACTACTCCATCAATCAAACAATTCAAGACTTTATTTTGCATTAACAAATGCATTAAAGTGCATAAAAGAAGACAATACATTAGGATAAAATGACATAAAGCATAAAATATTGCAGGCACAATGATAACAATATCCTACAGCATTGCCAGGCCTATTTTGCATCAGTTAATTCACAACACAATTATTTAAAATTCATAATAAGCTTTTCACCATAAAGAAACTGTACTATCTACAATGTTCCTCTCAAGGTGGTCAACTATTATGATTACAGCCAAATCCTATCATTCTGTCAATGGACGCTCTCCAGAACCAATCATGGTCAACAACAGCAAGTTCCACTGTACATAAGGAGTTCGACTATACTTTTAGAGTTTATCTCTTAGTGGACTATGTTTCTGTCACCTTAAACTACTGGGAAAATGGCAGCCCCACAAGGTTTATAGCCGCCTGTAAAAAGGAGGCAGTCACAAAGCATACATAAGGAGTTTGTAGCTGTTTTAGCACTAGGAGAGCTGCCATGTAGTTATGCAGACTTAATTCCCTTAGTAATGGGATAATAAACCTTTTCCTCTCCCTCGCATAGAACAGACAGTAAAATAAAATATGCACATTCGATTTCTATGATTTGGCATCACATGGACTGACCGAAAGCTGATTCAATGAATATGAGTTTGCGGGATAATCCAACATTAAAGGAACATCATTTAGGCGGAATTGTGCCAAAATATAGCGATAACGTGGATTTTCAACAAAAGCGAGATAGGAGGAAGACCCATAGAGTACAGAGAGTAAAGCATAATATGCGATTATTGTACATTTTGCATTATTTTTATCCCATCTATCTTGTGTACTTTTGGCCATGAAAAGTTCTTTTAATCTTGCTTTAGGAAAGGTTTCATAATGAGTTGGATTTTCATAAAGGTCCGCTAATCCCAAAGAAATAAGTGACTGCCTAACATACGACATCCATGGAATTTTAAGGCCATGATCTAAATTCATAATATCTTTTAAAATGAGCTGATTTAATTGCACCGTCTTCCTTTTCCTGATTGACAAACATAATAATAAGGGGGCCTTTTAATAGTATCGCTGATGAAAGGTAAACTTATTTCTTTATGGGGAATAAGATTGGAACAGGGACCTGGGACTGACAATAGCCTTTTAGCAAATCTATCCTCTATCACTTATAAAATCCCAGCATGTGCTGTACCACAGACTGTAGCACCATATGTGGCCACGAGTATAGTTTTTGTCAAATAAATGTTAACTTCTCCTGTATAGGCTATTACCTAACTTTTTGGCAAATCTAAAAATTGTTGCTATACTTTTAGTCATATGGTTAGCTCTAGTTTTCACCATCTCATTCCATCTTAGTTTGGAGTCAAAGTGAATACCCAGGTAGGAAAAGTTATCCATGTGTTCAATTTTACTACCTTCTATATGGTAACTTGGTTTCTTTTTATTCACGCCTCCTACAATCATGGTGAAAGACTTTGTTTTAATAACCTATAAATCCAAATCCGTCATAAAAGTCACATAGTTCATAGTGTACAGACCGGAGAGTTGTCGTCAGCAGGACCGCGTCGTCTGCATACAGCAGACCAGGGAGAAGAGTAGAGTCTGCGTAGGGAATGTCTTTGCTCTTTTCAACCAGGGCATTGTTTAATCTATTGGAATACAGTGAGAATAGAAAAGAAGCAAGAACACAGCCTTGTCTTACTCCTTTTTCAATTTTGACAGATTAAGTACATTCCTCCTGTTTCCCATAACGGACCATCGCTGTTTCTCCTGCATTTAATTGCCTAATGAAGAAGATTATCGCATCATCCACACCCATCGCCACCATGATGGGCCACAATTTGTTGTGGGCCACTCAATTGAATGCAGCAGATAGGTCCAAGAAGTCCATATAAAGGTGTCCTTTTTTAGCTATAGAGTATTTTGGCAGTAGTAGGGCTAGATTAGAGCACTGGTCCACCGTGCCCCTACCCTTCCTAAAGCCGTACTGGACTATTGCAGCGATCTTATTTTTAGCCACCCAGTCTTCAACTCTATTTAGTAATAACCATCCCATTAATTTTGCAGCGCTCTCTATTAAAGCAATAGGATGGTTATTCGCGGGATTTGATCCTTCCCCTTTCTTGAATACCGGGATGATTAAAGATTGCTTACAGGGAGGAAAAGGCCCTGATTTACTTATTATACGAAAAAAAAAATGTGAGCAGAGGAACTCATGTAGATTTATTGTCAAGAAAAATATCCACTCGTATCGTGTCTGGGCCTGTTGCCTTTAAACTCAATGATTGTGACAAGGCAAGGTCTATCCTTCCAATTTAAAGTTCAATGGGAGAAGATCAGTTGAATATGCATACAGCACACCAGGAGTATCATTATCTGTCTTTTGAAAGATTCTCCGGAAGTGCTTAACCCATGTATCCTCGTCTATATATGGAATATAGCAGGGTATAATAATAAAAAACATAATAGTGATTGGGACAAGGAATTATCAAATCCCCCGGTGCGCCACATGGGTGGCGGCCAATTTTGGGACCTGGGGGCCGATTTTGTTACAGGGCCGTACCAAAATCGGCTGAAAACCGGCCCGGCAAAGAGCTCGGCGGCACCTCCAACACCCCCCCCCCCCCCCTCCCCCCCTGCCCCACCTTTCCCCCACTTTGGCACTTTGCCAGGGCCGGTTGTGGTTCACAGTCCGGCCCTGAATCTGGGTCAAGAGTTGGACACTCCTCATGGAGTGTATGACCGCTGTGTCGGGAAGTTTTAGCACGCAGGACCTTCGGAATCTGTGGATGCGAGTCCTCTTGTATTGGTTTTTCCATTTATTGAGAAATCACGGTAACCTGGTAGGTCTGCCAATTCAATTCAGCTCAAAACTTTATTTCGCGTTTGATTAAATGCAGGAAAGTACATAGATA
The DNA here is from genome assembly GCF_964263255.1 of Lissotriton vulgaris. Lineage (NCBI taxonomy): Eukaryota > Metazoa > Chordata > Amphibia > Caudata > Salamandridae > Lissotriton > Lissotriton vulgaris. Next base: position 1,633,693,147 of record NC_141695.1, on the reverse strand, counting down.
AAACAGTTTGTATAATGCATACTGTGTACCATGAGATACAAGTACAATTACACTTACAGTGCAGGTCCGGATAAAATGCAAATTAAATATGCTGTAAATTAATACAACTATTAGCCAATATTTCATGTGCTGTGTCAATAAAATTATATACAAGACACTGACAGTACATGTGGATAAAAATAAAAAAATAAAAAACAGATTTCATTGCGACCAATAGACAATTAATACATTCATACGTGCTGGATATAGCTATGCAGATCTGGCCGAGGTTACAAACTTAGCACATTAGTCAAAAACATTTAAATGGTCCATAGGTACAAAATGTGACTGTGCAAATCTAGCTGGCATTAAAGACTTAACTCAGTGGACAATTAAAATCAGGGTCTTCCCCAGATATAAATTAATTTAGGTAAAATGTGCGGTCCATTAGAAGCCTTATGAGTTTTTAACATAGCTTGTAGAAAGGAGGCCACAATGAGACAGACATACGGGCTTTCTAGATTCGGTAATATAGCTAGTGCCGATGTGGCTGAGCGGAGACTAAATTATTTCAACAAGGGAATACCATGTTGTTTCCTCTTCTTTCACTTAAAAAGTGCAGAAGAACAAGATGTGCAAGGTCGATTGGAGTGATTTGTTAAAGGGGAGCTGGGAAATTGGGAATACATTCATTGGATACCCATGCATAATCAGTATATAATTCATTCGAAATCTGCTTAAAATGAACCGGTGCTGGATGTTCTCAACAAAGGAGAGTTTTAGTGGAACCCCTTACTGTGAATCTGATAGTCCTTTGTAGGTCAGAACAGAAATTTCCCCCCTGCATCTAGCCCACCTATCAGAAGCAGGTTTTGTGATGAAAAGTTTCTTTAACCTAGATTTAGGGAAACTTCACAGAGGCTAGGAGTATCATAGAGCCCCAGTGAAAGCGAAAGTGTTTTTACATAGGACAGCCAAGGAAGTTTGTGCGCATGGTCTAAAGACATGATATCTTTCAGAGGATCATTTGAATCAGGTCAACACTGTTCCTTTTTCACAGTGACAACCACATGGAAAGTGGGGCCAGTTTAATAACATCACTAATATAAGGCAGATCGACTTCCTTGTGAGCGACAAAATTGCTACAGGCCATTGGAACTGATAACAGCTGCTTAATAAAGTTGTCTTCTATTACTTGCGAGGCCGCAGTATCCACAAACCCCCAGATTGCCGTGCCATGATTGGCAAAAGATCTCAATTTAGCCAGGTAGATTTTAATCATTTCCAGAAGGGGCTTACTGCCCAGTTTTTTCGGAAAACGGAAAATAGTGGCTATGCTCTTGCCCATACGGTCTTCCCTATTCTGTACCATCACCTTCCAGGACTTCGAAGACCACCCCTAAGTAGTTAAAGCTTGTGACCTGTTCTATTTTTTGCCCAGCGAGATGTTATGTTATGTTATGTTAAAACCATTCTTTTAGAGCGCACGGCTACCCCAGGGGGTGTCCCGGCGCTTTGACAAAGAGGCCTGAAAACCTAGAAACACAAAGGCTACGAAACGCTACAGTCACAGGGGTTACACGGAAAAGAGCGTGGTCTTAAGCTCCATCCTGAAAGCTAGGAGGCTATTGGCTTTGCGAAGGGAGAGAGGGAGCTCATTCCAATGGCGAGCCACCACATATTGGAAGGACCGTCCTCCCATCCGAGATAAAAACCCAGTGGCTTTTTAGCACCCCCCCTCAGCCCCCGGGCCAAAGTGAAGTTCTTATTTTTATTTAGTTGGAGGTCCAAGTCGGACATAAAGGCCATGTAGTCAGCAATACGATTTTTAAGTGCTATCAATGTTCTAACTAACAGAACCGCAGCATCCGCTTATAATAGAAACAGAAGAGGGTTGGTCTGTGCTTGACGGGTGTTTTTCAATATTTTAACTAGATCTTAAATAAGGAACCCTGAGAAACCTGGTTCTGTGGTGTCAACTAGAGCTTCTTAGCTTCATTCAGATTATTAGTATAGAGTGCAAATGGAAAAGGGGCCACAACTCATCCCTGTTTGACCCCCGTTCAATTTTAAAAGGTTTCATGCATTCACCAAGCCCTCCAAATCGAACCATAGCAGAAGCATCTAAATAAGACTCTCTAATAAAATTAGTTATAGCAGTCTCCACTCCCATGGCCTCCATGATGTTCCACAGTTTGCTGTGCACCACACAGTCAAACGCCTTTGACAAATCCATGAAGGCTGTGTATAACTGGCCTTTCTTTGCCAAGGAGTGTGGCTAATAGTGACAAATTAAGGCATTGGTCAATGGTAACCCTGCCTAGTAGGTCATTGGTTTTTGGCACAGCCTCACCCCAGTCTAAGTAACTATGCTCTAGTCAGGCACACAGGGGTTAACCTCCTTGAAGAGGTTTTGAATGCTTGAATATCAGCTGTGTGCAATCCCATCCTTGGTGCTGCACCAGTCCAAATGTTGACGGACATCAGGTTGCCAGGCCTTACTTAGCCATGCACCTCAGGGTATTTGGTTTCCTGGCAAGTTACCTTCCAAGAAAGGTGTTTTGAAGAACCTGTGATTCAAGGGGTGGGGTAAGAGAGAATTTCTAGAATTTGCCTTTTGGGCCCAAGTGTGAGTCAACTTCTCAGAAATATTGGGGGGCACATGACTTTAGGTGATGCAGAAATGTGGGAATAAGTCAACAGAGGCCCAGATCTTCAAGGGTTTAGCGTTGGGTTAACTTTACTTTTGTAACGCTAAACCCTATTTGGGGTATTAGCAAACCAACACTAATTGGTATTAGCCTTGGTTTGTATGGAAAAGTAACGCAAAGCAGCGCAAAATGCTTCTTTGCATTACTTTGCATCAAGGGGGCTTTACATGCTTTTTGACACTAAACCCTATTTACTAACATTAGTAGACAGGGTTTAGTGCCAAAGATTAACGCCGCTGTATAGCAGGCACTAAAAGGAGAATTTTTTTCATTTCTCCTTTATTTGCCGACTCTGTTTGCGTGCTGCACTGTGCAGCACACATAAGAAGTAGGAAAAGCTTTGAAGTGTGTCTAGGCATAGTATTTTGTACAGGAAGTGCTAGTGAGAGGGAAGGACAGAGCCATACCTCTGTGAATATGGCGCTCTCCTGCTCTCGCCCTGTCATACAACGCAGCCCAGCCTCTTTGAGTCTGTGATAGTTTTCAGATTCTGGGCCTAGGCCTGTTAAAGTTGGTAACACTGGTCTCGTAAATTGACAGCAATGGGTTAGCATTTAGCTGAAGCCATCCTGTATTTAGAAGTTATCTTATCCGCTTTGTGAAAGCCATTTTGTATTTCTGGATGCCATTTTGTTTGCCATGTGCTCTGCCCCCCCTCAGTGTTAACTGCTCTTGAAATCTGCCTAGAGACAAACTATACTTAGCATCTTCCACTTTCGCACATGCCCAGAACGGCCTAGCTAGTAGAATGCACCTGCTTCTCTAGTATAACTGTCAGGCTATTTTTGATACTGTATGGAGAAGTAACTCTCCTCCCACTTTGTTGAGCAAGTAGATCTTGTATGCCCAATTTAGTCATTTTGCATGCTTACATGAGCCAGGACTGCCCCTCGCATTTATGCTTACTATGTAACCCTAAGCATATGTAAAACCCCAGTTTTCTGTACTCCTCAGACTGCCTCATTCAGTTGCGAAGGCTTCTGTGTGACGTAGTCTCAATAATTTGAGGTTAATAAAAATGCTCTTTTATATTTCAGCTTCTGTGCCAATTTCTTCTTAGTTGGTTTAAAAGGACTAAGTATTAGTGAGACCCCTGAGAAGGATTATCGATTTCTTCACTGGGGCCAGGTAAGTGATGACCTGTTGGTGCCTGTGAAAGAAGTACAAGGCTACGAGACAATAAGTTGCTTGCCCAGCCTGTCCCACTGAAAAGCCTTTAAGGCTGGGGAAAATCAGTGCATAGTCAGTCACATGTCAAGGTGGCAACTGTGGGCGGAATGTAGGTTAGGCGGCAGAGTCGGTCTATCTCATGGTAGTTGCCATAAAATCCCAGTAGTCTATGGAGAAAGTATCATGCCTTGCTGGAGCTGATAAAAAGTCGACGGGGATAGTGTAAGTCAACCGTTTGTCTGGAGACCTCTGGGTCTGAAGTGGAGTTAGTCGAACTTCAAGAGAGTGTCCGTGAAAGGTATATAGAACTGGACAATCTGTCACTTGTTGGCTGCTGCCTAGAAAGGATAAGTAGAGTTGGGGCAGAGTCAGTGTTCCGTCAGTCTGATGCGCATGAATTGCAAAGAGGTTTGAAGGTACCTCTAAAGGTATATTAAGACCTGAGTAGAGTGTGTCAAGTGAAGCTGCTGCCTTTGAAAGGGTGACAGAGATGGGCAGAGCTGGTCATACATTACGTTAGTGTTTATGAGCGGCTGGGAGTATGGTGGATGAGGGGGTCACATCACGTCACACTTTTACCTGTGAAAGGCGAATATGGCTCTGGCAGAGTCAGTCTCTTGTTAAGGCTGAGGATAATTAATGCCAGTTGAGTCAGTCACTTCATGTCGGGCATGTGCCTTTGTGTGGCAGACTTATGACGGGATCAGCCTCAGCCCTGGTCCTACCATCATGTCACCTGTCACGCCGCGCACCAGAGAACTCCAGACGCCCCCCTCCCCCAGCCAGATTTCCAGGAGCAGAGAGCTGCAGCTAGATTTGCCAGCAGCTTTTTAAAGGCATACACTTTACAGAGGTTTTGGTAAATACCCGGAAGGAACATTGTTTCCACTGATTATTACTACAAAGGTCCCCTGGAAGCAAACTACTGCTAGAGGCGCCTTTGATGATTTGTGGTTAGTGCGCGGTATTTTCAAACTCCTCACAGAATTATGGGATCAGATCCAGTAAAATTATGAGTTTATTCCACTTTGTCAAGGATAAAGAAAATGTTTCTAATGCCTTTACTGTACATATTGTTTTACCCTTCATGTTTGGAACGGCGGAAATCAGTGTCTTTGGGGGTTTTGAGGAGCAACTAGACATCTGCAATAGGATTCTACATACAGGGCAAAGAAATTATGCATGTGACAATGTACAACATTAAAATACTCCACTGAGTATTATAGCAGATTTACCCCTTTTAACATGACAGTTACTTTTGCTTTCAACCGAAATAGTACTGATCAAATGCATGCGCCGCTTTGCTTTACTCAGCATGTTCAAATCTCTTCATTGGTTTATTGATGTTACACTGGATGTCCAGCAGTCTGGCCCTCAAACTGTTTTACTTGTGTGCAAATCTTTCACATCGCCTGCAAAGACATATTCGTCTAACGGAACTGCAGTTATGGATTACTTTGTCGTATGATTTTCCAATGTCTCTCGTGTATCCTGATCTTGCTTAAAGTTCCAACCATCGACAGTGTCTAACTGTTGTCTTCACCCACCACACAGGCTTTCACTTTCTGAAATGTTTATGTTGGTATTAATATCCAGAGTGGTGTATGTGTCTCATAGTAGAAGAACACCCCTGGCATTTGTGGTGTCAAATGTAGGATTCCAGATTGTTCCAGTGCAATACAGAATTATGTGAATGTATGTCCTGGCCACGGCTTTGTGTCACCTGACTCCTATATTTCATTTCACCCTAGGAACGAACTAGGCTAAAGCCTGACAGACCTCACATCTTGATAGCCCAAGATCTGTGGATAGGGAAAAGGGTGCATCGATGTTTTGAGCAGATCCACGGGTGCCTGTGATCTGAAGCTAAAGTAGTAAGGAACATATCGCAAAGGATTATCGAGGTATTCACCATGATGGCATAGAGAGACAGATGAGCTGCAGATAATACTCTGTGTCATATGCTAGTCCGGACTATAATATACAATGCTATTTTCCTGATTTTATCCTACAGGTTACAGTAGAGGATCTATGCTGCTAACATTAACAGACAGGTTATTTAACCTTTCTTTATTTTTCCACCTGGTGAATAGGAAAGATGGAGATGATTGAGGGATCTTCTGCTCCTGAAGAAAGTCCACAGATATACACTATAGGAAGCGCTGAAACATGTAGACCTACTTAAGATAGCGAGGAAGGTATCCAAATAAGCATCACTTAACCCCCTCTTATTTGTCGGGTGGGGTGGGGTGATTTTCATGTGGAGAAGCACACCACGGAGACAGTAACACTGCTTGTGGAATTTGCCAGGGAAAGCCCACTAGGGGTCAAGAAGCACATGGAAAAAGCACTCAACGTAGAGTGCAATGCAGACTGTTAAGTATTTTGTGGGGGAGATGCACACGTGGGAGAGAGCAACATTGGGAGTGAGGAGTACATTAAAGAAAGAGCAACATGTAGCACAGGGACATGGGTTTTTGGCAGGAGGAAAAGCACACAGGAAAACACATGCGCTTCCATGCAGTGGTTAACCAGAAAGTAAAAAGGGGTTTCCTAAAAGTGAGCAATGGGCCGATAGGAGGCAACCAAGCAAAAGCGTAAAGCATCAATACTATGGGGAAGGGAAAAACTCAAGAAGGGGCCAGGAAAGCCACTAGTTAGATGCAAGCAAATAGAAGTGAAAATAAAGCCAACAAATTGCGAGCATTAGGAAGGGTAAAATCCCGCAATAGGTCTTTTGCATCCAGACAGCTTGCATTGCCTTGTAGGCAAGAACTAATGAAGGGTAGTTTTTCACTGGCCACACTCGATATTAACATTTTCAGGAAATCGTGTGCTATTGAAAGACATATGCTTCTTTTGTTGCATCAATTCCTTTGACTGGATGAGGTCTCCCACATTAGGAGTATAAGAAAAAATTGTAAACATCCTTAGGCGTGTAGTGCTGGTCAAGTCTATGTTAGGGGCATGTGATCCAGTTACTGCAACAGTCAGATTGATGGAGTCTCTCCTGACCTCTAGAATGTGAGTAGTGGTCTGCCCTGGGAGTCACTAGAAACTAGTGAAGCACTCAACATGTACAGTAAAAGGTTTGATATTTTGTTGCAGCTGTTGTGGGAATCCAGTGAGATTCAAATACTTGCTCAACCAATTCCTGTGACCGATACTGACATCACAGGACATCCCGCAAACAGCAGGACTCTTCCTCCAGCTTTGTCAGTACAGCCCTTGGAAACCAAGGTGGAAATAATCGTCACCACACCAATCCTCAAGGGTGCAAAATGGCTAAAGAATCACGCTGGAATCCAACAAAGCTAAATAATGTTGATGCACAGTAGTAAAGGGCTTTGGGTTGGTCTGTTAGCTTCTGAAAGAGGACTAAACCAAGGTCAACCAAACTTATCCTCTCCTTGCTGTCCCTGGTGCAAAGGAGACCAATTAATGAATATTGGCTCTCAATATTGAGTTCATGGTTAGGTTCCTCAGGTTCTTCAGTGTTCTCGAATGGGAAAATTCCCTTTTGGGTTTTTTGGTGCTGCATTTTTAATTTGGGGAGATGAGATGGGAGGAAAAGAATACTTAACAGCTGAATAGGGGTTGCTACAATAGTCAATCTAAGCATATTTCCAGCCCTCCTTTACATCCCAAGAAATATAATTTCAATACGTATGCCTAAGATATCACTCGCCTAAATAGGGAGATGGATATAGTGAACCCCAAGACGACGTGCCCTTCACAAGCCATTCAAATGATCCTAACAGAATTAAAATCAGGCTTCTCATCAAAGGTACCACTTTGCTTGTCAGTATTGAGGTTCTACTAAGAGGATAGGGATTTATGATAATTCCTTCCAAACCGCGTGCAAAGAGAATGCCTAATACTAAGTCACGGTTTAAAATCTTTTCTGGGAACAACTGAAGGTAGATATTTATCGTAAATTGATCACAATCCAGTATAAAACGATGGCCCCAAAGATCAAATACATGACCCTAGACAACAGATAATAAAAGATGATTTTTCCAAAAATACTTGCCAGACAAGATCCAGTTTCAAAAGCGTCTAAGAGGATGATTTTTAGAAGCATCCGGTGAGAAGCGTTTATCTGAAGCCGACGCAGGGCTAATGCAGTGCACTTAGTCAAGATTGCCAGCATGAACCCAACTATAAAATCCACGACGAAGGACAACAGATGATAAAACATGATTTTTCCAAATAGGCATACTACGACAGCTTCAAATGCCAAGGCAGGTCCGAGGATCTCTTCTACGAACCACCGCAAGTAGTCGTTTTTCATTCTGAAGGCGTCCAAAATTATCGTCCCGATGTAGACAAGGAACAGATGCTTGACCACCTTCAAAAAGCTTCGCACACCATGCCCTAAAAAACAATTTGAAAAGGAGTGTAGGTTTCAACATTTATTTTGTAAAAGCTTTAAAAATCCTCCACTGTCATCAGAATTAAAAGCCAATATTTGACATTCGTTTATTTACATTTTCCCATAGCCCCAACATCACTGCTTTTGATTGTTTTTATGAGGAGGAAATGCAGAAAAGATGAGTCGGAGAGCAAATTCATTAAAGGGGCCATCCAATGAAAATAAAAATGTACGGAAATTAAAAGAAAAGAAAGCTTGTCCTCATAGCCATGAGACATGAACAATCATCAACATTAGAGCTCTGCAATATCCCTTTAATAATGTCCAGGTGTTCTGTGGGGACTATTGTGAAATAATACACGAGATGGCTCCTGTACACTAGAGTGGAAGATTATGAGTTTAGGGTTAGTAAGCTAAGAAGAACAGGTAGGTTTTTCTGTACTTCCGAACTTTATAAAGTTGCTTTTGCCATAAGGCTACAAGAAGATACAGGCAGGGTGCTTCAAAAGCTTTAAGCCTGGCTGGGGAATGGATCTTCCTCCCATCCACATATATCTTATATGACCTGGGGATAGCAGGTTTTAGGAGGGTGAATCTATTGGTCTGCTCAGTAGAAAGGTTAGGATCTTTCCAGAGCAGGGGTGTTCAACATAAGCTGAGAAGGCCAGGACCCTTGACAGAGTTTCTGGAAATCCCTATATATATCATTATATATATCAATCAATCAGTGGTTTATATAGCGCACTACTCACCCGTGAGGGGGGGGGGGACTGCTCTGGATCAGTCGAAAAGCCAGGTCTTGAGGACTTTTCTGAACGTGTGCAATGTTGGGGAGCGTCTGATGTTGACAGGGAGGTCGTTCCAGGTCTTGGCTGTGATGTAGGAGAATGCCCTCCAGCCTGTCCTGTTTCTGTGGATGTGAGGGACCTCAGCCAGGGCGAGGTGTGCGGAACGGAGGTTCCTCTTGGGTGCGTGGACATATACTCAGTCGTTGAGGTATTTGGGTCCCATGTTGATGGATTTGTAGGCGTGGGTGAGGAGTTTGTAGGTGACCCTTTTCTCGATGGGGAGCCAGTGGAGGTCTCGCAAGAGTTGGGTCATATATACGTGGCGTGGTGTCCCTAGGATGGCAGCGTTCTGGATGGCCTGCAGCTTACGTAGAAGAGTTTTGTTGATTCCGGCATAGAGGGTGTTGCCGTAGTCTGCTGGTGATGAGTGCGTGGGTGACAGTCTTTCTGTAGTCGGGGGGGATTCATTTGAAAGTCTTACGGAGGATGCGGAGGCAGTTGAAGCTGGCAGAGGAGACAATGTTGATTTGATGGTTCATGGAGTTGGAGGAGTCGATGATTATGCTGAGGTTCTGAGCGTGGTCTCTAGGGATGGGTGGGCTCCCGAGGGCCACCAAGTGTTGTTCCAGGTGGAGGTGCAGAGTCCAAGGATGAGGACCTCGGTCTTCTCGGAGTTGAGCTTTAAGCAGCTGTCCTTCATCCAGGCTGCCACATTTCTCATACCTTCCTGGAAGCTGAGCCTGTTGATTTCTGGGTTCTTGGTGAAGGAGAGGATGAGTTGGGTGTAGTCAGCGTAGGATACGATGCTGAGCCCATGCTGTCTGACGATGGCGGCGATGGGGACCATGTAGATGTTGAAGAGCGCCGGGCTTAATGAAGATCCTTGGGGTACTCCGCAGACGATGTCAGTGGGGTCAGAGAGGAAGGGGGGAGTCTGACCCTCTGGGTTCTGCCGGAGAGGAAGGATCGTATTCAGTCAAGGGCGGACCCCTGTATTCCTGTGTTGTGGAGCCTGGCGGCTAGTATGCGATTGGAGACCGTGTCGAAGGCGGCAGAGAGTTCTAGGAGGATGAGGGCTGCCGTGTATCCCTTGTCGAGCAGCATGCGGATGTCATCGATGGCAGCAAGGAAAGCGGTCACGGTGCTGTGGTTGCTGCGGAAGCTGGACTGGGAAGTGTCTAGAATGCAGTTTTCTTCGATGAAGGTGGTAAGCTAGGCGTTCACGAGTCTCTCAGTGACATTTACTGCGAAACGGAGGAGAGAGATAGGCCGGTATTTCTTCAGGTCGGTAGGGTCGCCCGTTGGATTCTTGAGGAGGGGTTTCACCTATGTGCATTTCCATTCGTTGGGCAGGTGCCGGATGTGAGGGAGGAGTTGATAGTTTGGCCTAGTTTGGGAGCGATGGCAGTGGCGGCCCTGTGGAAGATGTGCAGGGTGCAAGGGTCCGTTGGGACTCCTGAGTGTGTCTTCTTCATGGTTGAGGTGATGAGCTTGACGGACGCGGTGTCCCACGAGGTGATGGTCGGTTTTACGCCGGTGGTGGGTGGTGTGGTGCTATCTTCTGCCGGCTCGCTGAAATTGTCATAGAGGGCCTTGATTTTAAGGTGGAAGTAGGAGCTGAATTTGTCGCAGAGTTCCTGGGAGGGTGCGATGTCAGTGGCTGCGCTGGAGGGGTTAGCGAACTGCTGAATGACATTGAATAGCTCCTTCATGTTGGATTCGTTAGTCTTGACCTTATCACTGATGAAAGTTCTTTTGGTGTCCCTGATACGCTGGTGGTAGTTCTTCATGGCGATCTTGTGGTTGTTATATATATATCACGCCAAACAAAGTTCCAATTCTTGGGGGCTCCAACTCTAAAGGGCAGCTGCTGCATCAACAGGAATGGAAAACCCATCATTTAAATCCACAAGACCAAAGTGCAGAGCCCGATTTCGAAATACATCTAAGCATTTATTTTCAGATCATACTGGCTGCAAGCTCATACCCTGACTCGTTTTGTCTATTTCAAGACTTATTCACAGGTGAGTATCCTTATAATGCTAGATGCAACTGTTTAAATTCAAAAGGTCATTTGGAGTCCGAGATAAAAGTTGGGTCCCAAAACGTGTTTTCTCCATGTTAATTTCCATAGGAAACTTTAGACAAGGCTACAGGTCGAACGGGTGAACGGAATTACCACAAATTTGGCAGGGAGAAGGGTTTTGGTCGAAGAAAGCACGCTTTTGTTTACTTGGTGTAAATCCGTTCAATAGTTATTTAGAAGTATCAAAATGTACAGATATCGATATTTGGGAATTCTGCCATCTGATTGGCTGAGGTGTTACGAGCACAAGCTTGATGCTTATTGGCTGCGAGGGCTGAGAGCCATTGCAACTAGGAAGTGTTGGCCGCCATTTTGTGATTCTGTTGAAGATAGTAAGGGGAAAAAAGGTCGAAAAAAGTTGGAAAGGAGGTTAGGAGCACGGTAACCTCTGTGGGGGAGTGCGAAGCGAAGTAGTCACTATTACCGGTCTGAAAGTACGGTGTTGCTCAGAGTGACATGGTGCTGATATGATATGGTGCTACACTCGAGTATGAAACCGAGAGCCTAAACCATGAGGTAATTGCTGTAAAGTGATGTGGTCTGGTCTTTGTAGCATACGTGTGCAAGTAGTGTTAGTAGGAGTTTATACCATACAGGGAGTGGGAAGCGAACTACTGACCACTATCGTGCGTTTATTCTATACAGGAAGTGAAGTACCCATGCCTACTGGTGTGAAGATTTGGAGATGAAAATGAGGGGATTGCTGTAAAGGGATGGGCTCTGGGCGCTGTGGTATACATGTGCAAGTAGTGTTAGTAGGCATTTATAACATACAGGGAGTGGGAAGCAAACTACTGACCGCTACTGTATGTTTATAGTATACCGGAAGCGAAGTACTCATGCCTACCGGTGTGAAGACTTGGGGATGAAAGCGAGATAATTGCTGTAAAGGGATGGGCTCTGGGCGCTTTAGTATACGTGTGCAAGTAGGGTTAGTAGGTGTTTATACAATACAGGGAGTGGGAAGGGAAATACTCGCCCCTACCGGTGTCAAGAGTCCTGTATGAAACCATGAGCTCATTGCTGTAAAGTAATGTGCTCTGTGTAGTATTCCAATGTAAGTCATAGTAGAATGTTAGTATGTAATTCTACTAGAATCTAAGCATGTAATGTTAGAATGTAGGGCTGTCATGAGGGGAACTTTGCAGAGTTTGTACATGGTGCTGAAGAAGATGGTTGCCTTGCTGTCTGCTCCGGTTGGTGGCTTTTTGAGGTGTCTTGTTTTCCTGTAATAAATCTACTTATCGGATCCACTGCTGTCTGCCTTTGCACTACAACAATTTGGCAATGAGCGGGAGAAGGGAAAAAGAAGGCAACGCTCCCAAATATTTCAAAATTGCTTGCGTTGTGCTGAAGACCCATTTTCTGCTCATGCCATGGTCGTCAGCTCATTGAACTATGTCATCCGACGTCTGGTAGTATTTATATTTTTAGACTTTGCACTTCCTCTGCTTCTTCACTACATTCTGGTCGCTGTACTACATGTGTGTAAGTAGTGTTAGTATGCGTTTATACTAACAAATGCATCATGGTCCTAGGTAGGGCGACCTCTCAGGCGCAGCTCATACAATGTCCCAGGGTGTGCATTTGCGGGACATTTGTGTTTACTATTTGAGGGCGGGTGCATGGCTTCCACCCTGTGATAGCAAATTCCTTTTTGACTACTTGAAGCAAGAGGAGAAAAACCTTGTATCGCTTTAATCGAGGAGATGCAAATGGTAAAAATGGAGAGAAAAAAAACGTCTCACCCGTTCATTTAAATGAGGCCCTGGTGGGTAATGTTGTATTGTTCTGTGGCCAATCCAATTATTATATTGCGGGTCTCTGTAGGACTGAAGATCTTAATGTCACATGTAAATAAGGTGCGGAAGGGCACAGAGACGTTTTGCAGCCTAGGGGACCGCCACCTTCCCGGGTAGTGTTTACTAATTGTTTGGGGGGTTCGAGGCCAACTGAAGTCCGGGGATCACCACACTCCGGGGCTTTACTTAAATATGCAGATTGGGCCTCGGCAGTACCTGAAGCCTCGGTGGTCCTAGGCAGTGCCTTATTGGTTCTGTAATCACACAGGCAGTACTCATGGTGTTATAAAGTGATACACTCATATAACTCTTGCAGTTGTAGAATTACCCAGGCTTCATTTGTGTAATAGTCAGTTAGATTAGGTTTGGTAGGTGCATTGTAATATTACAAAGGTTTGACCTCATAATCTCCTATAAACAGATGATTTTCACAATAAACTATAGAAAAGTGTTGCCAGAAAAAGAAGACCTATACACTCAGTTATTTATTTGAAAAAAGTAACCATTATTAAAACACAAATAAATAGAAAAGTAAGTTTAATAGAACAAACAGTATAGTATAAAAAAAAGTGTGTTGGACTCCAGTGGAAGCAGCGTAGAAAACCTGCAAGACAAAAATGAAACATAAGTATGCGTGCTATGTGGAAGAGGTAAAGAAAGGTAATCTGAATGAAAGGACAAAAGTGAGAATGGGAGGGAGGGGGAGTGGGTGGAAGGGAGATGGGGAGGGAGAGTCAGAAAAAGAGAGGGAAGAGGAGACAGAGCGTCAGCCTACTGTACCCAGCCCTTAGTGTTTACCCTCCTGTCACCCATTTGTCTAGGACGCTGGGGTCCGCGAGAAAGTGTGGTCCAGCAAGTCTTTAAAATTAAACATATGAGGCCAGAGATTAGGGGCCATATTATCAAGGAACAACAATAACATTATCGCTTTAGCGGCAGGAAACTGCTGCTAAAGCAGCGATAAGGGGCTTGATAATATGCCCTTGTGAATTCCCATAAAAGTCCAGGTTCTGGTGTGACCCTGGGCTTCTATGGGAATTCACAAGGGCATACTATCAAGCCCATTATCGCCACTTTAGCTGCAGTTTCCTGCCGCTAAGGCGATAAAGTAATCGCCGTTCTTTGATAATATGGCCCTACAATATTAGCTACTGGAAAATCGCTTGCATGCACCTGTGCACCCAGGGAGCTGCACCCCAGCCCCTTCCCCCACACTGTGCTCAATTGTAGTTCCTGCTCACCTGCCAGCACGGGTGTGTCCCACAATGTATTGGTGCAAGCCCCGAGTCCGGGGTACGTTTGTACGGTAGGAGAGCACGTCTCCGGTCGGGGACGGTGCCTTGATACCACAATGGAAAGCGTCAGAATGCCCAGGGCATCATCGTGGGGTGAGCTGCCGTTCCGCCCATCTTGAGCCAATCCATTCAGTGTCTGAAAAGGGAGAAATAATTTAATGGTGGAAACGTCTGGAGGTAATGAAGGTTTATTTCAAGCTTAATAGAAAACAGGAGTTGAGTGCCTCCTTCGTTTTTGAAGTACAATCTACACAACTGTTAGGGGCAATCATGGTTCAAAGAGGAGTTGGCGTGCCCGAGAATACACAAGGTTAAATTTTAATACGCTATACGAAGGTTCACATAGAAAGGAAGAGAGCGCATGTTAGAAGCATAATGTGTGCGTGTAATGCAGTGGCGGAAGGCTGTGTGCATGTATACTTAGTAACAAGCTCACTACAGTGCCCTAAAAGCCAACACCACATGTCTGTATGGCAGCGCTGCCCGCTGGCTCAGGCCTACAGTATGGTCCAGCAGGTCCTTAAAATGAGACAGAGAAGTGACTGAATGAGGTCAGAGATCACATCATAATGCACAGCAACATTGCTTATTAGCATGTGGGAACTCAGGCTGATGCACCCCACCCCTCCCGCAGCACCGCGCTCAACAGGTGTCTGAAGGGCAGCGCTGCCCGCTGGCTCAGGCCTTCAGTACGGACCAGCAGGTCTTTAAAATGAGACAGAGATGAGACTGAATCAGGTCAGAGATCACATCATTACGCATGGCAACATCGCTTGTTCGCACCTGCGCTGCCAGGCTGATGGTCCCCACCCCTCCCGCTCGTTTGCACCGTGCTTAATTGGAGCCGTGGTGCACCCAGGCCGCTCTGCTCACCTGCTGTCATTGTTGTGTGAGCAAACACTACGGGCAGCAGTGCTCACAATTCAGCTGGAGTGAGGATTTCAGGATGGTGTACACCTCATGGATCCCTTTCGAAGACGACGGGCAATAGGGCTCACAATTTAGAGCCAGTGTTGATTGACAGGATGGTGTACACCTCATGAATCCCTTTTTTTTATTGCACATTGTGATTTGAGAGGTGGATACGGCCATATCACCTGAGGCAGTGTGGAAGAAGAGGGACATGTGGCGTCGTGCTTAACCTATTTATACTTACCCAAAGTGGGCTGGGCTTGAGTACGCCAGGCCAGAGTAGAGGTGTGAATATTTATTCCGGGGACCTGGGCGTTATTCAGTTCCTGCCCTGCCAGGAAGTGTACTTATGTGTGTTTCTTTTGTAGTTTTGACCTCGCAGAGTGTGCAATTTACATTAGTGGAGCATGTGTCAGGAGGGCGGCAACTATCGCTAAAGAGATGGTGTTTGAAAAGATTGAATGGCGAACATCACATGTCGTTGTCAAGGTTGTGGATATGGGCATGTCAATGGTGTGCAGTATTATTGAAAGTGTTGCTATTGAGAAGCATACATATGTGAATGTGCTCGGATGGAGGGAGGATCAGCAGTGAGGCTACGTCATACACAGTGATAATGCTCATTACAATCAAGCAATGCATGTCAAATGTGAATCTGAAAGTCTCACATATAACAAATTACTATATTGGTAAAGCCTGACAACAGACCGTACAGCAAAAGAAATCTACACATTGCTGTTTACTGTTTGTCACATGTGATCTAGGATGTGCACTCTGCCCGTGGCTCCTGATACTTCTTAGAGCCACGAATACCCAGGCCGATAGGGAGCACAATAATGTGCACACACACACCAGGGGCATCGTGTAACACACATTTTTTTTGATGGACCGTTTGAGATGCATGGCAATCACACGTGGAAGGCTAATGTACAGACCATGAATATTGATCAAGATGATCGTTGCATGTTGTGTGCATATATATATATATATATATATATATATATATATATATATATATATATATATTCACTGAAAAAAACATAGGTTTTACAGACGTTATAGTTAGTTGGACAGTTGAGCTAACTATAACTTGCGCCCCGCAATGCACTGCTGATGACGTCACATATTACATCATTCATGACATGGTCAGTGATATCACTGATGACATCTCAAGCGACATCACTAATGACATCACTGATCACATCATCCAGTGAATGTGTGTTTCTATAAAATGTAAATATGTTTTATATATATATTCCCTGATGTACTGAAGAATGAATGGGTGTATAAGAGTCAGGATGGATGATTAAGTAGGTGTGTGACTGACTGTATAAGTGAGTGAATAATTGTGTCTTGCTTAATGCATGTGTTAGCGACTGATACAGACATTCACACAGTTTAGGTTGTCAGTTGGTGTGTAAGGAGTTGCATGGTTTGGTTAGCAGCTCAATGAGGATCTATATGAGCTATTGATTGCTTGTCTTAGTACCTGTATGGGTGCCTGAGTGTCTGTGTGGATGGGTGGGGGGTGACTCTGTGCATAGATGTGTGAGTGGATAATTCACTGGGAATGTGTGTTCAAGTCTGTATCTGTGAAGGGCTGTATGACTGGGTGAGTATGTGTATGAGTGTCTTCGTGAGTGAATGAATGCCTCAGTGGTACATGTGTGAGTAACTGCATATGTGAAAGTCATTATATATGAGTGTTGGACTGTTTAAATTACTATATTTGAGAGTGAGTGATTGTGAGAGTGCCTGTATGGATCAGTGTGTGCTTGTATTAGTTATTGTATTAGAGTGTAAGTATGTGTTAGTATATGTTTAAATAAGTGATGTGGTATGTGTATATCTATACAGGTGAGTAAATAAAAGTGTGATTCATTATTTCCATTACTGACTAGGTGTGTGAATAACTCTATGAAAGAGAGGCGGAGTGTGAGTGTCTGTAAAGATATGTGACTGGATATGATAATGCTGTATTGATGGCTGACTGTATGTATGATTGACTGTATTGGTTTATGAATGGATGTGTGTGTAGACCTAGGAATTAGTGAGTGGATATGTACTAACTGGTATTGGTGTGTTCATGGTTTCTAAAATTATAGTCTTTATTTTAGAGTGGGTGTATCAAGTGTTATATTAGGGTCTGATGAGGTGCATCAGATTTTCACGTGGATGATGTCATCAGTGATGTCATCAGTGATGTCATTTGAGATGTCATCAGTGATGTCATCAGTGATGTCACTGACCATGTCATGAATGATCTAATACGTGACGTCATCTGCAGTGCATTGCGGGGGCGCGAGTTATAGTCAGCTCAACCAAGAGGCAAATTTCTCTGGTTTCATTAGTCAAATGTCCAACTAACTATAACGACCCTGAAACCTATGGGTTTTTTTTGTGAATTTCAAAGGCTTTTTAAATGCTAATTCCTAACTATAACGTCTGTAAAACCTATGTTTTTTTAAGTGAATTTCACTGTTTTTTTAAATACTAATTTCATATTTTAATGTTTATAAAACCTATGTTTTTTTGTAATATTTTGGAGCTCTGTTATTTTAACTTTAAAAATTATGTAATGTTTTATATCATCCCCCCAAAATATGTATATCTTTTTTTTTTTGGTGAGAAACTGCACTCCTATACCGGTAGTGTACCAAGCTCCATCACCACACAAATCCTAAATGCCATATTGCTAAACTCGTAAATGATGCACATTTCGTATCCAACAGGTTCGTGGCACTGTGTCCTGTGTAACATATGAGGTCGCGCCAGCTGCTACTTTGGTATCCGACGGGTACGCAGTACCAAGCCGCGCGTTACGTCATGTATGTATGGGATCATGCCCGCTGCGCATTGCGTATGCTATGAGTGCACGCTCCTAGGCCCTGTGTTATGTCATAGACGTATGGTGACGCGCCGGGTATGCCATTCCCTCGGTTTTTTCTTTTTATGTCTCAAAACTAAATCTAAATAACTTTAAACTATATATGAGAGTGAGTGATAATCTAAAATATTTTAAACATTTATATACTTCGAACTGTAATAAACTTATATTATGATAAATATATTTTCTCAAAATCGCGTCAGGTGTGGCCTCCTTGCGCCCTCGATACGGGATTGCCACGTGACCTTAAAAAAAACGTTTGATTAGTTCATAGCAATTCCCATTGTAACAGTTGTACAACCCCACCCATTTTACTCATTCTCTCTACAGCGTTTGATGAGAGACACCTCTTCTGCTTAGAAAGTTTTTTTGAAAAGTGTTTTCCTGTATACACATATCTTATACTAAACACAACATGCAACGATCACCTTGATCAATAATCATGCTCTTCCACGTTTGATTGCCATGCATCCCAAACGTTCCATCATAAAACAAATATGTGTTACACAATGCCCCTGGCGTGTCTGTGTGTGTGCACATTATTGTGCTGCCTTTCAGCCTGGGTATTGGTGGCTCTAAGGAGTATCATCAGCCATGGGCAGACTGCACATCCTAGATCACATGCCATCTCATGAACAATAGTTTCCGCCCTGCCGACACATGCTACACAAATCTAAATTGCACACTCTGCAAGGTCAAAACTACAACAGAAACACACAGAAGTACACTTCTTGGCCAGGCAGTAACTGAACAACGCCCAATTCCCCGGAATAATTGTTCACACCCCTACGCTGCCCTGGTGCAAGTAAGCCCAGCCCACTTTGCATACATATAAATAGGATAACCACGACGCCACAAGTCCCTCTTCTTCCAAACTACCTCAAATGATATGCCGCATCCACCTCGCATATCACAATGTGCAATAAAAAAAGAGAAATGGATCCATGAGGTGTACACCATCCTGGCAATCAACACTGGCTCTAAAGTGTGAGCCCTACTGCCCGTCGTCTACAAGAGGGATCCATGAGGTGTACACTCTCCTGCAATCAACACTCCATCTGAATTGTGAGCAATGCTGTCCGTAGTGTGTGCTCACACAACAATGACAGCATGTGAGCAGAGCGGCCTGGGTGCACAGGGCCTCAAACTGAGTGCGTTGCGGCGAGAGGGGTGGGGTGCTTCAGCCTGGCTGCACAGGTGTGAACAAACGATATTGCCATGCGTAATGATGTGATCTCTGACCTCATTCAGTTTAATTTCTGTCTCATTTTAACAACCTGTTGGACCGTACTGTAGGCCTGAGCCAGCGGGCAGTGATGCCCTACAGACACCTCTTCAGTGCAGTGCTGCAGGAGGGGAGGGGTGGATCACCCTGAGTGCGCATGTGCGAACAAACGATATTGCTGTGCGTAATGATGTGATTTCTGACCTCATTCAGTCTCATCTCTGTCTCATTTTAAAGACCTGCTGGACCATACTGTAGGCCTGAGCCAGCGAGCAGCGCTGCCCTACAGACACCCCTTGAGCGCGGTGCTGCCGGCGGGGTGGGATGCATCAGCCAGACTTCACACGTGAGAATAAGCGATATTGCCATGTGTTATGATGTGATCTTTGACCTCATTCATTCACATCTCAGTCTCATTTTAAAGACCTGCTGTACCATAAGGTAAGTCCGAGCCTACGGGCAGCACTGCCCTTCAGACACCTGTTGAGGGCAGTTCTGCTGGAGGGGTGGGGTGCATCACCCTGAGTGCGAAAGGGCGATGTTGCCGTGCATAATGATGTGATCTCTGACCTCATTCAGTCACATCGGTCTAATTTTACCCCGGTCAACACCGAAGACACCATCCGCCCAATGGACTCCATCCACTCCGGATCTCCAACCGACCCCTGCCCCCACCACATCTTCAACAATGCCACCTTCCCAGAGAGCTGGAAGCACGCCGAACTCAGCGCCCTACTGAAGAAACCATCAGCGGAACCCACTGACCTCAAAAACTACCGCCCCATCGCACTCCTTCCTTTTCATGCCAAAGTCATTGAGAAGACCGTCAACAGACAGCTGGCCGCCTTCCTCGAGACGAATGGATCCCTCAACCACTCGCAGTCCAGCTTCCAGGCCAACCACAGCACCGAGACCGCCCTCATCGCAGCCACCGATGACATACGAGCCCTGCTCGACAACAGGGAGACAGCCGCCCTCATCCTCCTGGACCTCTCCGCGGCGTTCGACACGGTCTGCCACCGCACCCTAGTGCAGCGCCTCAACAACATTGGAATCCAGGTGAAGGCACTGGAGTGGATCATCTCCTTCCTCGCCGGAAGAACACAGAGAGTCTGCCTCCCCCCGTTCAGATCCCAGGCCACCGAAGTCATCTGCGGCGTACCACAAGGATCATCACTCAGCCCCACGCTGTTCAACATCTACATGAGCCCCCTCGCGGCCATCGCACGCCAACACAACCTCAACATCATCTCCTACGCCGACGACACCCAGCTGATCCTCTCCCCCACCAACGATCCCGCCACCGCCAGAACCAACCTACACGAGGGGATGAAAGACGTAGCCGAGTAGATGATGAACAGCCGCCTGAAACTGAACTCAGATAAGACGGAAGTCCTCATCCTGGGATCCTCGCCCTCCGCCTGGGACGACTCCTGGTGGCCCCCTACCCTGGGCAGTGCACCCAAACCCACAGACCACGCACGCAACCTGGGCTTCATCCTGGACTCCTCCCTCTCCATGACCAGACAAGTCAACGCCGTCTCCGCGTCGTGCTTCAACATCCTACGCATGCTACGTACGATCTTCCGGTGGATCCCCACTAAAACCAGGAAGACGGTCACCCAGGAGCCTGTAACCAGCCAACTGGACTACGGCAACTCCCTCTACGCCGGAACCACAGCCAAACTTCACAAAAAGCTCCAGCGCATTTAGAACGCCTCAGTACGCCTCATCCTGGACATTCCCCGACACAGCCACATCTCCGAACACCTGAGAAACCTGCACTGGCTCCCCGTCAGCAAGAGAATCACGTTCCAACTCCTCACCCACGCACACAAAGCTCTCCACAACCAAGGCCCAAGATACCTCAACGACCGCCTGACTCCCACCCGCCAGCTACGATCGACCAGCCACGCCCTCGCCGCCGTCCCCCACATCCGACTAGCCACAACGGGAGGAAGATCCTTCTCCTACCTGGCTGCCAAGACGTGGAACTCCCTCCCCATCCACCTCCGCCTGACCCAAGACCACCTCTGCTTCAGGAAGCAACTCAAGACCTGGCTGTTTGAGCAGTAGCGGACCTCCGTTCCCCAAGCGTCTTGCGACCCTCCGGGTGAGTAGCGCACTATACAAATGTTTTGATTGATTGATTGATTGATTGATTGATTTTAAGGACCTGCTGGACCGTACTGTAGGCTTGAGCCAGCGGGCAGCACTGCCCTACAGACACGTTGCGTTGGCTTTTAGGACACTGTAGTGAGCTCCTTACTAAGTATACATGCACAAACAAGACAAACTTAAGACAGACTTAAGACAGACTTAAGTTAGGATTTTGTCTTAAGTCTGTCTTAAGACAAACTTAAGACAAAATATTAACTTCTGTGAATACCAAAAGTAGTAAGTTTAGGATTTTGTCTTAAGTTAGTTTTGTGAATCGGGCCCCACGCTTAAAGCATGCGCTCCGTTCCTTTCTATGTGAACCTTGGCATAACATATTATTATTTACCCTTGTGTATTCTCCTGCACCCCAACTCCTCTTTGAACCACGATTTCCTCTAACAGTTGGTAGATCGTACTTCAAAAACGAAGGATGCACTCAACTCCTATTTTCTATCAAGCTTGAAATAAACCTTCATTTACCTCCAGACGATTCCACCATTAAATTATTTCTCCCTTTTCAGACATTCCATTGATTGCCACAAGAAGGGTGGAGCGAAAGCTGACCCCGCAATGATGCCCTGGCATTCTGACACCTTCCATTGTGGTATAAAGACACTGTCCCCAACCTGAGACCTGGTCTACCGCACAAACGTACCCCGGACTAGGAGCTTCCACCAACACATCGTTGGACACACCAGTGGTGGCGGGTGAGCAGTGAAGCCCCGTGTGCAAGACCAGGGGAAGGGGTGGGGGGGAGGGGAAGGGGTAGGGGTAGGGGTGCAGCACCCTGGGTGCACAGGTGCATGCAAGCGATGTTCCCGTAGCTAATAATGTAGGACTATATTACCAAAGAACGACAATAACATTATCACCACTTTTGCGACAGGAAACTGCCTCTAAAGCGACAATAAGGGGTTGATAATATGCCCTTGTGAATTCCCATAGAAAGCCCAGGTTCACACCAGAACCTGGGCTTCTAAGGGAATTCACAAGGGCATATTATCAACCCCTTATCGCCGCTTTAGTGTCAGTTTCCTGCCGCTAAAGCGGCGATAATGTTATCGCCATTTCTTCATAATATGGCCCATAATCTCTGGCCTCATGTATTTAATTTTAAGGACTTGCTGAACCACACTCTTTCTCGCAGACCCCAGCGTACTAGACAAATGAGTGACGGTGGATTAAACACCAAGGGCTGGGAGGTCTCCTCCTCCCGCTCTTTTTTTGACTCTCTCTCCCCTTCTATGGTCCTTTCATTCGGACTACCTTTCTTTACCTCTTCCACATAGCACATATACTTATGTTTCATTTTTGTCTTGCAGGTTTCTTACGCTGCTTCCACTGGAGTCCAACTTATGTTTTTTTTACTATACTGTTCTATTAAAGTTACATTTCTATTTATTTCTGTTTTAAAGAAGGTTACTTTTTTTCGAATAAATAACTGAGTGTATAGGTTTTCTTTTTCTGACAACACTTGTCTATTATTTATTGTAAAAATCATCTGTTTATAGGAGATTTTAAGGGCAACATTATTTAACATTAGAGTCCACCTACCAAACATAATCTAACTGACTATGAGACAAATGAAGCCTGGGTAATTGTACAACAGCAAGAGTTCTATGAGTGTATCACTTTATAACACCATAAGTACTGCCCGTGTGATTACAGAACAAATAAGGCACTGCCTAGGACCACCGAGACTTCAGGGACTGCCGAGGGCCACCGTGTATATCTAAGTAAAGACCCAGAGTGTGGCGATCCCCAGACTTCAGTTGGCCTCGAACCCCCCGAACAACTAGTAAACAATACCCGGGAAGGTGGCGCTTCCCTAGGTTACAAAACGTCTCTATGCCCTTTCGCGCCTAATTTACATGTGACATTAAGATCCCCAGCCCTACAGAGCCCCCTCAATATAATATTTGGGTTAGCCACGGAACATTACCCACCCACCAGGGGCCTCATTTCAAAGAACGGGTAAGACCCCACTTTTTTTTTGTTCTTTTCTCTCCATTTTTACCATCCACATCCCCTCTATTACAGCAATACAAGGTTTTCCTCCTCTCGCATCAAGTAGTCAAACAAGTATTTGCTATCACAGGGTGGAAGCCATGCACCACCCTCTAATAGCAAACACAAATGTCCATCGAGTGCACACCCCGGGACATTGTATGAGCTGCGCCTGAGAGGTCGCACTCCCTAGGACCATGATGCATTTGTTATTATAAACCCATACTAGCATTACTTACACATGTGTAGTACAGCAACCAGAATGTAGTGAAGAAGCAGAGGAAGCGCAAAATCCAAAAAATATAAATCCTACCAGAAGTTGGATGACATAGTTTAATGAGCCGACGAACATGGCATGAGTAGAAACAGCTACATGAAGAAAACAGGTCTTAAGCACAACGCAAGCAATTTTGAAATATTGGTGAGTGGTACCTTCTTTTTGCCTTTTCCCACGCATCACCAAATTTATGTAGTGAAGAGGCAGAGAGCAGTGGATCCAATAAGTAGATTTATTACAAGAAAACAAGACACCTGAAACAACCACCAACAGGAGCAGACAGCAAAGCATCCGTCTAATCCAGCACCGTGTACAAACTCCGCATGGGTCCCCTCATGACAGCCCTACATTCTAACATTACATACTGAGGGCCATATTATCAAAGAACGGCGTTAAATGTATCGCCGCTTTAGCGGCACGAAACTGACGTTAAACCAGCGATAATGGGCTTGATAATATGCCGTGGACATTTCCAACAGAAGCCCATGTTCTGGTGTTAACATGGGCTTCTATTGGAATTCTCTACGGCATATTATCAAGCCCAATATTGCCATTTAAGCTGCAGTTTCCTGCCACTAAAGCAGCAATAATGTGAACGCTGTTCCTTCATAATATGCCCCTTAGATTCTAGTAAAATTACATACTAACATTCTACTATGACTTACAATGGAATACTACACAGAGCACATGACTTTACAGCAATGAGCTCATGGTCTCATCCACGAGTCTTGAGACTGGTAGGGGTAAGACTTTCGCTTCCCACTCCCTATATTGTATAAACGTAAACTAACACTTCCGCCACAGGTATTTTACAGCGCCCAGAGAACAAAACTTTACAGCAATGAGCTCACAATGCTCAAGGTTTAATCCCTGAGTCTTCACACCGTAGAGATGAGTAGTTTGCTTCCCACTCCCTATCTATACTAATATAATAAAGAGAGAGCCCAAACCTTTGAGGCGGGTAATCTCAGGAACCACAGTACCAATTACAACACCCAATACAGCGTTGGAAAGGGCAGTTGCAGCAGAAGAACATAGGCTTTGCAGACGCCCACCATATACATTTAAAAGGTAAAAGAACGTGTCAGCAAAGTAGTCCCTTGGCGTGTCTGCGCTGTGCTGTGGGCGTTTGCTGGGGGCGTGACAAATGCTGGGGGCGTGTGGTACGTTCCGCCCTTCATGCCATGTCTCATATCGTGTTGTGGGCATGTGCTGGGGGCGTGGGCGTTTGCGGGGCGCGGGATTACGGGAAAAAAAGCAAACGTTGTGCCTAATATTTCATTGTGCCCAGTGACGTGCACCTGCTTTACTGTTTGGAGGTCAGGCATGGCGCTATTCCCAAGGGCCGGAAGGAGCGCAAACAGGGGCCATTGTGCAGGAAATCTAATCTCACCTTAACTTCCAGTGACGCCTGAGGCGCACACTGGAGATTTTCCACTTCTGTTGCGCACAGGCCTCACGCCACGCACATCCACGGAAATAGCAAGAAAGGGACTATCCCTCCCCCGGTAAGTACATTGGTGGCACGACGGCCCACATCTTTAGCAACATACTCATAGTTTTTCACCACCCATTTGAAAAATGCACAGGTCTCTCTCATTGATGGCCAGCATCGACATACACTTTTAGACACACCTCCCGCCAGAAGTCCTAAAATTGCGAACTTTAGAGCTGGGGAGCTACGTTAGAATCTCGGCATCAGTTCAACATCCTGTGTTCCAGGCAAATCGCTTTGTCTCCCCGTGCCTATCACAAATTAATGTGTTCTTCTGTAATGTAAATTGTGCTCATGCCATGTTGTCGAGTTTGTGCTATATGATATTGCAAGGAAAAATAAAGTAGGGAAACTCGAGTTCATACACTACTGACCGCGCACTCTTAAGTGCATCAGCAGTGCACTGTGAATCGGAGCGTTTCACAGGCCTGTCACAGATAAGAAATGCTATAAAAATGAAATCCTATAAAACAATATACTACTGGCCGGCAGCAATTCATACCCGGACAACGTCGGGACGGGCTGCTAGTATACTATAAACGCATACTAACACTACTTACACACCTATACTACAGCGGCTAGTATCCTACAGCGCCCAGAGCCCATCACTTTACAGCAATCAGCTCAGTTTCATCCCCAAGTCTTCACACCAGTAGGCGTAACTACTTCGCTTCCCATCCCATGTCCGGTATAGTATAAACTCACAGTAGCGGTCAGTCGTTCACTTCCCACTCCCTGTATGGTATAAACACCTACTAACACTACTTGCACATGTATGCTACAAACACCAGACCACATCATTTTACAGCAATTACCTCATGGTTTAGACTCTCGGTTTCATACCTGAGTGTAGCACCATATCACATCACCACCATGCCACTCTGAGCAACACTGCACTTTCAGACCATTAACAGTGATAACTACCTACTGGCGACCGCCAGTAGGTAATCAAGAACAAATTACATCGAAGTCAGAAATGCAACGTATTCTATCAACACACTTTCTAGAACTTTCTACAACACGTGGAGGTTAAAAGTACATCAATTATTTTAAACCTAAAGATATTTTTTTGCAACATTTTCTCCAACATTTAACTGCACATGCAGGTTAAAAGTTCACGATTGTTTTAAGTTTGAACAGTGCCTTCCATATGCAAGGAGCAAATGTAGTTGAGTAGAGCAAATTTTATCTTATAATATGTACTCCACGTGCAAACTGCTTTTTCTTAACCAATCACAAATATACTTTTCCACAAAACAAATGTGCACCCTACTTTTAAAAAACAATGCTTTTCATCTCCCAATCAGGTACCGTTTTGTATGCGAAAAGACACTAGTTTCCCATCTTTAAATATATCTCTTATTCTACGAAGGAACTGCGTGAGCTACAGATATCTTTCCATACCTTCCAGCCATACCTTCAAAATGCTAGTGTGGATCGTAAGACATAGCTATGTTTTCTGGTGTAAGAGGTATGCAGAACAGAGATGTATTGACTTAGACCTAGGTTTACAAAATGTGTACATTAAATGGTTGGGACAGAGAGGATTGAAGTGGCAGCAATTGTTGCCTTTGGTTAAAACCTGTTTGCTTCTCCAACACCCTGACCTCATGATTGTGCATTATAGTTGAAACAACCTAGGCACATTGACTGGGATGGGTTTGGAAATGCTTATGAAGGACACCTTTGGACAATTGATGTCACTTTTGCCTCAAACTGTCTTTGTATATTCCAATATATGCCAAAGACAGAAGTGGAAATGGTCCAAACAATTTTCTCCTCAGATTGAAAAATCTTTGAAAACTGTCAACAAAGCTGTCTCTGCATACCACAAAGACCACAAAATGGGGTCCATATACAACAACAACATACAATTGATATGGCGGATTTCTACAGAAGTGATGGAGTACACTTCACAGATCAGGGAAACCATGTTTTCTTGAATATCTTGAAGCTGTGCATCCGCACTTATATGTAGCTCCAACTAATGAACACAAGGGCTCTTTTTAGAGCCACCCTATAACTTACAACTTAAGCCTGCTATTTTAGGGCCATATAATGCCAACTCCAGCACCCTCGCCAAAATGTATTCTCCACACAGCTGTGGTACAGCGTCCAGACCATCTCACTTTGTAGCACAGACCTCTCGCTTTGATCCCCAGCTCTACTCACCCATAGGAGTGAGTAGTTTGCGCTTTACAAATACTATATTGATTTACCTTCGCACTCCCTATACAACACAACCTAAGCACCATACACAAGCTACAATGTTCTAAACAAAAGTTCATCCAAGTAGCTATAACTACATGCTGACACCACTTGCAGAGATGTGACACAGCGGCCCGAGCACATGACTTCACAGCAGATGACACACAGTTTGGGCTCATGCGTTAATCCCCGACTCCGGCAGCAGGTCAGTTTAGCAGCATGAGACTCTAGACAATACCTCACATATATTCCGTACCCCAGGACTTT
Source organism: Lissotriton vulgaris (assembly GCF_964263255.1). Classification (NCBI taxonomy): domain Eukaryota; kingdom Metazoa; phylum Chordata; class Amphibia; order Caudata; family Salamandridae; genus Lissotriton; species Lissotriton vulgaris. The sequence continues at coordinate 1,633,665,503 of NC_141695.1, read as the reverse complement.
CATACCAGTACAGGTCAGTAGTCCGTCCTAGTAGTTATAAACACATCCAGACACTACTTCCACAACTGTAGTGCAGCGGCCATGGCACATGACTTCATAGCATAAGACACACAATTTAGGCTCACGCTTTAATCCGCGAGTCCTGCACCAGCTCACCTTACCCGCACCCGACTCTACACAATACCTCACTTAATTTCCGTAGCCCACCACTTACACACCGGTAGGGGTAAATACTTCACTTTACACCCACTCTATAGCACACCCTAAACACCCCACAGCAGGTACAGTGCTCCTACCCTCCTATTTCCCACTTTCCCCCCCTTTTTAGGTCTCGTAGAACCAACGCGCATGCGTTGTTCTTCAAGAGTATATTAGGCAAAACAAATTCATGAAACCAGCCCCAATGCATGTGAGGTACGCAACCGCGACGCTTCCCCAGCGCGCGCTTGGCCTCACTTCTCAATCACACCCCATATGGTGTTCCCTCCCACTCGCTCGAACATCAAAGGCTGCATCAAAGGGCAGGAGCGCATTGGCTCCCCCGCCAATGCGCTCCTGCCCGGCCCCCCGCACAGCAATGCCAAGAGCTTGTTGTTCGAGCCTGTTCCTTCTGCGAGCTTTTGTGCCAGGCACTTCCTATCATATTGTCTTTTTCTCTGTGCCCACACCTCTCCAGCCCCTCCCTGCTCACCATGCTCCTTGCTTCCAGCCCAGGCCAAACTCATGCTGTTCAAAACGTGACAGCATTGTACAGCCCGGCCACCTTTTGGTCTCCATCAGTGTGTTAAAATCTGTCGACACCTGGTGTTCTGCTTTCTTTCCTGTGGAGCGCATCGGCTCTGTTAAATGTAGAGTGCTAGGCACCAAGGATAAGTAGGCTTGATTCAATCTCAAACCTTAATTTCAACGCCCTGCAATGCCTGTCTCCTTTTCTCACTCTTGAAGGTTCTTTCAAACCCTGATTTCTCCCTTTTGTTTCTTATTTCCTATCTGTCTCCGTCTCAGTGTTGTTCCTTTCTCTCTCTGGCTCTTTGTCAAAATCTGGTGATGAAAGTAAGCCCCCTTACCTCTATGCCCCCTGGAATACCTTAAACCCTCCCAGTAGATCAATACCTCTATGCCCCCGTCTGCTCTCTCGAGACTGTGCTGCCCCGTGCAGGGCAGTTCACAGCCAGCTGTCACGTCGCCCCCGCCCCACGCACGCGTTCACGGTGTCTTTGCCAAGTCTCGAGCCTGCAGTTTTCACACCTGGCCGAGGACTCCGCGTTCCCAGCGACAATGCAGCATATTTACAGCAAGTTCCCAAATGTGTTAGTTTTTTTACTTGTGCGCTTCTCATACTTCTCAAAAATACATACGTCATCAAAGCTTTTTAGGTGTTGCAAAGTTCCATGTGAGTTGACAATCCACGTAAAATCAGAACTGACATGAGTTTTCTGTATATCAGTTTAATTTGTGCTGAGCAAGGTATGCACTCGAACACATACTGGTCGCTAGCCACCGGCGTAAAGGGAAACATGGCAGGCGCTCGCATACAAAATACTTGTAAGTTACCAGCACCATTCAATGTTCGGAGAGAAACAATGCATAAATCCATAAGGATATGAAATACAGCAAGAACTAATTTAGGCTATGCTTGCATAGAGAAACTTTGCACACCCCTACTTTAAAACCACACCTTGCTGCTGCTCTCTGCATGCTTGGAATACTGCAATGCCCTCTTCAAACTCAATACAAAGGCTCAAAAGTCTCAAAATATGGAAGTACACCCTATTTCGCAATCAGAAAGCATCAGTCGGCCAGCTCTGAAGGGACAGGGAAGCCTCCACTGACTGAACGTGCACTGCAGAATGTCATTCATGATTCTACGCCTCGCCCACCACAAGGACCCCCACTTTCAGGCACTGAAACCACATTGCCAACTCACGCCGATGAACCAAGCGAACAGTCAGTGTCAGACACGGGAGAGGGGTGCTTCTGGGAAAGTGCAGCCTGCATCTGGAATTCCCTCCCCCCGAACATCTGACCCCCCTCAAATCTAATGCTCTTCATAACAGGTCAACCTTACCCCCTCCCACCCCATTCCCAGATACTGGTGTCCATCATAATTTCTGCATAGTATTTCGCCTTACAGCAGAGGTATTCAAACTTTTCCAGGTTGAGCCCCCCCAGCTGAATTCCCCCAGATGTTGGGCCCCCCCACCACCCGACCGAAACCTCGGGAATCCGGCACACCACATGATCGACTGCAACGCGCACACCATGGGCCATATCCTGCAAACAATGCTCAACACAACAAGAGTGCCTAGCAAACTGCAGGCTTGTGAGTGGGTTGGCGAAACGACCGAGGCGTACCACACAGCTCAAAACACAATCCTCCAAGGCAAAGGAAGTCATCACAACCCCCCCATCCATCATGTACACCTTGTCATCCACCAACTCCCCCACCATTCATTCCTTCCCTCCATCTGTGCCCCATCCACATCCAAACCCCTTCAACCACTTGCAAACCCATCCACCATCCATCCCTCCATCCATCATCTCACCCATCCATCCCTCCATCCACCCCCTCACCCATCCATCCATCCATCCCTTCACCCAATCCATCCCCTCACCAATCCATCCACTCTTCCACACATCCATCCATCCACCCACTCATCCATCCATCCAACCACTCACCCCTTCACCCAAGCTATCCTCCCACTCATCCATCCACTCCTCCATTCATTCATCCATCCACTCCTCCATTCATCCATCCACTCTTCCACCCATCCATCCACTCCTCCACCCATCCATCCACTCACTCATCCATCCAACCACCCACCCTCTCACCCATCCAGCCATCCCCCCACCCACTCATCCATCCACCCAGTCACTCATCCGTCCACCCACTCAACCCCCCACTCATCCATCCACCCACCCATCCATCCCTCCCGCTCTCCACCCTCCCCCCACTCATGCATGCACTCTCTGACCCATCCATCTCCATGCTCCTCTCCTCACCCATCTATGCACACACCTGCCAATCCACTCTGCCAATCATTCATCCATGTCCTCACTCATCCATCCATCCGTCCTCCGCCTCTCTCTCGATTCCCCCCTCACCCAGCCACCCATCCCTCCATCCACCCTTCACCCATCCACCCACTCATTCATCCATCCACTCATCCACTCATAAATCCATCCATTGACCTCTCACCCACCCCTTCACTCCTCCATCCATCCCCCGTCCATCCACCCTCCTCAATCACCCATCCATCCCCACATCCACCCCTTCACTCATCCATCCATTTATTCACCCCTTCACCCATCAATACATCAATCCATCCATCCATCACCTCTCTCATCCAACCACCCACCGACTCATCCACCATCCACCCCTCATCGATCCATCCACCATTTCACTGATCCATCCATCCCTCCACCCGTCCATCTACCCTTCCAACCATACACACCTCCATCCACTCCCATCCATCCCTCCACTCATGCATCCATCCTCTCTCCCACCATCCATCCACCCCTTCACCCATCATCAATCCCCTCACTCATCCATCCACCCCCCCACCCATACATCCACCATGTCACCCACACATCCACCATTCCACCCATCACTCCACCCAAACATCCACCACTCCACCCATACATCTATTCACCCACATGGCAACATAACGGACGTCTGGTGGCCGGCTCCACCCGACATCCCTCGCTCTCCCTCTAGCTGCCTCTGTCTCCCTCGCTCTCCTTATGTCTCCCACGCTATGCCTCCCTCGCTCTCCCTCTGTCTCCCTCGCTCTCCCTCTGTTTCCCTCGCTCTCTCTCACTATGCCTCCCTTGCTCTCCCTCTGTCTCCCTCGCTCTCCCTCTGTCTCCCTCCCTCTCCCTCACTCTGCCTCCCTCGCTCTCCCTCTGTCTGCCTGTCTCCCTCCCTCGCTCTCCCTCTGTCTGCATGTCTCCCTCCCTCACTCTCCCTGTCTGCCTCGGTCTCCCTCGCTCTCCCTCTGTCTGCCTCTGTCTCCCTCCCTCGCTCTCCCTCTGTCTGCCTGTCTCCCTTCCTCGCTCTCCCTCTGTCTGCCTGTCTCCCTCGCTCTCCCTCTAGCTGCATCTGTCTCCCTCGCTCTCCCTATGTCTCCCTCGCTATGCCTCCCTCGCTCTCCCTCTGTCTCCCTCGCTCTCCCTCTGTCTCCCTCGCTCTCTCTCTGTCTCCCTCGCTCTCTCTCTGTCTCCCTCGCTCTCCCTCTGTCTCCCTCGCTCTCTCTCCCTCTGTCTCCCTCGCTCTCTCTCCCTCTGTCTCCCTCGCTCTCTCTCCCTCTGTCTCCCTCGCTCTCTCTCACTCTGCCTCCCTCGCTCTTCCTATGTCGCCCTTGCTCTCCCTCTGTCTCCCTCGCTCTCCCTCACTCTGCCTCCCTCGCTCTCTCTCACTCTGCCTCCCTCGCTCGCCCTCTGTCTGCCTGTCTCCCTCCCTCGGTCTCCCTCTGTCTGCATGTCTCCCTCCCTCACTCTCCCTCGCTCTCCCTGTCTGCCTCAGTCTCCCTCGCTCTCCCTCGCGCTGCCTCCCTCGCTCTCGCTATGTCAGCCTCTGTCTTCCTCCCTCGCTCCCCTCGGTCTGCCTGTCTCCCTCCCTCGCTCTCCCTCTGTCTATCTGTCTCTGTCTCCTTCCTCCCTCCCTCTCCCTGTTCATCTCACCATGCCTGTGTGTGCCCAGGCTGACACAGCTTCTGGGCACACACTCAGCCAGCCAGCCGCACCCGAGCACTTCACACCTCTTTAAGAGACCATTCGCATGCTAATGAGCTTTGTTCAGCTCTTAGGCCCCTGGAGCCCCACTCTGACGGAAATCGCCCCCGGCCCTCACAGAGAGCCTCTACATCGCGCTGCCACAGGGACAAAGGAATGGGCACAAAGGGAAGATCGGAGTGGAGCGCGCGGCCCCCCTGGGATGGTGCCGCGCCCCCCCCTGGGGGGCGCGCCCCACAGTTTGAAGAACTCTGCCTTACAGTAATCAGTGCAATGCTGTGACGTATCAACACAATAAGTGTAATGACCATGTCCCGCCTCTCTGCACGGCTCTCAGGATACACTCAGTGGAAGCGAGACCCCGGGCCAGGGACATGGGCTCTCCTCTCTCGTGCACTTACATTGTCTGTCCCAGGAACACTCACAGGAAATTCAATTATGCAAAGCCTGAAATAATGTTTGTTTTTTTGCAGTTTTATACAAAGCAAACTTCAGCCCAAGGCATTGCGAGAACCAGACCAGTTACATGTTTTTAGGAATGGGGCTATCACATGATTAATCTAGAACTTATGGGCTTTGAGCCAAGGCTGCAGGCCACCTCATCTCCCCATCACCACAAACCCTGGCTCCTACGGTGTCAGGTGGATGGATATGCCTGCCACCTGATGCCAACGTCTCATCCCCAGCCCTGGCCCCAAGGCATGAGGCAGGCTTTCATCACACTAGGTTAAACTGATGTTTTTTTCCGATAAAAAAATAATTCCTGCAGCAAGCTTAATTGGACAGATTGTGACATATGCAAAAATGTCTTCTTCAGCTCTGTGGTGCGGTTTTTACAGCAAGTCTATGCTAGCTGATGCAGCCGAGTTACTTACTGTTTTAATCGAGATGAAAATGGAGGCTCGACTGTTTTATATAATGGTCATCTTAGAAAGCGGTATTGAGGAGTTTTGCATTAGTTTCAAGTAGTTTTTAACCCTTCTCACTGCTCAATAGTTTGAAGTTTCTTCTTAAATTCGCTTTTTCAATGTCACTCTCAGTTTCACTCATTTGCAGTTGAATGCCACTCAGAAGTGCATTGAAACAATGGAAATGTCATACATAATCTGAAAACGTGGCAGCGATGGTGTAAATCAAGATCATACTGCTACAGCTCTCGTTGCTCTTGGCAGCGCTGCATGCTAAACTCATCTGAAAACAAAAACATTTATCCGTGTATGTGATATGTGCTGGATTAGAACAGTTTCATTAAATTAATCAATCAGTATTTCATAGGCTTATGTACCTTCTTTCTGCGGCAATGGATGTGATTGTAATTATAGACTTCCTCACTAGGTTTGTTTAGCAGTTAATGTAACTGTATTGCTATTATATAAAACACTGATGAGATTTCAGCTGGCAGCTCTGATTTCAGATGATGGTCACTTAAATGTCCAAAGAGCCCACCTCCTCCCCCTAACTAAGAGGATCGCCTTTAGATCTTGGTGCTGTTATTTGTTTTGGTACTTCTCTTCCCAATAGCTACTTTATTGCTATATTGAGTTTCAAAATTCCTCTTCATGTTATATATCTCCACCCATTCCTTTTTAGGTCTCGCTGAACCAACGCGCATGCGTTGTTCTGCGAGAGTATAGTAGGCGAAACAAACTCTTGAAACCAGCGAGGATTGTCCCCAATGCATGTGAAGTACTAAAGTGACGCTTCCCCAGCGCGCGCTTGCCTCACTTCTCAATCACACCCCATATGGTGTTCCCTCCCCCTCGCTCGCACATCAAAGGCTACTGCTCCCCCGCCAATGCGCTCCCGCACCGCCCCCCCACAGCAATGCCAAGAGCTTGTCTTCGAAGCAGTGAACTCTCGGTTACGTTTCGCCTTTGTGACATGGAGGTTGCTTCCTGTCACCTGCGGCCTTTCACTTTTTTTTTTCCTTCATGTGGTCTACTTCTACTCATGCTTTGTGGTTTTTTTATGAGAACATGTTGTGGGTTTTCACGGTACCAGCTGCAGGCGGGGTAAGCCTGCGCTGCAGGGCATGTTTTTCTGTAATTTTCAATTATTGTTTTTTTCCACATGCCCTTTCCTACAATCTAAACTTGCGATCAGCTTTTGTAACCTTAGATCGTGTTTATGCTGTTTTATTTTGCTTAGTATTTCACATTGTGTGTATGCTGTTTTATTTTGCTTACTATTTCGCAAAATACTTTATTGGTGTGTTATCTTGCCACGTTAATTTTTGTATTTATTATAGTGCCGCCTAACTTGCAATTGGCCTTTGTAACCTTATATCGTGTTTATGGTATGAAGATTACAAAAGCCAATCGCAAGTTAGGCGGCACAATAAAAAATAAATAAAAACAAGTTTTTGTATTGCTGTGTTATCTCGCAACGTTATTTTTTTTAAATGTATTATTGTGCCGCCTAACTTGCTATCAGCTTTTGTAACCTCCATAGCATAAACACGCTCACTTTCTCTCACTGCAGGTAAGACATGCTTTGATGCCTCTTTACCCCCTCCCTCCCGTTGTTGTGCCTTCTCCCTCCCCGTACCCCTCGTCCCCGCAGCCCGCCCGCTGTCTGTGCCTTCTCCCTCCATGTTGATGCTTGACTATATCATGCCTTTACAGGTCTGTTTCGCCTGCATGGGCTTTATACTTCCTTTAAGACGAAAGTGTGCCGTGAGTTTGTTATGTCATATGGTTTCGACGAATGCAGCCATCAGGAAACGTTTTGCCTGATTTTAAGATGTGCAGCTGTGTGTAAACCATAGTCACAAGCATTTGCAATGCAAACGGTCTCGCATTTTATTTTTCTTCTGAAAGGGATATTTCCCAACGGACTCAAACGAAATATGCTTGAAATCAGCCTCCTTCTCCTTGTTTAAATATTCTGAAAAACCCTGAGTGATACCTTATATTCATTGTATTTAACCTGTTTTTAAATGATGCATCAGCATTTTAAATCATACCGTAATTGTGCAATGATTCACTTAGTACAACACAACAGGCCTTTCACTGACACCCCCCCTATCCCCTGCAGGGTAGCACCAGCCCGGTGCCCCGCTGTGGTCAGTGTTCGGGGCTTGTGTTTGCTTTGCGCGCACTACATTTGAAAAATCTAAAATACAGTGTTCCTTTATGAATTGTTCACGTACGCTTTGTAAACGCGCTTCCCCCATTAAGGCCCCTCTCCCAGCTTGTTAGACAGGTTCTCCAAGGCCACTTCTTCCGGCTTGAGGAATGTGCAGCCTGTTTAATAGTGTAGTTGTACTCCTAAAGGGCTTATGAGTGCCATCCATTTCTTGCCCTCGTGCTGTTTTCACAACTTCTCGAGCTTTTACCTTTTTGTTGCTCTGGCATCATCACCTTTTTGTGGGAACCGTGCAGTGCACCCCTTTTAATTGCAAGCGGCACATATGAACTTCTAAGCGTATCACTTTAACAGTGCACTGGTGCAAAACTAAGCAAAAACAACTGTGGTTCTTTTTCAGTTTGGGTGACAGTAGAGAAAAAATATTTTTTTCTTTTTAACAACACTACTGCATCCCCACCGTGGCTTCCGCTCGATATCCAGCAACGCTATAACAGCTGCTTTTATTGTCACGTATTTTTCATTGTGTTTTCAGTACAACTTTTCTCCTCCACAGTGCCAGAGCTTCCCCCGCCCCCCTCCCTACAATGCCAGAGCTTTTCACTCCAAAACATCAGACTAAGCTTGCCCGCATTGGCCCCTCCGCCCCCAGCAGACAGACAGCCATAAAAGACCTACAGATAGAGCTCGTGTGTTTGGGCTGGCGAGGGATTTCACAAACAGACTCTCTCTTTTCCACCACGGACTCATATTTTGTTACTAAATAGAAATGTAATGTTTTCGTTCTTTCTTCCACTCCTTTGTCCTTAGTGTACTTCTCCTGTCTTTGCGCCTACTGCCTTCCCTATGAGTATTTAATTAAATGGTGCTGTTATTGTGCTGGGGTGTAAGGGTCTCCCCCCAACCGAGCCTATCTGGCACTAGTCTGTCTATCAATGACATCAGGCAGATGCTTGACTGTGCTAGCAAAGATGTCAGCATACGGCCTCTGAGGCTGGCTGCTTCACCCCGTTGGGTTCCCCAGAAGTATCAGACTTTCTCACAAGTGACTGACTCTGTCCCAGCCTTATTCTGCCCATGTCACTCACTCTGCCCGAATATTACCAGCCCTTCAGGAGCACCAAATTGTCTCACGAGTTACCAACTCTGTCCCAGACCTACCAGCCCTTTAGAAACACCCTCTCGCCCAAGTCACTGACTCTGCCCCAATCTTACCGGCTCATTTGAAGCATCAAGCTGTCTCACAAATGACGAACTCTGTCCCAGCCCTATTGGCCCTTCAGAAGCACACTGTTTACCAAGTCAATGAATCTGCCCCAATATTTCTGACCCTTCATCCACCCTCCAACTCCACCATCCAACTCCACCACCCAACTCCACCCACCAAATCCACTCTCCAAATCCAACTCCACCCTCCAAATCCAACTCCACCCACCAACTACAACTCCATCCTCCAACTACAACTCCATCCTCCAAATCCAAATACACCCTCCAACTCCACCCACCAACTCCAGCCTCCAAATCCAAATCCACCTTCCAACTCCACCCTACAACTCAACCCTACAACTCCACCGCCTCCTTCTCTACAGCGCCGAGACGCCTGCGGGCAATTGTTCGCGCTTAAGAAATGTTAAAAATAAATAAATAAATAAATAAATCTAACTCCCTGTTCTCTTCTCTTCTCCTGTGCTGATCTGCTGCTCTCTTCCACCCGCCTCCTTCTTTAACTCCCTGGTCTGTTCGCCCATGCTGATCTGCAGCTCTCTTCCACCCGCCCCCTTCTCCAACTTCCTGTTCTCTTCTCCCGTGCTGATCTGCTGTTCCCTTCCACCGCCTCCTTCTCTAACTCCCTGTTCTCTTCTCCTGTGCTGATCTGCTGCTCTCTTCCACCCACCTCCTTCTTTAACTCCCTATTCTCTTCTGCTGTGCTGATCTGCTGCTCTCTTACACATACATCCTTCTCTAACCGCTCACACACATACAACCACGCACACACACACATACAACCACACACACAACCACACACCCAACCACACACCCAACCACAACCACACACACAGCCACACATACAACCACACACACACAACTATACACACACACAACCACACACAACCACACACACACAACCACACCTCACACACAATCTCACACACAACCACACACACAACCACACACACAGCCACACACACACCCACACACACAACCACACACATGCAACCACACATACAACCACACACACACACAACCACACCCAACCACACACACAACGACACACACAACTACACACACAACTACACACACAACCCCACACACAACCCCACACACCCACACACACAATCACACACAACCACACACACAACCACACACACACAAAACCACACATACAACCACACACACACAACCACACCCAACCACACACCCAACTACACACACAACTACACACACAACCCCACACACACAACAACACACAACCACACACACAACCCCACACACCCCACCACACACCCCACCACACACACACCACACACACAACTCCAACTCCACACACAACCCCATATACCCCACCTCACACACAACCACAACCATACACACATAAAACCACTCACACATACAACCACTCACACATACAACTACACACACAACCACACACACACAACCACACACACACAACCACACCCACACAACCACACACACAAACACACACATCTATCGCCCTCACTCTATCAATCTATTCCCCTCTATCTATGTATTGCTCTCACTCTATCTCTCTATCGCCCTCACTCTCTATCTATCTATCAATCTATCTGCCTCACTCTATCTATCTGCCTCACTCTATCTATCACCGTCACTCTATCACCCTCACTCTGTCTTTCTATCTATCGCCCTCACTCTGTCTATCTATCGCCATCACTCTGTCTAGCTATCTATCGCCCTCACTCTATCTATCTATCGCCCTCACTCTGTCTATCTATCTATCGCCGTCACTCTGTCTATCTATCTATCGCCCTCACTCTATCTATCGCACAACCATAGCATCACTCAGGGGCACCACAGCATCACTCAGGGGCACCACAACATCACTATGCGCTACCACAGCATCACTGAACGCCACAGCATCACTTGTCACCACCACAACATCCCTTCGCGCCACCACAGCATCAATCAGTGCAACCATTCAACAACAACTGGTTCAAATATGTTCTCTCAATGTTTCAAGCTTTATTACAAATGTCACAAAAAGACGTTAATATTTCACTTCTGTTCTTGGATTTTCGTCCCAATAAAATACACTGAACATAATCTTCACAAAAGGTGTTTACAAAAGTTTAAGCTATTGCCATTATAAATTACAATAAATTTTATTTAAATATTAATTATTTTAAAAAATTAAAGGCCATTGTTATTTGTAATATCAATACATCTAAGTCACGTAAATACAAAACATGTTGCATTACAAATGCTATAAGTGTCACATTTGCAAAAGTTAAAAGTATTGGCATTGTAAATGACAAAGCTATTAATTTCGCTATTTTCAAAACCAACACATAAATATAAAATGTGTCATTTACAAGACCAATAGCTCAAACTTTCCTAAAGCGAGACCTATTGCATTGCACATGCTTGTTTCACCTTACTCGCTTCAACGGAATAACAAAATGGCAGCCAACACTTCCTAGTTGAAACCGCTCACACAGCTCGCAGCCAATCAGCAACAAGCTTGTGCTCATAACGCCTCAGCCAATCAGATGGCAGAATTCCCAAATATCGATATCTGTAAATTTCTATATTTCTCAAAAACTACTGAACGAATTTAGACAAAATAACAAAAACCGTGCTTTCTAGACCAAGACCCTTCTCCCTGCCAAATTTGGGGTAGTTCCGTTCACCCGTTCAACCTGTAGCCTTGTCTTAAGTTTCCTATGGAAATGAACATGGAGAGAACATGTTTTAGGACCCACCTTTTGTCTCGCCCCCCCCCCCGTGATGAATCACCCCAAAACTTTCAACATAGGAGCTGATCTCAACAAAGAATTTGTTTTGAATATTTTGTGACGATTCGTAAATCGGCGCCAAAGTTATCAGGAATAGAATGTTGCCATTGTCTTATGGTAACTAGTAAGCGTGGGCGGAAAATCCGTTCCGCTCGCGGATTTTGCGGATTTTCGGGAAATCCGCAATCCGCGAGATTTGCGGATTTCCCGCAAAATCCGCAAATTCGCACGCAGCGGATTTTTTTGGCGGCGCGCGGCGTTGGTGATACAATTTTTGCGGCGCGCGGCGTTTATCATCGTTTGCCGAGTTGTTTTTTTCGATAGTTTGCGAGTGCTGCGCCATTTTGGATCTTGCTGTGTGATCCCGCGGGAATTGGCGAGCGCGATTACGTCATCGCGGCTTGCCAGCGAGAGTTTGTCAACGCGAGTACGGCGAGATCACGTCTCGCGGTACTTCGCAAATTGCGAGATTTGAGATGCGGCGCGCGAAAATATAAATTTGCAATTCTGCACAAGAAATCCACCAGCAAGCAGCATAAACCTTCTAGAAATGATGATTTTTATGTGAATAACTCCTTAGTTTGACATTTGCCTGCACTTTTTTAGCTAGGAGTCCATTTTGGGGAGGGGGGCAGGGGGGTGGGAGGAAGGAAGTGCCCCATAGTCTTCAACTTCCTGTTCCTGTTCAGCAGGCTCCTCCCAGTGCTTTGTCCATCTCCTGGTCACTTTTCATTCGGATGTGGACCTGGAAGGATTACCTTTTGTGGATGCTGCTGGATCTTTGGATTTGAGGCCTTTTTGACTTTCTTTGGATCACTGTTGGATTAGAAATTTTACAAGTAAGTTTGTTTGGGGCATTACAGTTGCTGCAACTAAAATTTTGGGATTTTCGATTTTTGGGCTGTTTTGGGGCCTTTTCCCAGGGGTACTCAGTGGTGGGTGGACTGATTCTTTCTGTGGGTTGTCTTGAATTTAAACATCATGGAGGCCATAGATGAATTGGGATTGTGCTGATTTTTCTGTGTTTTTCGATTTTTTTTTTTTGTAAAATTTTGTGTTTTTCGATTTTTGACCTGTTGTTGGGGCCTTGACCAGGGGTAGTGAGTGGTGCATGGGGCCTAGTCTTTCTGTGGGCTGTCTTGAATTTAAACATCATGGATGGAATGGGATTGTGCTGATTTTGCAGTGTTTTTCGATTTTTGGGGGTGTTCATGGGGAGGGACATGCCATGTGGCTGGTGGCCATTTTGAGTGCAGCTACAGGCACTTGCCATGTGCTGGCAGGCAAGTGGCCATTTTGAATGCAGGCTTTGTTGTTAGGCCTCCAACCATTTTCCCTACTTTTCAACCTTTATTTATGCCAGGGGTAGTGAGTCTTGCATGGGCCTAGTATTTCTGTGGGTTGTCTTGAATTTAAACATCATGGAGGCCATAGATGAATTGGGATTGTGCTGATTTTTCTGTGTTTTTCGATTTTTTTTTTTTGTAAAATTTTGTGTTTTTCGATTTTTGACCTGTTGTTGGGGCCTTGACCAGGGGTAGTGAGTGGTGCATGGGGCCTAGTCTTTCTGTGGGCTGTCTTGAATTTAAACATCATGGATGGAATGGGATTGTGCTGATTTTGCAGTGTTTTTCGATTTTTGGGGGTGTTCATGGGGAGGGACATGCCATGTGGCTGGTGGCCATTTTGAGTGCAGCTACAGGCACTTGCCATGTGCTGGCAGGCAAGTGGCCATTTTGAATGCAGGCTTTGTTGTTAGGCCTCCAACCATTTTCCCTACTTTTCAACCTTTATTTATGCCAGGGGTAGTGAGTCTTGCATGGGCCTAGTATTTCTGTGGGTTGTCTTGAATTTAAACATCATGGAGGCCATAGATGAATTGGGATTGTGCTGATTTTTCTGTGTTTTTCAATTTTTTTTTTTTGTAAAATTTTGTGTTTTTCGATTTTTGACCTGTTGTTGGGGCCTTGACCAGGGGTAGTGAGTGGTGCATGGGGCCTAGTCTTTCTGTGGGCTGTCTTGAATTTAAACATCATGGATGGAATGGGATTGTGCTGATTTTGCAGTGTTTTTCGATTTTTGGGGGTGTTCATGGGGAGGGACATGCCATGTGGCTGGTGGCCATTTTGAGTGCAGCTACAGGCACTTGCCATGTGCTGGCAGGCAAGTGGCCATTTTGAATGCAGGCTTTGTTGTTAGGCCTCCAACCATTTTCCCTACTTTTCAACCTTTATTTATGCCAGGGGTAGTGAGTCTTGCATGGGCCTAGTATTTCTGTGGGTTGTCTTGAATTTAAACATCATGGAGGCCATAGATGAATTGGGATTGTGCTGATTTTTCTGTGTTTTTCGATTTTTTTTTTTTGTAAAATTTTGTGTTTTTCGATTTTTGACCTGTTGCTGGGGCCTTGACCAGGGGTAGTGAGTGGTGCATGGGGCCTAGTCTTTCTGTGGGCTGTCTTGAATTTAAACATCATGGATGGAATGGGATTGTGCTGATTTTGCAGTGTTTTTCGATTTTTGGGGGTGTTCATGGGGAGGGACATGCCATGTGGCTGGTGGCCATTTTAAGTGCAGCTACAGGCACTGGCCATGTGCTGGCAGGCAAGTGGCCATTTTGAATGCAGGCTTTGTTGTTAGGCCTCCAACCATTTTCCCTACTTTTCAACCTTTATTTATGCCAGGGGTAGTGAGTCTTGCATGGGCCTAGTATTTCTGTGGGTTGTCTTGAATTTAAACATCATGGAGGCCATAGATGAATTGGGATTGTGCTGATTTTTCTGTGTTTTTCAATTTTTTTTTTTTGTAAAATTTTGTGTTTTTCGATTTTTGACCTGTTGTTGGGGCCTTGACCAGGGGTAGTGAGTGGTGCATGGGGCCTAGTCTTTCTGTGGGCTGTCTTGAATTTAAACATCATGGATGGAATGGGATTGTGCTGATTTTGCAGTGTTTTTCGATTTTTGGGGGTGTTCATGGGGAGGGACATGCCATGTGGCTGGTGGCCATTTTGAGTGCAGCTACAGGCACTGGCCATGTGCTGGCAGGCAAGTGGCCATTTTGAATGCAGGCTTTGTTGTTAGGCCTCCAACCATTTTGCCTACTTTTCAACCTTTATTTATGCCCAGGGGTAGTGAGTCTTGCATGGGCCTAGTCTTTCTGTGGGTTGTCTTGAATTTAAACATTATGGAGGGCATGGATGGATTGGGATTGTGCTGATTTTGCAGTGTTTTTCGATTTTTTTGTGCTCTATAACTGAACTGATGTTCCTCTGTCTTCCATTTTTTTTAGGTGCACAAGACTCAAGAGAACCACCAGTGCCAGGAAGAAGTCCTGCAGCGGTGTGTGTGTGCAGCATAACGTCACGCGACGTCACGTCTGGCCTCAGACAACTCTACAATTCGTGCAACTGCGGCCTGCTGTCTGACCTGCTCTGAAGAAGATGGCCCCAAAGAAACTTCTCCGTAGCTCCTCTAGCAAGAAAGTTGCTAGTAAGGAGCAGAAGAAGCAAGTTACCAAGGAGGCTGGTGTGCCACCCACCACTTTTTTTGGGAGCAAAAAAAAAAGTACGCCTGCAGCAGCAGGATCTGCTGGGGACCAACCTGAGAGCAGCACCCCTGCTCCATTGGGTTCAGTGCCTCCACCACCACGCCAACTTAAGTCAAAGCCCTTGAGTGCTTCAGAGGCAGTCAGTGTACTTCTCCAATCACCATCGACCAGTGATGTTGGCTCATCGCAAGAAAGTAGCAGCAATGTCCCTGAATCAACACAGGTTGTTGTAACTCATCTGACAAGTGTTGAACAACCACAGCCGCAACAACAACACCATGTGCAAGTACACGCCCAAGTACATGTGGAAGGAGAGGCAGCAAAAGGAGATGCGCAAGCAAAGGTGCATGGACGTTCACAAGTGCCCACAATAGTTGTTCCTCCCGAAGTAGGGGCACATTTGGAAATCGACAATGAAGCTGAGGTATCATTGGAAGCCACTCCTCCTGATGATCATTCATTGTCTTCCACATCCCTAGCAAGGAAAAGATCAAGGGGGGTGTCTACATCTTCTTCAAGCCCACCTCGTTCTGGTGCAAGTGATCTGTCTTGGGAACCACGACAACTGCGGTCTGACAGTGAGGCAGAGGCACACCATGATCTGCCACCGGTACCTAAGCGTAAAAGGAAGGTCGTCCAAAAACTCAAACCTATGGAGTGTGATGAGGCTCAACAAGAAGTGACAGATACTGCTGGTGATGAAGCCTCTCACGATGACGACGAGGCAGTCATCACAAAGGTCACTGCAGCCCCACCGGGCATGCAGCAAAGAGACATTTTGACCCTATCCCGAGAAGCTGCTGAGCGTGATGATGATGTCGGCGAGGAGGCAATGGAAATGGAATCATTAGATTTGGAGTTAAGTAGTACACCAAAACCTACCGCTTCCATATTTCTTCCTCGCAAGAAGGTACCCACCTCGTCCTCGACCTCAATTCGTGGTGGTGAAAGTGCAAAACGTACTGAAGTTCGGCAATCCACATCCTCCACTTCATCTGTCATTAGCAGCAGGACCACCACCACCAGTATCGCCGCCTCCTCCGGCCCCCGAAGACATTTCAAGTCTCCAGTTTGGGACTTCTTTAGTGTTTGCCCAAAAAAGGAAAACGTAGCCATTTGTAGCCTTTGTAAGCTTCGATATAGTCGTGGTAAGCTTGGTTCTAACTATGGTACCGGAGGCCAGAGAGGTCATCTTGAGAGAAGGCACCCTGTCGAATGGTTTCCGCACCTAGAGGCGGTCAAGAAAGCCGGAATTGCACGTAATGAAAACGTTGATTTGTCATCTGCTGATGACGAGGAGGTAGAAGAAGACGATTCAAACACTTCACTTACACCCAGTTCCCATGTCAGCAGCACACCCCATGGGAGCCACACTAAGAGTGTGGGAGAGAGTGAGACATCAATGCGGAAAAGTACATCAGCGAGCGTAACTGGGTCGAAGAGATCATCATCATCCCGTAAATCATTGGTCCAGGGCAACATTAAAAAGATGTTGTTTACAGAAGCGCAATATGAACGCAACCACCCAATGACCCGTCTGTATAACACTAAGCTGGCTAAAATGCTAGCTCTGGACCTTCTCCCTTTTTCTTTTGTAGAAGGGGTTGGTTTTCTAGAATTAGTGACAGTGCTCTGCCCTAAATGGAAGGTTCCTAGCCGGTTCTATTTTGCCCGAGTTGCGGTTCCAGCACTACATGAAGATGTTCTGAAGTTGATTGGGGCAGCTTTGGAGAAGAGTGCTGTTCACACTATACATCTGACAACAGACATGTGGACCAGTGGCGCAGGCGCTGATTACATGTGCATCACTGCACACTGGGTCTCTTTTTCAGGGGCTAAAGCAAAGCTAAACTCAGGTGTTGACACTAACATTGTTTTTAAAGGTGCTCGGAAACATGCAACACTAGCCATGTTTGGTTTGGAGAAACGTCACACAGCAGAAAACATTTTGGATGTCTTTAACACAAAGGTCCTTAACTGTCTGTCCCCACTAAAACGCAAGGTTGGTTATGTTTCCACAGACAATGGCTCCAATATAGTTAAGGCCATGAGGGACGGTTACTATTTCAGAGTGCCGTGTTTGGCGCACTGTATAAACCTGGTTGTCCAAAAATTCTTGGGTAATAAACGCAGTGCAGCGTACAGTGTATTGGACAACTGCCGAAAAATTTGCAAGCATTTCAGGCATTCTTTTAAGGCCCGCAAGCAGCTGAGGAGCATGCTATATCAAAGTCAAATGCCAGTGAAAGCACTCATCCAGGAGGTGGTAACACGTTGGAACTCAACCTTCTACATGCTTGAGCGTCTGTATGAGCAGTATACGCAACTCGATCAATTTTTCTTGAAAGAGGGTATAGAGGAGCTGAGGATGGGTGGGCCGCAATGGAACATAGTTGAAAGCCTAACACGCATGCTTCGTCCTTTTGAGGTCTTCACACGTGCAGTCAGCAAGGAGGACTCTAATTTGGGAAAAGCTATCCCATTGTTGTACATGCTGGAGGACCAACTGAAGGAGGTGTGTTCTGTGTTTCGAAAAGATGACAAAAAGAAAGACTCTTTGCTTCTGGCTGAGACATTATTAGAGCTCCTACAAGGTGATGAACGTCTTCAAAAGATCCACTCAGAACAGCATTACATTTGTGCTACTATTCTGGATCCACGCTACAAAAAGGCGCTGGCAGGCAGAGCATTCTTTCCTTTTGCTGATGAAGATGTTACAAAGTACAAACGTTGGCTAGCCTTGTCAGCCAAGAAGTTTGAAACAGAACGGCTGGAAATTGAAGGAAATGGCAGTACATCAGCAGGCCATCCCCAGTCAAAACAATCCACTTCTGCACCTGTGGCTGTGGCACAAGTGACCTCTCAGCCGTTAAAGACACCGGCAACCGCATCATCTGCACGAAAGGCAGCAGAAACATTGGAGGCTGAAGAGGATTGGCTAGCTCTGCGTGGGTTTGGTTCTCAAAAGGCCAGAGGCACAGCAAGAGCTACGCAAAGTGGAGGAACCTTGGAGGAGGACCTTGAGTCGATGGTGAAGGACTATCTGAATGACTCCACAGAGGTCTATGTTAATTCTGACCCATTGGCGTATTGGCATGGGAAAAAAGAATTGTGGCCACAGCTCACCAACCTGGCTTTAAACTACTTGTCTTGCCCACTCGCAAGTGTGTCTTCTGAACGGGTTTTCAGTGCGGCTGGTGGGATTGTAACTCCCAAACGGAGCCGCCTCTCGCCCAAAAATGTGGAGAGGTTAACAATGATCAAGATGAATCAGCACCTCATACCACCAGATATAAGAGTACGAGAGAGCGTGCCGGATGAAGAGGAGGTGGCCAGCACCATAGATGAGGGAATTTCTACTCTGTCAGGTGGCACTGACCTCACCCGGGCTGAATTCGCAGAGTATGATGACGAAGCCTTATTCTTATTCCTGGACCGTGATTCCGACTCCGAGCCCTGAAAATGAGACAACGAATCAATAACTTTCTTTTTCATCCTTATTCACTTTTATTCCTGTGTGTCTGTCTTTCTTTGTTGTGCACAGTTAATATAATTCAAACTTTAATCAGATAATCACAAAGACAAGCCCATCAGCAGAACTGTCTTCACTTGTTTGCTAATTTATTTGAAGGTGCCGCAGTCTGCATTCCTCAGGTTCACAAGTTCAGAAGAACATGCTCCTCTATCCTCCTCCTCCAGACTCCTATTTCCATCAAAGCAGAGGGCTGGTTTACGCCCAATGAAGAAAGACTCAGCACTTGTGGGGGTGTTGTTCTACCTCTTTGCAGGTGAGTTGACGGGTCTGGGGGCCATTGCTGGGAAGCACTAAAAGTGGTTTGTGCCAAATCCGAGGCGGAAATTTTTTTGTGTTTTTGATGACTTGCTTGCCTTTGAGGTGCTCTTAGGGGGGGTTCCGTCTGTTTGTGGGTGAGTTTCATGGTCTGAGAGCACTGCTGGGACACTCTAATCTTGATTGCATTTGCTTTTCAGGAAATCCGTCGTGCCAACCCCGACTTATGGCCCAGCTACGCAGCGCGTTTGGACCGAAGGCCCAGAAATATTGCAAGTATGAGAGTTTGCTTTTGGCCTGTTTGGGGGTGTTATACTTCTTGGCGGGTGGGTTGCCGGGTCTTGGGGCATTCCTGGGAAGGTCTAATACCGGGTAGAAGTGGTTGGGACTAAATCCAGGCCGATTTTTTTTTGGGCTATTTCTGACATTTTGCTCTATGTAGCGTTTTCGGGGGCCTGTTTGGGGGGCTTCCTGGTGTTTGCGGGTGAGTTTCGTGGTCTGGGAGCACTGCTGGGACACTCTAATCTTGATTGCATTTGCTTTTCAGGAAATCCGTCGTGCCAACCCCGACTTATGGCCCAGCTACGCAGCGCGTTTGGACCGAAGGCCCAGAAATATTGCAAGTATGAGAGTTTGCTTTTGGCCTGTTTGGGGGTGTTATACTTCTTGGCGGGTGGGTTGCCGGGTCTTGGGGCATTCCTGGGAAGGTCTAATACCGGGTAGAAGTGGTTGGGACTAAATCCAGGCCGATTTTTTTTGGGCTATTTCTGACATTTTGCTCTATGTAGCGTTTTCGGGGGCCTGTTTGGGGGGCTTCCTGGTGTTTGCGGGTGAGTTTCGTGGTGTGGGAGCACTGCTGGCTATATATACTTTACTTTGCAAGAGGTTTGAAGCAAATCCATGGTGGCTGAGGGGACTTAGGGCCTAGCTGCAGAGCGCGCGCGGAGTGATTTGGGAAATTTGTGAAAAAGTGACTAAGTCCCCATTTTTGTACTTTTGCTCTTTGGCTGTTTGGGGGTCTTCTACTCGTTTTCTCCTGGGTTGACGGCTCTGGGGCCATTGCTGGGAAGCTCTAATACCGGATAAAAGTGTTTTGGACCAAATCCCAGGCGGAATTTTTTTTGTGTTTTTGATGACTTGCTTGCCTTTGAGGTGCTCTTAGGGGGGGTTCCGTCTGTTTGCGGGTGAGTTTCGTGGTCTGGGAGCACTGCTGGGACACTCTAATCTTGATTGCATTTGCTTTTCAGGAAATCCGTCGTGCCAACCCCGACTTATGGCCCAGCTACGCAGCGCGTTTGGACCGAAGGCCCAGAAATATTGCAAGTATGAGAGTTTGCTTTTGGCCTGTTTGGGGGTGTTATACTTCTTGGCGGGTGGGTTGCCGGGTCTTGGGGCATTCCTGGGAAGGTCTAATACCGGGTAGAAGTGGTTGGGACTAAATCCAGGCCGATTTTTTTTTGGGCTATTTCTGACATTTTGCTCTATGTAGCGTTTTCGGGGGCCTGTTTGGGGGGCTTCCTGGTGTTTCTGGGTGAGTTTCGTGGTCTGGGAGCACTGCTGGGACACTCTAATCTTGATTGCATTTGCTTTTCAGGAAATCCGTCGTGCCAACCCCGACTTATGGCCCAGCTACGCAGCGCGTTTGGACCGAAGGCCCAGAAATATTGCAAGTATGAGATTTTGCTTTTGGCCTGTTTGGGGGTGTTATGCTTCTTGGCGGGTGGGTTGCCGGGTCTTGGGGCATTCCTGGGAAGGTCTAATACCGGGTAGAAGTGGTTGGGACTAAATCCAGGCCGATTTTTTTTTGGGCTATTTCTGACATTTTGCTCTATGTAGCGTTTTCGGGGGCCTGTTTGGGGGGCTTCCTGGTGTTTGCGGGTGAGTTTCGTGGTGTGGGAGCACTGCTGGCTATATATACTTTACTTTGCAAGAGGTTTGAAGCAAATCCATGGTGGCTGAGGGGACTTAGGGCCTAGCTGCAGAGCGCGCGCGGAGTGATTTGGGAAATTTGTGAAAAAGTGACTAAGTCCCCATTTTTGTACTTTTGCTCTTTGGCTGTTTGGGGGTCTTCTACTCGTTTTCTCCTGGGTTGACGGCTCTGGGGCCATTGCTGGGAAGCTCTAATACCGGATAAAAGTGTTTTGGACCAAATCCCAGGCGGAATTTTTTTTGTGTTTTTGATGACTTGCTTGCCTTTGAGGTGCTCTTAGGGGGGGTTCCGTCTGTTTGCGGGTGAGTTTCGTGGTCTGGGAGCACTGCTGGGACACTCTAATCTTGATTGCATTTGCTTTTCAGGAAATCCGTCGTGCCAACCCCGACTTATGGCCTAGCTACGCAGCGCGTTTGGACCGAAGGCCCAGAAATATTGCAAGTATGAGATTTTGCTTTTGGCCTGTTTGGGGGTGTTACGCTTCTTGGCGGGTGGGTTGCCGGGTCTTGGGGCATTCCTGGGAAGGTCTAATACCGGGTAGAAGTGGTTGGGACAAAATCCGCGCGGAAAAGCCTTTAGTTTTGGCACTTTTTGTAACTTAGGGTTCGTTAGGGTTAGCCCTAGCAGCAGGATTGCATGTGTTTCGGGGTGTTCTAGATTTTTCAAACTGAGTTCTGGGGTCTTAGAGCACTCGTGAGAATGTGTAATTTTGGTTGCAAGTCATTTGAAGAAAATCCATGGTGGGAAAGGGGGGATTTGGCATAGTTAAAGAAAGCCTTTGCCACTATTCTTAACTTAGGGTTCGTTAGGGTTAGCAGTATTTCTATTGCATGTGTTTGAGTGGGGGGGATTTCGAGTCTTGGAGCGATGCTGGCTATGGCTACTTTTGCTTGGTTGCTTGCAAGTGGTTACAATGCAATCCACGGTGGGTAATGGGTAATTAGGGTACTTCGGCCTACTTTTACTTTCAAAGTAAGTTTTGTCACCAGTTTTCTGCTAGGCCTCGTTTTTTGAGATTTGATTGGGGGTCTTCTACATTTTTGCGACTGGCTTTAGTAAGGGTCTGGGTGGAAGCACTGCTAGGAAGATCTAATTTTGTTCTAAAACACAGTTTACAGTACACCTAGCTTGAGGGGCAAGATCCGATACATTAATTTGCCCATACATCCTTCAAAAGGTGACTCAGAGTACGCACTTTCAAAAACATTGTACTGTCTACTAGGAAAAACAAATTGTGACTTTTTGCACTCCACAGCCTACATGCCTTATATTTATTTATCAGTGGTGTTGTAATATTATATCACTTCCTGTTTTTCGTTGAATAATTACAGGCCGGGTTTCAGTCTCTGCAATGGGGAAAAAAGGATGGAGTCAGGCTTCACAGTAGCGAGCCACAATTCAGCATCAGGCAGGCAGTGGACAGGGTGTCTTCTGGTGACCAACATCGATGGACGAAGCGTCGGCTGCAATGGAGGAGTGCCGCTAATAGGAGGATTTTTTTTCTGCGGGCAACTTACTTACCACTTCCAACAGGACCACTACAACCACATAGATACAGTATCCCTTGCCTTTTTCTCTGACTGTGACTGCATTTCTTGGCTCTCTCTCTGCTTCTACATTGATCCCTTAACACATCACTTAGTCCACTCCACTATCACATCTGCACCACACATAGTCATTTGTAAGTGCTCCTACGTAATTCGCAAGTCGCAGCACGCCCCAGGCCGTAGAGGACTGGGATGGCCCCAATGATGAAGCATGTCACCAAGGGGCAACCCTGGTGAGTGAGGGGACACCTAGAAAAAAAGCAATTTCTCCTTTTCTATCTACTATACCTTCTGTCAGGTTACGCAGCCCCTAAGCGCCTACCGTACTATGAAACTACATTTCCCATGAGTAGGCGGGAGACTTGCAGACTATTTAGTGAGACTATATGAGAGTACCCTTGTATGTTAGGACAGCACTTCACTGATGCCTGTCTTGTCTTCTGTTACAGGTATCCTTTCCCTGCTGACCCTACCTTTACCCATCCCACATTTTTTATTTTAGTTTGTTATTTTTCTCCCCCGCCTAATGCCTCGAACACCCTGTGTTTACACTTCTGGGTGTTGGTGACATTTGGAAGTGGAACCATATTTGCATCGACTGGATCACGGGGAGTAAACCTGACACCTTCCAGACCAACCCCATTGAGTGTTGTTGTGAATGGATTTATAGTGACCAGCAAGGCTCTCAGGTATCTGGCTACAGAGACCTTATGTTGAATATAGTTATCAATATTTCCACCCACGCCCTGTACTGTCGCATTCTTTCTTCCACAGTTGTCGAAAGTACTAATTACTTTTAACTGACATGCATGCAGTTACAGTAGTGTATGCACTTTCAAAGATTGATGGATAGGTTTGTACCCAAAGATTTGTTTATGTTCACAATTGTTCGTCCATGCTGTGCTACTTTTTCTTGTCTCCCAAAACCTTTCCCAAAAACCCCCGTACCCATCCATTTTTCAAACCCTAACCCTCTTCCCCCGGGCTGTGTGGTTTTGATTGATGTGTGACTAAATTACAGCAATAAATCCACACACTTGCTGGGGAGGATAAGGTGATAGCAACAGGCTGGTGAAGAAATCCGATGATATATTCTTACTCTGCTTGACAAAGACCCATGGCTAATGTCAAAGAACTTCAACCGAATTAGTTATACTTTAACATTTGTTAGGCTACAACGTGGCACTGTTCTAGTGTACTTCTGTCACCTGCTATATTCTGTATTGTACCTTTGTATTGCTCAGGAGCACAAACCAGATTTCATTTTCTTTTTTTCATAGGCAAGCAACTGCCACAACCTTATTTGCTGTTTCCCGTGGAGCCAGCCCTGGGCCTAGCCCTACTTGCAAACAGAAATTACAGGTAAGATAGGCGTTTGGTTGGAGGTAGTATAATGGAGTATTAGGAGAGACGAGAGATTTGATTGACGGTAGTACTACTAAAGTCCTAGGACTATTCAGGAAAACAAACTTACTGTTATGTTAAACCCCCACCCACCAGACTCAAAAGCAGTAAAAAACAGGTATGGTCAGATAAAGTTTCAAAAAGTATATTTTTATAGCCCTAACAAAAGAATCTCCCGCAAGACCCTCCCTAACCCCAACGATTGTCCTTCAAAAGTCCCCAAAAATCACAACTCCCAATTCCCACCCCCCAAAAGTCTCTAAAAAAGGGGCAAGGGACACTATGGCAGGGTGCTGTTGGAATTAGCAGCCAGGGCATCATGCTCCTTGCGGAGGGTGGCAAGTTCGAAGCGGAGGCCCTCCACCACGTTCTTATAATTATGGACCTCCTGCTCCAGGTAGGACAGTCTGAGGGATAAGCGGCGCCGGTGTGCCTTGCAATTCCTGTGAGGGGCAGCTGCTTTCTTTGCTGCTGGGCGGTGGCGTTTGGCTTTGGTAGCCCGGCTCCGTACCGCTGGAGCACTGCGCTGGCTGGCAGCCCGCACGGAGGAGGAGGCAGCTGTCCCAGTGGACGTTGTTGTTGTTCCAGACTGCGTCTCCTCCTCCTCCAGGGCCACCAGCCGCCGATATTCAGCAACAGTGGCATCCAGCCTCCGTTGCCGGGCCATTCGAGCCTGCTCCTTCCTCCTTGATGGTGTCTTGGATTTGGAAGGAGCAACTACATGAAAAAAGAAAGACATAGTCTGTAACCAATGCTCCTTAAGATTAACACAAAATGATTGAGCAGAAAGTTGTCACAGTACAAGTAGCAAATTGAAAGCACAGTGCATAACTATTGAGGACAGTATCTATGTAACCTCCGACTTCTTCATCCTTGCTCTAACATTAGTGGGAGTTTAAGGAACAAATTCTACGAGCACTATGGACTTCTATTACAGTCGACTATGACAGTACACCACTCTTATTCTTCTTCTTCTCTCTTGTTTAGGACAATTGGTACGTTATCTTATGCAAGCCGGCATAATGCCAGCGCAGTGAACTTGCACCCGAGAAAAACAGACGCACACCATGGTGAGTGAGACAGACTTGCGTTACTGTACCGGTCCAGTACATGCAGGTGGTGAAGCTCTTACTTTTCTATTACGGGTGGCACTGAGAATACTCTGTTAAAAGGGCTACTGCTTAATTAATTTAGCTTTCACCCTACAGTGCAAATGAGTATTAGAAAAGGAAAATGAAGAAGCTAAATTATCTGATTATCTATCACTTCACATGGGATGTATTTGATGACATATGGGATGACTTTAGGTGCTTTGCTTATTATTGAGTGAACAGTGATACCCCCACACATGAATGACGTACTACTACTAAACTAAAGTTATTAAGGGAGGTAGGGAGTGCCCACCGTAATAACTGGATATATGCTGTGCTTGCAGTTGCAATACAAACTACTGCTACTATTCATGGTAGTCTTTGGACAACGTTACAACTTCTTTTCCTTGCCTTTCCTACACTGGAACGGACGTGCGGGTGCGGTGTTACATGCTCTTCAAAGTAACACTTAGTTCATCCAGTGACCGTCTACTCTCTCTAGATTCACATATGCTATCTAAGAGTCAGATAGTACCATGAATGATCCAGGCATCCATCCATTCAAAGTATATTGCACACATACAGTTTCTGTCTCACCCACCCAGGCTGTTCTCCTTCCACCCATCCTTGCTTCATCATTCACCCAGCCATGCACCATACCATTTTCTTACCTTCCCAGCCACCTCGGGGACCAAGCAAACACATATCATTCTTCTTTGCCAGTCATCATTACATTTCTCGTGCTTCCACACTTACTTACACCCTTCTTTCGCTTTTCGTTCATCCCATCCATCAAGTTCACCTCAGATCTGATTGGGATTCTTCTCGCCAAAAACTTCACAGCTAAGTCGAAGTACATTTAGAGGAGGCTACTACCTGCTT